>NW_024881273.1:4186602-5468205 GCF_018691265.1 Tyto alba
GAAAATCTCCAGTTCAGCTTTCATTAGCCACCTTCTAAAGAGAAAGAAATACCTTGAACTGTTGTTGTGAGGTTTGTTTCCATTTCACAAAAGAAAAAGGCACCTTTTTGTCTGAATCCAGTTTTTCCCTATGATAAGTGCAGAAAGCCCTCAAAGATCTCTATAGAGATGTTTCCCCTGCTCGTCCACTCTCACAAGAGGCTCTAGAGAACCTCTTCAAAAAATACACTTTTTGTATTTTCCAAAGAGGGCCTTGAGCCAGCTCTGGCAATACTCACACCCACAGAAAAGTCAGAGGAGCACCTTCACCAAAGGGTTAGCGGGAGCCGTCCAGGGAGGCCATGGGACTTGGCCAAGCCTGCAGCAAGAATAAAACCCCCAAATTCTCCATTCCCAGACTACTGCTGTAACCACTAGATGAAATGCGACTATAAAAATCTCCTTTCAGTAATATAAGAAGAGTAGAAAACCTACACCAGTAAATGGTGTGACTTAATCGCCCAGAAACCATTGAGGTCAAGGATTTCAGAGAGGTTGCAAGAGGGACTGGGTATTTCTGTGTAGGGCCAAGGTACGCAGTTACACTGGTTGATAGTCAATAAAAAAACTGCAGATAGTTTCATGCATTTGGGCTACAGTCAGCCTCATTAAACAGAATGACAGCTAGTGTTTGTGCAGTGGGAAGGGAGAAACACCGACCCCATTGTCTTCCTAGTCTGGAGCCCTTATACTTTCTGAGGCCACCTGGGCAGACTTTGGACCGCAAGAGTTCTGGCAGTTCCTATGTTTTGTGTTGACACAAATACCTTGCACTTGGTTCTTAAAGCACTTTCCTGCTCAATTTCATGGAAATTCATTTTGGGGCACATGCTTTCTACACTAAGAAGCCAAGAATGCTGCCATCAAGGTGGATCAGCAGTGTCTTGTCTACAGAATCCATTAACCTGGGGACAGAAGAGTGCAGAAAGAGGAGCACACACCCTGCAGGGTTTTCCCCTCTTGAATTCCCTGAAAAAGTGCGTTTTGGGCAAACAAAAGGAACTTTTTCAAACTACCAGGGACTTCAGAGTTCTTAGCTTGCTCAGGTTTGGCTCCCGAGCTGGTTTGCTCTGGGTAGCTCTTCAGCTCGCCCTGCTTTGAGGCTGCACTTCTGCTCTACACCAGACTCCTCCATCGTTCCCTTCTGAATTCCCCTGCCTACTTTGAGTAGCCACGGTCGGTGTCTCTCATTGCCAAGCAGAGAGCTGGGTGCCACTGCCAGTCGTCAAGGTCTCCTCATTTCCTCTCCCCGTCTCCCCGTTCACATGGAGTTTGTCATTTGCTGGAAGCAGCTTCATGTGTCCCACTGACAACTTGCCTTCCTCTTTCTTTAAGGGAGCAAAGCTCTCCACTGCATCAAGACAAAGCCTTTTTAATCACTGATCTGATGATTGGAGCTATGCAAAGAGCTTCGTGCCCCAAACACACCCTGGTCAAGCTCTGCTCTTGATTTCTTGCTCTCCCTGGTCTCTGTGCATAACCTGCCAGTAGTAGGGGCTTATATACTCGATGGAAGAAGACCCTTTTCACAGCTAACTGCTTTTTACCTCCTAAAGCCTCTGCTCCTGCAGACCCCCTGCTGTACAAGGAAATTTAAAATAAGCCTGGAGAATTTTATTTTCATCTTGGTGGGTGGGAGAAGGAGGTTGATACATTTTTCTCCCCTTTCTGGTTTTAATTATGATCAAACATTTTAGTTTCATGCAATTTCATGGAGTCCCAAGCCCACTTGGTCTTTCAAGTCTCAGCTTGGGAGGAAGGCAGCTGCCTTGGTTTAAATCACCCAACACACATCTCCAAGTGCCTCGCTCATCAGAGATGAAGCCAGGCCATTTTTCAGCCGATTGGCAGCCAGTGCAACATTTTAGATTACATTCAGCAACACATCCCTTGGGGCTGTTAAAATCCTATTTAGCAACTGAATTATCAGAGGCTATTGCTCAGAATCCGCTAGTGGTTTTCGGGTTGGTGGGGACCTAAATCTAAGCGTAATGCCTGTCACCGGTGAGGTGTAGCACTCCCACGGCCCTGTGCCGGAGCCTGGGGATGGTTCCCACTCACCTGCTCTGAGCAAGATGACCTGGTCGTCCAGGGGCAGCTCGGAGAAGTGAGGGATCCTCTTGGCCCACTCCACCAGGGTGAAGAGCTGTTTGTCTGCTGCCTGGCATATGTTCGTCACCGGGTCATTGGGCTGCCAAGAAAAGGAGATTGAAAGGCTTGGAGAAGGCAGAGCAAGGAGATGAGGAGAGGCTGGAGGAGCAGCTGAAGGGCCTTGCTGCAGGGAAGGACCCCAAAGTCAGGAGCACCCCAGAAGTGGACATTATCAGTCACAGGGAAAGGAGGTTGTCTTGGCTTCTCGACCACATGATTTTAAATAGTTTTTAGCAAGCTCCAAATCATGAACCAGGAGTGCTGAGACCCAATATCCATCACACTGACTAATGAACCAAACGAGCTCCAGACTAGGGAAGGACAGGCTCCTGCACCCGTGCAGCACGCACATTCCCTATGCCAGCATCTCCCAGCTTGATAAACCAGCACCAGAGGGGGCATTACAGAAAAAAGAGAAAAACCTGTTCCTTTGAAATATTATCTAGTAACAAAAACCATATGCTCTCAAGGAGGACAGTCAGCCTAAACACACCAAATCCGTGTTTAAAGGAACTGCTAACAGCTCAAGTGGGCTTGTGATTAGGAACTGGAAGAGCCTGTCTAACCCTGGCAAAGACAGACCTCGCTAGCACAAGTGTGTATATAGGGCTTACCTCTCTGGACAGGGATGTATGAGCCCCTCCACATATCCCACTGTAATCCCTGCTGATATCTAGCAGCTTTGACTGTACGATTATTTTTCTTCCATGTCCTTAAAAGAGCAGTTTCCAAATCGGAGGAGGAGTGTTTACTTCACCCCTGGATTGCAGGGGGAAGGGGTGTGAATGCAGAGGCAGAGCAGACACCAACGCCAGCGTAACCTCTCTCTCCTGCAAGTCTCACTTTCAGCAGGACAAGATCCATTCCTCAACACAAGCTGGCCGTGCTATGGCAAACCCCTCTCAACGAGGGCCACACTGATAAGCCTCACACCTACCCCCCCAGAGCCATAAACCCAGACCCCTGCCCAGTCCCTCCGCTGTCCCCTGGCAGCAAACACAAACCCTGTGCTTCCATGGCCAATGTCTCCCCTTCTCCAGGCTTAAAATAACCAGCATCTGGCAAGCTCGGGGGCACCTGCTTTCAAAGCATTTTCACCTGTTGTGTGCAGAGATGGATGGGAATGGGCTCGCATTCAGCAGCGCAGCTGAGGAGCAGGGAGCATCATTATGGGGATTTCCCCCTCCTTGCTCTGCCCATCTCCAGCAGCTCCCCAAGGCATGCATGGGCAGGGGAGTCTCGCTCTGAGGGAGCTTCAGCATCTTCCCTGGGGACAGGGATGTGAGTGTGCCCTGGGCTTTTCCGTGGCAGAGGGAGATAAGACAGGATTTCCTCTGGACAACAGGAAAATCCTAAACCGGGTGTGAGGAGGAGCTTTGTGGGGTGAAGTGCTTCACTGGAAACACAGGGAATGTTGGCATTCGGAGGCGTTTGTGGGAAGGGTGAGGAAGGGACACCCGTGGCCCAGGCTGTAGGAACATCACCAGCCTCAAGTCATCTGAGTTCGGTCAGCAAGCTGGAGCAGGAGGTGGAGAACCCAGGTGTCCCAGCTCCCCCAGAGCGGGATGGGGATGGACCCCGGCATGTCCCGGAGGGGTCATGGTTTAGGGGAGACCCCATGCTCCAGCTAGAACCTGACCCACAAAGCAACAGGCGCCTGCACAGCCCCATGAAAGGGGTATTTTAGAGAAGTTAGATGTTTCTGCCAAAGCTTTCATCAAGGGTTGCTTCTGGGCAGGTTGTCACCGTCTCGAGGACTTGCCCTGATGCAGCAAGCTGGGCTCCGTGTCCCCCAGCCCAGGCTGTATCACTGCTGCTCTGCAGGCAGCACAGGCTGTGCCCAGCCTTTGGTGCTTCATACAAAGCCTCAACAAGGGGCTCAGCCTTCAATTACACCTCAGATGGCAGTTCCTAGAACCACCGTGGAGCTTCCAGGCAGAACTTAATCACCACAGCTTGAGAGGCAGCTAAAAGTATCATCCCTGCAGGCCGAAAGGGCCCTGTCTCCAGGAGGGGATCTGCAAAGCAGTCCTAGAAACCCTCCCCGAGCATGGTAAGCAAATCCCCTCCTGCAGTAAATAGCAAGGGCACGGTGCCGGAGTGTGACAGAATGAAAGGACATGCAGGCACCTGATCCCTCTGGAAAACCAGAGCTTGGAGACATCTTCCAGAAAATTGTGACTTGAAACCAGCCGCTCAAAGGCCAATTAAGAGCTAATGGGGCTAATGCCTCTCAGTTACAGGCTTTGCCTTTCAGTGGCCAAGGAGCCCATCCGAGGTGGTGTTTGCACTGCAGGAGCCCAGCTTCACCGCTGGCGGGGACGCAGGGCAGAGGCAAACCCATCCCTGCACCCTGTCATACTGCCCAGGGACAGGCACCTGCTGAGGGCGTACAGCCTGTCCCCAGCTCCTGAGGGACAGGGATCACACAGGATCTGGGGGCTTCCTGGGGGACACAGTGTGAAGGAATCCCATAGCCATGATCATTTACAGCCTGTGGGAACCTCCCAAAAGGGTTTAGTCCCTTTGCCAGGGTCAGAAGCCAGACAACCATCTCAATTAGCAGCGATCTGCGGCAGCTGAAGAGTTGTTATCAGGGGCTCACCAGTGCAATTACTTCAAGTGAGTGTTTTGGTGATGGTCTATACCACCAAGACGCTAGTCTTGGCACTCTCCTACCACCCAAGACAGGAGAGCAGATTTGCCGGGGCACATCCCTCTGTCTTCTGCTTTCTGCCTGGCTCAGCATCCTTCCTCATCCTGTCCGTGCCACTCGCAAGGATCACACCCCACTGTCCTTCCCCTTCCCCATCAGGGGCTTCAAACCATGAACGTAGCCCATCTTCTCCGGTGCCAACCAAGGTGTCAGGACAGAGCCATGGGTCCCCTCCCTGGACACAGAGCACCACACTTCACCAGCAACAACGTGTTTAGATACCAGGGCTGCTGGAACAGCTCACAGGCTGCAGCCCCCCTGCCCTCCCCTTTTACCAGCTCCGAGGACTGTGCTGAAGCCCCACAGTTGGGTCTCCCACTGTCCTAGGGTGGAAAAAATCAGTGCCAGTGCCAGCTTGGCAAAGCAGAAGGACGTCCCTCAACCAGAGTTGGGATCTCTGCTCTCAGAGCAGCCAGGGCACCATGGCACGGGGTGACAGTCATAGACAGGAGAGCATCTGAGAGAGGAGGGTGTTAACTCCTGCAGCAACCTGCCACCTCCGTCCCGGCCCAGCAGAGCACGGTGCAAATGGCCTTGAAAGCTCTGGAGCTCTCCACCTCACCGGCAGCGTTCAATGCAGATGGACCAAGGTGCAGGGACACAAATAAAAGGACCCAACACACCAGGCTAATAGAAAACAGCTTGGTTTTTACCCCGTGTCTGCAAGGGACCGAATTTGTCTGCCTTTCCATCATGTGGGCTCTCTGGGGAGGGCTGGGAGGAGGGCAGCTTCTCCGTCTTCCCTCGCCTCATCCGGTGGCCTCGTCACTGCGAGCTGCTGATCTCATACATCTGCTAAACCTGCTACAAATGTCACCTCATCGACAGAAGCCGCTTGACAATAATAGGGCATTTCAACAAGCCTCCTGCTTCTATTTAGATGCAACACACATCCTTGTTCACAGTAATGCGTGTTGAATTATGCAGGAACCAGCTTTCAATTTGCTACAAGAGGCTGAGGAGACGCAGTGCCAGACGAAGCCATTTATTTCAGCTCGCTCTCTGGGGTTTGTTTTCAAGTCAGCACAACATGCTGGCTACAACTCCCCTGAAGTATTTTTAATCCTGATAGCCGTCGGAGCCTCACCGAGCCCCTCAGCTAACCATGGCTGAGCTGCCTCCTCCAAAAAAATCCCCTTGCAGCCTCACAGCGACGGGACCCTCCAGCTGGAGGGCATCGCTGCCTGCAGATGCGACTGGGCTCTCAAATGCAGGGGAGCACCATGGCCTTGTATCCACTTTGGGAGAATTTCACTGAGGAATCGTCTCCCTCCGCAGCAGGAAGCCTTACGCACTGAAAAACGTCACCTAGCAAGCCAGCCATGAAGTGTCCTTGTAGGTAAAGGCCAAAAAGAGCATCCCATAGAGGCAATCAAGACAGGACTCCTAGGAGGAGCAGCTTGACTCTGTGTTCTCCTGTCAATCCCTGCCTAGCTCAATCCTCCAAGAAAGAAAGAGATAAAGTATTATTGTAGCAGAAAATAAATACTGCAGGAGACTTTCCACTTGCTAGAAATAGCTGCATTTCATCATCTCAGCCTCACAGACACCTAGCATAAGAGCAATAAGAAATGCAGAGGGCTATTTCAGCGTATGATCCTGATCTGGGTTAGCCATCCTGCACCCTTGCAGAGCCCCAGCTGCACCTCTGTGCCCCCCCGAAGGACTGCTAGGCAGCCAGGAGATGCTCCCCGCTCCAGCCTCACCCCCCCCAGCAGCAAGGCTAGAAACAGCTACCAGGGTACCGGGGTAATTTATACCCTCCTGCAGCCCCGATGACCGCAGTGGTGTGTCCCCCCCCTACTACCAGAGCGTGCCTGTGGGATGGGGGTGTGCCTGCCAGGAGGCATCGCCATAAGGTAAATGGGAAATTCAACCTGTGCAGCTGACCCCGGCCCCAAAAGTGCACATGGAGATTTATTTTTTTCCTCTCCCCCTTCCATCTCTTTGCTTGAGACTTCCCTGTCCCTCAGCATCCCAGGGCTCCCCCCGTGTACCCAGGGGTGGGGGTAATTAGCCCCACTCCTGACCCTACTGCTACAGTCGGTCACCTCAATTGTAGTCCTACCTTTCAGAAGCATTCCTCTGTTCCCACTACTTTCATGGGAACAAAGGCTGTTGAGGAATGGGGACAGCACCCTAAATGCTTCCTGCGCTGGGCAGCAGGTACTTGCTCTGCAGTAGGGTTTTATATGAGGGCTTTGCATAGAGTCTGTCCCAGAATTTCAGAGGATAGCTTGGTTCTCACATTTGGAGGTAGCTGCTTTGCAGGGAGGCTTTCTCTAAGCAAGGCTATAACCTGCTGATAAGGGGATCTCTTAGGAAAGGGATCAAGACAGTTTCCCTCATCACAGCTTCTCACTCTTGCTGTTTCCCTGTCAGCTATCTCTTGCTTACCATGAGGTCCTGCTAGAGCCCCGATGCTTCGAGCAGGCCCAGTTATAATGCAAGCTTCTAATGGGAAAGGAACTTGAAAGCAAACTTCTCAGCAAACTTCTTCAGATTTTCTCTTCTTAGAGCCAAGCAGCTGTATAATTCTGCACCTGAAAAGTCACACCCTAATTTTACAGCTCTTATCTCTTTACACTTCAGCCACACAGGTCTGTTTACTGGCTTGATTGGACTCTGAGCTCTTCAGAGCATGGAGTGTCTTCCTGCCTTTTAGCACCGAGGGCTGTTAACTAAAATAAAATCTTCTCCGTGGGCCCTCCTCATTATGCCTTAGAGCATCTGTTCCTTCCCTATGGCTGTGAGACAGAAAAGTACCAATGCTGGTGGTTGCGCAGGGGCAGAGGGTTTTGCTTCGCAGGGGTAGAGGGATTTGCTTTCCTCCTGCTTCCAGCTAAGCTCACATACGGTGTCTACAGCAGAGCTAAGAGGTTGCATTTCCGAGCTCTATTTCTTTTCCCATAAGTTAACCCCTCTCTGACCTAGGCTCGCTGCTCCATGCTAGGTCAATCCCGATGCCCCACAGGTCATCCCTTGTGTCCCAAGTGCCCAGGATGGGGTTGGGGCCAAGGGGAGAGGTGCCTTACCGAGCTTGGCGTCAAGCCCATATTTGCTTCAATGTACGTCTCTGTCTTTGGCTCCACCGCGAGTTCAGCTTCCAAGATCTTTTCCACGGGCATGTCCTCGTTGGCGCTACTTGTCGACTCCACCTCGTTCTCGTTGCGGTCCTTCCCCCGCTGCCTCTCCTCCTGGACAGCTGGAAGTGGACACAGAAGGGACAGTGTCACTCTAGGGCCCCTGGCCATCGTGTCATGGGCTGAGCCGGGACCCCAAAGCTCCACGGGGCTACAGGTGTCACTTAGCCATGAAAACCTAAAGCATCCTCAGATCTGTAGGATCACACAAACATCTGATGTCTTGTTCTCCCACCTGACCTTTCCAGCAGAGTGGTCAGTGAGTCTCGAGCTTGGATATAGTCCAAGGGGGTGTGAGGTTTGGGGAAGCTGCCGAGCAGCCCTGGCCTGGGAGAGCTGCTCCGTGCGTGCTCCCCTGGGAGCACGGCAAGGAAACTCCCCTTTCTGCAGAGAGAGAGGTCCTAGAAACAAAAAGGTTAAAGACACATGCTGAAAAGCAAAGGAAGCTACACAGCGAGTCACCACGGGAGAGGGAAATGGATAGGTGAAGTGGTAGCACAAGGGAATCCTAAAGAAAAGAGAAATCGGTCAGTTTAAAGCGCAAGTCCAGAGTTCAACCGTCTTCTGAGCCTGCTAGTGCTGAATGTCCATGGAGGTCACATCATGCATCTAGTTCCCCTTCCCCGGCCCAGCAGTGATGCTGATGGCTGTCGCCAGGCTCCGTGGCAGGACGGTGCTGCTGCTCCCGTGGGACAGGAGCTGGGAGCAGGGATCTGCAGGCAGGAGCTCTATGCAAACCACCATCCTGTCTTTGGCTCTGGGCAATTTCTAGACAGGAGAGACCTGTCCCAAATCCTGTGTGGTAGGAGTAATCTAGGCAGAAGCATGTCACATGCTGATGAGTTAATGTCTGAGCAGCACACAGATGAAAAACACTTATTAGATGCTAATAACATTACTATTAAGGATCTCCCTTTGAAACGAGCACACAGGCTTTCCCTAAACCTGGAAAGTAGCTTTATGCAGACAGTTACACCAGTAACTATCTCCTTCTGAATCATCATGTTACGTACCCTAAATCGCCACTTTTTTGTTTCCACTCTTCCACACACTGTTGTTTCCCACAGTATGTTTTAGCCCAGTCTAGTTGAGAACAGCCCAAGCAACAGTTGTTTCCATCACTGGTCATGAGAGACAACTCCCTGAACTTCCCCAGCTCTTTGTTGAACACTGAATGAGGCATTCAGTATTGTAAAAGGCCTGCTATTTATTGACAATTATCCTAACACTTTACCTCTCTGCTGACTCTGAAGCTGGTTATGTGATTTTTAAGAGAAAGCAGCAGGGGCACAGGTATTGTTCTAGGGAAATCAGAGCTGTCTGTGACACAATAAGGCTTTTTAGGCAATCAGTGGGATCCGCTCTATGCCAAGTGCAGAAATAAAACCTAGAATATAAAACTTATTTCTTAAAAAACAGGAAATTAAGGCACATGCTAAAAGAGTCCTATATGGACGTTGATCCCATTAACCCAGCTCCCCCCCAGCACGCGAAGGCCTGGGGCTGATTTCCACCACTCGCCCTCCCCTCCTGCAGCAGCCGCCGGTGCAGCGTTGCTGTTTGCTGCACGTCAACACTGTTCAGACTCCTTCCACCTGAAAGCTGTTACGCAAAAAGCAAGAGGTTATTCTTCACAAACTGCTCTTAAGTTTATGGGTTGCAGAGGCTCCCGAGGCCCACGCGACGTTTTCTGCTTGGTCTGCCAGAGCAGGTAAACTGCTGCTGTCAGAGCTCAGATTTGTGTCATGGCTTTTGTCCATCTGGCTCTTGTCTGGCACGGATTCTTCACTTTTTCAGGCCAACATAAAATGCTGCTTAAATTTTCTCCCCCCACCCCTACTCCTGCTTTCTCAGTCATCAAAAGGCTAGAAATTTTTGTTTAATGCCAACCCTTCTTCAACAGCACAGATGCATCAAAACTCCTTTGGGCACATTAGAAGAGATAAAACACCTACTAAATAACAGAAAAGCCTAAGAGAAAGGCAAACCCGCAACAAATGGGATTTTATAAAATGACTTAAATGCCAAAGACCTGATGCACAGTCGCAGCAGGTCTCAAGGATAAAGGCGCAAAGCGTGGTTCCCTGCTCTGAGATCAACCACCTCCACTGCCGGGGCCACTCTGCCGGGAAGGGGTGTTAGTCCAAAAAACACATCCTCTTGCCCTGCTGCCAGTGACTTAGCTGGACACTGGGATTTGTGGGAAAGCATTGCAGAGGTCTGGGGTGACAGGGGCTACTTAAAGCCTTAAATCTGCAATTCTCAACCTCATCAAAACTAACAGTCTCATTCTTGGGGGTGAAGAATCAGAGGCACTTAAAGGGTCATAGGAGAGTGACTCTTACGGGTCATCACGACAGCATTTGCTAGTGATTAGGCTGAATTTAGCTGATACAAACAATAGACTGAAGAGACAGATGGAAAGAGATTATGCATGTAAGTAGTTATTTCTATTGATCTGTGCTTTGAGCTGCTGCACCAGAAAGTTGGTGCTGCTGCTCGCTGCGGAGCTGGTCAGCAGAAAGCTGACTCATCCCAGCCTGCCGAGCCCCACGCAAAACCCCTGACACGCGCCCCGGCCCAGCTGGCTGCCGCGGCGCTGACACACCAGCCGGAGCAGACGGCGTATTCCCACCAAGTAGGTCAGGTCCAAAGATAAACCCAAGCCCTTGCCGGGGAGAGTGTTACCTGCTTTGCTACCCCCGTGTTTCCAAGACCAGACGGCCCTCTCCAAAGCCAGGACAAGCCTGGCATCGCTTTGCAATCCCCCCCTTGCAGCTTGGATGACCTCCATCCATCCCGTCCCCGGCTCTCTGGGCTGCAGGGAAGCAGTGACTGCTTCCCAACACCGAGCTCAGAGACGCCGCTATCCTCCCTTCCCTCCACGCACAGGCCTTCACCAAGGTGTGCACCCGCAGGACGAAGTGGCTGTGCTACATGAAATTCAGTTGTTGCCCGCTCACAGGACCCACGTTACCAGGCGTTTATGAACCCGACCTGTTCCTCCCTCGGAAACGATGCAGGCTGCTCTCCCAGCCCTGCTTTTTGGATGTAGCTTTTGGGGATGCCTGCGAGGCAGTGACCCCTCTAGATGTGGACTCAGTTGTAGATGGTATTTTCTCTCCCTACAGGCAGCTCAAGGAATGAAGTGGGAACAGCTTCATTCTTCATGTGAGCAACAGGTTCGCCCCTGCAACAGCTCTGTGCCTGGCCCTGGCGTACAGCTGCCAGCGCAGACATGAACTCCCTTCCAATGGTCATCTTACTGTCACCTCGTTCTTCCCAGGTGTGGCACTCCCAAAGTCCCTCTTCAGGATGCAGAGGTTCAATTAATTTCCTATCTAGTGTTTCCACTTTCCTAGTTTCAGATTCACCCCCAAGCACCACAAAGCTCCAGGGGTGGCATGCCCAACACGTTTTCCTGAAAGACGCAGGGATTTGCAGTCAGCATTCAAGACCTTTGCACTCTGTGGGTTCCAAGACTTGGCCTCTCCTGCAGATGCAGCCATCCGTGCAGTCCGTGCTTCAGAAGCTCAGCAGAATGGAAAGGACATCAAAGATGCAAGGAGCAGGCCAAAGTGTCCAAGAGCTGCCAGTCGTCCAGCTTCTTAGCAGAGTCCTCCACGTCTCTGATCTTCACTGGCAGAAGCCCAGTGGTACATGTCTGCAATTCGCTGCCATCAGTATTTCCCCTGACAAGCTGGTGCTCCTTCTTGGGAGAGATGCTGAGGGACACATCACCATTTCAGAAAAGAACAGGGACTGTGTTTCTTGAGATGTAGGAAAAAATAGCAGGTGGGGTAGGAGGAAGGCAAGAAGAACCAAGTATTCAAGCAAATCAGCTTTTTTTTTTTTTTTTTTTTTTTTAAGTCATGCAATATGGGATGTTTATGTGAAGGAAAATCTTCGGGAGTGACGAAATGCCTCACCATAAAGACCTAGGACCTTATCTCTGGAGTCCACTCCCCACTCCCACTGGGGATTAGTCAGATAAACCACGGTGGAATGACAAAAATACATTTTTCAAATGGATCTGGTTTGGGAGCTGGGTTTCTTTGTGGCTTTGTTTTTTACTTATCTTTTTAAAAAAAAAATACAAATGTGGCAGCTGCATGGCAGCTTGTGTGGTAATATTGAAATGGGAATACCTTGTTCTTCTTGGCTTCCCAGAAGTCTTGTGCGCCGGGATGGATGGTGCTCCATCCCTGTAACACAGTAAAATTTAGAAACAGAGATCATTATATCATTTGGTTCCTGTTGCTTCTGCTGGATTTTTCTCTTCCTTTCGTGTAAATTGTAAACTCACAGGTTAAAGACAAAAAACCAGAAGGGTTCTGCGACTGGCTCCTGCAACCCGAATTCTCCCTTGTGGCACAATCGATGTATATTTGGGAAAAAAATATATATTCTCAATTCTAGAGAGGCCACAAGATGCTTCTCCCTCCTGTCCCACATGTGACGCTTCGTAGGATTAGCAAGGACAGGACACAGCGTGGCAATCCAGGGGAGCTGGCTCTGCTGCTAGCTCCCTTCTCTTGCTCCTCATCGATGTCCCCCTCTGCACCGTGCCCTTCTGCTTAGCTGGGTGCATAAGGAGACATTCAGCTTCTCTTCAAGAGGACCTTGGGACAAGGATTAAACTACAGAGTGCCCGTGACAACAAGGCACTTGACAGCGTGACCTACAAGGACCTTCCCAAACCTTGGGCTCTCCTGCTCTCACTGCAATAAGATGGTGATAACGAGGTGATGGGCTGGAGAACATCTCCCCGCTGTTGCGGGCTGAGCGGCTGCTCAGCAGGAGGAGGAGGGAAAGGCTGGCAAGGGCTCTGCAAGACCAGCGTGGCCCTCCTGCCTCCCATGGCACTCAATTCCTGCCCCAGCAGACAGGCTTGTTTGGAAAAACTACAGGGCTTGTCTCGGATGGATGAGGGGGAGCCATCCAGAAGAGCCCATGTCCTTGTCCTTCCACCTTACCGCCCGGGCTGCAGGTGTTAGACGGGATCCACTTAGGACCGTGGTGTTCCCAGCAATGCTGATTTTTCCAGTCATGAGGGTAGCACAGCATTTGATCAGCGGTGTGGGATCTATTAATCTTAAAAGTAGAAGGTGAGACGGGCATATTGCTTGCTGCAACCCAGAAAACACTGTCCTGCGAGGGAAAGCAGTCCCAAGCTGTTGTTACACCAGCCCTGTCTACCACGCCGTGTTTTCAGAGATGAGCTTCCGTGCACTCTCCTCTGTGCTGATGGCTGTGCCAATGCTTTTATTTTTCTTCAAGGAGATTCACACGGTTGAGAGGTTTTCTAGTCTGATTTTCTTAACATAAGGGAAGCATTTAAACCTTGCAATCCACTTGAGGAGAAATGTTGTAGTCAAAGAGCTCTGAGGCAGCCCCACCTTCGCCAGCTATGTCTCAGCTGAGCCAAGGACAGAAGCCCGTGTTTTCCACAGCACCTGATGAAGAGGCTCTCATGTTATTCTGCTTGATTCGGCCTGGACTTGCCTAAGGCTGGTTGCTGTCATTTTTCATCTCGAGCTTCTCCAGCCCATCTGCGCTTCCCCAGCCTATGGTACAGCAAGATAGGGAGCTCCGTGTGTCAAGACCACTTCTTGGTGACCTCTCTAAGAACCAAAACGTCTTGTCCCATGGACTGCAGACGAGCCTCAGCTGCCTGGGTCCAAGGGCTGATAGGCAAAAATGCCAGGTCCATCCTCTGACAGTGTGCACATCACCACTGGACGCCTTGCCTTTGCTCGTGGTGCAGCATCCGATGGCGAAATAAGCAGGTCTGAGTCCAAGGCACAGTGAGCAACCCAACCCAGCCCAGCTGCCCAAACCAACCAGCACGGGTGGCTGCTGTTGAATAATGAACTTTCCAGCTGCTGGAGAAGCAGCTGCTCTGGGGAGGACTTGGAGGACGCTGCTGAGAAGCCACTGCAGCATCCCCAACCCCTGCCGCTTCAGCACAAGCCTTGTGATGAACGTCGCTAAGTCCCTGCTCTTTGAGGCGTGGGAACACCCCAGAATCCCAATCCTCCAGCAAAAGCTGTTTCCTTTTTAAGCCTTGGGCTCGTGGAGAGAAACCTGATGCTGTGATCTGCAGACTAATTAAGTTTAAAAAAAAAAAAAACCACAACAAAACAAGATGCCAAGTGCATGCTCTGTTTTTAAAGCCTGGTCATAGATGCAATGTGGGCGCTTGCAGCCGGGCCCCCCCACGCTGTGCCACGGCCACGGCCACGCTTGGTGGTCACTGTGCTTTTGTGCTGGAGGAATGTTAACGAGGGGAGGAAGAGGCACAAAGGGGACAGGATTTTCCACCCAAGCAGAGGCGTTTGTGAGAGCCCCCGTGGGTAGGAGCATCGCAGCCTTGTTTGTTTGGCAGGAGAGATGCGGACGCTACGGCGGCTCCTAATTACCACTCACCCAGCATTAATACAGATGAGCGCTTGTTTCTGTGACAAAAATCCACCCTTCCAGGAACAATAGCGTGGATGACTGGCTGGGGTTTGTTTCTTTTCATGGGGGACGAGGGGGAAGGATAATTCACTCCCACCCAAAATGGACTGAATTTTTTTTTTTTTTTTTCTGAGGGACAGATCCAGTGTCTGGAGTCCCTGGGCACGGGGAACCTGGCACTGCGGGGAGCAGGCACCGATGCTCAGCCCATTTCTCAGGCGATGTGAAAGCTGTGGGCGAAGAGAAGATGCAATTTTTGGCCTTGGCTCTCCCGTTCCTCTTTGCACGCTCTGATCCTCTCCCACCTTTGTCCCTTTTTCTCCTTTCCATTCTCCAGCAGATGCAGGGACCCACAAAGCAAACTGGGATGATGACGCTCTCCAGACCACTCCAACCTGGATGCATTTTGGGGACATGCCCCTCCGTCTCCAGGGCACACCACCCTCCTCCTGGAGAGCCCGGAGGCTCTGGTGGCCTCCACAACCCGAATTTATGCCACAATAGCTGAGGAAACCAATTCAGAGAGTGGTTCTTCTGCTTTGCTTTCGTGTTCCTCCTTTTTTTTTTTCAATGATGCAGCTTTCTACTACTGTAAATAACCTCAAAAGCTGAGAAATGAGAAATAAATGGCGGTGTTTTCTCCAACATTTCCAAATGAATACTTCATTTTTTTAAGCTGGGCAAAATATCACCCTGATGATAAAAAAAATGTAACTTCAGAGTGTAAAAAAGAGGATCGAGACCTTTGTATGCCGTCAGTCCACATGGGGGACAGCTCAGGAAAACAAGAAGAATCGCTAGCTCACTTTACTCTCAAAAGCTGGACACTGCAAAGTACAAGCAACAGCAACACTGCTAAAGCAATGAGAAAAAAATCACAAACCAAACTCCTTTTCTCAACCTAAGTGTATCCTTAAAAACAAAAAACAAACCTGGCATCATTTAACCAGCTGGTTTAAAGAGCAGCACTTTAAAAGGATATATGAAACAAGCTCATTAAGCTGAAAGACATTTTCCATTCCCAAATTATTACTAAAAATAACCGTGCTCTTGAACTCTGCCCCTTCACTAGGATATGGCTACTTGCCTGCTTTTACATTGACTTGGACAAAGTGTTGGAGACCTGAATTCCTGCTCTTTCTCCTCAGAATCCTCTTGCTCCCGTTGGTCCCGAGGGATGCTCCAGGAGCCACGATGGCTCCAGGTCCGGGTGGTGCCGGGGGGATGCACAGCCACGGCAGGGGGATCAGGCACAGCTCCAGGACCGCTGCGTTAGTGCAGGAGCTGAGCTCCAAGTCACTCCAAGTTAAAACAGGGGGCAACTTCGGTCCCTCTGGACTGAGTGATGTACCTGAGCAGCTCCCCAGAGACATGCAGAGGTCTCCGAGCTCCAGACTAGAGTGGTGCCACAAGTCAAACCCCTCCTAGGTTAAACCCCTCAGCTCAACAGCAGTGCAAGCGAGAGGGGAAAACCAGCCTAAAACTCAGGGGAAGAGGAAGAATTATCTCAGGCTGTGAAGTTTAATGAAGTCTTGAAGTCAGAGATCAGGCACGTAACCGGACAGAAGATGTCCTGGATCCTCAGAGCCTGACTCTGGATCGTGTCATGGCAGCCGACGGAGGCAAGCTGCAGCCTTGCCGTACCCAGACCACCGCCGTTACGGCGTCTGTGCCTGGATTTAGGAACAATCTTGGGGGGTCAGCCGCAGCTGCCGGGGGGGGGAGGACAGCCTTCTGGCCTCCAGATGGGCTACGAGCTTCCCGGCAGAGATGCACCAACATCCATTTTGCCTAGTCGGCATCGAACGCCACCGTTAGCGCTCCGCAGCACGCTCGGGCTGCAGGCTTCAGCTCGGCAAGCGGTAGCCCTGTTGCCAAACTGGGGTTGCCCAGCAGGTCCTACGGAGACAGCCTGGCTCACCCCCAGGAGCCGCTCGTGTCCAGAGGCAGCGTTGGGGGAAGGAGAGGCGGGAGACGGAGCGGGGCCGGGCTGTGCCGGTTCCCAACGTCTGCTCCCTGTGAGCCGTCCAAGGGCGGCCGGCGGGAGCATGAGAAAGGGCTCCTCGCTGGTATTTCCTGCTCGCTGCGCGATCCGGCGGCGTTGCCAGCAACGGTGGGGCCGGGACCTCGTCGGACAAGATAGCGGCGTGCTGCAATGCGAGGCCACGGAGTCTGTAGTCTCCGACGACCCCCTTCGCTTCTGAAGTTAACCCCAGTTAATGGCACCGCACGCAAGTCGCCTGCACCCCGAGACCCTCAGTGTTTACTCCTCCCTCTTCACAAGACCTCTGCCTCCCTAACTCAAAGGCAGTTTCCACTTTTTCCCTTTAAAATAGAAGGCTGCTGATACGCAGACACCTTAGACCCTAATGAGTAACAGATCAAGCACAGAGTTATGCTTCTGGATACAAACAGCCACCCCCACAATAATAATCCCTGCATTAGTCAAGATCCCTGATGGTAATCTTAATTTTGTTGACTATCCGGTATTTAGTGGGAGACAGAATACAAAACCCAAAGCCTCACACAGCTGGCAGTAATTCATAGGGGAAAAATGTTCCCAGTTGCTTATTTATTATAGCTACAATACCTCAGAGTCCATGAGGCTCATTCACCCTAAGCACGGCGTCCGGATCTACCTTAAATGTTTTTAACAGGGAGCAGCAAGAAGAGATGCATGAGCCAGAAGGAATCTTCTGCTTCTGCAGGCTTTCACCCCTTTTAAACCAAGCCTCGTAGCCCTGAAGCAATCCCTTGTCCTTCCAGCAGTAGCCTGTGGCCACCCCTTGCCCCTCGCCTCCGTGGGTACGCTGCTCCCTCTGCCCTGGCCAGGCTCCTTCCCACAGCACATGGTCAAGGTCCATCCTGCCGGGTCTGCTCTCAGCACGTTCCCCTGGCGACCGCCCGGGTGTCAGGATCAAACCCTTCCAGAGCTCCATCAGCTGCCCCAGAGCTCCCTTTGGTGTAAGAGACCCTTGCCACTTACCCTTCTGGCACTGGGTTTTGGGTATGAATGTGGCCCTCGCCCCTCTTCTTCCCAGCATCACTCTGCAGGTCGCAGCACTGCTCGCCACCGTGCAGGATGCCTTTAACAGTTATTCTCTCACCTAAGCTGTAGTACTTCATTTAGAGGGTTTTACTGTACTTCCATGACATACAAATACCTTTGGGCTGGAGGAGAGATACTTCCCCAGCAGGAATCTGCTACGCCTTTATGTAGCTATAAATTAGGTCTCCAGAGCAAGATATTTTTTCGGGAAATGAGGCCCATTACCCTGGCTCTGTTACTTAAAATATGCAACAGTTTACACTAGAGGATAAAAAGCCAGCTATGTTTTAAGTGAGTATTTAGGCAAAAGGAATGAGCGATGCAGGATTTAGCCCGAAACTGTTCCCCAAATCAGAGGTGATGGGGAGGCAGCGGGACTGGTGCTAAGGACAAGGACAAGGCTTGGCTGGCGAAGTGGATGGGCAGCAGCAGTGAGCTGGGATGGATGCAATGGGAAGGAGACCTTTTTTTGACAAATTTGGTGGGTATCACATGTGAAACTCAAGAGCTACTCAAAACCAAAGCTCAGGGAAGTCTAACTTCTCATTTTCAGGTCTAGGACAACACCAGGACATCTCCCAGTCTGCCATGAGACACCGTGAATTTTTAGATTTATAACAAGAGAGCTTTATCTGGGGACCAGGGGAGTTACTCCAGCTCTCCTTACACGGGGATGACACCCCAAACATTTACTGACTGCCAGGGCACCAGCCTTCTGCCCTTCTCTGAAGCTGTCCTCGTGCAGCGCCGGTATCACATCAGCCAGCACCGCCTGAGCACAATTCTAGAGGTACGAAGATCCCATCTGTCACACTTTTAAATAATTGGCTGATCGTTATGAATTCATTTGGTATTCACTGTGATAATGTTAATCAAGATGAATTAATAGAGTCCTCATACTGTATGCACTCCCTGGGGAATTCCACCACCATTTAGAAATTAATTAATGGACCTATAATATTCGTGATGCTGCCCATGCAATCACCGTTAACAGGAGGCATGCAGCAGGTACCCGAGCACAGGATGTCAGTGCAGGCCACAGAGTTAAAGCATTACTGCAGGAGTTGCCTTCCCTACAGACGTCGGCTGAGACGTTCTAGGGGTCTGAAAGGAAAGTGGGTCTCCAGCTGCTGGTGTGAGGCTCCGGGGGGCGATGCCAGGGTAACGGGATGCTCCGTATCTATCGACACCTGCATTCCTCCCCTGAGAAGCAAGTGTTGCTGCTGAACACTCAGGAGGCTTCTTGGTTTTGTTTTGTTTTGGTTTGGTTTGGTTTTTATTTTTCAGTCTCCTGCGGTCGGAGATCAGACTTTCCTCCTCCTGCCACACATCTCCTGTGGGATCCAGTACACTCCATGGCTCTGCCCACCTGCAAAGCAGCCAGGGCAGTGCCAGCCCCCCCGCACACAAAGCACTGTGCCTGCGCTGTACCGCTCCTCTTTAGAGGCATTTTCTGAACGGCTCAATCCCTCCGTTTGAGACTAGAGGTCTGGTGGGCCAGAAAGCTTCATTTCTGAGCACCGAAGGGTTAAGTTCTGCAGGACCAAGGAGGTCCCCTGGGTGCCCTCGCCTCCCAGCCCACTGCAATCCCCCCCCCCCACACCAGAAGCAGAGACGGCTTTGACATTTGAAGACTCGGCGTGTTGTGGGTCCTTAGGTAACCCCGTAAATGGAGCGTGGCAGGGTCTGCTCAACACCCAGCGCAGCTCCGGCGCTGCCCTATTTAATCAATGCTCCAGACAAGACTAAGTGCTCCTCAAAGAGACCCGGGCTGGAGCGCTTCTCGCTGCAACCAGAGCGACTCGGCGGCAGAGGGATGGGTTTATCGGCCGGTCAGGGAGGCAAGAGTGGATCTGGATGTAAGAGGAGAAGGCAGAAGAGAACTGAGCAACACCACGGGGTCATTTTCACATCGTGTCTGGTAAAAAGCCTGTTTTGCCAGCAGTCTAAAACAGATGCAGTCAGCATTTAAAAGAGGCACTGCTGGGGAGTTTTACATCCTAAATTTAAATTCCAGTAAGAGGAGAGATATCTTTTACGAGACTGAATTTCTTTCTTCTTTCCAACGAGAAAAAAATCCAGTATTGCTACTGCTAGGGAATGCTGCTGAGTTAGAGCAGCTGGTGCTCGGCGCCAGTGCCCGAGCAGCGGACTCCGACGAGAAGGACGATTATTCTCCAGGTTTCCCTGCCCCTCCTGAGCAATGTGTACACTACAAACAGCACGCAGCTGGGACACGCGCAGGAGCCTCTCACCTCCCTGGTGATTAGTAACCAGTGAATTAAATGTGATCTTTATCTCGCCCATGTCCCCTGATCGGCTCCAGTTCTGCAGGGTGCAACACCCTGTGTTGCATGGAGAAAGAAGGGCCAGGCCAAGTGGCAGCGTTTGTCACCCAAAACGCGCTCGGCCCCGACAGCTTTTGCACCTCTGTTTGATGGGGCTCTGCAGGGAAAGGGAAGAGCTCAGTGTATTTGCCATTGCTACTCGGTCGGTGCGAAATGGGCCGTGCAAGTGCCAGGGCAGCAAATAACCTCGCGAGCACTGTCTGCTTTCATTGCCCCCCCTTGCCCCCCGGCGCTGCGCTCAGTGTCTCTGGGTCCTGGCTCATTTACTAACGGGCAACCCTTCATCACCTGGGTACCATTTCGGGACCCAGCGCTGGTTTGGAGAGCCCCTAAGAGGCCGTGGCTGCGGCGCAAAAGCGAAATAAAAATGTCGCGCGCATTTTTGGCACCCGGGTGCAGGCAGCCCTTGGCGAGGCTCGTGCTGGCTCTGGTGCTGCCACGTTGCCAACGGGCAGGAGCCTGCTGGAGCCTCCCAACGATGGAAAGGTACCCGCAGCCCCCGTGGGTGCTCGGGCCAGGCTCTGCCTTACCTTCTCGCTTCATCCCCATCGCAAGACACTTCTGGTAGCGGCAGTACTGGCAGCGGTTGCGCTGGCGCTTGTCGATCAAGCAGTCTTTGTTGTCGCGGCAAGTGTAGGTGAGGTCCTTCCGCACCGTGCGCTTGAAGAAGCCTTTGCAGCCCTCACAGCTGTAAACCCCGTAATGTTTACCTGTGGGGGGGGGATGCGACTCGGGTTAAAAGGACTCACTGAGCGCCCCGGGTGCCCTCAGCACCCCCCCCCCCCCAACTTTCCTCTCCCTCACCACAAAGACCATCAGCTCTTCCCAGGGCCTCTCCCAGCCGTGTCTGGGGGGAGCAGGGGTTTCTCGGAGCCGTGAGCAGGAGCTCAAGAGCAGTGGCTTCGCCCTGACTTCACTTCCATAAAATCAGGATGCTCTCCATGGGTTACAACCTGCCTTATCTCCAGGAAAAGCCCTCGCCATTTCTTAGCTACACATTGGGGCAAGGCAGTGCAGCAGTGAAAACAGGGGGGTCATCCCCACCCCAGTACCCCCCATGACCCATCCAGAGTCCCCACACCAGACACACGACCCAGCCTGCTCTGCACCACGCTCCCACCCTTTTCTTCCAGCCCTGGAGCCCGACAGGCGCAGGAGGTATCCCCAAGGACCTCACAAACTAGGGGACCAGGACACTTCTGGAGCAGAAAGCTTTTAAAACAGCACGAGACTAAAGGGAATCAGCACAACTTTATCTCCTGCGCGTGGAGAGACCCCATGTGAAGCCCATCTTTTTATCAGGCACTGTGTGACAATACCACTAAGGATCAAAGGATGGGGAGAGAGAGGGACACTCACTAATGCCTTGTCTTCAGACGGGCTGTGCTGCTCAGGGCTGAGGATGTAACAACAGTGCTGAGCAGAGACCTGGGGTCTCCTGGCTCAGCTCAGAGCCCCCCCCCAGATCAGATGGGCTGGGGGAGGCTGGTCAATAAGGGACTTTTCATCCTTCTGAGGGCATGGACAGCCCCTCTCCCAACGGAGAGTCCCTGCCTGCGCTCGCCATGCTGCAGGGAGCCGGGGAGCCATGCGAGCCCTCGCCGCGCCCTCCAGAGCATCCACACATGAGCAGAGCCCCAGCACAATGCTGTGAGCCCATCCCTTACCTGAAGCCAACCTTACCTGAAGATCTGTCCCCGCAGATGGCACATATGTGCTTGGTGAAGGAGGCCATCGTTCCTGAGGGATGTGCTGGCACTTTGAGGACTCCATTGAGCCCCAGGGGTGGCTTAATGTCTTCCGAGCTGACGGAGTTCATGGGCGAGTTGAGCTGTCAAGACAGAAGGACAGTGCTCAGCGGGGAACTGGGGCAACGCGGGTGCGGGGCCGAGGCAGCTCCGCAGCAGGATTTGCCTGTGCACAGACCGGGGGCAGGAGGGCCAAGCTTCCAATGGGGCCAAGTGCTGCTTATAAAACACCCACCCGTAAAGCTGAACCAACAGGAGGATTGGAACACGAGTCCAGAGACCAAAGGCACAAGCACTCATCTGCTGCCCTGGCATAAAAAGCAGGATGTCACCGGGTCTCACTGCTGTCACCGGGGTAGAAGGAGCAAGGACATGGCCGGTCCCCCGTGCACTGCCAGGAGCCACGCAGGGCTGACACCCCCTGCCCCACCAAGGATGCTGCTGCACGATTTAAGGGGAAGGTGAGTTCCTCCTGCGCTGCCAGACCCCTGCCCACGGCACAGCCCCCACGGCCAGGCGCTCACAAGCCACCCCGGCTTCATGCCACCTCGGGATGTGGGGCAGGGAACATGATTTGCAGCGACGGTTCACAGGAGAGCTGCTGGCTGGGAGTGAGTGTTTGCATGGATGATGAAGGCCAGGACAGTCGCGCTTTAGTTCTGCAATTTACAGACATCCTTTTAGCATTGTATCTCCAAAGGAAAGCTCCAGAGCAGATAAATAGATCCCAGATGCAATGGGGCCTGGCTTTCCAGAGCTGGCTTGGGTGAAACACTTCGGTGCAACTTCCAGCCTTCCAGCAGACAGTCCACGTGTGTCTCCTTCCCTCCCCGATGAGCTCAGACCCCACCAGTCAGCGAAGAAAGAGGAGAATTGGGTGGAAGCTGGGTGCTGGCATGGCCCTGCGGCTCTGGTATTGAGTGAAGGATTTCTGAGTTGATTCCCACATCGCCTGGTGCAGCAAGGCAGGGCTGTCGTTCCCCCCATGCACAGCGAGAAACTGAGGCACGGAGATGTAGGACTGACTCACCTTGATAACAAAGACAAGCTCACGGCAACCCTGCCCGGCCAAGGGCAGGTTCAAGGAGGTCCAGGGGTGGATGGGGGAGACAGGCTTGGTCAGCTTGGGATGCAGCACTGGCCAGGGCCACTGCGGCTGCCCTCCCGGGGACAAGCCTGCCAGGGACTATCACAGAGCCTCCATCCCTGCCAACTTCCAAACCCAGGTTGGACATGCAGGATTTATGCTTCGTTTTGTTGCGCTTCTCTACCCTAATAGAGATACTCAGCAATTGCACTTGTCACAAATTAATTCAGGGAAGTCCCAGGGCTTGTGATCTGTCAATTAGAGCAGCGCAGCCGTTCCTCTAGCTTTAAAGTCTCCAGGCTGGTGGGGAATATTTGGCGGGCAGATGACTAATAACCACAGAACAGAGCAAGGTAAACCCACCCTGGAGAGATGTGATGGATCTGTCTCCCTCTCCCGCTGTCTGTGCCAGCTGATGAATCAAAGGCAGCCGGGACACCGAGAGAGCTCCTGGGCTTTAGCTGCTGCTCGGTTACACCACGATAGAACAGGGAGTGGAGGGACGAGCAGGTCCCCAGGCAGGAGCATCTCTCTTTGGGATCTGTGGGTCCCCAGGAACATCCCTCCATGCCTTCAGGATCACCAGCTCACGCAATTCCTCCCAGTGCACTTTCTGGGAAACGGAGCCATTTCCCAGGTGCAGCTGGTGGCTCCAGCTCCTGTCGCGCTGCGTCACCGGCCACCCCCACATCGGAGCAAGGGCAGTGGCCATCGGTTTGCCTGATGCAGATAAACCCTTCGACTCCACTTCCCCCGGCCCCAGCAGTCCCCCAAGAGCATCTGGGGGGGGGCAGGGGGATGATGGGCAGAGCAAGATGGGGCAAGCGCTGCGCCCTGGCCCAGCCCAGGGGGGGTGGGGGGTCCCATGCATCAGCAGACGCCCCGGTTGGAGCTGAGTCAGCCCCCGAGTCTGGGGTGGGGGAAGTCATCGGTTCCTCTCGCAGCATCGGCTCGAAACCTCAGCAGAGGCATCACGTGCACCCCGGGGTTCCCACAGCACCCCGGCGCCTGCCCCGTGCCTTCCCCTCCCCGCTGGCGGCCGCCGAGAGAAACCGGCAGCACGTGCAGGCAGGGAGGAGGCAAAAGGGGGAGGTGGAAGGGGAGGCAGCTGCCCCCCCACCTTGGCACAGCAGCTCTGCTCCAGGGCAGGACAACTCTGGCTCAGCAAGCGAGCAGGGACAAGGGAGGAACCGGCGCCCTGCTTCCCCAGTGACGCCAGGACTCCTCGGCTCCTCTCCCTTCCCTGTTCAGTTCATTGCACCGGGGGACCGAATCCTGTCCCTTCTGGCAAGCGGAGCTTTATTTCTCCTCCCATCCAAAACAAACAAACCCCTTCTCCGGTCCCCCAGGCACCTTTACAAAGAGCATTGTGCAAAGGCAGAGAGCTGCTCTGGAAAAGCCTAATCCCCCGTCTGATCTCGCCCCGCTCCCCCCCAGGCACCCCAAGCTGCTGCCAGCGAAGCCTGGGGCAGCTGTGCCGGCACAGCCCCGAGAACCCCATGGAAAGTCCCTCCCTTACAGCTCTTACTGAAAATCCTGCTTTTTTTTTTCTCCTGTTTTCCCAGAATTTTTAGGTAAGAGGGTTTAAAATATGCCTTAAAGCCCAGTAAGCGGCAGGGCTGCTGGGTCTAGCCTCCCCGTCTGGCTGGAACCTTGCTCACCGCTGCAAACTACCCCTGTTTTCAGCCGGCTCCTGCCTCACACACCTCACCCCCAGCCCAGCTCTGTGCCAGGATCCCCCCCGGGAACAGGCCTGGGGGCTCCTTGGGGGCTGGGATCCCCTGACAGGACACCCCACCTTGCGCACCGATTTTGGGGCTGCATTTGGGAACTGTGCAAGGTCCTTGAAAGCACACAATGCTGGAGGGAGGGTGCTGGGAGAGCTTTGAGCATCCTCCGGCACCGAGGGCTGCTGGCTCCTCACCTCCGCCGGACCAAACTGGATGGGGAAAGCACCCCGGATTTTGGGAATCTGCTGGCTCCTTCCCACCCTAGTGCTGGCAGAGGCTGGGGTGGGGGGGCACCCACCCCGCGGGACCCACCGCACCTCGAACGCCCCGTGCCCTTCTGCTCTGCTGGCTTTCCAGAGGCGACGAGGCATGGCTTGATGGCAAGTGGCATCTGCCATCTGATTCAAACCACCTTCCATCAGTGCCATCCCCACCCGGCGTCGGGGGCCACACGCCTCATTACCCGCGGCGCTTTGCCGACCGGTGCAGTGGCACCGGGGGGGGGGGGGGGGGGGGGGGCCGCTCTCCCCTCCGAGCATCACCCCGCACCCTCCTCCTCCTCCTCCCGTGCTCCTCCACGGGCCCAGGTAAGGTGCCTCCACCCGCTGCAGGGACAGGGACAAGGACCTAATGCGCCCAGACGGGGAACAGATGGCAGGAGCCATTAGGCTGAAGACCTCCTGACTGTCACCTCCAGGAAAACCACTTAAGACGAGTCCCAGAGCAAAGGACGGGCGCTTGCGCCGCGCCAAGAGGGCTGGAGCCACCGAGCTGCTACCTCGCTCCCCAGCACCATCTGACCACACTCTCAATTCCCCTTTCTGCCCTGGGGCTGCGTTTCATTTCAGTTCCCCTGGCTCGCCGGTCCCTAAAGCCAACCACGCCTTATAATTGACGCTGGGGGTGCATCGCCCCTTCCCTGTTTCCTCCCGGGCTCTGTAGCTCACCCCTGCATTGCTTCACATCCCTCCTTCTCACTCCTTCCCCACCGTTTTGGTGCTCTCGCTGCTAATTTTGCTCTGGCCGCCCATTCCCAGGCGCCGTTTCAGTTCCCCCTTCCCTTGGCCGTGGGACGGGAGGTGGCACATCCACCCCGCTCACCTCCCGCACCGGGGAGCGGGCACCCAGCCATACCCAGCCACGCCGGGCTGCGGGGTGCGGGTCCCCAAACATCTCTGGGGGACACAGGCCAGATCCTGCATGGGAGAAGCCCACCAAAAGGCAAATAAAGCTGCCGCCCCTCCAACCAGCACGGGGATGCTGGGGAAACTGCCTGGGGGTCCCCAGGGATGGGACTCAGCACAGCACTCCCCAACCCCGGGTAGAAAGCCCTGTTATCTCTGGAAATAAATCAAGCCAATATTTAAAAATAAAGGTGCCGGCAGGTGCTTGACTCCCAGAGAGGGCCTGGAATAAATAAACCCGCAGCAAGTGGCAGGTGGTGGCCAATTCCTTAATCTGCCCTTTTACTAAACATATACCGTGCGAGCAGCCAGCAACAGGTGGCAGGGGCTGGCCTGCGCGCTCCGATCTTGCTATTTTTAAAAAGAGCTTATCTCTCCGTAGTTGGAGGTTTTTTACACAATCTTCAGCCAGCGAACGCCAGCCCTTCCCCTGCAAGGAGAAAGGGGCAGCAGGCACAGGACCCCTCGCCGTGGGGACTGTGGATTAGCCCCGGAGGGGACCTGAAGCTTCCCACAGAGGGGAAAGCACTGTTTGGGCGAGAAACACGGGATGCAGACAGTCCTAGGGTGGCTCAGGCTCCTGCCAGAGCTACATCAGCCCCCAGCTGACCCAGGAGTAGTCACTGCTCCCCTTTCACCCCCAGCCTGGGGACAAACTGGGCAGGACTGGAGGGGCCAAGCGATGGAAGGTGATGGATGGCCACACTCCGGCTGTGCTGGTCCCTTGTAGCCCACCCAGGGCAGCCCCAAAGGCGGCTGCAGCCCCTCAGCCCTGGCCAGAGGAGCAGGATGCCTCCGGCTTCGTTTCCCCCTTGGGCTTCTGCTTTTTGTCTCCCTCCAGCGCCTGCTTGTGCTGGGGTTTATCTCCCCATTCCTCCCTGGCCAGCCCAGCCTCCTGCAAGCCGGGGCTTGCAGCGGGGAGAGCAGAGCCGGTTCTGCATCGGGAAACCCACGGAGGTGGCTTCTCCCCGGCAAAACAGGCAGCAGCAACGTCCCCGCCACCTTCCCCTTACCTGCGGGCTGCTGGTGCCGAATCCCAGGCTGGGGGTGGAGGGGACGGACATTGAGTGCGGGCCCATGGGGGAGCTGATGACGGAGAACGGAGGTCCCATGCCGTTGATGGGCGAGCTCAGGGTGCTGATGGGCGAGTGGAGCTGGCCCGGGGAGCCCAGCGAGGAGCCGATGCCCGGCCCGATGGACGGGTGGAGGGATGGGGTGGCCATGGGCCCCCGGCTTGTGGG
This sequence comes from Tyto alba, assembly GCF_018691265.1. Classification (NCBI taxonomy): domain Eukaryota; kingdom Metazoa; phylum Chordata; class Aves; order Strigiformes; family Tytonidae; genus Tyto; species Tyto alba. Next base: position 4,213,501 of record NW_024881273.1, read on the forward strand.
AGAGTTCAAGGACGTGGAATTGACTTGGTTGGAGAAATCTGTAAGAGAGGAAAGAGAGAAACGGGGCTGAGTCTCCTGTCTAGGACAGGCCCATCGCGGCAGCAAGCCCTGAGCAGCAGCCCCCCCTCCGCTCCTCGCCCTGCCGAGGGGCCGTTTTTCAACCTGCCCCTGAAATTCCCAGTGCATCCTCCATCTTTCAAAACCACCTTCTGCCGCAGTAGCTACAGGGGCGTTAAGACAGGCGCTGAGAGCATTTCCACCTCGCGAGCCGGTCGTCACCGCCGCCCTCCTCCACCTCGTTCACCCTCCGCACCCCAGCTCTAAACTCTGCTGCCGAGGCAGCGTCGCTGCTCCAGCTGCTGCCCGGGCAGCAGACAGATGCCCGCCTTGCTCCAGGATAATTCAGATTTCTCGCAGCATCGCAGGGCCAGGCTGTGCCGTGGGGGAGCCCCGAGGAGCAGCAGCGCCCGTGGGGCCGCAGGCTGCTGCAGCAGGGAGGGCGGTTTGGGGGGGGGGGGGGGGGCAGTTTGAGGGTGTCTGTGCGTGGCACGGGGGGTTTGTGCGTCCGTGCAGGGCACGAGGGTGCGATGGGGAAGTCTGAGTGTGTCGGCAAGGAGGAACGGGCCTGCCTGCTCTGCGGGTAGCGGGGGGGCAGCTCTCTGCAGGCAGCAAAGGACGGGCTGCGCCCCAGCAGCTCCACCATCCCGGGGGAGTGGGAAGGAGTTGGGGGGGGGGTCGGTTAAAAATAGACTCCGATTCTCCTGAGAGGAGACATGTAGCCATTCCTGGCACATTTCCTCCTCATCCTGTCACGCTGCTTGCAAAACAATCCCGAGCGAGGAAGGGGCTGGCTCGTGGCCCCCGGGTAGGCTGCGAGGAGGAGCTGCCGGAAGGCGGCGGGGGAGGATGGGCAGCAAGGGCAGGGGCCCCACGGCATCGCCACCACTCACCCCAACACCCATCAGGACCTACACCCCCCACACACACACTCCCAGTTCACACCAGCAAACACGAGCCCAGAGAGTGGGAGGCACCGGCACAGCCGCTTGGCCAGGGGCTGCTTCCAGGTGGGTCTGGGAGCCACTGCTTTTGGCTACCGTGCCCACTGTTAACTAAATTCTGCAAAATATTGTCTTCAGTCACCTGCATGGGGTCAGCTGTCTTCCCGGGAGATTTTGGAGCAATTAGCATACGAACATCATCCAGTGAGAAACACATCTGCCGAACCCACAGCAAGCCCAGCCCCGGCAATCTTCCCCCGGAGATCACCGATCCCAGCGGGGAAACCCCAACAGGAGGAAGCCAAGGCCCAGCAAAGCAGAGATGCTCCTCTCGCAAAGCCGTGCAGCCAGCACCCCGCTGCTGCCCCCAGAACCCCATCGCCGCACCCCCCCAAGTCCCACCACTGCACCCCACGCAGGGTCACGCCTCCTGCCCTGGCACCCTCCTTCCAGCTTGGATGCAGTCAGCCCCATCCCTGCCTCGTGAGGGTGCCGGTGGGGCACAGAGACCCCCACGGGTTCCCCCCCCACACCCCGCGCAGAGCCATTGCCACGGGCAGCCGTGCCGCCCTGAGCCCCCCCGAAGCTCATGTCCCCCCCTCCACAGCCTGTCCCCAGCATGCCCCCGACACCCCTTCCCCGCTGCAGGCATAACAAGATTACACACACCACGGGAGAGGCTCGCTCCCTGCACGCATAATTCCTTAAACTCCCAGACAAGAGGTAGAAGTGGAATCCCTGGGGCAGGGGGGCAGAGGAGGGGAGGGGGGTTTGGATGCAAAAACGGGGATTAAGCTCCAGGGCTGGGACCAGCTCCCTCTTGCATGGGTGTTCTGTCCCGTCTGGGGGGGGGGGGGGGTTGAGAGGCACGTGCCCCCAGATTCTGCATTCCAGGCGGGTGCCACCGTCGATGCCGAAACGAGCCGGCCCCGTCAGGCGTCTCTGGGGCAGTGGGGGAGGCGAGCATCCCTGTCCCTGGGGGGGCTGGCCTCGCCTCGGCTGTCGCAGGATGTTGATATAAAACAACCGCCGGCCACCAAGTCACCCGCGGCCGAGTGACGTGCAGGCAGCACAACAGGAACCCCGGGAAATTCCTCCAGGCTTCGGGGTCTGCTCCTGGGGTTTAGCACAGCGGGGCCGTGCTTCCCGGCTCTCTGCTTTTTCAGTCTTTAAACAGCTGGGAGGAGGAGAGGGGCTGGGTGCTGCGATGTGCTCTGGTGAGCCGGGATGGGGGTGCTGTGCCCCCAGCACCACCCCGGGTTTGGGGGGAAAGGCAGGAGGTCTTTCTGCAGCGGCCGTGTGTCTGGGTACGGGGTCCCAGCCAGCCCATCTCTGAAGGACCCCCAGAAACCCCCGTTAGCCCAGGTGATGCATGGGGATCTTCCAAGGATGCACTGGATCCCCTGGCCAGGGGAAAACAGGCACTTGACCTGCCGGCCAAGGGAAGGCAGCGAAGCACAGTCCTTCCTTTTAAAAGATCCTGAATATTTAAGGCAGGAGAGGTCACAGGCAGGTTACTGGCGACCGGCCCATGCCTACTCAAGCACATCAGAAAGCAAAGCACGTGCTGGGCCGGCACCTCTCCCAAAATACCCATCCCCCTGGGTACCACAGGAGCTCCCCGTCCCCGGGCACCCCGCGCCCCCGAGCCGGCTCCCCTCACCCATCCTGTTTACACACTTTGCTTTCCCCGCAGACGCGATCCTCGGCACCCAGTGAGGAACTGGGCGTGTGTGGTAGGGCTGGTCTGGAGAAAATAATTCAGGCAACAACAACAAAAAGGAAAGGAGGCAAGAGGAGGAGCGATCTTGCATTGAACAGGCCCACTGGGGAGAAGCGTGTGCAGGCATGGACACATTTGGGTGTGTTTTCACCCAAAACCCTTGGCCAAGCGCTCTGAAATCTGGACCAAACCTGAACTTCAGAGCATCATGACTCAAAGCCCGGTTCAAAGCAACCCCCTTGGACACTGGGATGTTTCCACTCCTCATCCAAACGCTTCCTCCTTCGCAGCCCAAAACCCCGCTGTAAGAGCAACAGCAATGGGAAATGTTTACCTCCAACTAACAAGCAAATATGGAAAAGGATTTGTCTTTTTTTTTTTTCTTAGCAAAATCAAGAGTCCACTTGAGGCAACTCAGCACAGATGCTGCCAGCCCCCAGCTCGAGCTGGAACATTCCCAGTGGGAAAATGGGTTTGGGGAAAATAATAACACGAGGTCAAGAGATGGGGATCCAGAGCTGGACATGAGAAATCCGCCCTCCTCACTCATCACAAGCATCCTACAGGATCTTGAATGCTAAAGGAGCTCTAGAAAAAAAATAAAAAGGAAAAAGGCCTAGATTGAGGAAATATCCTTAATAGAAACAAATATACCCCTAAACTGATGGATACTGTCTGGACTGCAGCAAACAGTGGAGGTATTTTCCCAAACACATTTTCAGTTCAAGCAGTGTGAGACTATTCATTTTTCTTGCGTAGTTTTTCCATTTAAAGCTGTTGTGTGTGACTATCTTTTGACCAAAATAAACTCTGTGCCTGTTTCTAAATTAAAAAAAAAAAAAAAAAAAAAAAAAAGTTCTCAAAGCATTTCCCCTCTTGCCGCACCCATAAATTGCAGCTATTTTCTCTGTGTGTCCTTTGTTTAAACACAACGACCTCTATATATCTTAGAAGATGCCCCATGGCAGTTGGGAGATCGGAAACGAGAGCTCTTCAGCAGCTAAAGAATTTGCAATGAAGCTCTTTTTCTTTCTCTAAACTACGAACCCGCAAGCCACAAAATTTGGCTGGGAACTTTTTCCCGAAGAATAAGACATTTAGGGCAGGGCCACATGATCCATCTCAAGCGATGAAGCGAGGCAGCTGTAGGGAGCCATGTGCGTGCTCTCGGCTCTCCTCTGCGGCAGAGGAACACAGCTAAAACCATCGCACGGAGACCAGAGCCGGCGGGTTTTGATCTGGCCTCAAGATAAGGAGCCCAAGTCTTGCTTTTCTGGCGTGGTGCTCATCGCTGCCCTGTCCCTTAGCAGGTACCTGTCTTTGCAAGATCCCCTTTGGATGCCATCAGCCCTGCTTCACGTGTGGGGAAACCGAGGTACGGGAGAGCAATGCCCCCGAGGAGGCAGCAGCCCCGCTCGCAGACACAGGCGGCACGAGGCAGCTGATGTGACCTTCACCAAGGTCACGCAGGAAATTGGAGCCAAAGCTGGGAATAGATCCTGGCTACTGCAAGACCCAGGCTAGCATCTCGACTGCTGAATCAACCTGCTCTGTAATTTTTTTTTCCCCTCCTGGGTCCGTGACAGACAGCACTTTTTTACTATTATTAATTTTCAATACGGGAAGAAAAACATCTTTATAAAGCATCTGTCCCCATCCTCCTCCGGCTGCTTTAGACACTCAGACCAGTGCAGACATGCACCAAATGTCCCTGGGCAGCTTCACTGCTATTTTCCATCCCCTCGGTATCCTTGGGGCCAGAAGCAGAAACCTCCAGATTGGACCAGCAAACACCCATATCTGGATGTGGCCCGGACAGGCAGCTTAGACCCCCTGGCTGCTCCTGTTGCTGAAAACATTTGATCATGCCACCAGCCCTCCCAATATCTTTCTGCTGCGTTTTATCACCCAGTGCACGGGACTTCAAGTGTTGCCGTGAGGCCAGGGTACGTCTGCAGCAGCCCAACAGCTAATAACAGCTTTTGCTGATACGGCAATATCAAGAAGAGCTGTGATTTTAACATTTCAAAACCACAAAATGTCCCAGAGCAGAAACAATTACAACAGCGCGGAGGTGCTTTTTTTCCCAGCATAGCTCATTTGTACCAGAATAAACTGTACCAACATAAGCTTTCACCAGTATAATCTTCATTTATGCTTAAGAGGCTTTGCCAGTAAAACTACAGTGACCTAGCTCTGCTGGAAAACCTTTTCTCACATATCCAGGGAGTTTACTCAGCAGCTCGGTGGCTCGGCAGTCTGCTTCTGAGAGAGGGGAAGTATAAAAAAAACACATCTCAAGGCACAAACAGACTCCCAGACCCATGCTTTTTTGCAGGCGAGGAGGGTTGCAGACCCAGGACACAATCCCACAGCCCGTCCGAGTGGGAGCAGAGGGGTCTGCAGGCGCCCCACAGCTCCACGGAGCCATCACGGTACAAGCACCCCACGCGCCTGGCCCCGACGCCAGCCGAGATTTGGAAAGCCACCCACACCCCCGCGCTTCCGCTTTTTTTTTTTTTTTTTCCTTTCCTCAGCACCTCTTCCTCCTTAATCAGAAAGTAGATCAATTCTGGGTATTAAACAGCAGGAAATTCTAAATTTGGGTTGCCACTCCCTTCCTTAAGTCAGCCCTCCACGTTAGGGTTTTGCAGTGCTGTGGGGCCACGTTTGGAGGGGATCAGGACGAGCAGCTGAGATCAGGCTTTTGGAAATGTCCTCCTCCTCTGCTCTCAAGTGTCACTTTGGTGTGACCAGGCTCAAAACTCCGACACCCAAATGCACATGAATCTGCACATAAATGCAGCGCTGAGAGCACTGTTCCTTCTTTCGGTGCCTCTGCGGGTGGTGAGTTTCCCTAAATAAACTCGGTAGTGAGAATCACTGTCCATTCGCTTTCATTCCTCAAAAGTAGTACCGAAATCTCCTCACGTGCTTTCCATCCAAGGAACTTCAAACCATGGAGGGTTCCACCTCCCCTCTTTTCGCCTTCCCCAGTACAGCAAACCAAGGCACCGGTGGCAAAGGCCCGCACCCACCTATGAAGCAGGATGCTGAGAGCAACGGGCAGGCAGCAAATCTGGGCAGGACACGAGGGTTTGACTGTAGTTTTCATGTGAAACTTGCCATGGGAATATAGTGACCACAAGAGGTCAGGTCCTCACTTTTGTCCCTGATCAAAAATGGGAGTGAACAGAGAGTACGCTTACAGCAGACTAATTTAAATAGCCCCTGGCCTACAATCTTGAGTAAGTTTGCTCTCTATTTACACCAGCACAGCTGAGAACTGAAGCAAGGATGGAGCAAGAATTGCCTCTTCCCCTCCCAGTGCTGACTGCTGCCACGGACCCGACAGTGCCCGACTTGGGCAACCTCAGGGACACGACCTGCACGGTGCAGCGTGGCTGTTAGACCAGAAAATCATCCCTGGGTCCAAGAAACAAGCATCCTTTTGTGGCCCAAGGACACTAAACTGCATTTAGAGCACTTTGCCCAGCGAGGAGAGGCAACCGATCCCCTTAAACCACCCAGGTGCCAGAGGTAGCAGAGGCATCCCTGGGAATGGACACCCCGAGATGTTAAAAGATGCAGCTGTACGTTATCCATACATCCCTTCTGAGTATTGCTGCTACAGCTATAGGCAAAAGGATGCAGGAGCACTGGACTGCACTGCAATCAAGAACATTAGTCCTGAGTAGCTGTGATTTCACCAGAAAGTAACTTTTGTTTTTTCTTTTTACATTTCTGGACTTGCATACAAAGACAAACCCAAGAACACCCCACCCAGACACCCCACCCCACCCCCACCAAAGTCTGCACAGGAGGCAGCACACAGAAATGTGTCTTTTTGAAAGCATTTAAAAATCACCACATGCAGTTTCTCTTCAGGAACCTGCTCCGAGTTTTGGGAGAGTTTCCTCAGCAGCGCTCACCACTCTCCCCCGAGAAGTGCCCGGCGATGCCGCAGCAGTTCGAGCTGCTCGGGGACGGTGAAGAACTCGGTTTCTGTTGCTTTCTGCTCCCGGTGGGTTCCTCCTCCCACTGGGTTTCACTTTGACCAAACTAAAACCTCAAAGCCACACGGCTTCTCAGCCCCAGCTCCCTCCTCCTGCCCAAGCCAGCTGAAACCACCGGCAAGACCGCTCGGCACGGCTGCTGCCAAACCCAGCCAGGAGCAGGGCACGTTTTGGAACTCGGAGGCCAGCGTCAGGGTACCCTCCCAGGGGGTTTCCTGGGATGGAGGAAATTCAGCAGCACCCCTCTGAGTGCTGCTGGCCCGGCCCCTTGCCGGCGTTAGCTGCTGCCTCCTGCCAGCATTTCACCTTCTGGGGTTGATGGGCCATGGCATGAGATCACGGTGCCCACGGGCAGATTTTCCGCTGCACTCTGCATGCCAGGCTCTCCTTCCCCCAGCCTGAGTCCCCACCACCACAGCTCAAGGAAACCTCTGCTCTCCTCTCAGACAATGAAGGAGAAGAGCAAAAGCATCCCACCACCGGCCCACGGGACAGGGAGGATGGGGGTACCATCACCAAAGTGGTACCCACTCCAAACCTCGCGGCAGCGCTCTGCAGAGCCATCAGCATCCCCACCCCATGGGGCAGAGCTGGGACACCTCTGTCCCTGCAGCTCCAACACCCGTTCTCCCTCTCTATCCTATTTTATTTCCTCCTCTGGATGCCACTTGGCAGGTAAACATTAGACCTCCCCAGCGCCAAGGGGAAGGATGACCGTGTGGTCTCAGCTGTGGGCTGCGAGAGCCGGATGGCATTTGGGGGGGTCTCTCCCCGTGGGTGACCATGGGCTCAGCAGCGTTCCTATTTTTTGGCAGCCTGGCTGCAAGCACCACAGGGTCCCCTTTGGGAGACACTCACCCCTGACCCACCCCACTGCCTGATAGAGTCTGGATTCCCAGAGGGTCTGGTGACCCCTCCCATCACAGGACCCACACCAAAAAATGGGATGTTTCTGCCCAGTGATTCAGAGCTAGCATGGACCCGGGGGGGGAGCAGCCCCGTCGTGGACATGTGTGTGCAGGAGAGGCACAGACCCCACACCAGGGCTGACCAAGCATGTTCAGCTCTGGCAATGGGGCTCATTCTGTCATATTTTTTTGCCTTAAAAACCCCATCCTACCCTCCCAGGAACCCTGTAAAAGCCCAGCCCGCTCCCGGAGCCACTGGCAGAGGCGGAAGCCGGCCGGGGCTATTCCCGTCTCCAAGGGGGAAGGACTCAAAGAGGAATTTTCCAGAAGCTGCTCTCCCCGTGAGCCACCATGTCACCAAAGGAAACGCTTGCAGACGCCTCTTCCTCCGGCCGCCGTGCCGGTGGCACGCCAGCACTCCCAGCTTCCTGCCCCACGCAGACCCCCATCACTAACCCGCCCCACCCCACCCGCGGGAGGATCCCCCCCCCCACCCCCAGCCACCGAGAATCTCCCCTCCGCCACCGCGGATTTTTTTTTCAGTTTGCATCTATCTCCACGGGGCAGCCTCCGAGCCCCTCCTTGGCAGGAGCCGGGGCGGCGGGTGGAGAAGGCAAAAGCAGGAAGAGTGAGCAAGCGGGAGAGCGTGACATATGGAAAGTGTGAGGAGCCCCTTGGAGAGAAGGGAAAGGCAAATGCAAAGGCGAGCCCGGGGAGGGGGGAGCGGGCAGCCCAGCTCTGCTCTCCCCCAGCCTGGCAGTGGTGGGTGGAGGGGGAGGGTGCACCCAGGCAAACAAGGATTCTGCTGATAAAGCAAATGTGACTCAATCACACGCTTGTGCAAAGATGTCACAACAGTCCTGAGAAATTACAGGCTCCTGTTTCATCCCTCAAGGGCCAGCGCTGTCCCGGCTCTCACAATGCGCTCTGTTCTGCTGTCAGCGGCTCAGCGAGTGCCCCTAATTTACTGGCTGGGAACCCGCTGCAGGAACAGGCAATAATAGGTGCAGTGTAGTGCCGCTGCCAGGGCTCCTGGGCTGGCAGCGGGGCCGGGGAGACGTCTGCTGAAGGACTCAACCCGGCGGCTCTTTTGAGCTCGCGCCACTGCAGCCCGAAGCTGGGGGCTCGCTGTCCCCCCCCCCCCCCCCCCCCCCCAAGCCCCGCGGCTTTCGGGGCGCCGGCGCTGCCTGGCACGTGCCTGTGGGATTGGGGTGGCTGCCCCCCCCCCCAGCCCAGCTCTCTGCCCTCAATACGGTGGTTTTAGGAGACACCCCCCGCCCCCCCGGGGCAAACCCAGCTTGAGGTTGCATCTCTCCATCTCCTGGGGTGTCCCCGTGGACCCCCAAAAGGGAGGTTTGGGAGATCCAGACCTCACTGCCAAAGCACAAGGGCTGAGTCCCCATCACTACAATTGTCCCCTGCCACTAATCTTCCCTAAATGCAGCCAGGAGCAAACCAGGCCATGCCGAGAGGTGACTGTACCTCCTGGCACCCTTCCAGCCTCCAAAGAGCACCGATGAAACCAAAGCAGCAGCAGAAGGTGCCAACAGAGGGGAAGATGCTCCCTCTGTTCTGCGAAAGACGGAGGGCTGCACCCGGCGGTCCCTTCAGCCTTCCCCCCATGGGCATCACCAGCGCGGGCACACGGCGGTGGTGGCACCCAGGAGCTTCCCCGTGTCTGCCCGTCCCGCCCCAGGAGCCGGGGAGCTCTGCTCAGAGCTCCTCATCCTCCCTGCAAATGCTGACCTTCGCAGCCTGCCTGGCTCCCTCCTCATCTCCGAAAACAGCACGGTGAGAGCAAAAGCGCAGTGGTCCCGCAGGTTGCTGAAGCTCATTATGGCCTTTTAATTACATTCAATTGCAGTTTTATGGGCTTACGGGCAAACTGGAAGTGATCTAATTGCCCTTGAGGGGGTGCTACGCTCTGAGCTATGAAAAACCAAGCAGGATCCAGTGAGATGCAAGGGGAGCTCGAAAGCATTAGGCTCGCTCTAGCAGAAAGAGGAGAAGTTCTGTCTCACGTCGAAGCTCCCCCAGGACCTCGCGGTAACGAGCCGCACACGTGGCACGTGCCGGGCCCACCAGTGAACCCGGACCACGCGCTGCCCCACTGTTCCAGCTCATCCCACCCGCTGCCCCTCAGCACCCGGGTCCTGTCCCCGCGCTGGGCTCCGGGTGGGAGGATGGACGTGGAGAGGAGATGGATCTCGGACCTGGAGTTCCCGGGGAAGCCTAAAATACTCCTCTCCAAAGCAGGCAGGGAAAGAAGCAGCCAAAAGAGTGCAACGGAGCGGGGCTGAGAGCTCTGGGAAACGGGAGCTCCCGGCTCTGCAACGGGGCTGCCAACCCACGCTGCTGGAGGGCAAGCTCCGCGCCTCACAAGACGTGCCCACCCCTGGGTTCCGTGGGGCTCGCGGCCCAGGGGGATTCAGTAATAAATGTCCCCGGTGCTTCCCGCAGCGTTAACCCTTCAGACGTGCCCCTGCCCTGCCCGCAGCCGGGGAGGGGACCCAGCAGCTCTCCGTATTCTCCCTCCAGGAGGATCTGGGATTGAGCCAAATCGTCAAGACCAGGAGTGGGATCAGCCCGGCGGCTCTCCCTGCCACCGGCTTTGAGATCTGTGGGCTAAAACATGTGGTCCCCATATCGCCGATGGGTCCCAGAGACGCAGAGCCCTGGGACACCGGGGGAAGTGCTCCATCGACCCTGGTTTTGCTAATTATGGGGATCGACCGGAGGCACTGGCAGGAGTGACAGCACCTCCGCGCTTCCCACTTGCTCTTCTGGTCCCGTCTGTGGACAGCGTTGAGAGCAACCGCCAGCCCACGTTGGCTTAAAAGGTCCCACACGACATGTGCAGGACCCATCCGATGGGCCAAGCTCCATCCTCAGGGACTGAGACAACAGCAGGAGGTGAGAGGGGGAGGGTACGGCCATGCATTGCAGATCCCCTTCTGCTTCTGGCTTCCAGGAACAACGGCCTACAATCCACCAGCCAGACGGATTATATTACGGTGCTGTGCGCGCGCATTAATCCAGATTTGAGATAATTACAGTCATTCACTTGGCATAATGGGCTTTAATTGATCCAACGTGGCTGGCACTGGTGCTCGCCGCCAGCGCGCAGCTGGCATCCCAACACCCCGAAGCTGCACTGCCACCAGCCACGGCATGACCAGCAAAAGGCAACGCCGTTAACTGGTTTTTCAGAAAACCAGTTATGGTAGTTTTCCTTAGGGGATGCTGGACCACAGCAGGTGACAGCAAGGCCATATGGATCTTCCCATCTCCCATGTGAGAGCCAGCAGGCCCAGCATGGGCACGAGGTGTCATCTGGTCAGGAGACATCTCATGAGCATCCAAGTGGGGTGAGCCATCCCTCCAGAGAGCTTCGCTGCTGGGAGCTGTGCAAGAGCAGCCCATGGGAACACCATTTTCCAAGTCTCCTTGGAAAAATGCCCACCTCCCAGCCCGCGTTGTGGTAGGTTGGTCAACAGACCTCTGGAGGTCCCTTCCCACCAGTGTTTTTGTGCTTCAATGCTGACAGAGCTGGAAACCCAGATGGGCAAAGGATCCTGGGGTCCCAAAACAGCCACCCCTTCCCATCTCAGCTCCTTCTCCACATCTGCACCGATGACTGGCGAATGCTTCAGAGCGAGACGGTTGCCTTGGGGACAAACCACCCACTTTGTGCACCACAGCCCGGGGTCCAGGAGAAGGAGCCTAAGAACTGGGTGCCTACTCAGGAAGGTGCCTGACAAGATAGGGAAGGGAGCTGCCAGAGCCAGGTCACCTTCAATAAAAGCAAGTTCCCCCTGGAAACTAGACGGCACATACTGTTTTTCAAAAGAAAGAAGCTGCCTCCAGTCTTACGTGACCCTTCCCAGGTTCAGTAACAGACGCTGGGCAGGAGGGAAGATTTAAGCCCCCCTCAACACCAGCTGTGTGGCCAGAGGGATGGGCAGGCAGGGTCGGTGGCTTGTTCCCCCTTCCCGGAGCAAAGAGGCTTGGAAAAGCCTTTCCCCCTCCCCTGACAGGCTGCAGCAAAGGATGGCCTGCCTGCAAGCTGCCTTTGGGTTTGAGTTTCTGGTTCGAGTCCAAAGCTAATTAGGCTGTGCCAAGTCCAATCAGATAGCCTCAGCTAATTGAGCTAGGCACAGATGGGTCAATGTCCAGCGGGTCTCTGCGTTCCAGGTGCTTTGTCAGCCCACAGATAACTGCCAGGGCCTGGGAAGGGAAAGGACCCCTACAAAAATGTTCACTTCATGAACAGCCAGAGCCTTTCCCTGCCCGAGCTGCATACGGCCCCAGGTTAACCCCTAAAACACCGCCAGCGTCATTCTCATGCCTGAGGGACCCCAACCGATGAAGATGCCCCGACCGCAACGCTGGGGCAGGGCTAAAAGTGAGCGACTGGAGGATGAAACAGGGCAACTGTCCACCGTGCTCCGGTGGGCATCCCTCACAGTGTCACCCCAAGAATGGGCACTTGGTGAGCCACACCGCATGCCGTCCCTCACCCACGTAGCAGACCCACCAAGCCATACGGCAAGAGCAGGACAGCTAAACGCTTAGCCACGCGGCTACTGAAAAAACACTGAGACTAACGCGGAGCGCTGCGTGCTCCGTGCTCTCCGCGCAGCTATCAACACCTCCTCCAAAGTTGCCTTAGACGTGCCTGCACCAGACTGCAGCCTCCAGGCTCCAAAAGCCGGGTTTGTCCAAGCTAACCCCCACGGCTCCGTGAGCCAACGCGGCGCCCGGCGCAGGGTCAGCGGCGGTTCCCAGACGTGCCTGGGCATTGCGACCTTGGCTGTAGCCAGATGAGGAGCACGGGGGGAAGCTATAGGGCAGCCAAGCACGGGGAGAGCAGCGAGGAAAGTGTAGAGAGTGCCAGGGTGAGAAACTTCGCTTTGCCCCCACGAGAAAGTCGGAGCCGTGGAAAAGCCCCGCACCGGCCCGTGGCCAGATGCACAGTTGAAGCCAGCAGCTGAGGCTGCTCCCGAGGCTGCAGGGACATTTACCCCCAGCTGCTGAGTATCCATCGTGCCTTCCCAGAACAGCCTATAAGTGACTGCACCCGAGGGCAGACAGCTGGGCAGAAAAGCAAAGAGAAGGAGAAGGGCTTTGAGGAAGGCTCCAACGAGCCCTTCCTCGGGCGGTTCTGCCAGCTTCTGACCTCTACGGCAGATTGACGCGAGGCAAATGACAACGTCCAGCTTCCTAAAACCCATGTACCTCCTTTTTTCCCTCTAAGCATGCCTTTGCTTTCAGGCCCGAGCATCGCCCGCCCGCCTGGGCAGGAAAGCTGCCTCGATCTCTGCGGCGGCAGCGGGAACGCCGAGTGCAATCCCCGCGTCCGCCTCCTCCACCTCCGGCTGCTGGGGAAAGGCTGTTCCTCTTCAGCTGACAAATAGATGAGACGTTTCATTAATAAACCTCAGCTTCTCCTAACACTTCTGATTACGATCTCTCTGTTTGGATCCGTGCTCATATTACATGTTCGTCTCAATTATATATTCCCTTCTCTTTAAATCCCCACTTATCTCCTTTACCACGTAAATCACAGAGTGGGCTCTGTCTTTTTTTTTTTTTTTCCTGCCTGCCTGCCTAACTTTCCCTGCTCCAAAAACAGTTAGAAAATAAACAGCAATTTGAACTACAGCATATCCGCGTAGCCTCCAAGCTCATCTCCCTGCAAACGCATCCAAGGGGGCCAACATCAGTCCTGCCAAGCCCTGCTGTGTTTGCAAAACACTTTTACTTCTTTCTTGCTCAGCCTGGGCCAAATCTCTACTTGAGCTTCACTGGGGACATCTCCCCCATGCGGTCTTTGGTCCAGCCCAAGTGAAGTCCATCACAGCACTGGGCTGTAAAACACCGACCGGAGCAGCAGCGCTGGGAGAGCCCGGGCTAGTTCCCCTCCCCACTGCCCCACATCTCTCTGGCAATTAAGGCAATGGCTTGCATGGAAACCTAATTATATTAGGGAAGCATTTAGCAAATTTTAACTGTTCTGCTGGTGGCTCGGCTCCCTCCCCCCCTCCTGCATACCAGAGGCACTGAGCAAAAGTTGCAGCGCTGGATTCCCCTCCTCTTCCACCGCTGCTTTTAAGAGCGAGAGCAAGGAAGAGGAGGGAGATGGTGTGACGGGACTCGGGTGGTGGCCTGGGTGGCCCTGGGTGAGCCGGGGATTCTCCCACTGCCCTCCTGCCCTGCACCAGTTTGCCTGAGAGGTTTGTACGGGGTGGCTGTGGCCCTCAGGCATCAGTGCCCAGCCCTGGCATGTGGCAGCTTCTCGCTCGATGCCACTGCGAGAAAGATGCTCCGTGGTCCCCTGCTACAGTGCTTGGCAACCGGCGTGACACCCATCTCGGCTGCAAATTCAACACCCCAGTCGTTATAAGGTTTTGGCTTGTGCTGGCTCCCCCCCCCACCACGCATCTCCATCCTCCCCCTGGTAACTGCTCTGCAAAAAGCCCAGGTAAGCAGAGACCAAGAGCTCCCACCAGGCACCCACCCTGTCCTCAAGGCACCTTGGAAAAAAATAACAGGCCCGGGAGCATCTGGGTCCCGTTTGTACAGGGACTGTGGGCCGCAGAGCGGGGGCCAACCACGGAATGCACTGCACCACGGAGAGCGTTACATCAGGGAGAGTTTTGCACCACGGATTGTGCTGCACCACGGAGAGCTTCGCACCACGGGGAGCGTTTGCAGGAGCCCCTCGTGCCTGGCCCCCCCTCCCCTCCACGGGCACACCCAGCCGCCAGCCCCAGCTTACCTGGGGGCTGGTGGGCACACGAGGCTCCCCCAGCCCGGACCTGACCCCCCCAATTCCCACGCCTGGGGCTGGCCCGGCTGCGCCTTTAAGAGGTGAGGAGGGGAGCAGCGCGATGGCCGGCATTTTCCGAAGGACCATTAATTTGCCAGTGTCACATGCTTCGCAGCTGCAGCCTGGCAGTGATTTATATGCCTCTGAAGTTCATCAGAGGGAAAAGTACTTTCCAGGCGCAGCGTATTCCCCTTCCCCTCTCTCTTCCTCACCGGTGCGAGCTGCCTGCGTCCAGAGCCCAGCCAAAAACCCGAGGCCCCATCCATCACCCCCGCGTGTCACCCCCTGCCCTCGCCACCCAGCCCAGGCACTCCCCTTCTCCCCGGCATCTGTGAGCAAAAGAAAACTTCCTCTGGCTTCCTCGCCTCCATGACCCACTGATGAGAAAGCCATTAATTAATAAGGGGCAGCACTGATCCGGCTCCTCGGCCAGCCAGGGGACTGGCGAGCCCCTTCCTCCTCATCCCAGGGCCCTGTAGCCAAAATAAACGGCAGGCAGAAGGCAGGCGTCCCCTCCTCCTGCCACCACCCCCCTGCACGCCGTCCTCCGGGGAGGTTCAAAAGTTCACGATTTTCACATTTCCCTAACGTTATTTCAGGAAATTGCTGGAGAAAGGAAAGACGGCACTGCCGAAAAAGCAATCCGCGTGTGGATATAATAATACACATAATCCAGAGGCAGGACTCGGTGTGTGCCAGGCATGGTTCGGCAGAAGCCCCGTGCCCACAGAACCCGCCTTTTATTTTTTGGCTCGGGAGCTTTCCTGCGCATCGCTGACGTTCACAGAGTTATTCCTAAAGCAACGCTGACAGCAAAGCCCGGGCTCGCCCACCGCCGCTCCAAAGCGAAGCCCCAGCAGCGGCAGACACCAGGAGATGCTGCCACGAGGACCACGGCTCAGCCCTGGGAGCACCAGCACTCATCGAATCGTGGCGGTTGGTTTGGTGGTGACGTGGGGTTCAAAGCATCACCGAGAGCATCACCTGGCACTGGCAACGCGACCGCCTGGGTCCCAGGGTCCTGGGTCCCCAGGGAATATACAGCCTGGCCCCACGTGTGCGCAGGGCTCCCTTCAAACACTGTCACCAGCTCTGACGTGCTCTTGGGTTCCTTTCTTCCTTCCTCTCGAAAGCCTTCGAATACCTCAGTTGCACAAACCTCAGAGGTTGCTCAAAAGCAACAGTCGCACCTGGGTTTTCATCAAAACCAGGTTAAGCTACAGCCTTTGCTGAAGGTTCATGGGAAAGGTTCATAAAACTACTGAAACTCTTGGCAAACCTGAATTTGGGGTTATAATGAAATATGAAACTCAACGACTTTCATGTGGTTTGGGGTTTTTGTTGCAAAACATTTGGTGTAGCAGCTTTGGGCGAGACCACAACAATCTAGTACACAACAGCGTGTCTATAGGAGTGAGGAATTCAGATACACCCCGGTAGCATTCGGCTGGCAAATGATTAACTCTTATTTGAAGCCATCTCATTAGCGTGGGGGATGGACCCGTGCCACCGCATGCTCAGGGACGTGGGGCAGAGCTCTGGGTGCTGGCATGGACCCAAGGCAGGAAGATCACCTTGTGCCACTGCAGTGGTCACACCAAGAGCCCGGCCACCTGTGGGAGCAGGGGATCGCACCCATCGCCCTCCCGAGGGACATCTCACTCAAACAGGGCACCTCACAGCTTTTTGCTGCGAAGGACAACCTCGGCTGACAGCAAAGAGGGGCTGGGAAACCTTCACCTCCAAGTATTGCTTCATTCCTTCCAAGAATGTGGAGGGTTGGGGCTGGTATGCTGCGGGGTTTTTTTAAGTTTGCTGAGCTCTTGGGGAGTTTGGAGTTGGGAGGCTCGGCTTTGGGTCCGTTTTGGATTGTGCTCTGGATTCACCATCCTGCAGCACTGTAAAGAGCCTGAAGCATGGTAAGACCCTACCTACACTGTAAGGTCAACTGAGGGGGGAGGAAGAAGAACAAGCTTGCCTGCACTGGCCCCACTATTCTAGTTGGAAAGTGGTGATGAAGACAACCCCTTGAAAATGAGCAGCATAAGCATCCCAGATTATCGATTTCCTCGAAAGAACACGATTCTCCCTAACGAGCTCTTCCCAGGTATCCATCACCCTCAGCCTCCATTAACCCCTTGCACTTGCTCACCAAAAGCTCACGCTCCTCAGGGTCTGGAGGGCTACTTGCCATGTCAGAAAGTGGTTGATGCATCTGTAGAGGTTCCTGAAGATGAGGATGGCCCCTGAAGTCTGTGTACGTGCAAAGAAGGCACACTGGCCAAGCAAACACTAACGGTGGTGGAAAAACTGCCTGCATCTCTGGCCCCACTGAGATGCAGCGTGAGTGGGTCCTTCCCACGTGCCCACGACCTGCTGGCATCACCCAGACCACCGCAGGTGGGGAAGAGCCGTGGTGGATTGGTATCTGCATTTTCACACCTGGCCCTCAGGCTCTGCACGGTGTCTGTGGCCAGGAGGGAGCTGGGACGGTGTGGGGACAGGGCCAGGCTGGTGACGGTGCTCCAGGCACCGGCATTGCCTCAGAGAGAAACCACATCCCAAAGGAGAGAGCAGGACGCCCAGCCCGGGCGCCCAGGGGTCATCCAGGATCCAGGACATTTGGAAGGCTGATTGAGGAAGTTTATATTAATTACAGAAATGTGCTAATACCCTGGGAATGCCACCAGCCCTGAAATGCTGTGCAAACATGGCACTGCTTTTCCTAAGCCATTGCCCCATTAGCCTTCGCTGTTCCACCCCTGCATCATACCTCTGCCAGGTCTCAGCCCTCTCACTCCCACCTCCTCCTATTTACATCCCCGAGCTATTTTTGCCTCCTCTCTTATACATTTTAAAGCACTGATGAAATTTCCCAAGACAACCCAAGTAGGTTTATGGTTGCACAGAAACCAGGTGACACTGGGGCCAAGAAGCAGCGCTGGGATGTTGGGTCACTTTCCCAGGCCCAGGCTAGGAAGGGATTAAACACATTCATATCTAAACAATAAATAATAATAATAACGATGTCATTTTTGCAGTGCAGTTCTTTCAATATGGGCTGATTAATGTATTTGTAACAAGCAACAGTAAAGATTTGCAAGCCATCTAATTAGAAGGCTGTTTCCTTGCCAGACATGCCCAAGTCCCTTTGGAAAAGGAAACGTGGCCTCCAAGGCTACCTCAGTGCTGTGGAAACACTACCGTGTGTCCTGAAGATTAATCAGACACTCGACATCCCCGGGGCACCATCTGCAATCCCCGATCTCCGACATCCCAGAGCCGCCTCCTCGGTGCCTCACGCGGAGCGAACGTCCAGCGGCAGCCGGCATTGCGCAAGCTCTGCTCCAAAAGGCACCGAAAATCCCGGTGCACGGAGCCCTCCCGGCAGCAACGGTGCCAGGGGAGAGTCAAACCCCATGGGGAGGAGGAAGGGATGGTGCCGCCTTGCACACACCCGTGCGAGGGATGCGCATGTGGGGCAGCTCATCCTATACATCACGGCTCCCACCACCCGTGTTGATGCACTTTTCCCGTTCGTGTCTGGCATTCCCAGAAAACACTAACTTCATTATTGATTTGTGCTCATTTGTCATTTTTATAACCTGGCCAGCACTTCTACTGAAGGCCGTGACTAATCCCACTTCCCCAGGCTGGAAGGGGTGAGAGCCTTTAACTCTTTCAGGACGGGCTCTGCCGCCTGGCTCCCCGCTCGTGGGGCACGGACAGAATCCCCGGGCATTCAGCAGCGGAGCAGGCAGGACTGAGCTCAGGAGCAGGCAGCAGCTCACTCCAGGTCCATCGGGGCTACGCTGGGTTTTGCAGCACGCCGCTGTTCCTTTCTCAACCTGGAGCAGAAAGGCAGATGGTCTGGTAGCTCGGACAGGGCTGAGTGACGCTCGCTGCTGGCACCAGAGAGCTTGGGTGAAAAATGGACTTTCTACCCATTATTCTTATGGCGAAACAAACCAACTCGCACCCTGTTTTGGAGGTGAGCTGCACCCCCGGTCAGCGTGCAGATCTAAGAGCAGGGTGGGTTTGAAGCCAGCCATGTGCCCATCCACCAGCCCGGGGAGGGGGGGTCACACAGACCCTCCCAGTCCAACCGTCCCTCCTGGACAGCAAAGCCCCAGAGAAACCGGCACCAAGGAGAGGAAACACCCCGTGGCTGCAACTCCAAGCAAGCGTCTGGGCCCTGACCCCGGCAAAGGCCACTCAAGCCGTGCCTGCGGTTGCAGCCCGCGCAGCCCCAGCCGTGCTCATGGAGAGGTTATCCTCAGCAGGGCAGGAGCAGCAGCTCCTGCTCGCGTACCGTGGGTTCCCCTCCCAAGTTTTGAGCTGCTCCCGCACCCTCAAGTGCCTTCCCGTCAAAAGCAAAACCAGCAGCAGGGCTTAGGCCTGGCCGTGGCACACCTTGCTCCTTGGGGTCCAGCAAACGGAGGGAGCCACAATGACTCCAAAGTGACTCTCACAAATATCTACACACAAATCAAACTCCAAATATTTTAGGCAGGTTGGAATATAGCTTGTCCGTGGCAATGGGGAGAAGGTACCATGATGTGGGGGTCACTTGCCCTCCCCAGCTGAGCAATCTGCAACAGCAACGAACCAGGGGAAAAACCCCCAAGTGTTGAGGAGGTTGATGGGACCAGGACTCCTTCCCTGCTCCCAGGCACTTCCCAGAAAAGTCAGGATCAAACCCCCCAGAGGAGAAGGTCCACTGAGTGAAATGCAGCAGATGCCGCTTCCGAGGGATGGGATACGGGGAGTACCAAATACGACATCTGCAATTATGGAAAGCCAGATAATGAAAATCAAATCTCATGCTTCAGGGCATGGGCTGATGAGTACAAGGGTCAGGAAGGAATTTCCCTCCCCTTACACAGCAATGCACAATCGGGTCAGCGCATCACCGGGTGGCACGAGTCCTTGGTTGTTTTTCCCTTCCCTTTTTGAAGCCCTGCAATCTCACCGTTGTCAGAAAAGCCGCACCTGAGGGAGCAATGGCTTAACCTGGTGTGGCAGAGCCGACGCTCCTCCTATCACCCACCTTGCTAAAGATCAGCATCCCTAGTCCCAGCTGAAAGATCACCTGAGGACCTTGCTCAAAGCTGGTCCTTTGCCCTTCTGCTCTGACACTGGTCTACAGTGCTGCCTGCCCCCTCTCAGCCTTAATTACTTCTACCACAATCTAAATTATAATAAAAACTCCTCTGAGTAAGGACCTCTTCTTCCCCAGTGTTTGTAAAATGCTGTGTACACCTCTGGCACCATTTAAATAATAAGCAGTAGTAATAAAACCCGCGATGTTGGCTTAGAAAATAACTGCATTGGAAAAGGGGCCGAACAGAGAGAAGTGACCAAAGAGCGCTGATGGTTTTGTTAAAAGAGGTTGGGAAGTGTTTGTGGTAACAGCGGTTGCTCTCACTTTACACCGCGTCCAGCATCCTTTCTCTTCCTTAAGCAACTTCTCCCTGCTAAAACTTGCTTAGCTGGGAGGATCTAACCACAAGGAAGAGGCTTGAGTTTCAACTTAAAACCAAGCGAGCAAACAAATGCAAAGATGGTCCGTAACATGTGTCTATCTGCATTCGATCCTTGCTAAACCGAGCTTTGCCAAACCGCAGGCTTCATAATCCAGACAAACAGTTATTGGCCTTTTCCTGCTGCCAAGCAGCTATTTAGCAGTGATTCTACGTCACCAAGAGTGGCATTTTTAAATGTGCTCTGTATCGGTTTTATTCTACAACCACCGCAGCCAGGAGCTTTCCATCGACGCCACTCTGCAAATCCTATCAAATAGGGTTGACTGGGTTTTTTATTAAACAAGACCTATGATTAGTGCAATCTGAAGTATTAAACTAATGCTGGCCGCTGTGTGACAGCAATGGACCCAACTCTACTCACCAGGATCACCCGCCTGACCCTGCTACCTTGCTGCAAGCTAATTTTGGAGTTTAGTGCAAGACGAGTTGTCCCAGAAAGGTGTAAATCAGCCGGAGACAGCCAGAGGGTGGGTGTCGAGCTCCGGCAAACCTTGCAGCCGGCACATCCATGGATCCAGCCTCGGGTTGTCAGGGGAAAGGTGGAATCAAAGGTATGAAAATGTACTGAATGGGAATTGGCAGGCCCAGACTTGGTCCCGACAATCCAGAAGGTGAGCCAAGAAAAGAAAGCAGGCACAGAAGGCTGGGATGGGGCAACGGGAGTTTCAGCATTGCAAACGTGTTGCAGACAAGTGGGAGAATAATCTTCAGGGGAATGTTTGAAGGAGCCTGTGGTGGCTTGCTTGGGGCGGGGGGGGGGGGGCGCGGAAAGCGCAACAGAAACAAAAGAAATAAAAGAAGGAAAAAGCAACTTTCTGGAAGCGACTGGGTGCTGCGGGCAGGCGCTGCAAGGGCTGCATCTCTCAGCAGCACGAGTGCTTCGTCCTCGGGGTGCACTGGTGGGGCTGGACACGGCGGCCAAGACTCGGAAAACAAAACCAGAGGAAGGGGTGGCCAAGGCCAGGAGCCGAGCGGCGGCTGCCGGGCGCGGGGAAGCGCACACCGCCGGGAATCAGCGCAGAAGGACGGCACGGGGCTGAGGACAGTCCTGCCGGGGGGGCTGAGCTGGGCCATCTGGGCTGCACTTTGAGCTGGTTCCTGTCCTTAGCATCATTTTGTGCCCTCAGGTCTGGTATATCAGTTGCCGGCGTGCCTCAGTTTCCCTTGCAGGTGATGGAGACGCAACACTTGGCCTGCCCGTCTCCACCTCCCCATCCCTTGGCTCGGCAAAGCTGCCGGTGTGCCCAAACCCACCGAAATGCAGCACGTGCATGAAGCCAGGCAGCCGTGGCCACCACGCACAGAAGCCTCGCCAAGATGCCCCCCGCCAGCAAACCCCCCCTCCTGCAACTGTGTCCCAGAGCTCACGCAAGAGCGGAGAGGAGGAAACAGCCCCTTCCCCTCCAGCCCCAGCCGGGACGGTCCTGAGCTGGCGGAGCAGCTCGGAGCAAGCTGGGAACAACATCAACCGTGCTGGGAACAAAGCAGCGGTTGTGTCATGATCACTGGGAGAGCTGGGAGGGGAGTTTCTTTTTTAAGTAGAAAGGCTTGAGGCGGTTGTTTTTTCTTTTCTTTTCTTTTTTTTTTTTTTTTTTTTTGTGGGTTTGCTTTTTCCCTTGTTAACCAAAAATGTCAACGCAACCAAGACCGTTCCCAGAAAAAGGACTTAAACAGATGAATTAATTTCATGTTTGGGGGGAGGGGGGGGAAACAACAATGGAACTTCTCAAAAGATCCCATGTCGACAGTTTTTTTAAAAAAACAAGCTTTGTATTGAAACAAATTATTGTTCCTGCTCTTTCGCAGTGACATGAAACTCTCTGCGAAGGCTGAAACCAAACCACACTGTTCCAAGTGGTCCTTTCTGACTCTCCCGTGTGTGTGGGAGTGTGATGCTTCTGACTCGGAGATGTTTCCAAAGCCCCTGGGTGTGCCAGGAGAAAGCCATTCCCCCACCCTGCCCTAGTCCTCCTCTTTAGCCTTTGTTTTCCCTGTTTTGCATCGAGAAAAAGCCAGGTAAGAGGAAGGACGGCCAGCTCTGCTCCCCTGCACCAGCCCAAGCAGCCGGTGGCTTGCACGCAGCGCTGGGCTGCACCCCTGCAGCCCTTGCAGGCAGGGCACAGGGCACAGGGACTGTGGTTCCTGTTCTCAAACCTCTGCCCAACCTCACCGTGTCGAGGAAGAGCTTGAGAGAACTTAATTCAACCCGTCAAATACCTTCCCCAAACACCCGTGGGCCCGGGCTTCCAAGGGCTGTGGATCTGCCCTTGTAAGAAGGGGTTGGTTCACCATCCAAACCCTGCGGGTACGGGAGAGGTGACACATCCCCATGTCCCAGTAAGGCCACCTCAGGGGCAGGACCTGGCTCTAGAGCCCCAGGTCCAAATAAGCAGCTTCACCCAAAACATACTCTAACACGGCGCAGTCTTGGGGACACCAGAAGGTGACACGGGGTTGCTGAGCTCCAAAAGATTAAAAAAATCCCCCCCAAAAGAGAAGGAAGTATCATGAGTCAGGGCCACACCATTGCAAAAAGGTGCCCAGGGTCAGCCTGGGAGGATTTGGGTCTGTAGCTCCAACCGGCATCGCAGAAACGGTGTTTTCCTTCATTCCCCACCACCTCTCCTCCTCCATCCCCAAGCTCCTGCTAGAGCCCTCAGAGCTGCCATTTGCCACAAGCCTTGACTCAATCTGCTTCAAATTACCACAACAATGCCGGGCCCCAAGTGGACATGTAAAGTGTCTCGAATTTATTGTAATTTTAAGCCATCCCTAAAACTGCATAGGCATTGCTGGAATATTTCTACCTCCTTTAAGACCCTCGGACGACTCTGCAAGGCAGCGAGAGGGACGCGAGGACAGGCGGGAGAAGGAGATGACTGGAGCCAGCTGCCTTTGCATGGGGCTCTGCTTGCTGTCCCAGCCAGGCTGGGGCATGGGAAGGGAGCAGCGGGGCTCCCCGAGGTGATGCTGAGACAGGGGTAAACGTCCCCTGGGACACGCAGCGATGGACGGGGCCGAGCGGCTGCTGAACCCGCGCTCCATCTTCTGCGTCGGGGAGGCAAACAGCACAGGGCAGAAGCCCTTTTGCCACGGGCAGGACCACCGTGCACGGCTGAAAGCCTGCAAACACCAACTCCTTGCTGCCTGGAAGCTCCTTGCTCAGAGGGGGCTTTTCCCGGCGCAGCATCTGGGATAACCCGGGATGTTCCGGGGCAGTTTTGCCGCCGGGGCTGCACCCCTGCTGCCAGCACCCGCTGCCCCCACAGCCACATCGCTCAGCCTCTGCCTGGAGTCAGCGCAATGTTGTCACACAAATTGCACCTGTGAAACTGTTACAAGAATTAATTGATCATATAAGTACAGTAATTGGAACTTGCAAAGCATAGATAATTACCTTTTATTAGTTCCTGTAGATAATCCATTATACACTGATTAGGCCTAAGTAAGGATCTCATAGTCCTAGTTTGATTAATGGCAGATTATGGATATTAAACTCAAACAGGAATAGATAACCTACTATGTTCTTTCTTGGCTTAGGAGTACATCACCCTGTGAGTTATGGTCAGAACTTTCCAAAGTGCCTGATTTGTCCCATCCAAAATTCCCACCTGACCTGACCGTGGTCCCTCTCCCACGGTGGGTACCCAGCACTTCCCAGCAGCTCGAGAGCCCCCAGCTCAAATCTCAGCAACGTGCTTGCCCACTAACAGCCGTGTGTCACGCAAGGCCTGATCAGCTCCCAAACCCATTTTTAGCTCAGAACAACCTGCCATTGTCCCTTCCAACCCAAAGCAGCAAAACCTCTCCCAAGCATCTCGCCCCCCACTTTGGATGCTCTCATTTCCACGGACTCAGACTACGTATTTATTTATTTTCCACGATTCTCTGCCTGAGACAGAATATCAATAGGTATTTTGCTCCTGCAGTGGCTTGGCTGACAGATGCTGTCTGTGGGGCCGGGGATGCTGGTCCTGAGTGGGACTGTCCCCGTGTCCCCTGTGAGAGGGATCCTTGGGGGGATCTGATCGTAGAAACACGGTTCTGCTCCGATTACCATCATCACTCTCACGCCCTGTCTGCAGAGCAAGGAGCACAGGACCGGGCCAACCGGACAAACTCTGCCTGCAGGCTACAGGAGGCTTTATTTAAGAGGAATAAATAAAAAATAAGGCTGTGATTATCTTGGGCCACCCTCCAGCTGCCACCCATAGACAGGAGGAGGGGGTGGGTATTTTTTGCAAGTGAATAAACAAAACCGAGAGGATGTGACATGCTGAGGCACAGGGACAGATTCCTCCTTTCTTCCCGGCCAGATAACCCCGTTATCAGCCTGGTGGAGGGGATCAGGAAGGAGACGAGGGAAGGAGGAAAACAGCAAAAGTGGGCAAGGGGGTCAAAAATACCCATCGGAGAAGCTGGCCGGGAGGAGTGCAGGAGCGAGGAGGCTGAGTTCAGCGCCAGCCTATTCATCCTGCACGCTCCTGGCTGCCGGGGCTGGGGATGAATGAGATTTACTACCCATTAAAATAAAGCCCTTTCTGTAGTTTATAAACAATGTTGCCGCTCGGTGGGAGGTTGGACATTTCAGTTCATTAAGCAGCAAATAATCTCTGTCACTTTTTATTTTTAAGTTTATTTACATGTAGGGTGTTGTTTTTTTTTTTTTTTACTCCTTCCTCCTCCTCCTCCTCCTCCTGCTGCCCCCGCAGCTGCTGGCAGCGGGTTCATGAGCCGTAGCACCGGCCGCTGCTGAGCTGGCGCTGGCCGGCAGCAAAAGAAATGCTGCTCCGCACCCTGAGCTTGCTCCTTCAGTGGCCGTTGGCCAAGCCGCTAAAATAATCCTGTTTATCTATCAAAAATGGTCCTCGCAATAAAAAGAAGTTTATTTCTGCCTAAAAACCAGGCGTGGGTGAATGGGGTGTCGGAGCAGCGCTGCTGGGGCACTGAGGGAGCCACCAGCAGCCATCCTGGGAACCGAGGGCAGAATTGAGTCCTGGGGGAAAGCCAGGGACATCAGCAGTGACCACCAGGTCCCAGCGTGGTCTGGGACACCACAGGGACAGGGACAGGGCTGCCAGCAGCATCAGAGACCCCGGTGCTGGGCAGCCCGGAGCACAGCATACAGAAATGCCCAGTGGGAATGCAAACCAGACCACTTGCCCGAGGCTCATGGATTGGAGTAAACGACTTTTCCCCTGGCATTATAATAACATTCTGCACGTCTGCCTGGAAATGCCACCCCTGCCCGGGAGCCTTTGCTTGTGCAGGGAGATGCCAGGGCAGCACCTTCTCGCAGGGGCGGAGGGTGGCGTGCAAGGAATTTCAGGAGGGTGCATGGGGTGACACAGCTCCAGCGAAAACCCTCGTGGCACCTCCAGCTGCGCGTGGCTGCGAGCGCTGGCCCCTTCCCAGCAGCGGGAAACGCTGCCGGCCAGCACTCCCCAGCCCCTGGCTCCGCACCAACATGCTGCCAGCAAACTCCTCCGGCAGCGGAGGGAAACCTGGGCGTCAGGCAGGATGCTGAAGCCAACTGTTCTTCGAGGCTACGGATGCTCGAGCCTTAAAAACACCCGGCACCACCGGTACAGCCCGGAGCCTCGGCTGAGGGGTCGCGGTCCCCTCTCCACCTCCAGCACCACGCGAGGCTGGGAGGGAACAAGGTCATCTGGAAGGGGGGGGTCGACACCCCATTTAGTCTCCAGCAGCCTGTAAAGATGCTGTGATGGTCTTTTGCAAGAGGATGTGAACTCCCTCCTCAGCTGACCTGTAGCCTGGCTCACGGATATTCTCCGGCACCGCGCTCCCACTGCAGTGCTCAGCGGCTCCCGCATCTTTTCCCGCTTCCTCCGGCACCGCCGCCCTCGGCTAAACCCCGCCGTGACTCAGCCCCGGCACCGCTGCAGCTCCCGGGGGGCAGCAGAAATCCCTCCTCGTGTTATCTAGATCCTAAAGCACTTGAGCAGACGGCGAATGTGCAAGCCATTATATCATTCACCCACTATCAAAAGCTCACACAGTGGCACTTAATTACAGCCCCGGAAGCGCAGGCTTCCTTAATAAATCAAAGAAATAAAGTCAGGGATGATGCACTGAACAGAGGGGGTGGGGTGGGGGGAATAAAGAGCTTACAGTTTCCCACTGTGTGTCCCCTTTAGATAACAGATGCTCTCTTCTTAACCTCTCACTTCATCAGATCAGCTCCAGCTGTGTTTGGATCAAGTGCGCAGCCTGGCCCGCGTCCAGCCTGCCTGCCTCCCCGCTCCGGTGCCAGCTCCATCCCTCCGGCTCGAGGGCTGGCTGTGCCGGGGGAGCAGGGAGGAGGGGAGCCCCCTCTGAGCCAGGCCTGTTTCATTCAGCACATTTCACTCTATTCTTGCTTCCTGCCACCCAAACTCCTTCATAAGAGCATCCCCGGGGCTCTCGAAGAAGGCTGAAGGCCGGTCCCATCAGCACCCCGAGGCTGTCCCTGGCTGTCCCCCCCCCCCCTGGGAAGGGCAGGAGCAGCCTGGGAGCGGGACGTGTCGCAGGAGGGATGCACGGCTGATGTTTTCCCTTGCAACCCACACCGGCGTAACAGCCAGGAGACAACACTGTTAGTAAACAGCTTCCACAGGCCACGCTGACAGCTCCGCGTCATCTTGGCCATAAATCACAGGAGAAGCCCCCCCCCCCAGCCCGGGACGCCCTCCGCTCCCCGCCTCGGCGTGCACCACCCACCTCCCTGTTTATTTCTAAGTGTTACCTCCTCCCTCCCACTGGCATGCAGCCCGCCGCAGGAGCGCGGTGATGAATGGGGCTGCAACAGCATTAAAAGGAGATCCCTCACCGCAGAGCCCCGCCAGCCTCTGCCAGAACCGGGCATGAGCAGCCCCCAGTGCCGGGCTCCGCCTCGCCCGGAGCCGCTGCACCCACCCCCAGCACCCCCCCAGCCTCCAGCCCGGACCCCCCACGGGAAGACAAGGGGTGCCGGAGGGCTGGCAGAGCCCAGGTCCTCTTACCCGCCTGCAAACGTGCCTCGCAGCCCAAGGTCCTTAGCAGAGATAAAGCCGTTGAGAAATCCCACTGCTCCTAATCCCCCCAATAGCACAAAAATAATGAAGCATTATCTCATCAGGCCTTAACCCAGTAATTACCCAGGGGATGGCTTAATAAGGAAGGGACACCCACCTGCCAAATACAGCCTAAGCCTGCCTCCTGTCCAGTTACACAACGCAAGGCTGGGCACGGCGGTGCACGCATCCTTCAGCCCTCTCGGACAAACCCAGGCAGGGAAAGGGGAGCAGGAGCAGCCCTGTCCCCAAACTGGGGGGTCTGATGGAGTCCAGATGCCCATAAGACCCCAACTGCTTCCCCAGAGCAGGCGCCATCACTGCCCCAAACGTCGGTCCCGGACGCAGCAAGCCCTGCCACCACAAAAACCTATCTGCCCCTAAACTCCCTGAAACGGCCCCAAAATCTCAGCCGGCGCAGTGGCCCCGCTGAGGGAACCGCCTGTTGGCAGGCTCTCCATACCACCCTCCCCTTGCCAGCTTGGCTGATGCTGTGCCACCTCCTCCCTGCACCCCACATCCTTCCCGCCAGCCCTCCCCGGGCGCACCCCGATGCTCCAGCCACGATGCCTGGACGGCTGCGAGAGGGGACGGCGGCGGGGAATGCTCAGAGATGGGTTTAAACCCCATCCCGGCAGCTTGACCTGCATGTGCCAGGGGATGGTTCCAGCCCGTCCTACAAGACAGACATCTCCTCGCCGCCAACGGCCCAAATCACGAGCAGCTTCAGCAAATCTTATCCGGGGCTCCGAGTCGGACCACGTGCCCTGCTCGGTTAATGGAGCTGGAGCGTGAAAAGTGAGCTGGTCGGAGGAAAGTGCTTGGGTTACAGCTCGGAGCAGCCACCGCGGGGATGAAGTGGGCTCTGACAGCTCCCTGCTTCTCCCTGGGCAGCGATATCTCCAGATCTTTTACAAATAAATATCATTGCTCATTATCTCGGCATTAAAGTTACATGCTGGGCGAGATGGGTACTGAGCTTTCTCTCGCTAATCTAAAACGGATGCCAGTGTTTCTATTATTAATCTCCCAGGCTGCGGGCTCCCTCCCCCTCCGCCAGCTCTGCCACTGCCACCCCCGGTCCCCACGGGAGGAGAGGGGACAGCGGAGCAGCACGACAGCCCCTCTGTGCTTGCTCACACGTGGCCTGGCGGCCTCACCCCCTGTCTGAGCCACGCTGCTCCTGGGGGAGTAAAACCTCCCCCGACGCGGGGGCCGGGCGTTTCCCGAGGTTTGAGTTTGCTGAACCCATTTCCACGTGCAGCCACGGAGAAGATGAGCAAGCG
This sequence comes from Tyto alba, assembly GCF_018691265.1. NCBI lineage: Eukaryota > Metazoa > Chordata > Aves > Strigiformes > Tytonidae > Tyto > Tyto alba. The sequence goes on from NW_024881273.1 coordinate 4,241,865, forward strand.
GCGGAGGGGCAGAGGTGGTTCCTCCTTCCACGGCAGCGCAGGGCATGAGGACCCGCCGAGCCAGGAGGGCTCACGACAAGCCTTTGGCTCAAAAATGCCAGCGCCTGAGCAAGGGCTACCAGCCCTAGGGAAGATCTTACAGTGGGATAATCGTTTTACAGCATCATCCCTCCACCTGGGCTTTCCACTGGGATTTGAAGTCCGGAGAGAGAGACAACCAAGACACGATGGAGAGCCAAGCCACAACCTCCGTGGGGCACAGAGAGGGCGAGGACAGCCCAGCAAGCTGGAAACACCTCCCATTCCTGGCACAGCCCTGCCTTCCTTGTCCTCTACTAAAAATCTCCCTGCACAAGCAAAACCAAGACCAAAAACCCTTGGTGCCTGTGTCTACCCCAAGCTAGAGCTGCTCAGGAGCAGCACGCCAGCCCCAGCATCCCGATGTGCCACGCAGATTGGCTGCTGGAAGGATCCAAGTGGGTTTGATTCCCACACCCTGCCGTATCCCGGGCCCCTGCTCCAGCGTGGCGTGGTGCTGAGCCGCTGCAGGATGTGGCCTGGCAGAGCCAAGCGCTGTCCTGCTGCCCACGCACATCAGCATCTCCAGCAGCCGCTTCCTCCGAAGCCAGAAGATACTGAGTCACCGGCACGGAGCTGCCCAGCTCGTCCTCTCTCTCTGCAGCTGGAGGTACCGCAGGCATGTTTGTAACCCAGGACCCATCATCATCATCATCATCAACAGCAGCTTCAGGACAGGGACTGACATCGCAGCCACCAACCCCCAGCCCACCCGAGGATAAACGCAGTGTCTCCCACAGCCCAACACCAATCCACGCTGTGCCTTGTCTCTAGTGGGCTTTAATCACAGCGATGGGTGTCGCGGTTAGATGTCGGCTTGCTAAGGGGAAGGAGGGAGCGGTGGAAGAGCTGAGCAGTGGGGCTGACCAAGGGCAAGCCGAGCCCACCATGGAGCACGGAGGGTTTAGCAGACCCCACTGCCTATAGCACACAGGAACCCCAATGCCCAGACAAACCTCGCTGGATGTCGATCTGATATTGAGGAAGTCCCCAAGGGTCCCCAAAGTCCCAACACAGAACGTTTCCCCTCCCCAAATCACACGCAGAGGGACCAGGGGAGAAGCTGAAGCAGCTTTTCTCATTTCCCCAGGAGGAGCGGGACAGCTTGGCAGGGGCGGATGGGGTTAGTGCCTGGGGCACCCACCCTGTTCCCCCTCCAATCTCCACGATATCACCCACTGGAGCCCTGAGACACAGCGAGGTGACAGCACCCATCACCCTCCCGTCCCAGGCCAGCTCCCCCTCCCCTCCCTCCACTTCTCCTTTTTTTAGAGAACAATTAAACTTTAGCCTTTTTATCATCCAGACCAGACCACGAGCACAGGCTTGCTGCATCCCCCGCCGGCCCCTAGCCCCTCCCGTCGCATCCTACCCATGAGAGGGGGGTGACCCCGGCCCCCCGCCGAATTACCGCAGTCCCCGGCAGGATGAGGCTGCCTGATGCCGGGCACCCGCCCGTCAAGGGGGGGACATTTGCCTGCATCCCCTGACGTCAGGCAGCCCGCTTCGGGAAATGAATGGTGGATTTCAACATCCTTCAGTTCATCAGCTGCTCGTTTCAACATCCCCATGGTAAACCCTCAAAAAAAGCACACCCTGTCACTCCCTCACAATCTTCCTTCTGCTAACTCGGCTCTACCCAGAAGAGTATTTGTCACCTCCAAATAAATATTTATTAACCAAATTGCAGGTGTCTGGGGCTTCCCACCTCCTCTGCTTTCATCTGTGCTGACACCAGAGATCTGCTGAGTGCCCTGATGTTGGCTGGTAACAGCTCCAGGAACGCTCCTGCTGCCTCCTTTGAGCCTGGCGTTCAAACAACTTCTCAAATCTTCCCACTAAGCTCAGCGGGAACAGCCTGGTTAAGAGACATCTCAGAGTAAGAGGGTTCAGAGGGTGAAGGAAGAAAAAGAGGGGGTGAGAGGAAGCCTTCCTCGGGCTTTTTCTCCCTGTAAAGTCACGGACAGACAGAGGGGAATGCAAAGTCCAAATCCAAGGGCCAGTCCCAAAGGACAGACTCTCCCCAGTCCAACTACTGCAGGTGTGGAATAAAGACTTTCTGGGCAACAACTGCTCCTTTGTGCCAAATCCAGAGATACTCAGTGTCCATCCCCTAGGAAAAGCTCCTTGGGAAAGACCCCCAGCACTGTAGCATGTTCCTCCAGCTCACGGGCTTAAAGAAATGTCTACAACCCACCAGCACATTGGACTTCTTGGCTTTAGAAATGCAACCCCAGACTCCAGAGCTGCACAGGAGACACCCAGGGGACACAGCCCCTCGCAGGTCCATCTCTAAGAGAAGCTCATCCAGGAGACAGAGGCCAGGCCAGACCACTGCTACACGCACGTGTGCCTCGTGGAGGAAGACACAGAGGAAGATGAAGCAGCACGAGGCACAAGGGGAGCTGCAGCCAACACCCTCCCTCCTAAAGCCCCAGGACCTGCAAGAGCACCCGTGGTTTAAATATGGGGGTGATCTCTGCGCCCCAACGCAGCCCCTGGTTTGTAAGAATTGGCAAAAGAAAGTCAGCTATAGGTTCCCCCCAGCAGTGACCTGGGCGAGGCCAGCTCGCAGCCCCGGCGAGGGGGGGATCCGATGGCCTCGTCCCACGCTGCTGCTGGAGAGAAGAGCCTCGCCGGAGTGGCCGCACAGGTTGGCACGGCTGGCTGGTATTTCCTCCCGACGAGCCCGGGCCGGCAGCGGCCAGGGCGGTGCAAAGCCGGCCAGGCGTGTGCAGGGCTCTGTGCGATGGGAAAACAGCCCGGAGTGGGGCTGCGGGGGTGATGCTGGTGCTGGATGAGGCCCCGGAGATCAGGAAAGAGCTGCAAGGAGCGGGGCTGCACCCTTGCAAGGAGCCACTGTGGCTCTTTGCTCCCTGGAGCATCACATTCACCCAGTGCCAAAGCAAGACAAAATTAAGCTGCAGAGAGCCGAAGGGAGAGGTGAGGGAGGGCGGGGTGCACGCCACAGATGGCTCCAGCCCAAGGAAAATGCCCTGGAATTTGTATAAAAGCTGCAGGATTTAATCATCAGCTTGTTTTATGGGGCAGGGATGTGCTGGGAACCTGCCCCTCTCCCCTGGTTCTCCCTTTCACCTGGCTGGGGTAAGCGCTGCAAAGGAAGCCAGAGAGACACCAACATGTTGCAAAACCCTAAGGATTTCCCCAGATGGATTTCTACCTCACTGGGACAGAAGGAGAAAAGTCAATTTTAGGGCATTTGATTTTCACCGAGTCTCTGGGCAGAGCCCAAGGTCATTGGTTAAACCAATGGGGCCGTATTTGCCCATTAACTTGCCACACAGATACCAGGACCCTCGTTCAGCAGAGAGGCTGGCACTCCAGGGTTACCTTGCTGCTTCTAACCCAGGTTTCTTGCCCAATTTCACAGGGACCGTTGCACCCTCATCTCTGGGCCTCCGTGGCCGCGTGGGCCGGCGGCAGCTCGACCTCCTTCGTGGAGAGGCCGGGGAAGAGCCCGCGTGCCTGCCGAGCAACGTGCCGCCCGATTCTGCAAGCCAACAAAAGTAGGAGTCACCTGCTGCGAGAATTCATCCTGGAGTAATGGTGGGCTAGATTTTAGAAATACTCTTGAAAAAAAAAAAGTTTCCTTATCCTGCTTTGCACTGTGGCGGTACAGGACCAAGTGATGGGTTCTCCGGCTGCCCTCCCCATCTCATCTCACCCTCCCCAGCAACATAGAAGTGGGGGAAGAAACAGGGAAAAAGAGAAGAGAATCCAAAACAGACTAACTGCCGCACAGGGCGGTTTGACTATGGGAATGGAAACCTTCCCAAGCCACATCCCTGGGCATCCCCGAGCCTCAGCCAAAGGACAACGGGAGCCACAAGAAAAAGGAAACCAGGAACCCAAGATTTAGTGCTTCACTGCAACGGGGGAGATGCTCACGCCAGGGCCGGCGTGCAGAAAGGGCACGGGAGTCCCTGTCCCCTCCGGGGACAGCCCAAGGCCCCCTCGCCTCTCTGAAGGCACAAAGCAAAGAGATCGAGGCACCTCAAATGCCCTTGGGGACACTGCCGGGCTCCTCTCCAGCACAGCCTCCCACCCAGGGTGACGATAAATCTGAGATTGGGAAACGCTCAGACGCTGCCGCAGACATGGGGAGCGTTTTCACAGCCTGGCCTCTCCCGCTCCATCCCTTGTCACCACTGTCACCGCGTCCCCTTCCTCCCTCCCACCCCTTTCGAATTAGCAGCCATCGACCTCCTCCCCCTGCGGAGCTGACATTAATCCGGCAATGTTTGTTTAACAACAGCTCCCATTGATCTGCAGCCTGATCCCCCAAGTCAATACAGGCTTTCGCCAGGGTCTGGAGTGCAGGATCCGGCTCCAGAGTGGCCCGTCAAGCTAAAACGGCTGCGCGGGCTGATAGGATCAGATGCTGTCAGTGCTGCTCTGGGACCCATTAGCTTTAATTAGCTGATGATGCTGTAGAGGCCACATAAAACAATGAAGGGGATTGATCCCTCGTGTAACACTATTGACAGTGGAGCTGCATCTGGGATCAGTTTGGTGCCGGATGCATCTGTAGGGTCTATAAAACCAAAGCCTGTTTTCTTTTTATTTTCTTTTTTTTTTTTTTTTTTTCTTTAATTTTAAAATCCCATAATGATAGGCCTGCCAGTTTAAAAACAAGAGGAAAAAAAAAAAAAAAAAAGGAAAAAGCCAAAAGTCATCGCAAGGAGCCCTCTCTGATTCCCACTGATGATAAGTTAGGGCACATTTAACCACTTTCACCATCCCTCCCTGTTAAAGACCCTCGTGTGTACTGCACACGCCAATCATTAAAGCACGCAAGCTTGCTTCCAGGTCACTGTCATTACCCCCGTTTTAAAAACAGGACACCAGCTTTCTCCATATCCATTGCTCCGAAGGGCATGTGAGTCCCCAAACCACTGGCTCTCTGCAAAGCTCCTTCCCTCTGCGCAGTGTCACCTGCAGCGAGGGACCAGGGTGCCACAAGGAACACACTGCACCAAGGAAGGAACCCAAAAATACCGGGATGCTGCCGGGAGCTGTTTCATTTCCATCTCCCCCGCTGCAATCATCTGGCCAAGCATCTCCATGTGCCCCCCACATGCAGCAGGGATTTCCCCTTGGGGACTGAGGTGCTGACAGCCAAATGCCCTTACGCCCCAGGTAGTCCCTCACGTATGGAAAAATCCCGGTGAGATAAACACGGAGTCATTATGAGCAAGCACAGCCACTGCTCTCAGCACAGGGAGCACCTCCCCAGACACCTTCCAGCAGCGCTGGGGAATCATACAGGTTTCATCCCCCTCGAGCTCCCTTCTTTAACCCCCAGCATTTAGCAGACGCACCACCACATCCCTATCACACTGCAGCCCAGGGATGCAAGGTTTTGCCAGCCCAGAAACAGGGCCAGGAGCCAAAAACTCCCCTGAGTTGGCAGGGAATCCCCACAAAGCGCGCAAAGAGGTGGATTTTACGTCGCATCTCTCCCAGCAGACAGCAGAGCCGAGGACCACGGCAGAGCATCCCTGCCCCGTGGCAGCTCCTGCCTGCAGAGATCAAGCCTTGGGGCTCCCTGGAGCCATCCCTCCCCGCCATCCCCACGGCGGCTACAAAAGCTCCTTCAAAACTCCCCGAAAAGGGGAAGCAGCTGAAATTCAGCCCCGCAGCCCTCCGGGGAAGGCAGCGGTGGGCAGGCAGGGCAGCGGGCAGGCGGGGGCCAGCACGCCGGGGGGAGCACATGCCAGCCACCCGGCTCTCGACGGCTGACACCCTGGCGTAACGCTTTCCAGATGTGGCTGCAGGAAGACAGAAGCAGAGCTGTTCCCTGCTGAGGAAGCTGGAAACGGTCGGAGATAATGTGGAATTCCTGAACGGGAGCCAGCGCCGGCCGGGGCCGGGGCGCAGGGACAGCCAGGGAGAGGCAGCGCGCCGGGGCTGACACAAAACTCCTCTCTCTTTTGTGTGTGTGTGTGTTTTATTTCGGGAACTCTGCATGTAAAAGCCCTTAATTTATACGCTGTGTGGGTTGACGGCTGTACCCAACAAATGGAACATTTTCTCCATACCCTTGTGTGTGTGATAAACAGCCGCTGCGGAGAGGCAGCGAACAGAGCCTTTTTCTTCACCGTGATAAATACGCTCCCAGCAGCTCCGAGTTTCTTGGCCTGGAGATTATTATTTTTTCCTCCTTCTCAAAGGGGGAGGCCTCGGTCCCCTCGCCAGGTACTCTGCACAGCACCAGGCAGGCGAGCAGGGCGGTGGGCAGGGCGGTCGCCGCTGCCGGTCCCTGACTGTCTCTCCTTGCGACCTCGTCCTCCCCGAGCAGCGCCGACGCTGACGTAGCCCTGTTTGCAAACTGCTGCCGGCAGCGAACGGGAGCAGGCGAGGCCAAAAGCAGCAGGGAGCAGTCCCTGCCCCATGCTGGCACAGACGGGCACCCACCCGCTCCCGTCCCGCTGCAGCTCCCTCTCTAGGCTGCTACAGAGGAGGCAACTCCATCACTCCATGCAGGGTGATACAGGAGACACCCCCTTGCACGCCCATCTCTCAGCTCGCAGGCTGCTCGGGTACCACTGTAACACAAGTTTTGGAAAGGGTGCTGCTTCACCAGGGGAGGGAGGGAGCAATGGGCGGGGAACTCTGCAGAAATCCCCACGCGTCATCACTCAGAGGGGGAACCCGGCGAGGAGCAGACACTGAAGGGGTACAGGGCTTCAGCAAAACCCCCCAACCTCCGGACAGATTCCCTGGGCGACCTGGGACAACGTACCCCCCTGCTCCGGCTGCCCCAGCCCCTGAGCGGTGGCCACCCCAAAGCTCGCCTGGCAGGGGGTCACCGCGCCAGGTAGCCCACTGGGCCACAACAACGAGCGGTTTTAAGGCCCTCCACCACCCTGGCACCCAGCAAGCCGGGGTGCAGACCACCCAGCGACTCCCCTGGCACCATAAAGCGTATCGCCGTGCATCTATTATGCAATGGATATAAATATCTATATTGTATCTATGCACACGCGTTGCGTAACACGACATACATTCGCCTTCTGTAGAACAAAGCAAAGAGATATTTGGGGTGTTTTGGGCGAGGAGGGTAACGCTCCCCAGCACTCTGAGTTGCCCCCCACCACAGTGAACTGGGAAGATGCTGGGCAGGAGCACGAAGCACCCGCGCAGCCGCTGCTCCCGGCAGGGATCTGCAGCACAGAGCCGCTTCCTCCGCTGCCAGTGTATTTGCACAGCCGGTCCTGATGGGAGCCCAGTTAAACTGGTGATAATGGACTTACAGTGGGTTAAAACGGATGTTTGCTGCAAGCAAGAAAAAGGACCCGAAGCCAGAGACAAGGCCAAAGTCAGGAAATTTGCCTCCAAGTCAGCCATGCCCCACAATATCAGCACTCGTGTGCAAAAAAAAAAAAAAAAAACCAACAAAAAACCACAACAAAACAAAACAAAACGAAACAAAAAACAAAACAAAACAAAAAAACACCCCAAACAATCATAATCAGTTTTGCAAAATGAAGCTCTGGCCTGGCTGCAGTGAGGAAATTGGAGGGGCCCCAGTGCACCCCCCACTCCCCCCCCCCCCCCCTATAAAAGTGCATCACGGTGTGCCGGGTCCTCAACAGCCAAAATCTGCTTCTTTGGGCCTCCCGGGGAGCCGCCGAGGTTGCTGCAGCTGGCACACCGGCACCCGAGCCGAGGTTTCAGCCAGCAGAACAAAACTCAGCCCGTTTCCCTCCGGCGGCCCAGGAGGGTGCTGGTGCCAGGGCGCAGGCACGGTGACACCCGCAGCCATGCCGAGCTGCTCCCCCGGGGCCATCTGCACCCACTTTGTGCCCAAACTGGCCGGTTCCTGGGTGAAACAAACTTCAGAGAGATGAAGCCCAGGGACAAGAAAAGCAGCCTTTCATCCAAAATCGGGGCTTTTTTTCCCATTTCTGGCTGAAGCAGATATCTCGGAAAAACAGCGTTTCCTGTGGTATTTCAACACTTTCTTTTCTCAGACGGAGCCGTCTGAGAATGGCTTCCAGGGCCGTCAGCAGGCTTTGGAGCAGCCCCAAGAGGAGAACAACCACAGGGAATTGGGAAGGTGTCTCGGAGCATCCTTCAGAGGGTCGGCTCGGCTGGCACGTGGGGCAGAAACGGGGCTGGCGCAGGCACAGGCGATGCGGGGCGGGGGCAGAGACCGCAGCAGCCAAGGGCCAATGAGTTCAACCAAGAGCCCTACAGACGCCTCCAGCTTGGCAGCCTGTGGAAATTGGGGTACCCCAAAGGGGCTGACGGGTATTCCCATTTGTAATCCAGCTGACGGGGAGTTCAGGCATCCATCAGTCCAGCAGCCTGGTATATGAAATGTTTCCAAAAAAAGGGGGAGGTCGCTTCAGGCAGTGTGCAGCACTGGGGAGACCTCAGCGTTGCTCTTTTACCACCCGTATCCTTACAGCATTGCTAATATTCCCCAGGCATCTGCAGGAATGGGATGGCTCAAGGGACCATGAAGAGGCTGGGGTGCACTTCAGCTCAAGGGATGCTTCGGGATCCTTCCAGACAAGCAGCTAGTGGTGCTCTGGTCCAAAACCCCTCCAGTGATGCCCGGGTGATGGCTGAGGGGTCTCCTGTGCACTCCGAAAGGACGGGCATTTCAGTAGCGCTCTCCCCAGGCGATGCCCGACCTGTCCCCCCCATTGTGGCAGAAAGTCAAGATGGAACAGGCGAAAGAAGGCAAATCCTCCCCATCGTCTCCCAAAAACGGCACTTTGGTGACCACGCAGGGGCTGCAGCTTTCACCGCGGTCGGTAACGTCAAAACATCTCGCAGGAACCCTCTGGAGAGATGGAGCCGAGCCAGCCAGGAGACCCTGGGAAGCAGCCTGGGAACAGGGACCAGCTCCGGCCCTTCCCACCCCGTGCACCCAGGGACTTACAACCTGCCCCAGGCACAGATCCAGCCCCCTGCTCCCCATCGCTGCGAGGCGCGGCGGCAGCCTCCCCCGGGGCGAGCAGCTCCCACCTCCGACACCTCCCCGGCTGTATTTTCCACACCAGTTACATCTTTATTTCCTTAAGGGACAGGCCACAGGGAACGGCTGCTGCTTGGCAGGCAGCTCCGGCACAGCTACCCCACCGCAGCAGTGATCGCTCCCCCCACCCCCCCCCGCTGCAATTTTCTCCCTCTGCTTGGGGAAGCAGGTGGGTGTGGGGAGGTGGTGGGGCAAGGGGGAGGCTAATGAGCAGCGCCCCTGGCAGAGGTTACCATTAATGATTTTCCCAACAGATCACACCACTCCCCTTTTAACCTCTGTTAGCGAGCCGAAGTCCTTGAATTATACAGCCGAGTGCTCCCACCCCACCTCCCTCTGGCTCTGCCCATAAAATTCCCCACGCTGGCCGAGCCCCCCCCCCCGCCCCGCACCCCAGCAGCCCCCCCAGCCTCGCACCCCAGCCGCTGCCACCACCGGCATCCCGAGATGTCAAAAGGCAGCAAAAGCTGATGCTGATGGGCATGAAGGTCAGCGGAGAGGGAAGGTCGGCTCCGGCGGTGGAGCCGGCTGCCCCACGGGCAGCGGCGACCGCCGTGCGCCCGCTCCCCCAGCCCTGCCTGCGCCGGGGCATCCCTCCCCAAAGCCTGTCCTGGGGGTCGGCTTGAGCAGAGCTCCCTCCACGCACAAATCAACCTTGTAAAGGGCATGGCTGGGGGAACATGAGAGAAAAGCAAAGCCACGTCTGTATTTACCACGGTGCCTCCGGGTCCCATCGCTCCCCTTCCCTTGCTGCCATTTCCACCGTGAAAGCCAAAGAGGTTGGTCAGCTCCTGTTCTCCCACCTCTTTCTGGGGAAAGTGTGAGGCTCTGGCAAGCTCCCGGTGCTCTGGGAGGAACAGGGATGCTGTTGGCCACAGCGGGGTGCGATTCGGGATGATTTGGTGCGTGGGGATGCACCCAGCACAGGCAGCGACCCTTCCAGCCAGCCACAGCCGTCCCGTTCCTGTTTCACTGCTGGGGGGAAACTGAGGCACGGAGGGACCTTTTCAGGGCTGAACGACGGCCCACGTTACAACACTGCCTGTCCTCCCCACTGCAAAACCCACTGGTGCAAAACCCACCGAGGAGCAGAGCCGTGCCCCTCGGTGCTGCCCCCCAACCACCCACGGACAGGCCAGCACGGTGCCCACGCCTCTCCTCTGCTTTCCCACTCGTTTCTGCCTGCAGCCCTGCACAGAGAGGGTGCAAAGCTCATGCACACCTTGCAGTCCACGACCCTGCCCGCCCGGCGGCGTGCAAAAAAGCTGCCCGTAATCTCCTGTACATCTGCTGTTCCCAGCTCACGTGAGCGACCCCGTTGTCCACTGAACACGGGAGGAGGAACACCAATCTGCCTTGGTTCCCCACCACCACCCCCACACGGCGAGGTTTGGGGGGCACACAAGTTCCCAGGGGGGCACGACTCCTTCCCAGCCCGGCTCTGCAACTTAAGGGTCACACGGAAGCCGTGGAATTGGGAAAGGAGAGGCTGTGGGCGAGCAGGACCTGGGTGGAGAGGGGAGAGGGAAACCACACGTCCAGGGACATAAGGGTGGGAGACAAGGGGGGACGGGAAGGAGCTGGGTGGGCTGGGCACCATCAGCCCCAGCCTTGAGGCTCTGCCCTTCCCCATCTTTAAACGAGGGGAGGGTTCACCCTCTCCCCTCTGACCTGGGAGCAAAACACAGCCCCCCCGAGGAGAAGCACAAACCCACGGCGCGTCCCATCCCTCCTCCGACACCTCCGCCCGGCCGGCGCGTGAGCGACGGGGGCTCCAGCCGAGCGGCTGTCGCTTGTGATTTGTGGCGTTAATATTTCAAGGGAGGGGAGGGAAGGGGTGACAACGGCCAGGGAGAGCCAGCTCCTGGGAGCCAGCTAGCGGGGTTATAGCTGAAGGCAAAGCAATAACACTGATGGATCAGAGGACCTGGGGTGGCAGAGACTGGAGGAGGAGGAAAGGAGAGAAGAAAGCAGATGAGGGAGGGTGACAAACAGCATAAATACATTCTGACTGTACATGAGGTTGCCGTGAGCTTTGTTACAGCTGTTTCATTAACGAGCCGTATCCTGCACCAGGGAGGGAGCATCACGCCATCCCAGAAGGGGACCGGGGCTGGCAGGAGAGCCAGGCAGCCCCGGGATGAGGCTGGAGCCCCAGCGCTGGGAGCTTCTCCCTGCCAGCCGCTCCGCTGCCGGAGGGTGCCTGCAGCCGCCAAAGCTGCACCCATCCATCCCGCACACCCACGGGCATCTTTTTCAGAGCCTCTTCTTGACGCCGGCGGGGGAAGCCCTGGTTCAGCAAGCCCCACTGCACCCTGCCCCGATCATGTCCCGACAGCCCAAATCATGTCCCGACAGCCCCAGCCCCCTCCAGCCCGGCAGTGGACGGACTCAACAGCCGGAGCCTTTTTTAAGACCTGCAACACTTGAGAGGCTTAACAACAAGAATATCTCGATTATCCGTGCCAGGAGCCCTCAAGCAGCCCCTGCTGCTCTCGAGCGGCTTAAAGGATGGGAATTACCGGTGGGGGCACCCCAGATCCCTCCACAGCATCCTCTGTCCTCATCTCCCGCAGCCTGCTGGGCCTCTCCTTCTGAGGGACAAAAATCATCCATATAAACCCCCCCCTAATCGCCAGCCCGATCTCCTCCCCGGCGCTTTTCACACCTTCCATCAGCAGCGAGGCATGTGCGACTGGCAACGGGCCACAGCCGGGCCCGCCACGGCGCGGAGACGGTAACATTTTGCTGGGAAAAGGGCAATTTAATTATCCTGTCTTCTGTTTCGTGACAACACAGGAACGTGCTGCTCAGACACAGAAAGCACCATGCAGGCAAACGGCAATCCTGCCTGGGCGCTTCCCAGAGCTTCCCGGCTTTCCACCGGCAGCAAAGAGGGGCTGGGAAAGATGAGCACACAGAAATTATGGGGTTAAAGCAAAGCCCCAAACCTCCAGGTTTTTCAATAGTCCAAAGAAGCAGGAAAAATGTTTTTGTTGTCCAGCTGCAATGCTTCTTCTGAGCTCAAAGCAAGCGCAGTGTCCCATCTGGGGGCTGTTTGGCCAGCGTGGGTCTATTTTTACAAGGAAAATGGTATTTCGAAGGGGAAGGTTGATCAGAAAAGGAAGAAGTATTAATAATACTGCAGCCGCCCTTTGGGATCTCAAACTATTCACTGAATCCAGCCAGACTTCACAAACCGTGTCTGACCTTCCAAAGCACAGTTTACCAGAAAATTTACTAGTGAAATATATTAAATAGTATAAAATAGATTCAAATCCATCCCTCTACCCAGGGCCAAGGGGTGAAGGCAGGAGTGTGGGGTCTGTCCTGCTGGGGGGGGGGGGGGGGTGGTTGCAGTCGGGACCACGCAGCGAGGCAGCGCTGGCCCTGCTCCGTTCCCCTGGGGCCACGGGGACGGGGGGGACAGAGGATGCTGCTGGGAATGGCCCCCCCGGCCCGTACCGTGGGGCGGGCAGGAGGGTACTGGGAGTGCTGGTCCTGCCTGGGTGCAGCCTGGCAGTGGCCGGCCGGGCTCGGGGCACGGGCAGCACGTGTGCCACGGCGTTTGTTGTGACAGCAGCTCCATTAGCACCAAGGAGGCAAGCCGCCTACCCAAGGGCACGGTGCAGACACCCTAATTAGTACGTTAATGAAACTCGTTGACTGGGAGAGAGCAAGTGCGGGAGGATGGAGGGGAATTTGGTGTGTCAGTGCAGGACGATGGCAGCCGATGGCACTGAGGGATAGCCTGACTGCCCTGCTCCGAGGCAGGGTAGGAGGATGGACAGCAGCAGGAGAGCCTGGCTGCGGCAGGGCATGGCTCCTCCTTGCTCCTCCAGCCGAGCCAGGTCCTTCCAAAATCCCCAGGTGCCGCTGCCACTTGCAGGGAGAGAGCTGCAGTGACAATAAATAAGCATGAGAGGGGAAAAAAGTGACTTTCCAGGTAGGAAAGTTACCTTCACGTCACAGAGGGGAAAAGGAGAAAAACAAGACCGGTGTGGGGCACATAAGTGGGGCAGGTGGTGCGCTGGCTCGGGTGGGGAGCGCTGCCTCAGTCCCTACAGCAACGCCACAGCCACCCAAAATCCCCGGCGCCAGAAATTCCCACGCCGCGGTGTAAACCCAGCGACAATCCTGGCGATGAGCTGGCGCGTCCTGCGACGTGGGAACTGAGCTGGCTTCCAAGCAGGTGACAAAGCAGCGAGGTGGTGGCACCGTGGGGACGCCAGCCCTGCTTCCCTGCCGACAGGCCGTGCACCGCAGAGCCCCAGCGATGCAGGAGAGCCCCGGGAGCTTTACTCCAGGGTCCCCTTAAGAAGCAACTTGTGCTCTCACGGGTCGCCCCGGTTTAATTTTCACGCCCTTCCCCACACCCAGCAGCAGCACGCCCAGAGGCTCCCAGCCCCGCAGCCGTGCGCAGCCCCAATAACAGACTGCACTTCGGAAATACCCGATGCGACAGAGGAGGCCCTATAGCGAACGCCTGACACCAGGCTGGGTGACAAAAGGCATTTCTCTCCTCGGAGAAATCTGTTCCTCCGTGCCTGCTGGGGAGCTGCCAGGCTTCTGCTTTTTGCAGCGTCGGCCAGCCTTGCCATCAGCTCAGCTCCCCCCGGAGCGGCATGGTTATCCCCCCCCCCCCGCCCCCCGGTCTCCTCCCGCTTCGTCTTTTATGCAAGCAGTGAGTCACGCAGCGCTCGCAGGACTGCGCCATCCCCAAAACACGCACACGGCAGCCGCGGTGCCCGGTGAAGGACGGGTTAATCCGGCCCCGCGCTGCCCCGTCTCCAGGCAGGTGCTCAGCCGGGGCAGCGGTGGGTGCCGCCGGGCAGGTCGGACCCCGGCGCCCCGAACACCGGGGCTGGATTGTGCACAAGCTTACATTAACCAGCTCTGATGGCTGCTTCGAAACCGGGGGGAAGCCCCGGCTGGGCACACCTGCCCCCCGCCGCGGCGGTGGCAGCCCGTGGGGATACCGACCCCTGCGAGGCCGCGGTTCGGGTGACCGCCGCCTGACCCCAACCCCTGCACTGGCTTGGGGTCAAACTGACCGAAACACCCGAGCAGGGCTGATGGTGGCCAGAGGGGCTGGCGACTCAGCCGGCTGCACGCTCCACCAGCGTTGAACCCGGGTGGGAGCCCACCGGAGCCCTCCCTGCCCCTCCAACAGCCCCAGCATCATCGGGGCCGCCCCACTCCCGGGCTGAAGCAGAGCTCCCCCCAAGACTGCACCACCCCACCGCTCCATCTCCCCTCCTTCGGCAATTTGCACATCGGTTTTAATCATCCCACAGGCTTGGGGGGGGGGCTCCAACCGCTCTTCCGCTGGCGGAGGCGGAGGCGCATCTCCCCCCACGCTGCTGCACCCCACGAGGTGCAAGGTAGAACATGGAAACCAAGTGCCCTGCCATTTCGGGTGATGCTCTGCTCACCAGGACAAGTCAACCCCAGGACTCAAGGCACGGGTGGCCCCAAAAGCGGCCGGTTCCGCCCCCCCCCCCCCCCCCCCCCCCCAGCACCCAGCAGCACGAGCTCGGCTGCCCTGCCAGGGGAGCTGGAGCAGCAGAGGACCCTGTAAAAGGGGGGACCCTGCCAAAGGGGAGACCCCAGCCTGTAACTCTGCACAGCTCACGGACACATCCCCCACCCTGGAGCCCGTCCCAGCCGGGCACGGAGATCAGAGCACCTCGGCACACAGGTGAGTGAGGATGAACACGCTCGTCCAACTCATCTCTCCGCCTGTCTGCACAACAACCACGGCCACGCACATCCCTAACGAGGTGTCTGAATTGGAGATGAGCAACAAGAGTCCAGACTTCAAGGATGTTGGCATTAGATGTCGTTTGGGATGTTTTTCTTAATCAGGTCCATTATCAACACTCAAAAATGCGCCTCTGACACCCTGGGGATGCTTATTCCTGACGCTGTCTCAGAAGCAGCAAAAATGCAGATGATTCAGCTCCAAAATTATCGACAGTGGGATGTAAGTCTCCAAGCAGATCTCTGGCTATTCCTGGGCAAAAGCTCAAAGCCGCCTTTGCTTCTCTCTCCTCCTCTTGAAATCATCACAGAATATATTCCCTTTTTGTATTTTTTGCCTTTTTTTTTAGCTATGAATACATTCTTCTCCCTCCTAGCCTTGCAAGAAGGGACCGGAGCAGGAGCTCTCAGGACGGTGGCCCCGCTCCCCGGGGCCGTGGCCACTGCCCACACTGTCCACTAGCCCAGCGTGCCAGGGCACACACATGCCAGAAAGGGCAAACACGACCCTGTCAGCCTTTCCCATCTGCTGGGAGGATTCGCACCGACTCATACCGGGGCTTGGACAGTGGCACGTTGCTGCTGCTGCTATTTTCTCTCTGTTTTCCTAGACATTTACACTTCCTCCCTTCACCCACAAGATGGTTTCCAGGCTTCAATTCTCTTCCCTATGGCAACAAAAACCCAGCCAGGAAATCTCAACCCACTCACCCAACCCTCTTGCAGGCAAGGAAGGTGGGGGGAGCCCCAGCCCCTCCGGGCTGGTCACTTCAGCTTGACGCAAAACTATTTTAAAGCAAAACTGTTGACACTATTATCAAGCCAACTTTGCCACACGTGTGGCTCATCTGGGTCCAAGGGTCCCCAGGAGCATCACCCGACCCCCCATGAGCAGGGGGACGTCAGGAGAAGGAAGGGACTTGAAGAAATCACTACTGCACCTGCATCTCAGTCCAACCAGGGCCAAATCCGTTCGGCTGCTGGGCTGGAGCACAGGACAGATGCTGCTCTCCAGCCTGCAGCCACCCTGCTCCAACAGCAGGTACAGCAGGGATGCTGCATGACGCACACGCTTCTCCCAAAATACCGAATTTGTTCGTCAGGGAAAGGACAGAGCAAAGAGTGGGTGTCAAAGTGGAAAGAAGGAGGAAGGGTAAGAGAGCAAACAAATCATATCAACTCAAATCAAAACAGGCCACGGAAATGATTGCACTTAAGCTTTTCACGCCTGGCTAATTTTTTTATTATTCAAAGAAATTCCTGTTTTTGTTTTGCCTCCTCGAAGGAAGATCCAGAGGGGAGAGAGCTCCTCCAGCAATCACAGATAATAACTGCTGCGGAAAAAAGGCTTCCTGCTCAAACAATGGGAGACAATTAGCACGAGCCACCAGGCTGGAGCATCTTTTAATCTGCCCTTACTTGTCAAAACAAAATAAGAAATGCTTCACGGGAAAGAGGGCTGCAGCCGGGTATTTATTTTGGGTCGGAAAGCCATGCACTCTGGCACTGCATCGTGCGTTTTGCTACTGCAGCAAAATTTCCAGAGGAAACTGGGCCAGGGGATGCTCCAAGGATGCTCGTCAAGTCCAAGCAGAGAGGACACGCTGCACCATGCAGGATGCAACCCTCGAGGTAGCCACTGGGCTCACAACTATGTTCGCATCCCTCGTTTCAGCTGCGTTTCTGCTCGGGACTGCCCAGCGGGGAGGGACGAGGAGTAAACTGTCATCAAGCTCAGGCTTCTGCAAGACTTCGGCGTGTGTCTTTGCTTTTTCACAGCGCTCCCACACAGGTCACAAAAAGCCACCCATCAGCCTCAGAAGGACCTTCTCTCTCTAGGATGGCTCTCCGATGCCGGAGGAAGGCTGAAGCCCTTCAGTACCCACCACGTGGCACCTGAGATGCTTCTCCGGCTGCTCAGCCCAGTGCCAAGGCCGCCCGAGGAAGAGCAGCCTTCCTCCCACACCAGCCCCTGCTCCTTTAACTCTGCCATTGGAGGCTCTGGGAGAAAACACCCGCGCTGAAAATCCAACTGTGCGTCATTCAGCTCTCATTTTGATTGTTAAAAATTCATTAATGAGAGCAGATTGGTATTATATCGCTGCCTTAATTAAAGAGGGCTACGGAACAGCATTTTAAATAGCAATGTCATTTTCTAATTGACACAGCTACATTATAAAGAAAAATACTTAAACAGAACTTGAAACCGAGCCGGTTTCTTCTGATGGCAGGGCTCATTTTGGCTTAAATTTTTAATCTGCTTGTTAAATATTTACGTACAAGGAAAGGGATAATGTTTCTCCAGGTGTACAGTTCCCCTCCTCCGGCCCAGTCCCCCGTGAGGTTGCTGCGGGAGGAAGGCTTCACCACCTGGGGAAGCTGCTTCTCCATCCCCCTCCGTGCAGGACCCCGTGGCTGCAACCCTTCCCGAGCGCTGGGAGACTGGGAGACCCCAAGCCCCGCTCAAGTCACTGCTTTCGGTGAAGAGGGAAGACCTATGGAAATTTACAATCCTTTTGGCACATCTTTTCGGCTAAACCCCACCAGATTTGAGCGGAAAACGTGCCTTTTTTGGTGCCTTCCTTGGGCGAAGCATTTCTTCCCTACCAAGGGCAGATGGGTGACCGAGGCTGAGCACGTCCGTGCCTGCGGCGGGTGCCAGCACTGTCTGGCTGGGTCCCCGTAGGCTCGACGGGAACGCACAGGGATGTGACAGGGGGATGCAGCACAGCCCAGGCACCAGCCAAAAGCATCCCGTGTCAGGCCACGTTCAGATGCCAGGTCTTCTCCCTCTCACACACGGACGCTCAACACCTCTCTCCCGCTATTTAAGGTGTTTCATACACAAACCTCCCACAGCCTACAGCTAATTCCACGCATTTAAGAGCATGGATTCCTCCTGTTTTCCATTTAGGAAAAAATCCGGTCACCACTGCAAGTACTGGGGCAGCAAATCAGGGGAAAAGACGGCTTCGTATGCCTGGATGCAAATTCCTCTGCAAGGCAGCATGTCCCCCTCTCCCCGGCCCCGCACGGCCGCTCGTTCCCTGCACGCAGCAGCCTGGGAAACCAGTCCCTGCTCATGCCAGCAAGAGATTTTTCCACCAGCATTAGTGGAAATCAGTGGCACTAGTCCACGCCTACGTTTCACCAGCCAGACAGAGTGAACTCATAGAAAAGTCGTCCGTACGCCAAGTCCATTGAAACCAGTAGCACCGTGCTTTGGCCCCGGCGCTCAGTACAAGCACGAGGGCAGGGTGAGCCAGAGGACAGGTTGCTCAGAGGCTTAAACTCCGGATCTGCCTCTCACTAGAGTTTCAGATGACCCCTCCGACCTTATGAGACAGCCCACCACCCTGCCTCAGTTTCCCTTCTTGCCAGACGTCCCTCCCTGCCCCCTTTTTGCAGGCGCTTTTACAGCATCCCCTGGCTGCAGGGGCCAGGTGAGCCGGGATGCGGGGGGTGATGTTACACCCACCCGCAGGTGTCCCAGGTGCCCCTCACGCTCTGCCTTTTCACAACAACTATTTCCAAAAGCAAAATGCCATCAGCCTGCAGGGTGGCTTGGCACCACCGTGTAAGCTTTTTAAAGGGGAAAAGGTTTGGAAAAGCGACAAGAGGAGGGGAAATGTCGACTCCTCCGCTCCTCCTTCTCCGTTGCTCTCTGAGGGAGGGGTGCCCACCTCCACACTCCATCAGACACCCACGGGAAGGCGAAGGGCAGGAGCTGGCACCATGCAGGACATGCCCAGGGAGGTGACAGCGTGCCCAAGGGACACACACTCTGCAGCAGGAGGGTTCGGTCCAACCCCTTCCCCATCCAAGCATCCCTCTGCCACCCACTGCCCCCTGTCCCCAGCTCCCATCGCTTCCCCTCCTGTCGCGAGAGGGTGAGACTGTCCAGCTGGCTCGCAAAGGATCTGGACAGGCTGTTTAATCAGGGAGAGCGATTCGGCTGTAATTTCTTCTGATAAAGTATTACAGATGCTACATTTCTAGCCATCTGGCAGCAGGCTGCGTTTCCTGCCTCTGCTTCTCGCGCTCTCAGGAGAAGAGGGGAGAGAGGGATCAAAAATGAAAGGCAGGATGGCAGGGAGGGCTGTGCCAGGATGGGAAGGGGAGCAGGGTTGAAATTCCCATCTCCCATCCCTCTGATGACCCACTGCCCAGCCAGGCAGAGGATGGGACCAGTGAAGAGCATGTCAGTGTCCCCGGGAAAAGCAGAGCAAGTGGGGCTGGAGCTGTTTAAAGCCAGGCTGTCCCCTGGCAGGGCAGGGACGGAGTCCCCAGACCATCCTCCTCGGCTGGAAACCCATCCCAGCGGGGTGAAGCCCCTTGTCCCCGGCTCCTCCCGTGCATCACTCCCAGCACAGGCACCGATCCAGATCCCCACGCCCTCAATCCCAGGCACAGCATGGGGGAAAGCGTGTGCGCCCATGCTAATCAGCCCGGGGAGAGCCCAAAACCAAACGCAGCGGAGTCCATCCAGCCTCACAACCTAACGAGCAATTCACCCCGAGACGAGCAGTCCAGCGGTGCGGGGGGAAGCTCTGCAAACAAAAGGCAGCTCGCTGGGGTTTACCATGAGCAGAACCGTCGCAGGGTTCAGCGCATTAAAAATAACTGAAGGGAAGGGCTCGCACTTCATTACTTTCGACAGAACTGGGTCTTGGTCACGCCAAGTATCTTCTGGGGAGCAATCACGGCACCGCACGCCACAGCCCTCCCTTGAGCCACTCAGGTGTGAAGCCAAAGCTACATGGGGCCCGGGATGAAAGGGGGCTGCAGGGAGCTTTATCCTCCCCCTTCTCCCCAACCTGCCGTTGCAAAATGTACAGATCCCGTACGCCCAGCACCCTTTGCATCCCTGCTCCTGCTCTCAGGACCGCATCTCTCCATCTGCATTACAGGGAGATGGGGATGTAGGATCAGTGATGCTTTTGTGGGCAGCAGCGGGCTGCAAAAACACAGGAGATGCCTTGGGAGAAGGTGACACCGATGCTGGCGGTGGTGTGTGGGATAACCAGCCCCAACTGAAGTTTCTTTGTGAACCACAGAGAGTTAAAGGCTGGCTGAGGCCCTGAAGCATGAGGTTTATGCATATGTAGCTAATGTAATACAATTATACATTAATATATAACTAACAGTCATGGTAATACAACATTACAGTAGGTAGATTATCCCATCTCCTGTAATTTATTATTGTTATTTGTAATCCATTAGTGTCCAGAGCTGAACCCGGGTCAGAGTGCAGCGTCCTGGCACACTTTTACTCGCCCTGGCAGGAGCGGGTGGGTAGAAGACCCCCCTACTATGGGGCCAAATCCTGCCCCAAGCTCCCGCAGAAGCGAGTCCTACGCAGAGACCTGCCTCCCCACTGGCACCGGGACCGGCTCTCGGGGTTTGGGCTCCCCATGGGAGACACCCACCAACACTGGGTAAAGCCGCAAGGTTTTGTCCACTTGATATCCTCCTGCGCCCTGCCCCCCAAAATGCTGGGGCCAAACGGGTCAAGGGGCTCGGCAGGTACCTGGCAGGGGTACCTGGCAGCCCCAGGGCTGGGCCACCACCTCACCATCGAGCCATTCCAGTTGCCTTTAAGGAGAAGGAACAAAGCCCAACTGGTTTCACGCAGCCACCAATTAATCTTGATCGACACCACCCTCCATAGTGAGTCATCCAGCCGAAGTCAATTTACATTTTTATTAAATCACACAGGAAAATTAGAAGCATTATTACTTCCCTCCGATTCAATACGTGTTCTGTATTCCCCCACCATTCACCGTGTGGGAAAACATCCCGGCATCTCCGGTTTAACCGTTTCTTCCCAGCACTCCCCATGCCAAACCATCCCTTTTCGCATCGCCTGGAAATAAATCAGGCCAGCCTTTGCAGGAGGGGAGCGGGAGAGAAACCAGATACCTCGAGAGAAAGCGTGACAGCCGGCGATGCCACTACCCGGGGAAGGAGGACCGCAAGGACAAACGGCAGCAGCATCCCTGGACACACCAGTGCATGCCACACGCAGCCCTACCGACCCGGATCCTGGAGGGACCCCCCCAACCTGCTGCTCTTCTCCACTGGGACAGATCCTCCCCACTCGTGCAACCGTCACAGCCCTCGCACCACGCTGGATCTGCCCCGGGATGCTCGGTGGGAGGGAAAGGCAGATCCGTATGCGCCGCAGCAGCCGGGCGATCGATACACATCTATATCCATCCTTAAACCCATCCCACCCTGCCATGTCTGCTGCGCGCAGGATTATATCATCCTCTCTGCTACAACACAAGCATCTAAATTCAACATCAATTTATTTATGGTCTCCGCATGATACAAGTAGATCTGCGAGAGAGCAGGAAATGTATCTTCGGAGAGAGACAAAAATGCACGTGTGCACGAGAGAGACCAGAAGGCTTCCCCAGGAGTAGCTTCGTGTGCGCGTGAATCTGGGTTTGTGGTACACGCCGCTACACTTAAGTGGCTATTTAGTGGGGTAAAACAAGAGGAAGGTTCTCCTATCACTGCTAGAATTAATATTTGCTTGAAGGGAAAGCCCAAAAGCTCCCACTGGGATCGTGTCTCC
Organism: Tyto alba; assembly: GCF_018691265.1. Classification (NCBI taxonomy): domain Eukaryota; kingdom Metazoa; phylum Chordata; class Aves; order Strigiformes; family Tytonidae; genus Tyto; species Tyto alba. The sequence goes on from NW_024881273.1 coordinate 4,263,302, forward strand.
ATTCTGCTGGGGACTGGGATGGAGAGTCCTTGCTCTGAAGAGCACTTAATCTGGCTAGGTCAGAAAATTATTTCTCAAGGATGAATGCTCCTATGATGGAAGTATTTCCCAAGGATGAATGCTGATTGTTTGCAAAGTCCGATCAATTTGGACTCTATTTCCTGCGCACAAGGAAGAAGGGGAATTTCCATTTTGCGATTAAATTCCAAAAGTACTGTATTTTTCTCCTACATCAGGACAAAAGCACGGTTTGAAACCTCTGCGCTTCCTGCCAACGGGGAAGACTCCAAGTTTCAACCACACTCTTTGCAATTCAATTAGCTGTGTCCCAGACAAGGACCGAAAACCAAGCGGCTTGCCCGTGGCCATGCAGGAGGGCGAGCAGATCCCGTGCCTCCCCGTGACCTCCAGTGCCCAACCTCCGATCCCCGCTGCTGTTTGCAAACCCCTCGCTTCAACTCTCCAAACTCTACTGCTGGAGGACTTGCACGCTGCTGCACGTAAAAAAAAAAAAAAAAAAAAAAAAAAAAAACGGTTTTCTGGGTGCATGCATGGCTGGCTAGTGCAGGCGGGGCGCCTGCGAGCTGCCTGCCCCTCGGCACTGCCCAGTGAGCAAAGTGGGCTGCACACTGGGCACGGCCACGGTCTCATTCCTGCCTGTCCACAGAGCCCAGCACAAAGCTCATGAGCCCTGTGCCGAGCCCTCCTGCCAGGCGCTCGGTGCACCGGGAGCAGAAAAGCTGCCGGACATGACACAGGGATGCTCGTGGCACAGGGATGTTCACAGTGGCAGAAGGATGCTCGTGGTTGGCACAGGGATGCTCACAGTGGTACAGGGATGCTCACAGCGGTACAGGGATGCTCACAGCGGTACAGGGATGCTGGTGGTGGCACAGGGATGCTGGTGGTGGCACAGGAATGCTCACAGCAGTACAGGGATGCTCACAGCGGTACAGGGATGCTGGTGGTGGCACAGGGATGCTCACAGCAGTACAGGGATGCTCACAGCGGTACAGGGATGCTGGTGGTGGCACAGGGATGCTGGTGGTGGCACAGGGATGCTCACAGCAGTACAGGGATGCTGGTGGTGGCACAGGGATGCTCACAGCCAGCAGAGCCTTTTGGAAACACACTGCTGCTGAGCGCCAGCTTCACAAACACCCAGCACAAGCCCTTTCCACCTCCATGGGCTCTCCCCTCGGTCACCTCCACACAGATCTGCTGGCTCAGCACGGCAGCGCCTGCCCCCCACCCCATGGCTAAAGGAGAAGCCCTGAGCGGAGATGGGAGAGGGAATCCCCTCGTCAGGGAGGTGGGGAGCCCCACCACGTCCCCATGAGGCACATTCCTCCTCGGGGGGCAGCCGCGATGTAACTCTGGATTTCCCAGGCTGCCTGAAAAGGGCCTTTTGCGAATTCCTCCGATGCCTGCAGCGCTTCTGAAGTCCTGTTTTTCCACTCCAGCAGCCCCCCCCTCCTTGTTTTCCTTCTCCGGCTGCTGACCCAGATTTCATAATGAATGAATCCATGCAGCGCTCTTCAGACTTTAATTATTTTTTCACTTTTTCTCATCATACATTATGCATCAATAAAAAAAAAACAAAAAACAAAAAAAAAAACCAACACACCACAGCACAATTAATTTAAGCTTGAATGGTTAACTCCTGCCTATCACTAATAGCAAAAGTGTCTGGAAATTGCAGCTCTTATTTTAGACCTTGCATTAATGTCAGGGATGTAAACAAACAGGTTTTAAGAGGCTGCAGCAGCCTGGCTAAGACAGCACATGACAACTAATGTATTTCTTCATAAAACTTTCTTTTTTAGGCTATTTCCAGCAAGAACCTGCCACGCCCCTGCCCATTCTCCCCCGTGATCTTGCCCACAAGCGTGGTTGGGGCAGGATGGCAATGGGATCCCGCACGCCGCGGGCAGGCTCAGCCCCCCGGGACTCGGTGGGTGCCATCCCCACGGGCCACGCTCCCCAAGCAGGCGACGGCCAGGCTCCCGTGGAGCGAGCCCACGCGTGCCTCTGCGACCTGAAGGCACTTTGCAAACATTCATGAATGAACGCTCCCCTCCCGGCAGCCCGGGGGAGGGTTATTATTAGCCGGCCCAGAGATTTGAGCAGCAGAAAAGACTTTTTTTTTTTTTCTCTCTGCTCTGTCAGCTCAGCCCCGACGCTTTCAAAGGGGTGGCAGGAACCAGCGCAGCCCTGGCGCATCCCACCTGGGCGCAGGGAGGACCACGGCTGCAAGGATGCTCCGGTCCTGCAGAGAGAGACCGGAGCAGATTAACGCCCCGCCATCAAGATAGCCGATTTTTGGCACAAGTACGGTGATCTCCTCTCAGCGAAGAGGTCCCAGCGGATGAGGCGCTTAACCACAAACCTAATTACTGCCCTCCTCCCCGCTCCTCAAGCCTCCTGCCAGTGGAAGGCCGGATTTCCCTGCAGCTCCTCTCCGCTCGAGGCCTTTTCTGCCGGCCGAGAGCGCAGCCAGCGCGATGCTGCCTCAAGTGCGGTGATGGAGGAGCTGCAGGGGGGGACCAGAAGCCCCCGCTGGCTGGAAATTACAGTAATGGCTGGTTCCTTGGATCTGCCTTAAAGCAAGGGGGTGGGGGGGGGTCACGAAAAGGGAGAGAGGCGGAGGAGGTCACAGCGGCTCCTTTTCAAATCACACACCCATCCCGCCCTCCGCCTCCCGACCGCCGTCTCCTGCTCCCGGACGGCTGAAGCATCCATCCTGCAAAGGGCTCAGCACCCACTGCTGAGCACGGCACCTCGTCAAGCCCGCCCAGAGGGCAGCCACGGCACAAGTGGGACCAGAGGAAGCTCCCATGGGATCCCACCTAGAGCATGGGTGACACTGGGTGGGGTGGGGGGAGAAGCCCACCAGCTCTTCCCAGGGGAGCTGGGGCAATGGAGGAGCAGAACAAACTCCTCCCTTCACCAGGACTGCAAGGATGTTGGTGGAAACCACCCAGCTCACAACCAGCAGGATGCTGTCTCTTTTCCCAGGGCGTAAGATTTTAATCCCTCCAACCCCCAGGCCAGGGAAGTCCCTGAGCCTTTCCAGCTGAAATCCCAGCCCTGCCGGGGGGCAAAGGCAGCGCTGTCCTGATTTAGGGATGGTTAGGATCTGACCATCTATCTGCCAAGCTCTTCTTGCAGCCCTGCCTATGCAAGTCCCTTAAAAAAAAAAAACAAACAAAAAACAAAAAAAAAAAAAAAAAACCAAAAAAAAAAAAAACAAACCACTAGCAAACACAAAAGGCCCTAATTTGATCATATTCCTCTGAACTAAAAGCACCTTTGACCTAAATTCCCACCATGGGCTGGAATTCACCCCTCTGCAGACAAAGGATTACGGGAGAAAATAGCCGTGCATGCATGGAGAGACGTCGGCTTCTGCTCCCACCCAGCCCTGGGGTCTCTACCTCCCACCCTGAGCAGAGGGGAAGGAGGGCAAGAACCCCCAGCACGCCCAATCCAGGCCTAAAAGTGCTTGGGTGTCTCAATTTATGTAAAGTGGAGCTAATTTCATATTATCATATGATATTAAAGCAGCCTACCTCTCTCCTCCATCCCATGTGCAAAACCTGCGAGTGGAGCTATGGGAAGCATATGGAAAAACATCTCCAAGCACAAACATCCACCTACTGCATAAGCTGTTGAAAGTTAGAGTGCTATCCAAAAGAGGGGGATCACAAAAGAGGTTTTAACCAAAAGAAAACAGCCTTGTGTATATTTTTTTTTTTTTTTCTTCCAAAAACACCCAGAGACTGAAGCTCTGCCTGAACACATGCTTTGCATTTTTGCTACTTCTGGCAGCTTAAAAGGCAGCTCGCAATGTTCGCCGGTTTTGTTATTAAGGTAACAGCCAGAATTATTCCCACTCTGTCATTAGGAGCAGGTTTCCATCCCCCTCCAAGCCAGGCTGGCTCCCGTAGGCGAGGGGAGGCTCTGGCAGCGGCAGGAGGGTTTGGTGGGTGCTCGGGGGGACAGAGCTCCCTCGCTCACCGGCTCGGCCGCAGCATCCCCCGAGTTTGTCAACGCTTTTTGCAAGAGGTTTCCTGGGGAGAAGGGAGAAAGGAGATCACAAAGCGCTGACAAGCTCACGGGAGGTTTTCGGGATGCTTCTGCAAGCTGTCGGCCGCCCGCCGAGCTCCCTCCCGGGGCGGCACGGGGAGCGGGGACCCCGCTCGGCAGCGGGAGCGAGCGGCCAGCCCGCCCGGGACGAGACCGTCAGGTCACGCTGGGCTGAGTCACCTGAATCTACCAGTTCTCCTCAATCCTTCTGGCAAGAGGAACAAATAATCCTCAGGGAAAGCTGTTTTTGGAGGCTGCTGAATTGTTCTTGGCACTGCTCGGAGAGCTTCAATTCGCTAGAAAATCCCAAGCATTTTAATATAGCCAGAATATTTGCTCACAGGATGACTCGCCCCGTCACGAAGTGGGATCCAGCCTCCGCAGAGAGCCGGCCCGTCAAGGGGACACTTCTCCACTGCCTGTTTAATGTCAAGAGGGAGGGATGCTGAGACGGAGCCAGGGTCACCTCCTGCACAGGGTGTCACGGCCACGGGGGTCTGAGGCCACAAAACCCACCTGGCCCGGCCAGGAACCGTTGCCCAGCAGGAGCCGGACCGGCCCTGAACCATCAGAGTGGGCTGTTGCTCAGCACAGCCGTGGGTCCCCCACACACATCCAGCACGGCCAAGCACCACAACCTCCCCCCCATCCCGGTGCCATCAGACCAGAGGGTTACTCCTCGCCTGGTCCCCACACCCGCTCTCCGCTGTGCCCTTTCCCAGCGGTGGCCCCTGCCAGCCACGAGCAGCCCTGGCCACCTCCCGTGTTGACTTTGGCCACTGGCAGCCTCGTCTCTTCCTTGGGGCCACCTCGCAGGTGGTCAGCCACCGCCAGCAGCTTGTTTTCCCTTGGCCGAGGGGAAAACGCCTAATTACTCCTTTTCTTTTTTTTTTTTTTCCCTTTCTTTTCTTCTATTTTAAGATCAGAGGCCTAAAATTAGCTCTGCTTGCACAATGGGCCTCTGAGATTTAATCTCTTCCCTGCCCAAAAAGCTGACAAAATAAGTTGCTGTCCGCAGCATTTCTCCAAACTTCTCAGGCCCCTAAAATAAGTAAATAAACAAACAAACAGTAAGCACAGGAGGGCCAAATGGCGCTGTCCAGAGGGATTTAAAAATAGCTGTACTTGCACAAACCCCACTGCCCACCTACTCGCGCCCAGCGAGGAGCCCCAGCTCGAGCCCTCCGAGGGCCCCTCTGCAAAACCCCCACCGCGCTGCGCGTAGCACAGGCGCTGCTGCTGCTGCTGCTGGGGACCACAGCAAAAAGCCAACAGACACAAGACTGCCTGCGTGGGCAGTGGTTACCGAGAGCATCACGGCTACGGCTGCCTCCCCCCGAAAAACACACGCAGGGAAGGAGCAGGCAGCGAGATGCTCAGGCTCCAAAGTCCACGAGGTGCAGTTTGCTCCCCCAGAAAAGCAGATAGGAGCCTACGGTGGGATCTGACCCTACGGTGGGATCTGACCCTGCCGTGCCTGAAACCCCAGGTGATGGTTCACCACATCAACAGGACCAGAATTAGCCCCCAGCTTTAGTCACAGCCCTGATCCTAATGCACCTCGACTGTGGGTGCACGGCTCCTCCACACCTCGGCGCCTCAGTCTGTAAGGTGGGGTAATTGCACAGACCTTGCTCACAGCAAAACAATTAGTTAATATTTGTAAAGTGCCCTGGAGTTAATTAATTGCCATTAACTCATTAGCTAGATCTCGACCTCCTAAGCTCAGCTTTAAGCTGTGCCCTGCTAGGCAGGGACTGGTGCGCCCAGCCGGCTCCGTGCGTGCAGAGTCCTCGCACAGCTCGCTGCACTGGTGCCCGAGCGGCATTTCTGCACGGCCGCACGAGGCCGGCGAGCCGTTGCCACCAGCACCCTGCCCGGCTTTCCACGCCACGCTCCCGGGGGAGGCTGCAGGGCTGTCCCCCCACGGGGGGGGTCCGGCCACAGCGCTGAGCGCTGCCCGGCCACGTGTGCAGGAGCCGCACGGGCCCACCCGGCGGGCAGGGAAATGGAAGCAAATACCCATCTGGCACCGGATTACCTGCCATATGCTCCCCATACGAACACGTCTGCCTGCAGCTCGGTGCGAGGGGAGGAGCGCACCTTCCCCACGCGCCCCGTACCCACATCCCTCCCCGTCGCGTCCCCGGCTGCGCTGGTACCCACAAGAAAGGAGCAGGGCAAAAATCTGCCATCACGGTGAGCGTGGACATGCACGCCCTCTCACCCACGGCCATCTCCCCCTCCCCAGCAAGTGATGTCCCTCCCTGGGGGAGCACCCAGCATCACCGGAGACCCCACCACCTCTGACCAGTGGGTGCAGGACCCGACTGCTGCAGCTGCATCCCTGCAGCCAGCACCACGGCCCGGGGTCAGATTTCCCCTCTCCATCCTCAGGACAACGTTTGCTCGAAGCACTGGGAGGGAGCTGGGAGCCAGAGCTGCTCCCTCCCACCCCAAAACCCCAGCCCCTGCCCGTCCTGTCAGACGTTGCAGGACTTCTAGGACTCAGGCCCCGCACAGAAGTGGTGCTGCTGGACCCCCGGTGCAGCCCCTCGGGGACAGATGCTGCAGGCAACAACCAGCAAGCGATTGCTGGTCCCTGCTGGCAAAATCACCTGCCAGCCCTCTGCAGGAAACCCCAACATTTCACGTCGCCCTAAACGGATCCCTGCCGTGCCAGCAGCCAGGCCCACAAGAACGCGCATCTCTTCACTTCACAAAAGCACCCCCAGCCACCACCCCGCACAGCCGCCCTTCGCAACCAGCTTTCCAGGAATAAACCCGCACGGGCCATGGAGCAAAACCCACACCAGCGTGGCGGGCAGAGCCCAGCCCCAGCCACCCCACGCCGGCTCCCCAGGTAGCCCGCTGCGGGCCAGCAGCAGCCCGGCACGCGAGACTGTGGCCTCGGGAGCAGCCAACAACAACAAATTCATGTGTGAGCGACAAAGGGAAAAAACTCAGCGAGGAAACAATATTCAGCTCAACTCTTCCCGAGTGCGTATTGTAAATCACGCCGTGTATGGGTTTGTTTTATTTGTTTTAATTATGAAAACATAGCCCGGATAGTCCTGCTGGCTTGGGCAAGCTCCGTCCCCGAGCAGGGGAAGCGAGCTAGCAGCCCCGCAGAGCCACGCTGCGTCCGGCAACCCTGCAATAAACAAAGGACCCGCTGCACCTCGCCTGCTTCATCCCTGCCCTGCAGAGCTGTGCTCAGTGCAGTCCTCAGCGGTCACAGCTCTACCGGGCTGAGCCAGGCTTAGGCAGTGGCTCGGGCACCCTGAGGGCAGGCGGGCAACTGGCCCAAGAGGCGCAGAGGCCAGCGGTGCCGGTGCCCTGCGCCAGCTCCAGAGCTGGGAGGGAAACAAGCACCCGGAGACAGCAATATCACACACTTCAATGGCCGTTTCCAAGGCAATCGTGTATCTGGGCCCGTCAGTCCTGCGTGTCGGGGGCTACAAGCTTGTCTGAGATATTTATCCCCTTCCGTTTTTTTTTCCCCTAACTATCTTAACACCAGATTTTCTTGCCGACATCTCCATCACTGCTGCTTTTGTCCTGACGTACCAGTGCCATTGTTCCATGCTCCTACTGGGTATGTCAGGCGATGGGGCCAAGCAGGAGGTACATTCTGAAATTATTTTCTTTTTGCGTCAGAACAAACCTTTCCTTCTCTCACTTCCTCCTCCTGGTCCAGTCTGGGATGGAGGATCTGGCCCTCACCTTCCAGCACATCCACTTCGGCACATGCTGGACCAGGAGAAAGGCAAACAGCCCGAAACCGAGACAAGCTTCAGACACAACCAAGTTAAAAATACATATTTTTCAGACAAAAGTTCAGTCCCCAAATGGTAAGAGAATCCAGGAAAAATGTAGCAGACCCGGCTGGTGGCTGGCTTCCAGCATGAGCACCTCCCTTCGGAGGAATCCGGCGAGGAGTCTCGACTAATCCACCCAGGACACACCAGCATTTCTTCCTTGTATTATTGGGTTGGGTTTTTGTTGGGTTTTGTTGGTGGTTTTTTGGGTTTTTGTTTTTTGGGTTTTTTTTTGTTTTTTTTTCCCCCTTTCTTTTTTTCCATCTGCTCAGCAGATTTGACATGTGCTGGCAAGGCGCTCGCAGCCGCGGGGCCCGAGCCAGGGTGCTGTGCCGGGGGACGGACAGAGGGACCCCCACCCCTCCCTGCCTGCTCCTGGCACCAGCCCAGGGGCTGCAGGTAGGAGCAGCTGGAAAAGAAGAGACAGAGGCAAGAGCCCGGAGCCACCGCGCATGTGCTCAGCGCCCACGCAAAACAAATACGCAGTATTACCCCCGTGCCTCAGTTTCCCTTCCCCTCAGAGGCTGGGGAAGTAACACAAGCACTTCAGGGGAACGAGGTGACACAGAGACAGTGCCAAGTCCCCAAGGAAGGAGCCGGGTATCCCCCTGAAGCCATCTCGCCCCACCACACCATCACGGACGCTGCCTCCACGTCCTGCTCCTGCCCCTCGCCCACCTGCAATTCCCAAAGCAAGCGCCCCAAATCCCCCCTCGCCTCGCTCTCTACCTCTGCCTCTCCCCAGCTCTGTGCCCAGGGACCCCTCGCCTCCACGACGAGCCCCACGTGTCCCCCAGGACCATTTTTGCCCAGAGCTGATCCACCATCCCCACTGGGCACCGAGCACGGTCCCACAGCTCCCCACGGCCGGTTCCTTCGTGCTGGCTGGAGCAGCCGGACGGGGACAGGATGGAGACAGGACACACGTGGCCTTGCCATCCCCATCAGGTCGCTCCTGTCAGAAGGGATGGGAGCAGGGGGCTCACGCTTGGCCCCCACGGACTCAGCACTGACCCCCCCCCCCCCCCCCAGCCCTTCACCAGGGAGGAGCTGCCACTTTCGGGTCAGCCGGCAAGCGCTGATTTCCCTCCCGGTGAGATGCCCACTGAGGAATTTGCACTTCATTCCTTGACACCCGCTTTAATTATAGGTATCAAGTCAGCTTCTCTCTTTCACAAGAGCCGTGAGCTAATCTCCTGCTCCCCTTTCTCCACGAGGGGTTCGTGAGTCACTCGCTCCCTCCATACACAAAGCGGAGGGCAGTGGGCTCTGCCAAAGCCCAACCCAAAGGCCAGCGTATAAACTCCAGGCACCAAAGTTGTCAGCTCTAACATCCCAGGATGAGCTTCAAAATTTCAACCCCGGTTCCCCGCCGTTACCAAGAAGAGCAGACGGGCAGTAGGTGACACCGAGACATGATAGGTGCTGCCCAATGCCGAGTGCCTCAAAGGCACCGGGATGCTCCGTGCTCGCCCGCCGGCCAGCGCAGCACACTTCAACAGCAAAACGCTGACGGGCCCTCCAAAATCCTCACCCAGAAGCGAGCCCATCCCCGAGGCGAGGCTGCTGGGGAAGCCCGACACGCATCCCCGGGATGCTGCTGCCTACCAGGCTGCCCAGTTAGCAGGTACACCCCGAGGTCAGCTTTGTTTTCCTCCCCAGCCGCCGAAGCAGCAGCGGGGCTGTGGCGAGAACTCCATCGCGCCGCTGTCCCATCAACCTATTTCTTCCTGAACAGGTTTCCTTTTGCAGGGTTGTGGGTTTAGGGTTGTTTTTGCTGTTCTTGGGGTTTTTTTTTTAAACATAAACTCATTAGTTTCAGCATGACGAGGACTTTCCTGGCTGTGGATTACCATTATTCAGTTCAAGGAGACATAAATAATTGTTCACGATCTCTACAGCTTATGAAAGGATCCCCAGCCCCACTGATGGCAGAGGCGGTGGGTCCCCAGGAGTGGGGCAATTGCCCCTTGCCTCGCTCGGGTGTGTGTGACCCAGCGTGGGGAGGACTCCCACCACAACACCCACCCACCCACCCCCAGCCGAGCCACTCTCCTGGCCGGGCAGGTTGTTCCACAGCGATGTTGCCATTTCCCTTTCGCCTACCATCCCCAGCACATTTTTTTCTGCTAAATCCCCCCCGAGAGCAGCCTGCTCCCTGTCTGCATATCTCGGGCACGGACTGGGAACCCCACAGGGGCTCAGGGAAGGGACCCCCCCAGGCTCACAGCAGCCACACTGCTGCTCACTTTATTTTTTAATCAAGTCACGAGACGGGGCAGATGCTGCTCGAAATAAATCATCAACCACAAGAGCAATAAAGACAACTGGGAGGTCTCAGCTAGGACTTTGGGAGTACAGGACCAGTGGCTGAGCCACCACCGCCTCATTGCTGACAGGGTGACAGAGCAGCTCCCGTGCCAAGCCTGGACACTGCAGATTGTCACCGAGGAAATGGTGACATGGTTGCACCAGGAAGATAAGACACCTGTGGACGCAGACAGCAGGGCCAGTTGCACACCTCCGTATCACCAGGAAAAAGTGATCAAGGGTTGCAGCAGCCCCTCAGATACTTGCCCTGGGGACAAGCATCCCTCCTCTCTTGGGGCTGCATCTCCCCCTTCCAGCCTTCTCCAGTCCCGGGGCCAAGGGTAAAAGGGGACAGAAAATCTGTGCATGTCTCTCCCGCACCGCGTGCCAGCTCTTCTGCAAAGATTGAGCAGCACGGGGATGGCAACAGAGCCGGCAGCATTTCCCCAGCCCCCTTGAGCCCCACACCACCGCCTGCACCCCACAGCACAGCACAGCCAGCCCCCCGGCCCTGCTGGGACCTGCAGACTGGCTCCCAGGAGCTCCTCCGAGCTCACCCGCCTGAATCTCGCACAACAAAAAGCATCTCAGCTCCTGCACAGAGGATCCAGCCCTTCCTCAGCATCAGCCAGTGCCAGGCAGGATCCGGCCAGGCAGGAGCACCGGGTCACTGCGTTCACACTGGGGTCCCTCCGGCCCCCGCACGGCTCGCGGCAGAGGGATGTTCTCCCTTTCTTCTCCGGGAGGATTAGACACACTTCTTTTCTCTCACTGCTTTTCAAAAGAGAGGCTTTTTATCACTGCTGATCCCTGGGGGAAACCTTTCTCTCTCTCTCTCTCTCTCTCTCTCTTGTGCTTTTATAGTTTGGATAAGGGGAAAGGAAGTTTTCCTTCATCTCAATCTCTCCGCTGACAGGCACCGCGAGCGTGACGGACCGAGCAGCTCCCCAGGTCCCTGCCTGCACCCCGGCAGCACCCGAGCATCGCCCCGCCGCCGCCGGGGCTCCCCACCACCTCCCAGCGCCGCGGGCTGCATCGCCAGCAACGCGCCCGGCGCCGAGCCCCGGAGAACGCCCAGGCAAAACCCTGTCTTAGTTATTTCGAAAGCCACATTGACATTGTGAAATCCCAGCTTGTAAAAAACCCGGCAGAACAAAAGCAGCAAACCCAGCTCAAGGCAGCTACAGGTGTTCTGCCCTTGCCTACCTGCTCCCCACACTCCAGAGGTTGCAATTACATTTTCCAGTGTTTCTTAAATGGATTTTTTTTTTTTTTTTTCCCCCTCTCTTCCTGACTGCTGCGGAACAGATCAAGCCAAAGAGAGGAAACCAAAGCTTGGAGCTGGCAAAGCTTTAGACACGCACAGCTATTTTAATGGACCACTCGCATGCAGAAAGCTAAGAACATGGCTAAGTGTGTGCGGGATCGCGGCACGATCAGCTCTACAGCGAAACAAGTAAAGCCAGTGATCCTTGAAATGCTGTCAAAAGCTCTAAGTACCCAAAAGTGAGAAATCATGTTGGTTTTTCACCCTCTGAGCTCTCTCCATTACTGAAATCAGGGCTGAGGTTTGTCACAGCAGCAGACCGGGTGTTTTTTTAATTGTCAACCATGCTGCAACATTTTCTCTTTATTTTTAGGCATCCCTTTAAAACTATAGAGGAAATCATCCAAAAGAAGTTTGTTCAAATGGCCTGTCAGTTTGAGGAAGTCAAATTAAACCAGAAAAAAAAAAAAAAAAAACCCTGAATCCTAATAAATCACACATCCACACACACAAAATTGGAGAAATCTGGGCATGCCTCCAAAGCCAAGTAAATGGATGATAAACAAAACAAACCTAGCTCTGCCCAGTAATACAGGCTTCCACAGTGGGAATTTCTCACTCGGGAATCACTTCCACCGAGGGCACAGCTCGTGGTACACGGGGAGCTTTCCCTCTCCCCCGCAAAGCTCTGCCTCCAGGGACTGCCGCCGTCCCACGCTCAGCGGGTCTCAACGGGGCACAAATCCTGCCTTGTCCCTGCTTGCAGGAATTTCCCCCCCTGCGAAGCCCTGTCCCCGCTGCAGACAGATCGATCGCCCCATGACGCAGAGAGGGTGGCTGTTTGGTTTTGCTGGAGTCACGGGAAAGCCTCGCTCTTCCCCTGCCCCGGGCATCGCTCAAGCCCCACGCCGGCAGCAGGGACCCGCTCAGGGCCTGCAGACCCACCCAGAGCAAACAAGACTCACAACTTGCATGAGGAAAGAAAAAAAAAAAAAAAAAAAAAAAGGGAAAGGGCAAGAGGAAAGTAAGGATGAAGATGCTGAAATAAAACCCCCCCAGATGCCCAGGTGCCTGAAGCAGGAGGCAACAGCAACATACGGGATAGCAAAAAAAGCAGCAGCCAAATCTCCTTTCAACCTTCAGATGCAGTTTCCCATTGATATGGATGTGCAGAGCAATGCCCACCCCCTCCCCACAGCATCGGGTCCAGCTTTTCAGGCCACGCAGCGGGAGGGAGAGCCAAGAGAGGAGGGCAGGGACGCGTGCTGAGACGTGTCCCACGGACAGTCCGACAACTCCGGCACAGCCTCCCCGTGCTCCGAGCTGGATTTTGGGGGGCCCATACTACCCAGCTGGATTTTGGGGGGCCCGTACTACCCAGCTGGATTTTGGGGGGCCCGTACTACCCAGCTGGGCCGAGAGCTGAGGGTATGACAACAAAGCTAGTGAAGGGTTGGACCCATGCAGTGACTGGCACAGGCGTCAGCTCCCACTGCAGGGACCTGACCCCAGGGCGGGCAGCCCACCCTCTCCCCGATTTCTCTCTTTGTTTTCCAGCAGAGATCACCACGAAACAGTTAAAGGTTTCTAAGCTGGGCTCTCCTGAGGACTCCAGTTAAAAGTCCACCGGGCATTTTCCCATCGTGGACTTTAGCCCCGGAGCGCAGCTGCGATAACACGCGCGGAGGTGCCAGCTCCTGCCGCAGCAGGATGGGGTGTCACCGAGGTGGGCAACCCCTGCAGAACACGCAGGGCCCCGCACAGGACAGAAAACTGCAGATCAGGCCTCGGAGCAGCATTCTGGGGCTTGGTAGGATGAGGTTATACCAAGCGTTTGCAGAACGAGAAGCAGTGGTGTGCCACAGGGCTCCGCTGGAGGAGCTAACCCACCTCCTGTGATAATAATTTAGGTGCCACCAAGGAGCCCGTTTCACTCATCTCCAGCCCGCACAGGGCACAAATTCGCCCCCCCTAGGGATTTTGTGCAGGGACAGGGCCCAGGGATTTCTCTCCCCATTGGTCCCTGGGGAGATGCAAGAGCAGAAGCTGCGCTGCCCTCCCTGCTGGGAACAGACACCCGGCTCTCCTCTCCAAGGTTGTCTGCAAATCCTCTTTCATCAGGACTACACATACCATTTTTTAAAAGCTGGGTGATGTAACCAACCAGTATTTATAATGCTGAAAACATCCCAAAGCTCCATCTCTTCCAGTTCCCAAGCACACTGTGTACTCTTAATAAAATAATTGCAATGATGAATAGCTCCTTATAACATTCTTCTTCAGCTACTGACAGGGCCAAGAGCTGGGATGGAAAGCCCTTCTCCTAAACGCTCCTTCAAGGAACATTCAGGATTTTACCTCTTCACAACAAAAGATACAGTGAAAATTTGGAAGAGGTGTCAGTCCCGTACCAAGCCACCCCAGCACGCAGAGAAGGAGATGACAAGCTTCCTCTCCCCCAGACCAGCCACATCAATAATAAAGTCAGCAAATCACTGCAGCTCAATCCCAGCCTTTAGTTAAGCTGAAGCGATCTTGAACCCATGAGATGGAATCAGTGCCGAGCTGCTGATCCCACCGACGCTCACAGGCTCCACGCCAGCCAAACCGCCCCAGCAAAGGGGGTCACCCACGACACCCAGCCCCAGCGCGGGGCCTGGCAGCACTGGGAGGCTCATTTCCTCTGCTTTTGAAATAAAGTTACAGATTTAATCATTCGCTTGCAAGTCCTCATGTGCCCATGATTTCCACACTGACAATTACAGGGGTAGGCCAATGCACTGGGGTGGTTTGTTTTGGATTTTTTGGGTTTGGTTTTTTTTTTTTTTTTTTTTTTTTTTTTTTGGCAGAGTCACTTCTACTTTATTCATTTGTAAAGGTGCATTCAATTAGGGAGCATGCTGGCTTTGCCTTCCCTTCCCATGCAAAGCAAGCTTTTACTCCCAGCCACGGCCAGGCTCTCTGGGTGCTTTCCCAGAGTCTGTGCTCCCAAAGACCATCAGGATCCACCAAGGAAGAGCCCAAGGAACCGGTGGCAGAGAGCAACCCGGGCTTCAGCCCTCACCCTGGCCTCGACTGCAGCTCGGGGGACTTCCCAGCACCCAGCCCTGTGCGGGGGAGAACTGGCAGGACCGGCTGCTCCCACCCCACGGGCACCTCCCCACGCCCGGCATGCACAGCCAGCCCCACACTCCCCCCCTTCCCACCCAACATGGGCGGCAGGGACCCCAACCCAGACCCCAACACAGCGCAGGCACTTTTCCACCCCAACGCACATCCTCCTTTCTCCAAAGGGCTGGTTTGGGGTCCCCATGTTTTGGGCAGGATTGGGAGCGTCCCTCTGCTCTCAGCGATGAGCTTCACCCTCCACAGCACTGCTGCCCAGGCTGTACCCTGGAGCTCACCTGCTTGTGCATCCCTGAGAAGAGCCTTTGGGGTCCCCCCCCAACCCCGACACCGGCTGCCGCCCTTGGGGTGCTGCTGAGCTACAGGGGTGCTGCAGGGTGGGCTGCAGCTTACAGCAGTCAGGGCAGCACCCAGGGGCAAATGCCACTGCCCCAAGAGACCTGGGAGGATGCTCGGATCAGCCCCGCAACCCCTGCAGGGTTTTGGGAAGGCGCAGGGCGAGATGGAGCCTCCCCGTTTGCGTAGGCGGGGGTTTTGGATGGACACCGCGCTGTTACCTACCACCCAGGGCATGCTGCAAGAAATCCCTGCCCTGCAACATTTCCTGCACACACCTAGAGGCCGGGAAACCTTGCTGGAGGAGTCAGACGTGGTTTTCGGTGCCCAGCCAGCCTCGGCTCCCGTGGCATAACACCCGGCCGAGCAGAGTGCCTGGGGGGAGCAGAGCTGAACACCCCTCGGCGAGAGCAGCACAGGCGGAAAAACAACAAAGATGAGAAAACCAAGCACTCAAGCTAAACAAAGCCCGCGGTGACCGATGGCCTCTGATTTCCACAGCCTAAACCTGCCCCACAGGTGAGGCACGAAGAGGGAGCGACTTGCTGTAAGGGAACTGGTGGCTTTTTCCCCCCTCAGAGAAGGCTGAAACCCCAGGGCAGAGCCGTACCAGAGCTCCAAGGCAAAGCCCTGGAGCTGCAGGGCACAGCAGCACCGCTACCAAAACACAACTTGAAACACGGGTAAAAAACCCTAACGCACTAAATCTGTGTCTCCCAACCCTATGAGCAGATGAGGAACCTGCTAGCAGGGTGTAATTCGGGGTGCTGCCTTGCTACATTTCTCAGGAGCAAGTCCCTGCGCAGCATCAGCCCCCCCTGCAGCAAGTTAGCAGTGGCCCCCCAGCACATCTGGGATTGCTGCTCCCACCCGGCCCCAGCTCTGAACCGCTGTTTGGATAAAATCTCTGATATTTGCAAACAATAGGTATCAGCCCGCCTGGGGCCAGCCTATCTCTGGCAGGGATCACGCTAAGCCTTCCCTAAGTGCTTAAATGGGGACCTGCAGGTAATTGTTCCAGGAGTCTTAACTCTTCCCAAAGCCACTTCTGATGTCTGGTCTCTGAGGAGGAGCACAGGGCAGGCGGCCAGCACAGCTCACCTGCAGAAAACCAGCCCAGGGAGGAAGGCAGTGAAGAGGACGGGGAATTTAGGGCTGCCCCACGGCAGCACAGCTTCCAGGACAGGTCATCACATCGTGCCCTCCCCGAGCTCAGCTCCTGCTCCCCATCACCAAGTCGAACAGCCGTGGTGCTCCCACCCAGAGCTGCCTGGGCATCCTATAAATACCACCACAGAGCCTTGGAGACAGCATACTGAAAGGAGCAAAGTATTAACACTGTGGCTGGCACGGCTTGCTCACAACGTGCCCATCCAGCAGACCACAGTTTGCTTAGGGGTGCAGAAAGTTTCGGCTTTAGCAGGTTTACCCTGACAGGAAGGGAGCCTGGGTGGCCTGCGTAGATACAGGAAACCCCTTTCTATCACGCACATCACTCCGCTTCCTCTGGATTTCTTTAACCTTTCACTCTCAGCCTGATTTATGCCTTCACACTGATTTTTGCATGCGTGCACTTCCCTGCTCTCTACTCCAGTGCTGTGGCTCCGCACCAGCAAAAACACTGGCAGGGCCTCAGCATCCATCTGCCCAGAGCCGGAGCTATCTCTGCATGAAAAATTCCTCTGCCTCTGTCCTGAGGAGCTGGGGTTTTTGCAGGCAGGGAGGAGGGGAACACACACATGTCCCGCACTGCTGGGCTCGGTGCCGTGCCGTGCTTTAGGGCTGCACAGCCCACACACAGCTCCCAGCCACCCGTGGGACCCACACCGGTCTGCGTGTGATGGGGGAGGCAGCGGGCAGAGCACTGGAGCGGCTAATCGGAGACCCCGGGGACATGTCCCAGCAAAGGAAAAAGCAGAGAGGAAGGTTTTGCTGCAAAGGGGCCGGGCGGTGAGCTCCAGGCTCCAGCGCAGCAAGCCCAGCAGTGCAAAGGATGGACTTCATTTTCCACGCAGAGAGGGAAAGGAACCGCGACCAGCTCAGTCCTGAGCCCTCCCAGTGGGGAACCAGTCCACTGGGGAGTCTGGGGGAGCCCATCTGCTGCCACCTACTCCCTGTCCCCGCGAGAAGCCAGCCCCGGCGGGATGCAGCGGGCAGCACCCCAGCACCAAAGGGCACCCCCCAGCACCACGAGCACGTGCCCGGAGATGCCTTCGGAGGCAGGACGGCATGAGGACGGCGGGGACAGAGCCTTAACGTCACCTAAAGGGCCTCTTGGGTGGGAAGATTAGCAGTTTGTTCCCAGCCTGGTGGGGATCCCAGGTCAGAGCGTGTTGGGAAACATCTCGGCTTCCCAGGAGCGGGTTGGGGAATTTACCTCTGCTGAGGCCAAAGGCTCCGGGGCAGTGTCGGGGCAGGGAGAGCAGCAGAGAGCCCAGGGGAAGCACCAAGGAAGGTGGCCGGGGAGGAATCGCAGTTAAGGTGAAGTCTCCAAGCCCCCAGTTTGAGGGATTTTTAACCTGTGCAGCTGGATAAATAAGGAGGGTGACAGCGGGTGGCCCTGGTGCCACCAGCCATCACCAGGGAGGAGGCATTTGGGGACACGGTCACTTGCACCCACCCGGGTTTTCCAAACCCACTCTCACATCCCAAAGCTCCATGCAACAGCCCACACGGTCCCGTCCTTAGAGCTGCCACCATCCAGGGAAGACAAAAAAAAAGAGAAAATTCCAGAGCGGGAGCGAGCCAGGGAAGCATCTCTTTGTCCAGATGCATGGGACGTGGCCGGCCACCCCCGAGAGCCACCCACTCACCAAGCTCCCCCCGCTCAGCACAGCCACCGCAGCCAAAGGGAAACGAAGTCATAAAGGTTATCATTTCGGTGTTTGACTGAGCATAAAAATCCTGCTCTGAAAACAAAAAAAGGGGAAAGGGGGACGGGGAGAGTGGCTGGGGAGGAGAGGGGTGGTGATGCCCAGCACGACAGCCCCAGAAACACGGGAGCGGAGATGTGGGGGCCCACAGCACAAAACACACACCTCCATTTCAGCAAAGTTTCCTGGGAAAATAAATGCAAAGTCTGTTATAAAAGTTTATCTGCGTGTGCGAGGAAGAGCAAGCGCGCCTGGCTACGGTATAGAGATGTCATTATTTTCATGCATCTGCCTTACCCAATTTTATTTAGTTGCTTTCTGCACCATTTCATGCTCATTCTGCTGCTGAGCTAGACAATTGCTTTATAACTCTAGGGTGCAATTTCACTGTCTGTGAGCCACACGCACACGCACGCACACGGGGTCTTTGCCGGGATGGAGCAGGGAGCTACACCTCCCTCCCTCCCCACCCCGACGTTTGGGAGATTGCACTGAAATGGATTTTCTTAATAAATTAAAAAAAAAAAAAAAAAAAAAAAAAAAAGGAAGAAAATTAAATTAAAATGCTAAGCCACCATCTCTAATGTATTATAATTCAAGGAGTGCGTGGTGGGAGGGGGGGGTGAGAGCAGACTCGGAAAGCAATGGCTCCCCATTAAGAATGAGGAGGATGAACTGGAGGGCAATTTGCTCTCTCGCGCTAAGTGAATGCGGAGAGACAGAGCCCGGCAGGCTGGAGGGCAGAAGCGCCGTGAATCACGCCGGATTTTTATGATCAATTGAAAGTCACACCCGAACAAGCGCAGGTCAAAAGGGAGGGCTGGCCACGCAGGTGCGGAGCTCGGAGACAAGCGGTTTGCAACTTGCTGAAGTTGCCTGGTCCCTTGGCAGGGACAACGGGCTTTTACCCCACACCCCACACCCCCCGGCCCCCCCCCCCCCCCGGGTGTGGGTCAGGGCAGCTCAGCTGTGCGGGGTGCCCAGAAGCAGCCCCGACACGGGGCCGCGCATCTCCCCGCCGCAGCGCCAGCATCTCCGGCACAACCTGCCGCCGATACGCCGTTATCTGCCGCCGCCCGGGCCCTGTCCCGCGGCGTTAGAGGCCACAGCTCCTCCGTGCGAGGCAGAGCCCACGGCTTCCCGGGCCTGATAAAGTCCCTCATCTTACAAAAACGGGGCAGCAAAAAGAGAAGGTGGGGGGGACAGAAGGGGAGCACAGCACAGTCTGGCAAGGATGACCAGTGGAGAAAAGGGGGTCTCTCTCTCTCTGTCTCTCTCTCTCTATTTTTTTTTTTTTTTTTTTTTTTTTCTCCCCCTCTTTTGCAACGGTCCCCACCAGCACATGGATCCTCAGGACGAAGGTGCCGCTCCCCGGGGTGCCGGGCAGGGAAGCCGCAGCGCTGGCAAGCCGCTCTCACCCATCCCTCACCCCCTCCCCTGGGGACAACCAAAACAGCTTCCCCAGCTCGACGTGATGCCCCCCACCCCCCCGGGGTCTGCTCCTGCCTCTCACCCCGCTCCTCCCTACGCCCCTTCGTGCCTCTGCCATCGCTCAGCATCTCACCCGCTCGCAGCAAGCCTCCTGCATGGCATCCCGTGCCAAGCCCATCTCCCCGCCCCGTCACCTCCACCTCTCCGGGCGGATCTGGGCTGGAAGCGCAACCCCTCTCCCGCGCTTCTCCTTCCACTCTTGCTTCACCCCTGCCATTGCCTCATTTCGACTCCGGAATGGGCACGTAGGAGACGCGCTGCCCACAACAGAATTGTCTCGTGGCAGCCCACAGAGTTCACAGTAAAAAAAAAAAAAAAAAAAAAAAAAATCTTTCCAGCACTTACTTCTCAGCCAAAAACGGAAAAACAATAATCAAACGTTTCTGCTCTCACGCCCAGTGCTGCACAGCCAGCTGAAAGGAGACGGGGCATCCCTCCCTAATCCACTCCTGGCAGCCCCAGCACAAAGGATTTGCTCCATGAGTTGAGGCGGCTGTAAACCTCGAGGGGCTCCAAGGCTGCCCTCAGCTCCCCCTTCCCTTATTTTTTCTTTTTTTTTTAAGTCTGTAAAAGCTGAAGAAAGCCAAAACTCCACAAAAGAGAAGACCATGAAAAGTAACAACCAGATGGGAAACCCCATTACCATTTTATTGGTCACAAATACCAGTATTGCACCTTTTATCTCTTCGCTCCGTAGTGTTCTTGCATCCGATGCAATCCAGGGAAAGGGTTATGGCTCGGACAAGACCCAAACCCAAATACACCACCAACCTCCACTCAGGGCCCACCAAAACCA
Source organism: Tyto alba (assembly GCF_018691265.1). Taxonomy (NCBI): domain Eukaryota; kingdom Metazoa; phylum Chordata; class Aves; order Strigiformes; family Tytonidae; genus Tyto; species Tyto alba. Next base: position 4,283,411 of record NW_024881273.1, read on the forward strand.
AGAGATTAACCCCCAAAAAGAAAAAAAAAAAAATCCTCTGGGGTTTGAAAGAAGGAGCAATGCCCACAGGAAAAGGAACCATCTTCTACTAGAACAGAAAGGGGATGCGAGTCCTTGCTCCTGATGATAAATAAAACAAATATTTAGGGTGTTTCTTCCTTGCCCGCTGGTTTGGGAGCACCTGGCTCACACCCAAACCCCACCTGCCAGCCCTTCTTCGCTCCCAGGCCAAAAAGCAGCTTGGGTTTTTTTGGCTACCAGGAGCTGGGACCCTCAAAAGCCAAGGGGAGCCCTACGGAGCTCAGATGCCAGACGGATCTGCTCCGCGGAGCTGGAAGCCGCCGTCCCAGCCGAGGTTTCACAACCGCCCCACGCCCTCGCTCCGGGCCCCGTTCCCAGCTGCGCTGGCGCTCAGACGCACCCGCGTGCCTCAGTTTCCCACCCTGTATCTGTCTCATCTGGGCAGACGATGAGTTTTCAAGGCAAGATCCGTCCCCTCCTGATGTGCAGAGGCAGGAGCTGGCACAAACAGGGCTGTGATCAGAATTACAGCCCCAAGGTGCAACCTTGAAACTTTTATTGTAGATCACAATAAAAGGAAAAAAAAAAAAAAAAAAAAAAAAAAAAGGAAAAAAAAAAAACAACACCCAACCATTTTATGCTTATGAGTGGTCTGTTTGAACAGGATTATTTTTTAACTCCATGTTAAACAACATTTCAAAGGAGAGGAGCTGCATTTGGGCTTAATCTGAACCCTTTCTTCCCTTTCTTGCAAGGGAATTGTTCTCTGTTTATCTCGGAAAACACCCTCCATTTTGAAATGCTCACTCTTCTCTAAATAAAAACTAAGGTTGGTTCCCTGACTTTGCTTTGGCTAAGCAAAACGTTGTCAGAAAAGGCAAGTTCTCACAGCCAGTTTCCATCTCAACAATAGAACATTTTCCCAGGCTAAATTGCTTCTGTCTGAAAATCTTCTAGCAGTTTGAGCTGGCTGGCATGTGTGGGGATCCTTCTGTAGGGTTTTTTAAATCCTTATTTGCAATATTATTTCGTCTGCTTTGCGCTGCCTTGATGTTCGAGCAGCCTTTGGAGAGACACAACCACTCCTCCCTCCTCCTCTGTCCTCCCTCCAGGCACACGCTTTCCTTTGAGGAGGAGGAGAGGGGAGAAATAAAATAAAAGACAAGCAAAGAGGAAAATGTCAGAAAGCTGCTTTTTGTGTGTGTGTCAAACGTTCAAAGTTATTCCAGAGTCTAGTCTTTAAATGTAATAAAATACAGCAACTCCTGACAAAATCAATTAAAATAAAACCACCCAGACTGCCTCCCCTCTTGCTTTGTAGCTATACGGACTTTGAGAGCCCACCTGGGCCTTTTAGGAAGCAATTATGGAACCGCTGGGTTGGATCCTGCACCGGCAGCGTGCTCGCTCTGCCGAGCATCCCTTCGCACTGCCGGCCAGAGGGAGGGAGGAGAGACCCAGTTCCTTCCTCCGCAAAGGGAGGTGATGATGGGGAGACGCGCTGGGGATCGGAGCCAGAGAACAGGATTAATTAGAGCCCAATTAGGTTACCGAGCTCCCAGGGAAGGTCCCTGCAATACTCCGCGATTCGCCGGCAGTGACGTGAGGTGTCCCCGGCTTTGGTTACCGCTGGCCGCCCAGCTCGGCTGAGAGGAGCCCAACCGGGGTGCAGGGACCCCCCCCTCGCCATCCCCACCGCCCGCGGTTAAGCCCCTTGCCAAGGGCCACGGCCTCTTGCTGTCTCACCGCCTCCCGCAGCGAGGTCGCGGGATATTTATAGCAAGAATGATTCGGTGATTTCAGGCAGGCGAGAGCCTCGGGGGAATACCCCCGCTCACACACGGTTCCCCCCCTCCACCCCCCCAAAAGGCGTCGGGATGCTCACAGGAACAAGCGCCCTGTGCAAGAGGCAGGACCAAAGAACATCCCAAAGCCCAAGCCCCTGCCCCGTGGCACCCACAGCTCCGCTGTTTGTTTTCTTAACCATCCTGCAAAAAAAAAAAAAAAAAAAAAAAAAAAAAATTAAAAAAAAAAAAATATTCAGCCGGGTGGCAGAGCTGTCGCATATGGGAACCCACCCCTGCTCCCAAAAAACAATACTCCAACAAAAAGGTTTTTAACCCGTTTCTTAACAAATATTTATTTTCGCCTTCAAGATGTGGGTGGGACGAAGACAGGGTATATTTTCCAGTGAAATGTTTTGATTTCCCCCCCTTGATTTTTTTTTTTTTCCAACAGGAGCAAAACGCCAATAATAATATTTGCAATGAATAACTAAAATTCTGTGGCTTTCTCCCCCGCTCTCTTCTAAATAAATAAAATGCCCTAAATATGAGAAACACAAATGCTCTCTCCAACACAGCAGGACGACATGGAGTAAACTCGGGGACCCTCCGAGGATTTATTTAACTGTCACAGCCCAGATTCTGAAAAACACAGAAATTCCTTCCCAGCTTGTTTTGCATATGTCAGTCGGGAGAGGTCGAGCCCTACACTACGCTCCAGCAAGAGAGACCAGACCCGACTGTACTTTATCTCTTGCTCCTACGAGGCCCCTCTTTGGTGCAGCAGCCCCACAGAGCCGGCCAGCACCTTCCAGATGTGAGGCAGAGGATTCCTCCTTCCTCCCAGGGATGCTCAGAGAAGCCGTGACACTTTTCTGCATCTGTCAAAGAGGTGGGTTTTTTTCTCCCCCCCGCCCTGGATTTTCCTATCGGCCGTAAATTCCCGAAGTTAAAAGAAGCAGAATAGAGGATCACGCTGAGGTCTCAACCCAGACGCAAGCTCCCCACCAACATCCCCCGGGGTTTTGCGCAGCGCCCAGGCTCAGCCCGGCCACATGCCCAACAGCAAAGCCAGGGGACGCGGGAGGAAGATGTCTCATGGATGCTCACACCCAAAACAGCCCCCACGCTCCGTGTTGCTCCCCCCCAAGCCGGACACGGGGGGTTGTTTTGCTCTTTTCCTCGGAGGCGTTCCCGCTCGGGCCAGTTCTCACCCCACATCCTGAGCAGCTGCAGCCGTCCCTGGCAACTCGCAGAGGTTGCAACCCGGTGAACTGACCTCCGGGAGGGAAGCACAGGCCTCCGACACCCATTAACTGTTTCTTCCCCCTCATGAGGTTAAGCCTCGAGGGAGGGCTCCCCAAGCTCACCATCGCCCTTTTGCTCCCCCCCAAGGAGCTACCACCTTCTGTAGGGGAACGGGCAAAGAAGAAAACGAAGCAATAAAAAAAGGATTGCAACACTCAGAGCCACGGGAATAAGCACCTACATGAAGAACCAAGTTCCTTGGCTCGCACATCAGTCCCCAGCCCAGCCCTGTGCAAAGCCTGACCCCGGCATGTGCACCCCACCAGGCTGGAGACGTGGATCCCCCACAGCCTCACAACCACTTGTGTGACGGCTTTTTCTGGATTTTCCTCCTCCTGGAGACTCAGCACAGCACAGCCCCCCCCCCCGCATCGGAACAAAATAAAAACCATCCCTGATCGTTCAAAACCTGGTAAAGGGAGATTTGTAGCCCCAGACAGATTCTAAGGCAGCATCTGCTGGACCCCCGAGGTCCTTACGAGGCTGCCCCAGGGCTGTGGTGGTACCCACGCCACGCTGCCCACAGACCCCACGATGAGGCTGCAGGTTGTCCTGGGAGAAAGACAGCAGACAGTGACGGCATCCAGCCCGAGAGATGTCCGGGGACGTGCTGTCCTTGCGGGAAGCCGCTGCCTGGCATCTGCCAGCAGCTCCCGACACGAGCAGGAAAATGAGATACTACTATTAAAAGTGCCCGGTGCTGGCCACGCTTCCACCCATGACATCAGTGGGGTTATCTGAGTCTAACCACGGGCAGGACTTGGCCAGGGACCTCCACCGGGTTTAGGCCAAACTGAGCTGAGATTTTGATGGGGCCACACAGTAACGGAGGCTGATTTTGGCCCTCAGCTGCTGCAGATCTCCAGCTCAGGCCCATACTGGTGTGCAGGGAACACCCACCCCCCAACAACCCCCCCTCCCCCAGCTCGCAAATACCAGCTCCCAACAACCGTGCCAGGGGACGGGGCTGGCAAACACCCTGGCGCTCTGCAAAGCCAAGACCCAGTGGGTTTCGGACCAGCCCACCTCCAAAAAGCCCCAAAGCCCCGTGGCCCCACCAGCTCCACTCTGGTCTTCCTGGGAAGGTCTCTGCTCACACTCCTCAAGGTTCCGACAAACTGCTCGTGTTCCTTCAGGCTCTGCCTGCCTCCCATCCTCAGAGCAGGACCAAGATCTCCCCCTCTCCAAAACCTGCAGAACCCACCACCCTTACAACCAGAGCTGATGTTTTGTCAGTCATCAGTGACCAAAGGCCAGTGGATAAAGTTTAGGAGTCGCTCCTGCAGCGGCACAACACGCAGCGGACACAAACCCAGACTACACACCCTAAACAGCTCCCGCAGGCAGCTGAATTTTCTCCCAAGCCAGGGATGCAAAGTTAAAACCCCCACCCAGCACCGCTGTCCTGGGGTGCCTGCCTTGTTTTCCCTCCGGCTGCTCCCAGGGTGCTGCACAGCATGTTGCAAAGACATACATTTATAAATGAGCAGACAAATCAGTTGTTTTTCATTTGCACCAGTGTGAAAATCCTTACCCGAGCCAGCAGCAAGGTGACACACGCTCCCCCTCTCCATCCCCATCAAAGTCAACATGACTAATAACACAAACATATTATTTAGCATCTACAGCGTAAGAGAGCGCTCAGGTCTGAAAGAAAATGCAAGTATATATGTAGGGGCCTGATCCTGCCCGTATCAACAGAGGTTTGGACAAGAGCATCAAAGGAAATATAAATCTCACAACAGCCACCCCTAAGACTGAACCACTTTTGTGCGGCCAGAGATCGGCACTTTCTGCTTCGATCCCCGACACCTGCGTTTGAGCCACCCAAAAGGAGTCGGTTTGACCCTGAAAGCAGGACCCGCTCCCCGGGGCCACCGCCCGTGAGATGCTTTTAGCCCGAGCAGCAACTCTGGGTAAGTCAAGCCAGCAGCATTTCCCACCTCACAGCTGAATCAACGAGGGGCACTGTAAAACCATGATTTTGGGGGAAAGTAGATGCTAGCTGAAGACCTGCCAGCCGGCGGGGCCAGGCTCTCCCTGCCAAAGTCCCCAGACCACAGCAGTCCTGGAAACCCTCCCGGGGGGCAGGGCTAGCTGGGGACCTTGTGATGGTGTTTATGTTTATTCCGCTCTTAGAAAGGAACAGCTAAAATGGCAATTCTTAAACAAAAACAACAACAACAACAAAAAAAAAACACATTAAAAAAAAAATAAACAAACAAAACACACCACCACAGGCTAGCAGAGTTTAAGCACAGATTTAAAAGCCCAGGGAAGCTGGAGTGGGTGTTCCCACTGGTCGTGGGCTTGCTTGGCCAGAGGCTGGGAGCCCACGCGCTGCCACGCTGAGTGGTGACAGAGATGGCAGGGTTGGTCCCTCTTCCCCCTCGCCCAGACTTGGCGCCGGGCTACTTCACCAAAACTTTTCTTCCCCTCACCCTGAACACTGAGCTCTGCAATATCACTTCTCCTGAAACCGAGACGCAAGGAGGCATTCGCCCCTACAAGCCAGGACTTGACTCAGCCACTGAAACGATGGCAAACTCCAGCTGGAAAGGGGTTTTTAAATGTTACTAAAAAGGAGAGCGGTAGGAGAAAAAAGAAAGGGGAAAAAAAAAAAAAAAAAAAAAAAAAGACAGGAGGGTCCCCAAGCGTGCCAGCTCCTGGGAGCTGCCAGAAAGGGACGATGCAAGCGGAGGGGCCAGGGTGGGCGCAGCATCTGGGGGTCCAGATGCCGGCTGGGAGAGGCAGCAAGGGAGACAAGGCAGGAAAGAAAAAAATAATAATTATAAATAAATAAATAAATAATAAACAAACAAACAACAAAAAAAAAAAAGGCAAAAAAACAAAAACAGAAGAGCAAGAGGGGGAAGCAAAGGCTGCGAGCTGCCAAGCCCTTCTGCAAAAGTGGCCCCGGGTGGGAGGGGGCTCTCCCGGACACGAGCCCGGGTGCCCGCTGCCCCGTTTGAAAATACCGCTTGCGCTCGCCCGGCCCGGCTCGGCTCGGCTCGGCTCAGCTCCCCGCCCGGGGCCCGCCGTCCCCCGGGCTGCGTCTCAGGAGAGAGAGAAAAAAAAAAAAAAAAAAAAAAAAAAAAAAAAAAAAAGGAACAAAAAACAACCCCAACCAAACACAAAAACAACCAAGAAAACAAACCAAAAATAATAACTAAAACACGGCGCACGGCGCGGGGGCACGGGCAGGCCCGCCCGGCACTTTCCCCGGCGCTGACACCAACTCTCCCCCCGCGGCTGCCCGCGCATCCCCCGCCCGCTGCCTCCGCGGTGCGGGCGGCTGGAGGGGGAAGCGGAGGAGGGGGGCAAGTCAGGAGCTTTTATTTTTCTTTTTTTTTTTTTTTTTTTTTTTTTTTAATTTAACCACCACCACCACCTCCCCCCCCCCCCGCAGGAATGGAGAATCTTTTTCGGAACAAAACTCACCCAGTGGCAGGAAGTGTTTGGTGTCCATAGCTGGTGCTTAACTCATGCCAAGGGGCTTGGTGAAGATCGGCGGCGAAAAACACACACACACACACACACACAGGGCGCGCAGAGGGGAGGAGAGCGAAATCAAAGCGAAAGGGGGAGAGGGAGGGGGGGAAGGGAGGAAAAAAAAAAAAAAAAAAAAAAACGGGGAAAAAAAAAAAAAAAAAAAGCCCAAGGGGCGGAGGAGGAGGAGGAGGAGGCGGGGAAGGCTGCAGCCCCGCACCGGCGGCCCCGCGCAGCGCCGGGCGCGCAGACGAGGCCGCGGAGTTGTTGCAAACTCCCCAACAACGTAACTCCGGCGCTGGGCTCCGCCGGGCGCGATCGGCTCCGCGCCGGGGCCCGCGCAAGGGGGGAGCGAGAGCCGCGACCGCCCCGCAGCGCCCGCCCGCCCGCCCCGCCGCGCAGCGCCGCCCCGCGCCCGGCCCCGCCGGGGCAGGCACGGGGCGGGGGGGGGGGGGTTAAGTGATGGGGAAATGGGGTTAAAAAAAAAAAAAAAAATTTTAAAAAATTAAAAAAAAAAAAAAAAAGTGCGGAGCGGTGCGGTGGCAGCCTCGGGAGAATGGGGGGTGATGGGGGCGGGGGGGTGGGGGGGGCTGGCTTTTTGTTGGTTTGGTTTTTAAGTGATGGGGAAATGGGGAAAAAAAAAATAATTAAAAAAAAAAAAAGTGCAGAGCGTTGAGGTGGCAGCCTCGGGAGAATGGGGGGTGATGGGGGGGGGGGGGCTGGCTTTTTGTTGGTTTGGTTTTTAAGTGATGGGGAAATGGGGAAAAAAAAATAATTAAAAAAAAAAAAGTGCAGAGCGTTGAGGTGGCAGCCTCGGGAGAATGGGGGGGGGTGTGAGGGGCTGCTTTTTTAGTGATGGGGAAATGGGGGAAAAAAGGATAAAAAAATAAAAGTGCAGAGCGTTGCAGTGGCAGCCTCGGGAGAAGGGGGGGGGGGGGGCCTGTTTTTTATTGGCTTGTTTTTTAAGTGATGGGCAAATGGGGAAAAAAAATATTTTAAAAATTACAAAAAAAAAAAAGTGTGGAGCGTTGCTGTGGCAGCCTGGGGAGAATGGGGGGTGGGGGGCTGTTTTTTGTTGGTTTGTTTTTAAGTGATGGGGAAAATTAAAAAAAAAATTAAAAAAAAAAAGTGTAGAGCATTGTGGTGACAACCCCGGGAGAATTTGGGGGGGGGGGGGGGGGGGAGAGGGTGTCCTGGTTTTTATTGGTTTGGGTTTTAAGTGATGGGGAAATGGGAAAAAAAAAAAAAAAAAAAAAAAAAAAAGTGCAAAGAGTTGCAGTGGCAGCCTGGGGAGGATGGAGGGGGGGTGGGGGGGTGGGGGTGCGTGTTGGCTCTTCGAGTGACGCCGGACAACCTCAGCCTGCGAGCCCCCCGGCCCCTCTTCTCACGGTCGCGGGGTGGCCGGGCGTTGGGAGCGCGATGTATTTAATTCCCCATAAACGAGGCACGACAAATAACTCTCGGTGCTTGCGCAGTTCGTCGGCAAACTCTCGCCGCCCCAGCCCTGCGGGTACCACCCCGACGACACCCCTGGCTGCTTCCCCCAGCAGCGGGGGCCCCGGCCCCCCACCCTCCCTGGCATCCCTCCAGGTTTAATAAATGATACTCAGCCCTGTAAGAATGTGTATTAGTGACTTGATGGACCAAAGCAACTCCACTATGCATGAAGCATATTAAACATCATATCGACCCTCGCTCTGGACGGCCGTAACGTGCATAACAAACAGGCTGGGTCCACGGCTGCAGCTGCTCAGGCACGGTGGGGAGCAACACGGTCACGCAGGAAGCCTAAAAAGACACCAGAGACAACTGCTCGGGGGGTGGGGGTGGGGGGGAAGGGTGGTTCTGCCGGCACAGGTAACCCCCAAAGCAGAGCCCAGCCCTCCCGCAGCGACTGGGGTTGGGGGGAAATCGGGGGGGGGGGGGGGGTGGCTGAGGGAGCCGGGGGCACCCAGCACCATCCTGGTTCACCACACGCAAACGGGAGAAGTCGCCGCAGGACGCCGGCGCGCTGCCACCACCAACCATCACCTCGCCGTGTGTTGCGAGCGCTTCCGAGCCTCTTATCTGCCACGACTTACTCTTTAATTGGCAAAGCGTCTCGTGTCGTAAATATTAGCAATCTAGCACCTCCTCCTATAAAAATGAAGCCTCTTATCTTGCCTTGCCGTATCCCTGTCGATCACCTGCGTGCACTTATCTGTCTATCTCATACTTCTCACCGTACTATCTGAAGCCACACAGCCCTGGAAAGGCCCAAATCCCTGATTTCTCTTACAACTGCTGCCTGCTCTTCCGTGCGTGTGCGCCCTGGGGATAGTCCCTGCCCTTCCTCCTGGGCAGGGTGGTTAGATGAGGGGTACGCAGCCAGAGACCCCACGGGATCCCGGTGTGGACCAGCTCGGGACCCCCTGCCTCTCCCCCAGCACAGCGAGAGATGCATCGCAGTTCATCAGCTTGATTTATAACGAGAAGTAGAAAAAAAACACCAAGTGGACCCATCTTGCGTCGGGCAAGCGGCTGCAAACTCAACGCGGAGCTGCAGAAGTTAAAACAAAATAAAACATCTTGGATCCTTTTTATCCTCTGCTCCTGTAATTTCAGCATGTCCAAACAGATTTTGGTGTGTGTTTATAACTGGTAACTTCATTTGCTCCCGGGCTGGGACCTTAAATGCCAAGTTTCATCTCTAAGTCAGTTTTTATGGCTGAGTTACATTAACTCCTGGGAGAAAAGGGAAAGAAGGAAATACAGAAGGATACAGAAGAAAGTTGGGGGTTGTTAGAAAAAGCACGTCCAAAGCCTCTAAGAGTGGGTCGGTGGGGCAAAAATCACAGATCCTGTGGGCACCTGCACAGAAACCCCAACAGCAAAAAGGTAGAAATCAGTCTCCTGCTACACAAACTAAAGCTCATGGTTGTGTCTGATAAGGGAAAACACATCTGGGGGCAACGCTCCCCCGTGCCTCGCCGGGGCAGGTCCAGGCTCTCGCCTGCCTCTACCACACAAATGCCATTTGAGTCATCGGTGCCGTAACAGCCAAAGAGGAACATGGGCCCTTACGGCTCTGACCGTGTCCACGGTGATCCGAGCCCGTGCCAGCCGGTGTAAATGGCTTACCCCACCACCGAGCACGGGCAGGGGTCTGGCCCCAAACCTCCGGATTCCCAAGCACGCTTAGGTTGACGGCTGCAGCAGCTATCAGGGTTATAAGACCCATGGCTGAAAATCCACCTTTGTAGACTCCAACACATGAAATTACCATAACTAGGACATTTCACGCTCCTCTCCCATCAAGCTGTTTAGAGCAAATTAAATTTCTCCCTAACCAGCCTGTAACAGTTCGTGTTAGATGTGGATCTAAATGTTAATTGCAGTGACAATAACAGGTCTGATCCTGCAGTCCTTATTTGGGTAAAACCTCCCACAGAAGCCAAAGGAATTTTGCCCCAGAGAAGACAGCTGGATGCAGTCCCACATTTCCAGTCTCTTGAAGATGCCAGAAGGTAGCAAGGAGATTTCGGTGATGTTACAAACCTTCTCTTTCCCTTTCCCCCCCCACTCACCTCCCCTCAATTCTTTAATGCGCTATTAATTTGATGAGCTCTACCAGCCTGCCTAATGCTGTGCTCAACTTCAGCTTTGCGCTTCCTAGCTAAGGACCTAAATCATCATGGGGGGTGACGGGGGGACGTTAAGATAATTTTTGCAGGTCATTGGTTTGTACATCTGCTTGATGCAGGGATGCTTGAAGGTCCTACGCTGTCTGGGAGAGCTGCCTTGTGAAACTCCGAGCAGCTCTTGTTCTCTCTGCCCTTGGGTAATGCATAAACCCCTTAGCCTGGGGTCCTAAGGAAGGCAGGCTTATGAGACAGGATAATTTGGGGTCCACTTGTCCTCAGCTGAACGGCTTTCAGTCCCGCCACTCAATTCGAGCTGAATTTGACAGAGATACTACGTTCCTTCACATGTAAGAGTAAATTAGGCAAAGGCTTCTCCCTCTGTCCCCGCACTCCCACTCTGTTGCTGTCACCTGTGCTCAAGACATTTGAGGCAAAGGGATCCAGGTGAGTGGGGGCATCAGGAGGTAGGTGCTGAGTTGATTTGGGGGGGCTAAGACCTGAGGCTGCATTCAGAACTGAGCACCTGGGCCCAGTAAGGGGATTTGGAAATCACAGCTTTTATTATTTTTTTTTTTTTTTCTAAGTGATTCCAGCTTATCTTGTCCATAACCCAGAATTATCTGATGGGACAAAAGCAGAACCTGCTGTGCTGCCACTACTGTTTCATGCCCTCTTGCATAGTTTGAAAAAAACCCACCCGTTTCCCTCCCCGGCTGCATTTTATTACAGATTGAAGAAAGAATAAATACAAAGTCCGAGTGAGAAAGAACAGGAGAAGCTCAGGGCTCATGTCTGGGCTCCATCTCCCCACACAGTGAGGGGCAGGGCTCTGAGGGGTGGCCAGAGCTACCCTGCTGTAGGGGCAAGGGTGTTTGCAGCCCCTGGCCTGGGGCTGATGGCCACAGAGTCCCTCCCGGAGAGGCAGCGTGTGCCGCTGGCAACCTGGCTGCACATGCGAGCAGAGAACCCAACACAGGCAGGGAAAGACCCCTTCCACTCATGCACACCTTGTGGGATTTTCCCAGGCTCGTCCTCAACTCCAGCAACCTGCTTTCCCCCAAAATCACCACAGGTTCCAGTACCTTGTGCTCTTCGGATGCTGTAGGACCCGGATCTGTATCACCCGTCTCCCTCAGGGGACTTACAGGCTGCTGAAATGTCCATGCACTGCAGAACTTTCTGCCTGGGGTACCTGGCCAGGACCTACCTCTTGTTTTCAGGGGCAAGAAGAGCGCACGTGTTGCTTTTCTTCCCAGTTTCAGCCAGGCTCCCTCGCAGCTAACAGAGACGTGGCAGGATTTGGGGGGACAGGTCAGAGGCCATGGCCTGGCACAAGAATGTGACAGCAGAGGTGGTGCCCAAACTCTTGCCAGGACACTTCAGGAACATCCTTGCAAACCCAAAGAGCTGTGGGGGGTGGGTCCCCACTGCTCGGGGAAGCACTACCCGCAGAAACCAGCAAAAGCTCCAAAGGACATTTTTCCCAGTTCTGGAGATTCAAATTGCTTTATTGGTTTTTTGGGGGGGTTTTGTTTTGTTTTGATTTCTCTCCAGCAGCATTTAACAGGCTGATGATGTTTTTTTATGAAGTGAAATGCACATGATTTATTTGATCTGTTGGAGCTGGAGCGCCGCATTCCCACACCAAGGACAGGCAGAGACACTGCATTCCCCCTTCTTTTGGAGACTGCACAGATAAAATAATGTGCTGCACAGTCAGAAGTACCATGCTGCACTTCCAGCTGCCTCAGAACTGGACATTAAATGCTTATTAGAGACCTCCTAACTTCCAAGCCATAAAGTTGCATTTGTTATTGTCTGTCTCCACATGTGGAGCAAGTCTTAATAAAGTGTTCAAGCAATTAAAACAGGACTGAGGAAGAAGTCGCAGGGCACCTGGGCTCTTGTCTCGATCCAGCTTGAATAATCCGAGGGAAGGTTTCTTCCTCTCCTTGCTTTGCTGATGGATTGGGTTTAGCATGTCTCACCTGGCTTGCAGGGACAGTGGTTTCATTAACTGCTTTGCAAAAAGACTCTGTAAATGGAAAGTCTAGTTCTGCCTTTTATAACACCTGGAGATCTCTTCACCTCATCTCATCGCCCAGACCAGGGCTTGACTGCCAAGGAAGCCAGCAAAGAAAGCATTAATGGATAGAAGATGAAATGCAGTGCATGAACTATGAGATTGACAGCTCGGAAAGCACGAGGAGCATCACCCATGCAGCAAGCGGGACAGGAGCCAAATCCTCACCTGAGGTGAGGCAGCAGCACACTGACCAAGCCAGTGCCTGGGCACCAGCTGAGGCTCAGCCTACGCGCCTGTAAGGGGACCATGCCCCGAGTGTTGCTGATCTGCCTCATGGCAGAGAAGCCACCTGATTTACACCAGGGCTTGAGGATGTGGCCCACTCACTTAGAGCCTTCTCTGCTAGCTTTCTCCTAGTCCCTGCATACAAAACACTTTGCAAATGAAGTGTGAAGATAATATGCTTTATCATGGGCATTTATTACTGATGATTGTTGTATAAATCTCCCTCCATTCACATACATATACATAAGGTGTATATAAATATGCAGTATCCGGCAGTACCCAGAGCCTTTTTGACGATGTCAATGTAGCCCCCATAAAGATAGTGGGAAATGATTCATAATATTTATATGACAGACATGATATGAACTGTAATAGCCTGTTGGGATCGAGAATATCCATAGGTCTCTGTCAGCCACAAATGTGATTTAAATATTATATATGTGGCAACTGTAGCATTAGTAATATGATAGCTGTTATTGATAGTGGTCATAAAATGCAGTAGTTTTGCACTGAAGAATGTGAAAAATAATCTAGTGGTTTTCCTAATGGTCTTCCCAGCAATGCACTGAAAGGAAGTGTACTTTCAATGCCTCCTCCTCCTCTCCTCCCCCCACCCCAAATTACCATCAAGTTCTATCAGATTACTGCCAGGGCCATATTTTACTCTGCTGATGTCAGGTTGTGGCATCTCATCCTCCTGGGTCTGTCTGGGAAGCTGGGGAGGGCGAGGGGTCCCTGCAGAGCCCCGGGGCTGTCGGTGAGGCTGCTCAGAGGTTGTATGTGCTGGGAGGGTTGTGCCCTCGGTGCTTTCTCTGAGTGTACAGAGCAGGAGGGCGAGGAGCAGCAGGAGAGGGGCACAAACAAGAAGCTGATGCCATGCTGGGCGTGAAAGCGAGATGTTTATCCAGCAGATTGGGCAAGATCGGTCCCTCCTCTGCAATGGCAAAGGGTCCTCAGCAGGCATAAATCAGCACAGCCCTATAAAAACAATACAGTGACACTGATTTATGCTCACTAGGCTTCCCAAGCCTGGCTCTAGGCACCCAGAAGTGGGAGTTGAGGCACCTGAATCCTCTCCCCTCCACTGGTCTTCTGTGCCCAAGGCCTGCCCCAGCCAGGGGTCTGCTGGAGGACTGCAGCATCACTCCCTCCCCTACACCAGTTCACAGCAGGGGGAGGATGGCTGGAGATAAATGCATCTCTGACCTTCCACGGGCACCAGCAAGGGCCTACCTGGGCTAGAGCAGAGAAAAGCTGGGAGAGCTGTGGGTGACACCACTGACCTCAAGTCATTTGCAATTTGGCTGTCACATGCCTCCACAAAAGGCTGGCGGCTTTGCACTGCAGCAAAAGGCTCCTCGGGGCACAAAACAGAGGCTGGGGGGAGCCGAGGGACCTCCATCCACAAAGCCAGACCCACATCTGAGCAAGGACAACATCCTTCCAACACTACTAGAGAAGCAAAGGTCCCCTTCCTCCTGGCTGCCAGCCTGTCTTCATCTCCCCTTGTCTCTCTCCCAGCTTTTTCCAAGAGCAAAAGAGAGGGAAAACCACTCCGATCCATGATAAATCGGTGGCTGCCACAGTCATTAACTAAAACAGTCCCTGGTTTTCCTCCATTAGCAGAACCAAGTGAGGATGCGACTTGCCTGAGTGGAGAGAGCCCAGCTCAGCAGCATCCCCCCGGGGCAGCAGCCCTGCTCTCACGCAGCGGGGTCTGCAGAGGGATTCAGGAGCACAGATCACACCCAGCACCAACACCTGGTGTCAGCCCAGCATCGCCACCCCCCCAGCCAGGGGAGCTGCTTTTAACGGCAGCTAACACCTAACGGGGATCAGGTGTTGCATAAAGAGCTCAGGACTCCACTCCTGATGCTGGGCCTGCTCATGTCCAGGGGAAGGGAGCAGCCGCAGAGGCAGGTATCAAGATGCTGGTTACATCCTTTCACATCACAAAGAATCAATCAAGGAAATGATGCGTGCTCCAAACTAACCAGACTGCAGGGCAAAGCACTGATCAGCTCCCTCGTGTGTAGCCTTAAAAAAATAAATTAATTAGAGTTATGTTAGTGGATCTTTGCAGAGGAACCCACTTGTGCTCTTGTCCCTGGTTCTGATAAGGGCCCTCCTTGCGCTAATGAGGGGGAAAGGCTGTGCTGCAGGCTGCCCTGTCACACTGCTGCCCGAACGGGATTTCATTCCCCGAGATTATATTTTTATATTTTAAAGAAAACAGGACACACACATTTCCATTTAAGCCAAAGTACCAAAGTCTCAGTGGACAGAACTGGGCCCAAGGAGGAGAGAAGCGGTTTGCACACAAGTGGGAGAAAGAAACTGGAGCAAGGAGGGGGTGCAGACTGATCGTCCCCCCCAAAAAGTAGAGGGGAATAGGGGCTGCAACCCGCACTTTCCATCAACACCAGAACTACATTTCCTGCCCTCCCCTCCTGGCTCATCTCCCACGCATTTGTAAATTTGACGATACAGTACATTGTATAAAAGAAAGCAAAAGTATATTTAAAAGTAAGGGTCGAAGTGTAATTTAATGACAGTATTCTACATCATTTGCATTGCAAGGGACCTGATCTTCCTCACCCCGGCATGAGGCAGGCATTGCTCCAGGGAAAACCATGGGCCTATTTCTGCTGTCATTTACACGAACATAAATCAGGAATTTACTCAGTTGAAATAAGTGGAACTGCACCAGTGTAAAACCAGTGTGAGATCAGAGTTACAGTGCTATAAAAGCAGTGTGAGATTAGAATCAGCCCCAGTGTATTATAGAGATGGTTTGAGAAAAGCCTAGGGAAATTAGTAATATTGAAAAAAAAAAAAAAAAAAGCAGCATGTGATTTCCTGATGATTTGGAAAATCAAATCCTGAAGGCCAGCACTCCTATTCCTTCCTCCTGCTGAGATGCCTGTACTGGTGAGCACTTCTGCCAGAATGGCCTTTCTGTATTATTTCTCTTCTGGGTGAAGCAGCTGTATGAAGATGCCGTATAAAAATAAATTGAATTGAATTAGGGAAACAACTAAAGTCATTTCTCCTCTGTCCGCACATTAATCCATTTAGGTTGATTCTTTGGGTGCTCCAAAGGGGATTTGCATTACTATCCTGTCAGCATCCACAGTCCCTTCCTCTCTTCTCAAACGAGCCTCAGCATCTCCTAAATTGATGTCTTTTTATTATTCTCCCCTCTCCGCCTGCCCCTGCATGGAGACTTCAAGGAGATTTTTACGGGGCGATTGGCTTCCCTGGCAGGTTGGATGAAGCTGCAATTTGCTCCCGATTACAACGAGCAACAACGTTTTAATGAGATTTTGGGGGGGGACGTGAATTCAGGGAAGGGAAAACAAATACCGTCTTGTAAATGAAATAATGATGCGTAAGGCCTGAAATATAATGAGAAGCATATCAGTGGCAATTTGAGTTGATAATGGAGCATGTGCATTGCTATGCGGTGGCGAGCACGCTCAGAGGCAGTCAAAGCAATCCTGGCGTCATGGACCCGGCGGAGGCTGGGACAACATCCCCATCCAGTGAGGATTTCCGCTGCCCTAAAATTATACATTGTGTTTCCAAGAGGAAGAATTCCAGAAAGTCCCAGGGCCCGGGCTGTAAGTAGGTCAGGCTAGATGTTCATCGCCACGGTCTCATATGGCCTTGCAGTCTCTGTGCCCTGCGGTGAGGATGCAGAGCAAGCAGTAAATAGCACATGGCCGGGGGACGAAGGCTCCATCCCCCCTGCCAGGCTCGGTGGAGGGGACCTGACGTGGAAATGGCTGCAGAGATGCGGTGCAGAGATGCCCCGGGGCTCCTGCCCGTGGTGTCCCAGATGCTGATGTACTTCCCCATCTCCGTGAGGGACATTTTGGGAGCTGCCCTGGTCCATCCCTGTTTCCAGTCCCGCTGAGTCTGTCAAAGTACACTCACGTATTCCCACAAGGAAGCAAGGGAGCTGCCTTTGCAAAATCTTCCCTGCGTTATCCCAGAAAAATCACTGTCGCTGCCACAAGACCTAAGTAATTCACCCCTCGATGATGGTGCTGAGCCCTGCTCGTCCCAGCTTGGGGACACCACCAGCTGCACTTCAAGTCAGCCGAAGTGAGAGGCTGGGGGCACTGCTGATTTTTTTTCCTCTTCTCTGTTGGTGAAAAAACAGAACTTGTCATGAAAAGGTGGGAAACCCCAGACTCACACTCAAACTGGGATAGTTCCCAAGGCAGGAGGTCGTGTCCTGCCTGGCTCAGCACAAGGGATTGAGCTTGACTCTCTCCCACTGTCCCGAGCCCTGATCACTGCACTGCGCAATTCCCCTTCTCCTCCTCCTCTAGATTCCAGGAGGGTTTCTCTGCTAAAGCTCTGATTTCAGCTGACTGGAAATTCCCTGCAGAAAGGAAAATCCACCAGAAAATTCCCACTTGGCTCTGTCGCACATGCAAAAGGTGCAGACACGGGGGGTTGCGATGGCCGGGGATGCTGCGAGCGGGTCCAGCAGCACGAGCCCCACTGCCATGGCTCGCTCTCATCCTGCCTGTACACCCCCGGTCCTGTAACACCCCCTGAAGGTGCTGCATTTTGCTTTGGAAGAGCAGTGCCCAGCCCCTTGCAGCACTTGTGCCTCCCTCTCTCAGCACCGGGGTTTCCAGGATGCGGCCAGGGTTTCAGATCACCAGCTGCTGACACTGCACGTTTCGACAAGAGAGACACATTGCACGGATTTCCAGTGTAAATTGTGAGACAATCCAACATAAACATTTCGAAAGAGATGGCAGAAGGGGGGATGAAGAGAAGCATTGGGGCGGGGGGGGGGGGGGGGGGTGTGGAAGATCCTGCTGTCATTTACACGATGGGAAATCAGACGTCACTTCCCAGCCTGAAGTGCCCTTGGCTGATTCCCTCAGATTCACTCAGCTTTTGCAGCAGCATCACTGAGAGCAGGATCCAACCCCTGAGGTCCTGCTTAGCGAGCAAGTTTGGAATTTCAAGAGAGTCTTTTCCCGAAATGTCTTGAAATCTGTTTCCTCCCCCAGCCCTCTGTGCTGACCCCAGTTCCCCAAGGACCCGCGGGGGCTTGTCCCCCCTCTCTGGCACAGCTCTGCTCTGCAAACAGGATAGATCCAAGCTCAGGCTCAAAACGTTTGGCACTGAACCATGCCAGCCACAGGCTGATGAGCCAGGCAGGTAACATCTTCCCTTGGCTCTTCGGAAACATTTGATTTTGATGCTGCTCAAAGCAGTTCTTGATCCCGCTGTTCTGCACGCCACAGAAACACAGTTTCTGGCCCGCCGTGCTCTAGCAAATATTATCACCCTAAAGAAATTACAAAATAAAACCCCAAAGGTAATGCCATACATAGAGGGCCCTGCCTGCCTGGCAGAACCGGAGTCCTCTACTTCGAGGACCCAACTCAGGACCCACCGAGGGAGATCTGCTCGAGGCAGGAGTGACTGGCCTGTCCTTGCTTCCCCTGCTGAAGTTGTGCAGCTGTGATGTAGAACGTGGGAAGACAATAACCAGGACAGTTTTATTTCCCCTGACCGCTTTTTCTCAAGAATCAATAGTTCCAGGGGTTTTTGCCAGACGAACCCTGGTTAAGTGTATCTTGGCTTTAAACGGATCACTCAAGGTTGAGGACTGGCTCGTACTCAGCGTCTCAGCAGGCAATGAATTTGAAGCTGGTTTAGATGTGGTTCTAGGCTTTGTATAGCTCCCAAGTGTTTTTGATTTAAAAACTTAATTTTGGCATTCACGGTGTGGGACCATTCCCTAAATGCAGCCTAAATACCTTTGCTGCCCGAAAAGTGAGACTCAGCATGGTACCGCTCCTAGGGCTGCCAGCCCCAGGGACACCAGTCCCAGGGTGTCAGCCCCAGGGGCACCAGTCCCAGGGTGTCAGACCCAGGGACACCAGTCCCAGGGTGTCAGCCCCAGGGGCACCAGTCCCAGGGTGTCAGTCCCAGGGACACCAGTCCCAGGGTGTCAGTCCCAGGGGCACCAGTCCCAGGGTGTCAGCCCCAGGGGCACCAGTCCCAGGGTGTCAGTCCCAGGGACACCAGTCCCAGGGTGTCAGTCCCAGGGGCACCAGTCCCAGGGTGTCAGTCCCAGGGACACCAGTCCCAGGGTGTCAGTCCCAGGGACACCAGTCCCAGGGTGTCAGCCCCAGGGGCACCAGTCCCAGGGTGTCAGCCCCAGGGACACCAGTCCCAGGGTGTCAGCCCCAGGGTCACCAGTCCCAGGGTGCCAGCCCCAGGGGCACCAGTCCCAGGGTGTCAGCCCCAGGGACACCAGCCCCAGGGGCACCAGTCCCAGGGACACCAGTCCCAGGGTGTCAGTCCCAGGGGCACCAGTCCCAGGGTGCCACGTGTGCCCCGCTCCAGGCAGGGATCCATCCCCCCACGCTGGTGGCCGTGCTGCCTTCGACCAGAGGCAAGCGCGGTCCTGCCGCACCAGCCCGTCGGCCGCACCGCGCTCCCGAATAACACCTGGGGCTGCACCCACTGCCCCGTTTTATCCGGCCTTTTCTTGGTGCTCAGGTTTCCCCCATCAAACGCTGCAGCTTCAGCGGGGAGACGGCAGAAACCGCCAAAGCCTGGCGGGTGAAAAAAGGGTGGGAAAACCCACCCGTGTGCAGAACAAACCCTGAGTGGGCCGTGGGCTGCCGGGGTCCCTGCCCCGCTGCCCGCTCGGCCGCCGGCACAGGCAGCCCTGCCAGACCTCCCGCCGGGGGCGATTGGCAGAGCTCGGGAGCACCTAATTACACCAGCTGGGTACCTGGCCCGTTAACGCCGCGGCTCCACAGAGTGAACGTCTGTTCATTTAAACCTCTTTAGTTTTTCAGTCCGGACGAGGCTTTTTAATAACCCGCCGGTGAGCGTGCAGCCGTGCATTTTATGTGGCCAAGCTGGGGTAATCGGAGATGCTGGCTTTGCTGCGGAAGCGAAATGCAAAATAAAACATTATTGCAAATAATAATAGCGTTTGTGAGCTGCACTACGTAAGAGCTCAGCGTTGGGATTGTTGCTTCTTTACAGAGCTCTTTCTGGCTAAATCTCTTCTGATATTAAAGCTGGCTCAATAGGGTCCTGATCCCTGGTTGAAACATCAATATTACTAATAAATAGAAATAACAAGTGAGGTAAGGGGCCAGAGCAACATGGCCTGCTTTATGAATTAATGTAGTGAAAACTGGCCATTTTCCTAGAGCCTTTATATACTACAGGCACACATATGAACTTCATACGCATTTATTGGACATCGGTGCATTGAAATAAAGCTGGAGCGATGCTGTAACCTAATTACCAACTCTATGATGTGCCAGGGAAAAAATAGGGAAGGCCCATTGCGTACACCCCTGTGGCTTTCAGAAACGCTCGCTATTTCTCTCACCGGGCAGATGAAATCATCTCTTCCAGCCAGGCTTTTTCTCAGCGCGGATCCCCTCCCAGCCCCAGAGCCTGGAGCAGGGCAGGAGGCTGCAAGGTGTTTCTGTGGGAGCCAGAGCTCCTCATTTGCAGGGATTTTAGATGGAAGTTTACGGTCCCCTCCGCGATGCCTGGGTGCTCCTGCAGGGATGTGTTTGGTCAGGAGCCGGGGTTTGGGGGGATAACTGTCAATGGGAGATGGACAATCTGACCCCTCTCCTCCTGAGCGTGAGCATATTCTCCATCCTTACAAGTGCATGTGCTCGTGGCTATATATATCTATGCATCTATATATACACAAACATACATGTGTGGAGAGGGAGATGATGTGCATTTCTCTGTTCATCTGTAATTCTGTCCTGTGATTTTTGCATCCTGGGTGATCATTATCAGGAGGTGTGAAGCAGACGTGACTGTGCTTTGCTATGCGATATGATACTATCGTCACAGTAATGTTATATCCAGGCGCAGCGGGCCGGATCCGGCTCCCGGGAACGTCGACCTGCCAGATTCGCTGCCAGCGATGCCACGCCGGCTTTACACCGCCGTCACAGCAAGCCGGGTCCGGCCCTTCCTCCCAGACAGAGACACCACGTTGTGTCTATAATTTATAAGCTATTCAAAATTTATCGCTGAGAACAAACTCTGACTACAGAAGGGTTTTAAATCCTTGTTAAGTATTAAAGTGGAAATAACCGTGCTAACACGGCGTTGGCGGGCAGCAGGGATGGGGCAGCATCCTCCCTGGCAGCCCGCTGGCTGAGCCTGCCCCACACCCCCCCAGCAGCGGAATCAATAGGACTCAATTTATTTTTTTATCCCCTTTTTTTTTAGCTTTTTTCCCCCCCTTTTTCCCTTTGTGTTGCCCTTCCTCCGTTGCCATTTCTCCAGCCACAGGAGCCCCTGGGTCAGGGGTAGGTCGGGGGCTGGCTCTGCTCCCCCCCCCTTGCCCCCAGCCCCCTCCCTGGGGGGGACCCTTGGCTTTGCCGTGGGGGGCCCAGCCCGTGCCAGCGATGGGCTGACAGAGCCATACAACCGCTTGTCACCCCGCCGGTGACGAATCGGCCTCGGCTGACAAGAACGGATGGAGGCGCTTCCCGGGCTGATGTGGGGGGCGAGAGCGGGGCCGGATCGGGACCCCGAGGGGACACGGCAGAGGTGCTGCTGGTGGTACCGGGGAGGATGGCAAGGTGGGACTCAGGTGGCCGAACCGGGGTAGACCCGCACCGGGGCCGGCGTTGGGGGTCTGGGCTGGGGCAAATTTAATAAGTCTTACGGCGGCCTCCTCCCAGAGCGTGGCTTTAATGGGATGCCAGAGACGACAGGGTTGCCTCGATCTGCTCATTCCCTGGGCCTGGGGAACCATCCATCTTGCTCTAACCCTATTTTAAAAAAATATAAAAGGAAAGAAAAGGAGGGGGTGGGGGAGAAAGAAAAATGATAAATCTGTTCAGGGCTTTTGTTTGCCTGTGATTCCTGTAAAGGACAAAAAAATGAAATAAAAGCCAGGCCCATTTTTTCCCCGCTTGGTGTTGCCATGGGATAGAAAGCCCCCCGTTCTCAAGAGTGCGGTGCCTTTGGGGAGGGAAAAGAAAAAACAACTCCTCATTAACGTTATGAGTTGCATCTGTTCCCTGGGTCTGGGTCACTTCCAGCCCGCCAGCTCTCTGTTGCCTGCCTCCCCCCTCACCCCCGCACATTCCCATTGCTAATTTATTTGGATATCCATGCCATTAGAAATCAAAGGGGAGATCCGCGCTCCCTGCTTGGGCTCTGAGACAATGACTGCCGTGCTGAGAACATCTTGGCATGGAGAACATCCCAGCACGGAGAGCATCCTGGCTCGGAGAGCATCCTGGCTCGGAGAGCATCCTGGCACGGAGAGCATCCCAGCTCTTGACTGGGTGCAGGAGGCAGACAGCAGCAGCCCAAGCAGGGTCTTGGAGCGGGACACCTACGTATCCCGCTGGAAAACAGAAATAATAATCCTGGGACAGCTCTGCAAGAGGCAGGAGAGGGAATTCCCACATGGGCAGGGAGAGCTTTGGAGCAGCATCGCAGGATGTTGATCCTCTGTGCCTTCTTCTGGGACCTCTGACCTGCCCTTAAGAAGCCAAAACCTCCTTTTTCTGCTCCTGCTTGGCTCCCTGGCTCTTTCCGTGCTCAGGGAATGCATGTGATCGGACCCAGTGCTATTTACCACATCTAGGAGGGGAGGAGGAATAAAAAAAGATCTTTGATGTAACACACTGTCATAAAAACATGTTTGTACAGTAGAGCAGAGGCTCTCCAGGACTTCTCAGAATGAGGGAATTTGCTTGCTATTTCCAATTGCATATGATAAGGAACGTGCATGCAATTGCCCTTATCAGAGCTGCAAGGTAAAATACAGCAGACAGCGCAGGGCTGGGAGCCATAAAGCAAAGAGCTTTACAGCGAGAGACAATACAGCCAGAACCAGTGTGGGAGAGAAGGATTTTCTTACCCAGACGTGGCTCCTATCTACCCAGCTCTCATTTCCAGGCTATTTATAAATGAAGTGCTGGGTGAAGGCTGGCTGTTGTGTGCACCGAGCCCCCCAGCACTGCGTGCATGGCTCCCCGCACCCCCTGCTAAAATGCACCCGGTTCTCCGGAGCTCCAGCTGCGAGAGCAGAGGGGAGCGGCAGCCCCGACCGTCCAGGTCCATATCTGCAGCGGGGAGAATTCTACAGTGAGTTTCGGTGGGTGCAGGGAGCAACACAGGGCTGCAGCAAGCGGGGAAGGAGGAAAAGTGGTGATTTCAGCTGCCGTAAAACAGAGGTTTGATGCCTGCTGTGCTGATGAGGTGTGCGAGCCGGGCACTAAAATAAAGCTGTCCTGGTGCAGGAGGCCCCGGGTTGGTGCGTGTCCTGGATGGGATGAGCAGCAGGGCTGTGCCATGCTGTGCCATGTAGAGTCATGCCACGCCGAGCCATGCCGAGCCATGCCGAGCCAGCGTGGCTGGGGACACGCTCACGAGCCGTGGGCCAGCAGCACAGCTCGGCACAGGCGTCAGCGCGGTGCTCACGGTGCCGGGCGAAGCCTGGCATCTTTGGGAGGGAGCGTGGCGGCTGTGCCTGCAAGCCGGGGAGAGAAGCATGCACAAAAGCCTGCTCTGCACACTCTGGGGATCATTGGATAACACCGTGGCTTGCAGGTATCGGTTTGCTGGATTATGTGTAAAAGGTTTCACAGTCTTTATTATAAACACTATAAATAGGTTTGTGGTTCTTCTTTGAGTTTAAGAACAAAAGGCTGTTTCATTATCATTAAACTTGCGTTTGAGTGGCTCTGTGACCGGGTGTCTGGATTTTTATTGCAAGCCAGGGCTTTCAAAAGCTCCTTAAATGTTAATGTCACCTTTAAAACAACAGTGGCAAGGCCTTTGATCAGCAGAGCCGGTCACTTCTTGCAGCTGAAGTAAGAACCAGCGACTGACTGATCTTGGGATTTTAATATTTCCCCCTTCCCCCTGCTGACCCCCAGCACCGGGAGAGAAGCTGGGCTTTGATCAGACTTGATTTTTAGCCATCTCAGGGAACTGCTGCTCAAAGGAGATGTTCAGCTCTGGGTTTCATGGCTCGATGTGATGGAGGAGAGCAGGGCACAGCTGGCTGGTCCTGCAAGAGCCACCCGACCACCCTGTCCTTGTCAGGCTTTGGGGACAGGAGAGGAGCCTTTCTTCACCCCTGACGCCAAAGACCTGTGGGATTCCCCCGGAGATGTGGTTTGGAGCCACCAGTAGCACCCTCCTGTCTTCACTGCAGATGCATCCCTGTAATTTAAAGGCCGGGGCAGGGAGGGAATAGGATCATCTCAAAGTCTTTCCCTTCTCATGGCACCAGCTTTACCCTTCACCAAAAACTCACAACAAGACCACACACTCATCGCTCGTTGTCCCTCGTCCATCCGGTGCCCCTGTCCCCATCCCCTCCACGCTCAGACACCGGCCACCCCACGCACATCCCACGCACTCAGCCACCGCTTTTGCTGCTGCTGAGCTTGCCGGGCTGGGGACAGGGTCACACACATCACTCCATGAGCAGGCGGGAGCGTAACGCCAGAGGAAAGCACATTTCAGGTTCAATTAATGCCAGCCACGGCAGAGGCGGCTGTGCTGGTGCTGGTCTGGGTACAAGGATATGTTTGCAGAGATAAGTGTGAGTGTAACCTGATGACACAAGTTGCCTGCTTCCAAATGTCAGGCAAAGTTCACGCAACCCATGTGAAACGAGTTAAAATTTAACAGAAATCTGCAAAGTGTTGTGTTGTAATTGAATCCATGATGTGAACGGGAAGCGTGTTCAGACACATCCCAAATTTGCCTAAACCATAGTATTCTTCTTGAAAAAGGTCGATTCAAGGGAGGCTGCCGCTGCTAAATATGCGTGCGCCCCCTCCTTTCCCTTCTTCAAGGAGAAAGCTCTGTCTGAAAACTTCTGAGTCATTCTGCATCGGTTTTGATGTGTCAAAATTGGTTTAAAAAATCACAGCTGAAGCAGCAGTAAGGAGAGCTCAGCTCAGGCACATGCAGATGAATGCAAAGTGCTGCAGAGCTGAACCGCATTGGGCTCCGCATCGAGAGCGAGAGTCATTTAAGCTGCACCCGCGCATTAAGAAGGAAAAAGGCTTTTTGGCTTCTTGACACTGTGATGTGGCTTTGTGTTGTTTTTCTCTTTGCTGACTGCTAATTCTCCCTTTGTCCTGGCATGGTGGGGTGCAAACTCCTTCGAGCTTTAGAAATGGAAAGTTGTTTTGTTGGGTTTTGTGCTCCATTTCTATAGCTCCAGCGGCGAGTTCAGCCCTGAAGCCCTCCCTGACGTGGTGTTTGTTTGGGCCGAGCAGGCAGCGGTGGCCAGATGTGAGCGGTACACCCCATCGCAGCCCCACGCAGGGTGGGACAACCTCTACACCCCTGCGATTGCAAAGCAGCCAGCCCAGAGCCCTTTTTTTATTCCTTTTCCACATTCCCCTGGCCAAATCCTGCTCAGGTTCTCCATCCCAAGCCTGAGCACCAGCTGCCAAAGCAGCCATGGCACAGTAGGGAGGAGGAGGAGGCAGGAGAAATGAGCTCTGTGCTCTGGCTCGCTTGAAGGTTTTTTGTCTTTATTTTTTTTTTTTTTTCCATTTAGGGAGTTTATTACACTAAGTGATTGACGGGATGGATTAAAAAAGAGAAGTGGAGGCCCATCTTAGTTCAGACTAACTGAAGACAGCCCCCTGCCCGGGCTGGCTCCATGCACAGCATCCCCATGGCTGGATCTGGGGCTTGGCTCTGTTTTGTCCCCTGCTCCTTGCCAGCAGATTAAACCTCAGTGGTTCCTTGTGATATTAATGATCGGTGCCTCTGGCTGTTCCCTCGGGGCAGCTGCACAGCCAGGCTCTCCACTGGATGCAGCAGGCTTGGAGGAAAGCTGCAAGGGATGACTGAGACCCTTGTGTGCTTTTACTCTGCAAGGGCTTTTCATAAGGGAGCTAAAAACAAATTTAGCACTTAATGCTCTGAAGAGTAAACACTTAAATGCCCTATCATCTGCCCAAGTGCTTTGTTTATTATTCAGAGAAGCCAAACTGAAGCAGTTTTCCATGGAGATGTAGTACCTCCTTCAGATTAGCCGGCTTAATTAGATCCTGGTTGCACAGCGCTCTGCTCTGGAAGAGGTGCTGATGAGGGAAAGTCGAACAATTGCTTCTAGAGGCAAAGCCTTGGCTCTTGCTGCCTCCGAGCACCCCAGTGCACAGGGCAGTATTTTGGGAGGAGACCGGTGAAGCTGGACATCTCGAGCTCTGATCCAAGGCTGCTGATCAGCAGAGGGGACAGGGACAAACTCAGCATGGGCACAGCGAGTGGAGAGGAGCCACCATTTGCTCCCAGCCACGCCAGGCTCTGTCCCAGCTACCAGTCCATCCACACCAGCTCCAAATGCCAGCAGGTACAAACCTGACCTCCAGTAAGGGCTGACAGCTTTACACAAGCCATTTGCCCCTGGGCTTAAAAGAAAGTTGGGATGGAAGGTGCTGGTTTAGGTATTCAGCACTGGCAGATGCCACTCTTGAATGGTGGCTGCTGTGAACGGTACTCCGAGAAGCATAAAACCTCCAGTCTCCCATTTATAAGCTATTAAAGCTGTAACATCCCATAATGGACATCCTCAGGTGAAGAAGACAAACAACAGAAAGTGCTGAAACACAACCGCAACGCTAGACACAATAACAGACACGGCACAAGAAGGATATGACATGGGGAGACAAACAGGAGCAAAATTTATGTCACTGGAGATTACAAGGGCATCATATATCAGCAATGGAGACGGGCTCTGAACACCAGCGCGAGGGCTGGCCTAACCTTTCAGAGAAAAATCTCAGAGCAACAATAACGGCCAAGAAAAAAAAAAAAAAAAAAAAAAGCAGATCTGTGTCCCTCTGGCAGCCGCCTGTGCCTGGGGAGAGCTGGGGAGTTTGGTAGCAAAGAGAGGGAAATGCCAAAAATCACGCAGTGGCCACGTGCCTGGTGCCTACTGCAGTAACAAAAGGCATTGCTGGCTGGTTATTAATGATACAAGGCCAGAAAATATTTACGTGAAGAGCTAGCAGATGCCCGTGCCATGACATGAAGGCTGTTTGGGTTTGCTCCTCCTGGTCAGAATGGCATCGCTTTGGGCATCAATGGCTAATCCTGCTGTCTGAGCTGTTCGGGCTGGTCTTCGCCCCTCTTCAGCCCCTGCCCATCACACACAGCCACCCCCACCCCCCCCCAAAGCAACTCTTATAGTCCAGGGCTCTGGCTGAAGGTTTTGGGAAGGGGAAACCAAAGGCCGAGCAACAGCCCTGAAGCCAAACTGCCACGGAGTGGGGGGGAATCCTGTCCTATCCGATGCAAAAGATCACGAGCAACTGAGAACGGGCCCATCGTGTGGAAGACCCGTTGTGAATGGCTTTAATAACATCACGTGCCCCAGTTGAACTAGTCTGCAGAGGAAGGTTTTACCGACAGCTTATGGGATTTGGCCATTCCTATATCAACTTTCTCATGTTTATCCAAAAACCTGTAAATAATCATGAAAACTCAGGAACAGTAGAAGGGTGTTACCCTTCTGTTGGATTTTGTGTAACGTGAGTACTTTGGACTTTGTTTAACACTAAGATAAATTATGAGCTGCATGTCTTCCAGCACAGAACCTTATTTTCTTGGTTTAAATTACTATTTGCAAACATGTAATATCTGCCATGCTGCAGCGCACTCCTCACTCAGCACCTTGCAACTGCTCTTGCAAGCATTGAAAATCATTAAGAGAGGCTGGATATGGCCATTCCCGTTTCATATGCTGGCAAAGGGAGGAATCGTAAGCAGTTTTTGCCGGTGCTCACAAAATCAGCCTATGGCCATGCTGGGACGTGAACTCAGGAATATCTATCTAGTTTCCAACCATTTCTGGTGTCGGCAGCGCCGCTGCCAGCCTGCCCCAGGTGCCGGGGTGTGAAGCAGAGGTGAAGGACTGCCTCTTGCCTGTGCCTGCCAGGCAGGAGGAATCCTAGAAGCAGCCCAAGATAGAAAAGGATTTAAGCATCAACCTAAAGAAGGGTGACTGCTACAGAACCAGAGGGGTCCTGCAGGACTTGGCTGCTCAGCTGTAAGTCGCTTGCAACTCCCAGTTCTCATTATTTCACTCCAAGTCAGTACACCAGCAGTCGTACTTCAGAGTAAAAACTGTCCTACTTTCAAACAACTAAACGCAATACGTGCTTTAGATTCCTATTGTCATGTAGGCAGGTTTCCAGTCGAACGGGCCTCCCTGGTTTGGATGGTTCCCCTCTGTTCTTGGGTTACATGAGCCGAAATCGGTGTTGATCTGTCTAGCCCCAGAGCAGTAAATTGCCCTGCTGCCTCAGCTGGCAGTAACGCAGGGGCAAGATTACTTCATTGCTGGATGAACTCATCACAGGAGCATTTCAGCCGTTTGTTAAGCGCTCCCCTTCATGGAGTGTATCTGTCACAGGCTCCGCGGGGATCGGACACCCTCAACCTCCACATCACAAATAAAAAATGCCTTTTCTTCTCCAGCCTCACAAAGCGGCGGGCTCTGCCTTCTAGCCTAGAGGCTGGCGGCAGCGGCAAAACCCCCTTCCCTTCCTTCCCCCTTGTACACAGAGATATTGCATTCATTCATCTCGGGGGCCGCAGTGTGCTTGCAGGCTGACAATACATTATGGTGATGTAGGTCTTCATTTCGCGCTGTCAGGGACTATAACAACTGTATCTATTACCCAGGAGGCCAAACGGGGCAGCTTTTCCCCAGTTCATCTACCTGCGCCCAGGCTAACCCAACTGGGGGGGTCCCCTGCCCCGTCTCCTGTGCCTGCCCACAGGGTGCTGGGAGGAGAGGGCAGCCACTGGTGCTCTGGGTGCCGGGACAGAGGGGCAGGGGACCCGGGAGATCGATGGCCCCGAGAGTTGAAAACACAATGAGGTAATTCCACCCAGCAGAGGCTCATCAATCCCCCGGCTCCGGCACGGCGTCCCCACGGTTCAACCACAGCTACAGTTTACCGGGGCGATAGCCCAGGTGTTTGGCTGTCATGGAGATAAAAGAGGCTTAATTAAGACCCAATAAGCTACGTGATTTGTTATCTCGGTGCAATATATTACTCCCGCCTATCGATCCCCGAAATGCACATGTGTCCAAGAGCCGCCGACAAGGCTCGATCCCTCCCTGGCGAATATCCGCCGCTGAATTCCCACTGGCACACCAGCCCCAAGTGCCTGCAGGTGCAGGCTGGGCACAGGGACCAGCCGCTAATATCTCCCCGCTGCTGCCTCTATGCACAAAAATACCAGGATTTCCTTCTCCCAGGAAGAACTCACTGAAATCTGGTGACGCTCAGCTCTGCCTAAAGCCCATCCCGGTCTGCAGCGATGGGCAGAGCGCAGGGGCTCGGCTTGCTGGGACACAATTCCCAGGACACTGTGGCCTCACTGCAGCCCAGGCTGCCCGGAGCCATCCCGCAGCCACACATGGCTGCAGGGTCTGCCAGAGCACGCCAGGCTATCGTCTGCAGGACCGTGGTATCTGCAAGGTGCAGTTCCAAAACAGGACTGTCCCCCCGTTCAGCGTTACGCCGGCAGGTGCTCAGGAAGGTCCCCAACTCGGGCAGGTAGGACAGAGGCTGGAGCAGGAGCAGGTCTGGAAGGTGACAGCGAGGGAAAAGCCGGTTTCCCTAAACCAGCATGAGCTCAGCTGGCGAACGGGAAGCCCCGAGGCCGTGGCATGTCCCCATCCCGAGCAGGGCTGATGTCCACCGAGCAGGCGGCCAGGTCCTGCACACCCGAGCGCACACGTGCCCGTGACCTTCATGCTCCAGACCGGCCAGCACCACACTTCCCCGGAGGTGCTGAAACGCTCCCTTCTGAGCTAAAATCCAGCCATTTCTTTTTCGAAACTTGAAGGCAGGGGTGAAAGGGAGAGGGAGGGGAACCCAATTCATTTAACATTCGAAATGTTAAACCGCTCAAGAAGTTCTTTGATCTTTTGAGGTTTTGCTGCAAAGGGAACACCCTTTCCCCATTGGTTTACTGAGTCACGCTTATTACTTCAATGCAGAAATATCCTTTATGTCAAGTGTATAAATATCCAGCTCTAAGCTTCAGAAGCCTTTTCCTTTTTTCTTTTTTTCTGTCTGTCTTTTTTTTCTTTTTTTTTCTTTTTTTTTTTTTTGGAGGAGCATGTTTCACGCTCTCCCGGAGCCGCCTGCACTCTCCCTGGCAGTCACACTGCCTTCCCAGCAGGAAGGCTGGGTGCTGTGCATGGGTGCCGCCGGAGGGGCTGCTCCCCAGGAAGCACCCTGCCCGGGGCCATCCCCCTCTGCATCCTCCCCAAATTTCTTGCAGCCCATCAGCCTGGGAAACCAAACAGAAAGCAGGAGGAAGGAGGATGGTAGAAGAGCCAGCCTGGCACTGCAGTTGTGTCTCACTTGGAGGACCCCAGGACATCCCTATTGCCAGGACGTGCACCTCTTCTGGGACGTGCAACCTGCCCCAAGAGCAGGGGCCGAGGAGTGGTCGTACAAATTGGCGCACGCCTGACAAGCCCCAGCTCTCCTGTGCTTTCTGCCCACATTGCCGACACCTTTTGGCCGTGGCTCGGGTTCAAAGTGGCCACAGGTGCGGAGGAAAGCCCTCGGGCAGAGCCATGGCTGGCACACGATGCCGTTGGCACCCACGCGCCCGCCACCCAGACCTCCCGCAGAAGGGTCTGGAGCCAGGCTGCGGCTGCTCCTTCCCGGCTGCCCCGCGACTTGGCCTAGAGCTACGTCTGCAAAGGTGCTTGTTTAAACAGTATTGATGGCAGGCAAGTCGGAGCTTGAGGAGCGGCGCTGGGGCTGCAAGGCGGCAGCCTGCACCCCGGGAGCCCGGGTACTTGCTTTCATGGGGGAAGAGTCGGCGTTCCCCATACGCCCCGGCTCAGCTGGGGGGAGCGGGGTCCAGCACCCGCCTGCCTTGTTTCGGCTTCCGAGCAAGATGTCAGGCCCCAACGGGGAGTGGGTCAGGCTATACTGGTGCCGTGGGTCACACCAGCTAGTGCAAAGCATGTTTAAAAACGTGCCACAGCTTAACAGCCCTGGTTTTCCTCCGTTTTCAAGGAAAGTCCCCAACATTCAGCAAACCATCAACTTCACTCAGACTTGAACACCATTAGCCAGGTAAAGCGGAGACATTCCTGATGGCCTCCCCAAAATGGAACAGCTTTCCACCTCTGGGCAGCCTTGGCCGAGAGGGGCCAGAGCTTTTAGGACACTTGTCCCCCTCCCAATTCTCGCTGCAAGCTGAGGCTGGACGCTCCCTCGCACCAGCCTGGAAGCTCAGAGCTACCTCAGCCATCAGCTCTGAGGACCACCAAGCAGACCCCTAACCAGCACTCGGTCCTGTCTCCCTAAATCAGGAATTACAACAGGAATGATGACCTGGTGAGCCGGAGCAACAAGAGACCTCATCTGGCAGAGGAAAAAGGGCTCGTGCTGTGTCACAGTTTGCTCAGGGACAAGTGCCCGCCCTGTGTCCCCTCCTTGCTCTGCAGCACGTACCAGCACAGCAGGCATGCACTAACATCAGTCCCTCGTGCTACCTGGGGTCTCGGTTGCTTTTGCTGGCAGTGGAATTTCCAGCAACCCTGCCCTGGTACCCACTGCTCTGGGTGGACCCTGACCCATCCTTGGCCACCCTGCGAGCCCCCAACCCTGCCACCCTCCCCCTCCCAAAGGGCTGAGAGGGGGGGAGCTGCTCTGGACTCCCCCAGCTCTGCAGGGTGGGCAGCTGAGCAGGGCTGAGTCCGCCCAGGGCTGCCAGGGCTCCTGGCTGGCACCGATCCCTGTGCTCCCACTTACTCGCATCCCAGCATGGAAGCAGGCAGGAGCTTTCTTTTTTCTTCCCTTTTTTACCCCCTTGAAGGAGGTCACACCCTCCGATTACATAACCAGCAGCCAGCTCTCGGCAAAGCAAACAAACTTGACATTCACATAACCTGCCGCGCTCTCTCCGGCAGGGATTATTAAGTCATTAGAGTCTGTTAGCAAATTTTCCCAAATACCTTTTGCTTCTTCCCAGGGGCACCTTGATGGTTAATGATCCCAAACTACCGACTGGGCTTAAATTCATCCACTCCGGTCCAGCAGCCTGCTCCAGTGATCCTCACGGTGTGAGAGTGCTGCGGAGGGGCCAGTCAGGGGCAACCCTTAAGAAAATCCCCTCATAAGGATGCTCATCTCAAATGGAAGAGACTCACCAATTCAAGGGGAGGGTCAGCAGATAGAGCCCCGGGAGGGGAAGGGGAGATGTGCCCACCCCGGGGAGGGAGGTGATGCCCCATCCTCCCCCGGTAACACACACCCGTTTTTCTCCTTCGCTGAGCTGGCCAGCCCAGGGCAATATTTCTAACAGGCAAGTGTATTGCCTAACTGGAGACAGAATAAAAAATAATCATAAAAAAACCAGTCAGGCAGGCCAGTTAAGTAAAGAGGAGATAGGTTTCACCCACCTGCAGCTGACTTGCCCTCTCGTTCTCAGGCTGAACAGCATGTAC
This sequence comes from Tyto alba, assembly GCF_018691265.1. NCBI lineage: Eukaryota > Metazoa > Chordata > Aves > Strigiformes > Tytonidae > Tyto > Tyto alba. The sequence goes on from NW_024881273.1 coordinate 4,315,472, forward strand.
ATCAACAGCCCGATGATCTGCGGGTTGGTGACAGAGGACAGCAGGCTGGCCGTGCCCTTCCCTGGTCCCAAAGCCCCTGCGCACCAGCAGCACTGAGTCAAAATCCACCAGCGGCTTTTTATCAGGGTTCCCCTCGCAGGTTTATGTTTCTTGTAGAAGCAAAGTCTGAAGGAAGGGCTACAGCCATGACCCGAGGCACAGGCAATGGGGAAACCCCACACAGACTTCTCATATTTTAGCCCCATGATTTTTTAAAACAATCTTGTACATTTAAAATTATTTGGGATCCATTCAGTAATTAGAAAACCTTCAACATTTTTATGAATATCAGTAAAACCAATAATAATAATAATAATAATAATAATAATAATAATAATAATAATAATAATAATAATAATAATAATAATAATAATAATAATAATAATAAACTAATGGCTGTCAAAGAACACCTCCAAGTAGCTCTGTGTGAAAACATGCTTTCCATTCAGATGAGCAACACAACACTTTGGTCCCCGTGTCCCCACAGCCTCAAAAGCCTTTTAATAGACATGAAGAGGCCGTGATTTCTACCCCAAGCCATCTTTCTTTCTGCTGCCCTGGAGAACCATGTGTACAGGGTATTATTTGGGAGGGAATCACCTGGATACATCTAACATGAAGTACAGACCACGTACGGTAACTCAATCCACACGCTCCTGGAGCCACGGATGAAATCCCCGAGCCGGCCACTCGCCCCACCGCTGGCTGGGCAGGAGCTGGACCACTGGGCAGGAGCGGGACCACTGGGCAGGAGCGGGACCACTGGGCAGGAGCTGGACCACTGGGCAGGAGCTGGACCACTGGGCAGGAGCGGGACCACTGGGCAGGAGCTGGACCACTGGGCAGGAGCTGGACCACTGGGCAGGAGCTCACCACGTGCTGCCGGACAGGCAAACGCCATCGGCCACTGCGCAGAGCCCCGGGCACCACACACACCTCTGGCCCCCCGCCACTGGCTGTATTTTTAGAACAATCTTTGCCATAACGCCGGTGTCACCAAAGTTACATTGCACGTAAGAGAGCTGCTCGTAATCAGCCCGAAGGCAGGAGGATGAGGGCAACGGGCAGCGCTGGGATGGGGCTGCAGGAAGGCGGCAGCAGCACTAATCACAGCTGCAGAAAACTCCCTGGTTTCCCAGGCGGGTGTAAGCGCCTCGGTGATGTTGGCAGACGCCAGACCTGCCTTTCCTTAAAACCATCTCCCTTGGTGCGATGCCCTGCGGTTCTGGAGCCCGGGCGGGGGGGCCTGTGGCCGCGGGGGTGGAGGGGAACGCCTTCGCTCTGGGAGCTGCGCCGGCTCCCCTGGGATGGGCTGCGAGATAGGGAAAGCGAGCCTGATACCGGCTCTGATCTTCCCACCCCAGCCTGCAGCTACTCGGATCCGTGGCCGGGGTGCCAGGGCGGGGAGCTGGGTTTGCAGGTGGGACCCAAACCCGCCTGGGCTGGGGCCGTCCCAGGGCTCCCCAGATGCGGGATGGAGCCCTGCATCACCAGCCCCTGGCAGGGACCAGCGGGCCCCCCGGGGGTGACCGACCCCCCTGCCTGCCCCGCGGCAGCCGGGCAGAGACCGAGGAACCAGTGAGTCACAAACGCCGTGCACCTCCTCGCCAAAGTTGCTCACGGAAGGAGATTTGTCACATGAGCCTGTTTACTTCGAAAATAAATCTCCCTTTAAGGCAGGTAAATCTCAGACAGAATCTGTAAGATACCCTAATGTGGCATTAAGCTGAAGTTAAGGTTATATTCCTCCAGGGATGCCAGATGGGATTTGCTTTCCTTGAAGACAGGACACGTATTTCAACTTTAATGGGTTGATGGAGCCCCTTTTATCTTGTAAATATGAATGAGGAAGGGGGAGCTGTTAAATAAATGGAGGGGTTTTACCTGAACCTTTTTCCCTGTCATTGGCTTGGACTGTGTTAAAGACCTTTGTTTTCTCAGCGGAAAACTCACTCAATCATTTAGAAAGGGAACTAAATGTCTTTTGAGAACATAACCTTTATTTTCCAGATAAATGGTTCACTCGGAGCAATTTGCATGTGGGAAGCTAGTATATAGCACAGTAAAAAAAATATATTTAAAACCCAATAGCAATGTAGGTCATGATACAAACATCTACTGCTGAGATGACTTCTCTGGGGTTGGAAAGTTAGGGAGCTCAAGGCAATTTAAAAGGATCGGGAGGTTTTGTGCAGCAGCTCTACATAGGGCTGAGTGGGTAGATGGCTGAGGGAACCAATCCATACTGGCCCAGATAAAAGGGGTTGGGCGCTGTGAAGATACAGTCAAGCAGATGATAAACTCTGCAAATGGTTCCCACCATCCAGAGCCCGCTCTGCAGCCTTCCTCCCAAAGGCTGGGCTTGCAAACCCATCCCAGCCTCTCTCGCTCTCTCTCCCAATCTCTTTCCAGTGCTGATACCCCCAGAAGTGTCCTGGTCCCTGGCAGCCGTCGTGCAGACCCCGGTGGCACTTGCCACAAGCACGAGGGGCCCTGGACAAGTGCAATTCCTGCAGCAAAAACAACCGAGGGAGCGGCTGCAGCCGCATCAACAGGGAGGGACAAACCACCACTCAAACCACTGAGTCCCGATGACTCATTTTCCTCCAGCAGTGGGTTTGCCCAAACCTCTCCAAATCGGTGCGCCCCAAAACTTCTCAGAGCGGCTCCTCATCCCCTTGTATAAGGCTTTGCCTGCTGAGAACAGACCCACTCATCCAAGTCACCTCATACAGACCAGAAATAGCCCCCCGGACTTCCAGGGATCTGCAGCCCGCGGGCTGGGAACCACAGCCATCCCCTCTAAGGCGAGAAAGGACCCTGCAAGGCATCACCCACACACACACACACACCCCCCATGCTTCTCCCCCCACTATTGCATGGAGGAGGCAGAGCCACAGCCCTGGGAAAGGCGCTGGAAGCCACCGGGAGCAGCTGCAGCAGAGACCGGTGCCAACTCCAGCTGCTTGTTAATTACGGTAACATGTTGTCTCATGTACGCACCTCCGCGAAGACGCCGTATTAGCTTGATAAGTATTTAACACTTGGCACAGGGGGAAAATTTCACTTAGCATCCAGCAGTGCTGAGCAGCGGGGGGGAAAGGTGGCACAGGCAGGGCATTCGGAGAGGGCGCGGGCAGGGCAGGAGGCGGCACGGTCCTGGCTGGGGATTCAGCCTTGCACAGCCTCCGTTAGCACCGCTGGGAATGGCACCGTGGAGGGGACGAGGCTTTCGACGCCTCTGCCATCACCCTGGGAGCTAGCAGCCCAGGGTTTCCCCCCGGTACAAAGCCCAGGCACTGCTCTGGCTTTAATCTACCTCGCTAACAGAGATTGTAGTGGCTTGTGCCTTTCTTCAGCAAGCTTTTCTTGTTTGCTCTGCGTGACCGGCCCGCTGTGTGGCACCTATTGTGCTGGAGCAGAGGAACTGTGCAAACACGCTTTCAGACCCAACGTGCTTCTTAGAAGACATCTTCATCCCCAGAGCTGCCTTCTTACATTGTGGCTGTGGGAGAAAGGGCCAGACGTGTCCCCTCCCCAGAGTCAAGAGAAACAGAAAGAGCTGGGACCCAACCGGCCCAGGCAGCTCTGCAGAAAAACAGCTATTGTTGCAAAAGTCACCTTTTGCAAGCAAATTTCCCTCCAGCATGGCCCGTTCTGTGCAGGGATGAGGGTGACCGGACCCTCCCTGGCCTCGGGGGCTCACCCCAGCCACCCACGCAACATGCAAGTTGGGATGAAGAAGCTGTTTCCAGTCCATCATGCACTCCCAAGCCCCACACAGGGCCATGGACAACTCAGCAGCACTGCCTCCTCTTCTCACTACCATGCTACACTAGCATTTTCCATACGTTCGAATGTAGATAAATCTTTTGTCTGAAACAAAATCAGTAATTATGAGTCAGTGTTAGCACAGAGCGGGTGAGTCAGGCGCAAAAGCATTTTTGCCTCGTACCCTCAAGGTCTAAGATACATCGCTCACCTGAGCCTCCTGTGTGTGGTCTTCATTCAGGGTTTTCACAAACATCATTAGCAATCCACCAGTGAGTTCGGCAGCAACCCACAGCCAAAGCTGCCACCTCCTCTTCAGTTCCCCAGGGTGGGAAAGCACCCTCAGCACCTGGGAAACGCATAGGTGGGCTCTGCTCACTCCGTGCTGGGGCTGCAGTGGTTGGGGATGCTCAGGACGGGGTTTCTCCCTTGCCCACAGCAATCAGCTCACACTCAGCAGGTCGGCTGAGCACGAAGCTGTCCCCTCGGGTGGCTGGGCAGCAGCTCCACGCCAAGTTCATTGCCTTCCCAGCAGCTTACTGGGAAGCCAAGGTGGCTGCTCTGTGGTGCCAAGGGCTGGGTTTCTTTTCCCCTCAGCTGGACCTGGATGCCCCCAGCACAAGGACCTGGCTTCAGACCCTGCTGCTGGCATCTGCCCGGGCAGGGCTGGAGCTGGCCAGGCTCCCCACACCACCACGAGCCCCCCACACCACCACGAGCCCCTGCACCTCCGAGCTACGGGAGGGCTCTGCATGGTCCGAGTCTGCTGAGCAGAGTCCAACTCACCCAGGGGCCAGCCGGGCAACACACACCAGCATCTCAGGCCCCCCCAAATCTCTGTGCAGCCAGGCAGCCCAACCCTCCCTTCGGGCTGTCCGTCCCAGAGCTCCCCCACAGAGGAGGCCTGGGCTTGCGTTCACTTGCCTTCCAGCTCTGGTGGGATGCAGGTTATTAGAGGGGATGTTTTATTGACGGGTGGGGCTGGTTTTAGTTGGAGGTTTGTCTACCCACTCCCTTTGATCCCCCAACTCATCTCCTTACCCCGTCTCTTCTCATTACACCCCCATGGAATTTAACTCCATCCTTCCCTCCAACATGGCATTCCATCCTCCTGTACACTGGGCTTGTGCTAGGGAAAATGTTTAAAAGCTTAAGAGGTGATGTGGGCTGTAGGTTAATTTATTCACCCAATTGCAAGGAAAGAGCTACAACCCAGAAGCAACCCTGGTGAGCCAATCCCAATACGGACCCCACTGGCGAGTCAGGTTTTAAAGACATATGGGCAGACCAGTATGTGGGCAGCAGAGGCAGGAGGACTCCTTGTGCATCTCCTGCCTAGATCCTTCATCTCTGCAAGAGCCACACTGCCATCACCATCCTAGTGAGACACTCACCACGGCTCTTCTGCTCCTGGCTGCCTACAGCCATGGAAAAGGTCAAAGTACAGCTTCTTTATCCTAATGAGACTGGAACTGGCCCGTGGCTCCAAAAGTTATTAGCAGGGAGAACACTGTCTTAGACATCCACACACCCAGCATGATCATCTAAACTTCATTTAATTTGGAAGTGCCACAAAAGAGTAATGACACCCTGACAGGCACCATGAGCCAAGACTGCACGTGCACAGAAGAACTTCTCCACTCTCATTGTTTGAGGCATATCAGAGATAAAAATCCTATTGGCGTGACCTAGGAAGGAGCTGTCAGCCTCCAGCTCTGCACTGAGGAGATTAGCCCAGTGAGCGTGTGTTTGCTTTCTTTGCCTTAAAGCACGCAAAAGCCCAACAAAACAGACTTTGTTTACTGCTCGTCCTGTAAACCGCTTAGGCGGTCAGAGATGAGCTGAAAGCTTAGACAAGCTGCAGAGTTACAGCCAGATGTGGTTTCAAATGGCCGAGTTAGGCACCTCTGAAACCTGAGGTTTATTAATGAAGGTGCCCGCTGAACCATAACAGGCTGTTGTAATTACCTCCGCCGCAGCATCCCCTGCTCCTGGCGCGGGGCGGGCGGGCGACGCTGCCGCGGTCCCGCTGCGAGCGCCCGGCCGAGCGGACGCAGCATCTTGTGGAGGTGGGTAAATAGGTTAAGGTCATTCCCCACGATGACAGGTCTACGGCTCCATTGGATGGCTGGGGAGAGATAACAAACCAACAGGGGTCACCAGCAGTAAGAGATGAAAAGGCTCCAGGGGCGAGGAATCATTACGTGTGAAGGGTGATCTTTCCCTCCCCATGACAAGCTCTTCGCCAGAGCCCTCCAGTGCAGAGGATGCTCCGCTGAGGGACCGGCTGCAGCTGGGTGGCACTGAGCTGCATCTCTACAGGGTGAGCACCAGGCAGCAGGGTCCTTCCCTGCAGCCCAGATAGCCCCTTCCCAGTTCAGACCAGCACAAGGAGCGGAGAAAAGGGGTGCACTTCTCCCAGAGCATCCCTATTGCATCTCCATAGGTTGATCCCAACACCCACCCCCCACCAGTCAATCCCAGATGAGCCCCAGACCACTCGGAAAGCGATGCTGGGCTGTGCTCGGGTGCGAGCAGCCAAAGCTACGTGCAACCAAGAGCCCAAGGCAGAGGGAGTAGAAAAGCCACCATGGCTGAGGACAATAAAGGAGTCTACACCAGGCCACTGGGCTGATGGCGACCAGTAAGACCAAGGAAGGTGAAGCATGGCACCCAAGGGGGGGTCACAGAGCAGGGGGACCGCAGTGCCTCTGCGGGGGAGGAGGGAGCAAGGACATCTCCTCCTCCCCGAAGCGTAGCCCTGACAGATGGAAGTCAGCACCTCACCAAGGAAACACTCATTGGGAGCTTTTCACACCTGGTTGTGTCTCTTGAAGTTTCACACCAATGAATAACTGTGACCTCAGGAGGGGAGTGTATCAGCTATATTTCCCAAATATCAGCAAATTGTGTGAGAGAAAGAGATATGCTAAGGGGGCAGACTGCTCAAACCATTACCATCCTTCTTAGTACCACTTAGCTGAACTGTTAAAAAGATCCAGGGCTCCCAAAGACAATTAAGCTCAAGGGAAGCCATAAATCTCAATAAACATCAGGCCAAGTTTTCTTCACTGCTTGAAACAACAGATATAATTTCATTGGTTACTGAGCTCATGCTCCCAAAGGGATTTCAGATAAAAAGCCACTTATTCAAAACACCAAACCCAGGCTTCGCCTGTCTCTCAGGCTACCGAGGGGTCAGATTTCCCAGCATGGGAACATGTGCCCCGCGGTCTGCAGAGGTGGAGCTTGACTGGAGAAAACCTTTGCAGATTTATGATGTCTGCGGCACGGCGCTGTGACCTGCCGCCAAGGTCAGGCGGCCAGCACCTGCGTGTGAAGGTGGCCCATCCCGAAGGGAGGCAACCATTCCGCAGGAGGGGACCCGGCTGCTGGACACAGCCCCCCAAATCCTCGGCTGTGGCGGTGGGCAGGCAGGGACGCGTGGCAGGGCATGGACCTGGTGGAGGTGGACCTCTGCTCTGGGTCTGCGTGCACGTTCCCAGGGACCAAGGTCCTGCATGGCCAAGGCTGGAGGGAACACGTCCTGTATCTCAAAGCCACCCTCCTGTATCTCAAAGCCACCCTCCTGTATCTCAAAGCCACCCTCCTGTATCTCAAAGCCACCCTCGCCTCGTTATCTCCGACGTACTTGAGGAGCCTAAATAGGCAACGCAGGGTACATCAGCTCTCCCTGCTGTCCCAGGAGCAACCTGGCAGCTTGCCCTTGTGCCATTTACCCAACCCATGACCAACCTACCCCGTCCATGTGCCTTCTGCTGCAGAGATCAGAGCATTTCCCCGTGCCAAGGAAGCACACGCCGGCCTGAAGTCTGCACACCAGCTTTGCAAGGTTTTTTTCTCTGGCAGGTTTTGCATTCGCAGGGCTGGGGCCCCAGTTTTGACAGCTCTCTGCAAGGTCGCTCCATTCACCAAGTGCTGCTTCCTTGTGCTTTGATTTAAGTTCTTGCACGCTTCTTGTATTGATTTCTCTCAGATGTATTTTATGGGGAATAAGCACTCAAACCAGAAGGCCAAGACCCCCTGCCTTGTGCACAGCATAGTAATGGATGAGCTCCTTCTCACTCTCACTCCATTGCTCTCCCTCCCCTTCTCCCCACTTCTCTCACCTTTTATTTAATCCACTTTCAAATGCACTGGGGTAAAGGATGGCAAATGCACAAACACGTGAGGTTTCTCTGCTCTGGATACTCCACTCAGTAAGCCAAGCAGGAGACGTCTTCAGGAGGGCTGTGTTTAGATGCAAGTAGAAAGACTTCTCCCAGCTATTGGCAGGAGCTTCAGCTGCAAAAGTATTTCCCAGCTTGCAGATGATGGCAAGCACCCGCTGGCTCTGGGCACCCCGAGCCCCAGGAGCCCTGTGTGGCCACGGGAGGAAGGCAGCATCCCGGAGCTACACACGCAGGGCTCTCCTCCCCACTCAGCCTCTGAAGCCCTGAGGATTCATCCGTCACCTCTCTCTGGGGTCTCCTTGACCACTGGATGGTACTTTGAGAGCCTTGGAAAGCATTTTTACTCATTATAAACGCACCTTGTCATTATTTAGTTCTACAATCTTCAGCTTTTAGGCTCTATCTCAAACCTAAACTTTTCTCCCCAAACTCTACCCATCTTTACAATTCAAAAACACTCCAGTAAGATGGTAGGGATTTTGTCCTCATGCTTGTTTTGCTGTCTGTGCTGTCTATCTGGGGCCAAACACATCCAAATATCCCAGCAAAGGCCCTTCTACCAGCTGCAAATCTGACCTCGGGATAAGTGGAGGCACGCAGGTCTAGGGGGACTACCTGATCTATTGAGGTTTCCAGCCCGGTGGTTTATCAGCGTCCAAGATGTGTGCTCTGGGTTTGCTGTATCCAGCACAGATAGAGGTGACCTTGGCCCTGCACTGCTGACGTCCTAGTTAAACCCCAGACTTGGACACCTAAAGTAAGTCTCTGCCAGAAACAGGGAACAAAACCTCAGGCTCAAGGGACTTTTTTTTCCCCCTATATTAATAAACAAACTATCTGTGATCCCTATTGCTAGCATCAGGTTTCCCCAAATCCAGAATCCAGACTGCCGAAATAATGACACTGTCGTAAAAATGAGGGATCCAAAAACCCCGTGCAATGTGTTTTCATCTGATGATGTGAGCCTAAGGAGTCAGAATTTGGAAGGAAGCCCTCCCTTTGTACACAGGAGGAATAAAAACATTATTATTGTTTTTCTCAGTGAACTGCAAAGCCTGTTTTTAAGTGAAACCTGAGCTTCCCATCTCATCACGTGCTTCCAGGAGCTAGTGCTTTCGGAAGACCAAATACTTTCGAACTCTGGATAAGACCATTAGAGTTGCTTAATTTCCTTTATGTCCATCTGTTTCAGTTCAGCTCAGTTGCTTCTGTCCCAGACAAGACATTTGGCTCTTCTAAATAAATCTTATAGCCCATTTGGATTAAAGACTTTCTGATGCAGCCTCTGAATATAATCCCTCTGATTTGCATCTCAAAGAAATTGAGTTAAAACCAAGTAAGAACCATACATAGAGTGCTTGGAATTGCTGGGGTATGTGAACTACTCACGAGGTCCCATATGGATAATGGTGCTTTTGTTTTTAATTTATCATGAACTCCTGCGTTCCTGTGGCTGTGGTCGCACCAGGCACACTCCAGGGCTTTCAAAACAGACAGGGTGAAAACATAATTGACTGGTTTTGCTGTCGTCCAAGCCTCAAGTCTTGCACCTGAGAAACTGGGAATGCTGCAGAGAAAGCGCGAGACACACTTCAAAAGTCTGGGACAACAGATGCCGCCGTGGTGATAGTGGAGGATGAATGACAAGCAACATCCAAGCTCAATCAAGTTCAGTGTTATTCTGCTCATTAGCTCTTAATAGGTATTTTTCACATCAAGGGAGATCTGAGAGTCTTTGCTCAGACAACAGTGCAGCACGCTTGCGAGCGACAACTAGAGCACATTGATCATCTGAAGAGGCAGCACTTGCCGGGGTCTTCGCGGTGCTTTCCCAAGGCTGCTCAGCTCCTGTCACTGGAAACGTTATCTCATTTTTTGCAGGAGAGCCTGGGTCACGGGATGCCGGGGTGCTATTCCTGGCAGTGACGCAGCCGCCTTCCTTCCCAGGCAAATGCTTTTACCCTTTCCACGTCCCAGGGTACCTGTCTATGGAACATGCCTTGCGAAACGGTTGAAACATGCTCTGAGATTCCCCAGATAAGAGGCTCTGTTCCAGGGTTACTGCTGTCATAATTCTGGCAGCAGCCCAGGTGCTCCCTAACTGCAATACGTGATGTGGCCGTCCTACCAATTCTTAGGAACATTGTCATGAAGGTGGAGGCTTGTGCTGGTAAAGTGTGGGAACAGCCTCTTCCCATTTTCTCACCTTCTGAGCAGTAAAATCCTGAAAAAAAGAAAACTTAGATAATAATCTAAAAAAAAAAAAAAATTAAGAAGACTTGCTCCACCACCAGTGCTGCCCATTGCATAGCTGTGCTCCAGCTAGCATGGGATTCAAGAGATGGTTTCCAGCAGAGCCCATCGCAGCCTCCTTTGGTAACATAATCCTAAAATGAATGGACACAAACACGCTGGCAAACCTCCACTCATCCTCCCAGAGGTCCCAATGGTATTACCTCCTCTGTACGATGGGAAACTGAGTCACAGAGCAGGTAGGTGGTTTGGATATCAGCCCTACAGCTTACAGGGTTGCATCAGAGGATAAGATCCACGGCACACAGTGGGGTGCAGGCTGGAATCCCAAGCGCTAGGGCAAAGCAGACACCCACACTCCTAATAATGATAATAATTAATTACAGGGAAGGAAGGGACAGAGCAGAACTGCCCCAGCCTGAACCCTTGCCCAGAAAAACCTCATTTTCTCTACATGAGAAGAGCTTTAGTTGTTTACCACTGAAGAGCAGGGGCTGGCGACAAGCTAGACCCAGCACAACCCATCACTCCCTTCCCCTCTGCCATTGCCTCAGCTCCAGATGAAACAGCTCCAGAGACATTACAAAGCCATTAAAAGCCAAATTCATTTCCACGGCTGAAGCCAACTACCCTTAATACAGTATCTTTTGCAGCTGTGGTTCAGTGTGGCACCTGAGAGCTGTGAGGTTAATGGCACAGGGCTGTCAGCAGCCTTAATTATATTCCCATTTTTCCATCCCCTGATTAGCTTTAAAGCTCATCTGGTGTCAGAAATTTGGTGCCTAAGCTTTGACAAAAGTGTTTCATTATTACTTAATAAATGGGCAAAAAGGGAGGGCACGTCTTAAAGCTCTGGCTTGTAAAATCTTCCTTTTTTTTTTAGCTGTATTTTATTTAACCTCACAAAAGCTCCCTTACCTCCACCATTTTAGGCTAACCCCGTTTGCAGTGCCCAACCAGGAACCCCCCCATTGCCAGGAGCCCCCATGCAGGGGTTCTGGCCAGGGTCACCCTCCTGGCACCTCCAAATCTGCCTCTGGTTCCCCCGTAAATGTGCTCTGCTCAGCTGGGAGTCTGCTGCTCCCTGTCACCTGATGGCCAATTAATAAGAATCATTTATTACTGTTATATCACCTCTAAAGCGGGCCACGTGTTTGCAGGAAAAAACATAACAAAACAAAACAAACAAACAAAAAAAACAACAAAAAAGAAGATATTCAAAAATAATAATAATAAAAGCACAAAGTTCGAATCAAAAGCTCCAAACGGCTTAAAATTTAAAGCAGAGCTTAGGTTCTTCTTGAGATTCAATTTCCTCCAGTCCTCAGCGAAGTTAATTAGCTTGAATATTAATAAAAGTGGTGAGAGGGAGCTTGGTATCTTTTAGCTCCTTCTCTAAAAGCACAGCAAACCCCACACTCCGTCCCAAACCTTGCCGTGACCGACGAACCGCCAGCAGCTCCCTGTCCTTGCCCAAACCCTCCAAGGCAGGTTGGTACCAAATTCCCAGTGTCTTCCCCCAAAACCTTTGCAGCTCTCAACCTTTGTCTTTTTTCTCTTTGCAGGAAGTTCCTTGGAGTGAAATTAGGGCAGAAAGTCATGAAGTGTTATACTTGTGCTTGGGGCTTCAATACCCGCCATTGCCTTGATGGCTGGATGAGGTTTTTAATGCTAACGGGTGGCTCTTCAGCATCATGAGTTGGCTGTTCCCTTCTATCTGACCTGACAGTCAATCCCCCCCAAATCCCTCCTGTATTTATGAGCATCAGTAGCAACATTTTCCCTGTTTCTGTGAAGTCAGGACAAGGCCTGCCCCGAGGAACAGTCACGTGTGGTCGGGTTTATGGTGCAGGTTGGTTGCTGGTTGCTCTCTGGGCTTGGCCATTTTCATGGCAGTTGTCTGAGAAGAAGGACGCTCTCGATGACTTTATCCTTGACCTGCGATCAGTCGGAAACCATGGAAGTTTCCAGCAACTTCAACCACTTAATGTTTAACTTCTGTGGTAGCTTCTGGAGACTGATATGATATAATTTTGGCTTTGCAAAGACAACTTGGCTCTAAGGAGCTGACTGCAAATCATTAGCAGGACTGTTCTCACCCTGGTTCTTCACTTTTTAATTGCCAAGCCGAGCGGCATGAAACATTCATAGCAAAAAGCTGCAACCACATGAAATTCGCTTCATTTGAGGTTCCGTTCCAGCAGAGCAGCGGGTGATGGAAACCAGGTTGATATTAACAGAGCCACTTCCAGTGTCTCCAGTGGTGGCAGGGCTGGAGTTTGGCTCAGAAGTTTTCCGGAGTCTGGAGATGGGCAAGGAACAAAAATTGCTTTTAATGAACAGCCTCGGTTCAGCAGAAAGCATCTGAGCAGGCGGGATGGGATATTTCTGGCACAGTCCCCCCCTCCATATCTAGTGCTCTGCCTGTATCTGTCATGTTTGGCCCCTGTCCCCGTAGGCTGAGTGCGCTAAAACAGGCTCCATCAAAACAGGACTACGGGGAGGGTTGGTGACTTCTGTGTGTCCAGCTTTTAAATTATTCCTGTGTCCAAGAATACCTGAAACCACTGAAAAAAAATCCATCTCCTTCCCACTCCCTCCCACCTGAAGGAAGCATTGTTTGCTTTGGGGGGGGTGGAAACCAGCTGGAACATAAATGATCTTCCTCAGCCTCACAAGGAAAGCTGCTGTGGTGTCTCTTGATGTCCCGCTCAGAGGCGGCCGAACCCACGGTGGGTCCCTCTGAATGGGGAAGGACTTTGCTCCAGCCGCCTCCCAGCAAAACACCAGTAAGGCCAGCCCTGCCGCGCCGGGGGCAGCCCGTCCCCATCTCATTTCCAGGGCTGGGTAACGAAGAGCAAACACCAAGGTTGGCAGCAGTGCTGCCGCGCTGCTCATTGCATCGAACCCACCCAGGCTAATAACAGTATTAATTACAGCACATGGCCCCTTCTTCCCACTGTAAATCTCTATTAGCAATAAACTGGAAGGGTCGTAAAAGGGAGTTTACAATGAACCCACAAGGCGATACGTGTCTGAATCCTTGGCTTTGTTGCAGCTGGCAATAAAGCCGTCTTTTATTATAGCATATACCCTGCCCTCGAGATAACGTACAAGGCCCAGGACTCCTCGAAGAAATGATGCAAAGCCATTTGTTGCACTTTGATTTGCTGCAAAGCCATGTGGAGGTGGGAAAGCGGAGGGATCCGGCTAACAGGCTCTAGTTCCCTTGATCCCAGCCTGACACTGAATCACCGCGGTGTGCGGCACTGCGGAGTAATAGCCTCTGTAATTTTACATCGTAAATGTTACTCTGCCCTGCAGGGGGGAAAACTCGAGTAAACATTAAAAACAAAGAAAAAAAAAAAAGTTTGGGGTTGATTAAGAAACACAAGGAAATCTCTCATATGAGAAGGCAGTTCTCAAGTAGTGAATTGTTGTGGTGGTGTGATGGGCGGGGGTTAATATTTAAGCTTCTAGTTCTAATAGTCAGGAGCAGATAATGCTGAATATCCTAGAAATAGGCACAGATCCATCCAGGGGCACTAGGTCCAGGCCTGGAAGAGATTTGTCAGCTTCAAAGTCTCAGGCAGGCCGGTTCAAAAAGAGACAAAAAAAAAGAAAAGAAAAAAAAAAATGATAAAAAGACAAGCAAGCAAAGATAGATGTTTGCAACTTGTGGGACGCAAGAGAACCAGCCAGCCCAGCTCATTGGTCCCAGTAAAGCTGTCCTGCTTTTTGCTTGCCTCCCCAGCACACAGCAGAGTTTGCTTTGCTGGAGGGTGACCAGCACTGCTGCTTGGCATCACTGGGCAGCACAGCACCGACCCTCTACCCGGCCCCCTGGTCCCAGGATGGGGTGCATTCAAGCCCTAAAAGAGGGACCTGCAGTCCTCAGGCTTGCAAGACCCTTTGAGAGGCAACAGCACGCTTATTAATTCAAGCTCAGTTGAAGGCTGCTGTAGACACCGGTACGAAATCATTGGTTTTATTTAGTTCAGTGGTTAGGTATCATTGTTCTGAACTGCGATTCAACCCTGTTCTCTTATATATCTCACAGTGTTAAAAGTAACAAGTCTATCACCTCTGGAGCCATTTCTGTGTCGTTTGTACCCTTGCTGGAGCTGCAGTGTTTAGCTGGAGGGCTTCATCTCTTTTAGACAGCCACCTGTCAATTATCTGTCTCCTCCATAAATAAAATAAACGGCTGGTGACTTTTTTTTTTTTTAATCTATAAAAAGTAGCTCTCCCTCTGTGTTTGCAGTAAAGCTGGTGGCACCATGTTAGGAGAAGGCAGAGAGATTTTTCCAAGGAGATTCATACCTGGCTCCAACACTGTGGTTTGGACTTTCTTTCACGTTGAAATTCAACTATGCAGCGTCCCTCCACACTGCTGCCTTTATGCTGGAGCTGCTAGGAGGCATATTTCCATTCTTGCTGTAAATACAGTTTCGGGGCTGTTGCTGGCTGAGCACCTGCTCCCCTGTACGATGGTGAAAACCCATCGGTGTTGCCAGATGAATGGGATGAGTGGTCCCCTCCAAGCAGCTTGCTGTCCCCAGTGTGGCATTTTTTTAAATGGCTGGCATCAGCGCACTCCAGATACTAACTCTTCCCCTTAATCCCAGCACATCTCAGCCCCAAACCCTGGACCAAACACCCCCAAGCTCCCACAAGGAGCTCCAAACCCAGAGCCACCCCAGGGCTCCTCTCTACATACAGTGATGCCAGGCGCAGGTAAACGTGGCACCTGGCTCAGCCGGACACTGGCACCCACGGGCAGCAGCACCGTCCCCTCCCAAACACTGCTGGCCACGGGCACCACTGGTACACTGGCCACAGCTGGTGGGAGTAGAGGGATGCCCAATGCCTCCTGGATTCTGGCACATCTCAAAACAGAGGCAAGTGCCACCTGATTTCCCTGAGTGACATAAGCAGATACCTGGAATGTGAGTTTGAGGGTAAAAAAAGATGCCATCCACCACCCAGGGTGTGGCCAGTGGTTCTGCCTTCTCGGTCTGTGTTTTTTCCATTGGAAAGGATGTATGTTTGCTGTGGAAAATAGCCCCTACCTCCAACAAGGAGATAAATCACCAGCGCAGGGTAATGACGATGAGGAGTAGGGGGGTGGTCAGGCCCAAGGCAGAAAGGATGCTTAACTCCCCTTTATAAGGAGACAAAGGAGATAACTAGAAAATTGCAGTGGTTCATTCAGTATGAAAGGGTTTGTATCCATAGTAAACAGCAGCACTGGTGCAGTCAGCCCCAGCACCTTCAGGGAACCTGCTCATCCCAGCCCAGAACACTCTCTTCTGCTCTCTTCTCCCCCCTCAAGTTAGAGCTTTTCCCGGCTGGGTTTACAGGCCAGACACAGTCTCAAACTCAAGGGGAGAAAAATAATGGGCTGGATGCGCTAAAGCACTGGGCCTGGCTTTTTAAAGATGAATATTCCGCAGAGAAATTACTCATTGTTTTTTGTGGCTCTTTTACAGAGACAGAGAAAGAAAAGAAACTGATGTAATAGGAGATATTAGCCAAGCCATCTGACTAATGCACCTCACTCCTGATCTGTGACGTGCAGCCCGCTCCCTCCGATTCCTGCAGCCAGCCCCAGCCCGGGCTCTGCTCTGGCTGCCTGACCCGGGCGGCAAAGGGGTCTGCGAGAACCACGCCGAGATCAGCCTCTGCAGCCACCTCCGAACTCACCCCGCCTCCCCTCAGAGAAACTGGGGCTCTAGGGAAGATGGGGAGCCCCACCAGCCTGCAGCCAGGCTTGGGAGGGACCTTGGGTCTCTCCTGGGCCCTTTGCCCACCAGAAAGTCCTTCCCACTGGGCTGCTCTTTCTGTCTGCAGCTTCTGCTACTGAGAGTGCCCAGTAGCCAGCAAGGCCATAACAAACATTACTCATCCACATCCAGCACTTACCAGCTCCAGCTTCTATCAATCTTGCATGACGCATATGTTTACCACCAGTGGGAGGGATTTTTTTTATATATATATGTATTTTTTACTGCAGTGAGTGTCCCTGTTTCTGGGGACAGAGGAATTATTACCCACTGTTTTCATGGTATAATAAAGAGCATGTGTTGTACCCTGCATAAATTTAGCTTCTGATCTGACGAGCAAAGAAATTTTTCCCTTTCTCTGTCCCTAATTGTATAGATGAGTGCTTGCATTTATCCATAACGGGAGTGGGAAAGGGACTGCTTGGTGAAAAGTGAGAATAAGGCACACATGCGCATGCACACGGACACATGCACCCATGAATATTGAGCTAGAAAAAACACTGAAGCTTTCTAAATCTACCCAGCAATCCTGCGCTAATCTGCTCAGTCGCAGTCACAAATATAGCTCAGGGACAATAAATAAACTAACAGGAGTTAAATAAGTTCAGCTTCTTAACCTTTGGACAGATCAATCCCCATGTTATCTCATTTCTCCCCTGCCTCTCTCCATCCCCCACATCTTGTTCCCTTCTTCTCCCTCCTGCTGCTGTTTGTTAGAGCTGAGCAGACTGACAGCAGGGCAAACACAGCGATGTGAAGCAGGTAGCTGGAAGCACAGGCGGAAGATTCAGATCTGTTAAAAAAAAAAAAAAATCACCAACCACTTCCTTTCTAAAACCTGGGTTTGTGTGTGCATGTGTAGCGACAGGCTTCGCTGACACTGTGCATCCCAGACCTCACAAGGTTCTGTCTCTTCAGGAGGACAGACAGCCCCCAGGGTGCATGTGCTTAAAAGTCCCGGGTTAAAAAGCGCTGGCCGTGGCTCCTGCCTGTCTCTGCCTGTATTTCCCACTCTGCCAGCTGGGAGTGAAACAGCCCAGGGTGGCTGGAGTTGAGATCTGGAAGATGCCTGGTCCCGTGTGTGCTAGAAGGGAGGTCACTGTGTCTTCATGCCCCTCGCCGTGACTCATTTGCTGCTGTGAGACACACTCATCAGGAAAGTATGATGTGTCCAGAAGCATCTCAGCAAGCTGCTAGCCAGCAGATGCTGTGCTGGAACAGGACAGTCCTGTGCATCTGAACTTCTCAGTGCATCCTCCAGGCATCTGCACCTAACCCAAGCGGGAATAAGTCTTCCCTTTGAGCCGAACTCCCAGTTCCCTCAAGAACGATGCGTCTTGCTTTGCTGTATCTTGCCTTGCTGCTGCTGCCATCTCAAGGCACAGGCCACAGTCTTTTTAGATCATTTTCAAGGTGGCAAATATATACAGCCACCATCTTCCTTTCCTGGAATCCAGGGAGGGCTCTTTTCTCCGAGCTGGGAAAAAGAAACTGCTTTGCAGACCCCCGCCCTCAGAAGATGAGTCGGAGGAAATTAGCAATGATGCACAACTGAAGAAATTGAATTGTTTGAGCAAGTTCAAAGCTGAGCCAGTCTGGAGACATCTGCACACCACATGCCAGGCTCAGTGAAACACTAATAAATCTTTCCAGGCTGGCACCGATGTAAGGAAGCTTGAGCACTGCTCAACTCAACTGGGAAAGCTCCCAGCGCTTCTGTTTCTGAGGTGTCTGAAGGGACTTGGTGGAAAGGAGGGAGAGTTAAGGCACGAGTAGTAAGGGAAGAAAAACAACTCTGGAGCAAGTGTTGAGCCATCCAAGTTATCTTCACTTTGGACATGGTTATTGCTCTAGTTACCAGAATGTGGTGTCCATTGAAAAGTGCATTTTCTGACTGAAACCCAGATTTTCAAACTTGTTAGGACAAATATGATGAAAAACTTTATAAAATGGGAAGGCAACTATGAATTAAAATGGCAGAGAAAAATAGAGGCAAGAGTTCAATTTTATTTCAGGAGAAAAGGCCATTTTTTCAATAAAAATAAAAGAACCTTCCCAGGTGAAAAATGTCAATCCCCTTTAACAGAGATCAATAATGCGATACAATCCGTCTGCTCATTCCGGCTGCCGCTGATCTATTGCTGTTTGCAAAAGGCTTTCATTCTGCTTGTCTTTACAATTTAGCTAATAGTAAAAAACTTCATAGTGTTAAAAAGAAAAGTGAGTAAACAACCCCAGAAGCAAAGGTCCAGGAGCTCTGCACCTGAATGGCCTCGAGATCCTGCACACTGGAAGAAGAGACGCCAACCCAAGTGGTACAAATCCGTCTTACCTGAGCTCAGCGAGAGATTTGTCATCAACTCCAGCAGAGCCAGGATTTTACCCACTGTGTTTTTCTGAATCTCTATGTCATCCTCAACTCTGTCCCACTGAATTTTGTCATTGAATGTCATTTTGTCGCTTTTTTGTCAGAGAATGCCATGCCTGGAGCAAAGTAGTTCTAGGAAAATTTTAAGGTCCACATTTAATAAACACTAATATTCCTTGGGGAAAATACAGACATGTGTCAAGGAGATAGCTGGAGTCCTCCACCTTCAAGACCTTCTGCAGACTGAGATGATGGGTATGCTGTTGATGGGTTACCTCGCTGGGAAATCCCGTACAGGCAGGATGCTGAACTTCATCCCTGGTGCTCAACAAACCAGGCTAAAGCCCCGTCTTCCCCCGCTAGCTCCGGCAGTGCCACAGCCACTGTCCCTGTGGCAGCACAGCCCCACAGCAGACATTACTTTCTGCTAGGAAAAACTAAGGTGAAGCACAGCCTGAATGCCATGACCAGCCCCATGCCTACCAGATGGCTGCTCTGCTGGTCTTTACATATGAAAAAGGTTCCTGGCCTTCAGGTGCAATGGGAAGATGCCAAGAGCCTCTGTACGAGGAACAGCGTGGGACTAGATAGTCACTGCTTTCTCAAAAGTGACAGCCCTCTAAGGACAACGAACAGGCTTTTGGCAGTGGAACTGCCCACCATAATCCCTGCTTGTGATCCACTCTGCTCTGCTGGGTGTTCCCTCGTGCCTCATCTCACCAGTCCTGGTGTCTGGCTAGCTCCTGGAGGAGAATCCCTCCAAAAAGCACGAATGATACCAAAAAATTCAAATAAATCAAAATCTATTCTCAACATCAGAAGTATCTGCCACTTTCTGAAGATGGGAGGCAGAGTCAAGAAGCAGGGTTAGGACCAGCCCACGAGCAGAGGAGCAGAGACGTGAGAATGGAGCCCCATGCCTCCAGGTGTGCCGCCTCTCCTCTGAGAGAGGAGTTTCACAGAGACCTGAAACCAGATTGTCAGAGCAGGTAGTTTGCAGAAGTGCTTCAGCGCTGAGGGACTCCCATGGGGGTGCTCAAGACCAGACTTTCCTAAAGTACTCAGCGCACACCTAATATGCTCTGCTTTTTGGAAACTCTGACACACACAGCAGATAGCTCTAGACACTGCTGTCTCATATATGTATGGCTGACTCAGATATATATATATGACTGGCTTAACATACTTCCCTTTCTTCCTCCCCTCCCCCCCCATAAGTTTTGCATGTCTGAAGCTGTTTCAGATAAAAGATACCAAAAATGAAAATGCATTTGGGATGTCTGGGAACTAAAAAGTCAGACTGTGAGAAAACCAGACAGGGTAAGAGACCAAAAATCCCTGTCTTCTGCCAGAAATCTAAACCCGCTGCTGACTCCAGGTTCTGAGGCTCAGCGGCAGCAGCGGCCGTCGCCGGGGCTGTTTCGAAAGTGTATTCCATCAGTGGTAATGGGTCTTTCCTCGTAAGCTGTGTTTTCATAGTAAATCTTCAGTCTTACATTGCATTACAGAGTTCAGCTGTCGCTAATCCTTAAAAACAATTCATTTCCAACTGCAAAGTGCAATAAAGAAAGGATAATCACTATTAATATTAGTTATTGTTATTGATTTCAGCTTTAAAGAATTGATTTTCAGTCCTGGCTGCATTTATGAGTCTCTTTGCTGAAGATGCATATACAGGGCCCACCACTATTTTTAGATCCTTGTCCCAGCTCCTGCTGCAGACCCAGGAGGAAGAGGACGAGGGAGGCAGAGGAGGGGCCTCGTGGGGAAGATGCCGCCGGGTGAGGGAGGTCACCTCCCGTGGCTTCACCAGGGATGCTCGCCTTCCCAGCATGCTGCCTTAGCTCCAGCCTGAAAACCTGCCCGCCTTGGGTGCCTTCACCCCAGAGCGCCCTTGGGCATTCAGCCCCAAACTGCCCCCCCCCCCCCCACCTCCCCACCTCGCCCTGAGGTGTCCACAGCCACGACCACCACTCGCACCCACACCGTCGCTGTCTGGGTTGAGTCCCAGCTCGGGGGAGCAAGGACGAGGCACCTCGCAGGGCCGGGCACCCCCACCCTCGCCTTCAAACCCCGCTGCTCCTCTGCGGGCACGGCGGTGGCTCAGCGCTTCGGCTGAGCCCGTCCTAACTCTGCGCTGGGCAAAGCAACAGCCGCCTGGGAGTCACCTTCCTGCGGGAGAGGCGTGAGTTATCCTTCTCCCCAAAGCCATGACAGCTTCCCACCCGTGTGCACACACAGAGGAAAACACAGAGATTGAAAGGAAAAGTGTTATTGCTTTCTACCAATGAGTCCCTACGATATCAGTGAGTCTTCCGAATCCTTCGTGAGCTGTAAATTCAGCTTTCGCCTCCTCTAATGAGGCTCGCTTTGCCTGGAGTTTTCCTGCCTGACATCTCCTCCCCATAGTTTACTTGCTAAATATAACACTAAAATATAAATAAAACAGTCTTAGTGCAGGTGACCTGCTCGTCTCAGGGAGGCTCATCCCTCTGAGGACGCAGGGCATCCCTCCAACGAGCAAATCAGTGCAAATGCCCCAAAAAAGCCTCCTGGTGTGGGAGGGGATGAGGTACTGCTGGGCAGCGTGTCCCCAGAGGGAATTTTGGGGAGGGGGAGTTTGGGGAAGGGATGCGGACGGGCAGGTGGGAAACGTTTTGCCACTTGTGGTCGAAGCAGACGCCCTGGGCAGGGATGGTGAGAGGAAAGGAGAGAAAGGTTTCACTTCCCTGTTTTGAAGGCAAAAAGGGGGTTGGGTTTTTTGAACCAACATCTTGCTTCAAAAGTGACTAAATTTTTGTTTCAAGGGCATAAATGTTAAGAACCTCAAAAGCAGAAGGAAGGGGGTTGGCTTTTTAAGCCAGCAAAATGTTTCAGAGGGCTTGAAACAAAAAGGTTTTCAACACATTGCTTGGGAAGAGGTTTGGAAATGCTTTCAATTCCAGTCAACCTGTAGTAAATGTTTCTTCTTCCCAGTTGTTTGGAAATGGCAACATATTAAAGAAATACCGTATATAACTCTCTGAGCCTTAAAAATTCTCTCTCTAGATATTTTGAATATAATCTGGTGAGGATGTGGGAATGAAACTGGGATAAAAGACCTTAGCCAAGACTGCAAAATAATTAAATGAGCATTTAACCAAGATCATTATTTTCCAGAATTTTTATTTATATGCTAGATTGGATACAATGGTCTTGAATATTGTTCCACACTATTACTGTGCTATAAATTATTTGAGCAAAGCACAGCAAGGCATCATAATGTAATATATTTTTATAGTGCCATAAAGTAATTACGCACCAGACAACAAAACCCTACAGAAGTGACATATTTTATGCTTAAATTATAATTACATTAAAAGCGTCTCTTCCATTCGATGTTTATAGAGCGCACACAACTGCTGTCGGTCGGCCTGTGAACAAAGAGGATCTCTCAGCAAGAGCAGAGTTGAGCCAGGGAGAGGCAGCTAGGAAATATTCCCTGAGTTTTGGCTTTTTCAGAATGTTTCTGACAATCTTTGTTACCTATCCGTAGCCAAGCTCAGAGTGAAATAACTATTTCTTGTGTTGGTTTCTCCTGGTGGGTTTTTTTTTTCCCTTTGGTTCACCTCTCCTGGACATGAGGAATGGGTGAATTACCCAAATTAATATTTGCAACACTACAGCCTCAGCTACAAGGAAATGCAACAACCTCTCTCAACAGCGACCTCAAGCCATCTTCTTCCAATAATATTTTTCTATTAATCTTGCAATGTTCTGGAGACTAATTCAGTCCAGAAGAGAGAAAAATATCCTAAAATTTGCACTTGTAGACAAGGCTGTTTGTTCTTTGGTGGGAAGAGCCTGGAGCCATGGATATTTTGCCTTGAAGCTCGAGGGGTTGCAGCCCACAGGAAAGGTCTACACTTCTGCAAATGGGGCACAGTGATTTTTCTTGGTGGATGGTATCTGACTTGGGTTAAAACTGACCGAGAAGCTTAGAGCAGTGATGCAGGGAGGGATCATTAATCCAGGGAAGCTGCAGAAGGACTGAGATGAGCAATGAGGCAACGATGGTCCCATGGTGGTTCTCATGCCAGGACGCCCGTCTGGGAGCAGCCCAGAGGGTGGGCAGGCGGCAGCTCGGCGGTGAGGACATGGGGGAGCAAATCTCAACCTCAGGAGGGCTCAGCATGTGCACAGCAGTCATTTCTGGTGGGGGGATAGTGGCTCGAGTCTGCAAGGAAATGGCTTCTGTGGTTTCAGCCCAGCTTTTCTTGGAAAGTGCCCAGCTCCCACCTCGCGGCTCTCGGCTCTTCCTGCGTGACTCATGCATGCACACAAACTCCCGAAAGTGGGTGTTCACCATCCTTTAAAGGAGGTGACATCTTAGAGCTGTGACAGGGATCATAACAGGCAACACAGCGAGGGGCAACAGTTAGAAGGGAGGATGGAGGATGCCATGCCCGGCTCTGCTTCCCATAGGTCATGGGACCTTTAGAAGTTGCTTTGCCTCTGCGTGCCTCAGTTTCCCCACCTGGATGGGAGCTGTGCATGAAGGGAAGGAGTACAGGATCAGGCCTGAGACATTAACACTGTGCAAATACTGCCACACTCAGGAACGGTGTGAAGATACATGAAGTCCTCTTCCAAAGACATCAAAACCTACAAAACCTATGTTATAAATGAGGGCAGTTAAAACAAGGGTTTGTGAAGGCTGCATTTGTCTGTCTCTATTTCTGTCCCTACCCCACACACTGTCTATCTATCCATCTATTTATCTGCCTCTTTCTCTATCTATCCATCCATTTGTCTTTTTCTCTATCTGTCCATCTTGGCATCTCCTGCTTGTGAAATGGCTGCACTCTTCCAGAGCTGACAACCCTTTAGAACAAATCCATACTGTGATAGTTGGTGTTTTGCTAGAGAAAGGTCACTTAAGCTATTTGTATGACAGAGCTGAAGCCAACTCAATATCCTTCCTGTCTCGACATCCTTTTTCATGCTGAAGCCCTTTCTGGAAGCACACAGAGGAAAAGCACAGAACAATCACTAGAAATATCTGCCTTTACTTCCCCCTCCTGTGCCATATCCTTCACTGTCCCACCAACCAGGGGTTATACTTGCTGGACTCCATGCTGAAAGAAGAAATAGCTCTTAAATCACGTCAACACATGGCTGCTCTCTGGGTTTATTCAACAAACAGCAATGTCTCCCAGTGTACGGGCACACTCCTTAAGAAGCTGGCCGATCAGGGTAGCTCAGAGCAGAGCAGCAATGGTTTGAAAGTCTCACGTGGCTGCTATGGTTTCTCTTCTCTTGGTCTCTTGGGTCTTTGTCATCGCATGCCTGGACAAGGTGACACACTGGGAGTCCCTCCACTCCATCAGCCTCCTCGTGCTTCCTCTGGCATCAAGCTCTTCTCAGGAATTTACACTAAGAGCAAGAGCAGTGATGTTGCAGGCTCTGCTGGAAGAGGCAGGAGGGATGAGAGGGCAGGGGTTAAATTCAGGCCTTGGAGAGCTGAAATATTCCAAACATAAGGCGGATGTGGCACTTCCCAGACTGCATGTAAATCAGAGACACATGCTCCCTCTGGTATGGCAGCACATGTGCACTGTTTATTTGGAGGACCCGCTTTGTCCTTTTTTTTCTGTTTCAGCCCACCAGGACTGAAAAGAGTTTGCTCCAGATCTACACTGCATTATAACATGGGGTCTCTCTCCCCCAAGGACTGATGGCATGAAAGCCACCTTCAATTTTTTTGACCAAAGTGACTCAATGGTGCCCTTTTGAAATGAGCTCCAGATCCTCCCACCAGCCCTGGAGCTTTCTCTCCCTCTGAACCCTTCCAGAAGCAACTCAACATCAGGAAACTATTCAAGGGACTGTTCCACATTAGCCACAATCCAATTATTAGCCGCAGCCTGATGTTGTCTTCCCACATCCCTTCCTGGGCCGTGATGATGCCATCTGTGGCACCGGGCAGGTTGGAGGTGACCACCCGCTCCCCTGCCCTGGGGACAGCCTGGTTAGTGGGCAGCACGCGAAGGGGCACGTGCCTTGGCCCATGCCTCCAGCTGTTTGCACAAGCCCAAGTTTGCATCGTCTCGCTGGCAGCAGCGTCCTCGGGGTGAAGTCCTGTGCTACGCTGTCAGCGGGCAAAGGGCAGGGGCACTGTGGAGCGCTTTAAGCAGCCAGAGGATCAAAGAGGGACAGACATCCAGGGCGGACAGACTTACACAGCCGGGGTGCAAAAGGGCTTTCATCCACTGGTGGTGTGCAACTCCCTGGAAAGCTCCACGGTGCAGTGGCGCGCGGAGCTGGGTGTAAGGCTGGTCTAGCTTCCCTCCCGGGTGTCTCCTCTGGGTATTTTACAAGCAGATATTCTTTGCTGGCTTAAGCCAGCCCTGGCTTCATGCTGGGACCTGTGGCTGTGGTCAGTGGAGTGCTGAGCCACTGCTGGCAAACCCAGCCTGCTGAGCGTCTGCCCCCGCGCACCCCACAGCAGCTCCGTGTGACTTGCAAGGCACCTCACCCACCTCACAGCTCTTATTCTCATCCTTCACATCACCCTGGGTCCTTTCTTGCCCAACTGAAATTCAGCTCTTGGTGAAATTTGCCTCTCTGCTCATCACACAGCCCAGCGACAGGGCAGTCTCTCTGCCAGGGACCGTGACACGGACGATAGCAATCTGTAAATGGGATTTGGGCTCCTGGGGAAGGTCCTCCCTGCCATTCTGCCTTGCATCTTTACTCTGAGTTCTGCATTGGTGAGACAGGAAAACAAGACTGCAGGCGGTGCATTTCTGCAGGGTTATTAGTCTGCTCAGCTGGTTATAGTCACTTAGCCTCCAAATCTCCAGCTTTACAGCAGCACTCGAGGCATGCAATAATCTGTCAGGAGCGCAACATCTGCCTTATCATCCTGGAAGCATATATTTTTGACTAGCATCTACTGTACGACCAGAGCAGAGAGTGATGATTGGTCCAGCTCTGCACTGAAGTGGCCTTGTGTCACCCAGGAGAGGCTGGGCCGTGTTGCTGTCCCCACTCACAGAGCCATCAGCCAGATGTGACTCATCCAGTGATGCGCAAGCGCCTGTGCTTAAGCTTTCTTGGTTTTCCTTCCTTCCCGGTGCACTCGGCTTAGCGGAGCCGATGGTGGGGATGAAAGAGGTGGCTGAGCTGCTGGGGATGAAAGCTCCTGTCTCCTGGCACGGGAGTCTTGTGTCTTCAGTGACTGGTTCACCCTGACCCACCTCTGCCCCAGGGCAGCCCTGTGACACTGGAGGCTGCTGGGCTGCTGGAGCACCCGGCGAGGTTTGGTACCCAGCCACATACAAGCATCCTCCTCCGGCAGAAGGAGAAGGATGCAAAGACAGAAAATGGACCTGAAATGGACAGGGGGACTGGGATAACTGGCCAGCTTAACAGGTGATGGCTGCTAGGATGCTTACACTGGAAAAGTGCAGGTAGCAAAAACCACCCTAGAAAGGATGCAAAAATGCTATTTGCAGACAAATGCCAGTTGGCTTTTCCCTGCTGTACTCAGACTGAGATTTTTCTCCCTGTTGAACCCAGGACTGATAGAAAAGGACCCACCTGGAGCAAACCCTCACTGCATTTTTTGGGTCTGCGATGTCCATGCCCATCCCAGAGCTGAAGCCCACAGACAAACCCAGGGAGTTTGGAGCTGCTGGGGCTTGCCCAGCTGGAGGGGGTGTTTCTGAACCCACTCACAGCATCACGCTGTGGGGGAAACATCCAAGGAGGGCTGGGATGGAGGGGGCTGGGGAAGGCAAGAAAACCAAAACAGAAACAGAGCTCAGAGGAAGGGAGGTGGTCCTTATTTTCATCCCCAGGTGAGGCAAGGCAGGGAGGAGGAATGTTTTCCTCTGAATCCACCTGGCCCCAAGCCATGAATGCAACCACAGCCTGAGCCCTCGAGGAGAGGGGGGGGGGGGGGGGGGGGGGGGGGGTGTCTGCCTTTGCCCCTGAGAGCACAGGCTCACACCATGCTGGCTGTGGCACATCACATTGAGCCCCTCTCAGCAGGCAGCCCAAAATGCAGCAGCTTTGGAGGGAGAGCAGCAGGGAGGTGGGGAGGAGGGAGCGGGGGGTCCCCACTCCGCAGCCTCCACCATCCTGGGGAGCTCTGCAAACTCGCCTGCCCAGCCCAGCAGCAGCAGTGAAAGCGGGTGACCGCGCACCACAAAACCTGGCAGCAGCACACCCCATGCTTTCCTCCCACTCAAGACAAATCAGCCTTTATCTCCCAGCTAAGTGGGCAAGAGGTGCCTCTTCCGACAATGACTGTGTTCGCTGCCGAGAGCCAGGAGCGGGAGGCATGCCACGGGCAGGACCCACAATGGCTCTTTGTGATGGGTTTTGAGGAAGCTGCAAGCCCAGGGAAGCAGAACAGGTTTGGCTTACAGGCTGAGCAAAGACCAAAATCCTCCCAGGAGCAATTATCAGGGGATCTGAGTGTAAGAAAATCACCAGCTCCCTCTGGCCCCCCGTAATTTGGATGTGAGGACAGGCTCACCTGCGAGGACACAGGTAAAAGAGTGAGAACCGTTCAGGGAGCCCTCCTGGGGACGCTGCTGGTGGCAGATCTGCTGATCAAAAGTCCTGCCAGCACAGCCATTCCGCCTCCTGCGGCAACAGAAAAGCATGTTGCAGGGAAGGACTAAATTCTGCTTAATTTGGAGCTGGAAAAGATCACCCTCCTCTAGATGGGTTGGAAGCATATTGATTTGACTGTCGTCCTAGGCTGTCGTGCTGTGTCAAAGTAAGATGTTTTGATAAGACTGAAGCAAAGGAAATGTTGACTTTTCCCTTCAGGAAAAGAATTCCCAGGACTGTGATTTTCATCCTGGATCGGGAGTGAAGGAGACTGCTCTGCCTCAGCCTTTCCCATGGGACAGGGACATTTTTCTTCTCTTTTCCAAGCTCTTGCCTTCAAGACCTTACTTCTGAAATTCTGGATTTAGTCTTCCCAGACAGTTCAGGTTTATTCATAACTAAGGATGCCAGAAGGCCTTTTTACTAGTATTGTAATTATAATTGAAATGTCCATAGAATCAGGACTCCAGAGAGAGTAGAGATTGAAGACAAACACTGAAGACAGGCTTAGGACCCTTGAAGAAATTAGGAGGTCTGGCACACATATTTGGAGAGCCATGGAAAAGCCATGAAAGCCCTTGTTAGTGCTATTCTGCATCATGCTTATGACCGTGACACCAAACCAGAGCTCCCACAGGGACGTCGTACGGGACCATCAAAGCAAACAGGGGTGAATGGAGAAACATCTCCCACCTCCTGCTGTCAAAGGCTTTTTCTCCTCTAAGTGCAGCAGTTCGGACTCAGAGACTGAGCCCAGTCAGTGCAGCTCGGCAGCTTTAGCTAACAGACACATCTTGAGTCACAGGATGGCTTTCTATTTCTATTTTCTATTTCTTTGCAGGCCCGTTTGTATTGGTACAAGATTTTGTCACGCGTACTCTTTAACAGATGTCTGTGTTGAGGCACTTCACGGCCGTGCCACCTACGTCTCCTGCTGTGCAGGAGATTTCCACGTCCACCTGCATGCATGAGTGGCGAAGCAGGAGGACATGCACAGCCACGTCCAAGGCTCGCTGAGGTTGGTGCCAGGCTGCCAGAACAGGCTCCAAACTGTGGCATCTCTTGATGGAAATCCAAAGCAGGCTATTTCCAGAACACGCCCGCCTGTTTCAGCATCAATCCCCAAATTTTGATCATTCAACCACCCACATCAATATGTGTGAAACAAGTTTCCTAGTCCCCTTCCCACCTGCCTGTAATATAGCTAGTACTGGGATGACCTCAGGTATAAAGCAGTGAATTGGGATATGTTTACTGTTCCTAACCCACTTCCAGCCCAGAAATGTGATTGAACTTTGCTCATGGCATCACATCCCCACTGGTTCCCAAGAGGTTTTGTGGCCTTTTCAATCCCATGTTTAGATCTACAACCCCATGTGCAATGGTTGATCTAAATGGCCAAGAAAGGCTTAGAGATATTTGGACACAAGCAACACCCCGGCAATGCCAAGAGCTAACTTCCCTCTGAAATCTGCAAAACCTACTTCTGCCTAACTCCTGCCAAGAGAACAATAATCCCATCTGTAAAGCCAGGGCCGAGTCAGCCCAAGCCAGGGAAGCTATGGCCCTGTTTCATTTCAGAACAGCAAGATGGTTTTGCATTAAAGAAGCAGATTTTATTTTAAACCTTACCTCCTGGCTCTTCTGCTCCTTAGAGTCACGCTTCTGATTTACACCACTTCAGAGATAACCTTGCTCTTGGAAATGGATCTGGAGAAGCTTTTCCAGATATCTAGGTGGATCAGGTCCTCTGGCAGGGACGAAGCCCTCTCTTTCCAAAGGCAAAGTGCAAACATGGGGCTAGGGCTGGGAAGTGGGTCTGGGATTTGATTGTGAAATATATGCATGACTTGTACATGGGCCTTATTCCCTGCTCCCTGCCTGGCTCCTGCCTGGAAATGAGCTGGATCCATGCACACAGAAACTGCTCAGTCCTCCTCTGGCAGCTTTCCCAATGCAAAGAAAAGGATAAAAAAGGAGAAAAATATTATTTTTAAAACAGTCTGAAAGGAAAGAGCTGTGCTGAGATCAGGTTAAATACATATTTCAGGCTCAGTTCTCCTCCCTCCCCCAGAACCAGCAGAAGGGCTCCCATTTTGGTACTCAGTACAGAGGGAGATTATCCTAGCATGCAAGCACATTCATTTCAGAGACCTTGTTTTGCTGGTCCTTCCTTCCTCAGCTCCAAGGCTGCCTGCATGGAAACTGCCATTATACTGATGTTGCCTGGATCAGAAATCTACTCAGTCTGCTGCCAGTCCCATCACATATACCCCAAGCCCTCCAGAACTGAGGTGAAGTTCCCTCAGGAGGCAGAGCCCTGGGCTAGGACATCAGGATGGCCTTTCCCACCACCCTGCTAGACCATTTCAAGTGACCCTTTGCAACTCATTTTTCCCACCTGCAAGAAGTCAGCATCAATGCTTAGGTCTTTACAAAGTCCTCTGAGTTCTACAAACTCACAAGTGTCGGTGCAAACGCAGATACCACGGCAGGCAGGGCTGGTTTTGGCCCAAGAACTGCAGCTGAATGTTTGGATTTTGATTCAGCCACTCGTGCAACCATCAGTTAAACTTTAAGCGATGTACAGAAGTCCTGCTGGCTTCCGTGAGACCAAAGGACACATCTGAAGTGTGGGGTTAAACCAGGCTTTCCAAAGGAGTCTAACTGAGTTAAACATTCAACTCCCTATGAAACAGGATGTGGGCACCTGCCCGAATCCCTAAACCTTTTCCGAAAACAGGATGTGAAGATAACATTGCTTCACCTGGATAAATGACTTAAAGAGTTTTATGCCCAGCTCGGTCCCGTGTCTTTCCCAAAACGTCATGTTTTCCATTAAAGGGAGCCATTCAGGAAATGAATGACTCTGAGCCTTTGCAAATGTTGAAGCCATGTAAATAAGGACGGGTGCCCAATGGTGCCAGTAGTTTTGAGTTAGTGGCTCATCCCTGACAATGATGGAGTGGCTCCTGATCCCACGGTGACATCAGAAGTGCCCCGTGGTTTTGCAGGGCATTTGAGAACATGAGCTCTATTCTGCTTAAGAAACCCTTGTCTTGAAAATGAGGTTATGGAGAATCCACTGAAAATCCCTTTGCGTTTCCTTAGCACTGAGGAAATGAGTGAGATCAACTGCAAACTCTTGCAGCGAGCATGCCCTGCCAGAAATATTTGTGCTTGGACCAGCAAAGCCAACCTTCCCAGGCTGGCTTGGGAGACCAGACGCCTTGCTATTTGATTCCAAGGGAAAATGCTGCCAGCTGCCAGCCTTTAAACCAGCAATGATGCTTCTGAGCACGAAATAAGGCTGGCAAGACATCGTGATGGGGAGACAGAAGGGGAGAAAGGAGGGGATGGGCTCGATACAGAAACCACCACGTTGAGAAACCCAGCTGTGGCACAGAGCTAGAACAAGCCCAGGGGTGAAGCCAGATGATATCAACCGATTGGGACTGTTCGCTGCATATTACTGTCATCCTTCACCCATTACTTGTCCTAGGAAAGGGGGCAGGAGCTTCTAAAAACGTGCTAACGCTATTGCTTGTGATTGCCTGACCCTGCTCCCAGCCCGGCAGCCTGGGGCAGACGGACCCACGGTGCAGCCGTACGCCCCACGCTCCCCTCTGGATCCCTGGGTGTTGCACCAGGAGGATGACTCAATCTCACCTAGGCACTGAGGATGAACTCAGGTTCAGTTACTTTGAAAGATGATTTTTTTTTTTTTCTTTTTTTTTATGGGGTCCATCAGCCTGATTGCTCCCACATGACACACTCATCCTCTCTCTGCCTTTTCCCCATGCCCCTCGGCACTTCCAGAAGCAGCGAGATGAAAGCAGATGTTGGCAGCTTGCAAGACTTTTCTTTCTGAGCCAGGCAAAAGTGACTTTGATTTTCCATGCTGTTCTAGCAGACTTTTCTGACTGAGTGCATGAGTGGATATGGCTAACGGTGAATTTACCAAATGAATTGGGAGCTATAGAGTTGTACATATATATGGATATCAAATGCCTGATTCAAACAAATATCCCATGACTGTTATTTACAAAAACAAGAATTTATACATCAAAAAATGTTAACATCAGTATGTTTCCTACAAAGAGAAAGTTTCATAGAGGTTGGGTTTTGTGGGTGTACATTGCCTACATTTCAAAATCTGCTCACAAATGTTTTCTGTCTCAAACACATCAAAAATTTCCCAGCAAAAAGTGACAGTGTATCTCTCTGCAATCAGAAATGTGATTGCATCATATATAGACATATCCAGGCTAGCTTTAAGCTAATTAGCTCCAATCCAAAGAGCAGCATTGCTTGAACAAATCTGTAAGAGACCCAGAGCACATACTCTGGTGATGGGAAGGTCCATGCCATTGAGACTGGGGCTCCCTGGAAGGCCATGCTGATCCCACCTTAAACATTTCCATGTACTTCAGGGAAAATTCTTCCTGTTCCCCAAACATTAAAAGATCAGTTGAGAAAATATCCCAAATTTCTTTTCAAAAATGAAAAATACAATTTAAAAATTAAATCTGGAATGTCTTCCTAAATAAAAAATAAGACCTTTACACTTTATTTTATTTTATTTCAGGGGATGTCTCAGTTTAATATTTTTTTACATTATTTGATGACGTGGAAGAAACAGTAGTGCATAATAGAAGCATGATCACTAACAAGCATGTCATAACATAATGTGGCGCGTCAATCTGTGATAGAATAGGTGGAAGTTCAATACTTAGGGCACTGCTGCCTGGCACTGGCTGAAGTCTTCTACTCCAGCAGGTTAATACCAAGGCACGAGCCTGCAGACCAGGTCCTGTGGCACTGCCAGACTCCTGTGGCTCGTGGTGCCCATGGCTGATGAGGATGCTCTGAAGATGCTTCTACATGCAGGGAGTTGTGCTGGACCTGGGTATGAAATCCAATGCAGCAGCAGCCTCTAAGTGCTTTGTTACACAGTTAACATGAATGAAAAACTCCCACTGTCTCCAGCCAATTGTAATTAAACTATAAAAAATTCGCTCCAGGTGGTAATTTGGCACCTGCTTTCATTTCACCCCTACACTGAGGGATTGCAGGCAACGCTGACGAGTGGCTAATTTTGCACACAGTGGGCCAGATCCTCAGCTTGTACAAACCAGAAGAAGCACCATTACATATGAAGAAACTCCATGAGCTTATACCAGCCGAGGAACTGAGCCCCGGGTGTCAGTCCTTCCAACCGAGTGCTCTCGATTGCAACAGCAGCTTAAAGCTGAGAATTTGGGGCTGCAGCCTGGGACAGGTCGCGGGGTTGCTCTTTGCATCCGCAGCCCTTTTAAACGTCCGCTCTCTGTTATCGCTTTGGCATTCCAGAGTGCTGAGCCCTGGCCTCAAGCAGCTGGAGGAATTTGCTCCCCAAGCACTAATTCCTTCTTTTTCCCCAGAAGAATCCCATGGGATGGCTCCTGTTGTGCAACGAGGATGGGCTGGTCTCCTGCCAGTCTCCAGATTGGGGCTCTGGGCTTGGTCCCCCCAGTGCACTCAGCTCCACGATGGGAGCTGGGTGATGGGACCATCACACTCCGGCTGTGGTGGGACTGGGACAAGCCCAGGGTGAAGAAGGGCAGCAGCTTCCTCCACCCCTTCCCCCCAAGGGTGCCCAGGTTTTCATCAGCTCGTCCAGAGGCAGAATTGGAACCTGGTATGTAGGGGAGATGTGCTATATCTCAGGTCCTTGCTCCTATCGTGCCCACTGATTTTGAGGACAAAAAGGAAGGTTTCTTTGCACAGAGGGTAGCTCAGCTGTGGGACTCTCTGCCACAGGGCAAAGCTGCAGCAGAATTTCAGCATGGACTGAATTCATAAGAGATAGTAACAAATTGTACATATACAAGAGCAATAGTTTAAAAACTAAAGATGTGGGGAAGAGATAGAAAAGATTCAGGATGAAAACCAGTCTAATTGCTTGGGTTAGGAGGAGGATCAACCACATCTGCTTACTGCAGGGGTTTTTTACTGCTTCTGCTGCAGCCACTGTTGCTGGAGAAAGGCTTTGGGACTTACTGGGCTGTGGGACTGGTGAATCATCCTGGGTGAGCTCCGAAGGAGCCAACGAGCTTTTCCAGAGTCTTTTTGTTGACAAGAACATTGTGCTGACAAAACAGCCCATTTTCCCCAGTCTAACCTTCTCCTTATCAGCCATTCGTTACAGGAGTGTTGGCTGACACGGGATCGTGGCAGGACGCAGATTATTAAGTTGTTGACAGAAAGCTCATCCACTTTGAACAGTTATCATCGCAGGGAGCATCCACCACGCAGGCTGCTCCTGACAGACTCTCTCATCAGCCAGATGCCATGTGTCGGGGAGACTCCTCAAGATGCACGCCCCCATTCTCCCTCTTAATGTATTTAAATGAGTTTCCCAGCAGTGTCACCATTGCTTAACACTGCAGAGCAATTTATGAGGGGACAGAGTGACAGCCTTACCTCCAGATGAGTATGTCTCTTCCAGGGAATAGGTATGGAGGTAGGATGGGGATTGATTTGGGTGAATGCTGTTGTGACTGTTGTCCTAATGAACAAGAAGAGGAAGGAGGAGCGCTGGACTATGACTTCATGAATAGGGAAAACCCACCAGGCCAGACCTACATCTTGCCAAGACCTCCATTGCTCTACTGGTTTTGGTATAAGGCTATTGATTGCACGCAGTGGCTGAAAGACATGCCAAAGGCTGGGATTAGAAAAGCAAAATGCTGTTTGGTGGGGTTTTTTTTCCTGAGATCAATAAATTTGTCCCCTCCTGGAAATAGTGCTCAACAATAACAGGTTTAGTAGATGGGCTCAGCCGTCTGGGCAACCTCTCCAGAGCAGGGTAGGAAGGAAGGAGGTAGGAAGGATGGAAAAGAGCAGGGCAGGAAGACTTTGGTGAAATGTCCTCATTCCTGCTCCTCTGCCTGCTGGGGCACAGTGCTCCCTCCCCGCTGCTTTTCCATCCGGGCAGCTCATCTGCTAATCACAAGGAAGCAGCAAGAACACCTCAAGCCCATGATGCAGCGCTGGAAAACTCAAGGTTTCACTTTGATGTCTGCCTGAAAGATGAAAAATCTTATCAAAGCCAAGAGCATGTGAAACTGCAGATTCTAAAATAATTGGGCCTTCTTAGGTAAGTGTAAATGGGAGGATTATTGTGGCATGGGTAGTCAAACATGTATAAGCTTTTATCGAACTGGAATAGGACACAGGCATTGAGAGCACAGCAGTGCAGGCTTGAGCACACACTGTACAAGACCTGTCAGAAAGCACAATGGTCTTTCTCCAGCCCAGGGATCCTGCTGCCCTGTTAAAGCTGCCTGGAGCAGGGCTGCCAGGTTTGGCCAGCACTTTGCTTGCAAGCCCCAGGAGTAGCTGGTTTTGCGGGGGGGATTTGTCTACTCAGGGAGTCCAAGACCTTTGCTCCATCTCCCTCTGTTAAAGGCTTTCAAAAGACTTCTGCCTGTAAGGCCGAAGAAGACTTTTAAAAAGTTTTAATCTGGTCATTTCTGGTGGGATGGGGACAGGATTGGACATAGGCTACATAAGAACATCGCCTCCCCAGTGCTCTTAGGACAATGGGCCAGGGAACAAGGGACAGCCACGATGTCCAGATGGGCCAGACCGGTGCAAAAGTCTACAGAAATCAGGAGGGATGGAGAGGAGACGGCTTGCCACAGGCCGAGCTCTTGTTGGGCTCCAGTGACGCTTACTCCTGGCACTCAGTGCTTGAAGATAAAACATCAGAGCTGGCCTGGCAGAGGGTGGCCTGGGGCACCAGCTCAGATGATGATGTGGGGATGCTGGAGCAGAACCCAAACACGCCCATTTCTTGTTGCAGCATTTGTGTCATGCTGGCTCCCAACACTTCACAACCACGCTCCGTGCACAACGACACACACATGTGAGCAAGAGCTTCTGGTGTGGGGAGGTTTCTGCCATTGAAAAGGTGCTTTTTTCCCCTGATTGGAAAAGCTAATTAGTAATTAGAGAGGAAGGAACACCACATCAAGTAGATTTGCAGGTTCTTTTCTAGCCCATCGTGTTTGCAGAGAGCGAGGGGCAGCTTCTCCTGTGAGCTGGCAGAGGGGAGCAACGGGGGGATGGACGAAGGAGAGGATCATCTTTAAGAATGAAGAGGACATGAAACAAAATGTTCTTGCTCAATGTTGTAAACAACCCTAAAGTGTTTTGAAAGACTCTGTCAATATAAATTACGGACAAACAAGACACTGGAATTGCAAAAGAGGAACCCAGCTGGAGAAAGGCTGCTCGCAGAGTGCCTCGCCGCCATCCACCTCAGACACTCAACGGCGCTGGCACTGCTCTCCTCTGCCCTCACACATTCTTTTCTATTCTTCCCCGTCTCGCATGGAGGAGACGCAGCGAGTGCTCTGTGTGAGATGAGTGCATTAAAGCATCCTCCAGTCCCAGCTCCTGCAGCCTTGCGAGCAGAGGGAATTTACCAGCAGAGCTCTTTGCACAGCGTTTTCTTGAGGCAGATGTTTCGGGATAATTCTCTGTGCAAGCCCTCCCTGTGGTGTAGGTTTGTAAGGTTTGCTCAGCAGTGTCTGTGTCCTGCTCCTTTCCCATGGGCAGCTCATCCCCATCCCTGCAGGGCAGCGGATCATGGAGCTCTTTGCATTCACCATGGAATAAAAGTGCACTTACGCCATGGCCATGGAGCTGCTGCTGTGCTGTAAATTCACACCGTGGGTTACCTCGTGTTAACTTTCTGATGTGGCCATACCTTCTCCTGGGACAGCAGCCAGAGCTCTGCAAGAAACAGCCACGGCAGTGCTTGCATGATTCAGCTCAGGTAGCAGACAGCCCGGGCGATAACGCTGGTAAAAAAAAAAAAAAATCCCAAACTAGAATAATGTTCTTCTCTTAACCATTGCCGGGAGTGATCTGAGCTTTCAGGAAAGGTGCTGCATGCTCCCTGAGTGCATAGGGATGCAGTGATGGGGAGAAGTGTGCTCACACCCACACAAGTCATGCTTTGGTACAGGTTGGGACCAAAAGTCCCTTTTTTGAAGTGTGTTAACTCTCTCCCAAAGAGATCAATTGAAAAAAAACCTTGCAGGGGCTCTTGGTGTGGAGAGCTCCCAGCCCAGCCCCAGCCCCAGCCCTCTTCCCATCAGGGATCTGGTGATAAATCTTAGGAGGATTTTAATCATACCAGTGGGAGTTACATCTTCAGAACCTCTCTGAATCTGAGCTTCAATTACTGCAACAAAGGCTCCAAAGCCCACTGCAACCCCTCAAATTGTCTGTTTGCACCTCTGACATTTTAATCTAGTACCTAATGAGTAAGACAGATGAAACAGATGAAAAACAGGAATGGCTTCACCCAAACACTTTTTACCACCCCATGAATGGCATGAATTAGGGATCTGAACTTTTTTCTTTGCTGTTTAAAGCACAGCTGTCTAAGTAGAGCTCCAGGAAGAGCTCTCTGCCTGGTGCAGGGCCATGGCACGCACATGGCGATGGTTTAAAGCCATATGGGATTTCCACGGGGCCCTACTGTACTTGGGCCCCGAGTTCAGAGTAAGGGGAGTCCTGCCGCGTCCCTCGTCTCGAGAGGCAACTTTACCAGTTACATAAATAAACCGGAGCGGTTTCATCCACCACTGAAATACAAACACGGCTGGGATGGCAGTAAGCCAAGTAGAGAGATAATATTTTTCTTAGATATTAGCCTAGTATGAAATCAGAGCAGAAGTATACTCAAAGAAAGTCTTGACAGGGAATAATGAGAGTTTCAGGTGGGCTTTCAAAATTTAACTAGAAAGCTGAGAAAATAATGAATTCTAACAATCCTCCCTATGATTAAAGGGTCTCAGCTCTACCCCCCGGAGCAGCACCAGTAGGAAGTGCTTTTCAGAAGGATTTAGTAGTTATCTCTGCTTCTGCTTACATGATGGGAGGCTCCAGGAGAGCCAGCCCAGAGCTCACTGGTCCTTTAGCAGCCGTGAGCCTGGCTCTGCCAATGGCACCGGTGCCCACCGAGCCCTGGTCACTGTGGGGCTGGGGGAGCTGGCTTGGCTGCAGGGCTTTGGGGCAGAGCTTGAGCCTTCCCAAGGAGGAGAAATCAAAGCCAGCCCAGGATGTGAGCAAGGACTGGAGAGAAAGTCTTCCCCATGTGCATATCGCTGTCGCTCAGTCAGCTCTGCCTGCCCTTGGGGCTAAAAATACGTCACCGAGACACCGACAGGGATCCCAGAGCAGAGCTGGGGTGATAGCCTGAGCTGGGGAGCGGAGCCTGGGGAAGCCAAAGGGAAAACAGGGAGAAACCACCCATTTTTGCTCCCACTGCCATGCCAGCAATGATCCCGTGCAGGGGCATCGCTCCGCAGCCAGCCCATGAGGAGCATTTTGGCTGCCGTCTCTCCCTGTCAGCCTCCAGAAACATGAGACGATGGACGGTTCGCAGGAGCAGAACTAACAAGCCAACAAATCAGGCTGCTGCCATCTCCTCCGCCCCTCTCTGTCTGGTTCAATAACAGCCGATGGGGGAGGCTCCCAGAACTGCTGAATGGCTGGATAACCAGGAGCCAAAAACATTCAAAACCACACGTCTAAATTAATTCATCCCAAAGCATCCGCAGACAGCAAAGGGGAGGGGGGGGGGGGGGGGCGGAAATTGGGGGTGAGGGGGAGTGAGGGAGGAGGTGGAGGAAAGGAAACAGAAGAAGGAGAAACGACTTGGCCTCATTTCAAGCCCTTTCTAAAAATGCTGAAAGAGTTTGGCAATACTAATAAAAACCCTGTACAGCAGTTGCCCTAATTTCTCTGAGCAACATCACTAAGAAGCAGGAGACAGGATGGCTGTGGCATGTAAAATAAGGGCTGGAAAGGATGAGGAAAGGGTTTGGAGGTGCTGGATGTCAAAATGAGGGTGGTGGGCTGGAGTCTGGCAGGATGGAGGGAGAGACCTGGGGTGGCCAAGCCGCTGGAGCCCCTCTCAGATGACTCCCAGCTCCAGCTCTGGTCCCCCCCATCTCACCCCAAAACCCCTCCCAGGTTTTTGTGCCATAAGCCACTCTCCACACATACGGCTCAGCCCAATGTGCTCGGCCGACCGCCTCGAGAGTGGCAGGGATGGATTTTAACATTGTATAAAGGAAGCGAACGATGGAAGACTGTCGGCTGGAATGAAATTCAACAGAGCTTCAACAAGAGGCGAGCGAGCACAAAGGCACAGCGTTAGGATTCAGAGCAAGGGAGCCCAGCAGCCAGACAGACTGCTTGCCTGTAATGCGGTGCGGAGAACTTTTTTTTTTTCCTTAAACAGGCTGAAATCCGTGCAGGGGAAAAGTCTGAGACCACGCCAACTCAGCCTTCAAGCACCCTCCTAGGGAGGCGAGGGCTGAGGAAGCACCATGGGATTCCTGCAGGCATGGGCAGTGTGGCCAAGGTTTTCTGTAATGCCACCAACGCTGCATTTTGGGCTTAATTTCTATGAAAAAAATGTCTGTCGCTCCAGAGCATCACTGGTGGCATGCCATGTGGTCGTGCCCAGCTCACCATGGCTAAAGAGGGACGCTTCGGGCTGCCTTTGAAGCTGACTTCATCAGCTAAAAGCTCCAGAAACAAGGTCCCTCAGGAATTTCAAGCTCAATACTTTATATTTTAAGTTTCCAACATTAAACCTCATGTTAATAATGGAGTTTAGATGACTCCATTCCTGGCTGTGTGATCTCAGACTTCTGGCTGGTTTTCCCAACTACTGAACGATGGCATTTCTAGGGTAGAGGTAGACCCAGGTACACATCAGGTGCTGCTAAATTGAAAGGCTAGCATTGATGTTAACAGCACAACATTGAAGGACTGCAGCCCATCAAACCACCAGAACAACCAACGTCACAAACATTTTTGAGTCATCCCATCGAGTCTTACAGGGATATATATAAATAATTATACAGGCTAAAGCTAACGACTGAATGCAAACACTCCCACTGCTGCAGAACTTGGTGACATTCAGCCAAAAGGTCAGTTTTCTCATGATGGTATTTGCATTCTCCATCTACATACATTAGAAGGAAAGCAAAGGAACTGAAAGAGGCAGATGGATGGCCTGGAAGTGTTGAGAGGTGTCTGGTTTAAATAGGGCCCTACATTTATTTTCATCCCCTTTAACTATTAAAGCTGAGCAACAAAGCACCTCCTGGGGTGTTGAGTCTTTTGCTCCCTCAGACCAGGAGCCCCTTAGGGTGAGGACAACACACTTGTGTGCGTCCAGGGGCCCCAGCAGAGCAAACCGGGACACTGAGACTGCTATATAAGACCATGCCCTGCTCCAGGTGGGGATTGATTTCTGGGAAGATGCTGGGGGCTCTTGTAGGGACCAGTAGAGAATGGGATTGCTCTATCAGGGCTACTTTAACTCAAGAAAGAGAGGTGTAGAAGAAGAAAATTGTGACTCAAGCTCTATCAGGGTATGTAGCATTTTTAGGGTGCCCTTCATCTCAGTAATAGTTGAAGAGAATTAAAGATTGCAGAGGAAAACTCACACCCTTTGGGCAGGGGACCACTGAATCCTCATCTGACTCCAGGCCAGCTGTCTCCAGTTGAGATGAGTAAGAAACAGGGCTTTTCTGTCTTTCAGAGCTGATGTTTGTTATCTGGGGAGTGTGGGGAGGGAAGTGGTGTTAGGAAATCTCTCTGACTCAGGCTTAAAACTTGCTCAATCAAAATGTCCACTGAAATGTAGTGTGCTACATCTGAGGGATTTCTTCCTCTGAGCCCTACCCTAGTTGCAGAAGATGATATGGCTCCAAAAGTTTAAAGCTCCAGCTAATTGTAGATGGACTCTTCTACTAGTCTCCAAGCTTGCATCAGTTAAACTTTGTTCCTCTGTGATACAGGACATAGGAGACATCTGTACCACTGAAGATAGGCTTAGTCAGAGCACTTCTGAAGCCTGGGGCTTGCTGTACTAAATGGCTGTTCTTAATGCAGTTTCTGCTGATTTCTGAGGCATCTCAGATAGCAGAATGCATCTTTTTAATTAAAAAGTAAAAGGCTGCAACGTACAGGAACCTGGTGAACCATGTCTTCAAAGTCTGATAAAGGATCAAAGCCAGATAACCCTTCTCCTAACTCCCCAGAACAGGCTGGCAAGCTGGTTTGTACCAACTGTACATGAATTTGAAGTCCCAGTTAGGATTTTAACCACAGCAGATGGTTGAGAAGAAAGCAAAGAGCCTCCAGAGCAGCCAAAGCTGGAACATGGGCTGGGCTCTAATAGAGGAGGCTGATGGTGGGGTCCGGCTTGGTGCTCTCACAGGTACCAAAGGCTTTGAAGCATCTCCTAGTGCATCTTTATGAGAATGTGCATGTGGGGAAGACAACTTGCCCTGGCTTTGGAAAGTGTCTGCCCTAAGCCCTCGGCTAGGGGAAACCATCAATAAAGAGTCAAAATAGGAAATGCCTTCAAAGAAATTTAGGGGGAAAACTAGTCTTTGCTGATCTTATCAGAGGGGAAACGGGAATCGGGATTTTGGGAGGAGACATTTCCCACCCCTGAGGACTGCCAAGCCACCCCGTTCTGCAGCAGAGCCCTGGCAGCGGGGGTGTGCAGGATGCAGGAGAAGGCCTCTGCGGCATTTCTTTCAAAAATAGAGCAGGGGTTACCCTTTCTTTCAAAACTCCTCCCGGGAAGGAGCCGCCCTCTCCCCAGCGCCTCGCCGGCCAGTTGCTCTGTGCATGTTAACCCCAGGCTCAGCCCCGCCGGAGGGTCCAGCCTTGCTCTGCCCTGTGCATTGGGGCTGTGCTCACCGGGTGCTCCTGGGGGAGCAGGTCCCAATTCCCCTGCTGATGGCTTCCCACATGGTCCCAGAAAGTTTGAAATAACACCAAGGAAAAGTAAGGATGTGACCATCTATCTCAATAACGGGACGCTCCCCAGCGCTCCAGCTCTCAGCAGGGCTCTAAGATGGCCAAGCAGGAGACCGTCCAAATCTTATGGTGCAAGAGGAGCTATGGAAGAAATTTTAGGAGAAAAGCCAGATCCCTGCAAGTCATCAGCGTGAGACAACCCCATGCTGCTCAGCCCTCTCAAGACAGATGTTTCCAGGTGTGGGCAAGCCCAGACCATCAGGCAGCTTGGCTACCTTACAGTCAAAACAACAACACGTTCAGAGGTTTGGTGCCCAGAGAGTTACACACCAGTTCATCAGGGAGAAGAAGGGTGGTGATTTGGTAGATTACAAGTGGCAATGTCTCACGAGTCCCCTTTAACAGGCTGGAGATCATCTCATGGATCCAGGCCATCTCTGCTCCTTGGTTTGTGCCTGTTTAAAAATCAATAAAATAATACTGGGCTTCTGGAGGGTGTTGTGACACTCTGTGGATGTGCCTGGAGTGTTTTTAAGTTCCTCTTCTGGAAAGAGCTCTGCAAGTGCAAATGGAAATTGTTATTAACCTTTTCCTGAGTCGTGTACAGACCAGTTTCACTCTAGCATCCAGGGGGTTCAAGCTAAGACCCAGGGTCCCTTCTGCAAGGTAATAAAACATAGTCAAAGGCCATGTTCAGATGGATTTGTCACCCAAACAAAAAGGAAATGAGGAAAGAAGAAATTACAAACATCTCTACTGAATGGGTGAGAGGAGACGGGAACCAAAACTGCAGCCAGCCAAGGAGCTGAGATTTTTACCTCTGCTTTCCTGAGCATCCACCCTGGTGCTGCCGGTGCTCCTCACTGTGGGAGGGATTGAATCTGCTGCGGTGCATTACCTGCAGGGCATGCGGGCTAATTACCAGCCACACGCTCCAGCAAATGGCTCTACCACAGAAAAGTATTATTGACTGAATAAGAGTGCAGGAAAATGGCCCGATCTCTGCTAAGGTAACCTCCTTTTTCTAAATGGTTAATCTCCAACATTAGAGCTAGTGTGTTAAAGGAGGTTTAGGACAATTTAATAGCTCATAAAACTTTATGGTCCCAGTTGAAATTGGAGTGATAACTCTGGAGTGTAAAGCTATACTTTGCTAAATGTCTCCCTTAGATTTTTTATTTTATTTTATTATTGGAAACTTAACATCTGCTACGGCAAAATAAAACGGAACAATTTTCACTGTTGAGAGACATGAGCATTCTGCTTCTCTTCATTCTGTTTATATGTTTATTGCTTAAAACTTTGGCGTCGATATTATCCTTGATTATTAAGATTTCAATCACTTTAAGGAAGGGAGAGATAAAATAAGCCAAAATGGACTCATGATCAATTTAACCTGTGAGCAGAATAGAAACCAAGAGGATGCTAAACCATAGACATCAATATTGTCTGGAGTCTTTTTAAATTTCAACTAATGGTATGGTTCTTTGGCCAAATTTTGTCTGTAACAGTGCTACATAAAGCAACATACAAATCGTCATGAAAAGGGAAATGGAGAGGATCTGGAAGGTGTTTGACCTCTAGCAGTCCCCGTCTTGGTACAAGGTGCAGCAGTGCCTCAGTTTCCCCAGATGTCAAATCCTGGTGACTCCTACAGCTGAAAAGCTCATCCTAAAGATTAAGTGTCATTGCTGCACTGGGCAGTAAATCTGGCCCTGGTAAATGCCTATGTCTTTGGCCAAAAATGTTCTTTGGGAGTCCCAGCATTGGGGGACTCTCTATAATGCCCAAAGTATTATTTTTTTTCCTCCAACAAGTACCTATTTGCTATTCTTTCCCAATTCTTTTCAGTATAAATCTCTGTTCACTCTTTCAGGCCACATATTTAAGGGGAAAAATATGTTTCTAAAAGAGCAGTATGAGAAATGAACTGGTGACTTATGAAGCCAGAACAGCCAGAGCATGAGCAGTGATTCACACAGAAAATGAAATGAAAATGTTAG
Organism: Tyto alba; assembly: GCF_018691265.1. Lineage (NCBI taxonomy): Eukaryota > Metazoa > Chordata > Aves > Strigiformes > Tytonidae > Tyto > Tyto alba. Next base: position 4,358,346 of record NW_024881273.1, read on the forward strand.
TGAACTCGGGCGAAGGGTGCTCCAGCGGGGAGAGGGTCAGCGCAGCCCAGCGCAGGCTCCTGCACCGCCAATCTCTGGTCCCTGGGGTGTGTGGAAGGAAATCTGGGATTTATCCACAGGTCCTGGTGTAGAAGCCAGCTCAACTCAGTCCGAGTACCCAAGCAGGGCTGCTGAGAGCCCAGCGGTCTGTTTTAAGCTTGGTTCTTATTTGGTGCCCCTCGCTCAGCGCATCACCCGGTGCTTCATTACCGGGAGTCACTGGTAATGACTGGGTGCTCCTGGAGCGCGGAGTGGCAAGCTTTCCCCCTGATGCCAGCAGTCCCCCAGAGAGCCTTTGCTGTAATTTTGTGTATTTAATTGGCATTTGGAACATAACAAAACCATTTTGGCACAGACCTGACAAGAGCAGGACATCGTGTACAGGCTTGAAAGGGCTTGTTCCTGACCAGCCCCGGCTCTGGTATGTCCCAGCAGTATGTCCACATCGGGCTGCGTGGCGTGGGAGGACACGAGTGGGCAAACCACTCCTCTTTGAGAGTCCTCTACAGGAGCCACTTTCCCTGACGCGCTTTCCCAGGTAGATGGTGGCAGGCACAGATGTCCCCGTTCCTTTTAGTTCTTCCCCAAATTCTCCTCGCACAGAAGCCCTCGGCTTCCCTGCCTGTCAGCTGCTTCCCGTTTGCGGGGCCACTTCGCAGCGGTGCTTTCCCAGATAGCCCATGATTCAGCAAATACCAGAGCAGCAGCTGAAGAGTTAAAGAGCCTCTTGTTAAGTTGCCCCCAGGGATCCCTTCCCAAGCTTCAGTCTTGGCCTTTGCTGAAAGATTTCCTCCTTCCATGAGATGTCATTTAGGCCATTAAGGGATCTTTTGCGGGGAATAATGCCTATCCCTTACATGTGGTCCCCTTAATTAGTAATTAGGATAATGCAATATTGAAAAAGCAAGGCACAAATTTAATTAGTTGTGTTTTATTAGAGTAACTAAGGAGAAGGCCCCCCGGACTCCACTGGAAGAAAGAGATCAATACTGAACATCTATTTTCACTAGAAAACAATTGCAGCTGACGGCTGTCTGCAGAGCCCGGCATGGTGTGACGGAGCAGCTGCCCACCGCCCGCGATCCCGGCCCACCGAAGGGGAAGGGGAAGCACAGGGCCTGGTAAATAAGTGATCGATATCTCCAGAGAGTATCTGTGTATTCTCAGTTAACGTTACAGAGCAGCTAATAGGAGCTGACACATAGCTATAGGGAGATGGTTTCCATTGCTCAATTAACTAATTATCTTGTAAGCCGTTCTGACTCAAATGGGAAATAATGGCAGAAGAGCTCGGCTTTTGCATCTATTTTCCTTTTTGGCGTGTTGGGTTGGTCAGCTTTGCAAGCAAACCCCTTCCCACTGCCGCCCTCTCATCCCCAGGCTCGCCCGGTGTCACGGTGTCACCCCGCAGATCTGGGAGCAGCCGCCGTGCCGGTCCCCCCCCCCCCCCCCCCCCCCCGCAGAGGCTCACCCCACCCCTCTGCGGGGGCTGCAGGGGGGCTTGGCGGGCCTCGTGCTACGGAGGTGAAATAACACCTTTGTTTGCTCTGCAAACGCTTCTCACGGCGATGCCGTGAGAGATGCTTCCTCTTTGGCAGGGCTGGTGTGCACACACACTTGTTTTTATTTACATGCGTTCTTCTTACTATGAAAACCTCCCATCTGGGCACACATACACCAAGTTATATCAGTGCCAATGACTCAGTAAGTGCCATATCTTTGCATGACTTAATAAAGCTGCCAGACAGTTTCCAGTCTACCTTTTCCTACCTCAGCCTCTGTTCCATAATTGTTAGCTACCCTTCCTGCACTTCATCAAGTACTGAGAGCAGGGCCCTGCTGTGCTAGGAACTGTACAAGTACGTGGTAAGATAAAGGGACTGCATGCAGGCACTTGTAGCTCAGGTAGGAAGATAAAGGCTGGAAGAAAAGAATTATTCTTGTCTAGTTTAGTTGAGGGAGAAATAAAAAGGGTTGTTGAGGGTTGCGGAGAGCAGTGATGGCCACTGCTCTGAGGGCCCCAGGCCAGCGCGGTGGCCACGAGGGCTGCCAAGAGCTGGCAGCACAACGCCAAGCTGTGCAAAAAAATAAGTTAGACTCCAAACTATGTGGGCTTGAATGGAGGTCAGGCTTCAAAAAAAGAAAAAAAAGAAAAAAACATAAAATAAACAATGGCAAAGATAAAACGTGAACTCGCACCCATTTCTCAACCTGGATGCTTGAACCACCCCAGCTGATGCCGCCCCGGTTGGTGCCGGAGAGGGGATGCAGCGACACAAAGAGAGATGGGCTGTGAACCCAACCTCCCCATGGGCCTGTGGAAGCAGAGCTTTTCACGATATTTAATGCTCTCCGGTGCTATTTCGTATATAGAGATCAGTCAGGCTTTGATAAGATCATAACAGGAGGACAGGAGGAAATTGCAGTCTTGCCCAATGCTTGATCTTATGCTGCTGAACTTGCTGTATCTGGGACATTACAGTCCAGCCTTAATAGCATCATATTAAGCTGAGACAATGCAGCCCTGTGACCTTGCGATGCTTGATAGCCATATGTGCTATTTTAATGAAAAATTGGGACTTAAGTAAATGGCCGCCCATCAGCAGAGGGCTGTTAACGGGATCTCGCTCCAAATGAAGCCCGGGCCGGGGGGGAGGGCAAGGGAAGGGAATTGGGATGTAATAGCCATAATCATCCCTCAGTGAATGACCTTCCACCTCCTCTGATCATGGTCCATGATGCTCACGGAGAGGTAACCCCAAGAGAACCGCCACCCCCCCCAGGGCTGCTGGGCTCTGCCTTCGGCGTGCACCCGAATTTGGTGGTGGGCCTCAGTTTCCCCCCACCGGAGCCACACGAGCTGCTGCTGCCACATCACTTGGCTGCGTTAAGGACAAAACACAACTGGATTCCCAGCCGTTCTCCCTTTGCTCCACTCCCCCGTGCCGACACCCACGAGCAGGGACTCGGGGTAGACATCCCTTCCAGGCACATGCGCTGGTTTCCTCCCCCAACAAATTGAAGCTGTAAATATTGATAGCCTTCTCTTCCAGGGCTTTTTAATGCCCTCTGATACTTAGAAACTATTAAGCGCACCCATCATTACTAACCTGCGAAGTAAATGCGTCCTAATGGGCAGGCGAGCTACGCTGGCCCCAACAAATCATTTCTAATGAATAGCACCTGGCACATCCATCACCCTTAAATGCCAAAGCAAATCCATCTGCGTTAGCCGCTGAAAAGAGCCAGGCAGATCTCACCCTCCCTTTCTTCCCAAGGTAGGGGAGGGTTTGGCTTGTAACACGTAAGTGTGACTGTTTCCAATCTTTTCCCATTCCTGAAGTCAGGATCTTCAAGGCGTATTTCTCAATAGCCGGGCTGCTCCTGCACACAATGGCAAGAGGTCTCTGGCAGCAGCATGAAAGGTTTTAAATAGAAACCAGCGTTTCTCCCTCGCGCACACACAATGCTTCCCTGACCCTTTCCCGACCTCACCCTCAAATCTGGGGTTCACAGCCCCAGCCTTGAACCCGGCTCTGTTTTTTCATGTTTGGCCTCTCTATTTCCTGAGGTCAGGCAGCCCACCGCTCCATTAGCATGAAGCAACTCAGGGCTCATTTGCCAAAACTGACATCCTGGGAAAGTCCTGATGAATTTATGAATTAGAGGCTACAGATGCCAGTAAAAGAATTAAGGACTTATTTATTTATATGTATATATACATCTATTTTATTATTTGCAGGAAATCAGCTGGGATGCTTCTGTTTTCTTTTTCTGCAAAGAGCCATCAGCCTTGAACGCTGTGAAGGCTGTGTCAGCAGCAGTTTTCTTTTAAAGAGGAAAAAACACATTTTTAAAGGTCTGTTGTTTTTTTTTTTTTCAGTTGTTGGTTGGTTTTTTGTTTTGTTTTTTAAAGGAAGGGCCAGAGGAAGAAAGTTCAGCGAGCAGGAGGGTGAGGGAGCCAGCACGGCATCCCGGCGGGGTGAGGTGCTCTCACCTTGCAGAACATAGCGATTGCAACACCGAAGCAAAGAGGTAGAATTTATATCCCATAAATCACATGTCAAGTGCCTGCAAGGAGAGGTCATTAAACAGATGTATGAGGCAAGAGGCAAAGTCCATCCATTTCAGAAGACGCTCCCAGTGTCAGCAGCTCTCCAGAAGCCTCGAGAGGCAGGGATCCAACCAGCACAGCAGAAGCTTTCCTGATAGTCTTATTTATTTGATTGCATTTTCTTTGTTGGAATAACTTCTCGGGCTTTCCCCTGGCAGAGCTGCCCAATGCGGGGGATGCGGGATGGGAGAGCGGAGGGTAGCACATCAAACAGCTCAGGAGGCACGGAGGGATGGAGTGATGGATGGAGGCCGCCCTGTGATTAATAATCAAACCAAGAGCTTTTACTGGGAGTCATGTGGAAAATGTGGCTTTGGAAACATTTGTCTTCATCCCACAAACAACAAGTGGTGTTTCTCTCCCTTTCTTTGTTTCTCAACCCCCTTCCCTCCCTCCCTCTCCCTCTTTTGTTTTTTCTTGCCCAGATTCACTGATTAAAATCTTTTCCATCCTTTACCTGCTCCAAGTGGCTCCTGTTCTGGTTTGATTTATGCTTTGCTTATCTCAAGCTTCAGTGGAAAAATAATGACCAGATAATAAAGAGCACTAAGTAGCTTTTCAAATGACATGGTATCCACTGCACAGGACTGGGTTTTGCACGAACGGGGAGGGAAACGCTGCGACGGTCTTGGGTCAAAGAAGAGGGAGGATAACGGAGAGAAACTCCACTCCCACCGCAGCCGTGGCCCAGCAGCTCCTGGCTGGTTGAAAGCCGGGGGCTCCTTCCAGTGGGTGCCTCAGCCAGCCCCCCCAGGACGAGCCGAGGGTCAGGCAATTTCACTTGGCAAATTGATGTTGGGATTTTGGCTGGTATTGCAATGGCTGTTGGTCCTCCCGTGTACACACGGTCCAGGACACCAGTTTCTCTCGAGCAGACTCACCAGGATGCTCTTTCCCACCGCCTGGTTCATCTCCTGGACGAACCCTGTCAGTGAGAGGAGAACCTCAGCTCCATCGTTCGGCCAACCTGGGGTGCCAAAACCCCACTGGTTCCTGCGGCCTCTGGGTCTTGCTGCTCCCAACGCACCTGCAAGGGCTCCAGACCCATGGGGCTTCACCCACAGCAGTATAAATCAGACTTTTCTATAGGGTTGGGTCCTACAGGTCTCCCTGCCTTGTTCCTTGCTGTTTGCAAGGACACACAGCTCCACTGTTCCAGCTTTCCCCAGCCCCTGCACCAGTGTCATCTGGTTAAAGAATTGCCATTAATTTTAGGGTAGGAAGGACCCATTGTTTACGGTGCGATCAGGGAAAAGGGAATGTTTGTGTTGCCAATAAACTATTTTTAATTGTAATGTAGATCCAGTATGGCCAGCAAGGTAGCTGCTGTGCGGGAGCAGCAGGCTGGTTGCAGAGCAAGTGGGGTGGCAGGCTGCAGGGAGGAGCTCGGCGGGGACAAACGCTGTTCGTCGTCCCGCAGCGAAACCTCGAGCCGCCTGCCCGGCGCGAGCGAGCGCCGGGATTCACAGCCGTGCTCGCTCAGACCGGGAGCAGCGGTAGCCAGCTCTGTCCCTTCCAGTACACATTTCCAACAAATCATCCCCCAAAAACGCGCTGCTCGGCTCAGTTTAAAGCAGAGAAGGGATACGGGCCAGCGCGGGACTTGCAGTGTGAAATGATGGTAGAGGAGGGATAGCAGACGTCCCTTCTGGCTTTAAATAATCCTAAAAAATAGACGTCTCCGGATTGCCTCCTGGCTCCTTGCAAGGGGTAAGGGGTGCGTGTGTGAGTTTGTCGGGAAAGGGGAGGGATGCCTGTTTATTTACCCCTCTCCTCTGGCAGGGAGCCAGCAGCTTACACCTATGGCAGCACCGGAGCCCTCGCCGCCGAGCATACATTCCCCGCGCTGTATGCTCTATAAATACGTGTGCATGACAGATTTGGCACCGTGTATTCCTGTAAGTGATGTAATCTTTGGGAAGTTACTTAGCAACCATGGAAAATGTTTTGGAGGCTCTAATTTTTCAGTATGGTAAAATCGTATATTTATGCAGTGCAGCTAATCAGCTTGCTGGCAAGTCAGCGACGATGATCTCATTTTCTTCATCATTATTTTATGTGAATTGGGCTTTTAGCACTAAAGAGACCACAAAGATTTAATTCAAAAATGTGATTGCTTTATGTTTCCAGGGTATCATTAACATGGCATCTACGCAAATAACCATGGTAACAAACTGGTAATTAGTACATATATGGCACTTATTATTAATACAGAAACAGGACAAGTTCCAAATCAGCACAGATTACAGTACATTATTACCATAGTAATTACCTGCAGTAACACACACAAATTGAACTAAATGGCCAATTGAACTAGAGTGAATGGCTTTTTATTCCAGTCCCTAAATAATGTGCATTCTTGGCTGAGTAGTTCAAGGTAAATAAAACTGTTTTAAATTTATTGCCAACTTTTTTTTTTTTCCTTTGGTGGGGAAGGGCTGGGAATGGCAGGAGTCAAGAACTTTTTTTGCCATGCATACAGTATAATTATTGTACAGACTAAGCCATTCCTGACTTCCATAGAAAGACAAAGACGGTAAAAGTTATTAGTTTCTATTTTATTAGTGGGTTTATTTCTGTAATTTCAGCCATGAAGTAATGTTCAATGTATCTAAAAGAGTCAATGCCAAATAGCATAGGGTCCCCGTTCAGTCTTTTGGTTTCTGAAGGGGAGGGTTGAGAGCGAGAAAGAATATCTGCATTTGGAGGAGGGTAGAAAACTAAACATTTTCAAAATTATCACATTTATTAAAATAATGGAAAAACAGGGGTTTGGTCTAACCATTCCCCCATGGTTTGAGGTCTCAATATAAAAGTATTGAACCCACAAACCCCAAGTCAAACTCAAGAAGTCAAATGCACTGGCTGGACCTGGCAGTGCTGAGATTAAGCCAACCAGCAAAAAAAGACAAAAGCTCCAAATTGCTTCTTATTCTCCCCATTTTCTACATTATATGGGTGCTCTGACGCCTATCGCAGCCCAGGAAGAGCTGGAAAATATCTCTTTCAGGGGTGTTAAAGGATGCTGAAGCCCCAGGGCTTGGCTGAGCAGAGGCAGAGCGGGGTGAGCCGGGAGCGGTCCTGCCGGAGAGGTGCTGCCAGGCAGGAGCCCTTTAAAGGTGAGAGCCATCTCTCCATCCTAATTTTTCTCTTTGGAAATGGAAATAACATTTAGAGAGAAGCTTTCAAAAGAAAGCTCTGCCTGGCCTCTAAGCCTGCAATTTTTGCAGGCCTGGGAGCAAGCGCTGCGGCGGTGCCGCAGGAGTGCACAAGTGTGTGCAAGGCACGCTGCGCACGCTCACGGACAGCCAGTCCTGCAGGTGCACAGTTCAAGACCTCTTATTTTCTTTTTTTTTTTTTTTTCCAGCTTTGCCTCTTGAAACGATTCTCCGGGGTTCTTTGTATGATGATGACATTACCATTCACTTCTTATTTGGAAGGGCTTTCTTCCAGCTGACATTTTTTTCTCTCCAGAGCCCCCCTGAACAAGTTCTCAGAGTGCAGAAGTGGCCCCAGGCCCACCAAATGAGGTGCCTCCTGTCTCCCCAGCACCAGCGAAAAAGAACAGAATTAAAATTGCAGTTATTCACAGATTTTCTTCCCCCCTTCCTCCTCTTTCCTCTAGACAAGCATTAGTATTTCCACTCGCTGCCAGTAATTCAGACAATACCATTCCTCCAGCTGATGGTGTTGAGCAGCACTGGATTGTATGTTCCTGGTTTGTGATGGAGCCAGGCGGTACATGAGGGCTTCGGCAGCCGGCACAGCCATGGAGAGTACCCTACACATGGACCTGTATGAGGGAAAAAGTGGAGAACCTTCCCCACCAAAACCACTCTTTTATTATGCTCTTTACCTCTGCACTTCTGACAGGCACACTGGAGAATCATTGTTCCTTTATCAGATCCATCTCTCGTTGTATTTTACCTTCCTCAATTCAGAAGAAAATTATTATTTTAGCAGGCAAGCATTTAATTAAGTTTCACTGTATTTGCTTTGGCTCTCACAGCATGGAAAATCTCCTCCTTTTGACAACGATCCATTGAACGTGGGTTCCGATTAAGCCAAATTGCCTGTAACTCAGTTTTATGCAATCCCCCCCTCCACTCTCCATGCAGTTCCCTTCCTCCTTCCAAATCCCAAGCCCACCTAACGCCGCTGCAGTGCTCCCGGCCTGGCCTGCCATGCCAAAAGCGTACGTAACCCCTTTCAGCACCCAGCAGAAGCAGCAACACTTCTCATCCCGGCATCGTGCCGCCTGCCCACTCCTCCCCCCTGCACCCCACCGCCTGACTCACAAACTTGCCACTTCAAATTAACACCCATTAGGGCTTATTTCCATCACGCTCTTCCTACGCACCCACAGCAGAGCATTACCTGGTTTCAAAACAGGGTTGAAGCCTTGTTTTGATGCTGAGTTTATCCCAGTTTTGTTTCTTGGCCGGGGGGGGGGGGGGTTTGCTCTCATCGGAGCAGAATACATCATTTTGGAGGGTGGGAGCACAGCAGGGCTGCCTCTGAGGAGCAGCTCTGCTCTCAGCCTTGGATAATCCAGCAAGTCCACGGCACATCATTCCTAAGGGGTAAAAGACTCTTTTTCCTCTACATTGCCAACGGCCATGAGCAACTCATCTTTGTACAGTGATTGGGAGCTGCTATTGAGGACTGTTCCTCCTGTGATGGCCATTTTTTGCTTTCATTTTCTCAACAGCAATTAGGGGGGGCAAAAAACCCATGGTGGGCTTGGTATCCTCAGCTCTCAGCCCTCCTCCACAGGCGATCATCAGGAGCTGGGACCTTTCTCAGCCCGAGCACAGGCTCAGCTACCCCCAGAGAACCACAGCAGTCAGACCTGTCCTAAGGACAGCCTAGGAAATGCTGTCACCACCTCCCCCGGTGCCACAGCCATTGCCTCACTGCAGCCCCCTCCTGGTTCCGGGGGCCAGACCAGGCACCCCAGGACCCCCCCGGGCCCCAGGAGCTGAGGAGGGCTGTGCACAGGTCCACGCAGGACCGTGCAGCCAGCCCCTTGCATCAGCACCCAGCCCGTGTGCTAACTCCCACCAACCTGGGATGCAACATCCCACTTCGCCTTAAAAACCCCCGAAGGACAGAGCAGGGCTTTATTTTCTCTCTCTCCTCCTCTCTTCTTGTTACTGTTTTGTTTTGCAGCAGTTGCTGCTGTTGCCATGCTATCTCCTTTTGTTGCTATGGATTAATAGTGTTTTTTACTTATTTTTATGTATGTCCTGGGAACATGATTGCTTAATTTGCCCTGCAGGTTTGTAGGCCTGACAGGCATTTCCACATCGTCCCAGTGCTCACCTTATCTTAAGCCAGTTCTGGGCTGCTTGCAGGGTAAATACCTGCAGAAATGTTCACTCAGAGGCTTGGAACTGGTATTTGCCCCAGCAAGCGGCCAGGGTGTGAGCAGAGGGGACATACTGTTCCTACAACCTGTGCTGTGCGCTCTCTGATGTCATGGGCCTGTTTTTCATCTAGCCCAGAATAACAACTCAGAGGCCACCAGCGTAACGGTCTACCAAGCCTGGGCAGAAGGATGGGCTCCAGCTGTCCTCCACGGACCCCCAGAGCCCAGAGATGACACATCTGAGGGCTTGCATAAAATATGTTCCTTTATGTTATTATAACGGGCAGCAGGATTTTGCCTCCAGCTTTTTTTGTCCCTGGAAAATCCTGGCCATTAGAGAAGGGCCAGGAATCCCCGGGGAGCTGTGCCACCGGCAAGCCTTTTGTCTCCAGCACGTAACATGGTGATGGCAGCAAGGGTGTCGGAAAGAGAATAGGAACAAAGTGTTTTCCAGTGATTCTAGGAGGTTGGTTTGTATGCTGTGAAGCCAGAAGACTCAGCACAGGGAGGGCTGAGCCCCTGAGGCCGTTTGCTCGGGCCTCAGTTCGTTCACGTCCCACGAACCCCAAGGGCTGGTCCGTCACTGCCGACCGACCGACCGCGGCAGCGTTCACCGTTGCTGCTCTAAGTACCCCCGGCCACCCCCTTGCCACCAGCCAGTCCTAGAGGAGGACTGGCAAAAGGAAACCACCGCAAATTTGTGATTTCATCATGTTATACGGATGGGACAGCATGGAATGGGGATCAGGAGGGATCTGCTCTGGATCTGGCTCCACTGCGCACTTCTGCTGGGATAGTCTGCTTTATTATGTTAAGGCAAGCCTTTAATTGCCTTGCGTCTCCATCCTCCCCACATGAAATGGGGAAAACAATCCATCCTTTTGTCCCATTATTGAAATCTTCAGGGAAGTGACTTCGTCCTATTATTATTTTTGCATTTGGTTCACCACAGTGGCCACCAATCCCTAATGCGCTAATGAATATGGATGCAGGGATCGGTCTCTTCCCTTCTGTAATTAATCTTGCCTCCATCCTACTGGGTCATCTAATGAGCAATACTCAGACAAATATTCCCCCGGAGTCATGAGCCTCAGCGATTCCTCGGTTGCACACATCAAAGGGGGGCTGGTGACATCATGGAGATCACAGAAAACATCAAGTCTGTCTGTCTGAGGGGGAAAAAATAGCTTCTCGCAGATCCACAGCTGGTGGGGCTTTTAATTACACAAGGGCCAAGGAACATTCCAACCATAACATCCTGCAGCCTTTCCGCCACCAGACAACGCGTCTTTTATTAGTGTAGGAATGTATCTTTAATAAACTGGAGGTTTTTAACTTGTCAGAGGGTGCCGGGGACTGGACCCACTGTGGTCTATTTTGGCCTGGCTGTTGTATCAGCAGCAGGGCAGGTCGTCCCCCCCCTGCCCTGGTCCACTGTGATGCTTGCTGCTCTCCCTGCACCCTCCGGTCCCAGGCACCCCACGCTCCTACAAGGGGGTGACTCGCTGGACCCTCCACGGGCATCTCACAGCATCTTCCTTGAGATCCCACCCAAATCCACCCATGCCCCCGCGAGCAGAGGGGCTGACAGCACATCAGAGCTGTGAGTGAGGTTAAAGTCATTACGACAAAGGGGCGAGCCCATTCTGCAGCCTTAGTGATCTCTGCCGTCGTCAGCGCTGGGGTTTAGGGGGGTGTTCCTTGTAAATAAATTTGGTTTTCTCCAATTCCAAAACTACTGTAGCCATCTTCCTCACCTCTGTGTGTGTATATATATGAATAATGTATGATCCCGTGTAATTCAGCAGAGTTTGGGCCTTTATTTGAGGTTTTCCTTCACCCTGCTTAAGGCAGCACCCGAGGGAAGGTGAGGCTGAGCAGTTGCTCCACCAAGTAACAAATCTCCCATATTGTTCCCTCTCCTTTATTTTTCCTGAGCGGGCAGTAGCAAGGCAGCCTGAAAAAAGCGTGCTGTGTTTCCGAGGCGTGCAACCCTGCAAATGGCTGTTTGCTTTAATCAATCCTGGAGGAGCCCGTGGGGCCGGGAGAGGTGCGACACCAGAGATTTGTTCTATTGATTAACCCAGCGCCGGGGATGTGAGGAATCAGACATGGGGAGTGGATAAAAGCCTGGGAGGTGAACAGGGCTATTGTCAGGTTTGGTTTGCAGGTTATTTGGTTTGGGGGATTTTATTTTTATTTTCCTACCTGCGGGGCTGAGAGAAAGCAGAGTAACTTTTCTAATATTCCTCCCTGTTTCAACTTCCCTGGGTAACACCACACGCCAGAGAGACACCCCCCGCCCCCTCCACTTGCCAGCCTAAAGTAAGATTTCACATTATTGCATCTGACAGCTCTTATTCCTCAGGCACTTTCTTTTTCCTTCCTCAAAGGAGAGAAAAAAATATCAAAGGTTTCAAAACCTGAGCACTTTCTGAGACCGCAAAATGCAGCCCCGTGTCGGGAGGGATGCTCTGAGCCGGCAAGCAGGAGGGAGGGTGGATGTGATCCTGCACAGCTTGGGAAGAGTTACATTTGTTTGACACTGCATTTGCCTTGGGCCTTTGGAAGATGTTTGTAGTTTTCAATTAATCTCATTAGTTTGGAAGTAGATGGAGGGGTGGGAAGGCAGGGAGGAGAGGCGGGAAATAAAAATAATTTCACGGGGAATTCTCTTTAATGACTTTTTAAAAACGTGTAATTGAAATCGGTGCTGGTGAAAAATGTTTTAATAGTGCTGAAGCTGGCTGAGGGAAAGCAGCAAGAAAAACCCTTGTATGAGGGATCTGCTGGGACAGGGCTGGGCCGGGGGGGCACAGGGCTGCCGGGGGGGCTGGCATGGGGACAGCAGCAGGATCGGGACCCACGGCCAGGTCCCCCAGGCCTGGGCTCCACCGGTGAGTCACCCCAGCTGCTGCAAAGCCCTGGGAGAGCCCTACTTGCTATCATCGAGTGAGCTTTTAATTTCCTTTTGCTGCTCTCCTGAGGTTGAATTTGCAAGCCTGGAAATAGTGATTTCTGCAGCTTGCCTCTGCCTCGCTTGCCGAGGAGCTGCCAGACCCCCGCGGGTGCAGGCGGCCACTATTCACCCGCTGTGGTGACACTGGGATGACGCGGGAGGTGGCTTGGGGTGAGGACAGGGCACGGACTGGCAGGGCTCCAGCCCCTCCATCCCTGGAGGGATGGCCAGAGGAGGGATGGAGCCTGCCCGTGCACTCAGGGCATGAAAACCTCCCTGCCTCATGGTAACCACCCCCAGCATCGCCCCTGCCCACGGGAGGGGAGCCCAGCACGCTTCGGGGGACACGGGACACACCGAGCATCCATCCAAATTCACTGCATCCCAATTAACCACACATTCAACAGAGAGGGAGAACTGTTTGGTGAGAGAGGTATCTCCTGCTCGGGTTTCGGGGACGATCCTGTAGCAGAGACCCCCACCTGCCCCCCCCCCCCCCACACCCAGCGCTGCCCCGAGCCCCACGCCGACCCAGCACAGCCATCTCACCACAGCCTCCCCGGCAGAGGTGTGCCCTCCTCTCCAGCCTCCAGGCTGAGCACTTAATTGATCGGATTATCCCTTATTTACTAATTAGCAGCCTTGTGCTCAGACGGCGGGAGCGGGGGCCAGCAGCGCTTTCCCTTTATACCCAAGCAGTTGGTGTTTGACGGCGGCAGAGGCTCCGTCAGCAATTTACTGTGATTCATTTCTGCCGTGTAAAACTGAAACTTGGCACGGCGCTTTCCCAGGAGCAAAGCGACGCCGCCGGGAAGAGGCAATGCCAGACTCTGCCCACCTTTTAACTTGTCTTATTTTTCCTTATTCCACACCAGGGTTTGGTTTGCTGTGTTTAACGAGCTCTGTAATTGCTGTCAGAGAGAAAGTCTGCTGCTCCATGTAGGTAGCACTAATAGAGAAGAGATAACTCAATGCAGGGGACATGACACTGACACCCAGAAGACTTGGCTTTTGTCCCAAAATCATTGCCCGCTGTAAAGACACATCCTCTTGTCCATCAACCACCTCTCTCCATCCGCCCCATGCCGCGGTCCACACTGCAGTGTCTCACTGTGGGTGTTCATCCACCCTGCCCCAGATCAATACTCACTGGCTAATGCCACCAGCAGTCAAGCAAATTAATTTGTGTCCACATGCCTGGGGAGAGGCAGACTACAGGATTAGGCCCACTGTGTCACCAGATGATACTTTTATTCCCCCCTAACTCTTAATTAGTGAGAATGTGGGGACTTGGGGAAAAAAAAAAAAAAATCACCTAGCACCATAATATCTTCTCTTTCCTCCCCTTGTTGGCCATTCTACTCCTGCCACCCAACCAACCACCTCCGTTGAAGGACAGAAAAGAGCAAACTATGACAGAAATATCCATCCATCCTTCGCAGCAGAACCTGTGAGGTCGGCGAGAGTGGCCCAAGAGTGTAAGATGCTAAAACGATGATAAAACAACAGTCAAAGAAAAAGGCTAAGGGGTGTGTTGCCAGACTGAATAAATCAGATAGCTGGGGAGGAAGGACACTTAAATCCACTGATGATCCATTAGCAGGCTCTGTGAGGAGATGTGAATCTAGCTTCTGAGCCAGAGAGCACAACTTTTGACTTAATAGCAGCCAAAACCTTGCATGTGTTACTTAGAGGTTTCCCGGGGCCACACACACTCCAACACCTTTCCTTACCAGAAGCCAGTTACACAAAAGGGAAGTTTGCTGTAGGAGAACATCTCGAAATACACGTCCATGGGTCCAGGTCGCTCTGTTCCGGGGCTGTCAAGCGTGGAGGGTGTGGGGCAGGGATGCCGGGGCTGTGGGATGCACGTGGGGCCCAGGGTGGGGGACAGGCTGCTGCCGGGTGGCTTCATCCCGGCGGTCAGACACCGCGACACGGCCCCGGAGCTGCCGGCTCCCGGCTGACCGGGGGGCAATGCCGGGGCAGGGGGGTACAGCGGGGCAGGTCCTCCCCCCACCACTGCGTTTGCTCTCCTGCCAATGGATCGGTTGTGCTCGGAGGGCTCTGGGCTGTATGTAGGTCAGGCACATCGCCGGCTCCGGCACCGCCATGAGGTTATTAAGATGAACAAGAATCTCCCCTTCTCTCTCCATTCAACCCCCTCGATGCCCAGCCCTTGGCGGAGGGCAGCCTTGGCTCTCCTCCAACAGAAGAAGAGCATTTCTTTGAGGCTTTGGGCTCATCTGAGCAAAGCCAGCATGTGTGAAGCTCCTGGACCAGTACGGACGCTGTGCCCTGTACATCCCCTTGAGCAATGAGCTCCCTGTTTGTCTGTGCGTGAGGAGAGCTCTGTGCTGGGCGGGGAACGGGCAACATGACCCAATTCATGGTTTTCTGTCAATAAGGTTGGCACTGCTCCCTCTCAGCTTTGTGAAACGGATGGGGCTGAATCAGCTCCCAGAGAAGGGGGGATTTTTCTGCCAGGGCCCACTGCAGCCCCCCCCCCAGGCAGGCTGGGCAGCCCCAGGGAGGAGGGAGCTGGATGTCCCACACGTGGTTGCTCTCCTGCTGGGGCAGGAGAAGATAAGAGACATCCTAACCTTCAACCTTGGGAGCCTCTGGTTTTGGCCACCCAGCTTTGATTCCCCCTAGAATCCTTTATCATTCAAAGAGGAAAACCAAATCCTCTGGGAGCTTGGGCTCCTCCCAGGCTCGGTAGCTGGAGGGAGGGGGAGGCATGGTAGGAGCGAGAGAGCAAGCAGAGAAGAAACTTTCTCAAATAAAAAATATTCAGTGGTTTAGAACAAACTTTGCACTAGCTGAAGATTTGACCTTGTGTTCTCTCCTAAGAACAAACAAGAGAAGAACGAGGATCATATTATTTTGCTTGAAATTTGGAGTGGATCAAACCCCTGCTGTTCCGAGCTCCTGCAATGAATGGCTATAAACAACATGCATTTCCGGAGAATGAATTAAACAGCAAGCCTGAGTACTGACTGTATTTTAAGAGATGTTTATTTGTCCTCATTGCTTCTCTATAAAGGGTTGCACAAGGACTTACTAAATTTTAACCCCGCATTGTTCTTGGGTAAACACAGCCCTCCATCCAACGTGAGAAGAGCTCACAGCCCAAATAAGCACACGTTAGCTCCTGCTCTCCAGAGCACGCAGCCTCCCAGCAGCTCCCGAGGCAGCCCTGGCCATCAGCACTGCACGCAGACCCCAGGGCAGCCAGATCATTCCCGATTGCCCGCAGACCTCTGACAGTTTTCTGCACTTCTCTGCCAAAAAGTTTTTCGCAAGGAGGTGAGGAACCACCTTGACCTGCAGAAATGTAGCCGAGCCGGTAACTTGCATCTCAGCTCCTCTCCTTTTTTTACATTATGGAAAGGCAAAGGGTGAGAAACCATGAATGCTGGCCAAATAGCTGAGCTATTCCCCACCAAGTCAAGTCCAGGGGACAGCCTTGTCCGGGGGTCCTCCCGCCCCAGCTCCCACCACATTGTGGAACAAGTGCTGCGGTGGGTGCGTGGGTCCTGGTCCATCTCTCGCGTGCCCTTCCCGCAGGAGAAGATGATGGAGGGAGTGAAGTACTGAGAGCTGCCTCCTCCCGAATTTGCACTCTGTCACACCCAGGATCACTGGTGAACACACAGAAAAGGCTAAGGGGGATTAATACCACCGCATACTCTCTGTCTTCTTTGATTTCCAGTGTCTAAACAGCTGCACTTTTGGACCATCTGCTGGCATCCAGTGGGGTGGGGAGTTAGGTCTGCACAGTCATTGGCATTCAAGCAGGAGGAGCAGCCTGGAGTGCAGTATTTCTGGGGGGAAAAAATGGTTTTGCTGCTCGCGACAGAAAGACTAACTAAAAGCATGAAAAGCAAACCCCAGTGCCTCGGCATGGAAGCCAGGCCAGCTCTCCCTGCCTCACCAGGAGTCCCTGAGAAGTCCCTACCCCGCTGCTTTTCAGGGTGCTTTGGGGCATTTCCCCCACTTTGGGGACATAGCCACATGAGATGAGATGCTGAACGTGATTCTCCAAAAAAAAAAGAAGGATCTGTGCCTTGTAGAAACATTTCTGAACTCATGTTTGTTCCCTCTCCTGGGTCTGGGCAGAATGTCAAAGCCTGCTCTGAGCTGGAAATATTTTAAGACTAGCACTCACTGGAGACTGAAACAATGGCAATTCTTCAGCTACCGAGGCTTTTATAAAAGGGCTTTTGACATAGAGGCTGCTTAGGCTTGGGGGTTTTTTGTAGTTGGTTTTTCTCCCAGAAAATACTGTGCTCGTGTCCACGTGCATGTTTGTGCGCACACTTTTGCGTGTGCAAAATAACCTCTTGGCTTTCAGCTGGGCCGTTCGTGTGAAGGCCCACGAGGATGCCCGCGGCCCTGCTAAAATGCAGCCAAGCTCCGGCGAGGAGGGAGGCAGCGCCGCTCACACGGGATGCCATGCAGCGATGCAGGAAGAAGACATTTTAGAGTAAATGTCAGCTTTTGCGTTTCTGGGTTTGGGGCTTTTTTTAAACATGTGGGTGGGACTTTTAATGCCCACATGAATCTGAGACAGTTTCAGTCTCCAGGGCTTATCCAGAAGATTCACACAAACACTATGGAAAGTGTCTCTTTGCTTAGGAGAATGAAATTTGACACTGCAGAGATTTTAACCCGGTATTCCAGCAAGGAGCCTCAGTGGTTAGTGTGTCATATCTGATAAAGGCTAATCAGCCCTCCTTCAGGCACCATTCAATTCTTATTTCCATCTGCCTCCCGTGCATATTGCGTTATCTATGATATGTACTCACATGCAGGCAAACCGGTGCAAACTCTGCTCAGCTCTGCTCTTCCCTTGACACAAAACCGAAAGGCAATGAGAAGTGTGAAGAAGTACACGATGGACCCCACAAACAGAGCCCTTGCAAACAGCCCGGGCGGGTCTTCAGCATTACCTGGAAACCAGCAGCGTCCAGCACCAGTTTGCGCTGGTGTGGGGACGGGACCCCAATGGGGAGGGGGATTCCTGCCCAGCTGCTGGCCCCAGTGCCTGCCCCGCTCGCGCCGTCCCACCGAGCCTCCTCTCCTTGCTAGGTGTCTGAAGCCTCCTCAACAATTATCCCTGTTGCTGTTTGTTCAGGCGATGTGGATTTAGCTCTCCAGCCTCACGTGTAGTGTGTGTATAGGGAAAGATAGATTGCCGCTACTTTCCAGTATAAATCACATTCCTTACAACACTCCAAAGTAGCATTTTCAACCTCAGGGTGCTAATAGGATCCAGCAGGAGAAAGAAATGTCAGCTAAGTAGCAGGCGCTGTTTGGAGAGTGCAATGGAGCTGATCCGCAGCCCCGGGGCAAAAGGAGCAATCCCAGGGCAAAGGTTAAAGAGTTCAGGAGCACTTCAGCCTCCTTAATTGCAACAGGCCTCTTACACAGCGCAAGATGGATGACTCCAGCCGGGCAAGGGGGGCAGAGCGGGGCCAGCAGCATCACCAGGCGCAGGCACGCAGGCGGCCGGGGGGACCGCGGCGGAGGGGACCGTGATGGAAAGCACCACGGCAGCTCCTCACCCCTCTCTTCTCCCCAGGGTGCTGCTGGATGGCAAGGTGGCTCATGTCACACCGGGATCCCCGGCCGTCGGCTCTGTCCCCTCCGCTGGGACCCTCGTCCCCAGCTTCGGCTGATAAATGGGGAATTTACATCGGGGCGGGTTGGTGCCGTGGGGGTTTTGTTGCAGGAGCTCAGCACAGCACTCACCCAGGCAGATAAATAGCTGGTAGCGAGAACTCCAGCTGCCAAGGAAATGTTTCTTGCTCCCCTGAAAATCATAAGGAACATTTTAAGGGGAAAGAGGGAGAATTGGTTAGTGTTGCTGTTCTTGTCATTTTTACAGGATTTATTTTCTGATTTCCTTTTATTTTGAATCTTCAGAAGCTGAGCATGTTTTGCATCAGCCCCAAGGTGCTTCTGCTGGGAAGGTGCCTCAGATAGTATTTTCAGTAGAGTTTTGACTTGTTTTCTGACACACATCTGATAAATGTCATCAAAAGCTAATGTTTTGCATGGAAAAGGTCTTCTGCATTATTTTTCTTATCTAAAGAAAAAAAAATTAGAATAAAAATATTTCATTCATTTCTCACCAGTGAGGCTTATGCTGTTTCCCTGGTGATAAAAGCACAAGGCTGGCTCTTGAGACATACGCATTTAATTCCCAGCTCCACCACACACCCCCGCGATGACCTTGAACAAGCCACTTAGGCTCTGATCCGCAGGGGATGAGATTTTTCTGTTAAAGCTCCCGTTTGGCCTCTTCGGTTGGGATAACGTCTGCAAAAAAAAAAACGTTCCTTTCACACAGGCACCCTGTTCCCCACCCCGTCGCCCACCCATCCCACGGGACCCCGCTGGAGGGGCTGCCCTGCGTGGGTGCTCCTTCCCTGCGCCCCGAAGCCCACCTGGGTGGGTCGAGGATGCCCTCTCGTGGGAAGAGCCAGGCTCAGCCGCCCTCCCAGCGCCCCGCGGGGACGTGGGCAGCCCCACGGGTGGCCACAGGTACCCCTGGCCCCGCGCTCCCCCTGCCCCAGGCTGGTGCGGATACCCTCAGCACCCCCCCGCCCTCCAAGCCCGCTGAAATGTCCCCCATCCTCCCCAGGATGCAGCCCTGCTGTTGGGGCATCACCAAAACCTTTCCAGGGCAAAGCGTTCAGCACCTTTTATTGAGGAGAGGGGAGAGGAGGGCGTCCTGCCTACCTGTAAGAGCAAGGACGGGGGTAGCCCTGCTCCCAGTCCCCCGCACGAGGGTCCCACAGCCCCCACCCCAGCCCTGGGGGGCTCAGGAGAGGAGCAGAGCGGCGAGGATGCAGGGCAGCAGGATGCAGCCGCCAGTGAAGGCGGAGGGGGGCCGGGGGGCTCTGGGGGAGCCGTTGCAGAGGTCTGTGTCGCAGCAGTGGATGCGGACCCCCGGCAGCTCCTGCTGCTGGCAGTGACGGGAGGTGGCACAGCCGCTGGTCAGCAGGATGCCCAGGACCACTGCAAGGCAAGCACAGCGCAGGACGTCAGGGACAGGGGGACAACGGTGACAGCCGGGGTGGGGGTGATGCTCTGCCAGCCTGCCACCAGGGCCAGGCCCAGTTTGAAGGCTCTGAGGTTTGCTTTGGGGTGCGAGCATCACCGGTTTGATCAGGCACCCCCCGTGAGCCCAGCCCACCCCCCCGGGCAGACTCACCGCTCTCTGTTTTAATGCAGAACCGGTGTTTGAAGCCCTGGTGGGAGTGGGAGCAGGTGATCACCTCTGGGTTAGAGCACCCCATGTCCACGTTTTTGGTGCCAACGATGATGTTGCAGCCATAACACTGGAGTCCGGACGCTAAACAAGAACCAGATGGAACAAAAGTGGATTTTTCCAGGGGAAAAAACACTTCAACTCCTTCCTAGCTGCTCTCTAACAACGGCTTTGCAGCGCTCTCTGCCTCGCCAAGTCGCATTAAGCACTGAGCCAGAGCCCGAAGCTGTCTGCAGCTTGTTTACCCAGTGGGCCCCAAAAATATAAAAGTATCTCCCGCTAGAGGTCAGTGCAAAATCAGAGATTAGCTGGGGATTTGCACTGGTATCAAATAATGGGAACAAGGGAGCTTTGAAACAGGGTTCGTAAAGAGTAGGTGAAACCTCCCAACCACAGACACCACCGAGCCAGGGCTCCATCGCGCTCGGAAACAGCTTTTGCCTGTTTCACCAAATTCCTCCAGTTTCAGCTGCGCCTGTGTCGGAGGCATTCACACCGGAGGGATGGGTTCATCGACGTGGTTTGGTTTTCTCCGGGAATGCGGTCCTGCTTTTATCACAGGATCTATCAGGGAGGCAAAACAACTCAGAAACAGAAGGGAAATCCTCTTTCAGAGCAACTGCAAGGCAGCATGGCTGTGACCCCGGGACTGTGGCGTTGGTGAGTGTCCCCAGAGCTTTGCACGCTTGCACTGGTGGCAGCTCAGTCCTTCTCTGCAGGCTCAGCAACTGTCTGAGAACTGCTTGCCCTAGACAGGAATGGGAATTAAGTAATTTCTCAGGTTTCTTTAAAAAAAGACGCCTTCAAAGGATATTCATTTACGCCATCCAAGGAGTTTAAGGCAAACGCAGTACCTGATCTCTGTGTTGATTAATCACCGCAACAAAAATCAGCTTGCACTTACCGCTGCCGTTATCTTTCCCTGCCTCTGAATGCCGACCCCGAGCCCTTCCCCAGCCTGGCCTCGTCTGCTCCCACGGGGTTTTTGGGAGGTGGGTGAGCACCCTCGCCCAGCCGGGCATGGTGAGGGGTGACCCTGCCCCAGCAGCACTGGGGAAGGGGAGCCCAGAGCATCCTGGCTCCTGGCCCACCCACCCACACCCCCCCCCTTGTTTTGTGCAAAAGTTGATGACATTAGCTCCTTCTAAACCCCACCAATGCACAGCAACATGCAGCCACATCACTTGGGGCGGGAATGCCCCCAGATTCATCCCGAGGATAAATCACACCTTAACAACCAGGGTTTGGGAAGGATCAGAACGACCGTAACTCCAAAGCACAGGCCCACTCTGCACCCCGGGGACAGCGGCACTTACCCTCTGGGAGGATGGACACCACGGTTATCAGAGAGAGGATCCCATGGGCACCTCCAGGCATGTGTCCTGAGAGCAGGGGGGGTCAGCTCCCGGAGCCCACCCGAGGTCGGAGGATGAACACCGGTG
Source organism: Tyto alba (assembly GCF_018691265.1). Taxonomy (NCBI): domain Eukaryota; kingdom Metazoa; phylum Chordata; class Aves; order Strigiformes; family Tytonidae; genus Tyto; species Tyto alba. The sequence goes on from NW_024881273.1 coordinate 4,379,553, forward strand.
TTTGGGGGAGCAGGCAGAGACCACCTCTCCTCCCGGCTCTTCCCCCCGGCCGGGCACGCCGTTTGCTTTTCACCTGCAAAACCCTCCACCAGAATAAAAGGTGCAGCAGAGATCTGGCAGCTCCCCGCTTCTCTGGCCAGCCCCGTGGCGCCCAGTCTTGTTATGTCAATGCTTAATTTCTCCCTTTTCCTCTTGAGAAATTCTCCAATTCTTTCAGTTCATGCACAGACGTGAGTGCGTATGTGCTACCCTCGGTTATTTCTGTCCTATTTCCTCTGTCCATGATCACTTCCCATTAATGCTACCGTGCAGCAGCTCTTGGAGAGAAATTCTCCCTAATCAAGATTTAGCTTTAAATCCACTTCGAAATCCTCTAATTCAGTTGGATTACGCAGAAGGGGTTTGGGGAGATGTGTTTTTACTTTTTTTTTTTCCCTCCTCTTTTTCCTCTCTGAGTTGCCTCATCTTCACAAACGGACCCACAGGCTTTCTGTGACATATTGTGCTATTTAAAGAGGGCAGGAATAATTTTATTAAAGAAAGGCTGTCAACTAATTTTAAATCCAAGGCTTGAGATTCTCTACCAAAGTACAGCCCTGGGGATGGCCATGGGGTAAAAGGGAAAACCTGATGGAGACAAAAGCGGGATTGAATGTAACAAGCATTTGCATACAAGAAAATAGTTGCCTTAATAAAGCAACAAGAGGCCAAAGGGGGCCAGCCCCGGGCTTGCGTTGGCTCTGGAGGGAGCCTGGCTAGTGGTGCTTGGGAAGGTGGCCAGGGGCACAGTGAAGGAAAGCACTGAGCCATGATGGATCTGATCCTGCAGGACCAGGATCAGAGCCACAGCCACATGAGGCATCACAGACGTCACCAGCTGCAGGATCAGGCCCCCAGACCCCTGTTGGCTCTGCCACTGTCGTCCCCACAAGCAAAGCCCCAGCTCCCAGTAGAGCCAATGGGACTTAGAGAGCTAATGCTTACTAATAAGAGACCACGACCGAACGCATGGGATTAAAACATTTAAATTACAAGATAAACTGTTTACGTAGCTCATCCAGCACCTGAAGTCCCCCGCCCCAGGCACCCCAACCCCCAGGGCAGATCATGGGCATCTCTTCCTCTGCCAGACACAGCTCCGGGCCGGGCAGGGGCTCGGACCTAATCTTGTTTCACTGAGAAGCATCACAAAATTGTCCAAGTATGGGCATCTACAGCTCAGGAGGGGCAATTAGCACCTGCCAGAAGTGCCTAAGTAACGCAGGTCATTTATTCAAATCACTTAAACTACCCCCAGTGTCTCGCTTGCCTCAAAACAATGTGATTATAACAAATGTCTAACACGGCAAAGCCTGAAAGCCTTGGGGAGAAGGGATAAAACGCAGGAAATGGGATTGATTTAAACACTTGCCTAAATCAGAGCATTCAATAAGGAGGGGAAACTAACTTTTAATCCCTTAATAAACTCATCGGTATCTGGAAGGGGCGGCCGGGAGCAGCCCGGGCTCTGCTCCGCGCAACGCCGGGCCCAGCATCTGGTTTCCGCGGCCTCATCCTGCAAAGCGGCTCCTCCGCGGGCACCGGCCGGTCCTTCCCGCGGGGAACGGAGCGGGGAGCCCCGGGAAAGCCGCGGAGCCCAGTCCGGGGGCACAAACCCCCGGTGTCGGTGTGCCCAGCGGCCGGCTGCTGGGGTGGGTAACCGCGGCGGGAACATCACCCAGGCGCCAACCGGTTTGAGGTGCCGCTGGCGTCGATTTAGCCAGACGTTTGCTTTGATTCTGCATCCCTTGGGATTCTGCATCCCTTGGGATGCAGAAAATAAAGACCTTTAGAAGAGGAGGGGAATAAACCCCCCAACTCTGAGCCCGCTTCCACAGCTGGAACCAGTGAATGCTTCTTTTTAACTTAAACAGCGCTGATGTGATTCAGAGAGGTTTATCAGCGCAGGGGCACTGGGAACACGTTAGGAAGCAGCCTTCCTCCCCCGACGGAGGAAAATTTGATTAGCAAATCCCGCCGGTACACTCGTGTTCCCACTTAAACCTTCGGGATGCCCGGAAAGACGGCTAAAGCCTGCACGGATTAGACAGGTTCGCCTGCAAATCCTGCTTTAGGGCTCAGCCCGACGGGAGGCAGCGCTCAGCGCACGGAACCCACCGCCGTGTGTGTGTGTGTGACCCCACACACCCCCCCCCCGTGTCCCCGTGTCCCCACCCGCGTTCGCGTTCCCGGGCTCCGCTCCGCACCCGCCACAGGCGGGACTCGAACACTCGTCCTTCAGTCCCTCCCGCCGCCATTAGCGAGGCGGGAACCAGACGTGCCCTCCCCCCCCCCCCGCGCTGAACGCGACCGCTGATTGGGAAGCGCGCCCGTCCGCCAGGGGGCAGGCGAAGAGGATGGTGGCGCCGCACTCTGATTGGTTAAAGGGGATGAATATATTAAGAGGGCTGGAGAAAAGCGCGCCTCTGGGCTACTTTAACGGGGTTTTTCAAGGTTTTTATAAATCATACGGGAAGAAAGTAAAATGATTTATCAGTTTCAGGAAGATATGTTAAACTGAGAAGGAATAAACCAGAAACTTTTCCTCACGCAAACCTTAGAGCAAGGGATTGATGGAGGCTTAAATATCAGACGCTGCAGCCCTGCCCGTGTGTTGTATGAAAGGAGAGAAGGTTAGCACTCCCCTTGATAAGGATGGAAGAGGCCCCTGTGGCCTATACAACACGCATACGGTTAAGGCACTGCCACCTACTTCGTGGCATCTAACCATGTTTTTTTTTTTCCATTTTTCGTGTGTGTTGGGGAGCTCCCCCCGGTTTACTTTCGTTCACCCAGATTCTCCTTTTCCCTCTTCCCCAGCAGAGCCCCAGGGGTATAGCTCACTTCCCCTCAGCAGGTTGTGACATGCTTCAACCTCTACCAGCCTGCACCTCACACAAGCAAAGCCACATCTCTCCTACTACGGGGCAGGGAGCCAGCCCAGCCCTTCCACAAACCTTGTTTGCAATATTGTGCTCTAGGAGATTAGCTAATCCTGCCCGTCAAACCCCCACTGACGTGCCAGGCTGGATATAATTATAGCTAAGTAGAGCTCAGGCCAAAAGGTCCCAGCTTTATTCCCAGGTTGAATACTAGGGACTTAAACACAAAGGACAGCTTCCCAGTACATCCTTTAAATCAGGGCGCTGCAGTCTGGCAGAAAAGAATTCCCTTTTCAAATTTCCTCCTGATAGCAGGGAAATCATCTCCACAGCTCTTTGGCTCAGAGGGCAAGGAAAGAGCCACAACACAGCTGAGCAAGCAAAGCCACTCACACACACACAGCTACATGGGAAGCACGATGCCACAAAACCATTCTGAATCTACGTAAGAAAGTTTTGTTGAAGGGATATACCAGCTTCTCCACACTGGTAAAGTGGCACAGCCACATCCTGCAGTTGAAAAGTTTCATTGGTCTGTGAGAGACTGAAAAAAAAATCATGGGGTTAAGAAATTATTTCAGCAGTAACACTCACTAGGGCTAGAGACACAGTGCTCTTTCCTGGGGGTAATGAAAAACCTCAAAACAGTGATATTATTAATAGCCATTTTAGCACCAGCTCAACATGAACTATTTTTATATTTCAAAAAGAAAAGCTATACCTCATGTCTTGCAGCTGTCTTCTTTGCTAAGTGTAAAGCAAGACAGTCTCCGAGCAGCCACTAGAGGAGAGGTTTGTACTGTAATTGATTTTCGGTTATTATGAAGCACATGAGGCTGATACCAAAAAAAATGGATTTTTGCTTCACCAGGAACAAAACAACCCCTTCCAGCATAACCCTTTGGACACAATAAAACTTGTGTCTCAACGCAATTCCTAAGCAGCACAAGCGATCTCCTGGGTCCTCGCTCAGCCTGCCCTGCCCGTCCTGCAAGGAGATGGCAGCAGGATTCCCTCCCCCTCAGCTAAAGGTCTCTGAGAGGGTTTGGACTAATGTTCCCTCTGCTGAGGACACCTTCAAGTTCAATGCTTACTTTCTATAAACAAATTCTGACTTGAGTTATACCCCTCTTTTATTTCTCAGCAACAGATATAAAGCACCACGCTCCTCCTCCTCTTCCTCCTCCCTCAGTGGAACTGTGGCAGAAATACTGACTTCTAAAGATGTTTTTAAGGGAGTCGTCTTTGGACACAGACACTTCACATTAGTACACTCTTACCACAAGCATACACATAAAATCCCACCTTTTTATTATGGCATATGGTATTTTTTTGGATGTGTAAATACCACATGGGTATGACAAAAAGGGAAAGAAATATCAATGCTGAAATAGATACAGAGTCATGCCATTATCAATACAGTTTCATACGATGGATTTTCAAGATACAAAAGTCTGGGGTTTTTTCTTTTTACATTGAAATAACTTTACAGTGTTCTGTGAGCTTGCTTTATAACCAGAAGAGAAAAAAATTAAAATATGCAGAGAACAACTACAAGCAGGATTCATTTTAATGGTTAACAGAAGAACTGTAACTTTGCTCTAGAACAGCATCTATTAAACACACGTAACAAGAGGTAAGCAACTATACAGAAGTTAAGAGGAGATTTCACCACAGGAGTCAAGTCAGGGGCAGAAAAAGGGAAATCTGGAACTGCATGGTTTTATTTGGTCACAAAGTTTGAGCTGTGTTTAAAATGAAGCACCCTTAAAGATGCAGTACTCCTATTGAAAACAATACCGAAACTTCCCAAGAGACTAGAACCTACATTCTGAAAAAAAAAAAAAAAAAATTAAAAAAAATTCAACATTTAAAAAAAATTCCACACATCTCTAGGCTTGTGACTTAACTTACTGTTACAAAGTAGACTGGCAGCTCTTCCTTAAGCAGCAACCGTGCCCAAAAGTAATGCCACCATAAAGTACAGTATCTTTGGGGTGTCCAATACAAGGCTGACACTTCTAACGCGATGTCAGAATGATCCATTTGTTTGCCAAAAGATCAGGCAAGAAAAGGAGACACTGCATATTTTTTTTTTTCCACCATGTTGCCTGGTTCTAGCAAAGAGCTAAGACGTTTTCTTTGGGCCAAGACTAACAGAAACCACTTTATCAAATATTCTTCAGGTTTCCTGCCAAACTGGATTTATTATTCTCATGTGGCTTTTTAATATTTTTTTAAAAACATTTTTTCCTGACAGTCTCTAAAGAGATACTGGAACATTTAACAGTCACTCTTCCACAGTTTAATTGTTTTGTCGTTTTCTAGTGCCGCTGATGCAATGATGTTTTCTGTTGGGTGACAAGCTGTTGAGATTACAACATCTAAACAAAAAGAAAAGATATACAAATATCATTATTTACAGCAGTGAAATCTGGTTCATAGCAAGCATTTCTGAAAATGAATGTGTATTGCTACTACAGTTTAAAACAGCATAGCCAAGTTACTATTTCCTTGTAGCAGAATTATAAATGCATTATTCATAAATATTTTCCAACTACTGCTTCTCTGTGAGAGGAAATACTAGCAAAAAACAATTGAGAGCAGTAGTTGGAAAGTGTTTGACAGGTTTCAAAATAAAAGAACTCTCTAGATTCCGGTTCTTGCTTACTTTACAGACAAAACTCTTGGCATATTAAATCAGAGACAGCTAATAAAAACCCAGTTCAGTTTTTTCTTTCCATGTAAGGTATTTCCAACATCCTATTCAGTGCTCAGATAGTACTTCATCTTCAGAGCCTTGCCCTAGCCTGAAAATTGAAACCTGCTGCCACTGCCCCCACTTACCATCCAAATCAATGATCCTGCAAAGGAATAAGCATGCTTAGATTTCACAGCACAGTTCCTTCTAGTCAGCACAGTGAAAGTCCTGCTCTCTTATGAGATTCAGACTGCAGTATCCATCAGGTGACATCTCAATAAATGCTCAACTCTGCCTTCAAGGACAGGAATATGTACAGACATTTACAAACAGCAGGACCACATCAGTCCTTATCCTTTCAAGAGCGGCAGTTTTGGAAGGTGTTAATAGGCATTTCAAACTCACTATTATTATGAGTCACTTAAATATCTCAACCACTTCTGAACTCAAGGAAATCTCTTTTGTAAGCTGATATCAAAGTTCTCATGGTGAAAGAATAAACACTTGCAATGCCCATAAAATACCCTTCATAAAAAGGAGCGAACTCCTAGGGTTCAATTAAGCTTCAGCCAGAAAAGAATTTATGGGTCTGACAGTCAAAACTAAACATCAGAGAGAAAATGCTCATGCTAAGCCCTCATTACAAGCTGATGTGAGGGATATTGCATCAGTAGAAACAAAGTCCTCTTCCACACCTGTGTGTCCTTGTAATTTCTGTACAATCTCTTTTGTCTGAAGGTTCCAAATATAAACCAGGTTGTCTTCTGAACCAGACACGATCCACTGGAGGGGCAGAGTTAAAAAAAAAAAAAAAAAAAAACAAAAAACAAACAAACACCACAGTTAATCTTTCTCCTCACCTACATCTAACTGATATTATTTGATATTATTCGGTAAACATTTCATTGTCATCGAATGAAAGGGAAAACTTCCAACATTATATGACTGCTTGGTGTGACTCATTCTCTCTCAGCCTCTATTCAGTGCACACAGGTAGCAGAAAGCTTTGTTCCACCCTGTGTATGCCAGAGGAGGAAAAGTAACAGAGCAAAAAGCACTCAGGTGGCTCTGTGTTAGGACTTAATCTTTACTGATCTGTTGTGTCACACCAACATATCACCTGATGGCTGATTGCTGTGTGGCTATGGTGACCAGATACACAAGCAGCTGCTCTCCTGCTGCAGGAAAGGTCTTTTCTGCTGCCACAGTGGCAGGAGCCTTCGGTGGGACAGCGGGCCCAGAGACACACACCAGAGGGGCTCAGAGGGACCTCCCTAGGATCCCCTCCTCTTCTCCCACTGCACTATGGCACCTGAGAACCAGCACCCACCAAAGGAGGTTTCCATTCCCAAACTACTGTTTCTTATACAGAGAAAAGCAGTAAAACCCACACATCTGTAAAAAGCATCTCACATAAACACTAACCTTTCCACCAGTAACGGAGAAATTTGCAAATATGCAGTACTTCTCATTTTTGTGTCCTGTGTACGTCTTCAGGCACTGAAAGTGAAGAGCCATTAATACAGCTGAGAGGTAGTTTTCTCAGTCAAGGACAAACCCACTTGGCAGAAAAGACTAAATATATCTGTGTTTCCCACCCTGCCAACTTATCTAGAAGATGCAGAAGGCATCTCTAGAACGCTAAACAATTTTGGGCACGGGAGGGGAAAAAGCCCTAAATTTGTCACATTACCACAGAGAAAGACAGCAACAGTAATTTATTGTTCAAGAAGAAAAAATAATTAATATAACTTTACCTAATGTCTCACAACTGTGCAGAAGCCAAATCACTTTTTTTTTTTTTTTCCTCCAAAGGCATCTTTAGTCATAGAATTGTAGAATAGTTTGGGTTGGAAAGGACCTTTACAGGTCATCTAGTCCACACCCCCTACAACGAGCAGGGACACCTTCCACTAGATCAGGTTGCTCAGAGCCCCATCTAACCTGGCCTTGAACCCTTCCAGGGAGGGGGCATCTACCATCTCTGGACAACATGTTCAGTGTTTCACCACCCTCACTGTAAAAACTTTCTTCCTTATATCTAGTCTAAATCTACCCTCTCTTAGTTTAAAGCCACTACCCCTTGTCCTATCACAACAGGTCCTGCTAAAAGTTAGGAGCCCTTTATTGGAGAGGACAAACTTTTTTCTAAAGGTTTTATGAAATGTTAAGCAAGCTTAAAAAGCACATACAAAATTCAGATTTTCCTATAAGCTTAGTTAAGCCTACATAGTGAAATAGGATTGTTTTTACCTTTCCTTTGCTGTAGTCCCAAAGTTTAAGAGTGCTAGAAAACAACAAAAAAACAAAGGTTTTAGTTTTTGTTGCTTTCACATGTGACAATTTCCTAGCAGCAGAAAAAGTTTTTCCATACCTGAGTTAAAATCTACATGGAACACTTTAGCCTGGCTTCAGAATACAGTGTTAGTTAACCCCAAAGTATCCATTTTATTGCCATGCCATTCATGTTCTCCTCCATGAAAAGGATGTATTTAAATATTTCCTCACACCTACAAGTTTCTTTATAAATAATGGCCAGACAACTGGGAAAATGATGGGCAGGATAACAGACAGGTTACAGTGAGAGAGGATAAGGTGGTTTGGCAGACAACCCCCAACGTATCCAAAAGATTGAAACAGATTTCATTGGATATCATCTTTCACAGAATGAGAAACCCACTACAACCAGGAATGGCCCTGCAAACCATGCCCTTTCCCCAGCTGTTTTAAAATCAAATCCTGCTGAAAGCAGATACAGACCAAAATACACACACGCTGCCCTAATTTTTCAACTTGTAGTCCTGCACTGGGGTGTTTCAGGGGAGTAAACACTGGACTGAGGCATCCTCAACCCATTCAAGCCTCAGCCCAAGCAGAGCAAGTGAGTAACTATGCTACTGAATACAGTTTGGACACAAAACGAGTCACTTTTTTCAGGCAAGCATTAGATTCTTCCATAGACTAAGCAAGCCCTGTGCATGTCTGGGCATAGACCATCCATACTGACTCCCAGCTTACTGTCAGAGATTGCAAGAGAGTCCCCTTGCTCTTCCCCAGGGAGCCTAACCTGGGTTTTCTCTGCTTTTCATTGACTATTTGAAAAAGGCAGGCAACAGTCTGTGCTATCTTTTGTAAAAAGATGCTCAGACAGGGAGAGCGTCAACCTCACGACCTAGGAAACGAAGGCCTCATGAAAGCAACAGCATCATTACTCTCTGTGAATGGAGATGACAGACCAGCTAATCCCTTCTTAGTAACTGCATGGAAATTCTCCAGGTGAATCATTCTCAATACAACCAGCCCACATGCACTGCTTTTATGCCTTACACACAAAGTTATTTATATACTGCAGTCTTTTATAGGCTAGATTTTCTGTCTCTCGATGTTACAAAAGAATCGTATGATTAATGCAAGGAAGTGCTGAGGTTTTGAAAGGTACAAGAAGGTATGAATGGGTGTTGCAGTCATTAAGCAGTGCCAAGACTTTAAACAACCCAAGTTCTGCCTGTGCCATTAGCAAGCACACCACTCTGCATGCTTTTCAAGTTTGTTAGTGTATATGGACTTGCGCAGTGTCATTCCTACGATAGTTAAAGAGCAGTAAAATAAAGTTTTATCTGATACTCAAACACTTCAAAGCCTGTGGGGTTTTAGTATACTTAGTATACTTTTTTTTTTTTTTAATACTTACTTGTCCAAAGTTGCAGCTAGTATGTATTTGCCATTTGGTGAGAATTTCACAAAAGACACAGGAGGGTTATCATCATCTACAGTGAAAATAAATGCAATATTAAACAGTGCACAGTTGTATTGTCTCATTGACAGAAAATTGCTTTTGACAAGAATTTGTTGTTAATTGCTTCACTGAAACAAGCTTTCAGTTTTCTTGTCCCTTGGTACTTCAAGAAAGAGTTGTAAGAAAGGCGATTGTTTTCACTAAGAAAATGATAGTAAGCATTTTGCTCATAAACATTTTAAATAACCCGTTGTAACTGAACTTTCCTTCCTTGCATCAACACTTACCAGAGCAGGACCATACCTCTACCTTAAAATTCATTATATTAGAATGCATGCCACTGATTTGCAGTGTCATACAACTTGTCTATATAATGCTTTGTAAGAATATGAAGGGCTAGAGAACATATGCCCAACAGGTGGTTTGCTTTTATTAGCTATGCTCACAAGATGCCTTCATGCATCTTGCAATAAAAAGGCAGCTTGTGTAGTCACACACTACCTGTTTCCATAACATCCAACAGCACAAACAATTTTGTCGTTGCATTTTTGAACTACTGCACAGCAAGCACTACACAGCTGAATGGTAGAAAACTTTGGAAAACTCTCATTTGTCCATCTATACTATAGAACACTCTCAAAACTTAAAACAAATTTCCATTCACGTGAGAGGATAGCTCCTCTTATTGCAATAGACAGGACAACAGTGTACAAACAGAATGGTATGAAGACAGTAAAATAAAGCTTAAGGAAGCCACTGTTCACTGCAATGATGCAGAATATCTGTGTCACAATAGAGAAAAATAGAGCACAAATAAGAAATATTCCTACTTACCAATCAGTGTTTTCAAGCACTGGCCTGATGCTGTATCCCAGATTCGACTATTAAAAACACATGAGAATCATTACATTTGTTTTGTTCTGACTTTAACATTACAAATACAAGCTTTTTTTGAAACCTCCTTTATGTTTAAATGCAAAACGTTTGAACAGGGCTGCAGACAAGAAGTAACCACTTACCAGAGTCCATCATAGCTACTTGACACTATCAGGGACCCATCGCGATTAAAATGCACCTGTAATAGTATAGAAGGGGAAAAATAACTTTGCTGATGTTCATAAAGGTCAAATTTTTAAGCTCCACTGAATGTACTTATCTTCCATTACTGACACTGCAATTCATGTGGATAGAAGCAGAAATCCAACATGACATACAAACAATAGGCATGAGTTTAGATGGGTAACACCATGAAAACCAAGACTCTTCCCCCCACCCCAGTTTGTCTGGCATAATTATAAAGAGGGATGGATGTTAACTACAGCTGTTTATTCAAGTACCAGGGACTGGAATAAATGTTTCTTCAGAAGCTGAAAAGAACACATGAACACACAGATACTCTGTTCAGACAGCATTAGCTGTTTGAATTATAGTAGTATCGAACCTGGGGATAGTGCCTTGTAATTTTAAAGGCAGGGAATTTAACCTCATATGTAGCCACATATATGTTTTAAGGTCAATGTATTGCCTTGAACTACACATCAAGATACTGCTATTTTAAAGAATAATTACTACTAACATACATTTGCAAGTGTGAAATATCTTCCACACAAGGCAGAACAATCATGTTACAACAGCCATGGTGTAGCGCATCTGAGGCTCAAATTTTTTTCAGTTTCCTTCATTTCAAAAACATTAAGAGTTGAACACCTCCTGGTTTTCCTTCATTTGAATGGATATTGCTGTATTCCAAGCTCCTGTCACCTATTAAATGAATGAGATTTGAAACAGAGTATACTATGGAACTACCCTGTTCTGAACTTTAGTATTAGTTTGGAACAATACAAAAGCAACAGATGTACAGGTTGTTCTGCAAGCCTCAAGTGACCACAGATCTATGCCCCAGCATCAGACTGCCAGACCCAAGCATGACTATTCACTGCTTCCCACATTAACACCCAGGACTAAAATCCACACCCGCCTTGCAGAAAACACTGTCCATTTCATTCTCCCTGAGCAATGGCCACTGGCAAATCCACCACAGCCCATCCACTACACTGTGTAAGGGGTTGATAATAAGAGTTAGAGCACAAAGCCACTTCTCTACAGAGAGGTAGGAGAGGAGCTCTGCTAAAGAAAATAAGCATGTTAGTGCATTCATTTATCAGAAGGGACTTACAGCTGAAACTGGGTCAGAATGAGCCGGCAATGTCTTGAGGCACTTCCCTGTTTTCACATCCCATATCCTCACACTTTCATCAAACTGAAATTGAAGAAATACACAAGGTGGTTTAATGATGCACCTACTCAAGGCATGCCTACTCGAGGTGTTACAGCTTGACTAGATGCATGTGCCTTCCTCCAGCTGCACTGCAGCTGCATCAGAAAGCCTAGAACACAAGCACCACACAGGGCAAAAATAACAGACTGGGAATGTAGCTCCCTGAACTCCTCCTCTCCATGCAGGAAACCTGCATGTTGCGGATGGGTTAAGGGCTTGACTGTGTCCCCAAGCAAAGGCAGCAGTGGCTCTGTGCAGTTCATTCAACTGCGAGCTCTATTTGTGGAAGAAGACAGAGAATTGAAATGGTAAGCTGTTGTGATCAATACCCCCTGATCCCAACCCTTGGTAATGTGGCTAGCATAACTAACGCCATTTTATAAGGCAAGCAGCCATTCTCTGTGACTGAGCGGGTCACATATTCCTTCCCTTTCCCTCACCATGAGGCCCTGAAGACCCTGTGAACCAAGCAGACAAACTGAACAGATTTCTTCTTCCCCTCCCTACCAGCTCAAGATTCCTGGGCACCAGGCCGATTACTCCCTTCCTCGGCAGCCTTGAAGGTCCCAGGCATGCAGCCAGCCTGGTGCTGGTGATCACCCCATCCCAGAACAGGGAAGTGTAACAGCACACAGAGCCCTGTCTACAAAAGTCAAGGTCACGAGTGTTGAGCGGGGAACCTGGACCAGAACTGCTGCTGGACAGTGAGACCATGACCCTCTCGGTAGCCAGGGACTCTCCCACCATCATCTGCTTCCTCTGAGGATTTTGTTTTATATGATTTTCAAGTCTAGATTATGATTCTTATATTGATACAGCAAGCCATGTACTAAGAACTGCAGAGGGTCCAGGTGATTAGAAGTCATACTCTAAGTTAAGTTAGAACCTAGATGATTAGAAATTAAAAGTTAAATGGTATTATAAATTCTGTATTATGCTACCTACAAATTGTACTGCATTAATTCTGCTTGTAGAAATCCTGTGCCATTCTAATCGTAAATTCTGTGCTATACTAATTATAATATCCTGTTAAGAAAAAAAAACTTTAATTGTAACTACAATTTAGTTCCATCATCATTCTGTCAAGTACCCCTAAAAGAACCTGTCTGTCCCTTTAGTGTTAGGTGACAGGGGTGTGCAGTAAGTACTAGCTTTGCACAAAGGAGAAGAAAAAAAAAAAAAAAAGTCACTTACTGATCCAGAAACGATGAGGTTTGACTGAGGGTTGAAGTTGCAGCAGAAAACATAGTTACTGTGCCCTTTCAATGTCTTTAAGCACTTACCCTGAAATAAGATTCAGCAGAGTTAAATATACAGCATCCTTCAGCACAATAAATTAATTCAGGTAAGTTGCATTAAGGTTAATCACTGTGCAGCACACAAAGAAACCATCTCTAACCCCAGATTTAGATGGGCAGAGGACCAGCTACAGCAAAACAACAGGAAAATACCACCACCCCCCCCGCCGCCATTTTTAATGACTGCAGCCAAATGGCAAACCCTTTGGGCAACTTAGGGCAACCAAGCAGTTTAGCATACCTAATCAAAATTCAGCCAAATTATCCAGTTCTCATTGTAATCACAGAAAAGGAAGGGCAAGAGAAGCAAAACTAAGCGAAGCTATGACAAGAAGTTACAAAAAGGTTTCATCTGAGAGGCTGCTTTCAGAAATTAAGCCTGTGGTTGCATCAACACCATAACGCTTAAGAACTCTCAGAAGATAACCAGACTCCTCATGGTACCCATAAGCATCCCCCTATTTCCAAAAGCAGACAGCGTAACTCACTCATCCTCACAGCCCGTTTAACCAGCAGCTCATCATAAGCAGGAAAGAGTATTACCCAAAGAGGAGCCCATACTTAAAACTCTACCTTCTCTCATCATAACACATCAAGGCTGTCTCTCAGAAGAACATAAGTTAAGATGCCAATGCTGGGGAAAAGGAAGGTAAATAGTTTCTGCACTTACCGAGCTTACATCCCATATTTTGAGAGTTTTGTCATCAGAGGCAGAGACAAGAAGGTTGGAATCTGATGACCAAGCAACATCAGAGATACCCTAAAACAAAGGAAAACAATTCTCTTCTCAGCTCTGTTTGTTCACTGACACAGGAAAATAGAGAACACAGATTGCATATTATACTCACTGCTGAAGCTTGAAAGAAAATTCAGCACTGAGAGTTGGGAATTCATTGTTTTGACTGGGTTAGGAGCTCCTTTGACGCTTGTTCATTTTCAACTGAGCCATATACTCCCAAAAACATCAACGGCTTGTTCACACAGCTCTTACACTGTGGCTACCAACACCCTTTCTTGGAATTCATCAACAGTACGCTATATAAACTAATCTGAATAAGTGGCTTCTCTTTAGGACAAATGGTTTGCTCTTTACAGTCTGAGTCTCCAAGGGCTGGAGAAGAACAAGATTCTACTGGTTTTTCTTTTGGTGAATCTCCATTTGTGCTTATAAAACTTCAGCATGCAGAAACTTTAGAAAACAAAACCAAAGGGTTTGGGAGTTTGTGTTTTCTTTAGAACTTTTCAGAATGAGTAAGGTTTGTGTTTATGTAGGCAAACCCACAAGAAACATTCAATCTCCTTAAAAGGCAAGCCAGTCTGCTCCATATACAAAGGAAAGATGGAACAGGACACAGTGTTAAGAGTTTACAAGGCTTTTCACCCAAGAAGGCACTGCCCCATGTCTGAGGTTGGTGTCCCTGAAATGGATGGACTCAAGAAAATGGCAAGGCAGGGTGCACACAGGTACTTCATTATCAGCCTGCACATCACCCACACTTCCAGCCTGATCTGGTATTACTTCAGCAATTCCAGTCCCAGGCTGTTGCACAGGACTATAAACAAAGAAGTACAAATCAAGACTGAAGAACAAACCTTCTACACATGTCAAACTAAACAAGAATGGAAATTTCTGGATGAGGAAAAGAAAGCAAAATTCTTCACAAGGAAGTCTGTATTCAAGTGCACAGTAATCTCCTTCCTCATACTTACCAACTTATGACCAGATATTGTTTTTTCAAACTTGCCATCATATGCTCCCCAAATTTTAATGAGTTTGTCAGCAGCTGGAAAAGAATGTGACAGTTAAGATATTAACAGCACTAACAGATAAAGCTGTCCCTTCCAGGTGAAAATAAATATGTTAACTACATCTCTGCAAACACTGGGTAGTTGTCCCTCCCCAACCAGACCTAAGTGTATAAGGTAATATGTAATTGGTAAAGAACAGTTTCGCGTACATGCCAAGCTGCAGCAGCTGAGATTACATAAACTGCCTGGAATGCACAGAGTCTCCAGCTGCTTTAGTTTCTCTGATGACAATTTGGGTTTCTACTTTTGTTTTAGATTGCCAGTGGTAAAAGTAGTACTATCCCATGAGGAATGCTGAAATGCTTTTGCCCAAAAAGAACAAAAATTACATAAGCCAGAACAAAAATTACATAAGCCAGTCCAAATTAATGCCTGCAAAAACCCAAACATATTATCCATGTTAATTTGCAATACACACCAGACAAAAAGGCTGATATTTGCCAGAAATAGAGTTTGGACAATCTGGGTGGTAGAGAGGAGGGAACTTTCATAAGGACACTTGAGCATGAATATTATATATGGTACAGTGCACTGGTCTTATTAAGGCTAATTGCAGTTAAGCCAAAGACCTAAGTCATTCCCATGTCTGGAAGATGTTCATGTGGCCCTCACCATCATATTCAACAGTGTTCTTTTCAATTACCTTCTCCTTATATATAGATCCTCTCTGGATCACTGATGGTCATATAAACACATTTTTCAATGGAAAGTTGTCAAGCAATGTTAACTACCAAAAAAATTTTTGGAAATACCAAAGCTGAAAGGAAGAGGACTTGACCTACCACTTATGACAGCAAGTAGTAAAACACTATTTATCATAACCTTCTACACAGTTCACTGGGGTAATCAAAGGCTCTGATACATTAAACACCACAGGTACACTGACAGAAACACACGGCCAGTCCCCCGTATCACATTCTACAGTCCAGTCTAGTAGCACAGAGCTACCTTCCTTACTTCCCAGCGTTAAGCTTTTGCCTGCAGATACCACACACAAAGTTTAATTTAAAAACTTTGGCTATGTCTTTATCGATACAGAAAAGCACAAGGGTTTACTTTGCACAGGAAAAGAACCCTGGGTTTGCTTTTGCCCATTTGCTCAGTAAAGAAAGCTGAGCAGGTGAGGACTCTGCAACTTGGCAACGCACAGAAGATCCAGCGTTCAAAGTAAGGGAACTTAAAAAGCTTAAAGCAGATTATCTCAAAGACTGACAGCCTTGTTATTGTTCCTTTTAAGAAAAACCATGACATTACATCCCTCCTCCATCTGATGAAGGTAACAGGCAGTTCTCCAAGGCCCACATTTGCATGTTTTAAATGAGATAAAAAGAAAGTAATACTTACAGGAGCTGGCTAGCCACTCTCCATTAGGACTAAACTTTACTGATGAGACTGCCTTTGTATGTCCTGCTAACGTGAACTTTAGAGCATAGTTTGGTTTTACTGGTGCAGGCTGTAAGAAAAACATATACAAATGAGTTGAATAAACTCCAAATTTCGTATCTCAGTGACAAGCTCTGTATCAGACCAGGTCAGTACACAGTAATGGACTGCACAGATGTTCACCATTATAGAGATTTCAGCGTTTACATTTCCGCCCCCCCCCTCCAAATTAAAAAAATAACGGAACAAACACCCTTGCTGTCTGGGGCCAGCAGTGCCTTACTGTTGCATGCACAACACCAACTCATCCTTGATACGAATTTCATCCAAGCCAATAAATAATGAACAGGTGAGAGTAATCCAACAGTCCAACCATAAAGTGCTTGGTAGATCAAAATAATAGTCTTGGTATTGATCTGTGTAGTGCTTTTAAACGTTTGCAGTTTTCATCCTTATCATGAATTAAATCACAGGCCAATTCCTCCATACCCCTAAAATACCTTCTTTTTTTCCCTTTTCACCCTCTGCAAATGCTTCATGGTTAGGCAATAACATCTTTGAGCATCTGCAGGCTTCAAAAGAATGTGGATGACTGCTTCCCAACTTTGCAACTGCAATTATAGATTCACCAATTCTCCAGTCACCTCTAGGTATTCCAAGGATACAAACAACCTGCTTTTCTAACACTCAAAGTGACAAGAAGTATTTCTTTAGCAAGAACTTCCACAAAACCAAAAAACCTTAGTGCTGCAGAAGAGGTTTTACTCCATCCACTTTTCCCATAAAATCCTCAGCATGTTTTCAGCTCGAGACAACAGCAGAAGCAGAGATCCAAAGATTTTAATCTATATGAGAATTGAATTCTCTAATTCTGGTTTGCCTGTTGAATAGGCAGGTAGTTGCCATGAGTATTTACACGGATATTGTTGAGAGCCCCACACACACCTTGCTCTGATTGGTTGAGGAGGAAGGAGTAGATTGTGTTTTGGTGGATTCTGCATCTGGCTTCTTTTCTTCTGTTGCCATGGTTCTGAAGCTGGCAAATGAGACTTATGGTGCTTGAAGGGGAGAATGAATGTGCTGCTTCAAAAGGCAGACCTTGCCACAGCAAGAACCACACTGAAATGAAAACCTGGAAGAAAAACAAAATATTCTCATTAGCTGTCAAAAAGATTCTCAGCGGCTAGAAGAATGAGATTAGCCTAACTGCAGGTCACCAGAAACCAGTAAGAAAACCTGTATGCTCTATCTGTTTAACAACAGAGCAGTATTTTAGGCCTTCAGACCTATTAATGTGCAAGACCAAGAACCCAAGCCATAGCCTTTTATCACTTCTTGGAAACCTTTTCTCCACTCTGCTCCATTTCAAATGGAAATCAAGCAGAATAGTTTCTGGGTGTGGCAGGGTTTTCATATCATATTCCCCAAAATACTCCTAAATTCCCAGTACACAGTAAATACCAGTTTCTACAAAAGGTGGAAGGCACAGTCCACGGCCTTTTTTCAGGTTTATTAAGGTACAGAATAGAAGATCATAACAAACACAAAAAAATAACAATTATTTCCAAAGCTTAAGACCCTACTAGATTTCCTTCATCTCAGAATGCAAATATTTCGGTCTCATATTTCCCTCCTAAATGGTTTGAGCATCAAATCATACCCTTTTCCGCCCGAGACTTTCACCCGACTGAAAGCCACCCTTGTATTAGTCTCACCAGACTCGCTTTCTGTAACAAAACCTGATAAAGTGCTGTGCCAGTATTCGGTAATCAGGGCTGATGCTGCAGAGGGAACAAATCTCCATTGCAGCTCAGCTACGTTTCAGCTTAGTAACTGAATAACCTCCAGCTCACGCTGCAAGGATCCGTCTTCAAAGCACGCTCGCCATGCCCCACCACCACTACCATTCTTTTTGCGGGTGGCAGCAGATTTGGGAGCAATAGCGTTTGCTCTTCCAGCACCTACTGGCATTTTAGGCATCTCTTTCTCGGGAGGGTGCAGAGCAGAGCGCTACCAGTTGCCTGCCGGCTTTAATAAGCCCTCTCCACATCGCGGAGAAATCACTGGTCGCAACAATGAGAAATTAAAGTTTTCTAATGCAGATCAGGCCCTTTTCATCTGGAACTAATCTGGGAACTTCGGCGAGCAGGCACCCTGCTGCCAGCGCTCGGCCCCGCCTGCCCCGCGGCACCCTCCGGCTCCCACGCCCGAGGGGCTTCGCGGCGGGGCCACGCCAGGTCCCCCACCATCACCACCCAAAAAAAAAAAAAAAAAAAAAAAAAAAAAACCCAAAAAAAACGCCCAGCAGCGGCCCAGACCCGTCGCGGGGCACGCGGAACCAGCACCCCCCTCCCCCCCTCCGGGCTACCAACGCCCCTTCCCCGCTCGCCCTCGCCTCGCTGTGAGGAGGGAGATGGGGGGGGGGGGGGGGAATAGTTCCCTGCGGCGACACCGAAGTTTTTTTTGAGGGGGGAGCACCCCAGCCCGCCCGCATCTGCACCGCCCGCCGGCCCGGGGGTCCCCGCGCGGGAAAATTGGGGGGGGGGGAAGGAGGAAAAGGCGGGAGGGAAGGAGGGTGGGGGAGCGGGGTCCGCGTGCTGCCTGAGGGGAGGCGGCGGCGCCGCGCGCCGGGGAACGGTGGTTGCGGGAGACGGGGCGGTGAGGAGACGAGAGGGGAACGGGCCCGCCCCCGCGCCCACTTACCGGGGGAAGGGGGGGGAGGGAAGGGGGGACCGGCGGCGGCGGCGCCGCCACCTCCTCCTCCTCCTCCTCCTCCTCCTCTGCCGCGGATGAAGGAGGAGCGCGGCCGCGGGAGGGGAAGGGGGGGGGGAAAGGGGGGGGAACGCGGCGGCGGCGGCGGCAGCTCCGGGGCCGCCAGGCGGGGGGGAATGCGGAACGGCGCATGCGCGGTGCGGGCCAAAGGCTGCACAATGCCGCTCTCTCTCGGGAGCGCTACGGCAAGGCCCGAGCGCCAAAAAAAAAAAAAAAAAAAAAAAAAAAAAAACAGAAATCGGCGTTCGTGCGCGCGGGCGGTGCCTTAAAGGGGCAGGCGCCGCCTTCGCTTCGGCCGTTCTCCCGCCCTTCGCTGGGCCGGGCTGGGTGGCAGCGGTCAGCGGCTCGGAGTTCCCTGTCGTGCTGTTCCCTGCGTCGCGGGTAAGGCGCCCTGAGGTGCTGCCCTTGCTGTAGGGAGCGAGGACAGCAGCCGCCAGTGCTCTGCCCGGCCTGTGGTGTGGCGTGGGTCTGGTCGAGGCCCCGTCCAGCCCTGCGTGACATTCCCGTGTGGCACAGATCACCCACGGCACTGCTGGTCCCGCACACAGCCGGCTAACCCACGGGCATAACTCTGCTCCCACGCCTTGCAGTTGTTGGAAAACCGTTGGGTCTGGCTGCAGCGGGTTCCTTGGTGTCTTTGGGTCACGATGTGCAGGCCAGCCCCGCTGGAAACATCCACCAGTACCACAGATAAAAACCGTTAAGGAAAAGACCAAGCTAATCCATAACGCAGCAGTGTATATAATGCGTGAGGCTAATGCATGAACCATCTAAGAACGCAGTATTTGCCTGGGTGAGAGCAGATCTGGGGCGGTTCTCAGCGTACAAGGGCCCTGACTCAGAAGTGTTTAACTTTGATTTATTAAGGCCAAACAGCCAACTTAAGCATAGGTTTAAGCACTTTCCTGGAGAGCAGTGTTTTTTCCTAAACAACAACCCAACGCCACACAGAGCACATTATAGTCTGCTTTCAGTTAGGGGGAAGAAAAGGGAGACACGTGTCATTTACTGGCACTTTAACACAGGAAGATGTTGGGGCTCTAAAAATTCTAGTGGCAGTTGAGAAAGGAAAAAAAATCTGAAAAAAACCTGTGGTACAGTGAAGCCAAGGCCCTTCCTCTCCAGCCTGTAAAGCCACAGCAGGAGTCTGGAGAATAAACCCTGCCATCTAAACACAGGGAGGTGAAACATAGTTAGAAGAGCTGCACAGTCCCCAGAACAATATTAGGAAACAAATCCAGTTAAGTTCCTGTTGCTGATTCTTCCAGATGGTTTTGCCTTGAAGTTTTCACTCTTTTAAAAAATAAATACGAAATAAAATGAGAGAGCACAAATCAGATCAGCGGTATAATGCTATGTATTTATATACCTTTCTTGTGATAGGGGTAGGGTGTTTTTCTCATGTTGGAGACAGAAGTTTGTATTTTGCCTCTCAGTGTCTGCTTTGGAAGTTTTTGCCTGATATTTTCATATATATATGTATACAATACATATGTATGCATGTATAAAAATTCTTATCTATACTGACTAATACCTCTCAGGAACCTGAAAACCGTAAGCCTTGACTACAAATTAATCATAAACAAGTTGTTGGCCTCTAGGTCTCCTGGATTTTTTTAAAACAAGTATAAAGCATGATAAACTCCATTTGGTAAAGTACTTGGTCACATGCTAGACTGGGGTTTTGACAGTATGGTGCTTGCAGAAAAAGGCAGCTCAGCAAGCAAGGACGTTTCTTTGGGACTGCGTAATGTGAGTACCTAGGGATTTGCACAGACAGCACATTGTCTTTGGATGAAATTTAACTTGTTGGTTATTAGTCATCTGTGAGGGTCTTTCTCGCTCCCCCAGCCATGCTGCCACAGCTGGGATCAGCAGGATGTGACATCTGTCCAAATTCCCTCTCTGGAAAAGAGTGGGGTTTGGCAGGCTTCTCCCTCACAAAATCTTTCATTCCATTTAGTTCAAAATAGCCTGAACTTGGTGACCTGCCAAGTACACTGGAAAAGACACCTGCCTGAGGTTTTTATGGGGGAGAACAGCTTCCCATAATGATGAAAGGGAAAGAAAAGCTCATGAGTGGCTCAGGTTATATGGAAGTGACTGCTTTCAGTGCTGCTGGGATCCCTTTGGATGGCCTTAAGGGTGACAGGAACAGAGCTGAGGCCATGGGTCCTGATATGACTAATGTATACAATTTTGTCATAGGTACTACTGAGACCAGAACTAATCCAGTCCTGCAGATTTGATCCAAAGGACATTAATGTTTGTGGAAAAGCTCCCACTAACCTCAGTACATGCTGGATCTGCTCTTTAGACCTGACTGCTGCAAACAAGCTAACTCTTACGTTTCCAATGGTGAGTAATAAGGCACTAAGCTTACAAACTGTGTAAGCCCATGTTTATGTTTTGGCACAATTAGCAATCTCAGGACTTTTATTTGCTTAGGCCTCTCAGCAGTCAGAGGAAGCACAGAACAGACTTACTGTATGTTACATGCTGCTCAAGAAACGGAGGGAGGAAGAACTCATGAGACCTGCTGCATCTCTTAAGGGCTTTTAAAGAGCAGCTGATCTCTAACATATAGCTGTTTCTATGTGGTTGCTAATATGCTGCTCTGTTTTTTTCTAAATACATGGCATTTATATGTTTCTTCTGGGATTTAAAAACAAACACTGAACCTTTTCCAAGCTGATATTTCTACCTCCCCCACTACAGTATGAACCTTGCTTGCATCACTGCCAACATTTGTTCTTTTAAAAGTAGAAAATCTTACCCCAGTGGAGAGCAGGTAGGATTTGACTCATTCTGCCCTGGGAGGGATGTGTACAAACACTTAGCCTGGGCATGAGGGGCCTACGTTAGTTGAAGAACTTCTTTCAAAGTAAAATCATTGAAGATGGCATGTATAGAGCTCCATGTTAGAAAGGATCTGTTAAGAAATAGTTGATGTTTTTGAAGATAAGGTAGGACTTCACACAGCAATGTGCTGTAGTGTATCATTCAAAGCAGATTCTCCCCCAATGCAAGTCACAGCCAAGTTAATGCAGAAAGGCTGCTGATTTGAGAGCCCCAGACTGAATCACACACCGTCTGACTGCCAGACATGATGACAGCCTGCTTCTCCCAGCCACTTCAACTGGAGCAGCAGGTTCTCAGCACCTCTGTGAATCAGGAGCTTCATTCTTGGCTGGTGTAAATGGTTGCAACTTCAATAAACGGACAGTTCAATACGATTAACTCATATCTCTGAGACAGTTCTAGTGAAAACTGAATATATTTATCACTCAATGTAATTTAGAAATCAAGATGTTTGAAAATATTACTATTTGGTCAGAGCATCTCATTACCATTCTCTCCAGTACTTTGTAAGAGGGCAGGAGAAAAAGTAAGAAAACACACAGGAATCCATTAGGGCTTTAGCCAGCTGAAATCTAGGATGTTCCAGCATCTGTTAGTTTAAACTGCCAACTCAGTAGCACACACTATTCACAAGTTTGCTTACCTGTGCAAACCACTGTGTTAACAGCAGGTGCTAGGTCTCTGCATCACACTGAATGTGTACCAAAACCATTTAGATGCAGCTAATTTTCAAATAAACATATTTACTGTGGTCAAAGATATGCAGCCATAGTGGCTGGGCAGTTTCTTTTCACTTCTCAGATTCCGTGGTCATGTCCCTTTCTTCTCTCCCACAATAGTTTAGGCCTTTGATCTGCTTCTTTCCATACATATAAATCTTAGCCCTCTGTATCCCAGCCTCCAGCTCCTCCAAGTAATGCTTCTTGTTACATCCTGATAAAAGACACCAAGGTCAGATAGAATATTTTGTGGGGTCTTCATTCCCTTCCTCTCCATTGCAGGGGAAACCATTCATCTCTGTTTCTCTGGTTTGAGAACTGCCAATCTGAAAGGACATTATTGAAATCCGCGCCAGACCCTCCATTGGATATTGGCTGTCTCCAGACCAGCATTGAGATCATAATCAAAGCTTATATTTGCAGATGAACTCTTAGAAGATCCTTTGGGTCTTGCATAGCTCCGTTCTTTCCTGCCTTCCCATCAATTACCGTAGCGCTGTGACTTTGGGGGCTTGTAGACATCCTGGCTCCTGGGTTCCCTGTTTGGGGGCTCTGCTCACCCATTTCCAGATGAAGAGCGAACACTGAAGAGACAAAGGTCCTGTCAGCACTGAGTAGGCAGGGTGGCCTCATCAACTGGTGTGTCCGGGCTCTCAGAACTACAAAGTATGAGTCAAAAGGGCTGAGCCCCTGTTCTGGCTCTGCCCATGATTTTCTGCATCATCGTATTCCCTCTCAGCTTCCTCAGCTGAAAAACAGGGCTCGTAATATTTCCTTACCTATAAAAGCTGTTAGGAGGGTTATTGCATTGTTGTGAATTCCACAGATGAAAGGTACTACTAAAGAACAAACTGCAATTATTGTTTCAAACCTCTGCCCTAGTCCTGTCATCCTTAAATTACTGAATAACGCTTACTCAATCAAGGAAATCCAGCCACTACAGTGAGAAAATCATTGGTAAAGATGACTCTGTTGCAATAAGAGCATTTATCCCCTTGTGTTCATCACCCTTCTCTCTGCCACTGGGATGATTGGAGTCATATAATCCCAGACATTTACTATACGCGCTTAAGCAATCTTCTATTTGGGCACTATTATTTCTTTATCCCAAACATGACTGTTACTGAATAAAATCTCTTTTTGTAATGTATAAGGACATCCACTCCGGAGATAGCAGCTGCTGGTAATAGGCTGTGCTGTGAGTCTGCTGTTACGTGAGTGCTTTTGGAGCTCATGGTGGCTGATGGCTGACAAAATGGTCAGAATGGCCAAATTTGCCTGCCTTGAGGCGTGTGGAGCTTGCATCAGCCTTTCACGTGCGTGTAAATGTCCAGCGTGCCTGCGGATGTGCCCAGAGATGGATGGCAGAATGCATTGCCAATGTGGTATTCATACCCCTGCAGCAGCCTTCTCCACCAAACACTAACAAAGAGCTCCCTTGCAGCAGGGAACTGTGGTGTTGATGGTGGAACAGGCACTGAATGGTAAGGTAAAGAGTCAGAAGCTTACAGTTAGTACCTATAGCAAAGGTCAGAAAAATTGGTGCTCCAAGTTAGCATTCCTAGCGGTCCCTGGTAACTTAAGTACTGTTGTGTGCAGTCACAGAAGGCACTGAGTGTGGCCAATTCTCACAGAACTCATCAGTTCCAGAGAGACAAGAATCTCCCTTTTCTGCTTCTGTTCACGCTTATTTTCAAAAGACTCGAGTCTTACCCTGGACACCAAGAGCAGAGAAGCAAAGTGTCAGTGTTGAGCAGCCCTGAAGACCACTCTGGTTTTGCACAAGTAAGATTTTCTCATCAAAGCCTATGCATAAAGCTTCCTAGAAGGATGTACGTGCCACTGTGCAGTAAGGATTAAAAGTAGTGCAATAGCAAGGAATAAATACACTGCAGGTGTTAGTTAACAAGGCACTAATTGGGTAACTGAAGGTGCAACATAAGAGACCACAGAGGCTAATCAAAAGGCTTTGGGTGAATCTAGGATGTTCCTCTGAGCTTGGGGAGGAGGCAGTAAAAAGCAACTGCTGTAGTCTTGTGTTTTATGGAAAAGCTAGGATTAAGATATCCCAGAACAGGCAGATTTTTGTATCTTGTGTGTAGAACTAATGACAAAATTAGTTCAGAAATTAATTTAAAGATTGCAGCTATGTTTTCCTCAGTCTAAGAGCTTTTACTTTGGGCTAGGTAACTTACGCTTGGATCATTCTGATTTGATTTCATTGCACCTCCTATGGGGCTTATTCAAACTAAGTCAGCCTGTGCCTGTTTGGCTCAACTGCTATCTAAACTTACTGCCTGGCATAAAGGCAGCTTTAAGGATCTCTAGAATATGTTTGCTTTCCTATTCCCTTGGAGGATGCAGCTGGGTTCTTCAAGTGCAGGTTTGCAGACATATAGGTAGGTTTGTGAGTGACTGGTATATTCCAGGTTGAAAGCTGGCAGTGGTGAAATCTCTGGGGACAGTTTCCCATGCGAATTGTTTTGCCTGTTCAGCCTGATGCATAATGAACAATTTGGGATAAAACTGTCTTACACCCACCCGGGGTGAGATGAGTAAGTATAAAGTGTAGTTGGAGAGACTGCTTTGGGGTTGCAGTTTTGACACACCCTCCATCGCCAAGCTGCTCTTAAAAGTGGACTTGGAGTGAGGATCAAACTCCAGTTCTTAACTTGTGCATATTCACTGTGAGGCGACTCCACTCTGCCAACTTGAAGTGCTTTATGCTTTTGCAGGGACTGTCCTAGCTTCTCTTGTCTCTGCACTTTTGCCTGTGCTCACCCATTTTGCTCAGCTCCCCTGTTGTGCTTTCTGTGTGTTGCTGAGGTTGCTGAATGCTTTGCGTTATGAGACCCCCTGTTCTGTTGCTCATAGCTCTGCCAAGTCTTACATTTCAGCCAAAGCACTTTTTTGTTGCAGGAGTTTGTCTCAAACTAAAATACCAATACGTGTAAAAAACAAACTTTTAGATCGTGGTTCAGCTGAAAATGAGTCTTTAGTGAAAGGTATATATTTTCCCAAGAGTTCATAATGAATACTCATCTTCTTACTCCCTGCCCCCCTCTCTTGGAAGGCTTCAGCCTGCCAGCTTTTCCAAGCCCCCCATGCCTAGAGCGGCAGCAGTTTTCATTTAGGAGCTCTGCAGACATGCTTGTGATTTGGTGTCTGTGTATGTTATGGCATTCATAAATTTATACTCTCTTTTTCTGTGTGGATCTGGCATGTACTGGAGCAGGACAGTGTGTTCAGAAGAGCTGATTCTTCAGCTCTGGAATGCTTTGATACATACATATTCTTTTAGAATTGCCTTGAAAATGGGAATACAGCAGAATGATGGTAAAAAGTGCCCTGTGCATCAAAATCCAGTCCTCCCCTGTACCCCTGGTACCTGGCATCCAGGACACTTGTAGGCAGGGCGGAGTTCGGGTGGTGTTTCAAAGGGATTTCCTGGTGCAGTCTGGTAACATGGAACATATGACAACCCAGCTTGTGAAGTGTGGCTGTTCCCCTTAAGAAGATCCAGAATGTACCTTTTACTGCTTGCCTGCTCTGTGTTCTTGCAGAGGCCCTGTGCTCTGGGTGTGGAGGGACTGAAGTGGCTTTCGTGTACCCGATGGTCAAGTCAAAAAGGGCAAGTTGCAGGAGGGAAGCCCCAGGGACACGCTGACCAAGTGTGAGGTTTGGGTGTTGATGCAGATGCAACTTCAAATGCTGTCTCACAAAATAAGTGCGGCTGAGAGCAGTACGGCTGTGAGTTTCTAGTTCCTGAATTTGCACAAGTCTTGAGTGCAAAAAAACACTTTTTCTTGGGTTTGGTTAAGGCATATGAACAACTTTGGTTTCATCCTGAGGCAGCCACGAGCCTGGCTAAGTGAAATTTTCCTAAGCATCTGTCCTCTTGCCCATGCAAAAACCAGTCTCATTATATCAGATCTTCCTGAGAAATCGCAGTCCTGTTGGTCACATTTTTCAAAAGCTAATCATCTGGAAATAAGGTCTTCTAGTAAAACTGCCTTCACCTTATAGTTACAATAAACTGACTTATTAATCGGCATCACTGCGTGGCTCTCCGTAGCAGGCAGCGTGGCAGCCTCTGCTGGCGTATGTGTCCAAGGAGAAATTCTTATTTTATGTTGGCACTCAAATGTTTCCCCTGGACTCATTTATTTTCCAACAACTTCTTTTTTTTTTTTTTTTTTTTTTTCCTGTGCTGCAGGCAGGGACTGAATCATATTTGGGGTTGTAACAGTATTTTTTTTTTTCTTTGTTTGCATTTGTAGATTTGCTTCAGGATGTAGGCTGTGTTGGTCTGTTACTTGGAAGTGTTTGTGTCTGTAACAGTATTCATGTTTGTTGGTGCTCTTAGGGTGGGTGTGTTTGTAAAATGAATATTCTGGTTTTATGGTATACGTTAATTTTTGTTGTTTACAGCAGTTGGCAATATTATGAAATGCACTAACCAGTGCAAACTCCATCGGGTTGTGGGTTTTCTTGATTTTTTTCTTTTTTTTTTTTTTTTTTCTTTTTGGCCACTTGCTACTACAGCTTGTATTGGCGGCGTTCTGTTTTTATTGCAGCTCCTATTAGTTGTTGCGTAATAAATGTGAGAGCGCATTACCCAATGCAAACCGCGATTTAAAAAAAAAAAAAAAAAAAAAAAAAAAGGAGGGGGGGGAAGAGCAAGCTAGCTCCCACAGTTCTGATTCAGAACTCGGTCTCCCACAGCACGCGTGACCCTGCGTGGGCTGCCGCCGCGGAGCTGCGGGGGACCCGCGACACTTCCAGTTGCACTTTTAAGGGCTCTTCTTGTACCTCTAGAGCCCGAGAGGCGCGACAGCGGGCGGAGGGGGGGAAACCGCGATTTTCCCCGGCAATATTTGCCCAGGGGGGACCCGCCCGCCGCCACCTCCCCGCGGGTTTTTCTCACGCTTCTCCCCACGAAACCAAGAGAGGAGTTTACCCAGCGGAGGGGAGCGCGTTTACCCACCCCCGGCGCCCCCTGACCGGGGCATCACCCCTCGCTGTTTCTCTCCCCTGCCCGCCGGGCCGGGGAGGGAGCGGGGGGCCGGGGGGTGGGGGGGTGGGGGAGAGACACACACCCGCTGCCTTCTGGGATTTGTAGTCCGGGGGCCGGTGGCCGCTTCTCCCCCGGCTCGGCCCGGGACTACCGTCCCCACACGGCCTTGCGCCCCGGCGCATGAGCTCTCGGGCGCTGTAGCGCATCTATTATACTGCCTTGCCGAGGATAAAAAGAAGAGCAACTGGAGGGACTATAAGGCAAACGTTGCTGGAGCTGCCGGGGCAAAGTAATCTATTTAATCTTTCCCTTTATTTGTTAGATGCTTGGGTGTGCATTGCTAGCACTGGGCCATGGTTTCTGGAGGGAGGGGGGCCGGGGAAGAAGGGGGAGGAAAGCAAAACCCACTTGGGAAAGGCCAATGCTGATTTTTTTTTTTTTTTTTTTTTTTTTCTCTCCCCCTCTTCCCCCTCCTCTCTTCTTCTGCTCCTTCTTCTTGCGAGAGCCCCGCGTCGCTCCCCGCGGCCCCGCAGCCTTTGTGCGCCGCGACAATGCAACAAAGCGCGGCGGGGCTGGCTGCAGCCTGGCCATTGATTTCCTCCCGGCCCCGCCGCTCCTGCCCACCCTTTTCTTCTTCTTCTTCTTCTGCCGCTTCTTCTCCATCTTCTGCTCCCCCCTCCCCTTCTCGCCGAGCGCCCGAAGACGCCCCGGACGGGCGCAGCCCCGACCCCACGGAGCCCCGTGTCCCCACGCAGGAAGGGTTTTCTTTCTTTCTTTCCTTTTTTTTTTTTTTTTTTTTTTTTTTTGTTTTGTTTCTCTTCTTCCCCCTCTCTCGCTCGCTTTCCCTCGCTCGCTCTCTCTGCCCGCCATCTTTTGAAGGGGAAAATTAGGGGCGAGGAAAAGGAGGGCTGCACGCGCCCTGAAAAAACAAGGAAAAAAAAAAAAAAAAAAAAAGAAAGAAAGAAAAAAAAAAAAAAAAAAAAAAGGAGGGGGGTTGTAAGAGCTAAAAAAGGAGGGGGGGGAAAAAAAAAAAAAAAAAAAGCGGGGAGGGGGACACACACACGAGTGGGCAGCAGGAAGCCCCCGCTCCCGGCGGTGCGCGGCTCCGGCGGCGGAGCGGGGGCTGCTCCCGGCCATTTCCCGGTGCCCCCGCCGCCGCCCGGGTCGCTGGCGGGTGAGCTGGAAAAAGGTCTGAGCGGGCTGCATAGGATGCGCCGAAAAGTGCGCGTTTCGCGGGTCGTCCGTGTCCGCATGCATGTGTTTGTGTATATAGCCGCAGCTGCTTTGCTCGTGTAAATATCTGGTGTTTACCGAACTTCTGCAAATAAATGGAAACCAAGCGTTCGTTGCCTAAACTTGATACGCTTTAGGTGTA
The DNA here is from genome assembly GCF_018691265.1 of Tyto alba. Lineage (NCBI taxonomy): Eukaryota > Metazoa > Chordata > Aves > Strigiformes > Tytonidae > Tyto > Tyto alba. The sequence goes on from NW_024881273.1 coordinate 4,408,424, forward strand.
AAAAGAAACGCAGATCACAGATTTATATATAGAAGTGTCACGCTATAAATAATGCTACCGATAATAAAATGTAAAACTTCCAAACTCAGCTGTACTTTTCCTCCGTTTATACTACTTGTTTGTTTTTTGCACCTCCCTGGGCGCTGGGGATAGAGCATTATTTGTAGCCTGCTTGGTTTCACTTTCAAACAAAGCTGTAGTGTTCAGGTCACAGATCTATGCGCGTCTTTAAGCTACATGGCTCAGTCTTGCAGGGTGTTAATAGGGAGTGTGTTTCCTACAGAAGTGACTTTTGACAACGTGGAGCATGCGTTCTGTGAAGTTCATGCTAAATGTTCTGTGACAGTTCCGTGGTGTGGATATAACTTTTTGTTGATGTCTTCAGGAATCAAAAGTTACTAAAATAAACTTTTTTGGATAAGCAAATATGATGGCTTCACTAATACTTTGAATGTTTATTTATTATTATTATTGTTGTTATTATTTTTACATATTAAGTTCTTTGATGCTAATAAATATTAGGAGGTGACACAATTAGCAAAGCACACCTGCTATTCCTTGGTGGGAATAGAGAATTTTTTTTTTAACATGCTTGTTAGCATTTTCAATGTGTTCAGTATATTAGAGTGTGCTGATGGGGTGTCTCTGAATTAAACTGGAAATTTAGGTTTAAAGGTGAAACTCTTGTCTTTAATTCATGTGGTGGTAAGTCAAGGTATTAGAGAAGACTTGGTGACTACCATGTGTGCTGCAGTATATGGGTGAGAAGTGCAGAATAAATATGCATCAGACAAGAAATCCCCAAAGCAGCCTGGTTGCTTTACAGGCAAAAAAACCCTATCTGTATTGCTTACAACTACCCAACCGCTTGAGTATACTGTAAATGTGAAGTCCTGCCTCCTAATCTGCAGATTACAGCACTGGCAGACTGCTGTGTGTCTTAGTTTGTTAGCACAGAAGTTTGGGGAGTTTTTAACAATACACTGGGAGGCTCCTGCTGAAGCAGAGTAACTCCTGACCTCAAAGCCTTCCTGTTTGGAAAGAATAAATGCTAAGATTGAATATTTCTTTCTCTTTAGTCCACACTGGTTAAAAATACTCACTCATGCATGTATTTAGTGATTTGAGACAGTGCTTAATAAAAGGGTTGGGCAGAGGATAACAGTCTTATTCAGTGTTCAGCATAAGCTTGATTGCAATATTGTTTTATATACTCACTGCCTATATAGTGCTCAGTGCTGAGACAGTAGCTATTCCAATGAAAGGCTTTTTAGTTTTAGTGACCTATGCATGCAGATTTTAAATTATGAAAGAATGCATGTACAATGCAAAGTGTCTGAGGTTTGTTCTCAAACTGACTTTGGAGTGTTAGTTCCATTATCTTCAAATAAAAACTACGCTCCCTTGCTTCTGGAAACAAAACTTCCATAATATAAGCACTGAGGTGCTTTCAAAAATGCTAGTTCTTGTAATTTAAAAAATATTTAGAAGAAGAGTGTATTGGAGAAGTCTGATGTTCCAGCTGTGTAAGCGTACTAGGCAGCAAGAGCTCTCACTATCTGTCTCTAAAGAAGGCTGGTTTTGTTAGTGTCTGCAAATGCAAGTATGTCAGTAGGCTTTGTAACTGGTTGTTTCTTTGCGGTGTTGTAACTGCACTGGATACAATGACTTAAATCACAGTTCTTAATAATCTTGCAAAAGGCTTCTTTCCTGAGTTAAGAACTGTGTGTTTAAAACTTTATCCTTCAGTCATCTCCTAAAGCCGTGGGGAGTCTAATGGAGGTTCTTGATATCCACAAACCATGTCTGAACACCAGGGATCCAGCCTCCCTGACCTGAGGGTCTCTTCCCCCATGAACCTCAGTGAGCTGAAGGCAGTGCACGCAGATAAAGCAGTTTGCCCTGGTGCAGGCTGGGGCTTCCTGTAGTTTTTCAGACACATCTTGTAATTAATACAAGTTCTGAAAGATGCTGTTTAATATTTAGCTCTTAGGTTTGGAGGAGGGGGGGAGGGGAGCACTTGTGCAGTGGGTTGTGGGTTTCCAGCCAAGCCCTGCTGTGCTCCTAGAATCTCGCTTCTTCTCCCAGGAGTAATCTGGGAGCCTGATCGCCCTCCTTGACAGCACAAACAACTTGGGAGTCAAATCCCTCTCCTCAGCAGCAGCTGAATGATGTAGTGAGGTCTCATGTTTCAAAGGTTTAATTACTTTTACAAAATATATTGCTCTGTCTACTTTGTTAAGCTATCAGGTGCTTTCAGTGCAGAGGGAACTACACTTTGCTAAATAAATGAACAAAGAGTGTTCTGCATCTGTGTTGTTGATTGTTTCTCTTTAATCCTGGTTGCTCCTTCTTTGCTAATTTGCAAAATTCATTAATCCGCAGTGGGTTTCCCAGTCATTACCATGAACTGTATGTTTTGTTTTGTTGTGTGTGTTGTTTTTGTTTTGTTGTTGTTGTTTTTAATTTGCCACATTATTCTCCAGTAATAGCCCAAACACCGTTATAAGCAATAGAGTTCTGGGAATTAGGAAGGAGCCATTGTTTGCTCTGCTGCTCAGTGAGCTGTCAGGACATTTTGGAAGGATGTGTGCATCTCAAGCTTTTCATTCCACAGTATCTTACTGTGACATTAGTGTGTTTCTGTGGATCATTAGTGCTTGTTGGAGGTGAACAACTTTCTTTGGGGCACACTAACTCTTTAACCCACTTGTTGCTAAAGCCATCATTAGAAGGATTTAAATTACTTTGGAGAACACTGTGGAAATTCACTGTAATGTGCTACTTTTTCTACTGGTTCTTATTCCTTCTCCCCATTTGTCCTCATAAGATACTGACTGAAGAAACACTTATATTTTGGGCTCCTTTTGTGCCTTTCTAGTCCTCGGTCTCTTTGCAGCCTGAGTCTGGTAAGAAGACACCATCATGTCTGGAAGTATTTCAGCAACATGGATAACCTGGCCAGAGGAGATTTGTCTTACTCCTTTGCCAGGACCAGGGCTCCACGTTCTCCGCTCGACCAGCAATGAAACAGGTGTAGCAAAGACAATCTGAGGTGAAATTTCTGTGCATGGGGGACCAATCTGGAACAAAATGACCTGGCTGAGCTGATTCCATTTATCTTCAGAGTTTGAGATTTAGATTCAGTTCTGATTGACACTGTTCTGCTTTGGGAATAATCCTGTTTGCTCCTCTCTTTTCTTTAAAAAGAGAGTCAGAGACAGAAAAGGATTGTGATTTTCCTTGCTGGCCTTGAGAGCTGCTCCACTCCTGAAGTTCCACTTGAAGCACTTTACAGCCTCACTGCTATCCTTGCAGAGGACTTCATGCACTGGCATAGATGTATGAGCAGAGATGCACTTTGTGTGACTGACTTGCCTGTCATAACCCAACCCAACCTGTATTGAAGGAAAGGCACATTTCTCCTTGTGTAACTGTGTCTTTTCAACAGCTCAGCTTATCCTTGGGCGGCATTATGGAGGGTGCCTGGTTTGAGATCTCACTTTCTCATAGCCCATGAGTATGGCCCTGCCGAGAGAAATCTTGTTTTCTAAAACTGCACTGGTCAATAGGCTTGGCTATAAGCAAGTGCGGAGTTTGCAGTATTGTGTTATTTTGCTGGGATGGGACCTAGGACGTAGCAGCCTTTTTGCTTACCAGGGCTGGTTTAGGAACCATTATGTACTGTGGGCTATAGTGAAACCGATACGCTGAGCACGTGTGTGTTCTGTACTGTATGTGCAAGAATTGTGTGTGGGTATAATGGAGAATGCTGTTCCTTATTGGAAAGCATTGCCTTTTGCAACTTTTTTGTTGGTACTACAGTTCTGTTTAGGGTCTGTGAAATAGCATTAAAGTGCAGTTCTTCAAGATGCGATGGGATGGAGAGTATGCTCCCTCTAGTTTTTGCTGGAGTAAATGCTTGTCTGAGTGTAGGTACTGTGCATCAGCCAGTGTGCTGAAAGTATGTTCATTCCCTGGACAGGAATAAGCCACATGGGATTAAATGGGGGTACTTGTGTCCACGCTGTTGTGGTCATACTTCCTTTGACTTGAACTCCATCCATATTCAGGAGCTTTAAGAGAGGCTTAAGGCTTGTCTGTTCTCACTGCGCAGGAAGCTAAGCCGTGGGTGCTCACAGCAGGAGCTGTGCGTGGGGAAGCTTAGCTCCTCCTGTTAGGAGCCTGTCTGTCCACCCCGAGCAGTTCGTGGAGAGAGCAGTGTTGCTCTGGGTGTGCAAAGGGAGACCACCGTCCTTCCTTGGGGGTGTTAGGCATCGGGGAGCACCTTCTACTCTTCCCCTGAATTAACAGCCTCTGCTCCCTGCATAAGGAGGGGTAATAGACTCTGAGATCCAGATTTTTCCCTTTCTTGCAGTCTGTTTGGGAGTTTAAATCAGATACATAAACTCAGGCAGTGGAAGCTCTCGGGGAGCGACAGCAGCTTAGCTACCACAGTTTATTCACACCTTGGCTGACCTGCAACTTCCTTGCATAGCTGAGCAAATTTATGGATCTACCCAACCTTAGCAAAATCAGTGAGGCCGGTTTTCATCAGAAATAGACCACATACAGCCTTTTGCACTTGTTTGGCTATGTTTGCTTTAAGTTAACACATTGAGTTATTCTGGGGCAACGTGATTGTTTAACAAAGCACTCAAATTGGTCTGGAAACAGCCAAAGCTAGGTTAGTGCATCCCATTTAGGGGAATGTGCGTAGGGGATGAATGGTGGTCATCAGTGGGAGGGCTGCCACAGCGTAAGAAGTTACTGCTCCTCTGTAGGTTAAGCTGCAATAATTAACTTGGTGGGTGGTTGTACTTACTCTGCCCCACTACCAGGTATAACGTTACTGTGGCACAGCTAACAAGTAGTATATTTATGTCATGGTAATTCAATCACTTTCTTTTCATTGTTCATCCTCTCAAACTGACTCGATTGGCATATATTGATTTAGGTAGACTTTGCATGGGAAAGTTGCAGTGCTATAGCTCTAAACCCAGAGCACGATTTAAACTGGTGGCAGGGCAGCTCATCTGTTCTTACAACACTTATAAACCTTTTCATCCTAAAACAAATTTGTTCATTTTCAAAATAGTAACTTTAATCATTTTAACATACAAAAATAAGTTTAAAAATTGAGTAGGAGAAAGCACTGGAGCACAAGAAGTGCACAAGGGAGGTTTGTTGATGAAGGAAAGCATTTTCTCTAATGAATCACTTTGATGGTTCTGCTGTGTACTGTGAAATGCTTCTAACAAGTTAACATACGGATCTGTGTGTTTATTAGAAGTCTGTCTTCTCTGTCGATGTTTGCAGGGAACTGCCTGTAAGGATAACATCTGTAGCACTTGTAAATGATATTAATAATGCTGATATATAGCCATGTGGTACTGGTGATGTAAGGGAGGATTGCAATATAGGTTATTAGGTACACAGAGCCGAAAAAAAATCCTTTAAAATAGGTAATACATTGGAATTGAATGCTATTTGCAGGGGCTCTGTATTTTATACTTTGCTCAGAATACTTTTTGTACTTAGTTTCATTAAGAGGAGGTAATTTCCTGTTACATGTAGCCTCTTAAATTCAGTTGGAAGTGAAATTTGGCTCTATCTTAAATCCCCCTCCCTAACAGGTGTCAGGAAGGACTTCTTGGGTGTTGTGGTTTATCTTTCAGAAACGTGTTTAAAGAGCACTGCAGTATGGGGAAAGGGATAAAGCAGATGGCAGTTTTAGCTTTGCAGTTTCTTCAAATGACAATTAGCATTGTACTTAGTAAAGAACAGTTAAGCGGTTCCAGAAACCTAAGTTATGATATTTGAACACCTTGTAAATATAAGTTCCTCTGTGTGTTTGTTCTTTTCCCTTAAAATTTGGTGTAACCATAACACTGAGAAGGAATTAATGTATAAATGTATGGGAAAAGACTAATGACTTTAATTGTAGATGATAGTGGAAATATTCATATCCACATTTTGCAAGTGGAGAACTGACAAGCCTACAGCGTGGGGTGTCAAGAACTGAGCTGAGGTGGCAGCGTGCTGTTTTGTAGCTGTTGTTTTTGTAATTCTTTGCAAGTATAGCAGAAGCTTGGGAGATGCTCTGCCCAGCAGGGAAGTATTTGAGCTCTTGTGTGTTTTTTTAGTTTTGGTTTTGTTTTTTGTTTTTTTTGTTTTTTTGTTTTTTTTTCCCCTCAGAATGCTTTGTGTACAATAATCTCTCTTTTTGGAAATCAAAGTGCAGAAAAAGAAACAATCATGACAACCTGTTGTGGAAAGACTGTAATTTATTCACTATATGCTGAATCAAACTGAGTGAGTTTGAGGGTTTTTTTTCTTATACTCTGAAAGTATTAAAAAGGGGAAGGGCAGACTCTCTTTGTCAGAACACAAATGTTTAACTGTGCAGATCACATCCTTTAAAAAGCAGAAAAAGAGAACCCTGTGAGGGTGTAAACGTACTATAATCCCATTAGGAGTTCTGAAGCTTGTGCGGGTGTTGCCACATCATGCTTTAATGAGTGTACCTAAATGCTTCTGTTATGCACGTATCATCTGAAACTTCGGTCAGTGCCAGAGTATGTGGGGTTTTGTTGCTTTGTTTGTTTTTTTTAATAACTTAACTGAAAGATGGTTTGCTGACCAGAAATTGGCGAAACTGATTTCTGGAATCACAAGATGAATCGGCAGTAGTATCGTATGTTGGATAAGTCATTTTTTGGAGAAGATAGGCTGGAAAGTAATAGATGAACAGAGGGGAATTAGGAGACAGAGCCTTGAAGGAGGTGGGTTGTGGTAGTGACCTGCACTGTGATATATTTTAAGTTTTTTTGGTTGGTTGGTTGGTTTTTTTTTAGTTTTTAAGACTATAACATCTTGCCAATTTGTGCCTCTTTCCTGGCCTGGCTAGACTGCTTACTCCTTAGGGCAGAGACTGTGCATGCTGCGCTGGGCTTGAGCCTAGTCAGGGCAGTGGAGCCTCTTGGTCATAGTGCAGTTGGTGTCTGGGTGCATCCCGATGAAACATGGTTAAATTGAGGTTTTTAACCTGTCAATTCATTGCCCTAGCAACCAGGCTTCAGCTTTTATTCTATCTCCCCATCCCACGTGCAGTGTCGGGTCATGAGCAAAGGCTGGAGTCTCCTACAGTGCGTACTGTCCTTGTACAGCATCTGGTGCGTGGTGGTCCTTTCTGTGTGTTGCTTCATGGAAGTAATTAATGGTGACTGAGCCTGGATGAACCGCACCAGGGCTTCTCTCCCCCTCCTCTGGTCTGTAGTTCAGAAAAGTAGACTGGGTGCGTATGATGCAGCATTTAACAGCAGCCTGTGGTCAATCACATTTTCAAACTGCATGAAATGGGAAGCTTTAACTTCCTATCTCCTCACACTATTTGTTCTTCCTTTCCCTGACTTTCTCTACATTTTTCTTTCTCCCCCAAGGTGCAGGTTAGCTGTCTGTTTCCTCTTTCATCTGCTCAGTAGTATTTGTAACAGTTTCTTTCCACCGATTTTGCTTCCTGGAGGAAAGTAAGCAAAAGGAACCCCAAGCTGACTTCTGCTGAAGTCAGTGAGTATCGGGTTAAGACTGTTCAGCAGCATCATCCAGTACTGAAATGATTAACAGCTTCAGCCTGCTTGCTTGTCACTTTGATGGTGTGTCTGAGACAGACCTGTTGCTTCTGGACTTCTAGATGTGTGTTTTTCTTCTTAGCAGCTCTCAGCAAGTGAGATTTTCCTCCTTTGCTCCTTGTGCACTGTGACAGTATTGCCTGATGGCTGAGCAAGCAGGAATCCAAGGATCCCTTGCCACTGAGCCTGTTACAACATCAGGCTGTCACACAGTTTCAGTCTCCCGCTTACAGAGCAGCTGGGAATGCTGACATGAAGGATGCTAATAAAAGGTGACTGTGGTTCAAACCCAGGTGAGCAAATGGATTTGTAATTCTGATTGGTCTTGAAGTATGGGTTTGAATGCACAAGCAAGGGTGAGTAGAGATGGAGCAGTAGATTCTGTTCATCTGTGAAGTTTAAAGTGATGATTTTAATACCAGAAACATTGAGAGTTAGAATAGCAAAGAAAGCATCTAACAGACAGCATTTGTGCCAGTTCTAAATATGCAAAATTGGCTAGTCTGAAGAAGCTGTGACCGAGTCTGTAGAGTCTTTTGCACTGCCCATCAACAAGGTTTGAATTTGGGATTATCAAACTTTTTCCTCTTCCTTGGCTAACTTTTATATAAACATGGAGATTCCCCTTCTTCACTAGGCTACGATTTGTTTTTGTAGTGTTTTAGGCAATGTGATGAAAGAGAACAAGATCTCCATGCTCTTGCACACCTTATGCTTGTACAGAGGATCTAGCTAGGATCACGTCCTGCAGTGAGAGAGTATATCTTCAGGGCTGGGTAGTACTGACTAGATCAGCTATCATAGCTATTGTAACTGCAACAATAGGAGCACCCACGAGTCTGATCAGTCTGAAGAGACCTTCCAGCCCCAGATATCTAGCACTTAACCTCCTTTGTCATTTTATCTCTCCCTAATAGGCAGCTAGAGAAGGAGGTTGATCCAAGTGGAGCGGCCAGAAAGCATGGAGAGCTTGAGTTTGCTTCTTTGCCTAAGCCTTTCTTAGAAGGAGGTTTATCTTGATTGACCAATTAGTTATATCTTGTAAGTGATAAGTCTGCAAAACCCTCCGTGGAGAGATGCTGAGCCACAGAAACAGTGCAATTTATAGAGAGGGGAAAGTTGCATAGCACTTCACAGGATGAGGCTTGAAGTGGTTACTGAATCACAGAGGAGGACTGCGTTGCTGTCTCTGTTGTGGTTTATACCATACTTCCAGTGTGCCTTCAGCCACGTTTCTGCCTCCCCTAGGTCCCCTGCCCCCCCATCCTGCTCCTGACATGTTGGGAGCTTGTATGGTACGTGGCCATGTGCCAGCACCTTCCCAGAGCTTCCTTTTTGCCTGATGTCCAAGGCTGCAGAGCTTCTGCTGCACATGGGCTTTTGGGGGGACTTCAGTAGCTCCCACAAATGCTAGATGTTGCCAAATAAGCATTCAGTGTGTTGCATTGCACTAGGTAAGAGAGAGCATATGCTCTGAAGCAGGTTCAGCTTCACTCCTGTCTCTGTAAACCTTGACTGCCTGATGTCTGGCTTCTCACTGACTCTTCCCCTGATTATGAAGTGTTGTGGGTGACTCTGTGGGTCATGCAAGGTAATTTCATTGCATCTTTTCCCTCTAGGAAGAAATGGCACGAGCAGAACTCTGCCCGGGCATGTGGTTATTCCAAACACTTCCCTTTCTGTGCCAAATCTCTGTTACGAAAATGAAGGCTGAAACAGCCCAACACTTTTTTTTTTTTTTTTTCCCCACTTCCATAAAGGTGTAATTGGTGTATCTTGTTGTGAGAGGCACAACCACCAGCATTTTCCTGTGAAGCACCTACACATTCCCATCCTGCCTTCCCAGAGTGTTAATGTGCAAACCACCAGCTGCTCTATGCACTCTGAAGCCTGTTCGTAGATGCTTATTTCTACATCCACACCTAAGCATTTTTAACATTTTCATTATAGGTCACCCAGTTAATTTGCTGAAGTACTTCCTGCAAGATTTTTTGCAAGTGCAATTCACTTTATTTCAGAAATCTCAGTCCATTCTTTACTGCAGTGTCAGGTCTTAAAGCTGGCTGGACTCCTTCAGTCAGAAATCCAACACGGAGTAAGCTCTTTAACCACTTACACTTTTTCTTCCAGCTGTAGCCTTGTTAACAAAACTGCGTGTAACTCAAGAGCTTGCACAAAACCAACATAGGTCTGAGTTAAAACTTGCCTCCATGTTTTCCAAGGACCACAAAAAATAGGGCTGGAAGAAATGTCCAGAGGTCATGCTGTCCTTCTCCCCAGTCCAAAACAAGATCAACCATACCTAATCCATTACTGAGGCTGGTTACTTAAGCTGTTCTCAAAGGCAAACTCAAAGCTATGAAAATGAACTTGTTATAGTGTGAAACATCATTCCCTGCACTTGAAACTGCAGCCTTTAGAAAACAATTGAGCCCCGTATGATCTGTGTGTTGCAGAAGGTATGTGACGTGCATCTAAATTCTTGCTCAGACTTGATTAGAAGGTGCTTCCTGTGGCATTAGCAACTTGGTGGAGATAAATACTTTGGCCTGTAATTATCAGAAAGACCATAGTTTTATTTAAGGTGCCTAGAATAGGGCTTATAAAAGTCCCCAGTACTTTTGTAGTCAAGATAAAGTGACTTGTGGGTACCCCTGAGTTTGAAGGCTTAATGTGAGACATCTTAAAGCAGCATGATTTGCAGGGAGCACTGAGTATGAATCAGAACTGAAGGCCCTTGAAATTGCCAGTTACTTCTCTCTAATTTTTATCTACTGGTTAGGAACCCACAGGCTTCTTACTGAGGAAACACCTGCTCTTATAATAGCCAAGGAGAGACCAAGGATGGGAAATCCGTCTCTATAATCTGATGAGCATTAAACTAACCAAGTCAAAAGCCAAGGAACTGACTTAATCTTCTGTGATCTCTTTCTCTCCCTCATGCAGAGGTGAGTTAAGGACACAGTTGCATTTCCCAGTCTCAGGATGTTATTGGGGCTGTGTTCAAAATAATATGCATGAAAAGCAAATTTTTGATGTGTGGAATTAATGATTTGAGAGATGATGAGGACAGCTGAATGGACTTTCAGAGTGCAGAGCTGCAGTGTGCCATAGGGGCACTCAAGCCAAATTCCCATTTCCTGCAGTGAAGCCAAGTGCAAATGTTTCATCCCCAAGCCTTGAGGAGGTGGCATATTGTGTATAGCATTTGTGTGTCTGCCAAGACAGTGTTGGCTGATAAAGCAACTCATCTGTCCTCAAGTCTTGGTCTCAAATTGCAGATCACTTGAGTTTGAAGAGAACATCCCTGCTGACTTGAAGTTAGTAGGTAGTGAAAGCTGCCTGAAGTTCAATTCCTGTGTGGGGCTGTGAAGGGAAAGGAAAGCAGAGTAGGAGGAAAAGGAGGATATCCACCAGCTTTGTTTACTTCTGAGGAGCCTGAAGGAGTGGTGGTGTAGCCCTTAGTTTCTACAGCCATAGAATGAAATGAGTACAACCCTCAGTTAATAATCCTACCTGACTTTAAGGTTGTGTTGAGGTGTAGTAGTTAGTGCTCTACACCCCTCCTGCAGTTTCAGGAAAGTCTGGGCAAAATGATCGTGGGCCTGCTGCTTCTCTGAGATGGGGAGTAGCATATGGTGGCAAATCTGACCAAGCTTCCAGCTATCGCTGCTGTCTGGGAAAAAGGGACCGAGCATCTGTTTTGGTGGCTGCAAGGAGCCTTTGTGGGGGAGTAATGCTTGGAGCAGGAGCGTGAGGCTGCCTGCTCCAGCTGCCCTGCTGTCTCGGTGCGGTTCTGGCTGCTGGCTCCGTCCTACCTTCAGAAAGGCTCAGTCGCTGCCTTTCACGCCTGTGAGAGCAGCGCTGCTTCGGAGGCGCCGTTTCTGTGACGGGCTGCTGGTGGAACCGGGGCCAGGCACTGGCTGGGATTCAGGGCTCTGCCGCGGGCTCGCTGGGTGGCCTTGGGCAGGTCGTTTCTCCCCGGTGTGAAGCGTGTGTTGTGTGCGCCAGCTCTTTGAGGTGGGAACAGGGTCTTACTGTGTGTCTGCAGAGCGCTAAGTACCGAGGGACCTTGGTCTCTCTCTGCACAGCTTGCATGTGCTACTGTAATGTAAATAATAATGTGGAGATAAAGATGAGGTCAAGGAACATCTCTTAAACTTGATAATTTTCCATGATGGGAAGATTTATGTTTCTTTTTCTAGCTGGGCTGGAATGGTGCCCATTTTTGATCAGTGTCCAACCTACAGAAAGACTATACCAAGGGAGAAAAAAAGTTGAGCTCACATGCTAACATAAAGCTCGCTACCTTCTAATTTTGCAATCAAAACAAATGCCATCCTGTACTTCACGGACAGCAGCAAGGGAGTGAGCCATCCGTTAAATGTTCGGCACTGCCAAAGGAAGTGGCAGAACCGTTAGCTGAAGCAGCAGGCTTACTGGCACAGTGCACATTTCATGGGGCTTTATAGCTTCTTTTAAAATAGTCTCCACCACTGCAGACAGTCTGTGGGCTGCATCAACTGAGTAAAATGTTATTCTGCTAGTACAGGGAATTATTAACATGTTTTCTCCATGCCAGCTGTCTCTCCACTGACTGACCCATGCAAGCAACTCAACGAAATAAAAGTTTAAAAAAAAAAAAAAAAAATCATTCCAACGTAGCTGGGTTTTTTTGATGACTGGTTTGGCTGAGGGATGTGCCAAACCCCATAGCTTTGCTGGATGCCACACTGAGGTTGCAACTTAGCGCAAAAGGACAGACTTAAACTCCAGAGAAGCAAGATTTATTTGAGAGTTAGGGTTTGGGTTTTGCTTTTAATTACTGTCTCAAACTGGGATGAGTAAGAAGGAGGAGAAATGCACAATGTGGGAAGCAGTGTACACTCTTCATGTATGACAGCAAAAGGGTGTACTTTAAATTTGTAATATCAAAACTGTACATGTGCGGCCAGAAAAATCAATAACAGCTTCTGTTACTTCAACATTACAGGTCTGAGGAACAGGATAAGTAGTAATTTAAAAATTTAAATTTAAAAAATTATTACTCCAGGGCCAAAAGAAGTCCAACCTTAGGCCCTCACTGGAAGGTGCGCATGATGTCTGTGCCAAGGCTGGCTTTGGCAGTCTTTGTTCTAGGCTTGTACAGCATCTTGTGCGGTGATGTCCTGATTCACAGCTGGGCTCCCTAATAGTTTAAATAATTATTGATACTAATGCAGTTTCAGCAGATCCTGAAGTGCTTAGACTAGAGCTGTGTATTTTGATTCTACTTGTAGTTATGTGACAATTTATGTAAGCTTGCTTGTTTTTGTTCGTGAATCTACTTAAATGTTGTTGGACAATTTGTATAGTAAGTTGGGATGTCAGATAGTCATGCTTTCACTTTCCTGTTTTAATAAATGAGGTCTGACAGCTAGTACATTTCTCAAGCAGGGCCTTGGCCTCTCTGAATTCAATGCCATACACTTTTGGACATTTTCAAAGCATTTGCACCCTCACGTTCCAGATTCCTCATAATACTTCTTTTTACGCTCTTGAATATTATTTTGAAACTTTAAAAGTAAAGGAATGGATGTAGAAACAAATTTTTAGCTTTAAAAATTAAATGATCTGTTATCAAAGCAGCTTCCCCAGCAAATGATGATGAAGCTGATGGACCAAGGGTTAAAAGCGTGCAGTGAGGCATATGCACATCAAAGCTGTATTTATGCCAGAAACAGATACTTCCAGTGCTGCTGAGATAACCCAGGTAGCTATTCCTGTCCTTTGGCTGCAAGATCCAGCATTTGAATGACAGTGCTGCTAAGAGGTTTGAGGTTTGTAGCCACTTTTGGTTGTAATAACCAATGAGTTGGAGCATGTAAGTTAAAGACAGTCAGCTGTCAGGGGACTAGCTGAGTTGGCTGTCATGACTCTGCCTCTCCTACTTTTGGTAATGTTCTTAATTAAAATCCTTTCTGAGTTGTGTCACTGATGACTATTACGTGCCTCTCTATACGGACTGTACAAGCCTTGTTTAAGCTTGAGGATCAAAATGTGCATGTGAAGAGGCAGTGCAGGTCCCAAAGAGTTTGAAGACTGGCTGGGTGGAGCAGATGAAGACAGAAAGGATCTGTCACTATCTCCACAGCACAGATGAGAAGCTGTGGTGTGAAGATACTGAATGCCTTGTCTAAGGTCAGCAAGAGGGTCTGTGAGAAGCAGGAGCTAGAGATGTGGTTTATTGAATTACTGTTCTGGGATTTAATAAAAATTAATTAAAAATCCATATCAAATGGAGTTTGAGAGGTAGGAGGACATCAGGAAGTTCAAATGAAAATAGAGTTGTTGTATTTAACCTTAGGGTTTTTAAAGGGAAGACTTAAATTACACTGTGTAGTTTCAAACTTGACTGAAATGTTCTATAGCAGTAAGAATTGCTCTCTGTGGGTGTTTTATTTCCCATCAATCCATGCATTGGATTCAGTTTGTTAATCAAGAAGACAGCAAACAAAATGCTTCAATGGTGGTCACTGGGGGCCTGCAGTCAGCATTGCATACATTCGGATGATGGATGTTGCTCAGAGGCCTTGGGGTCTGAAATCCATGCAGAGAGCTGCCCAAAAGGACACCGAGTGAAACTTCCTAATTATCTTTTTTTGCCTTTTTAGTTTTTTGTCTATTCCCCCACCCTTTGATCTGAAGATTGCATTTTGCAACATCTCTGCTGCTGATTCGAGTTGGTGGAAAATCATGAGAAAACGATTCCCCAGTTTCTTCCAAATCTGAAATCCCTTGTAACATCTTAGTTTTGAAATTCCTTGCCCAGAGGATGCCAGCATCCTTCTTGGCTGTTTGGTGATCACGCTGCTTGCCAACAGAAGCATGACCAGATGAGAGGACTGGAGAACAGAGGCTAGTGCTTTTTGAATTACTAAGCTGGACTCTTGAGTTATCAAAGAATAGGGACTAGAGACCTAATTCTGGATCTAGACTTGTGCCATACACATGGCACAAGAAAGTTCTACTGCTGTCTGTGCTTTTTCTGCATCCTTGGAATATAATGGATCTTGTGAATGTATGATGTCAGAGTCATAACTGGTCATGTCTGCAAGCATAAACAAGTATACTCACACTCAGATTTGTTTTATGTTTTTAACAATTAAATTTTCCATAGAAGCACTATAACAAATTAACTATACAATTAACTCCAAAAAAAAAACCCAAACCAAACCAGGTCTGATTTCTGGAGCCAGGAACACCTGTGAGCCAAACCAAACTGACCCACAGCAAGGTGCACCCAGTGGCTGCAGCACCCAGAGCACTGGGGTGTCCCTGATGGCTGTGGCACCCGGGGCACTGGCTGCTTTACAGTGTGGTTCCCTGTGCCACAGTGTCACCGGGATGCCGGATGCTCTTGCAGTTGTGGAGCTGCTGGGACAGCAGCTGGCCTCCAAAATGCAAATGCCTCTACTACCTGGGCAAGCCTGAAAAGACCTGTATTTAAACATCTCTCTGCGGCAGATCTGTTTATGTTTGTACACATGTAGTTTTGTAAAATTTCCCCAAATCAGGTATGTGTTTACTTTTGGCCATCATCTAATCAGCAGCTCAAAAGTGTAAGTTGGTGTTCTATATTTAGTTCAGATATTCAGTAGGGATGATTAGGGATGTATCAAAGAAGAGGGTTTGGGGTTTTTTCCTAGGATGCTTCTTCGTGCATTACTGCAGCTTTTGTCTCCGCTCATGTTTCTCTGTGAAACCAAGAAGCATATGTCAGTGAGAGTATATGTGTGGCTTTTTGAACATATTTGAAATAATTTGCCTCTAGAAAGTGATTGTGGTCTGTTTGCCATGAGAAAAGTAGCTGCAGTCCTGATGTGAATTGAAATATCAAATGTTTACGGAGGATGACATAGCAAAGCTGTTTACCATATGGTATACAAGACACAGTGATACTAGACCATCTTTTTTCCCTGCAGTTTGCTGAGGAAAAAACAGAATACAATAATGCAATTTGTGTATTCTTCAGTATTTCGTTTGTGTTTTTAAGAGACAGCATGACAGTGCTCTCTTAGCCAGGTCATGGGATATAATATTCATGATTATTTATATTGAGCCTGTATCTTGAGGCTCCTGTGCGAAACTGAGGGCTTAGGTATGTGTAGTAAGGGACGTAGTAAGACTTAGGAGATTCAAAGTGCAGATCACTTCAAGTTACAATGTTTAAGGTGACACCTTTTATACACAGTTGTTCACAGCACTTCCCAATGCCCCTTCTTTCATTTCTCTGCATAGGGGTCCTCTGGCAGCTGTTGTCCACTCTTGATTATGGGATTTTAGACTAACCAATGCACCAACGTAGAGACTTGGAAGCTGACTCAGTGCCAGCTGGCATGGGTCTAGAGACAATGCAGTTCAGTTTACATGGAGCTGCAAGCTATGGATTTGGCTTAGTGCGTTCATGGGAGTCTCTGCATTACATCCTAACTGTATTCCCTAACTGTATTCTTACGCTACCCCCATGTGTTTTCTTTGCACGAAGATGGTCTCTGAGCCAGATAAAGCAAGAGTTAGTCCTGTGAAGCCTACTGACTCTTTGCAGTCTTTGAATTTGGGAATTGCTGTTCCACTGTCTCTTGCGTCTTGAACTGTGCCCATCATCAAGATGAAGTGTGTTACAGGGAACAAAGCAGATGGCGTAAAGAGCCTCAGTTCAAACACTATCAACAGCAGAAGTGTCTTAACATGCCTACTTCAAGTAAGTGTATTTACACATTGTCCTCTTCCTCTCATTTGATCTAGGTTGTATGGTTGGACCCTGGAAATGGGATGTCAGTCCCGTTCAGGGAGCATAAAGGAAGAAAGAAGATCTCCCAGTTGTTGCTGCTGTGACAGCGAGTGAGAGCAAGAGCAGGAAAATGTCGACAGTCACATCAGCAATCCAGGCTCCTCAGGGCCCTGTGAATCCGCCGCCTCCGGAGGTCACTAATCCTAATAAGCCTGGCCGGAAGACCAACCAATTGCAATATATGCAAAATGTTGTGGTAAAGACGTTGTGGAAGCATCAGTTTGCTTGGCCTTTCTACCAACCTGTTGATGCAATTAAATTGAATTTGCCGGTATGTATCTATTATCTTTTGCTTGGTATTTTGTTCTTGGAAAGCTTTGTCTTGGTGATACCAGTCATCTGATCACTAAATCAGAACGGTTAGGTTGCTTCTGGGGATTTCCTTGAATGCTCTTAGACTTGCTGAATTAGATGTTGTCTTTCAGAGCTGGAGAGGTGCAGGTCTCTGAAGGAGAAAGCTGTTTCTCACTTAGGGAAGAGCGCACAGGCAAGCTGTCTTAGAGCAACTGCAATGTAGTGCTTCATTTGTAGCTTACCTCTGTTTACTTGGATGTGTCTTCACTCCTTGTCCTACCTCTGTCCAATTTGAGAGAGTCTTGAAGCCCACTCTTAGCATTTGGCATTGGTCTCAATGTAATTTGTGGTTTTGATAAGCTTTCCTGGATTTGCCACTGACTTCAGTGTTGAGGAAAACAATAACCCAAAGATACTTTGGAGCTAGATATTTTCAATTACTGTACTGGAAATAGAAAGAACAGGACAGTTGCATTTACCCATCTGCCTCCTGTGACTTGATGATATATACCCTGTCTCAGTCAGACCAGATAGTATGAGATATAGTCCGGTTATTCATAAATGACCGGAGTTTATTAAGCTGATTTCTTCCAGGGAACAGAGCCACACACTGTCATTGTTTAACCCCAGCCAGCAACTAAGCGCTGCACAGCGGCTCACTCACTCCTCCCCAACCCCCCCCCCTGTGGAATGGGGAGGAGAATTGAAAACCAGTAAAACTTGTGGATTCAGATAAGAACAGTTTAATAATTGAAATAAAAATAAAATACAATTATTTTTATTATTATTCTAATGAAAAGGAAGATAACAGAGAATGAAATAAAATCTGAGAAGGACAAGCGATACACAAAACAATCGCTCACCGTCTGCTGACCAGTGCTCTGCCAGTCCCTGAACAGCAAGCCACCCATCCTGGCCTAGTCCCCCCAGTTCATATACTGGGCATGATGTCATATGGTATGGAATACTCCTTTGACTAGTTTGGGTCAGCTGCCTTGGCTATGTCCCCTCCCAGTTTCTTGTGCCCCTCCAGCCTTCTTGTTGGCAGTGCATGAGAAACTGAAAAATCCTTAAGTTAGTATAAACACTACTTAGCAAGGACTAAAAACATCTGTGTGTTATCAACATTATTCTCATCCTAAATCCAAAACATAGCACTATACCAGCTACCAGGAAGAAAATTAACTCTATCCCAGCTGAGACCAAGCCACTCTTCACCTCTTCAAAGGGGTTCTGTAAGTGTAAAAACTCAGCAGTGGAGGCATACCCCTACCCACCTGCTTCACTTAAATCCAGACACCACCACCACCCCCTGTCTGCCCCGCTGTCTGCTCAGCTGGGCAGCTCTTTGCAAATTAATTCTGGCTGCTTTGAGCTAGGGGTTTGTGTGTAGGATTCAAGGGATCATGGTTCTGGGATGTGAGGTCAGGAGAGCTCCAGTTACTGCAGCTTATAACTGAATTTTATGGACTGGATCAGGAGTCTTTTGAACTCTGTGCTGTTGTTGATGGGTAATATTTAAAGTGCTAGCCAAAAGAATAAAACACTTAATGCCTGTATAATATTTGTTTAGGTCTGTGCTCCTTTGTGTCTTCTTTTTGTGGATTTAGTTTCTCAGTGAGGCATTTTGAGGTGCTTTTAGGGCAGGTTACCAGAAAAATTAAAGGAGTCGTCAGTTGGAAGAACAGTTGTTTTTCACACGTGGCCTAAATCTGTACAAGCCCAGTAGCCAGCAGGATTGCCTTTTTTTCCCTAGCGTGCCTTGTCTGGAAATACCGGTCTCTCAGATCGTGCTTGAGGGTTGGGCTCAAAGAGTGGCCGATGGCTGTACGTGGCTTTGTGTGCACGTGCAGCGAGAGGGCTTGCTGCTCTTCTCCAGAATGAGAAATTATGGTGTATAACCTTGCATGCCCACAGCATCGCCAGGCTAATCACAGCCTTTACAAATGCTTGAGACCAGCCCAGAGAGAAACTGGGTTAACATGTGAAAGCCTTTTAAGGGCTGAAATGCCCATAAAAGGGAGACCAAAGCTTTTAGCACAGTCTTAGCCAGTGCTGGCACTGATAAACTCCTGTTAAGTGCCAGAGGCAGCCTTTTAAAAAGGGAGGCAGAAATGCTGTTTCCCAAAGCACAGCCAGTTCACCGCTAAACTGAACACCCTGCCAGAGCTCGAGCTGCCCCTGCTGCCCCGACCTCTGCTCCCAGGTGAGCATGAAGCACATCATGGCAGTGTTGGTACGTGTGGTACCCTTCCACTCTGTGGCACAGTCCAAAACAGCACCTACAGCCTCGTAAAGGGTATGAAGGCTGCAAAAAGCTTCCAGGGGGAGCTGCTCAGAGGGCATCTTTCCTTCCACGTGTTACTTAGTGCCTTCCCAGTCTAGCTGTCCCTAGAAAAAGGAGGTGATGTCCAAGTAGCAATTTGTGTGTTTAAGCATGTGTTGGGGGGAGCTGGGGAAGACTGGTGGTTGTGGAAGGAGTTCTTGTGGTTTGTAGTCAAGTTCATAATAGTGATAGACCAAAAGCCTACAAAATCGAGAGGGGAAAAAAAAAAAAAAAAAGCAAAGGTGATATTTATAATTTCCATGAAAATTTGGGGATGTGTTTTTTTTGGGAGGGGGAATGAGGAGAAAACTGGGACTAGAGGGAGATGTGAAGAACACTGCATATTGGAGATGTAATGTCTTTCCTGTTTCTCCAACAGGATTATCACAAAATAATAAAAAACCCCATGGACATGGGGACAATCAAGAAGCGCCTGGAACATAACTATTATTGGAGTGCCAGTGAATGTATGCAGGATTTCAACACCATGTTTACAAATTGTTACATTTATAACAAGGTAAAGAGCCCAGACAAGCCTTTAGCTGGGGCACTGCCTAGAAAAGACCCCACCTTCTGCTGTTACAGGGCCAGCTCGGCTGTGCTCAGGGCCTTCCTTGCAAGGATTTGAAATGCCACTAATTGCAACCACATTACTTGAAATGCACAAAGCTGTCTTTGTGCTCTGTCTTTCTTCCCCCAGACTAGTTAAAATGGCAAATATGCCTTTTAATTATAGGTAGATTTCTGTTCTGGGGTTACATAGCAACTTTTTACTCCTTTTATTTTCAGTTAGGAATTATTTAAGATGAGCTGCGGTTTATGCAGTGCTTTGCAGGTGTTCTGTGGGGTATTACTGCTATGTGTTACATTATCTGTCTAGCAGTAAATAGTATCTCTTAGCAGGAGAGAGCAGTTCAGGAAGTATAATTCTGTTCTCTGCCCATATCTCGTCCATACTTGCACACCTTTAAATTGCTTATTATTATTTGGGGTTTGGCTTGTTTGCTGTTTTGTTAGGTTGTTAAAAGCCTCTATTCTTTGTATTATGTTTTCTGCAGTGGTTTGTCATCTTTGACCCATACTGGAGAACAAGCTGAAATAAACAAATTAATTAGTTTGAGCCACAGAGTATGTGTTTACACTTTTTTCTTGGACCTGTTGGCAAGCAGGGGAGGACAGCTCATCTGTTCCAGTTTGCTGCTTCCACGCTGTTGCACAGGGTGCTAGTTATCAGGCTCCTACTGGAAGTCCTGATAACTCTCTGGATACAGCATATTAGAGGCTGTAATTATTGCATGCTAGACCAGAATAGAAGAGCAGGAGGGTAGCATGCAAGGAGGGAGAAGAGCTAGTATTTTTATTGTTGGAGCTTGGGTGCCATCATTTACTGGAAGGGCAGTGTCACTGGAGATTTCAAAGCCTGATCTTGAACCTGCCTGCTTCTGCTACCTGGATGATACAGCATGGGCTTGTATTCTTTCTGCAGCCCACAGATGACATCGTCCTTATGGCCCAAGCCCTGGAGAAGATATTTCTGCAGAAGGTTGCCCAGATGCCTCAGGAGGAAGTCGAATTATTACCCCCGGTTCCTAAAGGCAAAGGTCGCAAGCCGTCAGCAGGCACACAGAGTGCAGGTATTAACCCAGTCCAGTGACATGAAATGTTGTGGGCCTGTTGCTGAGGCCTGACCCACCTTCCAAGCTGCCTGGCTTTGCAAATGGTGAAAAGACTAGGAAGGCAGCATATAGTCTAATGGTTAAAGCAGTGGAGAGGAAAGCGTGAGATGTCTAGCTAATGTTCACCCAGTGTTTCAGGGCTTGTCTGTCTTGGGGCCACTCTGCATTTGTCATACAAACATCTTGCCATCTGTGACTTACCCATCCATGCAGCGCTTCAGTGAGGGAGGGCAATGCTGTTGCTTCCTGTCTGCAAAGAAGAAACCAAGGCAAGAAGAGGCAGGGTAGTTAGGCATGCCAGTCTGCTGGAAGTAACAGACCATGGCATAAAATGCCTCTGTAGACGTGAGTTTATACAGCTAGCTCACCCAAAGTCCTGGTAGAAATCTGACACAACAGAGATTTGGACTCTAATCTTGCCAATCCCCTAAACCCCACATAGCATTATTTTATTTTGCACGCACAGTTGCAACATCATAGAATAAAGTTTGATTAACAGAAAGGATTTACTAAGGCATTGCAAAAGGCTGTGTAGACCATTACATATCAGTAGAAATTAAGTTTAGTTCACCTTACCTAGATTTGATTTTAAGTGAATTTAGGACTAAAATGTCTGGAAGCATGGCAAAACACTTCATAGAGAAGCTTGTGTGGGCTGAATTAAACTGCAGATTTTTTTTCTGTAAACAAGGTCTAATTGTTGCTCTGGGAAAGTCAACTGTTCCTCTTTGTTTTCCCACATCTCAGGTGCCAAATGGAGCTACAACTTCATCCAAGCTCAGACAAATTTGTGATGATGTGTCTTTTCAGCATACTATGATAAAAGCTGCTATAGAAACATAGAGGGGTATTGCTACTTTGATTATTACTAGGTTTGTCCCCCTTAACTTTACACTAGTTGGCAGTTCTTTAACAGTGCAGGTCTGGCATAAGAGACATTTGCCTGGCTATTGGGAGATTTAGGCTCTACTCCCAGGTCTCTTATTTTCATCGTATAACTTGTGGCAAATCTGAAGTGCTTTGGTGCTTAGCTGGTAGTAGGGGAGTGGTGGTTACCATTTGTCATGCATAGTAAAAACACTCCCACACTGAAGTCTCTGCAGGACAGCAGCTGTCCAAAAGAGCCACCTCCTTCCATTCACTCTCCTTGAGCTCCTGCTCTTTTGCTGAGCACAGAGTAGCTCTGAGAGCATGAGAGGGGTAAAGACTGTCCCAGAGCAACACACACCCCATGTGCAAAGCTCGAAGTATTTTGCTTGCATGTGGCTGGCCTAAAGCTCATGGTACAAGGACTTAGGTCAGTGATTTCTCATTTTTTGTTGACCCCCTGGGTAACAGCACCAAGCAAATCACACTGTGTCCTTTGTGCTCTTCCTGTGGCCCAGGACTGGGAGCCTTTTGCCAAGCCCATGATCTCACAGTCCAGCGGCACCAGTGTCACTTTGTTCCCAGTGTCTTGTCAGCACTTGTAACCATCAGTACATTGCAGTGCGTTTTCACTTTGTCGTTTGAAAGGAGCGCAGCAAGCAGTGGCCGTGTCTTCCGTCTCCCCGCCGGCCCCGTTCCAGAACGTCCCTCCAGCCGTGTCTCAGACGCCCGTCATTGCTGCCACCCCTGTGCCAACCATCACTGCTAATGTCCCGCCTGTCACTGCCCCTCCCGCCGCTGCTCCCCCTCCGCCTGCTGCTCCGATACTGCCCGTGGTGCCTCCTACGCCACCGGTAGTCAAGGTAAATGGAGAACCCGACCCCTTTCTCTTCAGAGGGCAATACTGCTAAGCAGTGCTTTCTTTTCATCCCCTCACTGCTGGTTATGTGCATTCCTTCTCTTCACATTTGACTCCTTGCCTCTCTGGCCATCCTTGTCCCTTTGGGGTTTGCTCAGGCAAGTGTTTGCTGTCAGGGTTGGGAAGAGTTTTGCCAGTTTTACCGCACCCCAGCTGAGGTGATGGTAACTGTAATTGCTTCAACTCAGTTGCAAGCTCTCATCTGACCATGCCTTAGCCAGTGCTGATGCTCCATGAACCACAAGATTGTTGAAGGTTTCCCCCATTTTGCACCATATAGCCCAAAGCATCTCTTTCCTCCGTAGCTGAGCTCCTGATTTTTCTGGGACTATTCCTTTAAGGTTTGCAGACTTCAGCACTAGGAATGTTCCTCTCTGCCACAAACCAGTTCAAGACAAGCCTGTCACTCCAGTTGGAGGAGACTGTTGCCTGCAGGTTTTGGGTGCATTAGTTCTGTCTTCCTTACTGAGTAATATTCTGGGAGTTGTCATTGGTGTTTTTCTATTTACTATGTTAATTTATGGGTGAATGAAAATGTTGCTCTACATAATTGGAATGTTCCTAGCAAGTTGTGTATTGCTTTAAAAATGATGAAAGCATAGCTCAGAGAAAGCTGGGGTTTTTTCTAAACTGGGGAATTAACTGCAACAGTGTTGGTGTTCTCTAAGGTGAGGTTGCATGGACCAGCAGAGCCACAGAATTGTTTTGCTTATTTAACCCTGTAGTTTGGGAATTACTAGAGAAATCATGAGTCGGATCTTCTTGCAGCTAAGCTGTCCTCCTCAGAAACCTGTCTTGTACTTCAGTTTCTGTCCAAATAACTTGCTTCTGAGAATCAATTTAATTTTAAAACTTAAGGATGAACCCAGAAGTGAGTTTGCCAGATGCATGCTGCAAAATTAATTCTTTTGGGATTTACTTTAGGTTTCCCTAAGGAATTTTTCTGTCCCCCCTTTCTCTCAAGAGAAATAAATCCTTCATAGGAGCACAAGAGAGAGCTGACTGGACAGTCGCAGCTTGAATTTATGTGAGAGGTTTTATTTGCTTAATGCAAAACCATTAAATTCTTGCTCTTGTCCATAATAAGCAATCTGCCTTAGTACACCTACTAAGTACAAGGGAGTGAGGGCTGATGAGTCTTTGGTGATTAATATGCTTTGGTTCAGAACTTATAGCCTGATCCTGCCACTGGGGACTCAGACATGTGGTTAAGTTACTGACACTTACTAAGTCACGATGCATCAGCTGAGCTGCAGTAATCGACTGGGCGCACTCCTTTCCCTTGGCAAAGATGAGGTAAGAGTCCTTAGTTTAAATCTCAGTGAAATACATAGAGCTAACACATTTTGCGTCATGTTTGGGGTTGGGTTGGAGACGTGCAAGTGGCTGGTTACTGTGGCTCAGATGACATGTAGTAATACATCGTGTTGTAGTCACTGAATTGTGTATTGAAGCCTCTAGTCTCAAGTCCCATTTATCCCAGTGAAGCAATTGCATTTTCTGTTAGAGGACAGGCGGATCTCAAAAACAAGGGTGAACTGTGCTAGGTTTCTGCTAGCGTAGCACAAGAGCTGGGCGTGTACTCATGAAGTCTGTCCATCTGCTGTTTCAGAAAAAGGGAGTGAAGCGGAAAGCAGACACCACAACCCCCACCACCTCCGCGATCACTGCCAGCAGGAGCGAGTCACCCACGCCCCTCTCGGACCCCAAGCAGGCCAAAATCATCGCTCGACGGGAGAGCGGCGGCCGGCCCATCAAACCACCAAAGAAAGACCTTGAAGACGGAGAGGTCCCCCAGCACGCAGGGAAGAAAGGCAAACTCTCTGAGCACCTCAAGTACTGTGACAGCATTCTCAAGGAGATGCTCTCGAAGAAGCATGCAGCCTATGCATGGCCCTTTTACAAGCCTGTTGATGCAGAGGCCTTGGAATTACATGACTATCATGATATTATCAAACACCCCATGGATCTCAGTACTGTTAAAGTACGTCCACATTTACCACCTCTTTTGCAGGGTGTCACAGCCCTCTGGTTGCAGAGGACTGGCTCCTTCTGGGGGAGGGGGAAGGGACAAGGGTAGACAACTGAACCTGTTTGGATATCACCTGGATATTTTTATATTTTGTTTCCTTGCCCTCTCTTTTTTTTCCCCCATAACCTGGGACGCTTTTTTTTTTTTTCTGCCCTGCAAAGCAGACTGTACGATGGCATCCTCTCCTCTTTGTGGATAGTCCAGCTATTTAAACTTATGTCCTTGGGATTGTGTTGCGCTCTGAGAAGAAGAGGTGCTGTATTTCATAGGATTCGATTGATAGTATCCCATTTCCAGAAACTGCTGCCCGCCTGCTTGCTGGCATGATGTGTGGTCCAGATAGGCTTACGCTGAGCATTTCCAACTGGAACGTGATGATCACCTGGTACTCGGGGAGGGGAGGAAATAATGTGATGCTTGTGTGGTTTATGCTTGGCTCTTCAAGAGCTTAGCTTAGTATGGTCCAATATTCAAGGTAGACTGGGAGGTTTTCTGACTGCCTCCCAAATATCCATGGAGCTAAGCCATGTTTTTCTAGTCCCCATCTTCTGCTTGTGAGCCAGCCATTGGAATCAGTGTTGGTGGAGGTGAGACTGTCTTCCCTGTGCAGGAAATTAAGGTATTTCTGCTGGCTTTCACTAGCATGCCAGAAGTGTTTTGCTGGCAGCTGAGACAATGCCTGGGATTGTCTAAATGCCCAGGTGACAAAAGGGCAGCTGTGTTCATGATTCCTTTCATGTTCCTTGGCAAATACTATGTAGTACCTGAAATTGGTGTGTCATGCTCTGATGTGCCATGCCATTCAGCCCTGATGCTGCAGGGGTTCTTAATACAGCTGCAATATTTTTTACAAGTATTTTAGTTGCATTGTTTAGTGGTGAGAAAATAGTTGTCGTGGTCTGTGCACTGAGGATTAGACCAGGCATCACCAGAGTTAAAATTGCTGTTCTGATGCTATGGTTCTGGGAAAGTTTCCCCACAGCTCTGTGCTGTGGTTTTCCCAGTCATAAAATGGAGATAATAATACTTAACCTACCTCACAGGGCTGTTGTGAGGACAGATATCTGGAAGGCACTATCTAAGTACTAATTATTATTACTGATTGGGTTTGTACAGACAAGACTGCCTATGAGTTGGCAAAAGCATTGTAAGCAAGCTCTGCTGGAGCTAGGCTTGGAGACCGTTCTTCTACTGAGCTTGCAGTGCCCATGCTTTGTTTACAAAAGCCATGCAATGTGCAGTATTTCTGACTTTCAATTAAGCCAAGCTGTGTTAAAGGCCTGCAGCAATTTCCTGGCAGGAGAAGAGGGCAATACGAAGGGTGAGGTGAGCTGCAGGCAAGAAGAGGGACCCTGAAACACAGTGGTAGAAGCAGGAGAAAGGGCTAGCTTGAACATGGTAGTCTGTGAAGCAGGAGCAGCTAGGTATCTAGCTCTAAGGTTCTGCTGATAGAGGAAAGTCCCAGTGTTTTCTTGGGTAAGTTTCTATTTTCTCTTGTTCTTGAGCATGGATGAGGAAGGAAGAAACTCCCCTCAGTTTTGCTACTGCAGTGTGTTCACCATCCCGCTGATTTTGGATGCCCAGTACTGAAGGCCTACTTAATCCTTGTACGTTGTTTTAATTGGATGACTTGCTGTCAAGGTCTGCTTGCTTCACTTTGCATTGGAGTTGCTCCTCTCCACCAGCTTGGAGGTCCATCCACATGGCTTGGATCATAGGCCAATGGATAATTCAGGTTGGTCAGGAGGCCTGCCTCCTGCTCAAAGCAGGGTTGCTTACTCACTCTGATCTGCTCCCTTCCAGGGGTCACCACCTTCTCAGTTGAAGGGTCTGACCTTGCTCCTCTGATGCCAGTGAGTGGGCTGGGAGCAGCAACAGGTTGCAAATGGGGTTCTCTGTGTTCTTCTGTAAGTCAGATCAGAAGTGCAGTACTTAAGTGGCATCAGGAACCTTCATATATGATGCTTTTTACTGTGCATACATGTCAAAATTTGTTCTAAGAGTATATAAACTGGCCAGTAGCCTTTAAAGGAATTTCAAAGTATGTCTGGTTCACAGAAATTACTGAAGTGGGAAGAAGCATCTATTGCTCAGTGCAATGGTTCTTTTGTTACCACATTAGATGATGAAGTGCTATGGATAGCCTTTTCTCTACTGGTCTTGTGAACACAAGTCGTTAGATGATCACATCCTGGATGAACTCATTCAATTACTGTACTGACTTTACAGGGATTGCTGGTAAACCTTGTCCTTTCAGACCTGTTCTCAGCTCAGTCACGTTCCCTTGGCTTCCTAGGGATGCTGTGGGTCTCCAGAGATACCTGCAGCCTGGTAGATCAAGCCCTGGGTGAATGCAGTAAGATTAGAGATGGAGAGAGTGAAATCCTGACTCTCTCAAAGCTGGTATTTTGATGTGTTGTTAGGGGGCTTCTTACTGTAAGAGAATTTGTGCTGTATTCTGCAAAATCTAGGTGCAAAACTGTGATTTCTTGGCTTGGTGACTTCTTGCTTAAATCTCTTTATAGTCCTAATTCTGTTCTTTTAAAAAGTGTACGCCTCTGCCCTTTTTCTGCAAGTGCAGGTGGTATTTTCCCTCTGTATCTTACTAGTGTAGGGCAGAAAACTGGAGACAAGTTAATGGCAGATCCAGTGGAGTCTTTTGTATGTAAAGACTCTGGATTGTCTTTCCATGTGGTAGTATTTTTGTTAATAAACTTGTTTGAAGTGCTGTCTGGTATTGGTTTTTTATGGAGTGTTTTATTATCATTGCTCTTGGCCTGTAGATCATAGTGTGACTTCTCTGAGATGCAGTCTATAATACATTAACTGCATGGAACAGAAACCTGCCATTTTCAGGCAGTGTAATTTTCCAGTGTCAGGGGATTTCTGTGTGACTTGGAAAGGTGCAGAACTGAATCTAAAACAAGTGACAATGGCTGTGGTAAAGCAGAGCGACTAATAGCTTTCAAACTAATCTTGAAGGAATTATGTGAGAAAGTAAAACATAAGCATTGCTGCAGCTATAATAGATTCCCCAACACCTGGTTGCTTGTCACTTTGGGTCTCTGGTTACATGAGGCTTGATTTTCTTCAGAGAATATCCTTCGTGTCCAGGAGCATTTATTTCCAGGCAGTGCACCCAGCAGAGGTGTGCTTCAGAAGGATTTGGAGATTGTTTTCTCTGCGTGCGTGGTGGAGGAGGCAGGTTGGCTGTTGTGGCTGTGCCAGTGGCCAGGGAGAGGTGGAGGGACTGTAGCTGAGCTTGTTGCAGCCAGGAGCAGAAGGGTGTGCTGGAGTGCTGTGCCAGAGCTAGGGCAGTGAGAGTGGGAAGAGCTGACGGGACAGGATCAGCGAGCTCATCTCCACATCTATTTCTTTGCTAGTTATCACAGAGCGGGGGGAAAAGGCAGAACTGCTTGGAGTAAAGAGAGGAAAGGATGAAAGCATGAGGAGAGAGGGAGGCAGAGGCATGGGTTACACCTTAAAAAAAACCAAAAAAAAACAACAAAAAACCCAAAAAAAAACCTAAGAGGCAGCAGCCCTAATTCCCTGTAGTAGGTGAAACACTACAGCTTCATAGCAGCTCTGTGCTTCTGCTGCCCTGTCCACAGGCAGGCAGGGCCCGCTTGCAGTACGTTCATGTCCCCCTCTCTGATGTTGGGCCCATGATGGAGCTGGGAGGAACCTGGAGCATCTCTTCTCTCTCTCCATCCTCTGGCTGCCAGGACACGGTAGCAGTGATGTGGATGTCTCTGCCTTTGGTTTACTCAGTGGTGAGCAAGTAACAGTCCTTGCTCTGCAGGAGGATTTATACAAGGTGTTTACTTTTGGAATAAAGCGCTACCTCCAGAGGTCTAGCTGTGCTCACTGGTTAATTTTCTTGCAGTGAATTGCTGCGGTTTCAGAACAGGTGAGTTCAGGGTCTTGAAAATGAGGAGACATTCTTTGGGGGAATTTTTAAAGATTTATTTAGTGGCACCTATTTTAGAGTACAAATGCAGATTCACAAAGCATCTGCTTCTGTTGAGGCAGTTTCTGCAAAGTGCAATTAGGCCTCCAGAAATCAGGCTGAGTCCTCATTAGCTGGTAGAGATGGCATTTTATCTACTAATGTTGCTGGACGTGTGTGGCCCTGTCCCTTGTCAGCACCTGCCCTGATGCCGTGCCCAAGGTATGTGCTTTGAGGACAGGCTGATGTCCAATTTAGCCTTGGAGAAGAGACAACAGAAAAGGGACATGTTAAATCTTCAGATGTGTAAACGATTGCTGCAGGAAGGGAGAGAACAAAGTTTTTTCTGCATCCTCTGTGGGCAGGACAAGGCTTACGTTAGAGCAAGGGACACATTAGACGTTAGGAAACAAACTTCTGGATATTAAAGAATATTAAATGATTTAATTGATTTCTAAGGAAAAAATGAGATTGCTGTGGTAGATATTGCGTGGGGCAGATAATGGCCTAGCTGGCCTCCCAGCACCTCTGCTAATCCTGCTTGTCTTTGACTCCTGATTTGCAATTGTGAATGTACTAACTTTTTTTAAGCAGCTGGATATCTCGAAGTGAATTTGTAACAGAAGATATTCCAGTCCTTCAATTTAAAGTTCTTTTTTATTTTAAGTTAATTATTCTTTACAAGAAAACAAAACAAAAATCCACAGATTGAAACTGTTGGGCTGAAAAGCTATTGGGTTTGGATGAAAGTGGAGCCTCAGACACTGGAAAATATTTCATAGGCAGTAATCAGCCA
The DNA here is from genome assembly GCF_018691265.1 of Tyto alba. Taxonomy (NCBI): domain Eukaryota; kingdom Metazoa; phylum Chordata; class Aves; order Strigiformes; family Tytonidae; genus Tyto; species Tyto alba. The sequence continues at coordinate 4,437,747 of NW_024881273.1, forward strand.
CTGAGTGTGCCAAACAAATACAAGCTCATTAAAAAGGCCTTTCATGCAGTAAGACATATTTTAAAATAAATGGGCCCTTTCGTTTGAACATATGTTTTGCTTTGGAATTGGCCTGAGATACTTTTCAAGCAAGGCTAGTTCTACCTCAGACAGGAGAAGCACAAGCCTATTTCCCTTTCTTTGTGCTGTGGCTCAGAGGCTGTCTCCTCATTTATTCACCAAGAGAATGAGGTTTTTTGACAAAAGTTTGACAGATGTCTGGCTGCAGCACTGGAAGGAGTAAGGCTGCAGGAATGTCACCACCCTGCGTGCAGGTCCCTCCAAAGCTGTATCCCTGGAGGTGAAATTCTGCCCTATTCAGAACAAAAACAGTTGTAGGGAGTCACTGCGGTGTTTCAAGATAGTTCCAAGGTCTGCTGTGTAGCTGTGAAATTCTGTAGCTTCTGTTGAACAAATAGGAATTTTGCTTGTGTTAAGGCTTCCAGTGTGGGTTGCAGCCTTGCTTTCTGCTCGGACAGGGGATGTGTCTTGCCCGATCCCGTTTGCAGCCTGTCTGCCAGTTGGCCCCTTCCCTTCACTGCGGGATACAGGTGCACAAGATACACAAAAGGGAGGCCTACGAGCACTTGGCAATCAAAGAATTTCTTTAAAACCAGGTCTTTTAAATGCAAATGAAATCTAGTGTTAGCTTCTTTTTCCTTTTGGTAAGAGTAATTGGAGCTAAGGTTTTATACATAGTAGTAATATATGCATAAAATCAATTAAGTTCTAGGAATGCTACAAACTGTTCTCTAAACCCAAGTCATTTAGTTCCAAACAGCAAGAGAAATGGACGAAAGTGAGAGCTGAAAAATAAGAGAAAGTAACAAAGTGCAAATATTTAGCTCCTGATACCTTATCTTCGCCACTAGGAAATAACATTATGAATAGGTTCATAAAGAGTGAACTCTGTATCCACTCTCTATCAGTTGGACTTTTAAATCAAGTGTAGGTGTTGTAGTGTAACTGTAAATGCCTCTCTTGCTGTAGGAATTGCCAAGCAAAATTCATGCCCTGTGTTAGCAGGAAGTCAGAGTTGGATGGTCATGATCTTTTCTGCCCTTTCAGATTTAAAGGGCAAAAATATTCAAGCGGCATGTAGAAATACATGCTTAAGGTATGCCTGTAATTTTGTAGCTTGATTGTTTGTTCACTCCTATCCTTCCTGTCCATGATCTTTGTTTACATTAGTTTCTGATTTAGCAAACCCTTTTTCTAAATTACTCTATTTTCTAATAGAATGTGAACCCTGACATATTTATATAGTACTACTTAGAAAAAGAAAACATCCCAAATATAGAATCTTAACTGTTATGGAACAGTATCAGCTTCTTCGGTTGTCTGGTGTTTGCTTGCTTGTTTTAAAAAGCAGAAACTCTGAAAGTTATTTGAGAACCAATAAGCCGGATCAAACTACTGTTCTCTTAGACAAATGGGATTTTTGAGGTTATTCTGAGCTGTCTCCAAGATGCACGTGTCCTCCATGCAGTTGCTACAAATGCCTTCTGCTTATGGCTTTTTCTCCCCTTTCCCTTTGGCTTGTTTGTTTGCAGAAAAAAATGGACAGTCGGGAATACCAGGATGCACAAGGTTTTGCAGCAGATATTCGGTTAATGTTCTCTAATTGTTACAAGTACAATCCTCCAGACCACGAAGTGGTAGCGATGGCCAGGAAGCTTCAGGTAAAGGTGTTGGCAAATGCATCTTCCAGAGTACATTTAGTTCAGCTACGAGGTGTCCATTCATAGATCCAAGTGTGGATCTGCTCTTGACACCAACAAGAGAGAGTCGGTGATTCTTTCAGCCCTTGAAAAGAGCCGTGTTCTCTGCTGCAGAACTGTTAGGCTCTTCACATGGCATGGCCCAATGCCCTGCTTGCTCCTAAAATGTTATATTCATTACTATATAAAGTAATGGAGGAATTTTCTTGGGCTTACAGAATATGCCCATCTGTACATTATTATTTACTTGTACAGCACCTTGTGTAATGCAGCAAGACCCTGACCCATGGTGAGGTGTCTGGTGTGTTTAAAAGGCCTGAGTGAGATCTTTGGGGCTGAGGCTCTTTCTCACCAGTTTTTCCCCCTTTTTGTAGGATGTCTTTGAGATGAGGTTTGCAAAGATGCCTGATGAGCCCGCAGAGGCCCCACCTCCGCCTCCACCAACAGCACCAGTGGTGAGCAAAAGCACAGAGAGCAGCCACAGCAGTGAGGAGAGCTCTTCTGACTCAGATAGCTCAGACTCAGAAGAAGAGCGAGCAACTCGGCTGGCAGAGCTCCAGGAGCAGGTATTGCCACGGCCAAGCTATCTGTCTGTGTCTGTGCAGAAGGAAGGGTTTAATTTTGTTCTTAAAAATCCCGTCGAGGCTGGGATGCTGCAAAGCAATCTCTGCTTCTGCCAGCTAAAGGGGAAGAACACTCAGCTGTGAAGTAAGCACATGTTTGATGTAATGTTAATTTTCTTTGAGACAGCCATTCTTGGTGCTGTTGCTCTCTGCTTCCCTCTGGGATCTCAGAGTATGAATGAGGGTGAAGACAATACTAGGGATCTGGGAGGAACAGAGAGACTCATTTTGTATGAGAGCTCAGGCATAACAAAATACATCACAAACTTCCTGTGGGATATTGCCCCCCTGTACCCTGTCTGTCGGAGTGAGATGTTTTGACTGTTCTGGTTGCAAGTGCTTAGGCCTTGGCCTTTCTTATTATGCAGATGTACAATGCCAGATGCTACAGTGCTTACATGTGCTACGGTAATACAACGAAGCATTAATAAAATAGCTTATCAGGTGTCCCAAAGCAAGCTAGTAGGAGAGCCAAGAAGTGAACCCAGGATTCCAGAGACCACGTTGTTAGTGTTCTAGATAGAGATATTAAGCCTAATTTATTTTTGCCCCTATAAAACAAGAACGATGTTTTCATTTGAGTCCTTGCACTGCGTTCTTTCAAGAATTTAAAATCAAGCAGTGTCTCCTGAATTCAGTCACTAGACTGCCTGATCACAGACTTTGGGATATACTTACATGTTGGGATGTAGAGGAAGGATATGTGGAGGCATCAGTTATTTTGCCGTGAAGTCTGATTAATTTTTACACTGTTCTCCCCCAGCTAAAGGCCGTCCACGAGCAGCTAGCTGCATTGTCACAAGCGCCAGTGAACAAACCAAAGAAAAAAAAAGAGAAGAAGGAAAAAGAGAAGAAAAAGAAAGATAAAGAGAAGGAAAAGGAAAAGCACAAGGTAAAAGCGGAGGAGGAAAAAAAACCCAAGGTGGCTCAACCACCAAAACAAACCCAACAGAAGAAAGCCCCAGCTAAGAAAGCAAACAGCACAACCACAGCTAACAGGTGAGAGCCTGCCTTCAGCAAGTTGCCTTAAGGGGAATGCCAAGAGCTTCCAGCCCAGTTCTCCTGTGCCCATTGAATTCCTGGTGAAGCTGGGTTGTCAGAGCAGTTAATTTGCTGTTGAATAGTGTCTCCATTCCCAGACAACTCCAGGGAGTCTTTAAGTTAGAGCTGGCAATGAAACCATCATATTTCCACTGTCCAGCTCTCTTAGAATCCCTGCCTGATCACTCTCAGATAAGGTTTTGCTTTTTGCCATTTGCGCAGCCAGCAAGAATGTGCCATTTCATTGCTGCCCCCCTGCTGCTACATGGGCTTGTTGTCCTGCCTCACGGGGCTAAAAAATAATAGGAGTAGAACAGCTGATCTCAGACTTCTGAACTTTTTCAGAAATTGTGGTGCTGTTCAAGCCGTCTGGCTAGAGGTCCAAAGCCAAGAGTGTTGGGATGTTTGTAAAGGGGGGTAGAGAAGAGTTCATTGCCTCTGTATACCCACGAGTGTTTCCATGCTTGCCAATTCCTCCAGGCAGCCCAAGAAAGGAGGCAAACAGGCATCTGCAACCTACGATTCAGACGAGGAGGAGGAAGGTCTGCCCATGACATATGATGAGAAACGACAACTCAGTTTGGACATTAATCGCCTGCCCGGAGAGAAGCTGGGCAGGGTTGTTCACATCATCCAGTCACGGGAACCTTCCCTCAGAGACTCCAATCCGGACGAGATAGAAATAGATTTTGAAACATTGAAGCCCACAACTTTACGAGAACTGGAGAGATATGTGAAATCTTGTTTACAGAAAAAACAAAGGAAACCATTTTGTAAGTTACCTCCTGGGGCACACGTCCCTCACCAGCTCTTGAGCTCAGCTTTGGAGTCAGGGCATGTGTGTTGGGATTCTCTTACCCAGCTGTTGGGTATGCGATAACAGGGATTTTTAGAGATTCTTTTCTCCCATGAAAATGTACAGAAACTTTCTATTTTTTATGTTCTTTTTTCCCATGATGTCATGTTGCGGAGACCTGGAGGACTATTGTGTTCCTCTACAAGACCCGTGTGATACCTTTATTACTTATCTAGAATCTAGAAGGCACTATAAAGGTTTCAGTCTCATTGTGTTAGGTGTTAGGTGCACACATCTGGAAGGATCAATTTCTTATTGTGAATAGTTTAGCATCTAATTAGGAAGGAAACAAAAAACATGGTTGGGATCCAAAACATCAAGGGAATAAATAACTTGCACAAAGTTACCTGGGCAACCTGTGGATTCTGGGTGTGTCTGAGTTGTATATTCACCCCACAACTGCTCTTCCTAGGTGGCCTGATCACCGTATTGCTCTCAGTCTCTGTTAGATCAGAGGATTAATGTTAATGTGCTGTTGAGTGTACGGTTCAGTACGGGAGAATTTTCTCCATGCCTCATCCACAGAGTGAATTATTGTGGCCCCTTGAGAGTTTATTTCCAGCTGAATAGCAGTAGGATCACTTACCTGAAGTGGTCCTGGCTCTGTCCATCTGCTTGTTGGTAAAGAGGGAGTTGTCCTGTTAAGAGTATAACACAAGAGCTACTCAACTCTTGCAGAGCACCTCCATTTCTTCCCCACAGGATTTTCAGGTAGCCCTGAGCAAAGTTCAGACTTTGACCCTTCTTTTTGCTTTTTAATACACTGCTTTGATTCCCCTGCTCCAAGTCCTGCACTGTTGGAATAGCTCAGGAAGAGGTTTTCCAGAGTGGTTGGGAACAAGAAGCATCCTTTTATTTTGGAACCAAAGCATAGAGTAATGCAGGTAACTTGAGCTGTCTGCTCCTCTGGGGTGGGTAGGCCCTGGCCTGGCAGGCTGGTGTGCCTGAGCCCAGCCAGGCTTTTGTGCTGCCTGCTGTCTGTTGCAGTGCTTAGTGTCCAGGGGCACATCCTCTTAGGACTGTGGTTTCCAGATTTCTTTTTTATATCATTGCTTTAAAACAGTGCACAGAAATGTAGGTATTTCCTTGCTGGATCAGGCAAAGTATCTGGCCTGTGTCTTGTGCTTCTAGTACTGGCCAAACACCTGTGTTCAATTACTCATTTGGAGGGCTATTTCTTTTGCTCAGAAGTATGAGTATTGCTGGTACTTCTCACCACTTCCATCCTAACTGATGCAGCTACATTCCTGTTGTCTGCCAGCCTTTGCTTCAGTTGGTTTTTAATTTGTCTTTTTAGTTTTGTTTTATATTTAAAGCAATATAAAACACAGTAGATTCTTGCGTGAGGTATCTTAAGTTTCAATGACAGATGTTTACTTCTGACAGCCTTTAATGGGACACTTTATTTTACAGGGCAGAAAACCCATGTAACAATTCTGTAATTACAAATGTGTAACTATTGACCATAAAACTGACTGGTAAGTAACCTGTAACTACAAGGTTATTACATGGATATTTTTATCTTCTAAAATACTTTCCAGAAGATACCTCTTAAAAAGTGCATGTTACAGCATGATGGTGATTGGATGATCCAGACAACTTCGTATGTTGCCCTCTATCTGGGATGTGTAGTTGCTGTGTGGTCACTTGATCTTAGCAGTGTCACTGCAGAGTGATTGCACAGATTTACATGCCCTGTAAAATAGTGATGTCCACGCTTTTTCACCTGCAGTCATGCAGTTTCAGAAATTGTGCATTCCTCCTCCACAGCTGCAAGTGGAAAAAAGCAAGCAGCAAAGTCAAAAGAAGAGTTAGCTCAGGAAAAGAAGAAAGAACTAGAAAAACGGTTACAGGACGTCAGTGGGCAGCTAAACAACAACAAAAAACCTGCAAAGAAAGGTAATGGCTTTGCTTTTACTGTGCTAACAATGCCTGAAAAGCTGTGTATGTAGATAGACTTCCTCAGTGAAGCAAAACTACTGTGTTCTTGTGCCCTTGGGTTTATCAGTAGTGGTCAGTAGTGTTGGGACGCGGCGAGTTACTGATGGGTGCTGAGCTACTGTGTGGGAGCTGCTTTGGTCCCTGTCCAGATGGAAGCCCTCCTGGGTGGTAAACGTGAGGTGTCTTGGAGGTGATTCATCCTTCAGAGGGGGCTGGATCTTCTCTGTGTTAGCCTGTGCAGGACTCTGCATACAGACCAGTACCACAGAGCATCTAACAGACTAATTTTCTTCATTGTGGGATTAAAAAAAAAAAGCCTAAGAGCCCATGTAGTGCAATAGTGTGAAAGATGGTACAGAAGGTTCTTCCAGTGCAAATTAATGAAGTTTTTCTCGGCTTTGCACAAGTCAGGCAGGGGTTTCTTGCGTTCGGAGGTTGCACCGAAGCACACAGGGCTCTGGACACAGCTCCCCAGGTGCTCTGCGCCGTCTCCCAGTGAGCACCGTAGGGCTCCTGTGCCCATCCCGGGTTTTCATGATCTCCTGCAGCCTGAGAAACCTTGCCACCCACTGCCAGGACAGGCCTGGCTGCAGCAAGCAAAGGCTGTGGGTAAGCAGGCTGTCCAGGCAAAAGGAAGTTGTGAATGAAGCCGTGGTGGGTGAAGGCTGTGGGCAGACTTTCTCTGTTTCGGTTCCTTGCAAGTGACCGCATCGCTGCCTTCTTCCCCGCAGAGAAATCCGGCTCAGGTCCCTCCGGAGGCCCTTCCCGGCTCAGCAGCAGCAGCTCCTCCGAGTCCGGGAGCAGCAGCTCCAGCGGCTCCAGCTCGGACAGCAGCGATTCGGAATGAGTTACGGACACTTACACACAAAATGGACATCACCCTCACCAACGCTCTGCAGTGTTCCTTTCTCTCCTTAATATACTGCTCTTGTTCCATGGTGGTTAGGTTGTTTTGTTTTTTTTTTCCCTCTCTCTTTCTCTGACTTTTTTATTTTATTTTTTAATTCAGTGTTATAAAAGGTATCTTCCATTTTTTGGGGGGCACTCTTTTAATAGGTCAAAGATCTTTGCGTGTGCGTGTGTGTGTGTGTGACTAGACTTTATGACAAATAGTTCCCTTTGCATAAAGTCTCTAAAATACATTTTAACTGAAGAGGATTGGTTGAAAATGGAAAAACTTTGAACTCTTAGCAGGAGAGAAATAGAAAGTCCTGCAGGGTTTGTAGTACATTTCCCTTCCGCCCCTTCCCTCTCCCCAGAATGTTCTCTTTTAATAAGCCTGCCTGGCTCACACAAGGTAAAAAAAATAATCTTTTTTTAAAGAAATCTCTGTAAAATGGTACTGTATCTGAAAGATGTTAGCTTTTGAACTAGTTGGTGTATTTGTTATTAGCACTAGTATTCTTAATCTCGAAGTCTACAGTGTGATAAAAATGTCAGATGCTATGATCTTTTTACATAAAAACAAAACAAAAAAACCTAAAAAAATTCTTATGTACTGTGGATTGCTAACATGCTTTTTTTTTTAATCTTGGTAGAGGCATAGGCACCTGTTTGGGAAGGTATTTAAGCATGAATTTAACTTTAAGCACATGAGCAATAGAAGTGATTGTATTTCTTGGTTTTCCACTCAAAATTTTAATTTTTCTCGGGGATATGTTGGGAAGAAGGAAGCAAGGGACACTCAAGTTTCTTGGGAATGTTATTTTTAACATCAAATAGATAATTTCCAGGAAATGGACACTCTCTGTGAACATTTTTTATTTAATTGAAAACAGGTTTTGGCTGAAAGTTCTCAGCTGGACTGCAGAGTGACCAAGGCGAGTCATGTGCACGTTACTAGACACATGCTTAAGTATTTTCTCCATGACAAGCACCTCAGTCTGGGCTTAAAATAAAGGAGCACTTGAGCTCCAGCTGAGGCTGAGCTGGGAGGGGAATTGGAGAGGGATGTTGTGTGTGTTTGGTTGGGTTTTTTGTTTTTGTTTTTTTTTTCTTCTTTTTTTTTATTTCTCTCCTTATCGTTTCAGTAGTGAGCTCCTAGAAAGGGAATGCTACTTCTGTGTCATGCAGGGTGCAGGTTTCCAGGCACAGAAATGCTTACCTCAATAAAACGAAAAAAAAAAAAGGAGGGACTAAAAAAGAAGAGACAATTTTTTTAAGGCTTACAATTTTTTGAGTCCAGCCTAATGTTTTGACCTGCATTGCTGCAATACACTCTGTTTTCACTGTCCCTAACTTCATGTATATACAAATACTTTATTTATTAAACACCATTGGTCATTTAAAACTTAATAAAAAAATAACAAAAGTAAAGCTGCACTATGCAGACCAGCAGAAATGCAGACTTTTAATGTGGTTTGAACCAGATTTTAAAAAACAAAACAAAATAACAAAGCAAAAAAAAATCTGAGACTTTATTTAAATATATTGGACTTTATACCTACCGGTGCTACAGTCCAGTCTGTTGTGCATCTGGTGCTCTGTCATGTTTGGTGTGTTTATTTTTTTTTATTTGTTTTCTCTCTTCTTTCTCTTTTCACCCCAGACCCCTTTTTTCCTGTTTTGTACAGATTTGGGAGACGTACAGGTAGATACAGTTTCTTGATGCAGCATGTTATTGTTTTCTCAGTAATATTTCCAGAGGTCTTTTTTCCCCTCTTGTTTTTGTTTTTGTGTTTGGTTTTTTTTTTTTTTTTTGTAGAACAGTGGGGTTTTTTTCTTTTATAATCCAGTTTTAGGAAGACACCAGTTCTATAATTATGTAAAACTTGTAATCTGAAGGGCAGAAATTTATTGTAAATTCTTAACTTTTTATTGTAAAGAAAAAATATACAGAGTTTAACAAAGTTATGCCTTTCCTTCTCCCAGCACCAGCCCCTAAGGCTGCCTCTCTACCGGGGGGTAGCCCTAAAATTCACCTTCCCGTGGTCTCAATTAGCAGTTTGCCAGAGGCCCCACGGTGCAGATTGCACCGGCTTTTATTTTTCCCATAGGCGAGTGGCCCTGGAAGCCTCCTCAGCCCCAGCACACGGTTTTCATTGCCTGCAGGAGCTGGGACAGGCGATCGCGTGGTGTCTGGGTGCTGGCCCTGTGCTGCAAAGCCGGGGAAGCGCGGGGCCAGCCCGTTGTTAGCCCTCCGTGGTCTGCACTTCGGCTGCATCCACGCTCAGCTGCCAGTCACTTCGTGCCCATCGACCGAGGTGTTGTGAGCTAGGCACTTAGGCATCTGTCTTTAAAAACTTGCCATTCAAAGGTCATTATTTCAGTGTTCAGGTGTGCATCTCGTACAGCTGACGTGCCTCTGTCCATGTCTTACCTGTATAGGGGCAGCAGCACGCTCCCCACGGTTTGCTGTGGAAAAGAATTCCCATTTTTTTTTTTTTTTTGGTAAGGGCTGAGAGCGTGGTGCTGTGTTGCTGTGAGGCGGTGGGTTCCTCCTCGAAGTTGCTGGGCATCTTCGTCTCGCTTTCCAATCACTCGGGTGCTTGGCCCAGTGACAGGAGGCTCTCAAGTCTTCGCAGATAGTTTCCCATAGTATTTGAAAGTGGATGAACTAGGGTATCTGATTCATACTGAAATGAATGATTTTTCTTTTCCATTAACAATGGAGTTATTTTTAGTTCCTGTTTTTTTTTTAAATTCTGCCCTTAAAAAAATCTTCCCCTAGACAGATCCTTAGTAATATATTTTCAGAATTTACTATGAGGAAATGTAATATACACCTAATTAAGAGCTTAGGTTTTTTTGTTTTTTTTTTTTTAATGGGGTTGGGTTTCATCTGTGTTCCTCCTATTGTCTGAGACCTGCATGATCAATGCCAACGAGTATTTTCATTAAAACAATTCCACCCAATTCGGAGCCGTGACAACTTGGACAAACGAGCTCCCAGTTTTCCCCGCCTGAAGCCTTTTTCCTGCGTGCGTTAACCGGAGCTCTGCCGCCGTGGTCGCTCCTGGGTGGAGAACAAACCGCGGGCGGTGCTGGAGGCAGCAGCAGCCCGGCCGGCCGCCGCGCTCACCACCGCCTGCGCCACGCCGAGCCCGGGGACCCGGCTGGGCAGCCTGCCCCCATCCCCGCCGGCCACGGCCAGGGTGCGCAGGAGGTTGGAGCCGAAGGGTTGGGGACCAGGCGGGAAATGATGGGAGGGGGCCTGGCCTGGGACTGCCTGCAGCGCTGGAGGAGGAGGATCCCTATTTCAGTTGGCAAAGCTGTCCTAGCTGGGGGATTTGCGAGGAAAACAAGCAACCAAAACCACCGAGGAATATGAAGAGCCACCTGCATGTCTCTGATATATCCGGGCTGGCAGCTCTAGTGGGAAACTGTTCTCGTGGAAAGTAAGGCGTTCGCTGGGAAATGGCAGTTCACAGGAGAGGTCCATTTTGGCACGACCTTCATTTCAGGAAAGAAATTGGTGGCTTAATTTCAAAATGTTGTTCTTACACTTCTTCGTTTTCGTATTGTTTGTAGCGCTCATTATCTCTCGACATGTCAGTAGTGGTGCCTCTTGTATCTCCAGATGAGAGTGTCTCCAGGAAAGAAGAGATGTTTTCAGTCCATAGTAAGTAGCAGCAGCCCTTAATGAGTTGGAAACTGAAACAATAGAGCATTTATTTAACTGAGTTTGTATCGCATGACATGTCAGTACAGATGTCATGAAATAACTTTAAAATGATCAAACATATAACATTTGAAATAGCATTTTTAAACTTAAGAATAAAAAAAATGAAATTTTTATGGTAGAATTTTTCTTGAATGAACAAAGTTTAACTTTGTTTTCCAGGGGAAACGTCACTGAAATCAGTATGATTTCATATGTATGCATACACACAAATAGTTTTATTGAAACTGTTTTTTCTGACAAAACTGTTTTGACAATACAGCATCTCACCAGACCTACTATCAATCAACCAGCATTACTGCACCTTTAAAAACTTTGTTAAACTTTATCTGATTGTAAGGTCAGCCTGTTTTTTGGCATACCATCAGACGTAGGCTCAGTGGGACCAGAGGGAGATCTGCATCCCGTGGGCTCTGGCCCTGATCCATCTACTAAAAGAATCTGTTGCATCCAACAGTTTTCTGCTAACCAAATGTTGTCTATACAAAATGATTTCAGTTTTGTATTGATGTGATTTTAACCTTTCCTACCGACAGGGTTTGTAACTGTAGAACTGATATTTCAGGACTCTGTAACTGTTGTTAGCGAGTGTGTGTATAATAGGTGCACACACCCACCCACACATACACAAGCACGTGTGTGCGTGTATATATACAAATTAGTTACCCCGTGAGGTCTCTTTCCATGTTCTCTATGTGGTAGAAGCAGACTGCAGTTACCTAATCTAGTTCTTTCTCTGTTTTGGGGACTTTTAGACCAGTTTTTAATTTTTTCCTTGTTTTGAAAGGAATGATGTTTTTTAAAGTTGGGGTTGGAGCTAGGGGCAAGGGATTGGGGCATGACAAACTAAAACCACAACCTTTTTAATACTGAATTTTACAAAGACTTAAACATGAGCAGTTACCACTAGGGCTAACTGTGAGCAGGCTCTGCATTGTTGAAGATAAATTTAGGGCGAGGATTCATTATACTAGCAGCATTATCTTGCTTGTAAAACAATGAGATACATTTTTTAAAGAAATGATATTTGCATATCTTTTTAAATGTCATTTTTAAAAATAAACCACCAGCTAGGATTTGACACAGGCCACTTAGAACTTACCCCTGATACTGGCATAACCAATCCAGAAAGATTTGTTGTTGTATTTTTTGGTTTTGTTTGTTTTGTTTTGTTTTGTTTTTAATATTTAAAAAAAGTTACTTTTCTGTATGATGTGCATGCAAATTTACCGTAACTTTTTCTTAAAACTTTTTAGTGCCATTTCTAGTATATTCCTGTAAATGTCAGTTACTGAAAAGAGTCAATGTAAGTAGTTTAGCTTGTTTATTGCAAATTGCTGGCCTCAAACACAACAATTAAAAAAAAGAGTTAGAAAGTAATCTTTGATGTTACTGGTAATCATGGACCCTGGTCCTGGGGCATTTGTTTTGTTTTCATAATAAAAAGAAAAATTGTTTTGTGTGTGCAGTTTGATCCCGTATTTTCCCCTCTCCTCTCCCTTTCCCTCTCCTCATCTTCTTTTTCAGGTGTTGCTCTTGCTTCAGTTGAAAACTTGTAGGGCTTTGATCGAGCGGTCAGTTGAGTGGCATTACCAAGACATAAACATAAATACACGAAGAGACCTAGTGCCATGAGTACTGAAATAATTTGGAAGTCATTTTGCAAGTGCAGCTGTTAGCGCCGATGGAGTGCCACGCTAACGGGGCAAACTGCCTTCAGAGCAGGGGGCAGGTCTGGGGCACTGCCAGCGTGGTCTGGGGTCCCCAAATCACAGTTCAGTACCTGGCGTGGAAGTGCTCCAAATACACCTTTCTGTTGGTGAAGGAGATACTCGGGCTGCTTTCATGTAGCAGGGCAGCGAAGGAAGGACTTCTAGAAGCCTACTGTCTGTGGAGGGGTTTTAGATTATGTGGGAATTGCATCTGATGGAGGTAAGTTCAGCTGAAAAAAGAGGAGGTGGACATTTCACCCATGTTTAATGCTGACTACTTCCAAGCCCCCAGGACCTGAAGGGAACCAGAGAGACTTCCTCACCAGCACTGGCAGGGGACCCGCTCCACGAGCCGGTGCTGGCCCCGCGGGACAGCGAGCCCAGGGTGACCGGGACGTGGAAGACACAGCTGGGAAAGGGGGGGCCCAGAGCAGCTGCTCACAGTCACAGCAGAGTCTTGGCATTACTGTACGGTGGCCAAAATCTATTTTGGTCACTGGAGAAGATTCAGGTTGGGTTTGCTGTTGGGTTTCCCAGAAGCATGCCTGATGATTTATTTATAAGGTAAGGGTTACAGCAGCCAGGTTTCCTCAGGGTTAATCTTTCTCCAACCCTGCTCCTGCTCGCTGGGTTTAAAAGCCATGATGTCTGTAAGGTTTCAGCAAACCTGTTTTGCTTAGCTGTCGTGTCGGTGTAGCTGTGTGTTGTATCAGTGATACCCCCAAAGGAAATGCTTGTTCAACCTATCCTCTCAAAATCTCCCGTGAGGCAGTTGCCTCACAGGAGGATGTTTTCTTTAGCGTTTACTAGTGAGTTATTTCTAGGGGCAGGAAGCAGTGCTGCTTCTTGCAGACTTGGAGGAGGATGAGGACAGGCAGAAGGCAGTCGAGGTTCGGCTCACGCTGGTTTCTGTATCGACAGTGGTTATTGCAGGTGTCCCCATCCCCAAATGCACCGCTGAGACTTGGCAAGGGCTCTTGGGCTGGGGAACCCCAAGGATCCACCTCTGCACGTGGCTGATCTCCACAGGTAAAGTGGTGGGACTCTGGGGAGCGAGGTTACCCACGGCCCCACCAGTAACCGAGGTAATCCCCAACTGGGAGGAACTGCCTGTCTGCTGAGCCTTCCCTCTTCTGCCTGCATTGGGAGTGATAATGGCTGCAATCCTCACATGTGCCAGAGTGATTAACACGCAGAAGAAAAACAGCTGCTCGCGACGATGCATTCAAATCATTTTAATGCACTTTATCAAAGAGGCTACAGCAGCGTTTTAAACGAGTGCATCGACACTACACAACAGGCTTACTGAAATGCTCGCTCATAGCAGCCACTCCACAAACCTGCTGTGACTAATAAGGACACACAGATATGGAAAATAATACATTCACAGCGAGATGGAAGAACAAGTCTCACTCCTCCTGTACTGTCATGCCCATCCTGGAAGAATTTATGCACATACTTCAGTTTTTATTCTTGTGTAGTTCAATTAACACTCTTCAAATAACTGAATTTTGGTTTACCAGCCACATAAACAAAGAGACTGATTATACCCAAAATAATCAACTTTCTTACTGAAATTAAGAAAAAAAAAAAAAAAAACACCAAACCTATGTTTTTTTCTATAAGAAAAGTAAAGAAAAGGAACAGCTGGTTTTGGGGATGTGCTGTTCCTTAAACTCCCAGAGTTCGCATGCTCCCCTGGGCTGCTGGAAAGGCCCTGAGCCCCCTCTCCAGGTCTTTTCCCCCCACGACTCCCAGGGGAGCTCTCAGCCTCACCTCCTCCCCTTAAACAGCCCCATCAGCTGAGCCCAGAACTGCTGCCAGCAGCTTTCTGAGTCCTGCTACTTTGGCGAATCTCATTAAATGCTTTTTCCCCAGTTGAAAACCACTTATTCACCAAAATCTTTCCCATCCAGAGCTCGTCCTGGCAAGATCGCGAGGGCTGTGGGAGCGTGCAGGTCTGAAGCACTGAGGTCCATCAGCACATTTAGTTTTATGAGCACGAGTGTAAGGTACCAAACATCAACACATGCATAAATAGTACTTTTTTTTTTTTTAAAAAAAAAAGCTGCCTATGGTTTGCAGTGCATACACGTGCTACAGATCAGGGCTGAGTGCGTCAAACCTCTACGATCTTGTGTTAAAACGTGGTGTGTTCCGCTCAGCACACTGAGTTCAGCAAACGTGACTGTCTGTGTTGGAGCATTTAACCCACGCGGGAGAGGTGGAAGAGATTCTCCTTCACTGTATTAAAGTGCTTCAAAAACGCAGAAGAGGTTTTAGATAAATATTAACAGAATTAATGACTATGCCTAATTTTAGGCAGGTAAATAATCCATACTGAAGTCAGCATCAAATACCGATTTGCTTGAAGTTAAGCCTGTACCTAAGCGCTGCTGGATTAGGTACGCGGGGCTGCCCGAGGACGTCCTAGGCGGGTCTATGACTTGAGCCCAATGTTACACTTTAATGCTGAACCCTGGGCACGTAATTAGCACCCCAGAAGTGCTACTGCTTTGCTTTTAATAAAGGTTTTAGGTGCTTGCTGGGTTGAGTTTCTCAGCTTGACCTTGCCTTGAGCTCTTAATGGATTCAGCTCTTAACGGAAACAACCTGAAAACACTCTCTATTCCCAAGAACTGCATTTGTAATATTTTCCCCTCCTAAAATCCTTCAGTTAGCCAAAACACTCCCAAACACAACTTTGAAAATACAAGCACCAAATCTACTATCCAACCCCAATTAGAAGATAAACCCTCCCAAGCTACTGCATGCATTAAAACTTGGATGCAAAGCAAACTTCAGTAGACTGTTTTCTTCTGTAACTGATCTCTGGGGGTGGGTATGTGCTGTGTAGGAGTTTCCTTTACGTCCCCTAGCAGGAGCTGTATTTACAGGAGCTTTCTTCCTGGTGCTCTGCTGGGCCTGTCCCTCCCTTTCAGATGGTTCACTTGGTGCTCGTTCCCGCAGCGTGGACTGGGGATCTACTCCCAAAGTCCCGTCGGTTATTTCCACAGCACCAAACTGTGGCATCAGAGAGGGCCCTTTGCTCTGCACAGCATGAAGCTGCCGCCCGCCTTTCCTGCCAGGTGTTTTGGAGGCTCGGATTAAATCCTCCATATACTCTTTCCCTCTTCCCCTCTACAGTAAATCACTTCATTACCTGGTTGTGAGAGACCACTTCCAGGGCAGTAATTAAAGGGAGACAGGGCGAGCGGAACAAGTAACAGCCAGATAATTTTGCAGATCGCCTTCCCAAAATCTCATCCTCGATGGAAAGGGATCTGCGCTCACTTCTCCCACCACCACTCGCAGAGCTCTGGCAATGCGTAAGGTCCAGGAAACAAAAGTGCCTGCTGGGGCTGGCTCCCAAATGACAGCGGGTGTTTCTCATGGTGCACGAGCCACTTACAAGCAACACATGGTCCAGCATGGACCCTGCCAAGATGCTAGGCAGCAAACACAGGCTCACGAGTTCCCGAGTGAGACTGTTTTTGTTACGCACAATGACATGCAAAATCTGATGCTACCAACAGCGAAAACAAACGTAAACTGCTGACAGCCCTTCTGGCCTACACACCGCGTTAGCCACGGGGCTGCCGTGAGGATGGTGCAAACCCACCTCCTCCGGCTCGGTGCAAGTCTGGTTTGTCTCCACGCGTGGATTTCTAACGCAAACCCGCCGAAATTACATAATAGCACAAAACTTAGATTGCCCAGTGTCCCTGGAGACATCCAGCTTGTTTTTGTCCCGTACCAGGATGGCTTCGTTGCCGTACTGTGAGTACCACATACTCCGACTCCGGCTCAGGTAAGTGTTGGGGGGGGCCGACTCCAGTTTCTGCTGCTGCTGCTGCCAGATGAGTAGGGAGGTGTCCCTGTACCGCAGCCGGGCGTAGCCCTCGGACAAGGCTTTTTCAGGCAGGGGCACCCTCCCATTCATTACTTTCTCAGTCATCTGCTCAAGAATAGCTCCAAACACGAGAGCTCTTTCCCAGCAGCTCCAAAATACACCCCGCTGGGTCGGTCCAGGTCAACTGCTGCTTCTTTGAGCTCAAGGGGAAACATCCCCAGGGGGAGAGCCCTCGGGACACGTGAGCTGTTGGTCGGTGTAAGCACCGCTCAGGAGAGGGAGCAGGGGTACGCGCGCCCAAAAATCACAACGGGCAGCCCGGTCTTGTTTAAATAACAAGCCAGGACTTGCAAAAACTTATCCAATGGCGACGCCGCTACGTGTTTCATCTTGCGAAGGGACCACACGCACACGATGCTGCTTCTTGTTGAGAGCCCATGAAGTATCTCAGCAGGTTCCAGCGGCGGCTCCAGGGCAGTGGGCTTGCTCCGCAGCCGGGCAGGACGGTTCTGGGCGAGTTTTGCTTCCCCTGAAGAACGGATCGCAAAGCTGCAGGGCAGCCCTAAGAGATCAGACCTAAGAGGTCACCAGCGCCCTAGGCCCGCGCGTGAACTCTCCACCAGTGCTTCCCGCTGAGGCCAGACGGATGGACGGCGGCTCCGCACCTCACCTGCTCAGGGATGCAGGAGAAGATGCTGCCCCCAGCCCCAGCTATGGTACCCGAGCTGGGGTGCCCACCGCCTCCCCACAGCACCGCTTCAGGGCTTCACCCCCCCCCCCCAGGAACGGAGGGGGAGGGGGGGGAAGGCACAGCGAGACTGACCCCACAGCCCGGCAGCGGGGGGTCTTTGCCCTGCGAGGGTCCCTTTCCCTCCACTACCGTGTCCCCCCACCTCCCTCCCAGCCCCCTTTCCACTAGCACCGCGCACCCTCCCACGGCGCCCTGGGGCTTTCCCGCACCTTCCTCCCCCTCCGCGCCCCCCCCCCCCCCCCCCGTGGGGCACCTCCCTCAATCTCTAACCCCCACCCCACCCGAGGGCTCCCTGCACCCCCTCTCCGCCCCCGCTCCGGTGATGCCCGGCCCCACCGTGCCTGCGCTGCCCGGCCCGGCCCGGCCCCGGCCCCGGCCGCGCTCGGCGGAGCAGCCGCGGAGGCTCCTCCCGAGCGCATCACGGCGGGAGGAGCCAGAGCCGCCTCCACGGGGGGGGGGGGGGGGGGGGGGAAGGGGGGAGGGCCGGGCTGCAACCGTGGGGCTGCCCGAGTGGGGTGCGTGGGGTCGGGGCAGGGCAGTGGAGCACCCCCGAGTAGGGTGCGGAGGATTCCGGGCACGGTAAATGGGGCTCTCCCCACGCTGGGTGCGTGGATCCCACGGGTGGCAGTCGGCGCTGGGTGCACGGAGCGTTTTAAAGGGGCCCCCGTGGCGGCGTAGCTGGGAGCACGGGGGGGTGAAGTGGGGGAGCCTGGGGCTGCCCACCCCGGCCGGCACCGCCCGTGGGAGAAGTGCCGTGGGGGTGGCTCCCAGCCCTGGCTGCCGGTCCGTGGGCTGAAGGGCAGGCAGGGGACATCTCATGAGCCTCACGCGACCCTTGCCGTGACAGCCGCGTGGGTGCATCTGCAGCGTGGGCTGCGTGGAAAGGGAGCGTGAGGGAGCAGCACCCCCTCTGCCCCCGCTCATCATCCCTGTCTGCGCGTTTCCTTAGCCCGGCGAGCACAGCAACAAATACGTTTTGAAGAGAGCTGTGAGGCTTATTCTTTTTTTTCTGAGGGTGCTAAATTTAAGCTCTCAATCTTCTTATCTCCCGTGAATGCAGCGCCATCTAATCTCCCGTGAAGGAGCACATCCTGCTGCGGAGCTACTCGAGGCTCTGCCGCCGTTCCGCTTGGCCTTCGCCGACACAAACAAGACGCGGTGGTTTACTTCCATCTGATAGGATCCACGCTGCAATTCCCTATTCCCATGAGACTGAGACCAAACACGAAGAGGGAAGAAAGAAGAAAAAAAAAAAAAAAAAAAAGAATGACTACATTATTAAAAAGTTTACTATTAGAAATGTCCTGACTTTGCTGCTTAATCCACCTCCCGGTAGCACAGAGGAGCCAGTCCAAGCCCCACCTTGTGGAAGCTGCAAAGAAAAATGCAAAACTGTTTAGTAGAACCAGATTTAGTTTTTTGGCACGGGTGAGGTGTCTTGGTCTTCCCTGAAAAATTACCGGTTCTGTTATCGTTGAACTCAGAGCATAACAGAAGAAGCCAGTCAGTGGAGTGGTTATGTTGCCAAGATAAAGGAAGAAGAAGGACTGGAAACTGCAGACCTCTGAAAACCAACAACTGTCTCTGACCATCCACTTGACCCCTCGCCGTGAGTCCCTGAGATGTCTGCCCACAGGGCCTTTCCCAAATAAACCTTGCAAGCAGCAGCAATGGAACAGATGAGGTGAAACCCCGGTGCTGCCGGGCCAATGGTTAGTTCCACTCCTCCATCCCCCAAGGAACTCTCTGTGTCTGCTTTGCTTTCCCTGCAAACTGCCTCGGGCCTCACCTCTGCTGTAAGACACGGCTGGGCTGGAAGATTTTCCCCTTACTCAGCTCCTTAGGACTGTGAGACGCTTTGGGTCTGTTTGGTTTTGATGGGAAAGCTGTTGGGGGTGGACTGCGGTGGAGGAAGGCTGGGTAGTGAGGTGTCCCAGCAGCGTGATGATGGTGTTGGGAACAGGCTGTTACTTGTATTCAGCACAGCTGGAGCATCACAGACCCCGTAAATAAGACTCTTCCACAGAGCAATGCCAGCTTGGTAGCCGAGTTGAGAGCCCTTTCCCAGCGGAGCTGCGCTCTCAGGCGCTGCCTTTTTCCAGGCTAAACAAAGACAACCTGTGGCTGCCTGCTCCCGTTGCACCAGTACAAGAAGAGAATCCAGTTCATCCCTCCTGCCAGCATCGAGCTGCGCCAGGTTCATTTTCCTGCTCTCCCTTTACACGCAGGAGGCAATAACCTACATTTCGGGTCTGGGAGGCGGCATGCCTGGGGGTAGGGGAGAAGACATGAGCTCTCCGTTAGCAGGAGGATAATTGCAGTGACTATTCCAGGGTACAAGTTGTCTGGGCAGGTCTCAGGTGTTTTACAGCAGTAGATGAGCCAGAGAATTATTGCCTGTACCCAGCGGATGTTGGTAGTTTGATACGGCAGCACTTCAGTGGTTGTGTGATCTGTCCCTCACTGGTGACCGAGAGCTGCTGCTGAGCAGCGCGTGTGCCGAGCTCTGACTTGCACAGGTTTCCTAAAATAGTTGGTGAAAGGAGATCACAAAATCAAAGGGCGTGATGTCAATGGCACGTAGGCTGCTGACAGCGGCTGGCGGTGCCCGAGCTCTGCTGTGACAGCAGCCGTGCTGGCTCCTGCTCTGGGGACCCTGGCTCCAGCTGGAGCTGGGTGTCCTCCGGGCTGCTGGCAGCGGGTCTGGGACAGGCTGGTGCACACTTGGTCTAATCCAGAAGGTGGCAATGGCAATCCACAGACACCGGCTGTCTTGGCGATGGGGATTTCTTGGCGGTACAGCCCCTGTATTTACGGGATGTTTTCAGATGGCTGCTCCAAAGGGGCAGAGTGGTGGCTGTGTCTCTGCACACACTGACTGGGGAGTCGGCTCTTCTCCCAGGAGCAACACCAAACAGTACAGAAAACACACTTTTCTGTGAAATGTGGTCATTTCCCAGGTGTGTTTTGGTTGATTTGTAGGCTACCATCTCCTTGCACGTGTTCGTGCATTTAGTTTCCTTTCTTTCTTTCCTTCCTTCCTAGTTTTGCCTATTCCATGCCAGACTGTGATGCTCTGGGGCAGCTCTGCTCCCCCCGCCGTGTACCCCCCTCCCACCCCCTCTGCTGCGGTGGCTGCCCGCTGGCAATAGCTGCCTGCCAGTCTCCTTGTATCTAGTTACAGAGATATTTTGGGGTGAAAAAGCATAATGTTGCTTCGGTTATTATCTTTCTAGTGCATTCAGTCACCTCCCAGGCTTCTCTCATGCAAGGAAGTGATAAAAGCTCGCAGAGCAAAGCGAGCAGCTCCACGCTCGGTCCCCAGCAGAGGGTAGTGTCAGCCTCTGCGTGGGGGTCAGCAGCCTCAGCCCTGGCTGTCTGTCCTTCCTTGGCTGTCTGTCCTTCCCTAGCTGTGGTTCCCAGCAGTGCCAAGGGGCGGGAGAAGGAAGCACCAGCTCTAGCACAAAATTCAACCTCTTTAATTTCTGCAAGCTCCCTTTTAGCTTTAGGTACCTCCAGTGTCCGGGTCCCCTCCATGCACCCTGTCCTGTTTCAGGACGTTTGTATCATCCGCAACTCACAGCCCACTAGTGTGTGTGTTGGATACATGCTCTTCACCAAGCCCTGCCTTACAGGTTTTGTTTTGTTTTCCTGCTATCAAAATTACCTCTACCATCAGCTGTTTTGATTGTTGCAGAGGTAGGTACTTGCTTCAACACCTCCCACACATGAGGCTGGCTTTGCAGCTGCAGTGATTGTTCCTAAGTGTCCAGGGGCCAAGTAAGCTTTTTCTTACGCAGTAAAAAAGCCAGGCTGCAGCTAGGAGCTTTAATTATACACATATAATAAACTCCTCTGTTGTCCTCTACCTACAGACCTGACCTCACAAGGCAGACTAGTACAGAGTCAACCAAAATTATCCCTGGCAGGACTTCAATCCTTTCAGTAGCCTTGTGATTCCTGCCCAGTGGGTGCTGTTGGAGACCTAGCGGGAGACCAGGAAGAAAAGCTTCACGAAGAACTAAAAGAATGAGAAAGTTATTCTGAGAAATCACCTCTGCAGGGTATGGAGAGCTGCGGACTGAAATCGGCACGCTCCTAAATACACCCAGGGCAGGATGTAGCTCTGGTTGTCAGGCTGGGGCATATGGATGCTGTTGCCTCTTGGATCACACTATAATTCCCCTGCCCTGCCAGAGGGACAGCGGGCACTGCGCACCGAACCAGACTGGGCCAGCACATCAGGCTAAAAGAAGTGCCTCCTTAAAAAAAAAAAAAAAAGCCTACCAAACTTTCCTTGGAATATTAAACAATTGTTTTTCATTCTTTGGAGGGATCCTCCTTCCTACATTGAAAATGAAGGATCATGCCAGTAGAGTCGCTCTTTCTTCTTTATCTCCACTTGGCTACATTTGGAAGAGATTAGCGTTGCATTTGTTTGACATCCAGGTTAATAGCTTCCCTTCGTCCCAGTCTCGGCTTCCGGTTTTGGCTATCTGGAAAGCCAGGCTGGAAATTAATCGCCAAACTCTGGGGAGAGGATCTCGGAAGAAAACTCAGACCAGATTTGAAAAGAGGCTGTTCCAAACTGTGCTGATTTGGATGGAAGCCACCAGTGAAAATCAGTGATTTTTCAGGAGTTTGCTGCCAATGAGTTAATGGCTGAGAGTTGAGGGTTTTAATAAATGTGCTGGTAATTAATTAGAAGAGTTGTCTTCGTGTTTGAAAGTCAAGGAATACGATAGCTTGTTCGGGTTAAACATCCCCCCCTGCACTATTTGCAACTCAAACATGAGATTGGGGGGGGTGGGGGGTGCGGGCTCAGACAAAGCGTGTGTGTGTGAGGAGCCCCGGGCCGGGTCCTGCCGCTGCCCCCGGCTCGCTGGGGCGGTGGGGAGCACGGGGGGGTCCCCTGGGGAACACACACACCCACCCCACCCCCCCCCGGCTGCACAGCGGGGGTGGCAGCGCTGCCTCCCGGAGCCAGCGGGGTGGGGGGGTGAGGCAGCTCGGCGCGGTTTCCCCGGCACAGGGAGCGAAGCAGCAGCGGGGAGAGGGGCTAAAAAAATAAAATAAAAATAAAATAAAATTTAAACATTTTTTAAAAAATTGGGAAAAGAGCCAAGGCGGCGTGGAGAGCACCCCGCCCCCTGCTCCCCGAGCCCGGGCTCCCGCAGACAAAGGGGCGGCGGGGGCGGGCCGGCAGCTCCTCCCGCCTGCCCGGGGCGGGGGGAGAAAAAAAAAAAAAACTCCCACCCGCGGCAGCAGCGGAATCCCCCGTGGCAGCGCAGGTGGGGCCCTTCAGCCGCGGCAAGTTTCCTCGGGGCGGGGAGGGGGGACGACGACGAAGTTGCGCGGGGGCGGCCCCGTCCCGCGGCGTGTGCGTGTGTGTCCGTGTCCCCCGTCCCCCCACCCGCGCTTTGTTTCCCGGGAGGATGCGGCGCGCCTAGCCCCGGCCGAGGCGGTGGGGCCGCAGCGGGGGCAGGGGCAGCCCTCCGCCGGAAAACTCCGCGCCGCCCCCCTTCCTCCTCCTCCTCCTCCTCCTCCTCCTCCTTCCTCCTCCTCCTCCTCCTCCTCCGCAGAGCCCCGGCGCGGAGCGATGCTTCCCCGGGCGGCGGGCGGCGATGGAGCGGGGCGGTAACGCGGGGCCGCGGAGCAGAGCAGCCGCCCGCTGCCCCTGAGCGGCGAGGAGGAGGAGGAGGAGGAGGAGGAGGAGGAGGAGGAGGAAGGCCGGGGTGTGTGAGCGGGGCGGCCATGGAGGAGTGGCGGCAGTGCGGCCGCTGGCTCATCGACTGCAAAGTTTTGCCCCCCAACCACCGGGTGGTCTGGCCCTCGGCGGTGGTCTTCGACCTGGCGCAGGCGTTGCGGGACGGGGTGTTGCTCTGCCAGCTGCTCCACAACCTCTCCCCCGGCTCCATCGACCTCAAGGACATCAACTTCAGGCCCCAGATGTCCCAGGTAGGAGGGAGTGGGTGGTTGGGGTGGGGGGGGGGGGGGGGCACCCCCACCAGCACACCTTTCCCTGGGTGCGGGGGGGTTGCTTTCGCAAAACTTGGTGGGACGCGTGGATGCGAGAGGGTTTGGGGAAGGGGTGCGTGGGAGATGGTCTGCTTCAGCTTCTCCCCCCCCACAACTGCTCTTTAGGGTTCCTTCCCCCCCCCCCCCCCCCCCCCCCAAACCGCCTTTACATCCCGGGTTTCACGGCGGTTGTGCCCCGGGGGGCAGCGGCGGTGGGACCCGCGGCCGTACGGGAAAAAAGGGCTTTGGGGCGGGGGAAAAACACCCCGGGAAGAAGGGAAACGTCCCCCCTTCTGTTTACAGTCCCATCTCGGAACAAAAGCGAATAATACGGCTGAGAGGAGGAGATGGGGATTACTTCAGGGTTTTTAACGGAGGCGCTAGGTTCGGCTTTGATGTGTTGGAGGAGCGGGTGGTCCTGGAAGGGTGCTGGTTTTGAGGACGAAAGTTTGACCGGGAAGACTAAAAGGAAAATAAGCAACTAAATAACGATACAAACACCCAAACCCTGGTGCTCTGCAAGCCTGTCCCAAGCCCGGCCGGGCAGGGAGCCCGTCCCCGCCTGCACCGTGCTCACCGTGCCCTTCGGATCTGGGAACTGTTGGAAATGTTTCCAATTTCTGGTTGTTTTGGTGGAAGCAGGCTTAAACAAGCGAAAAAAAAAAAAAAATCAACTCCGGTTGTTTTGGGTTTAGATGCTCTGATTATGTTTTTGCAAGCTGAGCTGCGGCACATTTGCATGGAAATCGGGAAGTGAAATCAATTAGAAACAACTGAGAAGAGGTACTTTGTCCTCCCCACCCGGCAGTCCCCGTGTTGACATGTGGACAGTAAACTGTTTTTTGTTTTTGAGCAACACCAGGTTTTATTGAAAAAAAGGGAAGGGAAATTTCCTGCTAGCAAAGACACGTGAGACTCTGTTTAACTTTATCGAAGCCTTTAAAGGTAAATAATATATAATGCTAACATGCATTCCGGATAGGTGCTGTGTAAGCACGCTGCTCACCCGGTGAGTGTCTTTCCCTTTTTCCACCAGTTTGGTTCCAGGGCAACGGTGTTTCTCGGCCGTTCAGGCCCCTCTCCCAGTAAGATGTGCCCGTGTGCTGGGGGAGCTGCTGGGGTTGGGGACGGCCGGGAGCTCCCCGGCGAGGTGCTGGGGCCTGAGCCGCGCTCGCTCGCCGAGCTGGGGACCTTGCGAAGCCCCAACCCTGTGGTGAAAACCAGCCTGTGCCAGCTCGGGCGCTGGGACCTGCCGGTGCAGAGTAAATAACAACACGTCCTGATGCCTCTTCCCAGGGTGGAACAATGCTGCGAGATTTCCTCTTAGCTTCCCAGGCTATAAACTGATCAAACCGTCTTCCGTGCAAACTGATGTTTCCAAATATAAACTGTCGCGCCGGAGCTGTAGATACACAGGGACTACTGCTTTCTTAGAACATGCTGAGAATGGCATACTATGCTTTTTTTTTATTATTATTATTTTAAGGAAATGTAGCCCTGCAAACCTAATTTCAGTTCAATATTTGCTCTGTGGGGAATTCAGAAGGGATTTAAAAATGGTAGCTGCGATCTAGGGAAGGTCCCAGTGGTAGTTTGGGAGGGAGGTTCTTGCTGCCCTTGCCGAGGCGGGTTGTCGGTGGTGGAGGTGAGGGTTTACAGCCCAGCTGTCCTTAACGAAATGGCTTTCCTGGCTTCGGGAGGAGCGCGAAGGGAACTGGCTCAGTCGGGTGGTCAGCTCTGCGAGGAGCCGGCCGTGGGAGCAGACCAGCACAGACTGGGCAAAGCTGGACCCCCGGGGCTGTGCAGAGCCGTCGCCTGGCAGGGCTCAGCTGGCGCTCGTCCTCAGCCAGGATGAGACCCCAAACAATCTAGGTTTGAGTCTTTTGACTTGCTCTTACATACTGGGCGTTTCTCTGGCAATTCGGGAGTTTGGGAATCTGGCTTCTCCCCCGGGGCTGCTAAAGACAGGAGAGGTTTTGCTGCTCTTTACCTTCCGTGCCTCCGCGGTGCTGGAGGAGAGAGGGAAGGGGGTCTGAGCCCAGCCGGCGTGGGGACAAACGTCCCTGCGGTGCCTCAGCCTCCCTGCAGCTATCGGTGAGCGGTTTAGTCCCTCCGGGCCAAATTTCAGAAGAAGAGTGTAGGAACCCATCTTCGTCACACAGCTGCGATGTGTTCAGACACCAGGGTTGGGATGTGCAAGACGGGCTGTGCCTAGAAACTTCAGAAGTTGATTTTGATGTTAAATGCACATTTTGCCTGACTGGCTCGGCTGGCTAACCGGCTGTCTGCCTTACTACAGAGATATATTTTTGTTTTTTTTTTTTTATTAATCAGTCAGAATGCTGGGGGACAAGACACTTGCGCTAGACTTGAAACACCCAGTAATATTCTGTCATCCACCCTTCTCAGTGAATTAAATGAGGTTGTGCAGGTGTGTAATGAGAAACAGATTTTTGCCTGAGGTGAGCATCATTTCAAAGGCCATAGGTGAAAATGCATCTCTCTCTGCAGAGAAACTCTTTATGATCCAGACACTGTTGTGTATTTGTTAGGTGGTTTGGGTTGTTTTTTGTTGGTTTTTTTTTTTTTTTTTTAATCCTCTTCCATGCTGGTTTGGTTTTCCTTGCAGCCATTGAAGGTGTGCTGTGTGGTGAGGCTGAAGCACCAGGTCCTGCTCACAGCACGGCGAGGCCGGCCGTGGGTGAGGCTCCAGGGACTTGTGCCCGTGGAGAGGGGAACTGGTGTCCCCCATCCTCCTCAAACCTCCTGGTGCTTGTTCAGCTGGGAAGTCAGGCTGGTGAAATGGTCAGGCTGGCCACACAGCTGGTTGTCTGCTACTTGATGTTTAAATAAATAAATGAGTAAAGTCACCTCATTAGGTTGCAATCTCAAATTAGCTTTACTTTCATGCTCAATTCCAGAGACCGGAGTCCAGTGCTTGGTGGTGCCTGGCAGGATGGGATGACCCAAAGCTACTGAACCGCCACAGAAACTAACAAAATAAACAGGAAAAAAAGTCTTAAAGCTTAGCTCTCCTCTGAGAGTCAGTGGATGTGAGGCTGGTTTTGATGAGCCTTGGAGTAAAACTTCATTTCTGCTAATTGCTTTTGCTGTAGAGACTGTTTCTGGAGAGGTGGGAAGTGGGATGAGTGTACTTGCCCTTGGTGCTTATTGATCATTATGTCTATAACCATGATTGGATTTTGAGGGGTGTAATTCAAGCTGGTTTGCCAGCCAACTGCGAGAGTGTGATGCAAGGGACATCTTTATTTGCAAATGGGAGCAGATGTAGCACCCCTCAAGGGGGCAATCCCTGTCCCCTGGGCACAGCTCTCCGTACCACTCTCTCCCCAATCCCTGCCCGGAGCCAGCTCCAGAGCCCCGCTTCTCTCCCCGTTCCCCTGTAGCTGGCACTCATTTCCAGTCCTCTGGAACCGTGTGGTACAGCTGCTCTTGCATCCCAGGCTCCTTTTGTGAGTAAGATGGAGATCTTTGAGGTTTGGATTTTCATCGATAATTAGGTTTGAATCGTAATTTTGTTAAGTCTCTGGTCAAAGACAAATTAAATGACTCTCCACTTGTGTTTCAGCACGGTGAGGCATTAAAAAAAAAAAGTGCAATAAAATAATTGGACATTTGGGTGAGGCTGATATTTGGTGGTGTGAGGTTTTGCCTTTTTTTTTTTTTTTTTTTTTTTTTTTGGTGTTTTCTTCAGATAAAATTCATCTTTCCTGAGAGGGACTTGGATGTGCACTGACGCTGGTAGGGAAGCTCGGGCGAGCCCTGCTGCAGGCTGCTCCCTGCTCGGCCAACGTGCTTCGTGTGGGCAGGTCTCCGGGCAGAAACCTCGTGGGGGCTGGATCAGCTGTGCCGGACACCTTTACAGGCTGGGGGGGTCGATCAGGAATTATCCCTGAGAATGGAAGACTGGGAGACCTGGGAGCTGCTCCCAGTGTGCCAGGTCCATGTCCTTTCTCTGGTGAGTTGGCAGCACCCCGGTTTAATTCCCCCGGCGTCTAACAGAGCTGGTTTAACCTCTTGGTGCTTGTGGTGATGCTGCGGAGGGCTATATGGAAACGTACCCCTCTTGGCCAAGTGTTTGTATGGCAGGTGCCTGAGAAGCAGCGAGGGAAATCAAGCGAGGTGCCGCGGGGGCTGGCACCATCGCCCAGCACCCCGAGGGGTCTCACCCTGTGCTCTGCCCTCCGGCCCCGCTCCAGGAGCGTTTCTGCTCCTAAATCTCTGCAGCTGAAGGAAATGTGGGTTCCTTCAAGGCAGGACAACTAAGGAAAAAGCAGTAACCCCCAAACTCCTGCCTCATCTTCCCATTGTCCCTGTCTTGGCAGGCTGAGCGTGCTGTTGCAGTGTTACCTGCTGCAACGTTGACATTTCTCCATATATTAAGACAGATGGAAATTGGTACCTACACCAAAGCAGTTGTGCACTTCTGGGGCTTGATCATGTGATTTGTTTTAATGCAAAGACTCTCATTGCGATCATGTTGCATTCACCCTTCCTTTAAGGTTGGTCTGGACGCTGCTAAATATATATATATATATATATTTTTTTTTTCCTGCTTCAGAATCTCCCAGATACTTGAAATGAAGCAGTGCATTTTTTGTGTGCTCAGGCTTCAAGTTAGCAGTAATGGTCAGCTCATTAAGGATTCTTATTTTGAAGCATATTGGCATCTCTCTAGAGATAATCCATCTTGGTCTGCAGTGCCTGGAGGTTTTATTAGGGCTCTTGAGACTGATGAGACACAGCAAACGTAATTGGTGTGATGACTTGGCTGCCCAGTGCTCTGTTTTGCCTTTGTTGGGGAACCACACAGACAGCTGACTTCCCCCGATTGATGGGTGTAACGCCCTACACCTGACTGAACTGTCAGGTGCCTTCATGGCTGGTGATTTTTTCTGGAGGATGGCAATAATTTGGTATCAAAGTCCTATTTATTGATGATGTAGGCACTCATTTGCCGTGACGACTGGGAGCAGGTGGTTTGTTAGCGAGTGCTTCCCCCAGGTATATGGGAGATGAAGGCACGTTGGTGTATTTGGTACCAGTAATTATTCACAAAGCTTTGGGATTTTTAAGATGCCACTTGAAGGCTTTATAGCTGCAATGCTTGTAATTACTTCCACATGTCATGATAATAATTAAATATAATTCAGTATTATCAGAGCTGACTGGGTAGGTGGGTTGTTTGAGCAAGGTCTGTACGGCTACTCTCCAATTTACCCTGCTCAGGTCCTCTGGCTTTTTATTTACTCTCTGCTTCTGGAAATTGAGTTCTGTTCCAAAAAAGGCTATAAAAAATGGCCTCATTACATATCACTGTTTACTGTGTCTCAGTGACTTCCCGTTCGGATGTGCTGAGCTTTACAAAGGGAAAAAAGGTGCTCTGTCTTGTACGGCCAAACTCGTGAGCTCCTTGCAAATAGGAACCGGTTACAGTCTTTCTTCCCAGCCCCGCTTCATGCCTCCTGCATATCAAATAGCACCCTAAAACTTTGTGTTAGCTAGAGGTAGTACCCTCTTTTTTAGCTCTTTGGCGAGGTTGCAAGATACAACGGAACCTGCAGCTGAAGGCTCATATGTATGCTGCTGGGGCAGAAGAAGGCGGAAAGTGTTAGATGGATCCTGCTGGCTGTGCCAAGAAGCATGAAAAGCAGTGAAAACTTCCTCCCCCCCCCCCCCCCCCCCCCCCAACCCGGAATGATTGATGAGAGGTAAATACCTGCATTAAATACCTAGCAGGAACAGACTCTTGAATGACTAGATGCCTTTAAAAACACAAAGCCAAAAACCCAGTCAATTTGGTGGCTTTTCAAGTTGGGACCAGGCTTGGAAGCCTCCTCCTAGCTCAACAGCATGTTGATGAGCTGTAAAAAATGCTTGGCTTGTCCATCCTTCTTGGTGGCGATCCTTCATGGTGGGTGTACTGCCAGGAAAACGGAGTACCTTGGTGCTTGGTCCCTCCAGGGAGAGAAAGGCAATTTTTTGGCAATGGCACTTGCGATGCTTAACTCCTGTGGCTGCGTTTGAGTGAGGCAGTTGGGGGAGGAATTAGGGCTGCAGAAATTTAGGCTAGATCAAGCAAGGTGTGTGCCAAAGATGTGCTTATATTGAAGGGTCGAGCATCGCCGTCTCACTCGTGCCCAGCGAGATGGTGCCGACCCACCACCCTGTGTCGTGGCTCGTGGGTGTGGGAGCCCCTCACCCCTGCCGTGGGCCCTTTGCTTTCTTCAGCTACTCTGGAGCCAGAAGGGACCTGATTCTTGGCGAGGACCGAAATGTTGCTTCAGACTGACCTGAGGGCAAATTTTTGATTTGCTTCTTTGTCCCTTCTTAAAGAGACAAATCTTCTTTTCCCAGCATTCGAGCTTTTTTGCTTCTCCATTTGACTCCCCCCAAGTCTCTGTTTAGTAGCCTCTCAAATAGGCTCATCCCACATGTCGCAGCACCCTGGGCTGGGGCTACTGGGTTGCTCTGGGCAGAGCTGGGCTGGGAGCACCAGGATCCCGTTGATGTAGGGCACAGTGTAAATGAGGGGGTGGAGGACTTACTGCACATGTAAGGTGTGTGCGTTGGGGGGGAGAGGGTTAATGTGGAGGTGGGTAAGTACCCTGAGCTTGGCAACACCTGGGGGAAGTGAAGACTGCTCTGATTTTTTTTTTTTTGTTGTTGAAGCATGGATCCACCTTGTTTGTGCTGCAGAGGAGCTTTTTTCATTCCCCCCCCCCCCCCCCCCCCCCTTCCTCACACTACCCTTGACATCAGCTGGATCCCTTGGACTCTCAGCAATTTTAAAATGGTCCCCATGGCTGCTCTCCCAGCAGTCAGCACAGCTTCGCGGATCTCTGATCCCACCCAAAGTCTTGCTCAGTGCCCCACCAGAGCGACCTGCTCTCATGTTAATGCCGAGTCCATCTGTCTGCCCATCTGTCTGTCCGTGCAGCATCCCAGGACCCACGGGGCTCACCGGTTCCGCTTCCTGATCGCTGGCCCTGGGCAAAGCCTGGCCTTGTCCCTGCTGCCAGCCTGCAGTGAGTCACCCCTGTCAGTATTAGCCCGAGGGCTCTAATTTGGGCAAGTCCTCCTGTGTTACGGTACAGCAGCCTCCCCCCTTCATCTGCCACCCCCACGATGTGTCCTGCTTGTTCTAAGCTGTGTCCCCATCCTTTTTTATAAGGAGAGGGAAGGACCTTCTTTTTCAGGGCAACTATTAATTACAGTCTACATTTGACAACTTCAAACCGCGTTAATGAAATTACTTTTCCCAGTGTTCTATCCCCCCTTCAGGAAAAAAGCCTGGAAAAAGGTCTGTTTCTAATCAAACTGTCTTTTTTTTTTTTTTTTTTTTCCCTCCCCCCACCTTATGTTTTCTTTGGTTGCAGCTCAGGGCTGTGCTTCATCCGATGATACAACTCCAACGCAACCACTCCTTGCCCTCCACCCTCCGTTATGGCTCGGAGCCTCCCGGGCCGGGGCTCTGGCTCAGTGCAGGTGGAGGTTGGCCAACCCAGCAAGCAAAGCTCATGGCTTCGTGTTTAACAAAACTGTGCCCCCTGAGCACCCACCGACCAGGTCTCTTAGTCCTTGGGTTTATCCCTGGTCTTGCGACGGCTGAGACCTGTGATTGTGATCTGCTTATTCCTCAGTCCGTGGGTGTTTAGTACTGCTGCTGCTTCTGGGAGCATTTGACTGGAATCCCATTCTGGATTAGCTCAGCCCTGTTGAATCCAGTCTATATTAACAGTAAGATTGAGCAAAGATGCCCTAATCCGAAAGGTTTTCATGGGGGTGCGTCTATAACCGGCAATTAGACCATCCATGTCCTCTCCTCTTGTGTCAGAGGGTGGTTTTGCTCTAGCAAGAGCCAGAAGGGCTCCACTGTAGAAAGAACTGGAAAAAATACAGGTGCAGATGGGTCAGGTTGCTAATCTGTGTGTAGGCTCAAAGCCCTGCGCGCTGAAAAAAAAAAAAAAAAAATCAGTTATGCTCAGCAGTCAGTCAGGACCAGGAGTTTGTTGGCCATCAAATTTCCTAGCCTAAGTCCTGCAGAACAAGTTTTGCAATATCTTTAGTTTTAAGAGCCCTTTTCTTCTGAAGTCCCCGAAACAGTTGTTTCAACCTGAAGTGGGGGCTGCAAGCCTTTCCCGTTCCAGAACGAAGGACAAAGGATGCCGCCTGCCCATTGTCTCTTTTCCTCCCAACGCGCCGTCGCTTGGGTAGCAAGAGGTGATGTGAAATCTGTTCTTCTTGTTTCGTAACCCGTGGGCCTGCCCCGTCTGGACAGCAAGGATTCAGCTGGAAGGTCCTCCTTGGAAGGCCACCAGCCTGAGTCATATCCTGACTCTCTCTGCTCGTTTGGCTCCTCGGTGGTGTGATTTAGCAAACTCCCCCGCCGGCAGACTCCGTAGCGTTGCCCGTGGTAGGGACCCAAGTTATAAATCGGCTCTTGGTTGCTGTGATGGACTTCTCAGGGTTGGATCTGCCAGGCTTGCTGGACGCGGGGGGCATCTCCCATCCTGCGTGGTACCCTGGTCGGGAGCGGCATCGGCTCCCTGCTCTCTCCCGGTCCGTGCTGACTGGGTGGAGAACCTGGTTTGGCGAAGTTTGATGCCTTCGGATGGGATGGGGAGAGGCGGTGGTGGGGTGGGGAGGGATTTGCACCCCTCTGGGGCGTGCAGCCCTCCGTTTGGCAGCAAACCCCGGCTCCGTCGGGGACCGTGGCGTGGGGCAGCTGCCTGCATCGGGGCCTTGGCTCCGCCTGCAAACGAGCAGGGCTCGATGTACGGGGAGAGGAGGAAGGTTAAAAGGTTCCCATAGAGAAAATTTGCTTTCTCTTCAAGCATACGCTTTAATACTGATGGAGGGGGGAGTAAATTGGCCCTTTTATAGCATTCATATCTTTTGTTGTGTTTTATAGTGGTTTACAGCTAAATGGAACATCTGGTATTTGAAAGGGGCTGAGGAGGGAACAGAGGAGGCTTGTAGATCAAGAAGGGGAGGAGCAGGAGAAGTGATTTGTGTTTACTGCTGCAAACACAGAATTATCTGTGAAATGCGCTGAACTCATGTGCGTGACGAAAGTGTTGGGCCGCGTGGAAAACAAACGTACGCCCGAGCCGGGAGCAGGGGACCTGCGGGTGGGACAGCCTGCACCCCCCGGGGGCCGTGGGTGGGACCCATCTGCGTCCCCCCCGGCCGCTCCGAAGGGAGACGTGCTGTGTAAAGCGGCGGTTCTGGCTTTGTAGGGCAGGACGTTCGGCTCTTTTGGGTTTGTCAGGTAGTTGGGGTGCTCGCAGCTGGGTTGGGGGCATCCGAGTTCGTGCAAGGATAGAGATTTTTCCTAAAGGAGAGCCCTGTTGCTGAGAGGGCTGGGCTCATCTCTGGAAAAAGCAACAAGAATATATATATGTGTGTGTGCATATATATATATGTATGTGTCTATATGTATAAAATAAGGGATGTGTGTAAAGATATATATATATGTATAAAATGAGGGATGTGTGTAAAGATATATATATATATATGTATAAAAACCCTATTTTTTAAAGAGCTGGAGTATGTTAAACACTGGAAATCTCAGGCTGCATGACATGTCCCCAGGACAGGAAACTTGTACAGCATCAGGGGCAGACTTGTGTGCGTACCGAGACCCTTTGTGTTTACGGGAAGCGCTTTCTCATGTGAATGATCTTCCAAGAAAGTTGCTGGTAAGCCTCAGAGGGGGAGGAGACAAAAAAAAAGAAAAAGACGAGTCTTATTATAGATGTGGGAGACTTGTGACTAAACAGAAAATAAGCTAAAAACTTTTCTAGTAAACCCAGTATGTTACTTTGAAGAGTTTAATGTTTGTTTGATTTTTTTTTTTTTTTTTTCTTTCCCCTTTATAAATCAACTTCTATGTCTCTTCTAATGCTACTGGAGGGTTTTGGGCTGCGGGGTGGGCGAACGGGGTGCAGGGCTTTCCTTCGGTGCCACTGCTGTGAGCAGATGCTCTGCGTGGTGGAACGTGGCTTGGGAACTGGTGATCTGGCACCAGAGCAAGCGGCACTGGGCAGAGCCCGTGAGGTCTCGGGCAGGATGGCCACGGTGCCCACGGAGCTCTGGTTTTCGGGGGGCTCTGGTTATCGTGGTGGTGGTGGCAGCCCGCGGCTCCCAGCTCTCGGGTGATGCGGAGACCTGCAATCTCGCAGGCAGACACGTGTGTTTTAGCAAAACTGCGTCAGTTTTCAAGCAACAAAACGGGCCTAAGAACTGAATATAGCCAGGGGACCAGGAGCGTGGAGCCAGCCAGCACGGCGGTGAGCAGCCCGGGAGGAAGGCTGGGCGGGAGCTCTGTCTGCCCAGCTCCGGGATCCCTCCAAAAAGGTGGATTTTTTTTCCACGTGAAGTTGCAAGATGTGAAATAGGAGTGTTGCACTGAGGTTTGCCGACTTGCCCTGTCCGCGCTGGACTGGTCTGTGCTGGGAGCTGATATCCCCGGGGAGGTGTCCCTGCACCCCCAGACCTGGCTTATCTCTCCCCGTGACCGTGATTCACCAAGCATCTCGTTGTGTTGCTCATTTTTTTGTTCGTAAAACCAGCTGGACACGTAGGAGAATGTATTACTTCAGCACAAATATTTTTACATAAAACTGGAATTTTTGGTGGGCGTTCTAAAATAGTTTAAAGCAAGAAAATCTAGGGTCTTGCCAAATGTGGATCGTTCTGCCCTTTGTGTTAGCATCTTACAGTGATGAGGGCTGGGTGCTGGTTAGCACTGCAGATTTGTTATTGAACTTTAACCCTTTCTCGTACATCAGCTCAGTTTTGGTTTTTCCAGGTGTAGGGATGTTCACGCAGATGGAGTTCAGACATTTTCAAGGGATTTCCCAGCTTTAAGCGCTGCAGCTTCCCACCTGCTTTGCCCGGCACCTTTCTGCCTGATGCAATCAGCGTCTCCCCGATGAGAATTTAGCCTGAGATACAGCAAACTTGGCCAAATGTCCTGAGCTATCGGCAGCAAAACCTGTTCCTTGCAACCTGGTCGGGGGCCGGGAGGAGCGATGGAGCCGTGATAAAGCTGCCCCGGCTGGGAAAGGCGAGCGGGGCTCTGCAGAAGTTTTGCTCATCCCTTGCTGGAAGGCTTTACAGCCTCGGCGTGCTCGGGTGCACGTCGCCAAGCTTTACCCACATGGAGGAAGATTTAAACTTTTTTTTTTTCCTTAGGGATGACAAAGGTTAGAAGTAAATTTCCCTTGTATCGACATCTTGGTTATCTCAGGAAGGCTAATGAGGAAGCTTTAATGAAACTACAGTAGCTGCTTGAGAGTGTTTTTTTTTTTTTTTTTTTTTTTTTTCCAGCCAGGTTGTTGCAAGAAGCATTTCTAATTAGAGGGAGATTTAATTCCAGATTTTTGTCATCCCCCACCCCTCCTTACCTCTTAATTATATTTGCTAACGTGTTTAACAGCTTTCCCTTCAGAAAAGAACAATTTATTCAAAGGTCATAAATAGATTCTGGCATTAATTACTCCAGGAGCCACACTGGGCTGCTCTGGAGAAATCGACTCCATGGGGAATACTAAACCTTCCGCAGTTGGATTTATCTGTGGTTGTAAAGACTTTGTTTGCATAGACACCCCCTCAAAAAAAAAAAAAAAAAGTTATTGCATCCACAATTGTGCCCAAGTTTTTAAAACCAATGGGGATTTGGTAGCTAATTTCCCTGATTTTTTGGAACAAGCCTGTAAATCACGTCTTCTCCCTTGATCTTGCCATCTTTGTTTTACAATGTTTGGGGGTATTTTTATCAATTAGTTTTCAATCCCATCGTTGCTGTTAATCAGTTGGGGTGTCACCGTGGAGAGGTGACCGTCTCCAGCTGCAGGGAGAGCCAGGCCTGGCCTTGCTGAGCGTGATGCTGCTGGGGTGCAGCGGGAGGGGGGGCTGAGCCGTTCCCCTCGGTGCGAAACGCCCCGCAACAAACCCTCAGCCTGGCGCCCAGATTAGGTTAATAGTTTTTGTAACCTCCGGATTTTGGAGCGGCTGTAACATCTGTTCCAAGTGATAATGAAGTGGTGCTGAGCGGGAATTAGCATACAGCTGCCAGTGTGGGTGAAAGTCTCTATAGAAAAAAAAAAATGAATTTGTTGATGGAAGATGAAGCCTCATTGCATTTTCATAGTTCCTGGTGATTTTGGCAGTGTGGGCAAAATCTGTTCCTTTGCAATGGTGCTGTGATATGGGACTCTGATGTATGTTTAAGACTCAAGTGTCCTTTGTTTTATCATTTCAGCTCTCCCCCAAAGCCAAGAGTGCTTCTGCCTGCGTTGGGTTCTCTGTGAACATTTCTCTGGCATGGTTAAATCTGCCAGATGAGTCCTATTGCCTGGGTGGAGCTGGGCTCGCTGTGTGGGGGTGAATATGTAATATCAGCTGGAAATAGCTCTGCTTTCCTGGATGGGGGACGCTCCGCGCGCAGGATCCAGAGCCAGAGCATCTCCCAGCGGGCTCTCGTGGTGTGGGGTGGCTTGGTCTTGTTTTTATTTTTTTGGCTGCCACCACTGTGCAGGGTTTGGCTCGTTCCTCCCCGCCTGCTGAGCTTGCTGGTGAGGACCAGCTCAGCGCCCACCGTTAAACCCGGGGGAGGAGAGGGGAGAGCCCGGCCCGGGTGCAGCCCGAGCAGATGTGCCTTACCCCCCCGCTCTTCCCTCCCTGCCGCTCGCTGCCACGAGAGATGCAGGGGAGGGGGGAGGATATTTTGTGAAATGGCAGCTCCGTCGTGGCCGGAGCAGATGCGGAGACAAAGAGGAGCGGCGGCGGACGCTCGGGGTGCGGTGGGGAGGGGGGTCCCTGGCGCGAGCAGCGGGTACGTGGTACCCAAACCGGCTGCGATGCCTCAGCCCCTCCTGCCGAGCGTCTGGGGGTTGTTAATAAAGGTCTTTTTTTTTTGTTGTTGTTGTAACTTGGCTCTCGCTGGGGTGGTCAGGAGATGCAGGTTCTGCTGGGGCGCGTTT
This sequence comes from Tyto alba, assembly GCF_018691265.1. NCBI lineage: Eukaryota > Metazoa > Chordata > Aves > Strigiformes > Tytonidae > Tyto > Tyto alba. The sequence continues at coordinate 4,473,936 of NW_024881273.1, forward strand.
GCCTGTGCTGGTTCCTCGCCATCCCTTGTCAGTCCCGGGGCTCAGGATCCTGCTCACCCCTTGTCTCGCCTGGGCAGGTGTCTGACCTGCAGCTTTGAGCTACCAGCGGGCATCCGCAGTGCTATTAAGTATTTCTATGACTTTCTCACCCTAGTGTTTTTCCAGAAGACCCAGCTCCTGGAGTCCCGTGATATAAGGATTTAATTTTTCCTTAAGGGAAGACAGACAAACAGGAGTGGAAGCTGTTGCTTTCATTACTTTGGGGAAATGCATCATAAAAACCACGATTGAAGTGCTCTCTGAAGCCTCATAGACATGAAAGTGAATTTAAAATACCCATTTTTAAAATTTATAAAGCAGAATGATTACTGATGAATGAGTAGATGATATTCTGAATTTCCCTCTATGTAAAATAGTAAAAAATAAGCCCGGAACCAACCCCATGTTCAACTTTGGTCTCCACCAACAAAAGCTGACAAAGTGAGTAGTATTCTCTTCTACGTGCGTGGAGAAAAATGATCTTAAGCAGGGTTAAACACTGGTTTAACTGCATGTAAATAAAAGGAGTGAGGATAAAACTTCAAGAGGTGTAAAGCAGCCTTATCATTCCACAGGAAGAGAAGAACTTGCCAAAGATGAGGCCGTGCATTTGCATGGGTGTTAAACCTGCTGAGGCAGAGCAGAGGGAAGGACTTCACCCCTGTAGTCACTGGGTTTTGAATGTTCTTGTCATGGATATGAGGAGAAAAGTTTCACCGGGCATTGCTCTCAGGCAGATGTGGAAGGAGGATCTGCTCAAATCCCCTTTCTGAGTGTGTTGTTTTTTTTTTTTTTTTTTTCCCCCCCTATGATTCTGAGATTTTTTTGAGATGGCTCTGCTAATAAGTGTCATGGTGTGAAGATCCTGTATAATAAAGACAAGGCAACAGGTAGTGTTATCGCTCCATAGAAACCCATTATTCACCCGAGCAGGGCTGTTATTAGTCTGATTCTGGTAGCGCAGGAGCAGGAGGAGCTTCCTCTGACAGAGCACAGGAGGAAACTGGAGACAAAAAAGGGGTATTTAACTTGTCTCTGTGCTCAAGGTAACTTAATAACTGCTTGGTTTTGTCTTTGTCATGTTAGCAGCCAGGCTTTGTCATGTATTTGAGTGCTGAAGAATAAATGTAGAACTTCTCCTCCCTCCACCCACTTTGTGTTTTACTCAAAAATTGGAAAAAAGTGCCTTTTGGCGACGGTTTGCCATCCTGTCCCACAGCCCCGTATCACGCAGGGGTGAGAGTGGCAAAACACTTTCTGGCTCATTTCTTTCTTTGGGATTTAACCTTTTAAGTGTCCGTTAGGCTGGAGATACATTTCAGTTTCTCCCCTTCCCACCCCGTTCTCCTTGGCTCTCGGACATCCTCGCGCCGTGCTCGGGGAGATCTCAGGGGCTCGAGGACGGAGCCGGAGCCGATGTGCAGCCTGGGGTTCGTGTCGCTGCTGTGGCTCCGAGCTTTCTCCCTGGGTGTTTTGGCATCGTTATTCCTGTTGTTCTTCAGGGGGGGAAAAAAGCTTTTGCAGAACTTTTCTGGGGGTGGCTCACAGGAAAAATTAAATCTAACGTGCAAAAATGAGGTGTTGCTAATAGAAATCTGTGGCGTTAAAGCAACCATTAAAATAAAAAGACAGTGCTCAGTTACTGCTGCGGGACTGTGTGTGCTGTGGGCTGCTCCCAGACCTGGAATCTGTAGAAATCTCCTTTAGCAGTGGACATGAGTGCTTAAAACCCCCCCCAGACGGTTAGATGATGTTACTTGCATTACTTTTATTAACTCATGGAAGCCCAGGTACAATCTCCAATGGGTACCAGGCCCTTTGCAGAGGCCCTAATCCTGGGCAACAGGCCATCCAGATAAATTTGCGATACAAAGCTCTGAAATCTCATTATAGCTGAGAAGAACCATGGGGCAGGGTAGCTCGCTGCTCCTCCACCTTCCTTGTGTTTGGGGGGAGGCGGATGGGCTGTGATTTTTGTACTTGAGTATTTGTTTTCTTCACAAAGGACCATACTGCTGGGTGTATAGTCCCCCCTCCAGCCGAAGCCACGCGCTTTGTGCGTGGCTGTGTGAAGGGCAGGGGACAGCAGCGTGTGTTCCTCCTCCTCCTGGCTCTGACGGGCTCAGGCTTGGGTGGTGCTGGATCCCTCCACACTCTCCAGCGTGGTGCGATGCTTTGCTTCCCTCTGCCACAGGCTGTGACACAAGGACAAGGCAGGAGACGTGTCTGACATCTGGTCTGCATCCCCACTGCCGTGTCTTGCTCCGCAGCATCCCGTGGCTGGATGCTGCCTCCTCAGGCTTGCCAGCTGAGCTGGTTGAGTGGTCGCCCCCCCCCCACCTTGGAGCCTAACGGAGGTGGCAGCTCGAGGGGAGTTTCTGGCTGCTACAAGAGAGCTGAGGTGGTTTTCTCAGCCTTTCAAAGGGTTTATGAGCAGATTTGGGGCTGGTTTGGTCCATGGGGCACAGTGACGTGGCATGGGACCTTAGAGCTGCTCATGGAGGAAGCGGTCTTGTCAATGAAGTGGTGCAAGGTAAACACAGTAATTTACACCTGGTGTGACTGTCCGGACCGCTCAGTTTCTGGGGATGCCAACCAAAGAAAGCACCGCTGTTCTCCTGGGAGCTCGTCCTGTCCGTGGCTAAATGTGAGCGGTGCCTCTCAGCTCCCACGTCGCCGTATCTGCACCACGGGGAAGGAGGATGTGATCCCAGCGACTGTGTAACTATGAAGTCGTCCTCTACGGATACAGACGTGTGGTTAACCAGACTCTGTGGCTGGGCATGAGGCAGCCGAGAGCTCATTCCTTGCGGTGAGGAGGAGAGACAGAAGTTCAAAAGTTGAGCATCTGAGTTAGACCAGAAGCTTGATACCAAGAAAGAGCTGAGGTGGCTGGAAACAAAAACCGGACCTGCAATTTTCTTTTCGCATCATGGGTGGATTAGCATCGCTTTTATTTGATGTTCCTTGGTTTATTCAAGGCAATATGAAGACAGCTTCTTAGGATTGAAGGTGTTTGTATTTGGGAGTGGAGGAGGACTAAAACCTCAGTTAAATCTTTGATCCCTTCTGCCTAGCTGGGGAATAATGCATCAGAAGCACGCGTATATCCCTGGGCACACAAGGCCAGGCATGCAAAGGGGGATCAGCTGTGTGTAGGATCTGGGTCTGTGCTCCTTAGCGGGTAGCACACAAATTGTTTGACTTGGTGATTTGAGGTCTGATTGTGTGAATGTCTGGGGAGAGCCACCACGGGCTGGCTTGGGGTAGTCTACCTGGGCACTTGGGTCAAGTCACAGAACCGAAGGTGGAAAGGGTTTGTTCCCTGGAAGGCTTCCGTGACTCACCCGACAGCAAGGGATGCTGTGCAGTGCCTTGGCTTTCTTACCCTCCCTGGCCAGATGTCTTTCAGACAGATGTCGGTCACTCCTCCCGTCCTGCCAAGGGAACGCTGTTAGTGTGGTCCAGAGAGAGCCTCGGCCTGCTTCTTGACTGCACTCAAAAGTGATGGGTCATGGTGACTTTACATGAAATGTTATTTATGCTCCCCTCCCCAAGAGGCACTCAGCAGCTGGAAGGCCTTTCCTCTGTGGAGCTTGAGGAAGCACTGCTCTGAATAAGAGCTTTTTGCATTGGAAGCTACACCTTGAAGAAAGATGTTTTGTTTCCCTTGGTGTTTATGGCCCTGTAAAATACTACGTAGCTGCCGTATTTTTTTTTTTTTAATTTGTATAGTCTCGATTGCATTATGCAGAGGAGCAACTTACTCCTAACAGCTCAGACTAATATGTGCCATAGCAGTTTTCACAGGAGCCAAACCTGTCTTAATGCTTGCTGTATGACTTTTTAAAAGTGTTGTGCTGGCTTCTTAAACAAATGTTTTTAATAACTTCTACTTTGGGCTGCAAAGAACTGAGTATATGTTAGTCTGACAAAAATCTGTGTGCTTGTTCTTTCACCTTCTGTGCTTAAAAATTCTCCATACGTTTTACACGGTGTATGTGTTGTTGGAGGCAGTTGCTAAGAGAAGGATTAATGTAAAGCAGAAAAAAGATTGCTTTTCTTCAGTTATATATGCAGCTGAAGTAGTAAAACTTAAATTGGGTGGCACTTAGGAAAATAGGACAGGGTTGCTGCCAAAAAAAAAAGGGAAAATAAAGAGTCTGCGTTTAACTGCATGTGGACACAGTCTTAATCATGTCAATAAAGTAACTTTAATTTATGGGTCAGCGAGCTTTTTTAGGGCCATTGCCTATTGAGACATATTGATCCTCTTCCATTAGAAGCTCTAAGTATTGTCCTTTTGTGTCCAGCTAATTTCAACCCACTAAAGCGGGGTGGGTGGCTTTGGAAGGGGACGGAGTTGAATAGCTGAGCCAAGGAAGGAATCGGATGCTGCTTCCAGTTCCCCTCCTAACCCCTCCTGCTGAAATACAGCATTAATGGTCCAGCCCAACACGTCCCTGGGGCCTTATCTCCGTGCTCAAGTTGTACCAAATTAATTAGACCAGCATAGCAAAAGCAACACAGCCTTCCCTAACACTCCCTGCTCTGCAAATGCAATTACGCTGTTATACAGAGTTTATTTTAGATATTCCAATTAGGAGAGTAAGCTTTGCTCATATATGCTGTCTGGTGTAACTGTTCATGTCTGGCTGGTAAATATATCGTTAAGTTCTGTTTCCAGGGCAAATGATCGTTCTAGGAAAATACCTGTGTTTGATTAGATCTAAGTCAGTGCAGGGATGGAGAGACAAAGAGTCAGCTCCCAGAGATAACTGACTTTCCTCGTCTCACGGTGAGAAATTCTGGCTTGGTTTTCTTGCTTAAGTGAGTATAAATCAAGGATAACTACAGAATCGTGGGAATGTTGGTGTTTGTGATTACATATACGCCCTAAACTTTTGTTTAAATAATTTAACAGTGTCATTTAAAAAAAAAAAATTCAGAATATACAAACCAACAACAAAATGGTGTTCTTCCGTGTTTTAGGTGGACGAAAATATATCCCTGCTAGTAGTCCCTGTTAGTATGGCTCAGAAAGGAGGACTTGCTTTAAAAAATACTAAGACAAAGCTGGAAAATACTCAGTGACAACATACAGGAGATTTTGGGGAGATTTCTAAACCCCTCTCTAGCCTCAGATGCCAGCTTTGAGTGCGCTCCTGTCCTGTTGCTGCAATAAGCACGTGTCACGAGCTGCAAAGAGTGTGATGTCAGTATTAGATTAGAGGGTCCTGTTGATCTTGTTATACTCCCCAAGTATTAATTTATATAAATATCCAAATCCTTATTTCCCCTAATCTCTGGTATCTGTTCTAGATGGTGGTTCTTATGAGCTGGGGATCTGACCTTTCTAAGCAGCTTTACAAATTAAGTAGCCAGTAGATTAATTTTCTGTAGCCTGTTTTCATCATGCAAAAGAGGGGCTGTGCTGAATTGCTGTAGGAGCTGCGCTCCGGTGGTAAATTTTGCCTCCTGAGCTTGGGAAGAAGGGACAGATTTTCAAGATAAGGTAAAGTAGTCACATCCTCAGGGAGAGATTTAAAATAAATTGGGTCAGAAATGAAGCACTCCTTCCTTGAATTCATTTTAAGCCTCTACCTGAAGTGAAGGTCACAGGTAGGGATGCACCCAAATCCAGAAAGGTTTGAAGCCTGAGCCGTGACTGCCAAAGTTTGATGCGTGAAACTTTAGGCACTACTCACTGCAGAAAGATGCCTTTAATTCATTGTGGCAACAAATCTTTTAACACTTTAGGAAACTTTACAGTGTGAATTTTGGCTGGAGTCTCTCATTAAATTCCACTTTGCAGAAATAACTTGAAAGTGATTTTTTTTTTTTTTTTTTTGGTAGCATGTTTTCTTCCTCTGGTGTGAATTGGGGTAATTGACGAGCTGTAAAACTAAAACAAATCAAAAGATGGCTTTCATGGCACTTGCCTTCTTCCTCCTTTCTTTCTCCCAGGAAAGAGTCCAAATTTTGCTTTCCCGAAGTGTGCGAGCACTGTTGTTCATTTTGCTGGGTATCCACCTGGAAATCCCAAACCGAGCCTGCCCTGATGATCAGACAGACACTAAAATTAGGAAAAAAAAAATCTGCTCCGTGTAATGTGCTGCAGGAAAGGGAGATGATCGCACAAGAAAGGCAGCTGTGGACTGCAGGCAAGGGGATTTTCTTACTGTGCTCTTAACATGAGTCTGGTTAAGGAAGAGCCAGTATCCCCTGCAATGGTTTGATTCTCCAGGAAACCGCCTGTTTGGGAGGGAGGCTGGGGCTCTGGTTTTAGTAACTCCTGAGCTGGAGGAGAGGCTCTGCCCGAGCTCGGCGGGTGAACGGCCCCGGGAAGCAGCCGGATCACTCGGCATCACCTCGGAGCATCAGCCCCATGCGGCTTCTGCACGATGCCGAGCGTGCTCCAGGCACGTGGGGGCCCGTCCTGGGGTGTCCCCAGCCGGGGAGCGGGACAGCAGCTGGCATCTCCCACGCTGACTTTTATCCACGTGTCCCAGGATCTCCTAACTAAGAAGTCCTGCTTGTTGCGTGGGTCAAAATACGGATTAGAGGGGCTGCGAGTTCCACGTGTGCTAATGCACTTAAGGGACCTGGCTCCTGCTACAAGGAGATTAAATTGGGTGCATAGATATTTTGAAGCTTTTCCTTCTGTGCTGTGTCCACTGAATGTACGGAGGGGTTTTCTGTTTGGGTTTGGTTTTGTTTGTTTTGGGTTTGGTGATTTTTTTTTTTTTTTTTTTTTTGTTTTGGTTGGTTGGTTGTTTTTTTGTTTTTTTTTTTTTTTTTTTGTGGGGTTTTTTGTTTGTTTTTGGTTTTGTTGTTTTTTGTTTTTTTCCCAAAATGATAAAAATCTCAGTTTTATCCATTGACTGGAATCTTACCTCGCTTCAGAGTAGGTCAGAGCAGTCTGGTTTTCAAACCTTCCACTCTTTCACTAAAAAGGGGAAAATAATATAGACCTGGCTGAGTGTCCAAGACTGTTGGAATGGAGGTTCATGAAGTATTTGAGCACCTGCCAGGCGGGGTGGGAGCGGGGCGGACCGGGTGGCTGCCGCGCACTGTGTCCCAGCGACCCCGCGCTCCCCGTCGCGTCGGGGACACGTCCCGCACGGCGAGGCACGACGCTACACGGGGGGCTGGTTGGGGCAGGTCTGCATCTGCTGTGGCTCGGAGCAGAGCATCTTTTCCAGAACTGGAGTTTCCTTCAGTTACAATGCCAGGACTGAGCTGTGATGGTTTTTTCTTCTGCTTTCCACCTGGCTTTCATTACAATGCTAGAGTGACTTGGAATGATGCTTGCTATTCTGTAGTAAGGAATTACACCCGTCTCTTTTCTCCAGAAAGGAGAAAAATGCCTAGCTGAAATCATAAAGATAAAACACAGGCTCTAATATTAAAAATAGAAAAAACAAACAGAACAACATCACAGTAATGCCAGTGGCCTCCCCATCCTTCCCCTGATCAAAGTTAATTCTGATTTTTATCTCATACATACATTAAATACGATGGTTAACCTTCAGATTTCCTGTCTCAACCTCCCAAGCTTTGTGATACTTACAGTTACTATTCAGTTAATTAATTTCCTTGCAATGGTGAAAGGAAGAGGAACCGATACCCTGAATGCAAATCACAGAAGGCAGTACGAGCACTTCAGGTAGTAAGAAAAATGTGTGTTAATGTCTGTGTTTGTGGACGGGTTTTCCTTTCCTGCTACACAGAAATGGATTCAGAGCTATTGTGGGAAAGCAAACTAGGATTTTGGGACCTAATCTGAAGCCTGTTGAAGTCTGTTGAAGACTCCTGGGGGGCTTCTTCTGACGCCTGGGAAGTTTTGAGTAGCCAAGTTGTGGTTTTATCATTTGAAACTTTTGTTTGACGTTTTCTGTTACTGCAGGGCGGGAAGTTATAGTGCAGGGGGTTTCATCCCAGCTAGTCTCTCTCCACCCTCACTTCCCCTTTACGTTTTAAAATGGGTGATTTGTTACCTATTTTCTCCTGGGCACTGCCGATAGATGGGCGATATGGGATAGCAGGGGCTCTGCCAGCCAGCACGGCCCCTTGGTGGGGAAGGGAGGTGTTCACATCCACAGCTTCAGCCTCGTCTGTCTGCCCTCGTTTTTCTTTATAGAAAGCAATCAGGTTGGACAAGCAAGGCTTGCTGTTGCTAAATCAGCATTGACTGTTCCTGATTTACCGTCTTGTCCTTGGAAAGGGATCCCAAGAGGGCCATGCTCCAGAATGGAGGTGAGGCTCATCAGCCTGTAGTTCCCTGGGTCTCCCTTCTTGTTGTTAACGATGGGCTTAATATGTGGTAGGCTGTACTACTAACGAACATCTTCATCAAAAGCATGCAGGCAGTTGCAGTGTGCATGAAGCTGGAGGTGTCTCTTGATCTCATCTCATTTTGGTGATGACAGAGGCTTTGTATAATCCAAGGCACTCGGTCTGGGATCAGTCTGGCATGTGCCAACGCTATCAAAAGTTCCTGCTCCTTGACGGGGGATGTCCTGCCTCTTGTCTCGTGGGCATTATGGAAATTAATCTTTACAGGGAACATGTGCACGGAGCCCTGGCTCTGCTTTGGCCGTCCTGCAGGCACGGATGCTCGGCAGAGAGCTCCAGGGGCTGGTGTGTGTCTGCATGTGTGTCTGTCTAGCCTTGGTCCCTGGATCTGAAACACAAGCAGTGAAGCTATAAAACCTTTTATTTTTCCTTCCATCAAGATTTTTTTAATAACCTGTTTACCCAGTGCAATTTTCTGTGCATTGCACACATGTTAGAAGAGTTAGCTCTTGGTAGGCTGTCACCTTGCAGACGGTGGTAGTCCCTATTCCTGCTTTTGCCTCTCTATTTCAGCTTCGTTTTCTGCAGAAGAAATTTGGAACTAGAAAACTCGATAAGCCTCAATTAAACCCTGGGTAAAAACAAAAGCCCTTCCTGTTTTCCAGCTCACACTGTCTGTTCACATCCTTGGTTCTTCCCAACACTGAAATGCAACAAAACATCTATTATTTAAAACCGAGAAGAGGAAGAAGCCCTGAGTGACTCCCGGGGCCTCGGGTCTGCCTGTCCATTCTCTGTCCCCAGGGACAAGTAGCCTCCATGCGTGGGCAGGCAGAGGCACTCCAGGCCCCTTCTCTCTGCTCTGTAACGGTAGATATGATGCTTTTCTCTTCCCAATTACCCAGGAGGTTTGAAAGAACTGGTCCGCAGTGGGTTGCTCCCTCTGGGCCCTGTAATACGTGAGAGTTTTCATTTGAAATTCCTCATGCATGAGAGGGTTTGTGGTGTAGGTTTGTCCTTACTGCTTCTTTCCAACTGCCTGCTCTTACCACCTCCCTGTGCTGGGAGCTTGTGTGTGGAGGAGTGATGCATGGGATGGCCGGTCCAGGAGCACCACCCCCCCACCCCCCCCTTTTCTGTTGCTTTTGGGGGTGAAGAAGGTGCTGAGCTGCTCTGAGAGTGCCCCGTCTCTGCAGCGAGGAGCTGATGTCAGTGCAGAGCCCCAGCGTGCTGCCACAAGGCAGAGGAGCATCGAGAGACCCATTAAAAGCACATTGTGGGCTTAATCTTGCAAAATGCAGCTTGATTTCATATGTGGGGCTGCATCAGTTATCTGTAACGTGAAAAGTAGTGTTCTGGTTTTAATTACTTCCTTAGGAAGAAGCTGGGGGATATCTTTCAGCATCATTACCTGGTGCCATTAAGCGGAGTTTTCTGAGTGTTTGTTGTCTGCTTCTAATAATGCCATCCCGGTCCCCGGTGGGACATTTAGGAACTGTTTTCCACAGAACCCGTTGTCAGCCGGTGGCCTGATTTTTAGCAAGGCTTTGTGAATAGATAGCAACTTGGGCAACAGTCCAGGAAAGTGTAAGGCAGCCCAGGTGTAACGGTGTCAGGGTGCGTGTCAGCAGCCGTCACCGTGAGCCGGCTGTCTCCATCTTCTGGGATGCATAATTCTTCTGCCAGCACCAGCTACAGCTTCGGGTCCTTCAGTGCCGATCTGGAAGCTGAACTATCATCTCCAGATCTTGTCTGGAGCACAAGACTGTGCAAATCTTCAAATGACAGAAGTTTGCAATTGTTCTAGGCCATTGTTTCCTCCATCGCCAATTTAAAAGGTGAAAGCTGCAACAAATGCAGTGTTATAAATATTTTTCATGGCCGAGTTTTTGCTTTTCAGTGGCGTTTTCCCTCTGCGTGCTGCGCTGCTTCGGCTCCGTGGGATAAATGTATCGGGAGGTTCGTTTGTTCGGCGCTTCTGCTTCCTGGCAGGTAACCTGGCACTTCTTGCAGTGAGGAAAATAACACATTTAGCTGTAATTTCTGAGGCTTTCTGCAAGTGAAGTGAGTCTAATTGGAAGCGGGTCACCCTAAATCATGACTGTTTGTAGAAAAATTGCATATACCTGTGATGGATGAATACAATGGCATATATACAAGCTCTTGCCAGAAGAGTCTTTTGGATGTGGGAAAATTGCATGCCATTGATCTGATGGCAGAATTTTTCAAATAAGATTTCTTGGATTGTCTTAAAGAAAAGCCTGTGGTGTCTGCAGTGAGACTGGTGAGTGCCCTGAAATGAGGATGTGCCTTTATCTAATGGTGGCAGCAGCCTCTGGCACGATCAGCTCGGTGATGGTCTGGAGATATCAATGGGTATTTAAAACTGGGCTCATATGGGACTGCTGTAAAATGGATGTACAGGTTTTTAATTAAACATGCATGTTTGGTTATTATTTAATTACAGTCTGTTTTGACAGTTTTACATAAATGAGTTTGGAGTCAGCTGTTGCAGACACCTACCTCAGATCCCACCCCGTGGTTCACTTCTGTCTCCAAAATACCAGAGCTTGTCTCTTCAGCATTTATATAGGGCAGCTTGGTTTTGTAGAGGCAGAAGTTGTGTGGATTTCTTGAACTAGCCCAGGCTTGCAGGCTACTGCGTGGAGCTTCCTCTCTGGGGTCTGGCCCGAGTACTTGATGTGACAAGGCTTGATTTCCTGACTTGGCTGCTATTTACTCCCCTCAGAAACCTACCGTAGCTCTTCTCATTGCTGTCCTGTCAAAAATTCATCACGGTCCGATTCCCTGCGTCAGCCTGAAGAGCAGGAGAACAATGGCTGCTTGGAAAGTTCTCTGTAAGCGTATCATTACAGTGTAACACTATATACAGTTACACAATTACTCATTTTCTTTAACAGCAGCTGAATTCTGTGTTATAATTTGATTGTCATGGTTCAGGTCAAGTCCAGTCTTAAAGCTTTGGGTTGGCCAAAATGTTTTGAATTTTCTTTGCTGAAAACTCAGTGCGTGGGAAGGTATCTGATTTCTCGATCAGCTATAATCATAATTTCTTTTTTACATATTCCATCTTCTATCTATGGTCATGTTTTATGAGTGATGAAGTGTAAACCCCGGAGAGACAAACATGAGTTTAGGACTTCATGTCAATAGTAAAAGCCAAGACATATCTTTTTTTCTTTTTATCCTTCCCCCCTTTCTTAACCGAGTTCCCCTGACAAAGCTGCATGTCTTCCAGCGAGCGAAGAAAAAGGATGGATTTAATGAGTGTGGAAGGGGACTCTCCATTCAGGGTGCCAAACGTGGGCAGATTGAGCAATCCTTCCAAGCTCTCCAGCTCCCAGGCTTGTTCCTCACTTAAGCCAAGCCTGGATTTGGCAGACTGCTGGTAAATACACCGCAGAGACAGCTCAGATCTGGGATGGAGGAGTCAGAGGCTCTCACCCTGGATTGTGTGGGAAAGTCGAGAAGAAACCCCTTTGTTATATTTGCTTGTGATACTGATGAGCTTAAAAGGTCCAGCTGGGTTTCTCCTCTAAAGCACGATGGTGATACCTGGTGGTCTTCTCCCAGCTGGGCTGCAAACAGCCTCTGCTCCCTGCCCCATTGTCCCCTGTCCTGGCAGCCAGCCCCACGCGGCTCCGGGGCAGGCCAGGACCTGCAGAGAAAACTGCTGCTCTGCATTTGTTTTTTTTTTTTTTTTTATAAATCTTGATGCGTATGGTTGTGGAGAGGGTGTCTTGAAGAGCAGGCGCGTGGTCTGGCTCTGTCTGCTGGGCCGTTACGGTTTGGTCTCGTCCAAGGGATGTGGGGATGTCCCACGGGTCTCTCTCCTGGGCATCGCCACAGTGCCGCCGAGGATGCGGCTCACCGGTACCATCCGGGCAGATCACTGGAGCAGGAGAGCACCCGAGGAGGGATTTTCACATCACCAGATGCTGATTTGGGGTAATGCAAGGCCATCAGGGTCATTAGGGACGCGTTAGTGTCCCACTACCCCCTTGCCCTTCCTTCAAGTAGTTGGGGAGCCTGTATTCTCCATTCAGCTCCTGAAATGCATCACTGTTGGAGGGTGGGAGGGAGGGTAATCAGGGAAAAAGGGGAGTATTGCTTCTGATGCGCTCATTTTGTAACAGCAAGAAGACATGTGGCTCCAAGGCAGTGTTGTCCTCCATACAGGGAAACCTGAAATTCCCAGGGCATTCGGAGAGAGTTGTGCCCACCTGATTTTGCAAGAAGCTCTTGTTATTCCCGGGAATAGCTCTGCAGATCAATTTCTTAGAGACATCCTCAAAGATAAATCTCTGAAGTTCAAGCAGCAGCCTGATGCAATGCAGGGAATTTGATTAGCGTTTTCTAAACCCTCAGTGGCAAGATTGTTGGTTACACAGACCTCAAACGTGTGGTTGGGGTTTGGACCACTGCTGAACCTGATGGACCCGCTGGATTTTGGGTGGTTGGACAAAAGCTCAGGGCTGCCCAGACCTTAGGTGTGTGAGCAGAGAATTTCAGACTCTGTAAGCATCCCCGGTAACACACCCCCAGGCGTTGCAATTAAAGCTTTTACCTTAACGACTGGTGCTCTCTCAGCAGAGCCCTGCGCTTGCAGACCTGGGAAGGCTCCACAAAGCAGGGAAGTACTGTCATGGGCCGCAGCTCCGCCGTTTTCTTTGGGAAGTTGCAGCTTCCTTCCGCTCATTTAAAGCCCCTGCGTGCCGCTGGGTGACCCTCCGCCGGCGGGACAGACGGACGGACGGACACCAAGCGGCCGTGCTCTGCCAAGCCAAGCGCTGCCCACACGATCTGGGGTCTGCTGGCTCGTTGCAGGGGCTTTAACGAACCTCTCCCGCCGTGCTGCCGGGGAGGGCTCAGCCCATGTTTTTAAGCTTCAAGGAGGTCATTGCTGCTGTTGGGAGTTTACCTCGGGGGACACAAGCATCTGGATGTTCCTGTCATTTCTTTTCCCTCCTCCAAACTGGGATCTTTGATCCCCCTCTTCCAGCCCTGCATTATCATCTCGGACTCATCAGCTGCCTGATGGGGGTTTTAGCCACGCTTCTGGACCTTTTTTCTTTTCCATTTCTTCCTCTGAAAGAGCGTATATAAAGGAGGAAATGAGCCTGGCCGTTCTTGAGGGGAGTTCAGGTGTCAGCAAAACTTTCCTAGGATAAACCAGAACGAGCTCCTGCAGCGCTGGGTTTGGCTCCTGCAGTGCTGCTTGGCGGGGTGACAGCAGCCCCAGGGCGGGGGGGACGATGCTGCTGCCCTTGCACAGGCTCCCCCGCGAGCACAGAAGGCACAGATGCAGCCGCATCCTACACATCTTCAGTATGTCACTGGACATTTCTTCTGCATCTCTGACTAATTGGATTAATCGTTTGACCCTGTGCTCTGTCTCTCGCTCTTCCCACGTCCTCTTAACGTCTGCCACCTCAGCGGTGTTTGCCTCTGGTCCTTGCCTTGTTCCAGTAGCTCATGTCTTGTACGAAATCCAGGAGCTCTGGTTAATCTTTGTGCCCGCTCTGAGCGCTGCTGAGAGCCATTCCTCTGCCTCTGGGGCTGAGGCTTGTGACTTTGGTGTATTTAATAGGTTACTCCAGAGCCTCCCCTTGTTTGTTTTGTTTTGTTTTTAAGTCATTTTTACAATTTTATGTGTATTCCGGCTTCCAGCTCATGACCTTAATATAGTTACCTGAGAGACCTCTTCCCTTTGGGAGCTCGTACATCGTGATGGAAAGCTCCTGTAAGGTAGCTGGGAGCTCTTTGCCTGCCTGACCTGTGGGAGAGCAATGATGAGCAAAGGTGTGAAGAAGAGCAGGACCAGAGCAGCCTCCCAGCAGTGCTGCCTGGCTCCGCGTTGTGCTGCTGCTGGGCAGGGTAGAAGCTCCTGGCGAGCTTGTGTGGGATGTTTGCAGCCCCTCTGAGCTCTGGCTGATGCTTCTCGCTGGGAATGACCTTTGGTTGCTGCAGGTTTGCTTTCCCCCAATCCTCCCAGTGACGAGCTAAGGGTGTTTGCTAAAATAAATGGTTGTTCTCCCTCAGGTACTCTCCTAGGGCTAATCCTTGCTTGTGGGTGGATGTGATGAGAAGAAGCTGTGGAGAGGTCAGTGCTCATCAGCATTTTGAGCTCATTAATCAGTCTCTCTAAGTGGAATTTGCCCAGCCCATGAGCGCTCTGTGGTAGGAATGTCTTTGAAACGGGGAGGGGGGGAATAATAGCACTAAATTGTTTGAGAAATAATTTCATTCTCCACTTCTCAATAGATAAATCTGCTGTCCAACAACCTGAAATTTAATCTGTCCATCTAAAGTAATTGATGGGCTGCGACTTGAATCCAAATGTGAATGGGAAGGGAAATTTTCTGCAGAGATGTTTTGTATCGTTTCTGCGGCTGTTCCTTCCCACCAGAGACAATGGGTGAAGCATGAGGAGGAACAAAGCCGTAGAAGGTTTGGGGCTGTGGGTGGAGGGTGATACAAGCTTCACTTGTGCTTTTTGACTCTTATTACTGCTCCCAAAACTCCCCCGGTAATGCCTTGATGTGGAGATGAGCTAGATCGGGCAGAGCCATTGGGAGAGATTAGATAAAGGTTGTGGTTTGTGCAGTTTTAAATGCAGAGTTATGCTGGCTGCAGCCCTGTGGTTCCTGCTGGGTACTTGGATGCTCTTGACTTTCCCTCTGCTCTTGACTTTGGAACAAGCAAAGGGAGTTTCGATGCCCCTTTGCAACGTCAGACGAGTGCAGGGGAACCCGACATGACTCGGGAGATGCATCCTTTGGCTTCCAGTGCGAGGTGTGCACCACAGGACACCCATTTCCCCATTGATCGTTGCAAATGATGTGTTTTCTCAATGAGGGACCCCCCCCCCCCTTCCCCATTTGCTGTGATAAGCAGATGCTCACAGCTCCCTGTTGGGGACTTGCTTCTCGCCTGGCGCTTTTGAGCCGTGTCGGCAGGGAGATAAGCGGAAATCTGACATCACGGTCAGGAAGCGCTTAAGAAAGTTACTTTCGTCATTGGGTTATCTCAGACGGCAGAGCTGCAGCATTCCTTGCATGCTGCAGGACCCATTTCAAGCCCACAGCTTTGGCCGTGGTTCAGCCCGTGGCTGGGTGCCCAGCCGCCCAGGGCTATTGTGTGCGGCCCCGCTCCTCCCCGGAGCACTAACCCCAGCCGCCGGCAGTTGCTGCCTCTCCAAAAGGCCGTTTTCTGAAAAGCTGTGAGCTGTTGCATGATCCTGCCCTGCCAGACAAAAATCATCTACCCCATTTCTTTCTTTTTCCTACGTTTTATCACCTTATTAAATGTCTCGTGGCTCCCAAGCCTTGCGCCTCCCTCCTTTGTGCCATCCCAAATGCAAGGACCAGGGGCTGCTCCAGCGCTCATGTGAACATCCGCCAAATCCCACCTCAGTTTGGTTGTTGAGTAAATGCTGCTGCATTCACCAGCTTTTTGTCTGCTCCTTTTGCCATCTCCCTTTAGCAAAGGGACTCTGGCGGGAGGCAGGAACACGAGGCTTTCCAGCCTGCAGTCATCTCCGTCGAGGTTGGGGGACAGTTTCCAATCTCACCCCAACGTGCTTGAGTAGTTGGATCTTTTCTGACAAATTTGCATCAGAAATGGCTGCTGTCTAGTCGGCGCAGGTGCCGCGGGCGCCCAGTCATACAGGGACCGCAGGGAAGGGCGGTGGCAACTGAAATGGGGGTGTGAGGAGGAGCGAGGTGCTGAGCAGCTGTGCACCCTCCCACGGGCTCCCCTCCTGCCCCTGCAGCTGTAGTTTCCAACTGCAGAACCATCCGACCTGCCCTTCCCGGCCAGGGTGCGGGAGCAGAGCTTCGGGGTGGCCGGGCATGGCCCCACTGAGCTCCCGGTGTCCCTGTGCAAAGCGGAGTTTTCCCCAAGTACCAAATTGTCCCTTTCTTGCTCTCCACCAAAAGCTTCTCCAATGCATTTACAAGTTTGCAGGCCACGTTTCTGAGTCGCATTGAAGACTCAGCAGCAATACCCTTTCTATGCGCAGTGATCAGCCAAGGAGTTTAAACTTCCTGAATTCAACAAAGCAAATAATATAATGAAAACCTGCTTTGAAAAGGAATATCCCAGAAGCTACTGAGGAGTTTCCAGCATGTCCCAGGTGCTGGGGGCTGTCCAGCGAGGTGCACGAGGGTGGCCGTGGTCCTGCCAAAATTGCAGCTTTGCAAAGGGGGTTCCTGCCGGGCTGGGGCAGGACGAGTGGTGGCTGAGAGCAGTTTATGCACCTTACAGCAGCGTTGCAGCGTGTTTAAAAATAAGCAAAGCTCTTCCGAAACTCGGCGAGTGCAGGTGGCAGGGCCCTTCTGCTGTGATCGTGGCAGGGGCAGGGCTGTCGCTGCTGGCTCCTTACAACCCTCAGAAGATCAGATCAGAGCTGACCACAGACTTTTCTTGTCTGTTGGCAGGCTTGGAGGTATTTTGTTTTACTTGCTCCCTGTGATACAGTCCCATCTCTGCCCCCGTTGCCTTTTTGCTCCGGCTTTAATAACTTCCCTCTCCAAAGTGCCTTGGCTGAGCTTTGAGGTGCCCGGGGAGCTCTCCCCACACCAAGGACTTATGCTGTGGCTGCTTTCGGAGCCCGGGAGGTGCTGGTGGCTGTGGAAGATGCCGTGGTCTCTGGGGTCTGTTTCCAGAACCGAGCATCCCGGTTGCTGGTGGTGTCTGTCCCCAGAAGCGACGGCTGGTGGGTAGCGAGGCTGGTTTGGGTGCGGAGGAGGGCGATGGCAGGACTGGGGATGTGGGGTGCTTGGGGTCCCACTGGCCCTTGCACCAAAGGAGATTGCAGGACCCTGCTTCAGCGCTGGCCTCGCTCGAAGCGTATAAATGACAGCATTGATTTTAGGCCTGGCGGGTGGTGAATGAGCCCCATGGAGAACATTGATTTCTCTCTCTCTCTCCTGTGGAGTGTTTACTTGTCCAAAGGTGTGATTGACTGGTACATAAAATGGCCGTGGCAGAGCTCATATGCAATTGTAGCTAATTTTAACACGCGGCCATCGCGCAACACTTAATAGCCAACGATTCAAGATCTTCCATCAAGAGCAAACCAACCTCGGAACCAGCTGTGAGCAAAAGCGCAAGAAGATTCGGGTGAGGGAGAAATAGCGCAGGAGCAAACTGTGCCACTAACACCCACCCTGACTTCTTGTGCGTGAAGAGCGGGGCTAAAACCTACCTGGAGTTGTCATCCCAAGCGGTGGCTTTTCTTGCGGGCAGTGTGGTGGCCTCGCTGGTGGAGCGGGACCGTGGTGGTGTCGCTGCCTTGGTCTTACGGTGGTTTACATCAGGCCTTTTCAGCAACTCTTTAAATAGTTCCAGCTTCTTCCTCGATGCTTGTAGTCTGCCTGCCCTCGGCGGCGGGCTGGCTGTGTGGTGGCTTTTTGCAGACATCCCCTGGCAGGGCAGTGGCACTGCTGCGGGGACCTCGCGCTCCTTTAGGGGCTGGCGGCGAGATGGCTTCCAGGTTTGGATGAGCAAAGTCAGTTGGATGCAGCTGATGTTGAACAGCGTCCTTGGTCCCGTCCTTTCTCACCGGGGCCAAGCTGAGATGTGGGGTTGCTCAGCCCGATGTAAACCCGTGGTGGAGCTGGGGCTCGCTCCCTGCTAGAAACAGTCGGGACGAGGCATTAATTTGCTTGGATGTGTGATCTCTCTGCAATCCTTCAGAAACGAGGTAGTGTGAACTTTGAGCTCTTCGGGGAATTTGAACCCCAGACGCACCGTGCAGAGGGTTTGGGTTTTCACATCAGTTGAGTGTCTTTTGCTTGGCTGAGCAGTCCATCTTTCCTGAGCACTTCAGCCTTCGTGGCTGCCCTGGCCTTGGGATGAGTGGGAGGTGGGGGGTGAATGCTGCAGAAAGGCAGGGCAGTTCTGCAGGGGAAACTTGCATCTTGCTGTGTCTAATTATGACTATAACCTGTGTCATTAACTTTCAAAACTGGAGGCTTAAAAGGATTTAAAGTAAACACGTGCTAAAAATTTGAAATCAATGAGACTGCAGTGCAGGAGAACATACACCCCAGCTGCAAGCAGCCACTTTGCCCGGGGTGTAAATTCTTGCAGAGACCCAGAAGATAAAGTTATGAAATAACCCGTATTGGTGAGAGAGGTTGTAAAGCAATTCCAAAAAAACCTCGCAGTCTAGACAGATTATATTTACTGCCGTGTTTATGTGAGATAGAGGAATGCCCTAGAAAAACAAAATTGTTTTCAATGTCTGCCTCTGGCACTTGCTTGTCTAATGAGGAGGCTCTGATGTGATGGGAACATCCTGGGCTGGGGGAGCTCTGCTGTCGCATGGCAGCTCCATGGAGAGGGAACTGTAATGGGGGAGAAGGGTAAAAAGGTTATTTCTTCTTTTGTGTAGGTGAATCAGCCTGTTGTTAATGAGGTGGTTTTGCCAATCCATAGCCCCAAACCTCACATACAATCCTAAATTCAGTAATAACAACAAGCTGCATCACAGTCATGTCTGTGGAGATAGGAAGGCCCCAAAGACTCTACTTTGATTCTTTTAATTAAAAGAAAATTAAGCTATTTTGCTTTAAATTCTCAGTGAAGTTTGCAAGGAGTGTTTTTGCATGGTGTTGGTTTGATGAAAACTTGGGGAGCAGAGGTAGTGACACGTGACAAAACCGCGCTGACCAAACCCACCCAAAAGGCAGCTTTCGTCTTGTGCCTCTTTATCACGTGAGGATGATTCACCCCTTAAACGGGTTGATTTCCTTAGAGTTGTAACATGTTTGTTATGTATTTATGAGGAATTTGCTGAAAAATGGAGGAGTCGTTTAAAAATACGGCAATAAATTGAAGGTATTTTTGTGGAACAGCATGAGGATGCAGAAAAAAATGAAATTAATTGGCTTGCCCAGCTGAGTCAGTCCATCCTGATGAAAGATGTAGGTGATGCAGCCGCAAAAATGAAGCAGATTTTTATTCTTCTCATTTTAGCCCCTGTGCTGCCAGGCGTCACCATTGGAGCGAGACCGTCTGGAATCCCCAGACTTCAGAATCCCCAGCACTTGCAAGCAAATGACCAGTTATTGCAACAGTCAAAGACAGGATTTTCTTGAAAGAGAAACATAATGTTGCATTGCCAGTTGAGCTGTCTGAATAACTGAGAGCGGTCCCTAGAGGGGTGAGATTTCTGCCTCTTCAAATGGGCTAAGATTAGAGATGAGCAAAGCTTTGTGGAAAGAGTCCCCGGGATTGTCCCGCTCTCGGGAGCGGGGTGTGAGCTGGGTCAGGAGCAGCTCCCGTGGCTGAGCCTCAGGACTGGCCGATGCCCACTGGAAATGGGCTGGATGTGGCTGGCTGGTGGTTTGGGGCTCTGTTAGCATTCATGGTGCCTCCAGCATCTGGGAGGTGCGAGGGTGAGGGAGCACATGTTACTTGAACACGTTACCAGTTGTTTCAGACCCCAAAGCAAAAAAAAAAACCAAACCCAAACCCTAATTTTCACCATCCCAGTCTTTTGCTTGGGCTGTGTGTGTGCATGCATGTGTATAGATGTACAGCAATACATAAGAATAAGCACTGTAGCATGTCTGTTCTGTAGGCAACCAAATTGGGATCATGCTGGAAATGGTTAAAAGTTCAACACTGGGCTTCTGTAAAACATCAGCTGTAATTTATATTTGGCTTCGACCTTGAAAGGGAAACGTCCTGGCTTGAGTTTTCCAACCCTTCTGCAATGTTACCTTATGTGAAACTTGTTTTTCAAAAGGGCGTTTGTTTCTGGTGCGCAGCTGAGAACACAGGAGTCCTCACAGGGCACCAGGAGTCTGACATCTTCAGTAACAACAAATAAACTAATGTGTGGCTTTTCAGTGCAAGCTTCTAAGTCCCTGTTAACGTGTCTCACATATGCATTTAACTCAATAAATCTCAGTTAAAATTTGTGACCGTCTTGCTCACTTTTTCCCTCCCTTTCTTTTTTGTTTCCCCCAGTTTCTCTGCTTGAAGAATATCCGAACCTTCCTAAAAGTCTGTCATGACAAATTTGGGTTAAGAAACAGCGATCTCTTTGATCCCTTTGACCTCTTCGATGTACGGGATTTTGGAAAGGTAAGAGTTACTCTTGAGCTCCTGGGAAGTGATGGATCTGCCATTGCTGACACCAAGGCGGTTCCCTGGATTTGTGCTGCAGGTGTTGGATGAAAATATGAAGGTTTTGTGGTTTTCTGAGCAGCTTTTGCACCCTTTACCCATGCATTGGGCACTTCTTCCCCTGTGCTTGTGGTAGCCTGCATATTATCTAGGGGTTGATTCTGCTGTGTCCTTAGTGAAGGGAGAGCAAGCCTTCAAGCTTTCTGCTTTAGATTACGAAGCCTCTGGGATCAGCCTCTAAAGTACGTAAAAAATACCCTTTTTGCAGGGAATCAGAAGACCTATGTATTCATAAGAGCTGTTGGAAGAGGCTGTAGCCCTGGGGACCGGGTGCTTTGCTGGGCTTGGGATGCTGGATCCTCTTCCCAGCTCCAGGCGCCTCGCTGGGTGACTGGGGCAAAGCCACCCCACGTCCTTGCCCGTGAGCTCCCTGTAGGGACAGCGCGTTCAAACCAGTGTTAAGCATCATCTCTGTTCTGCCTAAACCAGCCTGGGAGTGAACCCAGCAGCCCCGTTCCCTGCAGCAGTGTTACGGACCATCACAAGCCTGGACCCGGGTTTGTACCAACCGTGTGGCAAGGACCCTTCGTCCACAAGCGCTTCTGGTTTTGCCCCGGACCCCGCACTGTTCCTTCCCCAGCTGCTGCGAGCAAAATAGCTTTACTGAAATCTCCACTGGTTTCATAATACGGCCAGTGAGCGTCCGTGGGGGTCACGAAGTTTCATGCCAGGGTGAATTGAGTCTCCTGAGTTTCTCAAAAATGTGTTTGCAGGGTTTTGTTTTTTTTTTTTTTCCCCAGCCGTTCCTGGGTGCTGGCTGTGTTTGTGCTGTCTCTCACCTAGATGGGAGAGCGGAGAGCGCGGTTTTGTGTGTCGCTGCAGTTGATGGGTGGCACCAAATGCTGAATGAGACCCAGCTGTGAAGGAGGAAAATCCCACCTGATTTTGACAAGTGGCTGTTGCGCCAATACCCTGGGTTTTGATGCGAACAGCATCATGGCTGTGCTGTTACTCTGATGGATACTGGGCTCAGGGAGGCTATTACGCAGGACAATTGCTATATTCTTCAGTGGAAAAGGTTTTAAAAGATTTATTAAAGCTTTCTATTGTTTTACCTATTTCATGCTACCAGACATAAGCTGCTGGAAGGCATCTTCTCTTCTGATTATCCAAAGAGTACGTTTTCACTGCTGATGGGGATATATTATTTGATATTTATTGCCTAATTTATTTCTGGACCATTATCTGAAATGTGCAATTGCAGAGGCTTGTTTTATGAATTTTTTGATTTATGAAATACAAGAAGGCTTTTGTTGTTCTGGGAATATGAATGCACAGAAGGAACCTTTTGGGCTGAGGAAAGAACCGCTGCTAATTAAAAATACTGCTTTATCGTCACATTGTCTCTTGCTTTGTGCTGTTTCAAATTGCTGAAGTTGCCTTTTAATAGAGCCTGGTGTTAAACACTGCTGGAACATGTCAGCTGAACACAGTTTGGTTTCCTTTTTGGTCTGGTTAGGAAACAGCTATTCCCTTCCCCTTGGTCACTTTTTGTGGGGACATTTGGGTTTGTGACTTGGGAAGGGGAGATGATTTGCCATTCCCTCTTCCCTCATAGCAATTTGGTTTTTTTTTAGGAAACTTTGGAAAGAAGCTTGTCAAAAACATCCAAGAAACGCAAATGCACTTTATTGCCTGGATCTTGCTTATTTTCATGTGCATCACCATCCTTAAACAACCTTATAAGATGTGGGAGGCACAGATTCTGTATACAAAAAACTCACTGATCTTTTCCCAATGCAGTTTTTTATCAGTTTGGTGGAGGTATCAGCTGTTCAGGTCTGCACCACCCTAAATCCCTCTGGAAGGCTGTCAAAACATCCCCATTGTCTTTGCCACCTTTCATTCCCACATTGTCCTCAGATCTGTGTTCAACAGTGTCAAAGCAAATAAACAGGGAAAAATCTGCCGTTGAGCAAAGTGCCTTTCTGTTTTGAGTCAGAGTTGGGGGCAAAAGGAGTCTTTAACCCAATCCACGTTTCCACTAGCCAAACACAGACTTCACACACAAAGAATTCTTCCTGGAGCTATTAATTCCTTAGATCAATAGTAGTTTTCGGTGACAAGACGCTTATGCTGTGTAGGAGACTTCTGAAGGGAGCACAGTAACCGTCACCATTTAATTACACAGAAGCTTTGGAGGAGTGCTGTTGGGGGTTTCCTTTCTGGATGCCACTTAAGTAGTTGTTTCTCTCCTCCAAACCAGGCGGCCAGTGAGACAACGATTACTAGTAGCACTTGGGTTTGCTGCAGCGTAATTACTAAGTAGAAAGGCTTGCATTTATATGGTGCCAACGTATATGTAAAGGGCTTGTCCTTAGGAATCTGTGGGGTCCTTCAGGGTTTCTTAGTGTAAGAAAAACATTAGTGCTTTAGAAAAGGAAGAAAAATTAGATTTCTCAGTCTTGCCTTGACCGGCTGTTATTCTGAGAGAGGTTTCCATTGCTCCCTTTGGCTCCTGAGCCAGGGCTTCATCAAGGAGGAGCTGCTGTAGGATCGATGGAGCCTCCTCCAAAGGAGCAAGTGTGGCTGGGGGCTGCGCGGAATGTGAGTTTTTATCCCTGACTTTGCTACTTCCTTGAGTTTTAAGCTCAGGAAGTCACTTCTTCCTTACTGTCACCGGGATAACAGCTGGTGCAATGGGACTGTGAACCATGTGGGCTTCTCCAGCCGAAATCCCCGTGGAGCTGAAAAGCTCCATCTTTGCTGATGTGGGATGTCGGGTAATTGGCAAGTGCAGGCTTTTGCCAAATAGATGCATCATGTTTCTTGTAATCTCAGTTGCAGTGTTTCCCAGTTACCCAAGGGAGTCGAAAGGTCAGTTTGAATTGCTCACATCCAGTTTTTTTCCCAATGTCCAGTTGTTAAGTAATCCCGCAGTGACAAGGGACATGCCATGTTTCATGACAGAGATTTCCAAGAGTGACCTGAGATGCTGACCTGCATTTCTAGCTGTGCCCCTTTAAGACACCTTAAAAGAATATATTGTTTTCTACAAGTTGGCTGCCTTTTTTTTTTTTTTTTTTAATCTTAACCCCTTTAAAATGGCTTAAAAGCTATCTTTAATTACTGCTGCATTTTGTAGAAGTGTTTATCCGTGGCTGTCTCTCTGTTATGTGGTGTGCAGTGCTCCAAGGAGGAAACCCCCTGTTAATATCGCTGCATCCCTAATTAGGGTTTGATCTTACAGGAGTGAGCACTGGGGTCCTCTGCAGGGGTGCTGTGCCCAGTCTCTGCTAGTACAGCCAGATTCCTAAAAAAAAATAAAAAATTAAAAGCTAGCGCTCATGTACGGTGTGCTGTTGTACAGTACTTCATGCACATTTAATAGCAGTAATGGTATAAAATGTAACTCTTATTGGACTTGCTAATTTATTGGCACCAACTATAATGAGATAAAATGTACATAAATATGGATTAAACTCTTTATCACTCTATTAGTCAGCATGATGGTAGCAAGGTTCATTAAAGGGAGTTACTCATTTTCAATAACTTGCAGTAATGTGCTATTATTTTTTTTTAGGAATATAGTTCAAATATTCATAAACCTGTGGAGCGTGCCATTTATTAGCCTCCCACTCCTCTCTGCTCTCCTGACATGTATTTAATTGTCCTGACTTTCTTCTGAAGTTCCTGCACTGTTTGAAAAAAGCTTTTTTTTTTGCGAGATAGGGGTCTTTCCTACCCTGACCCACGGATGCAAAATGATGCTGTTCTAAAAATGAAAAGGGGAAGCGGCTCACAGGTCAGCTGAAAAATGTGGAGGTATTGATACTGAGATTAAAGTGGTGTTTTTCACTCAGGTTCTGGTCCCGAGGTTGGTGAGAACAGCACCAACCTGGCAGCTCGAGCAGGGCTCAGAGGAGGGAGGTCTAATCCTCCTTCCCAATTAATTGAACCCACAGAGGTTCGCTGGCACGTGTGACCCGTGGGCGGCTGATGGAGCGCTTGTACGTGGCTCGTCTCGTGTGTCTGAAGTGCCAGGGAGGGGGTGTGCGTGGTGGGAGGGTGGCCCTGAGCGCCGCACGCTCCGGCGGCTGCACCAAGAGCTGCCTTGGTGGTGGGAGAGGACAGAGGAGCTGCCGAGGAAGGGACATGCTGGTAATATCAGAGTTAGTGCAGCGGGTGCCCTCTGTAAAGCATTTGCGTCTTCAGAATAATCTTTGGTGTAAAAGTGCCCCCTTCCTCCCACCGATGAACCAGCGTGGAGCACTGGTGGAAAGCCCTGGGGGGATCCGGGCTGTCCTCACCAGATGCTGTTGCAGATTTGTCCCCAGGTTCATCACCAGCACCCTGTGGTTGCAAAATCTGTGAAATGAGAGGTCCCACCTTGCAGGCCGTCGGGATGGGTTGCTGGGAGAGACGTGAAGGGGCTTGACTGCCACTGCCCCCCCCATCCCTCTCTGACACACAGACACAGACACACAGACCCAGACACAGACACCCAGACACACACACATACACACAACCACCCCCCCACACACACACCCATCCACCCACACACACACCCACCCACCCACACACCCACACCCACCCACACACCTCCCCACACCCCCCACCCTCTTGCCAGAGAGTCAGAAAACTGAGTTTTCTGTTTGGTTTCATAGAGGAGAGTGGAGAGCATTGTCAGAATTATTTAAGGGATTAATAACTGCGAGTTGGTTTCTGTATCTCTCTGTTTCTCTGCTGAGAATTCCCCTCCCTCCATCATCTCTAACTTGAAGTACAAGTCAATATTCCTGCAGTAGCATTTTAAAGTGTGCCTTTTCAACATAGTTTGGCATAGAAAGGGGGAGATTTATATGAAGTAATACACGTAGTTGAAAATTGTAAGGCTTCCAGATAAAACAGCTGCATTTTGGTGCCGTAACAAAGCAAGGCCAGTGCCTGCCCTCCTGCAGCTGACCTCCCATTCTTGACTTTTTTTTTTTTTCCCACCCCCCCACCCCCCTAACCTCTTGGAGCCAAGAACAAATTAAAAGCAGTGCATTTTTCTGTACGCGCCGCTGAGTGCATGAAGCGATAGCGGCCGGGAGCGGAGTGTCTGGTGGTGCCCCAGCCCAGCCCAGCATCTCGTCCCCGGCGCTGCGATGCCGGCCAGCTCCTGCTTATTTCCAGGTGCCCCAGAGGACCGGGCAGCTGGACAGGCCTTCCCGGGTTGTGTTTCCCCCGTGCCAGTTACTCATGTGGCCACTACGCGGTGGTTGGATGCGTATCAAGAAAGGGATCCTATCGCAGATGAAAACGTTTCTAATTGCTGTTTAACTCACGCAGTGGGTGGGGTGGGAAGTGAGAAGAATTCTCCAAAAGAAGGGGGTGTTTTTTTTTTTTTTTTTTTTTTTTAAATTCCCAAGAGCAGTAGAGTAACTGGCCTGCAGAGAGAATTGTATGTGCGATTGCACACAAGAAACAAGGAACTCGCTTAACCCCTTGCCTGCCCAGCACTTGCTGTGGTGTCCTCACCAGAGAAGGAGCCACGGGTGCACCCTGAGCCCACGCTGCCCCTTGTGCCACCCTCCACATGCCTCTGCAGAGCCGCACAGCTGCTGCGGGGCAATATTATGCTTTATGGACCACCGCCACGCTTCTCAGAAGCGACCGAAGCGCTTAATCAACAAGCTGAAAATTCATCTGCAACTCCGATGCTGCCCACAGGGGTTTTCCCAGAGCCCCTGGGTGCTGCAGTCCTTGCTCGAGGGAGAAACCCCCCGGCTCCGGGAAGTGTGTGAGAGCAGGAGGGAAGGCAGCCCTGCAGCTTGTGACATGCCTGTGCAGGGACATCATCACCACCAGCCCGTTGATGATTAACTCCCCGGTTGTTTGCAGGAGCTGCAGGTGATTAATCCCTTCTGTGCTGGCCCCTGCGGTGCTCAGCTGGTGTTTGGCCATTAAATGACCTTGCTGGGATTGCACTGGGGATTTGGATGTTGGGACTGGAACGGCGTGGGTGTTGGGTTTATTCCACCCCCTGCCCCACCTTTTGCCAGCTTGAGGGTTCATTTGGGTGCGCGGGGGGCTGCTCGGCTCCCATGCTGTATGTACCAAGCTCTGTATTGCCCGCGACCCTCCCATAGTGCAGCATCTCAGGTGATGCTGCCGGGCATGGAGTGATGCAGGGACCCTCCCCCTGCTCCCCAGCAACGTGAGGCCATGGGCTGCGGTTCGTGGGGGGGCTGCGTTAGCAGGTGCAGTGCGTCCAGCAGATGTTTTCAGCCAGAACACCAAAAGCATGTACAGGAAACCCTGACACAGAACTTCCCTAAAACACAGGGCAAATGAATTACAGGTTTCTGCGGCCAGTCAAGCGTGTACCAGAACACTTTCTGCTGCACAGCACTGTGCCGTGCACGGGATGGTTCCCTGGGCGGTGAGGGATGTGGTAGGTGCTGCCACACCTCTAGTAATGTACATTTTTAGGCTCTAAATCCTGCAAGTTTCTCCCTGCTCTGCTATGAATATTGCCCTGAAATATCTGGTGGACTGTGAATCTTCTTAGCTTACTGTCGCACTTAATGTTGAAAGGGTGACGCTGGTGTATTTTGTGGTCTTCAGGGGGCCGGTACCAGCACCACAGCCTTAAATCGTGTCTAGGCAACAAGTTGCTGATAAAATGCAGTTGGTCTTTCGCTGCACCCTAAAGCAAGCCCCTCTGTGAAACACGGGGGCTTTACCAGCCCGGGCAGGGTGGCTGGGAGCTGAACCACCAAGCTGTGACCCTGGTGTCACCTCCTGTCCCACCAGCTGAAACAAGGGGGGGGCACACTGGGCTCCCGCCGGCGCTGCGGGAGGGGAGTCTCTGCTTACAGCCGGCTTTTCTGCTTGGGATTAGGGCTGGAGAGATGTTGCGTGGCTGAAAGCAAACACCCCCGTTTGCCCGAGGTCTCTGGTTATCAGGGTTGGCTTCTCTGCCAAGAAATCCTTTGCAGCATCAGACCCGCTGCTGCGGTCCCCCGGCCCAGGGGGACCTTTAGCTCTGTCGGGACAGGGAGCTCAGCTCCTTGCCGAGGGCTTTGTGCATCATGAGCAAACACCGCGGTGGGAGTTAGCGCCACTCGCAAAGCTGCTCCAGTTTTGGGGAGCGTGGAGGAGAGATGCTCTAAGGTCTCTGGCACGTGGACGTGGGGTTGTGAGGCTCACACCGTCCGTGGGCTCGGGAGCCCGGTGTCCCGGCAGAGCAGATGGAAATGTCCTGGGCTGGAGCAGGAGCTGGGCCCCCGAGCGCTGGTGGCCCTTTGGAATTCACTCCAGCAGAAGCTTTTAGCTGTGCTGTGGCCAGTTCTCTCTGCTTTTTCCCCTTCCTCTCTCCCCTACTTAAAAATCTGGTCTGTTTATAAATGTGCAGCTTCTCAGTGGAACTGAAACAGCCAGAAATGTTCATTCTGGGAAGCTTTGCTTTTTTTTTTTTTTTTTTTTTTTTGTTTCCTCCCTCTTTTGGCTGCTTTCCCCAGTATTTTTCCAAGGGGTCACATTAAGGGGTATTATGTTTCAGATCAAACATGTATGGGCAGGATCTTTCGTAACTCCCGTAGTCTGGATAGGAGAATTCTACTGTTGCGTCTTAAATAGCGATGGAAGCGTTTTAATGTGCAAGGAATATGAGGTATTGATCAGGGCATGGATAAATGCACATCCTTAATGTGTATGAAATTGATTTTCCTTTACCTTTTTGATTTGTCTGAGCTCTTTTAGACAACATTGGGGAGAAAAGGATTATTTTTTTATCTTGAAAAACCTGCAAGTGATAAAACATTTTCCAGTCCATGTCTCCAAAAAGGTGTGGGGGAAGAAGCCGGACTCTTCTGGGCGACCCAACAGATTTTGCATATTGTTTGAAAAATGCTTGGTTTCATTTGAACCCCTGAAGATGTTTTCCTTCATTATGTCCTCAGGCATTTGAGACTTAATGATACAGTGAGCATCGTCATGACTGAAAGGTGTCAACAAGGCATCACTTGGGCTTAACTGTTCAGTGTGTGTGTGATTTGGGAAAGGAAGGAAATAGATCCCCGCTAATATCACTTAAAGGAGTGTTGGAATAAAGAGTTTTGTTTTTTTTTTTTTTTTCTAATGAGCTATACTATTTCTTCATTAAAATCTTCTGCAGATTTCTCAGCCTTTTAGTATAGTAGTGTCTGATGGTGAGACTGTCCCAAGGCCAAATGCTTTGGTTACAAGTAATAATTAACATTTTTTGAAACAGATTAACACGTGTGTATAACCATGGTTTAGCAGAACCAGCAAAAAGTGAAACTATCATCCTGAAAATACTGGCCCAGCCAAACTCCACAAACCCCAGTACTCAGGGTAATTCTGTGTAACATCTTCTGCACAACAGAAAAATGCGGGGGGGGGGGGGGGGGGGGGGGAGGCAGCGAAGCTTCTAAAGCTTCTGTAGGAAATTGTGATTACTCCTGGGGCAAAGGAGAGTTGGTACAAGTTAACACACTGAATACAAACGTGCTGATGCCAAGAGGAGCCTGGGTGTCCCATGTCCCTTCCTAGTGTCCCAGGAGAGGGACCAGGACCGGGGTGCTTGGAGGGAGATGGGCTTTGGTCGGCAAGCCTGGGGCCCCGCCGTGCTCATGCTAGATCGGTACTTTGCATTTGGACAGTTGCTTATCGGAAGAGAAATGTTAATGTTTCACAGCAAATAAGCAGTGCACAAAAAAAAACCCCAAACAACTGTGTTGAAACCTCCACGTCTCAGCAGAGCGTGGTTTCGGTGAGGTTTGCTGTTTGCAGCCCCATCACTCACCCAGTCTCGGTCTCTTCTGAGTCTCCCGTGTTTGGAGAGACTTCAGGTTGCTGAGGCTGTGACCAGTGGGTCCTGTCCACCTCAGGGACACCTTTAGAAACCAGGGCTACCCTTGTCTGGGGACGAGGGGGAGGCTTCTTGTCTCCCTTCCACACTTCATGGGGGAATGTTAAAGGGGAAAAAAAAACCAAACCAAACATCTCAGACTATTTTGTTCCACTGGCTGTCAGAATGGGCTGCTTGTTTGTTCTTGGAGGTCTTCCAGATAGTTGTTTTTTTGGTTTTTTTTTTTTTTTTTCTTCAGAAATTAAATATTTCTCAAAAATATCTCCCTGTACATTGGGGATTCCTCCCACCTGCCCACTGCGGGCTGGGTGTAGGCGTTGGTGTGCTCACATGCGAGAGATAGAGAGGGCTGGAAAACTTGGTGAGAAATATCCCAGAGCTTCAGAGCATTAGGTCGGTCTGTCTGTCTGGGCGCAGGGGCTGTGCTGGGTGCAGCAGTTGAGGAGCCAGGCAGAAGCACAAGATCACAGGGCTGGGCTACAGCTGCAGTGCTGGTAGGGAGCAATTTGCCTTGAACAGTTTTGAAGCTTCTCTCTAAACATCACAGGTGAGGCTGGGATGACCCAAGGCATCTGAAACCCATCTGCGAGGGTTGTGTAGTTATCTTAAGTATCAATTTCCCTTTGGAAAAGCGTGAGCGTTTCTCTTGGGGAAAGATACCTTTGTATTTTCCAGCTCTTGCAGACCTCTCCTTGCCTGGCTCCAAACCTGGTGCAGGAGGGGGGAGATGGGCGACTGTGGCTGCGCAGCCCTTGGCCGTACCTGCAGTGGGACAGCAACGCTCGCGCTGCTCCAGCTAATGAGCCTCAGATGGTGATGCTGCTGCCAGTTCATTTACCCTCTCAGTCTTAATGGCGTGCATGTAAGTGAGACGTTCTCCTCTTTGACATCGTTCTCTTCCTACTAATTACGTATTAAAGCATAATCGTGGTAGCAAGAAAGCAGCCTTAATGCACCCCGGGTAAAGTGAATGATGTGGACATACTGCACTTTGTCAGGGTTTCCTATTCCAGGCCTCCTGTTTGTAATTTTAGGGATCTTTGAGCCAGCATGGACTTGGTAAATGTTTGCAGTCATTCCTAGTCATGAGTAAGGCTTGTGTGGGAGAGGTTGATTGAGCTGTGGTGGAGATTTCTTCCTGGCTAACAGATGGTGGGGATTTCACAGCCTGTTACTTAAGTTTTGAAGAAGGTGGTTAATACTTCAGGGGAAGGAGCAGTGTGCAAATGAGTTGGAAGTAACACATAAATCAGAGCCAGCAGTTTGCATGTTCTTCTGGGGCTGGGGATGGTGGTGTTTCCCGTCCTAATCTAGGGCAAAGCTTCATCTTTTTGCCTTAAAGTCAATGCCAGCTACTGATGAAAAGCACCTTCTCTGTGACTCCTGCCATGTGGGAGAGCTTATTTCCAGCTCTCCACCTCTTCCTTTTGCGACCTCTGAGGTCCCCCTGACTCCGGGCAGCTCTGGAGCATCAACCTGACTTGAAGCGCACGAAGGGTCTCAAAGCTGCAGCGGGATGCTTGGTTGCTCTGCCACATGCTGAAGCCTGAATATGATGGAGCAGTGAAGATAACTTACACAATGTATGGATTCTGTATTGTCTGAAGAGTTGGTGTAGATGTGGCCCAAGCAGCAGCAGTTTGTCCAGGCTCTGCAGAACGATGGCAGTGGAGCACTGACAGGACCTGGCAATCCTGTGCCCTGACCTGCTGCTGTCCCACATCCTTTAAGAGTCATCTTGTTGAAGACAGTTAATTACTCAGAGGAGGAGGGAGGCAGTTCCACAGCTATTTGTATTGTACAGTCCTTGGAGGTGCAGTGGATGTCACTTATACACAGCGTAATGGGTCTCATACAGGTGTACTCTTCTATCTCTCTGCTGCTTTTGTGCATCTAATTTAAAATATGCATATATCTGGAAAGAGCTGATGCAAAAGTGGAGCTTTGACAAAGAAAAGCTCTGTAGAGTTTTCTCAAGGAAAGGAATGAGAAAGGATTCTCCCCCATACACAGACCTTTTGGTGTCGGTGCTATGAGTGTGCACTGAGAATTAAATCAGAGCTGGGGATCCTGGGAGGATTTTGGGTGTAATATTAAGGGTGTTCCCGTGGCACCCTCGTTTCCTCTGGGCACATGCAAAAGACAGAGCAACTGGAGGTTGGGCTGGAGGACTAATTTGAAAGAAGTGCTTGGAGAGCCGGGGTGCGAGGCAGCGGGCTGGGGAGCATTGCTCTCTGCTGTCCTGGCGATGTACCTGAGCCTGATGGGGTGCAACAGCTCTCCCATGGGAATGAGAAACTCGCGTCTTCCAAGCCAGTGGACTGTAAAGATTATTTAAAATAATTGAATATATTTCTTTCATGCGGAAATAGTGCTTTAGTCCCTGTACAGAGAGATTTATCAAAAGGACCTCTGTGCTCCAGAAGCACAGCTGAAATCACAGCTCGTTGCAGATGTGAATTGAACTGGCCGAGTCCCTTTTTCAGCAGATATGAATAACCACTGCACAGCGTCAGTCCTTCTTGAACCCCATACATCAGATCTGCTCCCAGGCTGTCTTTGCAGAAGCTCGATTTGCACGGCAGATTAATTTTTCTTTAAAAATGGATTTTCTGGCTCCTGGAAATAACACGATGAAGTTGGCTGCGAGGGTTCTGCATATGGGCACACGGGTGTGGGACACTGGAGAGCAGCAGCAAATGGAGTCCACCAGTTCCCCGGAGAGGCTGCTCCAGTGGCCAGGGAGGAGTTAGAGATGGATCCACCAGCATGTAGGTTGGTTTGGCTTTGTTTTGTTTTTCAGCTGGGATGTTTCATCCCATTATAGTAGATGCTGGATGGGAAGCTAATTTTAAGCATTTTCAGCTAATGCAACAGTTTGGGATGTTCTGATTTTTGTAGACCTAGATGACAGCTCCTCTGTGGGGATCTGATTTTTAGGACTGAGTGTTCAATGGGATTAGACTTTTATGATGTCTTAGATCATGCACAAAGATTTATTAGTCACTAGGAGAGTCTGTAGCAGGACCTTGAATTGAATGTATTATCCTGGAAGGGGAAAAAAAAAACATTGACTTTTATGATATTTTTGAGGTAAAGAACGAAGTTGGGTCAGGGTCATTAGCTCATATTTGACCTAAATATGAAATTTTATTTAAAAACATGCATGTGTAGAAAAATCTACAGTTGAGAAGTGGATAAACTTTTGGTTTAAATCCAGCCTGCAGGGAACCCTGTGAAAGACTCTTGCCTTGAGGCCTCACTTGACTCTGTTTGCTCAGCCCGTTTCCTCCATCAGCCAAGTCCCAGTGTGTGCCCTGCCTCCCGCCTTCCCCCTCGCCTTTTTTCATAATATTGTTCTAATTACTGGAGTGTGAAGAATTGACTCTTAAAATGCCTCTTGGCAAATTCCATTTGTGCATTGATGAAATTTCCCTTTGCTGCAGTCTTGCCATTAGCACCGGCCGTGTTCAGCCTCTCCTTTGGATCAAAACTTCTCCACCCTGCCTGGGCAAACTGGGACACGTTAGTTATCATGTTGGTTGGGGATCATAAATGCCAATGGGAGATGAAAAAGGGCAGAAAATGAGGGATTTGGGGGGAAGGTGGAGGGTTAACACTTGTCTGCTAGGGTCCTGCTGGTGTGTTTTCACAGTGCTCTTTTTCCTGATGACCTGCCAGATGTAATTTTTTGGGAGGTAAACTGGGACAGCCAGGGATGGCTGTGGGTGCAAGGCTCTGAGAGCAGAAGCTCAGCTGGTAGCTCAGGGGAGGGCTTGCAGGAGGGTTGTGGGGCTGAGGATTTTGGGGGGGTCAAGCTCTGAACCCCACTTGGAACAGGGATATTTGTGGTACTTCTTTGCCTGCCATGTGGTCATGTCCTTTGCGTTCTCACGACAGCTGTCCCTCGAGGAAGGGGCTTGCTGGCTCTGCCTGGACCTTCTGCTCCCTGGCTGGGTGCACAGGCTTGCAGCAAACTCTTGTGCCTGCTCAGTCATCTGTTGATGTTGCAGAGAGTTCGGGGTGTACGGTTTATGTTCTCTCAAAGTGGGTTATTTCTTTTTAAAACAACAGCCCTGTAGGGTTGTTTCTAGAGGCCTTTTTTTTTTTTTTTTTTAAGTAAGTAGGGAGCACTTGAGTAATGCTCCAGGCTTTTTCTGCAGTTGTGAGGGTCTAAAAACTTGAAATAAAACTGAAAGCTCAGTTAGCAAGTAATTGCAAGGTTCCCAGGACTGAGGCTTTGAGAAAAATGCCAAAGAGATTTTCTTCATAACGTTAGAGACTGGGCAACTTTGGACCATCTTCTGATTCCAGAGCACTTGTGGTAGGTCCACACAGCAGACTTGTGCTGTGAAATTACAGGTTGCCTCTGTCTGGGTTTCCCTCGCCCCTCCCTTTGCAGCCTGGGAGCTGGACCAGCAGGTCCTGGGGAGGGGAACTGGGCTGGGTTGGAGAGTCGGTTTTCCATGGGGCTGCCTGTGTGGGTTGTTCTCCCTGCAGGAAAGGACCTGGGGGCTGGGCTGGCCTGAAGCACTGGTGGTTTTGGCTACCATGAAGTCTCCTCCTTTGTCCTAAAACCACCCAGGAATCCTCCCTGCAGGGAAGACTCTGGGCTGCAGAGGCATTTGGCTGGATCCCAGTTGACTTTGTCAGAGGAACCGAACTAGCGGGGAACCAAAATTCATCCCAATGGCTCTGCACTGCTGGCAGCCCCTGCCTGGGACTGGGACTGGTGGCCAGGCTGGGCAGTGGAGAGGACAGTGGTGGTGTGATGACAGCCCAGTCCCCTCTGCTCCTCCGCGGGGGGATCCGGCCGAGGGGTGCCCCAGCTGCAGTGTGTGCTCCTCAGCTCCCCTCTGCAGATGTGTTGGGGCTCAGCAGGGCTGTGGGCAGCCTCTCCCACCTCCACAGCTGTTTTATGGCACGTAAAGGGGTTTAATTGCCCGTTGCAGGAGCGGCTGGCACACCCCCAGCTTCTTCTGATGTGCCTCTTCTTGGTCAATGGCTCACAGAAGAGCAGTTATCCTTCAGAGGAGCAATAGAGCCTGAACCTTCACCACCTTATCACTCTGTTTTGGCAGCTAATCAATTTTAACCTTGATAGGGGGGAGAATTTGAAAAGCAAGGAAAGGTTAAGGAAACCTGCCCTGGACTAGGCTAAGGAGAAACTAGCTGGTGACACCCCAGGGATGGATGACAGGGATGCTCAGCTTTAGGCTTGTTTTCACAGTGGCAGGGACCTTCAAAATGCAGGGAAATTGCAGAGCTGAGAGCCCTGGAAGCTGATAAAGAGATACAGCCACTGGGGCTGGCAGGTGGTGATGCTGGAGAAAGCTTTTTTGAAAGCTGAGTTTTGCTGCACTGGTCCCCGGAGCTGTTGGGTTCTGTGAAGTCGCACCAGGAGCTGCAACAGACACTCCTGTTTACACTGTGTGTTACCAGAGTATGAAGCAGCCAAAAGCCATTTAACTTCAGGCACTTTGCTCATCCCAGATGCTTCTCCAGCTCTGTCTTGCCACAGAAAGGCTTGTAAAGAGGTAGCAATCGATTAAAATTAGTCGCAGCAAGTTCCTGTTCGTGTAAGCTGTCTGAAGGACAAGCAGATCTTTAGATTTTTGTGGTTTTGCTCCATTCTATTTCTAGCTCCCTTAAATCAATTTCTACCCTATTCTCTTCTGAAACATAAATGCCATAACAGGGTATACTTAAGGAAAAATGAAGCATGACTATAAATACGAGTGACCCAACTAAAAGAAAGGTCAGATAAGAGACATTACCCAGTAGTGTTCATTAAGGGTATCAGGGTGTAATGTAGCGTCCTGGTTTACCCACGTGTTTAGTAAAGTCGGTCAGAGGACCCATGGAGGGAGATAAGAGATACAAGATACGTAGACGGAAACTTTCCTTTCCCGTGTGTTTATATTCTGGGCAATACAGCAGGTGAAGTAGAAGAGGAATTTTGATACCGATGGTTATCTGTGGTGCACTTGGAATTTTGGAAAAAAAAGTGTTCTCTGCTTTGGAGAGGGTGAAAGAAGGAGCTGAACAACGGCTCTTTGCAGCATGACCCTCGTGGTGCTTCTGTTTGGAAAAGGCAGGGCTGTTTACTTTTCTGCTCTCTGGCATGCGCTGAACAAACATTTTCATGCAGGTTTGTAAAGTGCATAAAAGGTTTTTCATCCTGTGCGATTTGGAGCCTGACCTGAAATTTGGAGTTCAGGTGCTGAGGCTGAATGCAGAAAGCTTCTGCCCCATCGCCCAGCCCAAGGCGGGTGGTTTCTGCTTGAGGCACACGCATGAAGAAGGGAAATATCCAGAGTTACTTATGAAAACAGAAACGTCTTGGAGACAAGCTCATGTCTCAGTAAGGCAGCTCTTACTACATGGAGCTGGGAAGGAGTTCCTCACGGGGATGTTGGATGTAATGGTGCTTTTCAGGGCTTTGCTGTGCCTGCGGGTGTGTTTGCACCAGCCCCAGCATGTTTCTGCCTGTTGATGTGTCTCTGCTCCTGCCTGTTTCCCTGCCTAAAGCTCTCCAGGTATTCACACAAGTGTGGGATCGTACCCAGATGGTGACAGGAAGAAATGGCAGTGTAGAGAAATCCCTCCTTATGGCAGGAGCCGAGTGGATGGGGACTGGGCTCTTCTCATTTTGCTTTTCCTGCCATGAAATTAATTTCCCTGAACCTAAGAAGTTGCTGTACAGGTCTGCACCATCCGGGGGAGGTACAATAATAAAACCATTAAAATTCTCCTTTGTATTTTTGGAGGGACAGTGATATAATTCCCCTGGTGAAGAGGCTTATTTTGCTTTGTTAATACCTGAGTTTGAATAGTTTCCTTTCTTCCTTTTCTTGCTCAGGGCTGTGGTTTCGGAAAGCTCTCTTCTCGAGGAGATTTAGCATATGCACACACCACGTGAATTTGACAGGGCCTGAACTTCAAAGTGGAGCATGTCAATTACTATTATCCTGACTTGAGGCTGCTATTTATTCTTTTTCTTCTGAAACAAAACAAATTCATACATGCATTCTCGAGACTTGGAATTAATCGTTCTCTTTTTTTTTTTTTTTTTTTTTTTTTTTTTTTAACCACCATGGCAAAAGCCAGGGAGGGACTTTTTACCAAGGTCATGTAGTGATGAGACAAGGGGTACTAGCTGAAAGAGGGTATATTTAGGTAAGATAAAAGGAAGAAATTCTTCCCTGTGCGGGGGTGGGGGGGGGGAGGCGCTGGCCCAGGGTGCCCAGAGCAGCTGTGGCTGCCCCCTCCCTGGAAGGGTTCAAGGCCAGGTTGGACGGGGCTGGGAGCCCCCTGGGCTGGGGGAAGGGGGCCCTGCCCGGGGCAGGGGGGTGGCACTGGATGATCTTTAAGGTCCCTTCCAACCCAAACCACTCTGATGGCAGCACTATAGTATTTACTCTGCTTTGCTCGGATAATGACTTTCTCCGCCTGTCTTAAGTTTGTGGGTTTTACTGTTTTGCAGCCATTTTTGAATACTGGGGGGAAAATACTATAGCCAGGGCCAAAATCCTCTGCTGTTGCATGAGTGACTTCCATGGGTCACCAAGGGGCCAGACCCCTGTGTGATGGGAGAACCCAGGAAGATGCTGTTAACGCAAACCTGAACCTTGGAGGATCAGGAGGTGTTTGCTTCAGGGCCTGGGAGCCAAACATAGGTTTTGTTGGGACGGAGTAGTTTCCTGTGGGATTTACTCCCTGGAAGTGCCTGCAACAGGCAAGTCCTTATGTCCAGAAGAAACCAGTAAATTTGAGTCCAGGCAGTCCATCTTTGTAGGACTTGACTTGTAAAAGGTGTGGAGTGTTTGTCCTTTGAAAATCAGTGTGGTTAATATTGCCTCAAGCCATGCGACCAAATCCACCAGATCTTCAGATGATTTCTAGCTGTCTTGTGCCGGTGAGAGCTGGAGTATTGCTGTGGTATCACTGTCCCAGATATATCTTACTGTCTGGCTCAACTCTCCTCCGCAGCTCCACGCGGGGAAAGCCTTCGTGCATAGAAAATAATAAAATAAAATTATGCCATCAAATGTTTTATGTATGAGGAGTCACGGGCTGTCAATAATCCTCTATGTTTTTTAATGCGAACTCTCTCTGCGTTTCTGCTAGTGGCTGATGACACCAATTAATTTTATTGTTTGGAAATAATCTTCTGCGGTGTGTGATTTGCACGGCCCTAGCCTTATGCTTTCTAATGATTTCTCTATTAATTTCACTGCTGCCAGTAAGCTGAAGATGCCTTTCAAGTGGAAAGGGAAACATGACCTAATACCACAGATAAAATATTAGCAAGAGCAAATTAAATCCCGGTTAGCAGCGTTAGGACCCCGGCCACTAAAGACACAAGAGCCGCTGAAGCGTAGCAGTGAGCAAAGAGCTGCACATGCCACATATGGATGCATCGGAGTGTGGAGCAGTAACTTTCTGCACAGCTTCAAAATTAATGTAAAATTACTGGTTTTGTCCCCTCCTGCTCCAGCCAGCTATTCCCTGGTCAAAAAAAAAAAAAGAATTGACCTTGATAAATTAAATTTGTGTGCCTCCCTATGTGCTAGAAACGCTGTGGCTGGGCTCGCCCCACTGTAGCAGCTTTCCTTTCATTCCTGCTTTTTTGGTCTGAAGGTGGATCTGATGAGAGCTCCTCTGCAATACTGGCTTCACCACGACGATGTACGCCTTTGTCATCTCAGTCTGTGTCAAGGACGAGGCTTTGCAGAGGAGCTCCCCCTGTCCTGCGGGACAGTGGTGATGAGCGGGTGGGCAGTGCCATTTATTTTCATGATTTTCAGCAACACAAGCCTTGTGGGTGTCCTCAAGCCTTGTCCTTTTGTACAGCCTGCACCCATCTAGCAGAAGCCCCAAAGGCAAGGTTTATACAACAGATTTCCAGTGAAAACTGGGGTTAATGACTTAAGTACTTGTCATCTGCAAGGCTTCCTTTGCAGCACCTGTGTGCTAGGAAGCGTGCTTCGAGGGGCTGGGAGAGGAGCTGTGGTTTCTAGTAGTCATCAGCCCCAGTCAGAGTGAAGAATAGAGCTTTTTAGTAATGGCAATGTAGAAATGTTCAGATAAATCCCCATCAGGCACTGTCACACATGCACGTACCCACGAGTAACCTCATGAAGAGCATCTTTACCTTCCAGCGAGCCTCACTGGTGGGTCTGAATCTGTCCCAAAATCAAGGAAATAAGATTAAAATTATGATGAAGTCATATGAAATTGTCCTTCTTCAGCCTTTGGAAGAAGTCTGTGCTCAGGGTGCAGCTCTCGGCACGCTTGCAGCTGGGGCTGACTTTCTTCATCCATTTCCTTCTGAGAGGAAAAAATGTTCCTGTAATGCATGAAAATATCACCACATCAATATTGTCTAAGTGAAGCAAGGAGGTGGGGGGATGTGGAATCAATGCAGGTCGTGACCAAAATATTTATGTGAAGATTTATATAAAGATACAAATATTTATTGCTTTAATATTTTAGTTGCTGTGCTGTGAAGTTTTGTGGTTTCTGCATAGAAATATGAGGTGAAAGGGTTGGTAATGAAGGATATGGACTTCTGGGCTGAGGGCTGGGGAAGGATGAGGGGCTGAAAGCTCAGCAAAGAGCCGGGTGGTTTGTAATGAGGAGATTGAACCCAGGGACGTGCTCGCTTCCTTGCAGTTCAGGGGCTGGCCGTGGGGTTAGAGCTGCACTTAGGTTTGCTCGCTTTTGCTTGCTTTTCCTTACAAACTTCTCATTAGATGCAGGTCAGTGGGCAGGCTTTGGGCTTCCGTGCGCCACAGAAGCGATGCTCACCTTGGCTGGAGTCACTGCTGGGTATTTTATGTTGAACAGTAACTTGAATTTCAGTAATTTTTTTTTTTTTTCCCCTCACGTCTTTAATGGCGAAAACGTGCATAAACATCAGGTTTCCACGGAACTGGATCGTGACAGTACGGTCAGGGGGGAGAAGAATATAAGGAACGAGATATAAAAATAGTTGTCAGGAGTGGTGGGCAGGTGCCGGGCTGCTCGGGATGGTGTTTTGGCAAGGACACGCCTGCCCTCCCGGTGCCCGGCGCGGTCCCTCCAGCCCCGCGGACACGGGCCGCTGCTGCCGCTGTTGTTTTTTCTGAGAAATGCTGTTGCCTCCGCTCAGGCACAGAGGAGACCTGGGGGCCCATCCTGCTCTCCAGCAGCAGGCAGGAGCTCTGGCTACCATGCAAAGTGGTGCCCAGGCTGCTGCGTCTGCCCTGGGAGCTGGCTTCAGACGCCTTAGCGGTCTTTGAGACAGTGAGAAAAATGCTTCTGGTCAGATCAAAGTCTGAGCATGAGATTTCTACTGGCCTTGGGTTTCTTTGCACTGGGTTCAGGGTTATAAAGTGAAGTCAAGCCCTCCCGTAGAGCAAGCACAAAGCTGTTACAGCTCTGACTTCATGGGGGAAGTTACCAAAACTCAGTACCTGCTCTTTACTGAGTAACAAACAAACTGAAACTTCAATTTTTTTTTTTTTTTTAAATTTCCTCTTAAAAAAAAAAAAAAAAAGGAGGGGGGAAGGGAGCAAAAGTTCTGAAAGAACTAGGTTGTCAGCAAAAGCAAAAAAAGAAAAAAAGCAAAAACCACCCAAAACCCCAACGTGCTTGCAAAGTCACCGGTGCCGCCCACCGCTCCGGTTGCATCTCTACTGCCCAAACCAGCGGAGCGGGCTGGGCGGTCTTTTCCTCTATGGCTGTTGCAGTGAAGGGAGTGTGCCAGCTCTGGTTCATAATTAATAGTTTTCCTGCCCAATTCTGCTGGGAGAACAACGAGGACATTGAGAACGGGTCCGTGCTGGCCGCGCTGCACGGCTGCTGCCGAGGAAGTCTGAGCCTCGTGCCTGCTCCCAGTCACCTTCATTTACGCACCCAGAGCTCTGCCCCCAGCCCTGGCAGCCCTTCTCCAAAGAAAAACCACTTCAGGCGCAGGAGTAGGGGTAAATAGTGTTGTAGTACTATGGTGACATTTTCCCCCGTGATGCTTTCTTTTCTTTTCGCTCCCTTACGGACTCTAATCTTCCAATATTACAAGAAGTGAGGAGTAATGGAGCTATTGGCCTTTTTAAATATGTATGAACTTCTCAGGAAAGCCAGAGAAATGAGGAGCGACGAAGACAGATAACAGATGTGAGATGGTCTCACAACCATGTCATTTGACATGCGTGGGTTTTTTTTTCCTGGTGTCCTAAGTCATTATTCATAGGCAAAGCATAATGTTTCTCTTCTTTTCATGTATAGATTATTATTATTTTTAAAAAGAAGACTGTATCTGGGACACAGCTGTGATGATATCACAGAAAGCTGATCATGCAGTTCCTACCTCTGGCTTGCTGGGTTTTTGCTGCCGGCAAACAAAGATGTTTTCTGCCTTTTGTCAGCCTCAGTCTGGATGGTGACTCGGTAAAATGGACTCTGTGGGATACAGTGATTTTTGTGACAGACCTGTAACTGTAAATATATATTTGTTGTGATGCTCAGGTTTGGTTTCTGAGAGTCAAAGGGGTCTGTCCCGTCTCCTCCATCATCTTTGTCCCTCCAGCTGAACACGGTGGGGCTTTCGCCAAGACACAGGGCAGATGCTCCAAGTTGCTTCCATTTGCACACTTTGCTTCACTGGTGAAGGAATTTTCGTGTTATTCTCAAATACTGGCATAAACAGCGGATGTGTGGATTAGCTGTGCCAGGATCTGTCCCCTGCATGGCCCACCTCGTGCACTCACAGCACAGCAAAGCATCTTTCTCGCTGTCATAACAGTGCTGGCAGCAGCAGGTTACAACAGGGCAAAATGGTGCTGGCAGCTTGAGTTTTCTCGTGTTTCTTATTTATTTATCTAGTTACTTGCTTTATTTTCCCCAAACTGTTAACTGAAGACGCTCCTGATTTTGGCTGAAATGCAGCTAATCATTTTTGCCTGCAAAGTGAATTGTTGAGAGCATTAATTTCATTGTTTTCACATTTTTCTTCATTTAAAATGAAAAATTTATATTTAATCTACGGTTCGTTTTTTTTTTTTCTGAGAGCTGATCCACCCAGCACTGGGAACTGTACAGAGAGGAACAGCAGGAGCAGACCTCGCTCGGGTCACCCTCTCCTTCCCTCCCACTGTGCAGCTGTCGCATCGCCCCAAAAATGAATTATTCAGGCAGCGCTCACAGCGCAGTGAGGACGCCCCTTGCAGCCCAGGGGTACCGCTCAGATATCCTCCGGGAAGGTCACATAAACGGGGCGACACCCGCTTTTTAACAGCCCTTTGATTTCACAGCGTGCCGTCGCTCTGTGAGAGCAAAGGTTACTCCTGAAGGGAAGAGGTACGCCACGGGGGATGAATTTCTTGCTCCATACGGCCATCTCCAGGCAAGTGCTGTGGTGGTTTGGATGCACACTGGGAGTGCACGGGATTTAACAACCCCTGGTCCTGGAAGTCACCCGTGCCAGTCAGGCGGGTGTTTCTGGGGGCTGAACGCAAGCCCGTGGCTTGGTCACCATGAGAGATGCTAAAGGAGCAATGCTGGTGGCAGAGATGAGTCGTGGTGTGGTGTCTGTGGGGGTTCAGGGAGCTAATCTGCCTCATGGATCTGCCAGATGGAGCATCCCGGCTCCTCTAGAAAAGCTAAACCTGATTCCCTGCAAGATGCCCATCAGTACAGCACAGCTAAGTTAAATTTCTCACCGTAATACATGCCACATGCACTGATTTTATTTTTGCCGGGGAAGGGAAGCTAGTGAGTGCAAGAGCTTGGGAAAATAGGAAGACGGGTAGGGATGTGATGGGATTTGCTTTCAGGGAAGGTGCTCCTTACCCAGAGTGTAACGATGGATGATATTCCCTGGTGCTGCGCAACGCTGCTGCCACCCGTGTGCACAGTGACTGTGTCTGGTGTGGGAGCAGGGTTGGCTCTCAAGCATGTGTTCGATTTACTTGGGTTCTTCAGGTTCTGGACCAT
Source organism: Tyto alba (assembly GCF_018691265.1). Taxonomy (NCBI): domain Eukaryota; kingdom Metazoa; phylum Chordata; class Aves; order Strigiformes; family Tytonidae; genus Tyto; species Tyto alba. The sequence goes on from NW_024881273.1 coordinate 4,516,297, forward strand.
AGAAAATGTGGTGGTAATCGGCCTTCAGCCACCTCGCCCAGGCAGGGGATCGATACAGCTCAATGCAGGGGTTTGTCTCGTGGTTTGTGCTTTTTCCAGAAAGACTTGGGGAGAAAAGATGCCATTTAAAGAAAATTACTGCATTGCCTATCAACTGAAAACAAAAGTCTTTTGTTCTGTCAATCATTTGGAGCCTTTATCTTGTCAATCGGAAGGAAAATGTCTCCTTTTCATTTCTGCCAGACTTTGCGTAGACCTGGCTTCTCCTTCATTTAAACAACCAAGTGTTGAGGGCAGTGGCTTTTTAATGTAAAAAGTTATAAAAATAATCTAAAAAATAAATTTTAATATTTTATCAGTGTTAAGACTTGAGAGAAAGTAATAATGCAAGTTAGTGTGTGTCCTCCTATCCTGTGGCTGAACCTAGGTGATATATCAAACAGTGCTGCAGGGAGAAGTGTCCTCACTTTCTCTTCCCCTCTGTACACCCATGAGTGTGTTATACTGAATTCCTTGTACTAGTGCATTATGTGCATGCTATAAAAAGTCACTGTGTGTTTAGGTATATTGTACTTCGCTAGATGAGGCACAGTAAGGTTCATGCATATTAAGTGACCCGGCTTCGTTAGCAGCGGCTGCAGAGGGGGGAGATGCAAAGTCTTCCATCGCTCTGTGATTTCTGAGCTTCTCCCTGCCAGGGGGTCCCTAAACGGAGCGCTGCACCCCGAAAACCCAGGTGAGGCTGGGGTGCAGGGCCTGCACACATCGATCTCTCTGCTGAACGTTGGAAGCCAGGGTGTGGGGGCAGAGAGAGCGGTGAGCCTCGAGCCTCACTGCTCGCAGGCTGCTCCGTGCGTCTTGGATGCTTTCGGAGCCTGAAACCAAAGTGTCGCAGCACAAAGTGCATTTCCCAAACGTGAGCTCTCCGTTAACGAATTCGTTACAGGTGTCAGCCACGGCTCTTCTTCCTGCAGCGTGCAGATGATGCACCGGACGGGAGCGTTTCGTGTTGCGAGCTGACCCTAGGGCCGTCGCTCGGAGCGCTTTGCTCCCCTGCCCTTCTGCTCCTCCGGCGATGCGAGGGTGCTGCGAGGCTTGCTGCCGGCAGTGTGGGCTCGGGCACCCCTTGGGGCTGGTTCTCCAGCCCATGGTGGGCTCAGGAAGGAGGGGAGAGGCTGCGGTTCTATCCCAGGAGGAAACCACAATAACACCGTGCACGCTGAGGTGTTCGCAGTGCAAATTTTGCCGCTTCACAGCGGGCTCTCGAGCAAGATTCGCCGCAACCCTGTTTGTAGGCTGGACGTTGCGGTGCGTTTTGAATCATTTGTGGCTTTTGTTTTGTTCAAGAGAGTGAAAGACATTTTCCTTTCCCTTTCCACTTCCTTTCCCTTTCGCACGGCAGCTTTCCTCCCCATGCTGCTCCGCCAATGGGCTTTGTATGGCTCCCTACATGAGCAAACGTACCGCCAGGAGTCCAAGAGTCTGTCTGTCCATCCATCAGTCAGCACGGGGCTGCGTGCACGGCCCGGGGGATGGAAGCCGGGCACCAAACACCTCGCGTGCTCACGGCTGGGCTTTGCAGAAACGCTGGCACGCTGCTGCCTTTCCTCCTGCCAGCAGAACGCGGTCACCCACTCAAGCTGGAGGCCCAGTTAAGCTCCAGTAGTTCAGGTCATCCCATGCCAGCAGCGTTGCTGGAGCTACCAACCCCTCAGCACCGCTCCGACAGCTCCGGAGCGATGCAGGGTCCCCCCCCTTCCCCACCCCGGCTGGCCCCGGGGCTGCAGCAAAGGTCCGAGAGCCGCCCTGCAAAGGCATCAGGGCTTCCCCTGACTTAAACCTGACCCGGGCCGTGCTCCAACAGCCCTGCCGAAGCTGAGGATGTTGTTTTCCAGCTGCTGCGTGGCCGGAGTGCGTGTGGGTGCCCGCCGTGGGCTGTCGGCCGCCTGCTCGCTTCCTCGCAGCCTGGCCAGGCTCGCTGGGCAGAGGCTTTTTCCTGTAAACAGCTCTCTCCTGGGGCACGGCGCAGTGTCAGGAACTGGTATCATTGTTCTCAAGAGCTGCACGTTTCCCTTTGCAGCCAGCTAAATATATAAAGCTGATATATATATATATATATAAAGCAGCCATATGGAGTTTCCATTTGTCTCGCGGCCCCTTTTTTGAGCAGGACACCCAAATATTGCTCTTAATCTGTGCCAGGGCTTTTATGGTGAGGTTACGTGACTTAGGTGCCTTTGGCTGATGGTTCTTTGACAAGCCAAGGTGAAACACTCAGCCGATAGGGACATCTCTTTGTAGCAGGGAAGTGTGAATCATCCCTGTTAAACTTTTAGTTGCAAACTTTTTTCTTTTTCTGCAACTCAACTCCGTTTCCGCTGCTCTGACCTTAGGTGCGGCGGCCGTGGATTTCCAGGAGCAGGACAGTGGGGAGGGCGAGCGTGGGGTCCCCATCGCCTGCGGTAGGAGATGATGGAGCTCATGGGTCGCAGGGCCAGGGATGCAGTTTGCCCTCCGGGAAAACGCAGCGTGCGACATTACTCGGCGTCCTGGGATGATGCTCCCTTCCTGCTCCATTTGCTTCCTCAGCCCGATGGCTGCTCTGCTTGGAGTCTTGGCTCTCCTGGGTTTTAAGTCAGCTCTGTGTGCTTTACCCCTCTTCTGTTGCTAAAAAAAGTTATTTTCAGAGCATGGAGTGGTCTGGGCTGGCTCCTGGATGTGCAGTGTCTCTGGTGGAGAGAGCAGGGACCGGCGCGTGTGATAACCTAGCACCTGCGCTGCACATCTCTCTTTTAAAAAGTCTGGCTCATTGCCAGAAATTCTCCTAATTCTTTACACGTTGGTATTTTATAAATCCCAGGGCACCCAGCTCCAGGCAGGCGAGTTGGGGCTGGGAGATCTGTGGTGTGAGGACACGATGGGTGATCTGGGGAGTCTCTCGGGATCTGCCCTGGCACCCACCTCACCCCGGCTGGCGTCCTCCCCATCGCCACGTACCCGCCGTGTCTGCTGCCAGACAAGGACAGATGGGACCTGGCCTTTCGTTTCTCTGAATGCAGAAGGTCTGTCTTATCTAGGCTTTTCTTAATACAAGACAAATATGAGTCGCTCCATTTTTTTTTTTTTTTTTTTTGTTCTGTATCGGTCTTTTTTTGTTTCTTTTTCTTCTGAACCGTAGCAAAAGCTTTAGTGCACTGGGACTGGTAATTAGCTTCGCTCTTATTTTCTGAGTAACTCACCTCTGAAGCGTGTGTGTGCTGGGAGGCTCCTGGGCTGCATACAGGAGAATGGCCTCAGGGCTAAATTTGCATTTCTGCTACATAAATTCAAATCACTTTCATACGTCAAGTGATTTCACTGGTCAGAGGATCACTTCGTGTCAGGGGGTGTTTGGATGCTCGGTGGCAGAGTCGAGGGAAGATGTGCTGGCCGGACTGCAGCTGCCAGCTCATTTTGAAACAAAAGGGAAAAAACCCAAAATTCCGAGTGCGATAGGCGCCTCTGGAAGCGGCTGCACCCTCGGCCGCCAGAGAGACTTCGCCAGCAGCAGGAGATGTTTGGTCCCCGCGCTGTGTGCCTCTGAAGCCGGGGGTTGAGAGTCAGTACGGCTTTCGTTGGTAATTGCGCCGCCTTGCTAGTTTATTCAAATATTGCTTCACCATTTTCTTTGAGCATAACGATGTCTAGCGGTTACTGAGGGATTGATTGCTGTTAGTGCAAGCCTTTATTGTTGGCTTTTACTCTTTTGTGATAATAAAAATGAATGACTTTTACATCTCTTGCCTTTCATCTTTTAGTATCCTAAAGCTCCGTATGAGTGGTTGATCTCCGCGGCAGGAGCGCGCTGCCTGCGACCCGAGAGGCAGCGCCTGCTCCTCCTCCGGGCAATCGATTCTCCCGAGCACCAGGAGAAGCTTTGAGAAACACGTAAACTCCCTCGGGTTTGATGAACAAAGACTCTCGCCTCTTCCCCACGGAGTTGAGCCTTCAAAATAAGAGGAGCAGATGGCATTTGAAGCATCTCCCTCATTGACAGCCAGGTTTGGTGCAGAGACGATAAAACACAAGAGGTCACGCTTGATGGGTGGTGTGGTCGTCCTGGATGATTTTCAGGTTTTTCAAAGGTCTCCTCTCTTTCTTGGTACAAAAACTGAGACCTCGGTCGTGCCCACCCCCTGCCTGGTCCCGTGCTGAAGGTGATGCGGTTCCAGTGTTCACATGGGGCAATGCCAGCCAGGGCACTGCGGCTTCGCAAGGCGTCTCGGAGGTTTTTGTTTCCTATGAAAGCGTTTCTCACCCCTCCTTCTTGTTTAATGCGAGCTGGCAGAGGGTATCAGCTCTGGTTTGAGCTGTTTCGCAAGTGTTTATTGAAACGTCACTCTTCCTCCCACGCATCTCCTGCCGACAGCTTCTCACCTTCCCGCTTAGGTGGAAAGGGCTCCTGAAGTCAACCAGCAGGCAGGGACCCCGTGGAAAGGTGGTTTAATGCTTGTTTCGTTACTGTACATCGAGCCGGGACTCCCAGGGAAGGGAGGTTTGCAAATTGTGTTACCTGGATGACCGTGCTCCTGTTGATGCAGAGGTCGCAGCATGACAAAACGACTCACCCACGTTCCATCCATTCTGCTGCACTGTACCCAGCACTTTTTTGGGGTTAATGTATTGAAAAATGAGAACCTTTGCAACATCTCCAATGCTGCTTGTGCGTAAGGAGGTTAGTGTCGTGCATTTAATGGCCCACTGTGGTGCCGCCAAGTTTGTTTTTAATCCAGCTGGATGGGTAGGCACAGTTTGGTCGCAAAATGGCATTTGCCACCTGCAAATCCCAAATCTCGAGGTAGGGTGTCACACCCTTAATGAAAGGGATCTTCAAACTTGGACTCGCACAACTGCAGTAATACAGGCCTTTCAGGGCAGAAACAAAACCGGAGGAAGCAGTTATCCTCCAGGAAATTACAGTTTGCAATTTGATAATTGACCCCATGATGTGCCTGTGAGTGACGGCTGCGTTATGGGGTCTTATGACTCTTTGCAGCTGCTTTTTCTTTCCATGTAAAAACCCTTCCTAGCACTGGGCTGGCGCCTGTCCCCTCCTGCTTTCCGAGAGCCTCACTGCCTGAAATCACTTGGAGGTTCATTGCCCACATTAAAAATCGCTGTGCAGGCTGAGCAGCTCATCCTCCAAGTGATTACCTCCCGTTGAGCAGTCGCTAACGAGGAGAGGACCATGCATCTTCCATTACTTTGTTTGGAGGAGAAAGATAAAATAAACAAAAGACAGAAAATCAGCTCTTTGCTCAAATTCTTGATCTCTGCCTTGTCACTTGGGTTTTGGTAATCATTTTAATCTGCAGTTGGGGTTTCCTGGCAGTATAAGGATTTTTTCAGTGACTGTCATTTTCTTTGTTACTTTCAGGCTGGTTGTTTCAAAACTCATTACCTTTGGCATTTATTTACCAAAGCTGGAAGCAGCTTGCACCAGGGGTGCAAAATGGAAATTGATTTACAGCAATGGTGTGTGATCTAGAAAATGTCAATTTTTTTCCTCTTGAGTCCATAAATTAGTTTTGATTCCAGTGAAGCTTTATACTGTACTTATAAATCAGTTCCCAAGGAGCTGTGTGAGTGTGGGAAATTAAAGTAGTCAAGCAGCAGCCCTGTATTGTGGCATTACTGATGCAACTTTATTATGGTGCTGCTCTCCCGTGTACGGATGCAGGGCTGGGCAAATGCTGATGCCAGGCGGTTTGCTTGGGATGCACTTGGGGAAGAGGCTTTTGGCTGGGGAGAAGAACCGTCTGCTAGAATACAATTGTATCCTTAGTACATCAATTAAAAAATTAAGTAGTTCTAAGCTTTTAGGAAGGTAAGGGTCTGAAGTGGGTTGTGATTTAAGGAAAGAAGCCCCACACTGAGTTTTTTGGAGAATATTGATGCCTCAGCACTTCTGAGCTAGCAGACCTTTACGAGGACTTGCCTCAGGCTGTGAAATCACAGATGGTTTTGGAAATTTTGGGCTGTTTGGACTTGCAGTCTCAGCACTGGGAGCGTTCGCACCGCGTGAGCAGCTAATGCATGTGGGCGCTCTCTGAGACACTGATGTGCAGGAGTGCTGGAGGGAGGATTAGAAGTGAGGAAATCCACCTTTCAGCTGGTGTTTCACATGGTTTGATTTGACGTATTGTGGAGCCGGATGCAGAAACCTCTGTGGGCAAAGAGCGTGGTAGCTCCTTGCCATGTGCTTGCTGGGTGCTATTGATGGTAAATGGAGAAGTGGCTGACTGTATGTGTAGGAATACTGGAAATTATAAGAAAAACTTTCCTTTCACCTCCCTTTGCTGTGCTAGACAGCCAAGTTGTACAATTTTGGCAAGCCCTTAGCAGTTCAGCAGCACTGTGTTCCCCTGCCCAGATGTTGGGTTTCAGCTTAGAGAAACGTAGACAAATGGATGCATTTGCCATGGACACACAGGAGCCTTACCTGCCAGGCTGCCTGCCGTGCATCCTGTGCCAGATTGCTACTGGGATAAACTCAGTTCAAGCTCCGTCGACTGCAATATTGTTTTTACATCTCGTCATTTTGAATTGCTGTTCCTGTCTTTAACTTTTGCTGCTCAGCTGTCTGTCTCCCCCAGCTGAGGTGCCTTGACAGCTTCCCATGTGCACACCAGCGATTTGTCGCGTGCCTGTGTGACTCTCTGCTTTTTCTTCCATTTTTGTGCCTTAATAGAAATGTTAAAGGAGCTAATATAAAGGTAAACAAATGCTGTATCGCCCCTGAGCTTTCAGTGGCCCCCAGAATCCTTTCCTAGAAATCCTCTGATGTCCTCAGTCTCCTTCATCTTCTAGATTGTTTCCTTCTGCTTGGATGAGAAAACCTCATTCAAGACAACACACATTAGTTCTGTGTTTATGGAGTTACTGTGGAAATCCCTGGCATTCACGCTGTGCTGGTTTGCTGTAATGAATCTGTACATGCCAGAACACCTTGCAAAGAGGAGGAAAGCCCAATTTTCCTTTCTCTTCAATAAGCAGAAACTGTGATGCAGGGCAGGGATCCAGTATAGAGCTCAGGTTTTCTTGGGGAGCCAGGGCCACAGTTTGGGGAAGGATCCAGGTGCTGGGCTGCCAGTACAGCATCCTTACTGGGGCTGTCCATCTCCCGTTATTTCAGGGTTTCCAGCTGCACCAGCTTCCCATTTATACCTGGTGCATTTCACAGCAGGGACACACATGGATGTCTGTCTGCCCAGGCAAGTTTAGAGGCAAGCTCTTGGTTTTAAAGCAAGAAACACTCAAGAAAAGAGCTCTTAGGAACTGCCATGCAATAGAAATCCTCAGACCAAGGCAGAAACAAGTGCTTTTTTACCCTGTAGTCAGACTCGTGATGGATGTTTCTTTGCAAGACCCAGCCTGGTAGGCTGCCCGAGCTCCAGCACCGCTCTGGGAGCACGTGGGGCTGCGGCACCTCCCGGGCTTTGCCGAGGATGAGCCCTATGGAACCTGGTACCTGCTGCCGTGGTGTTTGGTGGGGGCTCCAAGTTGGGTCCTTACCAACCTGCAGGGCCCTGGAACAGAGAAGGGGAGATCAAATCTCATTTATATAAAAAGCCAAATGAGTTCTGCAGGGACAGTGATGGAGGGAGCACTCAGCCCCAGTTCTGATCTCCTTACAGGTCTGAGGGCAGCAGTGGCCGTGCTTGGTGTGGGGGACAAACCGTGACACCCCTGGGGAACCTGCTCCTGTCTGACCCAATATCCCCCCACTGCGGGAGCGACCCAGCACAACCCGCTGCACTTTTTCAACACTTCTATTTATGTTGAGCTTTCAATTTAGCTCACTGGGTGCAAGCCAGTTGCTAACTTGAAGCAGCGCTCGTTGTGCTTGGGAAATTTTTCAGCTTTACTCGAAATGGGCAGAAATTGTACCCCTGAGCCAGATCGCCAGCGAGTCTGGCAGCCCAAGCATTCCGTGGTGCTCGTATCCTTCCCTGGGCTTTGAAGTCAGTCGTTTGGGCCTTCATTAAAGTTTCCACGATGTTGTGGGAAGCCTGTGGGAAACCTTTTAGATGTGGCGAACAGCAAGTGCTCCCCCAGTAAGGCAGGGGTGCTGCTGCTGGGTGCTGCAGGCAGCTGGGCATCCAGAGCTGCTGTGGGTCAGGACTCGTGAGGACTGGGCTGTCCTGCCTGTTACAGGCTCGTTAGTGCTGCTTGGCCCATCCTCGCTGCCTTCTTCAACATATTGGTGGCTGGAGCTGGATCTTCGTGCTCTTACCACGTTAGCTTTGTTCCTGCCTGCAGGCCAGCAAAGCCAGGCTTGAGCACGGCTGGTAAAGGCTGGGATCATCATACAGCAAAACTTCAGCAAATCCGCCCCTCTGCCAGGCTCTGCTGGGGTGATTCTCCTTCCATCAGTGTTCTAGGGGGGACCCCATGGCCTGCAGAGTTCAGACTGGATGGGCTAATAGCTTTGAGCTGCAGTGCTGTGATAGCTAACGACCTTTATGTGAGCCAGTCTTATTTTTGCTCTCAGGGTTCACTGGAAAAAATACTTGTAACTCAACATGGTACCTCGTAGAAGGTGCCAAAGCGATTTCAACTTCATTGGTTTTTCCATTTGCACAAAGGCCAACAGCAGCGGAGAGCACCAGCCCCAACCATTCATGGGGCCCATTTTCTTTCCTGTATGGCAACGGCTGGTGTGGCATCCCGGGGGGGCTGGTTATCTCCAACAGCAGGTTGCCACCAATGCCCCTACCTCTGCTGCATCTCCTGCTCCACCAGTATTTATAACCAGCCAGGAAGTCTGTGAGGTTATTAGTGCCAATATTTTTAGCTGGTTAGGAAGAAAGGCATTTTGTATATGTGTGGGGGTGTTTGCTTCATTTAGCAAATGTTGGCATTTTTTTTTTTTTTCTCTTCTTAATTAGGGAGATGAAAGCTTAGAGCAAATTTGAAGCAGATGGAGTTGGTGACATCACCCTTTGTTTTACTCCTGTTAGTGCAGATTAGCTACTTTGGGGTAAATCCTGAAGAGCACCTTTTAGGCTTAAACGCCTTGGTCTCCAGCCTTTTCCCATCCCTTCTGTCTTTCCTGTACGTCTGCTTCGTCCTCTCATTGCCCCTCCTGTGCCCCTCCCAGGTGCGGTGCCTGCCTCCATCGCATGTCGCTTCCAGATAAAATCCCGTAATGTTTACAGCTATTTCCCGTGTGAGCAGCCGGACCGTCCTGAGCTGCAGGGAGGTGTGTGGGGTTGTGGTCCCCCTGGGAAGAGCCTTTGAGGGGGTTGGTGCTGGGGCAGGACCGCAGCCTTTCTGCAAACCTGACCTTTGATCCACGTTGAGTTTTGTATTTTCTGTCGGTACTTTCTTGTAGCTGCCGCTCTCCCCGTGCCCACCAGACCTTGCAGCACGCCTTACTTGGGCTCTTTGGTCCCCACCTCTCCTCTTCCCCAGCATCCCTGGGCAGCTCTTGCATGGGGGCTTGTTCAATATCCCCCCCCAAAAAAGCTGGAGCATCTACACCAAAGAGCCTACAACTCCAGCTCGATCCCAGTGTGATGTGCTGTCCTTGCCTGTCCCTGCTTTGTCCCTTGGCAGAGTCCCCTGCCTTTAGCCCTGACATCCCACTCTTATTTTCCTCCTATCCCTCACGCAAGTGTGCCAGACAGGGTTCAGCTGTGCGCAGCTTTTTCCCATGGCCCATCTAAAGGGGCAATGGTTCGAGATTCTGCCTAAATCTCTGGGCCTGCGCTTGTCCCCCCCTCGCAGCCTGGTGCTGCTGGGGGACAGTGGCAGGACCCCTTGTCCCCTGGCAGCGCGGGGTGTGGGGCCGCTGCTGTTTCCCATCCCGCTTTGGCCCTGGCCGGGGCCGGCACAGCCTCGCACCGGGCGCTGCTCCCGCCCCGAGCCAGCAGGAATTCGCTCTATCTCCCTGGCAGCAGATGAAAAGCCGTGGCCGCAGGATGTGTTTGTGCACATTTCGCTAGGGAAAGCGAGGGGAGGGGCAGGCACAGAGGAGGGAGGGAGCTGAGTTACACTCCGAATCCTCAAGTTTATCTTCAACACTTTTTTTTTTTTTTTTTTTAATTTCCTCCCCAAAGAGTTAAAACGTTTTTTATCCCACCCCCCCCTTTCATCGGTGATGCCCTTGGAGATTTATTCTGCCTTGTCCAACAATAATACTGCCGGGATCCTGGCCGTAGTGCTAGGCTCAAGTGGTTGGCACAACACTGGAGGTTGAATTGCCAAAAGCAAGTGCTCTTTAACCTCTGCGACTCGCCTCCCCCACGGACCTGATGGTGCAATGGATTAAGGCACTCGTGTTTTCCCGGTGGGAATCTGGATGAAGGTGCAGGAGAAATTATCTTTAACAGGCTGTGTCTCGTCCTCGAGCTTTTCTTTTGCCTTTGTCTGGCGCGGGTGCGCAGAGCTGCCGGCTCCAATTCCGCGCGGTTGTGGGACTGCTCACTGCAAAGCCCACGGTGCTTCACACCGTCCTGCGAGCGCCGAGTATAATAAATATTACTTAAAAATACAGCTGTATATAACCCCCACTTCCCTTTTGTACAGAGCTGTATGGGATCGTAGCTTTATGCTTTTATACCTGCTGTTCAATGCTCGTGCATATAAATACAGCACGGTTTTTCTTGGCCGCCCAAGGAGCGGCTTGGCTTCCTCCCTGCCTTGGGACTTCCAGCATGGCGCGTGCAAAACACAGCCCAGGCATGATCCTCCTTGTTTTTCTCCTGGCCTAATCGCTCCAGGCATCTTTGGACCTTGGGTTTTCCATCTGAAAAGTGGCATTGACGGTTTGCAGGGATTAATTAATGGTTGTGAAATGTTTGGTGCTAAGGATTGCTGGGAACGACGGTGTTGGCGGTGCGCAGGACTGAGCAGGGTTTGCGTAGGATCTCTTGCTGGGCAGAATGCTCTCAAAGCATTTTGATTTAATTCCATACTGAAAGCAGAGCAACTCGCTGCTCTCCAGGCTGGAAGCAGGTTGCTTCTTACTTCTGTGCACCGACTTTAAGGGATCTTTCCAAAAGCAGGTTTGCTCTTACGGAGGAACATACCCGTTCTCCCTAACTTCTCTGCTGGGGCTTTTCTGCAGGTCAAAGCCCGTCGGTGTGTGCCGCGGGTGTCGGAAAGCAGGGCTGCAAGACCCCAGACTGCTGGCGTAGCAGCCCTGATTGGTTATTTTTTGTTTTTTTCACAGATTTCCCATTGGGATGCTCTGGTCAGTGTGTGCCCTTTGCTTTTTGTGCCTCATCTTACAGGCAGCTGATGTCTTATGGATGCTAGGCGGGGGGCTGCTGTGCCGAAGCCCGAGCAGAGGGCTCAGCAAAGGCAGCTGCCCTGGTAGCCTGGCTGGGGACCTCAAGCTGAGCCCTAGTAATTCCGAGACAGGTAAAATTTTCTCATCTGTCCTTCTCATTTAGCTCTTATCATCCGTGTTCAGTACAGATGGTCTGTTCCTGCAGCGCTGCTTCCATCCTGCCATCATTTTGCTTAGGCTAGTATCCAAGAAGAGGCTATTTATTCCTCTGTTTAAATTTATGTACAGTATAAACCATTGTGTCCCGAGCTGTTTATGAAGCAGAGAGGCACTTCCTCTTCTCATTTCTCATTTTTAATCAATGGTTTCTGCTTACTCACCAAGAGCAGAGTCACAGAGGAATACTTTTTTTTTTCCTTTTGACCCTTATTAAATTCAGCAGCCCTGGTGCAGGTACCAAAACCCAACCAGTTGCACAGAAAAAGCAAGGATTTCCCTGCACAACTGCCTTTGGAGGCGATCAGCTGCACTGTTATCAGGACAAAGTAAAATCAGACGGAAGCATCAAGGTGTGTTGCTGGTTTCTGGTGAGGTTTCTGGTGCTGGCTGACACCTGGCTGCGAGCGGGGCCGGGGCTTTGCAGCTGCACCTTTCCCCTCTTTCACTTTGCAGGTGAGCTCAGCCCAACACTGTCCTGGCAGCAAAAGGTCAGGATTATCTTAAAATATAAAAGCCCTTTCTGCATCTGACCAGGTGCCACTTGTCCAGATTTCATTTGATGGTGGCATTAGGCTTATAGTTTGAAGGTCCTTGTGAAATCATTGCTCTTATTTAATGCAACATGCGAGATAATAGTCAAAGCAATTGGAGTGGGGTTGCCATGTGGTGACAGAGGGGACAGAAGAAGGTGGCAGCGACTCTTTGGGACTGGCAGGTGACTGCTTGTTGGTTTGCATCAGAGCTCTTGCTGTCGACAGTGTCACTTTTGTGTCCAAGAGGTTTTCCACGCACCAAGCCTAAAAGCACAGCTGGCTCTAACCTTGGCGGGGCATTGGCTCAGTGTGAGTAATTAAGGCAGTTTTCGCTGTACCTAATCGATATTGGGAGACATTGATCCTGCTCAGCATGGCAGGGATGGGGAGATGCCTGCCGTGGTGGTGGCTCCGCTGCCCAGTGCTCCTGTGTGGAAATCACGACGTCTCGGTGCTTATTCTGCAGCACCCGCTCTGCAATAAATAAGTGCAAACTGGACTGGCCCCACTGATAGTGCCAGACCAGGACCAGCCAGGGCAGAGCAGTCCTCTGCACTCAAATAAATGCCAGTCTGCAGTGAAGGTCGGTGTGCAGCAGATCCTGAGGTGCACAGCCCCCCAGAACTGGGGCTCCAGCTCCCTGTGCTGCTCCCCTGGCTGTGGGAAGCCAGGCTGCGGGGAGGTGGTGTCTGGTGCATCAGCTTCTGGTTGACGTTGGTGGTTGTGAAAGCCTGGAGGGGTTTCCCCAAGCCAGTCCTGCTCCTCCCTGCTTGCCAGCTCTTTTGGGGCAGGACGATTCTTTTTGCAAGCTGTCGGTCCCTTCTGTTTGCCCAGTTTACAGTGCGGTTCCCTGTCACACAGCACGTTTTTGCTTCTGGCCTCGAGCCTTTGCATCCAGTGCTCAGCAAAACCCCACCTCCCTTCACCACCGGTCGTTTAGGGTCACTGCTTTCACGAAGAGGATGCCTTTGGAAAGGATGCGATTCTGCTGCGTTTGCTAGCAAAATTTCCTGTCGAGTGTAGTTTTTCTTCCTTTTCTCGTACCACGAGCATCCAGGAGCTCAGCCCTTTTCCTGCTCCGCAGCTCGGGGGGACCCAGTGCCATGTGGATGCCCCCGGCTGCCCAACCCCTGCCAGTGTCAGCGGGGAGACCTAGGGCTTCAGGATGTGTCTGGGAAACCAGCTCCTCCAGTTAGGGTAGATATTTGATTTATTCTGTTATTTGGGTTTAATTTATAAACTCTTCAGGGATGATGAAATCAGTGTAGGATTTTCTAGTGTGGCAGCTGTGAATAAGAACGTTTCCAATCTCTTCATTCCCTGCAAAAGGAAGAGAAAGTGTGTCTAATAATAGGTGCGTGAGGAAGGCTGCACACAGTAAAGACATTATGAAAAATATTACTCTCATCCATATTGATTTTTGCTTTGTTTGCTAGCTGGTTCCTTTATTACCCTGGCAGAGCCATAAGCAATGTCATCCTGGGCTCAGCTAATGAGCAAACATCAGTCTAGCTTGAAAATTCACTTCCACAGTCATTTTAAAAATAACTGTTTGAATTGTCTGTCCAGAGCTGTGATGCTTTCTGGGGAGCTGGTCTGGCCCAGGGAAATGCCAGCTCGGGAAGGAGCTGATCTGGTTTTGTGGCTTGTTGGTGGAAGTGAGATGGCTGATGTGTCATGGGAAATGTGGCTGCCCAGGGTTGGCACATCCTGGGGACAGTCCCCATCGGCCTGGGAGCAGCCCCCACTGTCCTCCGGCCACAGCAAAATCTGTGCCTTTTGCAGGAGGATGGTTGAGCCCCGTTAAATGAGATTAAACATAATCCTTCCCCAAGTTTTGCAGGTCATCTTTATTCAGTGACCTCTTCTTCAGTGACGTGCTTCGCCGCCCAGTTCCCCCCAAGTAAGGAAATGTTTGCAAGTGCTTCATTTATTTTAAATTGACCCCAGTTCCCTGTAGCAAGAGCTGGAGTTAGCCCCAGGGTCTCTGGTGGGAAGAGATTTGGGCTGTCATGGAGAGTGATGTGCTCGGTTTTTGAATACCATTAATTAATTAGAGTTTTGCAGCCCCTTTTCCATGCTAGAGCAGCAACTCCCTTCATTAGCAAAGAGATAAACGGTACCTCCAGACAGCACAGTGCAGTCCCAGAAACCTTTCTGGCTCCTTGCTGGAGAGCACGTTCTCAGCTGGGACTAGATTTACAGTACCGTCATGTATTATTCATCTGAAATAATACATATTCTAACTCTGCAATTGTGCAGGGCAAGGCAGAGTAATTTTAAGGGTGCCTCCAACCTATAAATCTTAAAGTTCAAAGCATTAACAGATTTTGTGTGCATATGTGTTTGGGGGTACACGTGTAACTGTTCATCTTAACAGAGAGCAGGGGATGCACTCAAAATTAAATGTTTTGCAAACAAGCAACACAGCATTTCCCTGCAGTGGAGCTGCTCAGGTGTTTCAGTATCTCTCTCTCCTTTTAACAGGAGAACTAAGTGATTTGTGCCTGTTACACCAATTCTGGTCCTATCTAAATATATCTGCTGAAAAAAAGTGAGAATTGACAGTTTGAGAGTATCTTGTTGGGCTTGAGGTTAAGATACTTGCTTTAAATGATGGTTACACCTAAGTTACAATGAGTAGCTAGCCGATTACTACAGCTGCAGATTTCCTCATTTGTTAGTGGGATTATTTCTGACTGAGGGAGCAGAGGAAGAGGAAATAAATGAATCTTCCAAAAACGACTAGCATTTAATAAAAAAATGAAATTTAAGTATCTATTAGGAAAGTCAATGGACTGTGGGACTTTTTAAAGGGGGCGTGTGTCTATTTAAGTTAGTCTTATTATAATAATTGATATTAAAGAAAAAAGCAGGCACTGTTTATTTAAAAGCTATGTTCTTTGCCATCACAAAATCTTTGTATTCCCAGTAATGTTGCACTTACCCCTGGGTCTAAATTACAGCTTGGAAAGCCCTTTTCTTTAACTGAGTAAATAAGATTTAGCTCATGTGCGCTATCTACCTGTTTCTATGGAAACCAGATTTTAATGCCAAGTGAGCTGCTTGGATTCGGCACTGCTCAGCTCCGGCTGCACACCGGCCTGAGCAAGAGCGGCAATAAAACCCACCCCAAGGTTTGGGGGGGCTCGTGGCAGGCTCGCTCTGATACCTGGAGACACCAGATCAGTGGGGGTACGGCTTGTCGGTGTGATGCTGAACTTGCTGGATCTCCTAAAGGCTGATAATCAGGTTATTTTTTTGCTGAAACGAGGATCTCGCCTCTGCCTGGAGGGGAAGAGGAGATGCTTTGGGCTGTCATCTGCACGCAGGGAATCCTGATGCTCCGTTGATAAACGCACGTGGGATGCGGAGGGGTGGCGAGCTGGGGGAGGCTGCGCCAAGGGATCGGCTGTGATGCTGCAACGAGCCCAGGGCTGGATCCAGGAGGAGATGAGCAGGCTCGAGTGGTGCTCGTTTTGGGGTTCCTGTTCAAGTGCAGCTTTGGAAGAGCAAAGCAAGCCAGAAAAACCTTCCCTTTTGTACTGAAAAAAAATGATTAAAGCATGATTATGTTCTTAGACATGGATAACGAAACCTTTCTCTGTGGGTCCTAGGGCCAAAATAGATTCATTTTGGATGCTATTTTTAATACTGCCATTTTTTACGTGTCACAGCTCCTCTTCTCTTCATACTCAATGTGGAAAAAGCTGAGCAATATGATCGTTATTAAAATCTCCAGCCTGTTTTTGCCATGTTTGGGATTAGATAATGCAACACATCTAAGGGTCTGCCCTGGAGACAGGCATGCAGGCAGAAACCATCAGATGGTTGAAAACAGATGGTCTCGCTGGTCGTCTTTCTCTGATATCAAAGACCATGTTCCATCAGCATTTGATGTTTTAATGAAAAACTGGAGTGGAGGTTGATGTTAGCTTACTTGGTGGCTGGACATCCCATGGTGCTGGTGCTGGTTATAGTCTTTTGAAGACCATTAGATTATTTCTCTAATCCTTTAGATTATTATTCTTGTTGCTTTCCAGGCATCTGTCCTCTCTCTTCTTTACTGTGCCAGGATTTGTGTGATGGTTGGAGCAGACTTAAGCCAGTTCTTCTGCTGCCTGCTCCGTGTTTGAGAAATCAGAGTTACCTGCTGTGGAAAGGGGTTGTGGCAGCGCAGAGCATGCTCGGTGAGTAAACAAGCACCGTATCAATTTAAGGCACCTTGATCCGTGCTTGCACACCAAGATCTTGATGCTAATGAGGATTAATAATATGCCATAGTGATAAACTCGGAGCAGACAGAAGGTTTAGCAGGAAGGACTATGGCCCCGGGAAGAATCGTTACTGGCAGCTCTTTGGTGATGAAGAGCATCAGCCACTGCTTGCCGTGAGCATGGGACCCCCCCCCCGCTCTGCCCCTGGCTCTCGTGGGGAAGATGCTGCTTCCTTCCTGCCCTCAGCTGGGAGGGGAGTTCATAAAAAGAGCCCAAAGATTTTTCTGCCAAGTGGTGTAGCTGGAGACTTCTTCCAGGCTCTTACATTCCTGTTTGGGGGTTTCTGCTATAAAAGGCGACATGCCCTTCATCCGATGTGAAAGGTGCACATGGAGCAGAGAAGATGCTATGCTGCTATGCTGGTCATGGAGTCTGACTTTTCATCCCCCTTTTTTTTTTTTCTTTTTGGCATTTGGCTTTTTCATTTGCATCATCCATGTGCCTGTTCCACACCTCAGCTAAAGCCACCTGAATGACTGACTGGTGTACCCACCCTGCACTCCAGTGACCCTCCGAGTGAAAGAACCCCCCAGCCTGTGACCAGTTCAGATCTTGGTGCTCTCTGGGTGGGTTAATGAACAGGGCAGAAACCAAATCCTGAATCTGGAGGTTTCCCCTTCTTTTTGCCTCAGGCCCTTCTGCAATCTTAATGGATAAAAGATCCTCCCTCCCCATCCACCTATTCTTTACTGGAACTGCTAAACAGTCATCTTCAGTGACTTTCTAATAAAAGGATGTCTGTTAAATGGAGCCCCAGAGAGCTGAGCTCCTTTACAGGGAGCTGTTTGAACTTCTTTCTCTGCCGGCTTTTTAATATAGTTTAATATAGTTCTGGTCCTTTTCCTGCATAGTTTTTCCCCATCAAAGCTTATCTTTTCCACTCTGCCCTGCTGTCATGGAGCCTTACATGGGGCTTAGGGAGGGGAAGGGGGATGGCACCTGGAACAGCAGAGTGCTCCATATTTATATCCCAAATGCGAATTCACGAGTGACTCAACTCCACCCAGGTGCACTGTGCAGTGCAGTTAGGCTGTAACTGACACCTCACTCCGGTCAAAAGTTGAAATAAATAAAATTACAAATAAATAAATAAGGAAGTGCAACCTGTTAAGCAAGTAGCTGTGGTGTTACAAGCCTGTTTATCACCATAATTTTAACTTCAGAGCATTTGGTCACCCATGCTGGGCAGTACATGGTCCCCACGGGAAATTCCCATCAGGATATCCCCAGGAAAGCAGCTGCGGGGCCGTGAGGGAGTGAAGACATCAATGACTGCGTTCAGCAGAGTCATTGAAACATTTCAGGTCCGTGGGTCTAATTGCTTTAGATGTCTCCTATCCTTTGCTCATGCACCGTGGAAGCATTTTCTGGCTGGGGCTGGTGGGCTGTGACCTCGGTCCGGGGCAATTAAGAAGAATGAAGCAATTAAGAGATTGTGTGTTTTATTTGGGCAGGAGCTGTGTGATGCACACGCTGCCTATGCTGGGGCTTCGCTGGGGGCAAACAGGGACAACCTTGGCTCAAACCCACTCACAATGTGTCTTTGGAGGCGGAGAAAGAGGGTGAGATGCAGCAAGCTGGGATCACGCTTTTTAATGGAGGGGTTTCAATATAAATAATTTGGATAGACGTTTAATAGAAGTCTTAATAAATGCTGAATTTGTTTTGGTATATGGCCGGTCAGCTTTTATCCATGGCTTTACAGATATCACCGCCACCGCCACCCACCATGCTTGCGAACAGTTATTACTGATAGTGCTCCATGTCTGTAGCAGAATAAAGCACTTTATGAAAAATACATTAGTGGGGCCTTTGTTAGCAGAGCGTTGCCTCGGTATTCCCCGCTGCAGTAACCAGTGGGGACATTTCACTGGGTTTTCCCTTGGCGGTGCAGTGATGGCAACTCAGTATTTCTCTCCCTCTCTTAACCCATCAGCCTGGCAGCTCCCTCCTCTCCTAGCTTGTGTGTCCTGGGCAGGGCTGCTGATGCAGCCAGGCTTGGAGCCAAGCAGGGGCTGGGGGGACTGGACAGTGTTGGCTAGGGAAGGGCTCTAGTTTCTGGGCATGCGGTGAGCAAGGAGGAGAACACTCATGGGAGATCCTAGCAAGTGATGGGCTACGTGGTTCAGCTGGCAAATTTACCGGTGATGTGCTGATTTGACATTTTGGAAGGTCTTTTTTTTTTCCGTTTGAGCCCATTTGTTCCCTTTTCTCTGCTCTCTTCTCCATGGATACTCATTCATTGCCCTGCTCGGTGTCAGGTTCCAGGCAGCGGAACGAAGATCCTGTGATAAATATTGCAGAGGAGCCGGGGGCCGTGTCGGTGTGGGTTTCTTGGTAGGCAGAGAGGGACAGTCCAGGCTATCGCCGGGAGCATCCTCAGAGTATTAAACCAATTGGCCCCTCTTGAGGTCTGGCGAGTGGTGTAGAGAGGAAAGCCCCGATCCTGTGTCGGCTAAATGATGGTGGGCCCCATTTCATGCTCCTGTGTTCCTGGCATGCCCTGCCTGCTCAGAAGAGCTGTGTTTCATTGCACGCACCAGCTGGCAAACAAGTCTCGTTGACTGATGGCCACAAGCTGCCACGCACGAGGTCCCTCCACGGCGTTCGAGAGGCACCACCGAGTCTGGGACCCTGCTGATGGGAGAAGAAACTCGGCTCTTGTTTGACCTCCAGGTCCCTTTTCAGTTTATAGGTCGACACACATCAGCCCATGGGGTGGTTTTTCCTTCGAGGTGTGTCTGGAGGGGGGGTTGGATGAGGAGGTCCCTGCAGAGCCAGCCTGCACCGGGATCCTGCCGTGGTGGGAACGCGGAGGTTGGATGCTGGACACCCTGCCTGCGTCCAGCTGCCGCCCTCGCTTTTCCACATCCACGACAGCAGCTGTTTGCTGACCAGTCATACCGCTTAAAATCTCATTTACGGCCAGTGGGGGAGAGAATTCGCTCGGTTTAACGTTTTCTTTGCAAACGTAATTTCAGAGCGAGGAATGGTTGCATAAATATACATATATTGTCTAACCCTCTTTTTTCCTTATAGTCACTCAAACGTGATTTTATTCCTCCAGCTGTAAAGCCAAGCGTGCGAATGTTAAATTGTTAAATAAGTCAAACATAATTATTCAAGTACCCAGCATAATGTGTTTCAGAAGTGCAGAATCTGAAATCCAACACAATATGTGCGAGTAAACGCTTTTGTGGAGATTGTACTCCTAAGGGGAATGTCATTTTGACAAGACTATATTTTCCCTCTTTCCTCTCGCAGCCTGTCTTATACTGTCTCGATGCTTTGGTGGAAGCCTCATCCAAGTACAGTTCATTTTGATGTGGAATTATTCAAACCTTTCAGATCCATCCCTGTGGACCGGTTTGCTCCACAGGCTGATGAAATGATACCGGTGCAGCTCAGTGCAGAGGACCTAACGTGAAATGAAAGGGTTTCTTTTGCAAGGGTTAGTCTGAGCTGGTTATCTTTTGGTAGTGATATCGAATGCTCTTTTCTGCAGTCCAGACACATCATCTACATCTGGCCAAAATATGTCACAGAAAAAAGATGTTTTGAACAAAAAACATCCTTTATAGCAGATGGGTTAAAAGTCACTAAAGCTCAATTTTCAGGGACGTTTTTGGGCCGCCTTGTTCAAAAATGGAAAATACTTTGGAAGTTTGTGGATTCAAAGGAAACATTGCCTTTTTTCTTTTTTTACTGGACAAAACTGAAATGCTTATTAGTATCTATCACAGCACAAAGCGGTTTCTTCTTTTTGCTGTCTCACTCCTGAGTTTTAAGATTTATGCCAGGCTGAGCTTTTCCTCTGAGAATTTCAGTGGTTGCTGCCATTAAGCACGTGCGGTTTTCTGCAGCACGGACTTTCATAGTGCATGGCTTCTGGCCACTGCCTCAGCCCCACATGATGAGGCACCTGAGCAGGGTCTCAGCCTGACCTGGGCTTTTTTGGGTTTCTTGCTGTGTAAAATGCCGTGTGCAATGGTAACCTTGGTTGCTTTGCTCGTTAGCTGTGGTGAAATCAGTAAGACTTCAAGTTTAATGTGCTCTTGATGGTCTTACTGCCAGTAAGAAAATGTCAAGAGAGCCAACTAAGAACAAATCTTAGTTTCCTCTTCCCTTGCTTTACTGTGAGTAAATACTTGTCAGACATTTCCAGGAGCTTCACTGGACAGAAAACAGCTTCACCTGTTTTATTGAAAAATATCTCTATTTTGGACAGGAACGCCAGGGAGTAACCTCCGTTACTGGCCTGCTTGTGCCTAACACGTCAGCAGTTATTTCTCTCATGGTTGCTCTATTCTCATCTTCAGATGTGCATGAGTGGCCTTTGGGATGTAGTTTTAGGTGTTGGCTTTTATTTAGAATGCTGTCCAGAGCTCTGCAGACCTGCCCTTCTGGGACCAGTAATTCCTGTTTCTTTTTTGCCGTTTTTTCCCCCATCTTAGCCTATTATTAAATGCATGACGTGGCTGCTAGGGACCCTCCATTCCCTCTTGTGCAGGGCACTGTCAAGGGCACGCATCCATCTTGCTGCAAAATTGATGACCTTTGTCAACAACGTGCGTTCAAAACCTGAGCCCTTAATACCGGCTGTGGTCTGTGTTGAAGTGAACTTGTATTAACACTGAGATAAAGCCCCCCTTTTTTTTTTTTTTTTTTTCCCCCTCTCCCTGCAACCCAAGTCTGACCACGATGCCGTCTGGCTGCTCTTTGTCTCCAATGTCTGATTAAATGGCTGGAAGAGCGAGCATGTGGTGGTTAGAGCTAAGTTTCCCTTTCTCTGGATGAATGTGTGTTGATGTGTGTGTATTTTTGGCATTTCTTTCCTGTAGGGGGGCTGGAGCTTGCTCTTTACAGCCCACGCGATTATAACGTTGCATGTTGAAATTCCTCGAAGCTTCTGGTTTCTGTGTGTTCCACACTTGCTCAATCTGTTCCTATTAATTTTTAAACACACATTTTATCAGTAGATAAACAGCTGGTGACACTTTCAGAGTCTCGCTGTATCATCCGAGGAGCTGATGTAACTCTCCCAGCACCACTCGCCGAGCTGGGGGGGGGGCTGTGCTGGGGCCATCAGGAGCTTGTTCCCTCGGGGTGCAGACACTCTCCTTGCAAGGCTGCCCACCCAACTCTGGCGGAGCTGGGGCTCTCCAGCCACCAGTTTGCTTTTCCTGCTGCTTTAAACCATCCTGATACACTGCAGGTCCTAAGAGCAAAGCTGAGCTCGTGGTGGAGACTCCAGCTGGGGAATCTGCCTGAGCATCTTTGACAAAGCTATTTACATTCCTTAAATCATTGACTGAAAACATCATGCCTGACTCTTTCTTTCCTTTTTTTCTTGGAGGCAGCCAAGATCTAATCTACGATTTTTTTTTTATTATTATTATTCTTTTTTTTTTTTTTTTTTACAGCTGTATGGATTTGTTAGGTCTGGAGGGACCCTTAGATCATCTTGTCTCACCCTCTGTACAGTAGTGACCATGGAAATCCATCCAGCTTCCCTTCCGCCCTGTAATTTGTGAGCTATGACCATGCACACTCTGCTAAGGGAGCCAATATTTTGGATATCTTTTACTGCAGTTCTTTTATACGCCAGTTTGCAGTATGCCGTGAGTGATGCATGTTTCAGTCACCCACATAGCAGTAAATGTGCTGTCTGCAGAGGCAGAGCAAAGACTAAATTTAACATACTCCGTCAAATCAAAGCACTTTATGGGTATATTTATCCACCGTTAAAATATGTGAGGAAGGGAGGTAGCTCCTGACTAGCAGAGTCTCTGGAAAACTACCTTGTGGATTGCTTTTCCATCAGCCCCAGGATCCTGCCTTTCTGCAGGTGCAAATATATTAATTGACATAATAGAATTAAGACATGGAAAAAATGTGGCTGTAAGTGTCAGAGGTCTTTATCCGATGGCACATCCAGCGTGTGCAGCGCCGTCCTCTCCAGGGCTGCACTGGGCTCTTCTGGAGACTCCAGCATGGGAACTGGTTTGTTCAGGGGGTGGGAGGGTGCTCCAAGTAGCAGGTTGTGTTTGAAGACCTCTGCTGATACTTCTAGTTAATCGTGGTTTTGGGGAAGTCAGTGTTTGCTTTTTTAAGAACCATCCTTTGAGTAACAAATCAGTGGGAAACCGAGGGTTATTTCTGGAGTCAGAATATTATTGATGGAGACCTCTTTTTTATTTCTAAAATAACATTTCTTTCTGGAAGGTGTTTCATCAGCAACTTTTCAGGAGTGAAGCAGAATATATATGAAAATAAAAAAGAATCCTTTTATCTCATTCTGGGGAGGGCAGCGAGGAGGAGTAACAACCTTACTGTGTGCAGCTGTCTTGGCTCTCCTACTGCGTTGCACAATCTTAAGAGTCTTCATTTGTATAAACCATCTAATAATTGCAAAGAGAGAAGCTCTTGGTAATATTTGTAAGCCTGGTAGAGTTGTCCTTTCCCAGGTTAGCCTCTTTCTTTTGAAACAGTTCTTGCAGTTCGGGGGAAGTTGGGCAGGAATTGCACAATGAGGAAAGAAAACCACCAAAATCAGGAGCACGTCCCTTGCTCTGATACTCAACACTGGCCCCTGCTTGTAGCTCTCAGGCCTACAGAATAAAAGTTTAAACATTTGTACTTTTTCCCCGAAAATGAAGCAAACCCATAGAAAACAGTGTCATTGCTGACCTCACATCAGGAGCTGGGAATTTCTCCTTGCTGCTCTGAACTGCTTGGAGTCATCCTGGTTTGGTTTCAGTGCAATAAATACAAAATAATTTAGGAAAAAAAAATAAAATAATGTTTTACCTCGAGAAGGTAGAAGAGAATGATGCATTTTCTCTTGCCTTGCTGCCGATGCTTGAAACATCAGCCAAGTAGCTTTTTTCAGTGAGATACTTTTGCTCTCCCCCGGCGTCGCAGGGCAGCAGGGATGTGGTGGATGGAGGTCCCTGCCTTTGCTCTTCCGAGCGACCCCGTTTAGTTCCTGGTAGCTGCCTGTTCTTCTAGGAGTCGGGAAGCTAACACAGTTTTTCCATGTCTGGGGGGGAACCCAGGGGTGACACTTCTGAGACGTAAGCAGTGACCGAGATGTCCAACCGGCTGATGCCGGCGGAAGGGTCCAGCCAGCAGGTGCTATTGGCACATCTCTCCAGTTTAGTAGTGCAAGATGGGGGAGACTGGTGGATAGAAACAGGCAGGCACACACCTGTGTGAGGGATTTCTCGTTATCACCAGGTGTGGAGCATCTAAAGGTTCAACCAGAGCAGAGCATCCTGCAGCTTTGGATTTTTTTTTTTTTTTTTTCTATTTCAAGAGCAGTAAATTTCCTGCGGTGGCTTTAACATGGAACCGGACAGCTCTGTGTTGGAAACACCTGTGCTCATGGTGCCTTTAATTGATTCTCAATAGCCTGGAAAAAATAGGCATTTGTTTCTGAAGTGAATTTTTCCATGCCCTCTGGACAGGAGGAGGGAGCAATGGGCATGTTCTCCCGCCTGCCTCCGTCAGCGACATCCTGCATCACTCCTTCCTTTCCTTAGAGAGGCTTTGGGAAGGGGAGATAATAGCAGCCAAATTTGCAGTACTGGAGGGCTGAAGTTCTGTGTCTTATTTTCTAGACTTGCTGGATGTTTGCAGAGATCCATGGGGTGGTGTAGGTGCTGGGTAAATGATTCCCTGTTTGCTTGTGTGCCTAAACCTGGATTTGTGAGACTCGGGAGCCTCTTCAAGCTCAGTGAAGGCCATGCTTCCAGGAGGAAGGGGTTGGGTGCTCTCGCTTTAAAACAAGTCATAACCTGAATTAATGATTTATGAGTCTGGAAAGGGAGGAGTTTGCTTCCTTGTGCCCCACACTTGAACTGCGGTAGCATGCTCAAGGTGATCTTTTCAAAGGTTATTAGTTACGTATCAAACCAGGGCCTTGTATTTACGCATGATCCAAGAGGAAGCCAGGAGCTCAGGAGCACTGAGGGATTCTCAGCCTGAAGAGCAGTTTTCAGGGTCACAGAGCAGCCCCTGGTGATGCGATGGGCTTTGGTTGTGAGTCCAGTTGTTGCCAGTGGCTGGAGAATTGGAGATGTTTAACAGGCATGTGTGTGCCAATCCCAGGTGAGGAGGCAACCGAGACCTGGGTGGCTTTGGGGAATTTTGCTTGGCAAGCCAGCTGGTAATAATAATAAACCCCCAAAATTTACAAGGTGCTTGCCTCCTCTTTGAAGTCCAGGAGAAGATCAGGGCTAATGAAATAAAGTTTATGCTTCCTTTCCTGTGCTTCACTTCCTACTGTTTTCCCTTTCACCCCAGTGTTTCAGCTTGACATTAACTTTGTGTTTTGGGGGGGCTCGGGCAGGGATGTGGGCAGCGGAGAGCCCCAGCCCTCTCCCTCATCAGCACCTGGGGCTGCACTGGGCAGGTTGGGTGTCCCTGGAGCATGTGTCTTGGGATGGTCACTGTCTTTTTTTTTTCCAGCACATCAAGTTCTTCTACAGCTTCCTTCTCTTCTGGGCTTTTTTCCCCCCTTTTTAGAAAAACCTAAAGGTGTGAAAGTGAAAATGTTTCATCCGGGTGGATGTGTGCCTGCGTGGAAAACTTGGAGCAGCCCACAGGTCTGGCAGCCCAAATGGGATTCTTGTTACAAGCCCTGACTCTGTGTAGCTGCGGAGAAAGCAACCTTGGTGGGAAAGGTCTCCCATCCCTGCAAACGTTCCAACTTTGAACAAATCAAAGCAACAATTCCCAAGCAAATTCAAAAAACTGCCTTTTATGGTACGCTTGAAAAACTTGTATTGCTTCCTACCTCTTTTGTGTACTTTAGTATTACAGGAATTTCTTTGAGCTTAAACGAGGTTTCTACCAATTTGTAAAATGCAGCAAGTCTCAAACAGCTCATGATGGGTAAGCTGCTGCTCATGCTGCTGCAGAAGTGCTTTATGAGGGGCTTTGCTTCCGTGAAGCTCCCTGGGGCAGAGATGGGTGCTTTGCAGGGAGCACGAGGACCCTGCCCGAGCGCAGCCCCCCAGGTTGCAATTACAGTACAGCTGCAAGATGCACCCAGGGCTCAAAGCCCGAGAAATCAATGGAAAAGCTTCTCCCTGCTGCCTTCAGGGGCTCAGACCACGGCAGCCTCAGAAGTGTTAACCTGCAGGTGCCTCGAGCTTGAAGCAGGATCCGGGTTTTTTATTCAGTGGGATGGCGGAGCTGCAGTCTGACCCTCCGAGCCAAAACCCCTCGATGTGGCAGGGAGGGACAAACCTGTCTGTGGTCTGCTGGTCTGCAGACAGGCTTGGGAACTGCTCCTACATATCCAGCTCCTGGCATGGGCATCTCCTGTCTGTACTGCGCTGGGGCTGGGAGGGATTTAAACTTCATTGGAGAAACACATGTTTGGATGCCGTGGCTATGCCAGAAGTCAGGGAACTCTGCAAAATACAAAGAACTGGCTTTTTAACACTTTCTGTAGTTTTTGTTTTGTTTTGTTTTTTATTGTTATACTGCTGTGTTTTTTTCTTTAGCAGCTGGAATAAAAATGAAGGAAATAAGCCAAGGAGAATTTTAAGCCCTCTCTCTTCAGTAGGTAAATTACCATTGTGCGAGTGGATCGGTTTCATATGGATGCTTCCAATTTCTCCTGCACATGCAAAATGTTCCTATTCCTCTTTTTGTGCTCCATATGTTTTTCTCTGACCGCCCAACTCCATTTTAGAGCAGAACGGAAATGGGGTCTTAAAGGTATGTGAAAATCTATAATATTTTCTGCTTACATCCAAGGCCTTGATCAAAAGGGATTAAACTTAATACAGACTTAAGCCAGTTTCTCGGAAGCAGGTTTGGATATCTGTGTTTTGCATCTGACTGGATGTTTTTTCCATCTGTTTCGACAAATCCAATCAATACTGGGGGAAGGGGGGATGCTTTTGCGGGAGAGCCTCTCCTTGCAGCGCTGTGCGGAGCCGCTGTCCCTCCTGGGGCTCCCGTGGCTGGGAGACACTGGGGTACCTCAAGGCAGAGCAATACTTGCACTCGGGGTGCAAATAGTCCCAGTAGGAACTGCTGCCTCTGTTGGGGGTTTTACCTACCAGGAAGGCTTGGGTGGCTCTTTTTGAGTCACGAGAAAAGGGATTTTGCTTAGGTGCATGACTTTGGGCATCATGAGTTATGGACTGGGGTCAGAAAAGGTCCCTGAGCCCTTAAGCATGAGGAGGGGATGAGTTTGTGAAGCAGGTGCCCTGCAAGTTGGGGAGGAAACTTAACTAAAACTGCCAGAATTCAGCTGGTGAGCAGGAGGAGCTAGTTTCTGGCCAAAGTTCAGCCTGTCCTGGTGTTCCCCATGGTGCAAGACAAACACCTCTCTGCCTGGAGCTGCTTTTCGTAGAGTGATGGCTTGGCCATCTGATAATTTCTGATACTTTCATCAGTGTTCTGGAGTCAGGAGTCAGCTGCGGGACCCTTTCCCCTGAATTTTCCTCATAATTTTATCCATGTGTAGCACAGATGTGATAATTATAACCACCTGGCCTGGCACAAGGTAGGCTCAGAGCCCTGGAGCAGGACAGAGATGCTTTTCTAGGATCTCCAAACCCAGCAGAGATCCAGAGCAGCAGGGCCAGGGTTTGGACCGCCTGGAAACACAAAGGCACGATGAATGCTGCTATCAGCCAGCGACATTTCTCCTTCCCTTGCATGGAAATGATTCTGCTGGTATTTTCCTCCCCATGCTCACATACCTTGGCACAATGTGCCTTTGTGGCAGCTCGGTCCCACGTGATGGTGCAAGGCGATGCAAGCTGAGCTCTGCCGGCAACCGACGCGCTCCAATTAGCTGCTGCTGTCAGGGCTTTGCAGACAGCCTGTGTAAATCTATTTACTAGCGTTTTAAGCTAGTAAAGTTTAAGTTTTTTTTTTTTTGTTTTTTGTTTGTTTGTTTGTTTGTTTGTTTTGGTTTTGTTGTGGTTTTTTTGTTTGTTTTTTTTTTTTTTTTGTTTGTTTTTTTTTTGTTTTGTTTTGTTTTGTTTTTGTTTTGTTTGTTTTTTTTTTTGTTGGTTTGGTTTGGTTTTCCTTCCTGCTCCTCTTTAACCACAAAGGGCCAAGTGCCCAGCAGGTGTCAGTCAGCATGGCTTAGTGGCTTTCAGCAGAGCCTCTACCAGTTTGCGCAAGCTGAGGTCAGAGAAGTTAGCACCCACCTCCTCCTGCGTGTTTCACGTCTGCCCACACTTGAGCTGATTACTTCAAAATTTTCCTACCTGATCGTCACTTCTCCCCAAAGGCGGCAGGGAGGAAGGGCATCTGTTTAGCAGCAGATTCCTTGCAAAGTGCCATAAACCTGCCGTACCAGCTGGGTGGTGGCTGGCTGCTCTGCAGAGCAGAAAGGTGCTTCGTGGCCTCTGAGCAGCTAGGCTGACACAAAGATCCTTTTTTTCTGGAAAAAGCAGGAAGATTTTAGAAGGGAGGAGTAAGCCGTGGGAAATAACTTTCAAAACAGTGACTGCTCGAAATGGGATTTGAGGCCTGACTTGGGACTTGGTTGAGTTCCCTGGTCTTGCTCTTAGGCACGGTTTTATTTAGAAGTGTAATTGCATTTCTCCCCACTGCTTTGGGGGGGCTGCAAATAACAATGCAGGGTGGTGTGGCCATGCTTTCTGACTGTCGCTTTCCATGTCCCAAAACTGGGCAGAGCCGCTGCGTTTTCTTTGGACACCGCGTCACTGCTCAGTGATAACAGGGTGACCATAATGTTACAGGAATGCTACAGGAGTGTCCCAAGGTCAACCCGTACCGCTAATATCCGCAGGGCTGTCCGAGAGTCTAAGATGCATTGGTGGGAAGTTGTACGTGTCGGGAATAGCAGTAATGTGGCCTGTGTACTTGCTTACAAAAATCGAAGGGCAGATATTTCTTTGTGTGACAACCACTCCTGTACGTGCAGATGCGTGTGGCTTATCTGAACCCGAGGAGGCACACTGGGGGCAAACCTGCTCTCTGCCATTTGGGACACAGGTTTAGGGAGAAGAGGGGTGTTCTGGCCTTGTGTGCCCCCTGTACACCCAGCCAGCACCTTTTTTCTTTTCTATTTTAAAGGCAGATTGATTCCTCTTAAGTACTTTTGGGGTAAGCTAATGGCAGAGCTGTCCAGTCGATGTGTCTTCGCTGTCGTGCCTGGCTGGGGAAGGGGAGAGGTTCAGCCATGCCCAGCACCCTGCCTCCACACCACGCCAAGCTCAGCATCTCTCCAGGGTCGTTAGGGATCCGCTGTGATGTTAATTGGGGGCAGAGGGAAGGAGCCAGCCGGGCTGGACGGAGCGGAGCTGCGTTGGGGCGCGGAGGCGATTTGCTCGGGTGCCGATGGAGCCGTCGCAGCTGGCCGGGGAGGTTCACTCGCTGGCTGTGTGCTTACCTGCGTGTCTGCTCCAGGGACCTGAACCAAACTCCTGCTTTAGCCAGTTTGTGGTTTTTTTTTTCCCCCCTCTAATTTCCAGGAAAGCACAGTTCCCTGGCTTCATTACCTTTGTTTCCCAAAGAACATGCTTTCGTAACTATTACAAAGCTATGCAAATGAACTCTCTCCAGTTACATGCTGCATTTTTTCTGAAGAGACCATTTTGTAATATCCTTGGTCTGGAGGAAAGCAGCCAGCCCTCAGCTTGGACTCCCGGCGCTCAGGCGTTTCTGGGAATCCTCCTTGTCTCTGGGCATCCGTCAGGAGAATGCTGAAATCCCAGCTGCAATAAAAATGAAGCTTTTAGTTTCTCCTCCCCACTGGCTTCCTTTCCCCAAATATATTCCATTATTGCTCAAAGCAAAGGCAAAGTTTGACGGATTTGTGCTTCGCAAGTCAGCAAAGCCAGTGTATTCTGCGACGCACTGGGATTGCATGAGAAACAAGAAACCGTGATGCTGGGCAAAGCTGGGGAGGTGACGCAATACCCCTGGGCAGTGGTGACACCTTGGAGCCCCAGGAGGACATGGGGAGATCCTTCCAGAGGGAGAGAAATACAAGGGCAGCTCCCCAGAAGGCCCTGTGAGTCACAGACAGGGGCAAGTACGGGAATAAAGTTAAATTCTCAAGATTAACATGTGCAAAACATTGCATGCTGCTTCTCCACCTTCTGAAATGCAAGACAGGACAATTCCTATGTTAAAATCAGTCCGGGCTGAATCTCCTGTGGTCTGCCCCATAGCAGTGTTTGCTGTCTTTGACAACCAAAGAAAAGTGCTTTCTGCCTTTCCTATGTGGAGTGCCATGGGGAGAGGGAGCACCCAGCCAGGCTGGTGTTTAATCACACGTCCCTCTGATCCTTGGTTTCAGTTTCACGCACTGCTGCACACCAGTGCTAAAATAGTTTAGTTTAATATTTAATTAATGCTGTTCCATATCATGCAGAAATGTGAGATTGGCTTGTGTTACCTTAAACCCCCACAGTTGTGACAGGGGCTAATGACTCATTTTCAAATCAGCATTCAGAGGTGCTAACAAGCTTTCCTCATAAATAGTTTTTGGATATCAAGGCTTTTAATTTTCCTTCCTTTCTTACGTTAGTGTTCAACAGTTGTCTTATCACCCATTATTTGCAAGTTCTGTGCAAACTGATGGGGCGAAACTGAGCCAGGAAAAGCAGTGGAGATGCAGGGAGGCATTTTCTGGGAGGAGGAGGTGTGCATGGACACTCACCCCTGCATCTCCTGCCTAGCACTTGATTTTTTTCTATTCAGAAGCAGTGCTGAGTGTTGGAGGACTAGATGTGCACGGCAATTCCCAGAGGTCCTGGGGACCCTCTTGTAGTCTGCTGCTATGGGCAAGCTCATCGTTTTGACCCATCCTTCGCCAGGACCTTTGCAATAGCACCGGGTCTTTTTTGCTCAGTCCTACTGCTGGACACATAAAGATGCAATTTCACTCTCTCTTCTGTTTCTTTCTCCTGGCTGGCAGAGGTGCCCGCAGAGGCAGCGTCTCTCCAAGCCCTTGTATGGGGTGGGCTCGTCCTCACCCGGGGGCAGGGGACGGCTGTCCCCAGGCAGGGGGGAAGCGTGCGGCAGCTCGCAGGCGGCTGGGGTGTGTTTGCAGCAGGCACAGCTCACCCCTGCCCCGTGAATCCCGCCTTTTACAGGAAAGCAATTGCTTCATTTCACCCAGAGCATCCTCCGGGCCTTGGCTTTGTGTCTGCGTGGCCTCCAAACCCAGGGTATTGGGGTCACGCAGCGTGATGGTACCTACGATGCTGCTGAGTTTGCCCCAAACTAGTGGTTCTGCTGAGGGTAGCCCTCGCTGTCTTCTCACCCTGTGCCCTGAATGCTTATCAGCACCCCTGGGTGCTGCTGAGCTCTCCCTAAGGGCTGAACTTGCTGCTTTGAGTGTTTCGGGTCCATCAAAGGAAATTTTATGTTCTCGTGTTCATCTGGAGGCACAGCAGCAAGTGCTTTCTCTGTTTGTGTCTGTTGGCTTTGGTGTTAGCTCACTTGAGAAACTGCTTGGGTTCCCCCCCCTCCCTGCCCCAGGCTTTTAAAGTCCCATCAAAGCCTGCTCCTCGCTCTAGTCATTGCCAGGCTATCAGACAGTGATAGTAAAAGTAACCGAACGAGACAGCAGCTCAGCATCCGTGTCGGAGGAGAGAGGCTATTAAGTAGCAGAATAAGTATTTATTGCTGTTGTATTAAAGGAACTCGGCAGCATAAAGAAAGCACTATAGTTTCAGGACATTAATTTCTGTGCTTGGGAGTTGTGGGCGGCATGGGGAGCAGCACTGCGAGACCCCAGACAGGCTTGTTCGGAGCTTTTGATGCTTCTACGTGTTGAGTTGCTTTGCGTCTGCCCTCTCTTGCCTTTGCACCCTCTCCGTGTCCTGGGAAAGCAGAGGGGACCCTGGTCCTGGCTTGGTGTGTTTGCTGTGGGATGGGACATCTGTATCACAAAGGGGATGGAGGAGCACAGACACCTCCTTACGCACCGACGTCGGGGTTTAGGGTCCCTGAAGAGACGTGTGACAATGTTCCCTCCGATACTCAGCTGCTCTGTAATAGGAAAAGATAGATTGGTGTCTTAAATATGGGAGAGGGGCTGTGTGCATCTGGGAAGTTTACGATGGTGTGATATGGTGCAGAGCTTTTCTGCCAGTAGCTATAAATCCACCCAAGTTACTCTTCTCTTCTTCCTTTTCAGGGGACGTTGCTGGTTTTGCAGTGACTGCCCACTGTTGTAAGGCTGCATGATAGCAGACATTATGCCGGCTCCAAAGAGCTCAAAATAAACGTGTTAAAATGATACAAGTCCTGTTCCCACTGGAAATCAGCAGAGGCTTTGCCAGTGACTTAATATTTGCATCCCCAACATGTAACATGGCCAAACCATGGGTTTAATGCTAAGTGATGCTGGGTTTAATAACCCTGTTTTAAAAGGACCAGCCAAACACATAGAGTGTAATGGCAGTGGTGCTCAGAGCAGCACGTTACAGCTAATGGGCTTCACGGCGTGGCAGCGCTCTGGAAGCGGAGGAGCTGCCCGGAGCCCTGGGACCAGCCCGAGTTACCAGAGCCCTGATACAGGCAGAGTCCAGCTGTAAATCAGAGCAGCTGATGGGAGCAGGGGTGATTTTACAGCAGCTGAGGGTCAGGTCCAGAAGCACCCTTTCCTTTCTCTTCCCAGGGTCCTGTTCATCTCCTCTTTTCTAATGTAATTTATCATCTGGGATTGATCCGTAGATGGAGCTTGCTCCCTGGAGTGCTGCTGGCAGTGCCAGCGGCACTGTGGGGAGCACAGCAGCCAGGAGAAAAATCTGCTTCTCCCATTCTGCTCCCTTGGGGATTTTCTCCCTCCCGTTTGGGGATGACTGTTCTGTATCAGGCCATTTTTTGCCCAGCTCCTCCTGCTTCTGGGGAGCTTTTGGGCTCTCATTGTGTTTGCAGTTACGGCAGGAGATGCTGCCCAGCACTAGTGGGGTGGTATGGGTGCTCCCCCAGCCACGCTGCCCCTTTCCCCCTCCTGAAGCCTCAGGGACAGCGAGGGGGTGTAGAGCACTGAGCTCACTTACACTTTCATTATACAGAAGTTTTAATCCAGTGCTTATCAGATATGGATTTGTGAGGGTTCCCTGAGGATACGGCAGCCACGGATTGCAACTGCAAAGGATTTCTGGTTTGGGACATGGATGCTCCAGGCTGCCTCCCTGCAGTGTCCCCAGTGTGGCAAGGCTCACCCCTGGCCTGTGCTGCTGGCCCCGGGAAACACTTCTGGTGCCCAACCACTGTGTCGACCGCTGGGCTGGCTGAGAATGTATTTTTGACCTTTTTAGTCAGGTCTGTAAAAAATGTTATACATACTCCAGCTTTTCTTTGGTGAATGCTCCGGTGAAGGCAGTCTTGCTGGGGAGTCCCTCCCTCCCCAGCTGCCTTGTAGGGAGATAGCACAGAACTTTGGTGTGTCTTCTTTGTGCTTTCTCAGGAGAGTTTTTGGTTTTAGTAAAGATTTTTTCACCTGGAAAGTGCGTCTCTGATGATGGGCTCTCGTTGGAGGGCTTAACCTCGTTATCTTGAGATGTGTAATCGCTCGGCTCTATAACGCAGCCCGACACAGGCACTCTGAACTGTGGCTAAGAGGTCTCAGGGACAATCTGTGTCAGATGCTCACTTGAAATTATTTTAACCCTTTGCTACTTCCATGACCAAGGTTCCCTTTAGAAAAGGAAGAAGCGTGTATGTCCAGCCTTCCTTGTTGAATTTCGGAAGCAAAATCCAGCATGTACCTGGTTTTCCTGCATCCAGTTTGCATATTGGATGTCCAGCCTAGGCCTGGTGAGGCACACAGTTCCCGCATTCCCAGTCAGCTCTCCACCAAACCACTGTTTGGGCTTTAGGATGGTATTTTCTACTTCCCTGAGAACAGCACTTAATGCCGCACACACATTTTTGAGGCCAAGGGAGCAGCAAACCCAAAGGGGTGCTGGAAGCTGAGCAATTCTATTGTTCCCCACCTGCTCTGGCAAGTGGGTTTTGTTTTACATTTATGGTTCTTCCATCTGCTCTGATTTGATGGGTGCTCTAAAGCTCATCTGCAGCTCCATAGCAATGCCACAAGTTGCTGATATTTAAAGAAATCGAAAGGGTGGGGCAGTCGGGGATCCCTGGAATGGGCTTTTGTTGGAGGAGGGAAGAGGCTTTACCATACCCCCGTCACAGAGTTCCCCTTCTGTTGCATGGTCCTTGTAGTGAAATACAGGGAGGGAAGCCTGGACACACCGTCATGGCAGAGCTTCCCTGGCTTTGATTTAAAATCCTTATCAAATGTGTGTGAGCCAAATCCCAGTCAGCCAACGCCTCTCCAAAGGCTGCGTGCCAGCAACCACCACGCTTCCCCGGCACGCTGCCTTCCCGCTGGGCACGAGTGGGATCGGGAGACAAAGCCGTGGCATCCCCGGGCGGGCAGAGAGGAGCTGCGGGGCAAAGCGTTCAGGCAGACCCTGGGAAGGCTCAAGCCACTTGTTCAAACAGGTTATTATTTAATAACCCTTGTCCTTAGCAGCCAGCTGGGTGGATGAGGTCCAGCCAACAGGAGAGAGAGCCTTGAGTGCAGGAAAAATCAAAGCAAAGTGATGCTGTAATGGGGCTCTGCCCACTCTTGGCATCCTAATGAAATAACGCACCGCAGACTGATTTCCTCCTGCCTGGCCGGGGGCTGCAGTTCTCCGGCCACAGCCACAGGCAGAGATGCTGCTCTCAGGTACCAGGTCGTATCAGGAGATGTAGATTTAAGGAATTCCCCACAAGATTTGCAGGATGCTGAAGTGACAGCAGCCCCGGCTGCCCCATGTCTGGGGAGAGGGCTGGAAGGCAGCTGTAGGTTTAATGTTTGCTGTGCTCGCTGCACACACACTGTAAGGTCTAAGGTCTTGTAGGTTTATTCACTAGGCAATAGCACACACGGAGCACAAATAAGTGATCCAGAGCGAGCAGGTTGTGTTTTGTGTTGGCTCTTGCACTCGGGGCTTGGCTATGCTGAGTTTCCAGGGCTGGTCTAGCCGAGGTACGAATAATAGGAGAGGCATGTGGAAATGGGGGAGATGGGAGGCTGGAAACTGCAGGTGACGTGTTGGTTTGCAAAATACCAGGTCCTGGTTGTGCACAGCCCGGTGCGTGTGTGCAGCTGGGTGGAAAGTGCTGGGAAATGCCCCGGGTGGGCCAGGATGTTCCTGAGCAGGAGAAAAGCAAACATGAGCTGATCAGCCACCTCGCTGCCCACTGCCACGTGCACCAGCGGGAGAAAATACTGGGTTCTCCAGCACCACAAACTGGAGGCAACTGGGCCAAATCCTACTTGCTCTCAGGGCTGCTTTTAATTTAGCCTTGTCCCTGGGACTCTTCATATCAGTGTTTTTACTATTGGATGCCATTATCCAACTCAGAAATAATTTAACCAGCTTGTCTCTGAATTTGGGGTCAGGTTTCTACCCACAGTGAGGCTGGGGGTGGTTGGCCTGAGGATTTCTTTCGTCCTCCATGAGTTTAGGGGCAAACCACACAATTACTCTGTGTAATTTCAGGCTCTGAAGCCACCTCCCTCTGCAGAAGCGTTTGTGCAGAGGTGGCAGCATTGAGGTCTCTGACCAGACTTATCGCCGCTGTGCAGAGCTCCTGATTTGCTTAGAAGTAAATATTAATTTGTTCTGGGAACGCAGGACCTTGCCCGGGCTGTGAGCCTGGCTGTAACCCCCCCCAGCAGCTCTCTTGGGCTCTGCAGCCGCGCTTGGGAGCACAGAGCTGGGCAGATCCTCATATGCAAAGTGTTCTCCAGCCCAGCTGAGTCAGTTTGTTTGTTCCAATAAGGAGAGAGTTTATTTGAGAGTTTACTAGATGCACAGAGATACCATCAATAATAAACAGTGCTGGAGGAAACAGAAGAGCAGTAAGCATAATAATTTGTTTTGCTTTAGTTTATGTTTAAGTCCGTAATTCCTAAAAGAAAGTGTTGGTAGTAAGGAAGAAGAAAAATGGTGGATTTCTTATGGTGGTGGAGAGTTTTGTTTTCTTTTGATTTGTTTTTTCTTTCCAAAATCCCATTTCTTTACTCATCTTGGTTTCTTGCAAAGTGACCAGTGAATCTGAGGACCCAGTTTGAGGCTTGATTTTTTTTTTTTTTTTTTTAATTTTATTTCGTCTTCCCATGAAGCACAGAACTTGGTGCCTTTTTAAATCAGGGTCTCCATCAGAGCTTTGATGCTCAGCCTCTGAAATCATATGTCCCGCCCTCAAGTTTCATTCCTGGTTCTGTTGCTTCACAGGGATGATCTCATCCCGTGCGGCGTGCTGGTCGGTAAATGATCAGCTGGGTGGTTGGATTTAGCTCATGTCTATAAATACAAGGCAAACTGGAACGTGAGGAATGCAAAGGGCATCCCTCACCTTTCATGATGAAACCACCAGAAATTTCCCACTAACCCTTTGCAGGTCGACTGTAGAGAAAGTCTATCTGTACATCACCTGCAATGCCTACCTTTGTAGCTCAGTTTCTGGCATCTTATTGTCAGTGCGATGTTGTATCTAGCTTTTATGGAAATGTTTGCATGCTGAATGCAGTTTTCTTGGAGGAAATTGCATTGAGAAATAGGTGAAGAAGTCATAATAATAATAATCTGCATAAGCCCCTGCTGTTTAAACCTACAGCCCTCCTTCTCCTGGAAGACAAACACACAGATAAAAGAGCAGTTTTCCCAACCAACGTGTTCAGATGACTTTGCTAAGCCCCTCGTCGGGCGGTGCTGAGCAGGGTGCTTTCCCCCAGGACGGGGCTGGGAGAGCCCCCGATGCTGCCCCAGTTGGTGTAGTGGCATGGCACTTGGGAGTGACATGGTTTGGGTTGTTGTAGCCTTTTCACGCGTGGTTCAAGGGACCAGCAAATTTGGAAGCTGTTGCTCACAGCTCCCGGTGTGCTCCAGGAGCACGTCCAGGATGCAGCAGTTCTACCCGCTTCCAGGTTTTGAGCAATGGGCTAGTTTTAAGAGGGGAAACCCAAAGATCAGAGCTTATGAAATAATCAGCATCAGTCTGAAGGGTGCTGCTACCCCACGGCAAGAAATCTTTTCTGGTTATACCATCTGCCTTGGGAAACAAAGCATCTGCGTTTCCAGGCTGCCATAAAAGAAAGAGAAGGTATAAATAACCGATGAACTAAAATTCTAATTAGTGTCACATCTGTATTAGTTGTATTAATATGTCCTTGTATTGCAGAAGGCTCAGATGAGATCAGGGACTCCTTGTGCCAACTGCTGCGTGGGTGCGTAACAACGCGGATCTTGCCTGGCCTAACAGAAAACGATAGCCGGGAGTGGCAGGAAATATGACTGGGTTTCTCTGCAAATAAGAAGCTGCTTTACAGGGAAAATGAGACACAGTTTAGCAAACACTTAAGGATTGGCTTACTTTTAAGAATGTTGTTTAATCCTGTTGAAATTGAAAGGATTACTTATCCTTAAATGCATGCTTAAGCACTTCCCTGGCTGGGGGCTGGCAGGCTGGAGCACCGGAGCTGTAAGAGGAGCTGGGGTTGCAGTTGGCTTTTCTTGCTCTTGGCTACTGCCTTAACAGGAGTTGTTGGAAAAATACTCCCTGGTATTGCGACAGTTACAGTTCAGTCATTTTCAGAGATGCCAAGCTTCATGGAGGCTCTTTGTACCTAATCCCTCAAAGTGGGTCACTTTGCTTGTGTACCTGAGCATTGATTTGGGAGCCTAAGCGTAAGCGAACGTGTCTGTGCATGCTGGCTCGTCACTGGAACCAGGTCCTGGGCTTTGATGTGCCAGGATGTTCAGCGCTTGGGGCTTTTCATAAAAGAACAAAGCAAAAATTGTTGGCATAGAGAACAGTGCACTTTTAAATTTCCTGGAAGTCAAACCCTGCGGTATAACAGTCTGATTCATAAACTGATTTTTGTACTTTAACGACAGAAGGGACTCATTCAATCAGTCTAGGACTTCCCTTGAACTATTTTAAGCCCCGTGGAGTGGGGCCTCTGCACCCCGTTTGGGCTTGGCATTTGCAGGTACCGCTCCCCAGCAGCGATGCTCTGTGCCGCAGCTCTGCCTTGATGAGCCCTGGAGCTGATGAGCTCAGTCCCACCTCCTCTTGCAAACTGGGGAGGATTTGAGAGGCGGGAGACTGCGACACAGAGAGATTTAGTAACATGCCTGGAGTGGTCTTTTAAGTTGCTGACAACTTGGGGAGTAAGACCTGATTTCTTTGACTCCCAGTTACGTTTTAACCTGCTTTCTCCTCTTGCTCTTCATGTTATTTCCAAGGCAAAGCCAACCTTATTTAAAATTTCAGACTGAAATGACAGCATGCACTTTAGAGTGTGGGGGGACATGGTTCACATGGAGCTCATACTCGGAGCTGCTTTCTCCTTCCGAGGGGCTCAGCCCCTTTTGCTTTCTCCAGAGCAGGTTGGCTCATTGAAGCCTGACGTTGCCAGAAGCCGCCTCTTTGCTTGATGCTCCTCAAAGCCAGAGCAAACGAGAGGCCAGCCAGAAATAGGGGTGTGAGAGGGACTCGGGGAGCCAGCCTTGCTTAACACCTCCCCAAAACGGAGGTGGGAACCTCACTGGCTGACACTGGGAGCTTGCAGCTCTCTGGCAGGAGAGCACATGGCTGAAGCACCTTTTCCTTAAGTAACCAACCCTCCTCCCTGCTACTTTTTTGCTAGATTACAGTAAAACGAGGAACTTCACTGCATTTACACTCGTGGCACTGAATTTCTGCTTGCAAAAGTTTACAGTTTCTCTTCTAGTTGCACAGTAATTATGGTTTGTGATCGATGGCTCCAGGGCATCCCTGTAAAACCAGGCGTGCCATGGGTGATGGTCTGGTAGCTATCCAGATGGGCTCTT
Organism: Tyto alba; assembly: GCF_018691265.1. Taxonomy (NCBI): domain Eukaryota; kingdom Metazoa; phylum Chordata; class Aves; order Strigiformes; family Tytonidae; genus Tyto; species Tyto alba. The sequence goes on from NW_024881273.1 coordinate 4,554,470, forward strand.
GAGAGTAAGAAATAGGCCAAAATATGCTCATGACGGCAGTAGCAAAAGTAATGTTTTGTCTAATTAAAAGACCCACGTCATCTGCTTAGAGGGAACTGTCAGGGGCAACATCTTTACAAACAAACAACAACAAAAAAAGCACATGGAAGGATGCTTTGGCAAAGCCCTTTTTTGTCAGAAGCATTGCACTGGGGCAATAAAGGCTTCTGAGGTGCGAGGAAAATTCCCTCTTGCTCAGGAGCTCCTTTCTGCGTTGAACTTCCACTAGTGACATTTTATACTAGGGAGAAACCTGGCCAAGTTTTGACATTCACAGAGTCTCAATGACCTTGTTGAATAATTCAGCATCCCTGTTCTCCATGTGAAAGTCAACTACTAAATGCCAAACTGTGGCAGCTCCTTTGTTGCAGCCCCAGCTCCGGGTCCACATGTGAGGCACCGGCAGCTGAAAGCTGGGCTGGAATTGATGACAGTGGTAAAAGAAAGGAAAAAATTAGAGGGATGAAGGTTGCAAAAGGGTGGAGGAGAAGACAGAGTTTGGAGGAGGATCTGCTGCAGAAAGAGGAGCTCCAGGGCAGTCCCATGTTTGTGCATCCCCCCAGAATGAGCCTGGTGCTTTGCATGCCTCTTGCAGCTGGAAGGATTTGCATGAGGATCCGTGACGCGACTCCGACTGATGTTCTGGGTGAGAGGGAGAGAGGCTTCAAGTACCAACGTTAGTCCCAGCAGAGAAGTCAGGCCCTTCCTCACTTGGGGCACGTGCTGCCTTGGCTGGCCGATCCGATCCGGAGGTGGCTTAGCAAGCTGGGGATGCACCCCTCCGTGGGGGGCACACAGGCCCTAAAGAAAGCAACACCAAGGGGTGCCCCATGGCTGGGTTGGGTGCAGGGCAGCTCCAGGCAGTCACAGCCCCCATGGTGTTGGGGTTTGTGTGCCTGGAGGAGAGCTGGGGGGCTGGGGGCCCTGGACAGCAGGGACGGCTCAAAAAGTCCTTTATCTGTGTCCTGGATGCAGGCATCTCTATTCATTCCAGTGGATGGGAAACCAGTCCAAAAATAATAGGTTTGTTTTTTCAATCTAGCTTTGAAATGGTGAATATGAGCAAGAGTAAAACATGTTTTATATCTATAAAGGGACTAAACCCATTTGTTTGTCTTCATTGAAAATTCTGCGTAGCAATTTAAACTTCCAGCAAAATTGGGAGTTTTCAGAAAAAGCTGGTGGCTTTACTGTTCCTGATTGCAATGCTGATGAAAATATTTAGTTGTTGAATCACTTCTGGCTGTTTTCTGCCAGAAAAGGGCGATGGTCTGCACTCACCTCTGACAAACTGATGATGCATCTTTATTAAAATGCAAGAAATCAAACCCATTCAGTCCTGGAAAGTTTGCCTCAATAACATCATTTTTTTTGTGGGGAGAGATGAAAGGAGTTATAAACCTTTTGCAATAAAATATAAAGGAAGAGAGGTTTTTCAATGGTTCTCAGTGTTGCATAAAACCTACTGTAGCAGGTCATGGCTATCTTTATAGCTGAGGGTTAAATGCCTTTTATGCTCAGTAGTAAAACCAAAAGTGATGTTTGCACTGATACTGTCCTCCAAGCCCTGATGGTGATGTACTGTGACACTGATGGGGAAGACTGGAGCACCCCCATTTCAGTGGGTGTTCAGGTCCAAGTACTGAGCTGCAGGTCCTTGAGTCCCCACCAAACCTTCCTCTGTCGTCTGTAAGCACACCAGCATCTTTTTCTTTTGTTTCCAGGTGATCTCTGCAGTGTCCAGACTCTCCTTCCACAGTATTGCTCAAACCAAAGGAATTAGGTAAGATCCTTTCAATATGATCCTTTAAATAATGTTTCTCTCTCTCCCTATCCGTATTCCTAGTATTTAGTCACATCAGGCTCTTTAGAAGCTACACACGTTAAGGTTAAACAGACATCAAGGATGCCTTTGGGATGTAGGTAGGGTACTTGTAAAAACGCCTCACAGGCTGCTCAGGAATGGTTTACAAATAAAATAAGTGCAAATATCATGAGTTGTGTGCAATATGCCTGCTGGAGAGGGTAGCAGAGTGGGGGTTTTGTGTCTCTTGCTGGAGGTTTTGTTCAGGTCCCCTCTGCAGGGGCTGCGCAGCTGAGGACTGGGACCTCAGCAAAGCGGGAGATGTGGTGTCACCCCACTGTCCCCACCCGTCCCCGCTCCCTGGTCTGTGCAGAAGTGCCCAGGTGGCCTTTCAGTCACTAACAGCTGGGAAATTTCTTCTTGGCTTTGACAAAGGCACATCATTGAAGAGTGGGTGGTGGGGGGTTAATAAATAACCTGGCCCTGGCACCCAGGGTGGGCTGCCCTGCTGCCAGCACTTCTCCTCCTCTGCTAATTGAAGGAGCAGTGGAGAAGGAATTAAAACCAGCAGACAACGCTATTAAGCAGAGCCATTATCCTGGTCTTTGTTCAATTCCCTGCAAAATTGGTTTGCAATTGGTTTTCTTGTTAGTGTGAATTTTTATTATTAATCTGGCAACATCTTCTCATTAGGACCACAGATATAACTGGGAAGAGTTAGAGTTCTCAGCCTAAAGTACCTTTCCAACATTTTTGGGGGTTGTTGGTTTTTGTGTGTGTGTTGGTTTTGTTTTTGTTTTTTTTTTTTTTTTTTTTTTTGTTTCTTTTGTTTTGTTTTGTTTTGTTTTGTTTTTTTTTTTCCCCACCAGCTATAGAACACATTTGCTTTTCTCCCTGCAGAACATGTCTTGCTGCTATTCTGGTCAGGGTGTAGCATGGCACTGGTCTGTGGGTGCATCCCGGGGCCAGGCTTTGGGGATGTGGGCTGGATGGGGCCCTGGCTTTACTTCTAGCCCTGCTGCCACCACCCCACACCACGATTTCCATTGTTTGAACTTATTTTCACTGCCCTAACTGTACTGATACTGCTGGAGGGGAGCAGCTTTTCACGTGTAAAACAAACTCTGAGCCTTCCCATCTGTTAAACTCCAATCTGACAGATCCCACCAGGACTAGGGGGAGATTAAGGGGGGGCGAAGGTTTGAGGAATAAATTGTGCTGTAAGTTAAGGACTATTTATTATTAAGGATAGCCCTGAGTCCTGGAGAAGCCTGCAGTGATTATTATTTTAAGGGAAAATAGCATCCAAGGCGTTTGGAGGCAGGGAGCCATGGAAGAGGCTGCAGTGCCTTTACAAGGCCTGGGTTTAAATCTCGGGGCATGGCTGGAAGAGGTTGCATTGTGTCACCCCTGGCAAAGCCCTTCCCTAGGCAGGGAGGTCCTGGTGTCAGTTTGGAGGATGAATGAGCTGGCTGTCCTCTGGGAAGGCTTTGGCTGAACCGCTGGTGTTTCTGTTGAGGTCTCCTGCTGCCAGGGATGGGCTATAGCTGGGAGCCAGGGGCAGGGAGGCTTTGCTTTTCTTGTGGATATGTGGCTTTTTCTCATTCATTTTACAACCACCGTTTACAGTTCCCACTGAAATCCCTTATCTTGGAAGCCTTTGGCACCATAATTACACAAGAATAGCACAGAGCTTAGTGGGTCTTTGCTTCTAACTGTTTTCCTTCCTATTAACCCTGCTTTTCCTCCCCATTGCCAGTTCTGCAAGAACAGAAAATGCTGTTGCTCTGTTAGCTGGAAAATACACCCCCAGGGGTGTCCCCTCCCATAATCATGTCCCCTGCAGTCAGAGAGCCCTTGCTTTCTCCATTTCTGCATGTTTTCTTCTTTTAATTAGATGATTTCATACTATACCATCACAAAAGCCTCAATGACAGAAACTAATCTCAGATGAATTAATTTAATCTGTGGGAACCAGCAGCAGCTCTGGCTCCCCGAAGGGATTTATGTTGGCCACCACTGCCCCTCAGCTCACTGGGGTCCCCACTGACGATTGGGGTCCCTACCCTTCCTTCCTCCAGCGAAGATGCTGCCATTGAAATAAATGAGAAAAGTCTTGCTGGCTTAGACACAGTGCTCAAAAAGATGGTAAATACAGTATGATTAGGATAGGATATGGATTGTGTGGTCTTCAGCCCCATAGCACGAATGTGGCTCTGCTCCAACTCCTATTTTGGGGTTTAAGAATCAGGTTCATGCAAATTAAGAATGAAATAAATCCCAAAGCCTATTACTTGTCCTTAAATAAGTTTCATGGCGTGTAGGGTAGGAAGATAAAAATCAATCTTGTATGCTATTCAGTGAAAAAAAAACCAACAGTCTTTCTGTCTAATAATTTCTGGATACATGAGCCTTGCCAGAGAAACCGTTTCACAGAGTAAATCAGATAGCTATCAGGATAGCTATGTTGAGGAGACGGAGTATTTCTTCCAAGAAACAAGCTACAAGCAGCAAAACATGGCAAAAAATGATCTTGAATGCAATGTTTTGTTTGCAGCATACTGCTAAGGCTGGGCTTAATCTGTTGCAGCTGTAGCTACAGCCCGTGCTGAGTCTTTCCTCCTCCTGCTCCGTTCTAGTCCCAGTTGCAGGGTTTGGAAGTCCTGCAGAAACCAGTGTCACCCTCCAGCATGGTGCATCACTGACCTCATTGCAGGTGATGGCCTCTAAAGATTGCAAAACTAGATTTTTCTCTCGCACGAGGCTGTACAAACAGCACGGAAGATGTTTCCCCACTAATTAAAGAAGCGTGTAGTTGCAAGGACCACCACCTCCACACTCAGTTATTTTTTGGGTAGTGCCCCATGCATAATAAGTGCCTCAATGGTAAGAGGCTTCTTGGTGCGTCCTAGATTTTTCTAGCGTGTTTTCTCTCTTTAAGGCATTCAGAGGAAAGATGCTTATGTGGATAAAGACATGTGCTGAAGGGAAAGCAGGTGCGTGAAGCTACGTTTGGATCTTGGCTTTGCCCCAGGTGCCGTAGGTGGCCCTGGGCAAATCCCTTAGCTCTGTGTGTCTTATTTTCCCCTCTCAGAAGTGGGGAGATGAGAAGTGGCTTTGTTCACCTGGTTTGATGGAGATGAGACCTGCCTGCTCCTGTGGGCCCAGGCAGCTTTCAGCAGCGCTGCATTCTGATCTCCGTTGGAAGCACAGGCTCTGTGGTAATGTGATAATACCTCTTTCCTGCGGTTTTCATCCTTTTCTTGTTTTACAGGGCTGTGTGTGGGGACAAAGAAAAAGATTCTCACTGTGTAGCATTGCCCATCAGCTAAGGAGGGGATTTTCTTTAATTGCTATTGTTTCTCATACTTGCCTCCCTTTGTCTGGAGGACTGTCAGCAGTCACAGTGAGAAGTTACCACCATGCCCCTTGCCCATCCATGACTGTCTCTGAGCAAGGAGCCTTTATTTTGCAGTCAGGACGCCAGAAGTTTCCACTGCAGACGTATAATCATGGCCAGTTGAGTCCGTTACCCTGTTTCTCACAGTGGCTGGCACTAAATGCTTCCAAGTTAGGTGAGAGGATGTTGCAGCAGACAGAAGCAGCGTGGTTGTACAGGGGAGCTGTGCAAAGGTTCTCCTGTGCTCTGGATGATGAGTTTTCATTCCCTTCCCAAGCTTTCTCGAGCAAACTCAGCTCTCTGGAGGACAACAGGACTTCTTGTTGCAGGTCCCAATAAACCAGGAGGCTTTTTTCCTTCAAGCTTTTTTTTTCCTTAAGGATTTTCTGCTGCAGCCCTGGCTGTTCTCCATTGCCTGTGGTACATCCCGGCATCCTCCAGGCTCCGGCCATCGTCCACCTCGTGCTAGGAAGCTCCGCGGGCTGAACATGGGCTGTGAGCAGAGGGGGCATGTGTTTTTTCATCTCCCCGAGATCTATGTTTTTCCTGGAAGCAGAGTTTTGCAAGCAAAGCAGGAGGTTAAGGAATATTGGCTCATGCTGCCTGCATGCATTTTTAATGTGTGCACAGTGAAACCATCTGAAAACGGTGAAGGAGTTAGCATGTTCAAAGGCCTTTTACTGAGGCCCTTAATCTAAGTAAATCCTTTATATATGAACTGAACCTCTAAGTGACTTGCTTCAGAAGGCACTGCACTTAATAAAATAGATTTAAAAACATTTGCAAATGGGGAGGAGGGGTGAATCCTATTTGTCAAGAGGTTGTTTCCCATAGGAGCAGTGGCAGCAATTTGGCCAGGCAGTGGAGGGAAGGAGAAGGGGATGGTTGTGTTTTCCCCATCCTGGGGGCCAAGGCAGGACCCCCTTGGGTCAGTGGCATGGCACAGCTACCTGGGGGCAGCTGGTTGGAAGAATAAGTGACATTAGTTTTACCTCCCATCAAGGCCAGCCCATCACTCTGGGCTGAGGTTTAACTTGCATTTAAACAAATAAATAAATACAAGCCAAAATGCTGATTTTCTTGGCATTTAGCCTCTGTACGTCACATGCCCTGAGGGAGGTGACAGAGCAGATTTGCTGGCAGTGGAGGGCAAGGCCTTGGCTGGGAGCTGCCAGTGGCTGTGGGGCAGGTTTGATCTCTGGGAGAGGTGATGGCACTTTGGACGCCTGCAAGTCCCCTGAAAGTCCTGTACGTTAGGAGCTGGGATTTGTTATTTTGCTTACAGGAGGCTGGGACACATCAGTGGAGGAGAGAAACCCGCCTGGCTCTCCAGGGTGGGGGGCTGGCACTGGTCCTGATGCTCGCCAGAGCCCCTGGGTGCCCCTTACCCCGGCAGATCCGGTGCCGAGCGGGTGTCGGGGCTGGGGTGCCCGCAGGCACCCTGCTGTGAGTGCAAACCACCACCCAGGCCATCACGTCTCCATTTTACCCATCTCTACAATGCAGATGGTGAGTTGGGAGGGGAGAAGCTCAACAGTGGGATTAGCCCAGGTTGGAGCCACCTCGAGTCAAGTTCAAGGCAGCTAAATGAGCCACACGAGCATCCTCCCGTCAGTGGGGGTTTCACCCAGAGGAGCTTTTCCTACCACCCTGTTTTGCCTGCAAACCCCATACCTTGCTGACTGAAGTTCAGTGCTGCTCAGCTTCACCTAGGTAAACTATTAAAACAGGCTGATGTGCTCAAAATGAGGTTTGCAGCATTATCAGCCCCTGAAGTTCCTGTACTTAACGGCTTGCCAATAATATCAGGATGTGTGTGTGGGTGAGAGGGAGGAGGGATGGGAAGGAAGAGTCACAAGTGTCCCGCCTGCACCGTTCACGGGGTTGTACTGTTGCTGTGTGGAGGGAGCAGCATTCCCCAGGGCGCAGTGCCTTGCCTGCAGGAGAGGGGAGCAGAGCGGGGGCAAATGGAGCTGGACCTGCGCAGGCAGCCTCGAGCCCCTGCCCTGCAAGATGTGCATGTCTCTGCTGCACTGGTCAGCTGTGTTTGGTCTGGAAACTCCTCAGCGCTTCATCCACCAGTTCAGAGTTAAACCTCGAGTTTTGTTTAGGTTTCATGACTTTAATCCATTTCCCCATCTGACTTCAGCCCCAATATGGTGCGGGGTTACCCTTATGTTTGCAGTGGGGGTGGCCCTGTAAAGGAGACTTTGTGATCCTGCCAGCAAAACACACTTCTTGCTAAAGATGGGATGGCACAAGTCCTGGCATATCTGGTCAAGGAGACTTTCCTGGAGGAGAGAAGAGAGTTAGGGAGGGATCTTTTGTGGGATTTGCAAAGATGCTGCAGCATGATGGAGGCTTCATGCTGATCCTAGTTGGTCTCTGGTTTCCCTGCCCCTGGGGATAGTAGCTCAACACAGGAGGCGGATCCAGCCGTGTGTGAAAATGGCAAGCAATTAAAGTTGCTAACGATTAAGTCCTGAAGTGTCTTCTGGTGAGGAAGGTAGTTACCGGACCTCTTCTCCTGTAAGGTTGGTTTTACAAGGACTGTTCTATTCATTGCCAATGCACTCTCTGTAATTGCACTCTGCCCATTATTTTTTTTACTGCTGTTGTGTATCCATTGTACACGCTGTGAGTGTTGCTATAAAATGGATATAGAAGGCTGTGGAAGGAATCCGTGGCTGGAAATAGGTATGGTTGCTGTGCAGCACTCTTCTGTGCTCCAGGGAGTCTGGAACTGGGACCAGTCCTGGAATTGACCACCAGTCCTGACCAGGACAAATCCAAAGAGGTTCAGCTGCAGACCTCCAGGCGGGGGGTTGAGTGGAGATGGTTTCCTGTGACACACACAGATCTTCTTTAAGAGTGACCATAAAGCTTCTTGCATTGTCACTAAGCAGGATCCTTGGCTAAGAGCAGTTCCTTTCCAGCTAAAAAACGTTTTCAACACATTTATTTTGGCAAGTATGTATCCTCACAGACTTACTCCTCAGAGAGTCTGAAAAATATCATTGACATGTTTTCCTGTGCGGCTGCTTTGTAGGCTTGGGAGATGCTGAGGTCACCCCATAAGCATCTGCTAATGAAAGCAAAGGCAGTTTCTTTTGCCCCCTCCCCACCATCGGCTTTGCATAATGAAGATGGAGTTCTGATGTGCATAGCTCTGCTTAATAGTCACCTGTGGGGCTTGCTGGTTTTTGGGGTGCACCTGCCTTGTGATTTCTCATTGACTTTGCCTGTGCAGTACTTCCCTTGGGGGTCCCTCTTGTGCCACTGGCCACCCACACACCATCTCACCTTTGGGTGCGACAACAAGGCATAAACAGCTTTCTCTCCTGTGCAGGGTCAGTGCAGAGGTTGACAATCAAAGGTGCTGGAAAGGTCTCTCTGAAACGCCATCCTTGCCCCAAGTGTGGAGAAGGGTTTCGGGCTCAGATGGTCCAAAACAGGGGGGCTTGGAGGTGGGGGGATCCTGGTACTGGGGGCCAGGAGGGCTCAGGGCTGGAGGCACCGCCGTGGGCTGTGCCTGGGGAGAGGTGCACTCAGGTGCTCTCCGACAAACCACATCTTTCTGCACCCCACCAGAGAGGGGGGGGAAGCACATGTGTTTTTTAACTTGTGGGCCACAGAAAGTGCCGCTCGGCCCAGGTGCTCCACGTAGAGCTGGTTTACGTTGCAGAGTTGGACCCCGCTTGGCTGGGACGTGCTGGTGGTGCTTTTGTGCGCACATTCAGCAGTGCTGGCACTGGTCTGGAAGCAGGCAGAAATATCTATTTAATTGTTTTTATTGGCGTGCGTTTCATAGGATTGCAGCTGCTCAGGTGCAGCAGAGAAACTGCTGCTCGGACTACTGAAAGATTTCCTTGTGCTGCTTTGCTACAAGTTAAAAATGCAGGGTTGCAAGAGAGTTTTGTTTTAAGAGTGTGTCTTTTGTTTTAAGAGAGTGTTTCCCAAAGCTAGGCTGTTGCAGAGCCTCATGGGGATGTTGTTAAATACCATGGGGTGTATCACCCCTGTTACATCCTGGCTGTGATTTACCTTTCTGCTCCCTGGGTGAGCAGTGCCACCAGCCTGGAGTGAAGGTGCCCTGAGCTTGGCTTGGCTGCTCTGGCCGAATCCCTCCACGGTGGGTGCAAAGTCCCTGGTGCTGGGCTTTGGCAGAGCACGTGAGAGGCAAGAGCATCTTCCCTCCTCCCCAACCTGCTGCTCACGCGATTCCTGGTGGCACCAGTGCCACGGGGACGTCCCACTGCGAGGGGGAGGGCTGCCGATGGCCCCGCTCACAACACTTGACACTGATTTTCAACCACAACGTTTTCAAATCTAGTTTTCTTCTGAGTCAGAGACCTGGGCCAAATCGTTTCCTAGTGATTGGTTGTGCTGTTACCCCGGAGGGTTTGGAGGTTTTTTCCCCTTTCTTTTTGAGAAAGATGTTTCTGGATTCCCCTTTTGATTTTATCCATCTGTTATCATCAACGTGGAGCTGAAGTGAGGAGAAAATCATACTGCTTTCTTGAGCAAAGCATTGGTACATGGGAATTTTTAAAAAAATGCGATAATGTGTTGAAACATAAAATTATACGGGCTGTTATTTTCTTGTCTCATAGTCTCCAGAAATACTCAGTTCAGATTTGAGCTAAAGATAAAGCAGGGCATGCAGCTAACCCTTGGGCACTGTGCAGTGCACTGTGCTAAATGCCATAAGTACTCTTCTGCAAAATCATCATCTTTGTGTTATCTGATGATGTAGCTTGCTGTTTCCCCACTGAATTTCTATCAGAATTAATCTTGTGAGAATTTTTGCAAGTTCCAGACCACAAATAAAAGCAAATCATAATTTTTCAGAGGACGTGTCTAAAATTTGGCACAGCATGAGGTGCTTCTTTCCAGAGATGAGTAATGTAACACAATAGTATGATTTTAATTAAATTCAGCAGCTTTTGGTATGCTCCAATGTGTCTTGTTCTGCAGGGAGAGAATTGATTCCATTCTGCTTTATAAAAATGGCTCTTGGGCATTAATAGCATGGGTTTCATCCATCTCGCAGTACTTTACCCAAATCATTCCCCGACTCTGTTCCCATTTCACAGATGAAAACCAAAACTCAGAGGTGCTGCCCAGGTTGAGAGCAGGGCTGGAGAAGCAGCTCGAGGTCACCGCTTTGCTCATCCCTGGTCAGCTCACAGCCACTTCTTGCTACATCAGTAAATTAAATGCTGCTTTAATCTGCCTAATCCCACTGAAACCGACGATGAAGGCATCTTCAGTTGCATGTAAATGTCTTGGAAAACCACATGGTTTTCTTTGGACGGCTCCGGGGGGCTGTGCTCGTGAAGGCATGATGGCATGCCCAGGGGACCCGCCACAGCTCTGGGGTGCCAGAACTGATGGGGGACCCATGGGGACAGGGTGATCCCATGCTCAGGGAATGACTTGCCATCCTGGAGAAAAAGAGTTAAAAAAAAAAGAGGAGGCAGAGGGGAAGGTTGGAGCTATCAAAATGACATGCTGTAAACAACCGAGGTCTGAGTGCTTCCCCTGGAGAAATATATTTTGGGACTGAAGCATCATTAAACCTCAGCAGTGGGACAGACAGACTCATCTGGAGGTGCAAGAGCTGAGGCCAGCTGCTAACCCCCCCCCCCCAAACTCACACAGAAAGCACAGCTTGAAGTCCAAAATCTTGGTGAAATCACAGACTGCCATGGGTTTTCTTTATATTGCCACGATGTTTTCTTCAAAATGGAGCTGTCAGAGGATCTGTATGCCCAGCCATGGGTTTTGTGAGTTACTGCAAGATGTAATTGCAGTCTGTGGATACCATGCTATGGAAATGTTTTTTCTGCCAGATCCTGAGCCAGGAAGACTTGACACAGCCCTGTCCATCCCAGCAGAGCTGTAGAAGCTCCTCTGCACCAGCTTGAGGCTCTGGTCCTTTCCATTTATGAAGAAATCCCTGGCAGAAGATGGGAGCAGCTCAGGTTTCACAGGTGCCATGTACTCCCACCTGCTTTTTAAAGCGCCGAAGTGTAATCACTGAATTTAGGAAAATGGGGGGAGATTATCACGCCGGTGTTGAGAGGCTGGAGTCCTGCTTCTAGCAAGGGATGAGCCACCTCCTTTAGTCTTCTGTGGGTGTTTGCACAAGTCATGAAAACCTCTTTGCAGATCTGCCTGACAGATGATCTCCACCAAGAGCGGCCTCGGATGGGAACCACAGATTGGGACGGAGGGCAGTGAGTGGGACATTTCCACCCTGCCTGCTTCTCACCGGGCTTTCTGTTCCCAGGGCTGATGTTTGGCTCCAAGAAATCAGAATGGAGTCAGGCAAAATAGAAAATGAATCATGCCAGATCCTCCCTGCTCTCTCCCACATGGATTCGAGGCTAAGATGCTACCGTACAAAATTACCAGACGAAAGCTGACTCATCCCTGACCCTCTGTATTCTCTGTGATGGTACTGTGGAGGTGAACAGCTGCCTTCAGTTGCTAGGACAAGGCACCCAGATGCTGAAATATGTTCATAAATAAATAAATCTTCCTGCTTATTGCTGTTAGAATTGCAGCCTACCTGGCTCTTCCCATTAAATAATTCAGAGAGCAGCCGGGCAGTGCATCGAGCTGCACCTTCTCCCCACAGAGAGGATCATGCAGGGGAGAGCGCGGGGGCGGCGGATGAGGATACGGCATGGGCTGGATCACAGGGTAACCCGAGTGACCGCTGAGAGCAAGGGAGGGCTTTTTCGTTAGGTGCCTCATGAAATATTAATTGATTATCCCCCTGGGTGATGTACTCTGGCTGTGGACTGTTGCCTTTCCTTGGGAGAGCACCTTGCATTTGCAGGGCGCTGTGCATGCGCAAGCTCTCCGACGCAGAAAGCAGCTGAAATGTTTTGTAAGATCAAGGGGGTGCATTGCATTGCGTGCCAAGAGCGATCATTTGCTGTAAGTCTTGTCCTCAAGAGGAGAAGCTCGCTTTAAACTCCATGACAAATTACTTGGTCTTTCTTTCTCTTTTAGGCTCTAAAACAAACACATTGATCCTATTTCTGTTCTCTTCTTTGATCTCTGGAAGCGATGCTCTTGAATGCTGTGGGGTTTGTCTGTGAAGAAGTCTACTCTGGGAGGTTTATTATCTCTAAGAGCCTGTTCCATCGGTGTTTGATGTTGCTGGGGCTTTTGCTCTTCGTCTGAGTGGGATTGGGTTTGCTGCAGCCCAGGCACCAGCTGGGAGGATAAATGTCTCAGCAGGTGGTTTTTCATGACAGTGGAGGAAGGACCAAAGTTGGATGCTTAACTAGGGATATTAAATAACAGATACTTTCAAATGAGTTCAAATGAACTGGGATCTCTGCAAACCTGTTGGGTTTCAGTGGACTCAAAGTACTTTACTCATTACTGTTGGGCATTCCCAGTTTACAAAGTGAAGTTGCAATGTACCTGGAGATCTGTAAGATTTTCTGAGGGAATCAGTAGGTTTTAGACCCCTTGACTTCCAACATTTCTGTTCTTATTTAAAAAAACAATGATAAACTGGTCTCAATCAACGTGGTTGCTCTTGGGGAGCTCATGACTGGAGGATGTACAACACTGTCGCCCAACCAGATGGAGATGCTTCTCCCTGCGTGATTGCGGCCAAGCTGATAATCTGCATGAAGGTGTCCAAATGCAAGTCCTGAGCTGGACCTGGATGTGCAGAAGGAAAACCCTTGTGAGAAATGCTGGGTTAAGAGTTTGGCCTGTTGGTTTTTCTTAGCGTTGCCTTGATGTGGATTTGGTGGGGCAGGACTGAGAGCAGGGCTCTCCTCCCCCAGCCTTTCCCCACCACATCTAATCTAGTTTTGGAGCCAGCTCCAGTGGAAAATGTGGCCCTGAGGGGAGCCACGAAGGTGACCTGATGGGAAGCAGCAAAACCAGCAACACGGGGAATAATTGATGGGAGAGGGCTGGGATGGGCAGTTCACCTCGCGCCTCCTCCCAGCACCACCTTTGCCCCTGGTGCTGATGCGAGTCTAGGTAAAAAAGTGTTTAATATGTTTTTCTGTAGCTGGCTTCTGGAGGTACATCCTCATCAGCTCATTGCTGGAGGATTAATTTTTCCTGTGTTCAGCAAGGAAAAATAATGTAAATGGATATGTAAGGGATCCGAAGCCAAAAGTAGGGAGATGTTTTAAATAATGGCTATAATTAGTAGGGCTATATTAAATTATGGCTTTTGGGGAAGAGCGAGAACCATTTGGGTGAGAGCTGCCCAAGGCCCACAGCATGGTCCCAGCCTCAGGTGAGTTGTCCTGCAGTCTGGAGGCTGGGACCCTGATTTGGAGAAGGGGAGATGAGCTGTGAGGAGATGGCTGCTCTGCTCCCACAGCGGTGACATGGGGACACGGGTGGCCTCTCTAGAGCCACTTATGACATGGGCAGCTGGGGACAGAGGCACGAACAAAGGGCAAACCCAAGGCTTTCTCCAAAAAGCTGTCCTTCAGCTCTAGATTTTAGATGGTCCATTTAGTAATCCTCTCCTCGGTGTGACTTTCCTTCTAATTGCATTTTGTGCATCCTTATTTAGCCATTAGCTGCTATTGCAGAGATACAGGTTATTAATTCCTCCCCTGCCTTGACTTTCACTCGGGTGCTTTGCCCACGGTGAAGGTGAAGCTGGGAGGGCTGATGGAGCTGCTGTCTCCATGAAACTCTCATTAGAAAATACCTTTTTCTCTTTGCTGTCTCCTTGTCTTACATGGGGGGGTTTATCACAGGAACTAATTATACCTCAAGCCCAGATTTATGGTTGGAAACGTGTGCTTGTGATTTTAATATTCTTTATGGCTCTTTTACTTTTTTCTTTCTGGCATGGTGAGCACTGGAGAAGGAAATAGAGATGAAGAGTGGAAGATGCATGTAAAAGAAAGGAGGTCGTGCCTTGTGGTGGATTTTTTTTTTATTATTATTTTAACAACTGGTGTTTAAATAGAGGTCACCTCTGATTTCTCCTTTCTTGCCGGAGCTGTGTGGGATGGTGTAGCCCTGCAGCAGTGGCTGCCATATCCCCATCGGGGCTGAAGTCCAAGACAGGTTCCCATGATCGGCTCAGCCACATGCAGGAAGAGCTGGTGGCTTTTTTGGATGCTCTTTACGTGGCTTTTGTGTTTGTCACTAATCCCCAGGGGATGTCAGGGGAGAGAAAACGCACTCAAACACACGTATTTTGTAACGATCCTGGGTGCCTCCTGGTCTCTCACTGCACCTCTATGTGTTGACACTTCTCTCCAAAGTGGGTGTCCTCCCACATTTTGCAAATGCATGGTCAGCTGTGCCAGATGTTGGGACGATTGCCCAATGGCACCTGCCTTGCAATGGGACTATGAGAGCAGGCACAGCCCCGTCTGTTCTTCCCACCCATCGCTCCCCTCCCTCCTGCGCTGCCGCTTTGCACGTGGCCATGGTTAGACATGCCAACCCTGGGTGCTCTTTGGTTCCCACAGGTTTGCATTTTGTGCAGGGGCATGGAAGCCGTGATAGATGGTGGAGCATGAAATCATCCTGCTCTCTGGCTGGAGTCACCGTGGCTCTTTTCTCTCCTGGGCTTACCACCTGGTCGTGGTTTTAATTGAACTCGCTGCAGGTCGGAGCACTATTTCAAAACACTTGGTCTGAAGCTGCTCACTAAAGGAATGTGAAACATAGCAGAGGAGGGAAGGCAAATTAATGGTAGAGGCAGGATCCAAAAATAGCAAATTTGGGGGCTAGCCAGGCTATGTATTAAATCTTTCAGGAGAGGCAATCTGACGTGAAACAGGGAGGGTGGGAGGGAAGAGAAGGAAATTGCTCTTGGGAGCAGTTAAAAGTTCACATGTATCCAGTTTTGCTCCCCCACAGCATCAGCATCCCATCCCGTGTGGCTCTCAGCCTGGGGACCCCCGGCTGCCTTCGCTGCGATGCCCACGGGGGACAGATCGAGCTGCCCCACTGCAGCCTGTGTTCCCCACGCTCTGCCTTGCTGTGACCGTGGGGACCCCCGGCCCGACGCAGCCGTAGTCGCAAGGTGCATCCAGCCCCAGCAGAGCCACAGCCTGCCCTGGCCTTGTGCCAGCAATAATACATTGGGTTTAATTAAAGCAGTATTTTTCATCTCCTTCATACATTATTTGGTTATTACTTCAGAATGAGCCAAGGAATTCTTGTATTCCCCCCACTCCCTCCTTTTCCCTTTTAAGATGCTTTCTCCCCCCTTCCCTCTGCCCTTTTGATGCCCTTTCCCTCATCCCCAGGGTTTTTGACTTTTTTCAGCTATCACAAAGTTGTGAAGATGAGGCAGCCCAGGGTTTGTAAGGAGTTATTCATTCTGGTAGGATCATCTGCTTGCGGCGGTGGGAGATGGGATGAGGCTCAGGGTGCCCCAGCCATGCCCTGGCCGAATGGGGCAGGAGCTCGTGGGCAGAAAGGCTCCATCACGGATGAAGGAGAGGGAGTTTCTCTGTCTCAGCAAGTCCAACACCGGACTTGAATTAGATTTCTGCCGAGCTGTTTGTGTGGTACCAGCACAGCGGGGAGCGGCGGCTCAGACGTGGGGTCTCCAAGATGCTGTTAGATGATGCAGCCCCTCACTTCAGTGCTCAGATGGTGCCCTGTGGTGAACCAGCATCCCACCTGGTTTCTTGTCCTGATGTGCCAGCACTGCCTGCGGGAAGCAGCGGAGATGATGTTGTCCTGGGAGCTAATGCCTCAATAGGAAAGAATGTATTTGCAATGAATATTTTGTTCTGAAACACCCTCTGCTCAACGGGGTGCTCGAGGCTGGGCTGGGTTCAGCTGGGGCTGCAGGGGATCTGCTGCGAGGGGTGAGACACCAATAACACTGTCATTCCTCTCCTCCCCCAGGCCCTTCCCGTCGGAGGAGACCACGGAAAATGATGACGACGTATATCGGAGCTTGGAGGAGCTGGCGGAGTAAGTGGCCTCGCCTTCTCACGGGGAGGGGACACGAAAAGGGAAAAGTTGCAGTGTAGTTCCAGCAGAGTCAGATAAAATTTGACAACGGGGCTAGGAGGGCCAGGCTGGCTGCTTTGATCGTCTTGCCAGGAGATTTTTCTGCTCTTACAATAGTCCGTCTTTTCCCATGTAGAGCCCTGGGAGACGTCACTTTTAATTGGGTTGAGTTTACGAGTGGCTCGGTGGGGGGTGAGGAGAGCCAAGCCCACGGGGAGCCCCTCTGCCTGCTAAATCCCATCGTTAGCTGCAAAACCCTGGGACATAACTCATCCTCCGAGCTGACTGAAGCCGAGCCGCTCGCTGGGACTGGGGTACCCATTGCTAACTCCGTGCTGGACACCCCCCCCACCCCCCCCTCGTGGCATTTCTGGGGCTGCGTGGGTGCTGGCACCTGGGGCTGCATCCCTCGTGAGTGATTTTTGGACCACACCAGCCGGCCCCAGGTCAGGCTCTCGCAGGGGACCCACCCTGCCTGTCACTGGTGGTGTGGTGGGGTGCAAGGTGATGCTGCTGGGGTTTCTGTGTCTATATTTATCTGGATCTCTGGTGTCTGTGTTTTGCTGGTGGTGGTGGTGATATAAAGGGCTTTTAAAAGCAACCTTGAACTACAACATATATGGTGAAACACGGCGCTATCGGAATTTGATGGCAGCATTCCCATCGGCCAGGGTTTTACTTATGAAGTACAGTCTGTTTCGTATGGAGGAAAAGTCTGTATGGGTGGATATGTAGCTTTATACAGTTAAATATTATTGTTCTACAACATAAATAATAAGGCTTCTTAATCCAATGAATTCCTTATGGCTTCAGTTATTACAAAAGTAAATCATGAATTACTGATCGAGGGAACAGAGTACCCTGGAATCCCCTGCTCGCGGTTTGCTCCCAGCAGCTACAGTTTAATAAAATTTTAACTTATAAAGGCTTCCTTTCAAGAATAACATTTTCCCCCCCCTCTCCTAAAGTTTTCAAAATCCCTTTAATATTGGATTTTAAAATTGCTGATTCTCACACATAGGCGGGCTTTTAATTGGAGAAAGGTTTGTGTGTGAACTCGCACACAGGCGCTGGTGAGGTTGGCAGCCCTCTCCTAGAAATCAGGGTTTCAGCACGGTGTGCTCGGAGCTCGGAGCAGGTCAGTAGGTGTTGAAGATGGGTTCCCAGCTTTCGCTGCTCTGCTGCCGGTGGTGCAGCTCCCACAGGAGCTCTGGGGAGCTTCCCAAACTGTTCCTCGGACCTTTGCTCATGGCTGTGAGTTGGTCCCTCTGTGAGAGGGCCTTAGATGCCCAAGTCCTGTGCTCAGGTGACTTAGAGGCTTATTTCTTACTGATCACCCTGTTCGGTTGCATTGTCTCCAACTTTTTTTTTTTTTTCCCATTCTTTGCAAAATCCTCTTCTTTACATCTTTAGTTAAGAGCACTGGGGAAAGGTGTATGTAAATCAGCACGGAGATATTGCACAAATTCCTTCATCCAGATCTGCACTCCCCATGCAGCCGGGTTCTGAACGGAAAGACAACCTGTGAAATGGAGTTGTAGTTCACCCGTAACTGTAGAAACCCCAGAAATGCCCTGGAGAGCCCCTTAGCATGAGTGTTGGTGCTCCCGCTGCCTGGTGACACATCAGCAATAGTCCCCCTTTCTCCCTTTGACAAGGAAACTTTCATTGGAAATTTGCTGGTCACAATGGTGCGTACTGGGCACTGATGCTGGGCGCTGGCAAACCGCGGGGCCGCATGAGAAAGCTCTTTCTTAGCTGCTGCCGATCTCCGAGCGGCTGAACAAGGGCGTCATTCATGAGCTGGGAATGATTCAGTCCATCCAGCATCTTTGCATTTAATATTGCTGACGATCCAGCAGCCTTGGGAAGATCTGAGTGCATCAGAAATGCTTTACTGGAGGCGAGGAAATGATTTTCACAGCAAGCAGGGAAGTGACCCGGTGTGTGGAAGGACCCGCTACCAAACAGCACAGCCAGGCACAGCAATCCTCCCTTTTGCAAGAGACACCCCACCGTCCCTGGGTGTTTTGTCCACTTGGCACCACCAAGTCACTTCCTGGGAGAGAGGAATCTCCCAAAGGGACCTCTTTTGGTGTTGTGCTGCTGGGATAAAAATCTCAGGATAAATATTGAGCATGTTCTATCAAGACTTTTTGGAGGCTGGTAAAAGTAGGTTTTGGTTTTTTTTTTTGGATAATATGAAAATGCTTCATTTCAACTTTAATTACTTAAATTGAATGGTTTGGCATCCCCCATTTGAGATTTTGGGTGAATTCCTGTTCTGCAAAGCATTCAAAATACAAACATTGTTGTGACAGAGGTGCAGATTTGGGAAGCAGGAGGAACCAGGCTTTGTCCCCGTTGTCCCCACGATGCTCTAAAGAGCGAGGACCTTCATGCCAGCACGGAGCAGCCACGGCAGCCGGGGACAAAAGCCAGTGCCGGGGCTGGGAGCGGATCAATAGCAGTGCCACGAGGGCCGTTTACGCGCGCTGCAGAAACAGGCTGTCTGCATGCAAGCGAGAGGTGGCTGCGGGGTGCTGGTGTATATAAAGGATGTTCATGCCTTGATGAACCCATTGTGCTTTCACCTTTGGGGTGTCGCAGAGATTATGCTGGGCTGCATGCAGCTCCCCAGCGCTGGGTCAGCCATCCAGCAGAGCAAGGCAGATAATTGCTTGGAAACAGCTATTTATTTATTTAAAAAAAAAAAAAAAAAAAACCAAAAACAAAAACCAAAAAACAAACAAACAAACCAAAACAAAAACAACCCCCAAACCCCCAAAGAATTAGTGATGGAAAGGGGAGGGGAGCTAAAAGGGTATCAAGTTCTCAAATTCCCTGTCCTCAGCCCGCTGGCCCCTCCGTTTGCTTTGCCATCGGCCAGATGGCAGCATGCAGAGAGCCCAGGCAGATGGCGAGGGCTGGCCAGTTTGCAAATGGTGCTGGATCAATACTGGGAGGAGCAGTAAAGGGACGTTTGTCCTCTGCTGCCTGATTTATTTCAGCATGCCCTAACGCCAGACCCTTGAGCAGCAGCCGGTTTTGGGGGAGTTTGCCCAGGAAATGAGCAGGGCTTTGCGATGGCAGCACACGGGTGCATTTGCTGGAGCCTGCCCCCAAAAATCAAAGCGACCCATGTCCTGATGAAGCTCCCGTGGGTCTGCAGGGATATGAGCTACCACCTCCCACACAGCTGGGCACCGATGGCAGTAGGAAAATATCCACCTTACTGCTGAGCATCTTCCCCACTGACCACTTTTCCATCTCTCTTGACGGCTGTTTCAGCTGCCCCAAACCATTCTGGTACTTCTGAAGTTATACTTAACATTTAACCTAAATTTTCTCTGCTGCCGCTTAAGCTCTCTCCAGTTATTTTGTCTCATTAAATTTATGAGACCAATTAATCCTGGTCCCTCTTTATCACGAACCTTCTCCACTTCATGGCACTGTCCCTCTGCACTGGCACGAAGCCTGGCAGGCTGGGGTGGATTACACGTAGGGTGGGGTTTGTGTTGTTTGGTAGCTATTTGAAGAATTCAGAGTCAGGCAGAAGAGCGGTGAATGATTTGACATGAAACCTTTAATTTGCATAACTTCTACCTTTTTTTCTCCCTTAAAAGTGAATTGCTTTGAGGGTAGAAGTTGTAGTGTTGTAAAAAGGACAAAGAAAGTGTTTTAATCAAAGCAGCTCGCCTCCAAACCCTGCACTGGAGCCGGTGTGTGCCCCCGGGGGGGCTTTGTCTCGCAGGTTGGTGTCCCTTGGTCTTGTTTTGAGCCGCAGCTTGCTGGGGATTTATCCCCAGCAAAAGTATTGGGGACAGTGGTGTATTTCCAAACCTTTCATCTTAGAGAAGGGGAGTTGCAGAAGATCTGACCTCAGTTTCTCAAGTGATGCAACTCATTTGGGCCCAGACTCTGCCAACAGCCTGTCTCCTGCCAAGAGCTTCTCACTGAAGTTTCTCCTACTTCTTTCACTGTCACCAGAATTGCCTCCTTGTATCTTCCAAAATAGTGATGTGATCAGCAGAATTTCTCAAGCGCATTAAAAAAAGTAATGAACAGAGGAGCCAAGGTGAGATGATAAGTTAGCTGCCACTTTTCTCATTATTTTTGCTGTGTTGGAAAAACCACACATGCCAGCCAGTTAAACAAATGGCCCCGTGGTACAAGGCACTTCAGCCACAGCACTTGTAAACATGTCTTTCTTCTTTGTCAGCAGTAAAAATTTTTGTATGTCCAGCTTGTGCCATCTCTAAGATTGTGTTAGTTGCTATAACTGTGTGAGGTTCATTCTTGGGATTATAATGTTCCACTTTGAATGGGGAACGTAAGAACTGACTAGAATAGATGGCAAAAGGCTTCTCTTGCTATTTCCAGATGCGTCTCCATCCAAGTACAACATGGCTAATTAAAACCCTGAAAGATCTCGAGTTCAACAACTGCACATCTTGCACTCCTTCACCCTGAAACCTTAGCCTGCCAGATGTGCTGCAAATAAGGACTCTGCTTGTCCTCGTCTGACAGAGACCGTGAATGAGGGGGTTAGTCAGATGAACTGTCTATTTATAGCTGTAAGTGCAGAGTAAGAATGAGAAAGTGGAGGATTACTTGGGGCAAACGGGAGCCTCGCAGCTGCTGGGCAGCTGTCTCAGGGACCCTGCAAATGCGCTTCCAGCTTGGACCTAGAGGTGGCTCTGAGGTCTTCTGGCTCTTAACCTCGGCCACAGGGCTGGAGATTTGGGGTTGTCTTTTGGTTGTCTTATTTTAGCTCTTTTCCCTCCTCCTCCTCCTCCTTTTTCTTTTGCTCTTCCTGGTGGTTCTGGCTCTTTCATCAGCAGAGCGAAAGCAGCGCCGTGGTTTGGACAGGGTTTTGGCATGGTGGGTTTGCCCTCAGGGCCTCACTTGGGCTCATCCTTGAATTCTAGAGGCTGGTACAGACTCATCAACTTCCTAGAGCCCTGGAGCAGCTTGTATGGATGAAGAGGTCCTTCAGTGGCCCTCGAGAACCTCAAAGCTTCCCCATTTACCCTCCTGATCCACAGTGTCATTGCAGACATGATGTGCAGCATTTCTTTAGCATAAAGGACTTGCTGCAGATTATTTATTGGGGCATCATGGGCTGTCTCTGTTCATCCCCTGGTGTGGGCAGCCCAGTCCAGAGCTCATCTTCTCCCAAAGTCCAAATGCAGACTATCCCCTCTGTTTTGGCCCAGTGCTGAACTCTGGAGGGCTGGTCCCCAGTGGTGGAAACAGTGGGACGAGTGCCTTCACTCGGGGCAATGAGGTTCTTCAAACTCAGCTTTGGCATCCTATTTGGGGAGATGGTGCTAGGGATCACGGAGAGACCCTTCCCTTCCCCAGCTTGCTCCTTCCATGTCCCTGTTTTTCCCTTACTCCAAGGCAGCAGCCTGGCCTTGGTCCCTCTGTTAAGGGAGCTGCTCTTTGGCATGGCTGCTGCCTGCTTGGGAGGGCATTTGTGCAGAGTGGGCATTGCCAGGGAGTTAGAGCCCAGCCAAAAGCATTGTTGTTGCCTGAAATTGCCTTAGATATGAAGAGCTTTATTCTTCTTGCTGTGAATGAGCTTTCCTGGCTAGGCAAGATGCTGCCAACCTAAAGCTGGTTACATCCATCCTAATAACAGTAATTGCAAATGCTGGCGTTAACTCCGAAGGGCGAATAAAATCCCTGTCCTAAACCCAGAGATGTCAATGAATCTCCTAATCCAGGCAGTAGGTTGTAAGGTCTGACACTCACGGGTAAGTCGCAGACTCTGCTGCTTTTATTGAAGAATTAAATTGCTTTTCTTTGTGAAGAATGAGGTGAGGATCTGGCCTTCCTTGCTCAAGTTGTTCAGTCTACGTGTGACATGCTTGGGATGCTGAATTTATTGCTTCCCACAGCAGGGGACTATGCTAAACACCGAAAATACCTGCCCCCGCTTTCCCTCCCCTTTTAAAATGTAGTGTGATAAGTTGCCACTGGCTAAAATCATCCTGATACCTGTTCTCTTTTTTAATGACAGGGGAGGGTGCATATTTTTGACTCTGACAGATGAAATGCAGAGACTGGTGAAAAATCAATATGTGCAAAGCAGTGGTGTCAACAGCCGTACACGCACCGGCAAAGCTCGGCCGCTCTCAGGCTGCTCCGGGAGAGGCTAATCTGCACATTTTACTGCTCTCCATAAAACTGGCAGCCTCTGGTGTTTCTCAGAGATGTACTAGGAATGTGTTTTAATAAATAAGGGTCCACTGGACAAAAGTATTGTTGTTTCAATACCACCATGGCTGTTGGGTTTGAGCATTTTTAGTGCCTCTTCCCTAAGCTCTGAAATGGAAGTGTCTTTCTAGATGGCCACAGGACAAAGGAGTTGTCCCTATTTTTTGTCCCAGGCCAGAAATGAGAGATGGGAAGGGCTTGTACTGGTGCTGATGAGCAGGAACAAGCGGAGCAGTGGGTGCTCAGCTCCTTCATTAGAGCAATAAGAGCATCGAGGGGCAGGATATGGCCCCACATGATGGGTGCAGTGTTCGTGTCAGATGGCACTTGGCAGCTCTGTGGACAAATTTGCTGTGTTGTCCCTCAGTAGGTGTTTCTGCCCCTTTCCTGGTGACGCAGAGGAGCTCCAGGTAGGGCCAGGTCAGGCCAGGTCCGTAGGGCACCCGTCCTTCTCCAGGCAGCCTGTGATTTAGCAAAACCCCTTCGGTACCCCACGCTGCCACCTGGGTTTCTCACAGTGATGTCCTGGTCTAGATCCTTCTAGGCATGCTCCAGACTTCCTAGCCGTGCTCCAGACCTCCTGGCTCCTTGGTGGGGGAGAAAAGGAGGGCTTGCCAAGGCTCAGACCCCCGTGGAGCAGCAGGCTGGGGACAGGCGATCGTGGGCTCCGAGGCTTGGATGCGGTGCCCGGTTGTGCTTGTGTGCAGGAGGGCAGATCCAGGAGGCAGGGCAGCCCGGGGACACCTCGGGAGGATGACTCCTCCTTCTGCCCGTAGCCCAAAACAGTTGCTGAGCGCTCTCGCAGCCGGCGACGCGCAGCTGTGGCACAAAGCGGGCTCTGCTCCGGCAGCAGCATCACCGCGGCACTCGCCGCGCTCGTGTCGTACCCAGCCGGGCTCGTGCTTGCGACATTAACCCAGCCGTACGTTTCCTAACGACCCCTGAGCCGGGGAAATGATATATGGAGAGACAGCCAGCAATCCGAGAGGTGTGGGCGCGAAGGGAGGATTAATCAGGAACCGGGAGTTACTTGCTCTGGATAAGGAGCGGAGCTGAGAATATAAATATTGGTACAGATAATAACGGTGATGGCAACGCTTGGGAAGGGGAAGATGGATCACCAGCTATTAGTGGGCATTATTACAGCAGCTGCAATGCATCACTCTGGAAGAATGGGACGGATACATCATGCCAGTGTATTTATTTAAAATCCCCAAACTTTTATTAAATAAATCTGGTTTTAAAAATAGATTTAACTGTATTTAGGAAAGAAATAAAGCCTGGTTTTGCAAACAGATGTTCTGTGTTGCTCCATTGCTGTATAATATAGAGATGTTGAGTGTTACAGTTTGAGCACGGTTTTACACCTAAATATATTGGTATGTAATTAATACCCATGTTGAAAGAGAGCTCGTAGCATATGTGAACACTGTTTGATATTCCAGCATTTCACACTGTCCTGATCCCATGGGATTGACTTCAGTGGGAGCCGTTAGCAATCAGCACCTGTAGATCTAAGCGCTGAAATTATTATTGTTAATTGGTATTCATTATGGGTTGAATTTTCAAGAGTGTTCTAAGACTTAGGAGCCCCTGAGGGGATTTCTAAAGGCTCAGATGACAATTAAGTACCTAACACCATCACCTTTAAATACAAGTTGGGCACTACAATTTGGTGGTGCCTTTAAAGCCTGTGCTTATGGGGGCGTCTCTTAAGTGATGTGGCCGGTTCTGAAAATGTGACTTTTTCACTGCTTAATTTATCTCTGATATAAATGTTATCACTGGGCTCTGCTCAGCGTTGGGACTGAGCATCACTGAGCTGATTAAAAAAATCACTCAGTTGCCCATCAGTGCAGGGATTGTGCTTTGTGGGAGTCAGTGCATCACCCAGCGAAACTGGATGCAGAGCTTTTCAACCTGGACGTGGTGCCTGTGGCTGGAGGTGGGTGGCTGGTCCGGGCATTACTGCGAGCCCCTGCACAGCCTGGGGGGGTCAGCCCCTGCACAGCCTGGGGGAGTCAGCCCCTGCACAGCCTGGGGGGGTCAGCCCCTGCACAGCCTGGGGGGGTCAGCCCCTGCACAGCCTGGGGGGGTCAGCTCAGCCCCGTTGTGCTTCCTGCCTTGGCAAGGCAGGGCTGGGATGCTTCTACCTACTGCACGGAGCCATCGGGTGATTATTTAGTGCCTTCTCACTGCTTTGAATGGACATGGGCTCCTATGGCAGTTTGCAGCTCTGATGGGAGGAAGAGAGATGGTTTCTTTGGTGTGAAGGAGGCCTTTTTGTGAGAAAAAGCAAAAGCGGACCAAAAATGAGCGCAGTGCTTTAAACATGCCCAAATCCAACCCATGAAAATATATTTTCTGAGTGTAATATGGTTAAAGTCAATGGCACGAGAGCTGTTTCTTGTGCTAAAGAGGAGAGGCAGAAGTTGAACAGGAGGCTGGTGGAGCTGGACCTGGTCGCGTGTGGCAGCTCAGATGGTCCCGCTGGGACACTTGGCCGCCAGGTCCGTCTCGGCCGGGCCGATTAGCGCCGAGCAAAAACTCCGCAGGGGCAGAGCTGGCAGGCCGTGGTGGATGGGGCATCCCAGGCACGCCTAGCACGGCGCACGGAGAAGCTTCTTGGCTGCCATCCCCACTCGTGTCGAGGAGCGTTTCACCTCTCCCAGCCTCCAGCGAGGGGAAAGAGATGTGCAGTGGGTCCTGACTGGGAAAAAGAGAGACTCCTAATGCAGAGAATGTGGACTGAATGTGTCAAATACTGTGGGTCAGGAGGACTTCCTTATTGTTGTGGTTATCCTCCCTCCTTGGTGTGAGAGCAGTTGTTGGTTTGCCTGCTCAAGTGACAGTGAATGTACCCTCTTTATTATCTCTAAATCGCTTTCCTTCTCATTCCAGCGAACATGATCTGGGGGAGGATATTTATGACTGTGTCCCCTGTGAAGATGAAGGCGATGATATCTATGAAGATATCATCAGAGTGGAAGTTCAGCAGCCCATGGTAACAATTTATATGCACTTTTAAAGTTACACCTTGATGGGAGGGGAAGGGAGAGGATTCAGTTAAATAAATAAATAAATACCTGCCAATAACAGATGATGCTGCCAGGAAGCGAATCGCTTTGCATCGCTCCTCAAAACTGAGCTGCCTCACAAATGGTAAAAATAAGCTGAGCTGGGATGGCACTGGCCTGGAGGGGGTTCTCTGAGGAGTTTCCCAGCTCGTCCTATCATCTGAAGGAGTTTGGGGAGAAGGAAGGGAAAGGAAGAGCTAATAAGCCCCTAAAAGATAAGCTAAAAATAACAATTTGCTGCTGAGCCAAGGCAGCGCGTGTCACTTCAGCCCTTTCTGGGGAGAGAGGAGTGTGACGGCTCTGCCTGCTCCATCAGCCAGATGTGCCGTGTCTGCCACGGGTATTTTTAAATCGGGGCAAGTGCTGACAAATCTGTGCATGGAGGATCCAGCGCTTGTTTGTGCCCGTTGCCGCTCCTGCCTGGGTGTCTCCGAGCAGGCAGATGTTTCCAGCAGTGCTCTCTGGGCTGGCAGGGATCTGTGTGGCTTTAGGGACAAGAAGCCGACCCCATTCATCATCTCTAAAAGCCTCTCGATGATGGGGAAACTGGGTGTGCAGCAAGCAGAGCCTCATGGAGGGACTTGCATTAACTCCAAGGGCTCTGGTGCATCTATCATGCTCCATGGATGAGCCAGGGAGGTGCTGGTGGCCCTTGTATCTCCCCAGAGGTGCTCACAGCCACCCCCCTGCTACGTGTGACCCCAACGCCGAGGGGATGGGCTGCCCTGGCTTCTGCTGATGCAGAGCTGGAAGAGACCTTTCCACCAGAGCGTGACCTTCCAAATTTTCTCCCACCCTCTGATATTTGCCACCCCCCAGGCTTTTTTGCAGACTCTAATGACTGTTGCCTGGCTGCAAGCAGCACTGACAGTGGTACATACCTCCCCATAACAAAGCCAGATCAATGAATGAGTTCACTGATCAATTAAATCCCCGGAGCAGGGTGCGTGGCTGTACTGGATGAGGTGCTGGGAAGGCAGGGCTTCACCCTATGGATGCCAGCAGATGAGTTGAGCTGTGCGGCAGCGATGCCCACATGGTGATTTCTCACCCATCCCGAACCTGGTACCAAGACCACGATGATGGTGATTGAGGCATTTCATCCCTTCACGGCTGGTCTGCAGCCTGAGGAGCTTCCTGCGTGCCCAAAACCCGTCTGGATCAAGTTTTTGGGCACAGAACGTTCCCGGTGATCCTGCCATAGCGCTTGGAGCTGTTTACGGACACCGGTGGCAATGCTGAAGTCAGCACAGCTTGTTGGCCACCAGTGTTTTTACCATGTTGCCATCAGCTGCAGAAGCCATTTGGCCCCAGAAACTGCCCCTTGGGAAGGTTTTGGTAGGAATTTCTTGCATAAATGGCAAAAATGGGGGAAACCAGGGGAAAGCTCCCACTGTGTAGGTGTCCAACAGCTGAGTAGTGCAGGATTAGGGTCAATGGAATTGTCAATTTTTCACTGTCTCCTCCACAATGTTTTATGTTTTCTTGGACACCACTGGGCAGTGATGGAGTCAATGGCTCTGTCTCCCTTTCCTCCTCTTCCTTGAGCAAAATACTCTCTTTTTGATACAAGCACCCACATATCTGTTTAAATATTGGATTTTTTTTTAAGATTTGTTGCAACAGCAAGTGTGTAATGCTAATTGCTTTCTTGTATTTCTGCATGCTTCAGATTAGATATATGCAGGTAAGACACATTGATTAAAATATTGGTTTCCATCCAGCTGATAGGTCTGAGCTGGGAGTTAGAAGGGGGTGTACAGAGGGTGTCTGTTCCTGTGCATGGTCATTAAAACCCTATCACTGAATCACCTCCCAAATTCAGAGACCGCACAGACAAATGTGGCACCTCTCAACATGTTTTCAGCTCTGCTTTACAGATGTAAAAGCAAGAGAAGTGACTCCAGGAGTTGGGGCTTTAAAAAAAGCACGTATGATCAGATTTGACCTAAAATTATGAGAATTGGCAACTGTGGCAGGGGATCTGTGTAAGTCTAGCATAGTATTTACAAGTCACTTAAGCTCTGTTGTGTTTCTTCTTAAGCAAAAGAAAATGGGGAAACCCAGCATTTATTTCTTATTTATTCTTTAGCTGGTAGTCTTTGGTGACGTGGCTATAATAAATGCAAACACTGTAATGCTTGCCATGTTGAAACATATTAAATAGTACAGCCATGGTTCCTTCCTAATTTTTTGGGATAAAAATAGTTTCTTCTAACATAAACCAGTAACAATACTCCCCTAACTTTCCAAACCTGTGCTTGTTCTGAGTTTGCTGTCACTAAAGGCTGAACTGGAGCTCTGCTCCACACGAGCAGGATGCTGCACTACTCTTAAGAGTATCTGACCATGCGTTATTTTTCCTTTTTCTAGAAAATGGGAATGACAGAAGATGACAAAAGAAATTGCTGTTTGCTAGAAATCCAAGAAACTGAGGCTAAATACTACAAAACACTTGAAGATATAGAAAAGGTAAGAACTGAGCTATCTTTCCTATACCATTGCCTTCTACATCATCACTTGATCTTGCGTTAATCTCGCTGTAGTAGTTCTTGCTGTGAGAGATGGCAGATGTGATGAGACAGGATTGATGCATTCACATGTAAAATTGGAGAGAAGGGGGATCCAGAAAATCCATACTGACAAGCACAAATGTGCAGTCTGTAACTGTAGGAGCCAAACAGCATATTTTTTCTGATCACTGCATATTGGAGATAGGCTGAAAATGCTGCGTTCCCCCTACCCTGGGGTAAGAGGCTCCTGCTCCTCACTCAGCCAGGCCAGTCTCGCCGATAAGAGCCGTGTTTGCAGATATCTTATCACTTTGATTGCTACGGCATAATTTCTTTATTCTGGGTGTTTTTCAAAAGTGCTGAAGCTGCACTGACTTGTCACTGAAACTACTTGGATTAAAAGTAACATTTTGCTGCTTAAATTAATGGCCTTTAATTGGTTTTGGTAAATTATTGTTGTGCCTTTCTTTTAAATAAAAATAAAAATGAGCACCTCAGCAAGACAGCGGAGTCATGGATACGGCTGGAGCCTGGAGGTGGTTTCTGCTTCAAGGAAAGCAGCAGGAATGAAGAACAATAGTGAAAATGAAGCTGCCATTTCTAGTCTTCCTAATGCTTTTGTTTCCTCCCCTTTTGCAATTATTTTCCTCTCTCTGCTGAAAGTTCCTGCACAGAAGCTGTGAGCAAAACCAGCACAATGGAATAACATTTCCTATTTTCCATTAAAATGTCCCAACGTACATGCCATTTATGTAAATAACCCTTGTTCCTCGGAAATAGCCACAGCCCTTCTGGTTCAGTCTAAAGGAAGAGTTAAATTATTGCTTTGCTATCCATTAAAAAAAGCTTGTGAAGGTTTAGTAGATTCTGATAGTATGTTATGGGTAGAAGTTCCTGTCTTTGGTGCATTGCATCAGGGGTATTTTTGTAGTTACAAGTCATGTAGACATTTCTATTAATATGTATTTGTTCAGAAAGGCATTTCCAGTGTAATCTCATCATCGGCTCTTTTTCAAGGGCAAAATTCTAGTGAGATAATCAGAGACCTGAAAAGATGCTTCCGAGCTCTTCCCAGCTGCAGTGAGGTGACGAACCTGTGCGCATTTAAATCTCCCTCCTGTAGATTTAGCAGGAGGGGGTCAGTGCCCACCCCCAGGTCGGGTCTGGCACCCCCCACACCTGGAAGTGCCCGGGGGGCCATGGGGAGCTCGGGGGAAGATGAACCCATGGGGGCTTCTGGCACAGCCCAGTCTTGACAAATGCATTGTCGTTCGTCTGCCTTTGCAAGTGCTTAAATTCATTAAACCCCGGCTTCTTCCTGCCCAGGTAAATGAAACTGGTGAAGCAGGAAAAAAATAATCCCCCTTGCACAAAAAAACCCACCCTTGTTCACTCCTCTCTGGTATTTCAATCCCTTTTCCATTTTCTTCTTGCAGAACTATATGAACCCACTGAGGCTGGTACTGACTCCCCAAGACATGGAAGCTATTTTTATCAATTTGGAGGTAATGGCGTAGACATTGTGGCTTAAATCTTTGTTCTTTTCACGGCAGCTCAGCCTTCTTCCTGCTTAAGAGAAGGATTTCAGATTTCATGTTAGATTTGTTCATTCACCTGTAGAAATTCGGTCCTTCCTGTGCTGCGGAGCTTGAACAGGTTTAGGAGATATTCCTTAACACTCAATTTTGTAGAGATGAGGATTATATGAACTCCACGTAAGAAAACAATTTTATACGGAGGATGTTCCAGGGCTGGGGATGTGTATTTTAGCTGTACTTAGAGATGGTTTGGGCACACCATGGTGAAAAGATTTATTTCTACGCTGGCTTGTGTGGGGTCTGGATCGGAGCCTGCCCATCTCCTCAGCTCCCTCCAGACTTACAAAAGGGACTTTAATACATGTGGAAATCCTGGGGCATTTATCACTGTATAACCTCACGGTGGAATTACACCCTTGCACTCCTGGCCATTTAGGGCTGCATCTCACTAGAATGACTTACTTGAAAAAGAGCTAAAAAGAGAAAAGAAAGAAGGGAAAATGACTGCCTGATTAAGTAGTGAATGTGCATTTCTTTAGCTTCTGTTTGCCCACTTGCTTTGGATGTGTTTAAAATATTGATTGTTTCTTCATTTTAGGACCTAATTAAAGTGCACTTCAATTTCCTGAGAGCCATCGACGTCTCTATGATGTCTGGAGGAAGCAGCCTGGCAAAAGTCTTCCTGGAATTCAAAGAGAGGTAAAAGAAACCCGGTCTTCAGGCAGCTTCAGTTTTAACAGATATGGGTTAATATTTGCGGGGCCCATCCCCAAGCTTTGAACAGAACTGCCTGTTGCAGCAGTCTGGTTTTGTATCCTCCACAGCTAAATGCTGTCAGGCAGCTGAAACATCACTCGGTGCCAACACTTAATCAGCCAAATCCAGCCGTGTCAGGTCACCCATGGGCAGAGGCTGGGACATCTTTCTGACCGACCTGGCTAAACCAGTGTGGCTTCCCTGGTTGCCTGTTCCTGCAAGCTCGTATCTGCATCTGAATTTTTCTGGGCTCCCAGCATCCCATATGAGACTGGCTGTTTTGCAGGCTGACCATACAATGCATTTAAAAGGTTGTATCAGAGGGGATAAAGATGGGAATGCTACAGTTACGATGAACCAGAATGGAGCAAAACCTCACTCGCCTTGAAGGGTTTAGTGTAGTCCTCTCCTGCAAGCAGCAGCAAGGCTTTGAGGGCCTGTGATATGGTAGGATGACTTCTTTGCAGGGGAGACTTCGCTCTGGTTAGATCAAAGTGATTGCTCACTCTAAAAAATCGCATATTTGACGTTGCAGTTGTCCCACACCTATTGCAGGATGAATAAATGTAAAAGTTGCTTTTGCAAACATAATAGATTCTGTGTTTTGGCAGCTGCAAGCAGGAGTACCCCAGAACACAAAGACAAGATTAATAAAAGCCTTTAATATCCTTAATACTAATCAAAGGCCTGATTCATTGTGGAATCATGCCAGGGTGTTATTTCACTGTGATTAAACCAGTGTCTAGACACAGAAATGCCATTCAGAAGTCAATAACTCCAGAAATACCATCTGCATTAATAATACACCGTAAGGTCAGATATTCCATCATTCACGGTGCCTCTTTTTAGAAAGGGAATTTTTTCTGGATTAAATAAAAAAAAGTTGCCAAAGAAGAATGCAAAGACTTCAAAAATACTCATAAAACTCACTTAGATGATTTTGATCTCCTAATTCCTGGCTTGGCTCTGTGCATGCTGATGCCATCCCTGGGCAGTGATCCTCTGGGACAGAGCTGTGCACGCGAGGAGCACGGAAGGGACACGGGAGGATTCGGAGAGGTGACATTGCTCCTCAGGGAGATCTGCGTGGCCATGCGGGAGCACGAGGCTTATTTTTGGGCTGTCAGCCTTTAAATGAATGTTTGCTTCTGTTAATTTGCTGGTGGGAGCTTAGCAAAGCCCTTGCAGATGATGAGTTTCATGCAGGTGGGTGAACAAACTGACCCAGTTCCTAATGGAATTTGCAAGTAACTTTTTAAGGGACGTAAAAGCCTTCCTGAGGGTGAGTGAAGGAGCCAGGCCAGCGGCTGGCAAGGTGCTGATGGCAGATCCGAAGCTGTGTTCAGCCCGTGGGGGTCTTGGCACCTCAGTGTTGTGGGAGACTGCTACTAGCCGGGAGTTTTGGCTTGGAGAAGACTCCAAAACTGGGCTTTTGGGGATGAAGAGTTTGGAGCAGCCTGATGTAAATGTGCAGGGTCCTTTTCTACATCAGGGAAGATGATATTGCATTTTACAGCAAGGAAATGTGGGTGCAGGAGAAAATGAGCTTGCCTGGGGACACAGTGTTGCCCCACCAAGAAGGGAATGTGGACCTCTAGAGTCCCTGCTTGGTCCCTGTATATAAGACCTTCTTTCATCAAATGTATCCATGACGAATAGCTCTTGCTTCCCTACACATCCTCAGAGATGTCCCAGCAAAATGATGTATTGCTCCTCTGCTTTGCAGGTTGGGTTTTTTTGGAAGGCAATAGTTTGTAAATCTCTTTCTCTGAAAGCCAGAGGTTTGAATTTATGCTCCCGAAGCCTCTTTGAAACTCTCTAGGTGCTGGCAAGGTAGATATTATTGTGCATGTTCAGAGGTTGTCAAGGAGAAAAGGCAGAAGAATAATCTGTATTGGCTGCTGCTTCGCCAGAGACTGCAGCTCCCATAAATCTCTCTATTCAGTTCCCCGCCGTGGTCTGAGAGTCCCACGTTTACGGAGCGACACCGGGTCAGGTGCTCCCAGATCGTCTCCGTCGAGAGAGGAGGCTCTGAAATAACAGATGAGTTTCAGCATGTGATGGAATATGTGTCTTATCAGCAGCAGTGCAGTTAACGGCAAGGAAAGGGGGGGAAACCCAAACCTGTCATGCAGGATTAATGAGTGAAGTGGAGGAAAAAGGGGGAATCCACAGCAAAACTGCTCTGTTTGTGTCAGGTGTTTAAATTTATAGCCTAGGGTGTCCATACAGAGCTTCATTGTGTTTCCAAAGGCTGTGACAACCTTCTTTTCTCAAATTGCCCAGTTTCTTGATCTCTAAGTCCCTGTGGCCCATCCAGCAAAGACCAACAAGCTTTCTAAAATGGGTCCTTGGGTTTTAAGGGGATTTGAACCCTCACATTCTCTGATGAGGTGCAAATTATCATCACTCATGTCCGTTATGGGCATGCCTCAAGAATGAAGAGTTTCTGGCCTTCTTCCTTACTTGGTGAAATATCCACAAACCCTCAGAGAGAGGGGCACACATCAGCTACGGTGGTGGCAGTTGTTTTTTGGGCGGTGAGCAGCTGCGACTCAGGAAATGAAAGCTTTTTGGGAGATGAATACATGGGCTCAAGCGAGCTGTGTTCGGAAACACTCTCAGGAAATGGGGTTTTGTTGTCGTTTGGTCTTGAAGCGCATCCCTTCTCTGCTTTCACGAGCCCTGGTGCTAATATGGCACAGCTGGAAAACCAGCGTGTGGCTGTCGGGGCGGCACGGCGCCTGTCGAGACATCAAGGCGGGTTATGGCGATGGTGTAGTCGTGAGAAAAAGCCAATTTACAGCTGAGGAGCCGCAGGGTTGGATTTCAGGGGTTCAGCGCTCGCCCTCTCCTCGTGTTTTAGTTAACCCACAGACCCTCGCTGGGGTCAGAGCCAAGTGCCAGGGGTGACCAGTGGCTTGGGCAGGGATGGGGCCCCAGCCCTTTGCTGATTCCTTTCATATTTGGGCTGTTGTCCCCGCGATGCAGGTACCTCGTGTAGAGCCACTTTGTAACCTGCTCTAGGAAAGGTGGAGCAGGGTTTCCCTTTATTATCCTGGTGCTCTGAAAGCACAGCTCTTGGGAAGCAGTGGTTAAATATATCACACTCGGGAGCAGAGGGATGAGCCATCCTACCTCCAAAAACGGGCTCCTCTGGCCACTCGGCCCCTTCTGCTCATCGTGAGCTGAATCGTCCCCTCAGGCTCCAGCTCTGGAAACTTCAAAAGATTTAAATGTTTAAAAGCCACGCCATAAAAGAGTGTTAATACTTTGCTAAGCAGTTATATGGGGGAATAGCTGTTTGCCTTGTCCTTTCACTGTGTATAAGTATATATATCTTCTATAACAGGTTATAACTGCCAGCAAGTGTTTCCGATTAAATTTGTGATTTCCCCCTCTACAGGCTGCTGATTTATGGCAAGTACTGCAGCCACATGGAGTACGCCCAGAACACCCTCAACCACCTCCTCGCCAACAGGGAGGACGTCAGGCAGAAGGTGGAGGTGAGCGGGTGGGGGGCACCGGGGCCGAGAGCTGCCCACCCCTCCTTGTCACGGGTTTTGGAAGGAATTGCTGGAGCTGAGAAGGGTGTGTTGGGACTGACTGATTTA
Source organism: Tyto alba (assembly GCF_018691265.1). Classification (NCBI taxonomy): domain Eukaryota; kingdom Metazoa; phylum Chordata; class Aves; order Strigiformes; family Tytonidae; genus Tyto; species Tyto alba. Next base: position 4,588,428 of record NW_024881273.1, read on the forward strand.
GCAAGAGAGAGGAGGGATGTGGGGGTGAGTCTGGGCTGCCCCGTGGAGCAGAGCTGGGGGTCATCTTGTCCTGATCCCCTGCTTGCCACTTCGTCTCCCTGCAAGACACACTCTCTGTCCTTCCTCCCCTGAGTTTATCCAAATTAAAACAAGCCGAGTGAATTTATTTGAGTGGGGCTGGCAGTGGACAAACTCCTCTTCGAGTTACGTGGGGAGAGCCAAAGGCACCGAGCATCCCTGGGCCAGGAGCCCCATAGCTTTCCAAGGTCACACGCAGCATCAGGGACGGTCAGGGGTGAACCCAAATCCCCAGGCGAGCGCCCGGATTACTCCCCTGCCCTTCCCCAGTGTAAAGGCTTAGTGTACATAGGGACGGATCCAGATATTAAGTAAATCAAAGGAGCCCCAGAAGGGATGCATTGTTCGAGCTGCTGTTTTTACCCAGCTTTAATTCCTGCTTTGGTCTTGACGCTAATCTGAATTTGCTGGGCTGTCTGTACACGTTACCTCGTTTTCAGCAAATGCTCTTTGATTTTCCGAGTAAAAATAGCAACCCAATTCAGGGATAAAACTGCATTTAATAATTTTTTGAAACGTGTTCCTCCGATCTTGCATCAAGCCACTGGCATCCAGTTGCTCCCATGCTTTTCCTTCCTCTCCCTCCCTCCCGGCAGCTCCGTTCATCTCCCTGGGGGGGCACACAGGGGGTCTCAGCCAGCACAGGGGAGTCAGGTATCTAAATGGGTCTGGGCAAAGGTAACAGTTGCAAAACTTCCTGTGATCACATCAGCTCATCTTAATGACTTAATGCTTATCAGCGAAGCCACAGCAACTGCCTGCGTGCTTGCTCCCAGCCCCTCGCAAATAAAATGCATTAGTTCAAACCATCGAAGAGGTGAGTTAAACTAATGCGTTCCATTTGACATTTCCCGAGGTCTGAGAGCATTCGTGTGCTCCGCTAATGAGCAGCATCTCATTAAGCTGGAGTAGCTCAGTTGCATTAGAATGTCTGTATTTCAGGGTCCAGCCGCTGTGTTTCATTCCTCGATAACCTCTGTGGTGGGGGCCCTGGCACCGGCTGGGTGCTTGTAGGGACCACGAGCTGTTCGTCAGCAGAACTGACTTTACAGAAGCAAAACTAACAGCCACGGGACTTCGGAGGCTTTTTTGGGGGGGGAGGGAGCCATTGTTTTCTCCCAGCTGCTTCACTCCTGATTTATGGATTTCTTTAATAGGAATGCACACTAAAGGTTCAGGATGGGAAATTTAAATTGCAAGATCTTCTGGTGGTTCCAATGCAAAGAGTTTTGAAATACCATCTCCTGTTAAAAGTAAGTGTTTCGGCATTGGCACTTCTCTCCAGCTGCCATCCTCGCTGTAGCATCTTACAGCTCTTACAGTAGAGAGTGAATCGCTGCCAAATGCAGAGTGAGGGTTTGTTTTTTTTTATCCCCTTCAAATGAAATAATTACTAGAGCTACTTAACACGACGTAATATTTGTGCTGTCTCTTAAAGTACAGTGACCTAGGGTAATTCTGCACTTGTTAGCCACGAGAGGCAGTTAATGAATATAAAATAAGCTTGCATATAATCTGATTATGTGTGAAATTCCTCCCGTCAACTCCATGTAACAGATCTCTCGAGCACCAGCCGCTTGGCGTGTTTCCCGCCCCGTGGCCGCAGCCGCCTGCCCTGGCATCGCTGCCACCGCCCCGGCAGCAGGCAGTCATTGCCCGTGGGTCAGATCTTCATTTATTTTATTCTTTTTTCAGGAGCTGCTCAGCCATTCCTCAGACAGACCAGAGAAGCAGCAGCTGAAGGAGGCTCTGGAGGCGATGCAGGTACGGGAGGGCGAGAGTGGTGGTGGGGCTGTGCTGGGCTGGGGGTGCAACAGAGCACAGGACCCCTCTGCTTCTGTGCGACAAAAACTTAGCTGGAAAATCCATCCAAGAGCCCGAGGGAAGGCAGCATCTCCTTTTGGACACGGTGTGTATATCGATTGCTATTTGATGCGATGACTTCCCAGCAGATCTGTAGTCATCGCTGTTATCTTCCTCCTTAAGCAGCTGGGGAAGCTGGTATTTGTTGACAAGTTATGACTTTTCACTAATTACTGTTGTGTATAGAGAGGCCATGCCAGTGTTTTTGCTAGGAGGGATCTGGAGGAACTCCAGGCGTATCAGCAAGTCGAGGAGTATTGCAGATATGGGAGCCCGTGCCCATGTCTGTGTGGAGCATTGTCTACGCACTTTTATCCAGGCGCTGGTTGGGAATCCTTTTATCTAACATTGGGTTTTTTTTTTTCATTAAGGAGAAAATGCTTTTTCCATGAATGAAGACCTCTGATGTCAAAATTTTGCTTTGTTTAAAGTTTTTTTGAGCTTTCAGCTGAAATCCTGGAGATCTTGGGAAAACCATCATCAACAAAAAATAAAACAATCCAAATGTTTTCTGACTTGGATATGCCCCCCTCCCCACACGCTTGCACTGCACGATCATTGTCAGCAGAATCTGACTTGAGGATGGTCATTAAAGCCAGGTTTTCTCACTAGAGAGCATTGCAGGATTCATCCCTGGGCTTGCTCCCGTGTTCTCAGGTCACTCTGTTTTCTACCTCTGAGCTCCAGCTTTTGTAACAACACTGTGTTTCCCAGCACTTACATAAGTTGGGTGACCTTTTCAGCCGTTATCCCTGCACGCTGGGCGATCCAGAGCCAATATGTAGGTCACTTTAAAGTTAAGGTTGTTTGAAGGACGTTGCATTCGCACCGTGCTGCTGCACAACAAATGGCCACGGCCTCAAACGAACACTAAACCTGGTGGCAGTTGTTAAACCCTGCTTATACCTTATAATATGGCACTCACCAATACTGCTGCTAATAAATAAATGTATATGTGCTCCGGCTGCACTGCAGACTCAGCATTTTCTGCAGGAAGCTGCCCACAGCCATCAGCGAGGTTTCTCTTTCATCACCCCATCATCAGGAGAGCACAGGTGGAGTTCAGGGCTCCGCAGGGGCATAGGAAGCCGTGCGGTTTGGTTTTAATTGATCTGTAAACCAAGGCTTAACTTACAAGTAATGTTTTTCATTGCAAATTCAGCCTCTCTGTCTGCTGTGCGGCAGGAGGCTGCTGCTGGTCTGGGGCGAGAGCCGTGCAGGGAGGGTGAATATCTATAGCCAGAGCTACATTTCCCAAAGGGATTCACCTCCCTTTTATTTTGCATAGGTAGCTGTTTGCACAAAGCAGGGGCAGGATTTGCACCCGTTTGCAGGATGTTTCCCGTTGGCATAGGAGATGGCCTGTTCAGCAGGAGGGAACAAAAGCTCAAGTGTGATGGAGGATGCTGCCTCATAAGGCTTCTGGTTTTGTCATTCTTCATAACCATCCCTGCCACCAGCCCGGTGGGGTATTTTGTGATGTTATAAGTATTGCCACGTAGATTTGGGATTATCATCTGCGATTAACCCTTCTTATGTTGGGAAGCTGAGGAAGGTCTGACCCGGAGGGGATGTCTTAAAAAATCTCCTGTTCAGATTTAATCCAAGTTGACAAGAGCTATTGTTGAGGACAAGGAGGCAGGGAGAAGATAAGAAGCAAACAGGCACAGAAAATACGCTCCAAAGGGTGTAAGAAGTTGTTTTAGTGGAAGGGATAGGGTTCTTTCTCTTTGATGGTCAAAATTTGGGTCAGCAAGGAATTTTTCAGGGCAAAACAAGCTCCGTTGAGCGTCTCCTTAATTTACAGTGTAGTCTTTGTGTGGTGGGAGATGGAGGCCCAGAGGTGTTGGAGATGGGGGTGCTGTCGTGGGGTGTCCCGGGGGGGGCACAGAGCGTGAGCATCCCAGGCTCCCCCCAGCTCGGGTGCGATAGGGAGCGCCCAGGGAGGTCAGCGGGAAGCACCTGGGGCAGAGCCAGGTCAAATGCTGTTCACAGCTAACGTGCAGCCAGGTGCCCAAAGCAGTTATTTTACAGACGTGGATGTCTTGACAGCAGAGACTGGCTCGCAGCTTTTGCATCGGGGGGGGGATGAAGGGAATTACGGTGATGAAAGCTGGGAGGGAAGGATGCTGCTGGGGCAAGCGTGAAGGGAGGGGATGCCTGGCTGCTCGCCCGGGCTCTTGCCAGGTAGAAGCCATGGGTCAGGTTTGCTGTGCTGCACTGGATTCATGCATTGCCCTCTTCTGGGAAATTATAAAAATTGCAGCGCCTGCCTGGTTCAGCCGTGCAGGCACAAAAAGCCTGTGCTCACAGTGTCCCGGGCTGCTGCTGCTTCAATCCTGGTCTGACTCCCGAGGGCAGAGGGGAGCGTGGCTTTGGGGAGCTGGGGTCATGTGTCTTCTGCTTGGTTAAGGTCCTAGTTTCATCTGGAAAATAAAAATCAGTATTTGCTTTTCTTTTAAGGACTTGGCCATGTACATAAATGAAGTAAAGAGGGATAAAGAAACTTTAAAGAAAATAAGTGAATTTCAGAGCTCTATAGAAAATCTGGTAAGTTGGAGAATCCTCTCACTCCCTGCTTTAATTTGATTATTATTAACATACTTGCTTTTTCTGTGCAGCTACTACTGATTCTGATGTGCTACCCAAGAAAGATCCCTGCATGTTTGGACACTCCCTGATCATGGGCAGTGTTTTTGCTGACAGTACAAAGCAGATTTAGCTGTGATGGAGGGTGGCTTTTGTCAGTGGTGTTACAGTGAAAATGTTTCTCCAACTTGTCCTCATGTTATTAGTGGGGGGGGGCAAGAATTCCCCAAATCAAGTGTCTGTCTGTTATTTAAAGTGTGTTTTCTTTTGCTGTTAAGTGGACAGAGGTTAACTGAATGTTCTTGCTCTTGAAAGTGTCCCAAGGCCTGTTTGGAGGAGAAGGGCATGTGTAATAATGCACCAAATCCCCAAATCTCAACCAGGTATTTTAAAGAGAATCTCATCCTCCAAACTCCAGAAGCATCAAGCACTTGGTTCCATTACTATGCGGCAGCCCACCCTGTGCAACCCATCACTCACTTTAGCCCCAAAGAAGCTCATTAATTTAATAATCAGTGGCAGAGCTTCAAGCTAACAAGCTTTTGCCCATATTTGCCAGGGGGTGGGAGGGGAGGGCTGGTCAGCTGCGGGTGCAGCTGCTCCACCGTCACGCTTTACGCTGGGGTAATGCAATTTGGGGGCTGACACCTGAGATGCTTCAAAAGGGCTGATGGAGGGAGATGCTGCGGGCTGCCCACCCCCAGGGCTTCCCGGAGGGGTCCTGGGTTTGAGGGGGCTTTAACCCTTGACTTCATTCGAAAACAATGAACTTTTAATTGATGGTTATTTAACAGACAGAGACAAAATCCTTAATTCAAGAGAAACCTGTGAAAATTCTCTGATGGGATATGGGCCATTGCGGCTCATGGGTTTTGGTTGAAGGAGTCATGATATCCTGATCTGTGTGAACGATCAGACATCATGCTCTGTAAAAACAGGAATGTAAATGGGGACACAAAGCAGCCACTTCTCCTTGCAGCAGCCAGAGAGCAGGTTTGACATGCGGGAGATGAGATGTGAGCAAAGCAATCACTCCTGTCTGCAGATCAACCCCACGCACGTTCTGCTGGGGGTTTCCTTTCATTACACTGGGCAGGACATTGTGGAGCGATTGGTGTTATGTATACAGAGCCCACACGGCACAGCGATGAAATAATTACAGGCTATACATGCAGCTGTGTGAAATATTTATATTTCTGACCAGCAGTGATGCTTTACAATATTTTTTTCCCTGTTAGAACTGTGCAAGGGGATTGATTCCCGTGGCTTGGCGGCTGTGCTACACCAAGCAGTGTTTGCAAGGGCTTTTGAGCTCAAACCGACCAAACCCTTGGGTTGGGTTCCAGCCTCCCCAAAATCTTCAGTCTTGGTTCAGGATGGGAATCAAAACTACGAGAGCCTTGGTTCTGGTTTTGTAGAAAGGGCTGGAATATAGCTTATTTTGCAGGGATTTTGCTTTCTGGATCCCAAACCTTGCAAAAATGCTTTGACTGCTGAGTCTTGCCCTGGGCTGCCCGTGCTGGAGCTCCAGGGATGTCCTGTGGTCCCATTCCAGGGCCATGCTGGTGCACAGGCTCCCCTCGGCGAGGGCGATGCTGTTCCCAGGAGCTTCAGCAGCTCGAGGCTGGGCTGGTGGGGATACCCCAAGCACTCCGTGCGATCCGGGAAGGTTTGGGTTTCCACCTCTCCAACTCATTCGTCCCAGCCCTGGCTGTGGATCTCAGCCCTAATTTGCTTTCTGCAGCAAGTGAAGCTGGAGGAGTTCGGGAGGCCGAAGATCGACGGCGAGCTGAAGGTCCGCTCCATAGTCAACCACACCAAGCAGGACAGGTGAGTGAGCAACGGCGCGCAAGTTTTCCCAAACTAAATGTGCCTTCATTTGACAATTCCCCTTGTGCTCATTTATTCAGTTATCGCGTAGGGTTGCACTGACAGAAACCACCATCAGCGTGAAATTGCGGCACGGTTAGAGCATTGAGCTGCGCTGGCTGGGAAGCTCTGCAGAGTTTTCCAAATACTTCCCCTTGAATGGGGACTTCAATGACATGCTTGACTGGGTTGCTTGTTTGTTTGCTTGCTTTGGGCAGGTATTTGTTTTTATTTGATAAAGTGGTGATCGTCTGCAAAAGGAAAGGATACAATTATGAGCTGAAAGAAATTATTGAGCTGCTCTTCCACAAGATGACTGATGACCCTATGAATAACAAGGACATTAAGAAGGTAGGTGGACTGGAGATTAGCTCTGCTGGAGATTATTTTGGAGCTGTTTCAGCCAGTCCTTGGGTAGTACCTTCCCATTAAAAATAGAAACAGAGCTCGCAAAAAAGCTGCAAAACAAATCCTCAGCTTTCAGGGCAGCCTTACAGAGCGTTGGGAAATGTTTATTAATACGGGGCTGGGCTTGATCCTTGACCTTCATCCTTGCAAAACAGCTGTGAAGAGGCTGGGATGATCAGAGTTAGGAGAGAGGAAGCTGCTCCTTGCTTTCTGGCCCCGCCGGCAGCGAGGGACCCGGCAGGGAGCAAACGTCAGGCGGGGCAGAGAGGAGGGCAGGGAGGGAAGGTCCATCCGGATGCTCTCGCTCCCACGAGTCGTGGGGTGGAGGAGCCTGGAAAGGCAGCGTGAGCGTTACAGACCAGCCCGCCAAAATCGGCACTCGGAACGCGGTTGCCACTGAGGGAACTTCATTTTGCCAGTGGTTTGAGGCTCAGTCTGCAGCCATGAAGGAAAACCTCCCAGCGCTCGGTTTAGCAGAGACCCATTAGCTCAAGCCACTTACACGCAATGGGAAGAGGTATTGTACAGATGGGATAAGTGACATTTGGGTAAGAATAGCCAATTTTGCCACTTGGATGCTGAAGCAATGCTGCTAGCTTTGTGTTTTAATGAAATATATTTCCACTTTGCTCTCCTATGCTTTCTAGTCTCATGGAAAAATGGTAAGCAAAGCACATAATTTTCTCTCATGTTTTTCTGTGCAATATTGTAGTGAGACAGGCAGAGCATATGTGCAGTGGGCAGGTCAGATGTTCCTCCTGGGCCATCAGATGCTGTCAGGGAGAGATATAATGACTGGGGAGGATCCACTGGAGCAGAAAAATCTGGGTTCTCTCATCTGCCACCATAAAATCCTATTTGGCCCCAGTGCACAGTGCCAAGCTGATTCAGGCATCATTAGCTGTGATGTGTTAGAGAAACATGGAGCTCTTCTTCCTCCTTCCCTGCTGTTACCTGTGCAAAGGTTCAGCAGTCCTTCAGAAGAAGGGACAGGGGCAGGCACTGAGAGCAGTTATTAGGATGCCTGAATAAGAGTGTGGTGCATTTTGCTGCTCAGGCATTGGGAGCATAGCGGTGCGATCAGCTCTCTTGTTTTCTCTTGCAGTGGTCATACGGCTTCTACCTAATTCACCTTCAGGGGAAGCAGGGCTTCCAGTTCTTCTGCAAGACGGAGGAAATGAAGAGGAAGTGGATGGAGCAGTTTGAAATGGCAATGTGAGCATGAGTGGCTGCTCTAGCCCTGGTGTGCAGTTGCCAAGCACGGGGGAATGGTGTCTTGGACCAGCAGGTCATTGGAAACCAGCTCCGGTAGCAAAGCCTGTGATGGGGAAGCTCACGTGGGCTTGCTGGATGGGTCCCTGTGCAAAGGGAGCTTAGGTCCAGCACGGAATCATCTGCTGGGAGCTGGTCCTGAGCAGAGCAGGGTTTGCCCTGTGCTAGCAGGTCTGGGCTGTTGATTGACTCGGGCAAGGGCCAAATCTGTGAATGTTGTCCCAGGGGACAACAGGCAAAATCCTCTCTCTGCACAGTCAAGCCCTGCCTTCACACTTGGTTTCATATCTGTCCACGTGGTTTGATTGAAATGCAAACAGTAGCTGCTGTGGAAGGTCACCAGTGCAGCATGGCTTGTAGGGACAGGCTGATAACCCCCCGGTCCTTTCCCTTAGGTCCAACATAAAGCCAGAGAAAGCCAATGCAAACCACCATAGCTTTCAGATGTACACATTTGAAAAGACTACCAACTGCAAAGCCTGCAGGATGTTCCTAAGGTGAGCAACATCCTTCCAGCTTTTCTGCATGTGCATTAAAACATGGGAAGGCTCAAAGCTGAGGCTGAATCAGCACTTTTTGACTTCTTTTTTTGTGCAGAGGAACCTTCTACCAGGGCTATCTTTGCCCCAAATGTGGAGCAGGTGCTCATAAGGAGTGCTTGGAGATCATTCCTCCCTGCAAAATTGGTGAGTTGTTTCACATCATTAGCAGCTTGTGCCAAGGAGGTGAATGCATGTGAATGATCTGAAAGATTCGCTCTATAAAGCACTAATGTTAGTTAATGCATAATAAAATCTAAGCACACTCCCACCCACCTCCCAGGGCTGCAGTTCACATTAGCTGGTTGTTTAAAATGCAAACAAGCCAATCAAAACCCCCCAAAACAAAGACCTGAATCCCATGTATGTGAGAAGATCGCAGCAGCTCTGTGTCCTAGGTAGGATGTGCCCAGCCCTCATGCTGGGAGGGCATTTAAGAGAGATGATGAGTTCTTCATCAGAAGACATTGGTTAGCAAAAGTGGGAGGGTCTGCGCCAGGGATCACCTTTCTGATGGGGAGAGTCTCCAGATCCCAAATGCCCCGTAGGATGGCCACAGTTTGTGTCCTTGGTCTAAATTGGGCAAACCTGTGACTCTGCTCACCCAGGTCAGAGCCCTGGCACTGCTCCGTGCAGGGGACTGTCACAGGGTGGCTTTGGGGGGAGGTTTTGGGTGGAGAGTAGAGGGAGGAAGAAACAAGATCACAGAACTGTGTGCAAGTGGGAAAATGTCCTTGTCTGGCTCCAGTCCTGTCCTGGGTCTTGCCCACCCAGTGCAGAGTGATGACTGAGGTAACCCCAGCCTCTGCTTTGTGCTTCCTCCATCAAGTTCAAGCACTGATGCTGGTTTATTGATACTCACAGCATGAAGAGAATCAGAAAATGGGGTTTGTTGCCTGTTAAATTAACCACTTACTTTGTCATTTCTGTTGCAGGTTCTTCAGCAGACCAGGTACGTCATCCGATGGCCCTTTTCCCTCATCCCCCTCTGCCTAGGGCAGAGCCTGTCTCCCTGCCCAGTCTGGGTGCAGGCAGCTCATGGGAAGAGCCAATGTTGGCCTCAAGGAGGGTCCCAGCAACTTGGGGGGCAAGACTGGAGACTGACAGCCTCTCCTCCAGCCTAAAACTGGCCCAGTTTGTGCAGCATCACAGCCCTTGGGAGGTGCCCGCACCCAGCTGAGGCGAGCACTGTGGGCTGGGAGGTTTCAGCAGAGGGTTTGTTATCCAGGGGGCTTTGGGTGGATGCTCGTGGACTTCCATGTCCTCACAAAGACTTTTTCCCTCTCTCTTTGCAGGATTCACTGAGTGCTGGGCCTGGTAAGGGCATTACTGTGTTGCAGATGGGCAAGTAGAGACAGCGCCTTGATTGTGGCTGCAGGTGTCCCTAATATCGAGCATGTGGGAGGGGAAAGCTCCTTCCGAAACCTGAAAGGAGCATCAGTAGCTGCAGAGAGGGGTCCTGTGCCACCCTCGTGGCAAGCGATGGGGTGCCAAGGTCTCTCCTGCCCCTGCTCCCCAAAGGAACAGGTCGGGTCTCCTGCAGAAAGACCCGGCTCCTCCTCAGGCTCAGCCCTTGCCCCTGCAGCCACCAGCAGTGCCTCATTTCTTTGGGTACATTCGTGCCCCTGGCCTGCTCGGCTGTGCAAGTAAAACTTCTGCAAGTCACACCAGTAACCGAGGAGAGCCCGGCGAATCTCCTTGTGCCAGCTCATCCTGCAGAGCAGACCAAACGCATCCTGGCAGGGAGGTTTGTTGCTGGTGGGGAGCTTGTTCCTGCCAGCCCCGTGTCCGGTGGGCTGCAGGGATGTGCGGCTCCAGGCGCTGACCTCTGATGGGGCTGTTAGTTGTGATGGTTACCACAATATTTTAAAATTTTCCTTTGCTTAAAACCAGCCTAGGCAGAGTGCTGGGGTTGCCCTGCCCGTGCTCTGGCTCAAAGGAGAAGGAACAATTTGTTTTTGTGCTTTTTCTGACGAAAGGAAAGCCAAGCCGGGCGAAAAGAAACCTGAATCAAATTGGTGATTAAAAAAAAAAAAAAAAAAGCACAGAGTGCTCTCGCTGGACAGGGAGAGGCAGAGGTGGGGAAGCATTTTGAAGATAAACACTGTGGTTTTAGTGCAGTTGGGGAAGCTTATTTAATGTGCCGTTGTTGGCGAGACAACTGGACTTTGACTGGGAGCTTCAGGGGCGTTTGGGTCCCAGGTCCAGCTGAAATTCAGTGGGAGCCGAGTGTTTGCTGGTCCCTTTTGCAATCGTGGGTGTCACCGCTGAACTCGGCGGGGTTTGGTGCCAGCCAGGCATCGCCTAACGAGAGCCGGTCTGCCACGGCGAGGTTCAAGTCCAGGGGCAGGGCTGGGAGTCAGAGCTTTGGCTTGGCTCAGTCCTTCATGGATTTGTTTTTGCTCAGGGAACTCAATCATCCATGTAACTGTGGAAGCCAAGGGCACTGGTCCTTTCTGCTTCCTTGCTTTCTGCCCCAAAATCCTGCCTGATGGTGCCATTAGAGTTGTGGTTCATAGGATAAAGAAAATCGGGCTTCAGGAGGGGTATTTTTGTTTTGTTTTTTCTTGACAGGGACGAGGTGATGAAACTGTTTTGCTTCTCTCCCAGGTCCTAAAATGGTGGCTGTTCAGAATTACCACGGAAATCCAGCCCCCCCGGGGAAGCCAGTGCTGACATTTCAAATTGGGGATGTGATCGAGCTGCTGAGGGGGGACCCCGACTCGCCATGGTGGGAGGTGAGAGATATTCACCTCAGGAAACTCCCGGGAAGTTTTAAACCAGTGACTTTTTCATCATCCTTTTTATTTGTGGGTTTTCCTGGAGCGCAGGGATGTGCTGGGAGGGGGGTAGAGCCAGGGAGGAGGGAGCCTGTCTCCATCCCTGCACAGCAAAAACGTTGCTCCCTCTGCGCGTCTCAGTCTGATACCTGGCTTGGTTTTGCAGGGGCGGCTGCTGCAGACGAAGAAGTCGGGTTATTTTCCCAGCTCGTCAGTAAAGCCCTGCCCCGTCGATGCGAGGGTGAGTGCTGAAGAGGAAAATAACCCTGGGAGCACCGGGGGCTGACGCGGGAGGTGCTGCTCTGGCGGTGCCTGTTGCTCTTCTCAGCCTTCTGCTTGAGACTTTGGTCCTTCCAGTAAACCCCTGGACTTTGAATGAGGCCTTTTACTGTGGCCAAATTAGCGAGGAAGTGAATCCATCATCCCATAGTTGCAAATGTCTGGTCAGGTTGGTCTCAGCCCCATTCCAAAGACTGGGGTTGGTGTGACCAGGTCTGGACTCTCTTCTTCCTCTGCAGGGCTGACTCTGGAGCAGAGTACTTGAGATCAGTCACAGTACAGGAAAACTGCCCTTTTTTTTTTTCTTTTTTTAAAATTTTCTTCTTTTTTACTGTGTTTTCTAATGCTGTCAGCTGCTTCCCAATTAAAAAACACTCAGGTAAATGAACAAATGCAGCATGCTCATCACAGCTGGGATGCTGAGAGAGAAATGCTGAGCTACAACACTGCCCTCGGCCTCCGAAGCCAATAATTCAGAAAGGGCTTGGCAAACGAAATCCCTCCCGTGGAGAGGAGCATCTTGCACGTGATCTGTAGCCTGATGAGACGCCGGCTCATCAGTAATTAGCAATGCTCTCTTTGCAGCCTCCCAACAGCCGGCCACCTTCGCGGGAGATAGACTACACAGCGTACCCGTGGTGAGTCGCCCTGCCTGCTGCTGGGCAGTGTGCTAGGCACGACCTTCCTCTGGCCATAAAGATATATCGACCCTGCCTTTTAATTGTTACTTTGTCAGGAATCCACTTGAGTAATGAGTTACAAATGCAGGTTAGCAATGCCTTGCATCCCGCCTCCCCTACGGCCACGGGGCAGCCCCTGCAGTGGCATTTGGGTAGTGAAACCTGGTGCAGCCCTCGCAGCATCAGTGGAGATTTCTTCACTGATGGAGAAGGTCAGATGCAACAGGAGAGATGTTGGTTTCTCTTCCCATTTTTTATGTTTTCTGTGCCCAGAAAACTGGTTTGGAAGTAATTCCTGCCTTGGCAGGAAAGGCTGCGCTTGGCTTGCCTTCTGCTCCTTCCCTCCAGCTCCAGCCAGGTTTGCAAATTCATGAGTCTAAATTACCCTCACTCCCCAGCTCTTGCTGAAGCCTTGTTTACCTAGGGACCAATTCCCAATTAGTGGGATTTTCTAGGTATAAGATACTCCAAAGGGAAGAGGCTGCATTCCGCATCACTCACTCCCTCTGTTCAGTGGCTGAGCAGCTTCTTGCATCTCAGGGCACTTTCCTTTTGCGCATGAAGTTTTGGATGAGACCTGGTTCTCTACTTGCCTCCTCAACCTTCATGCCTTTAAAAAAAGATTTATCTTTTTGTCTAAAACGTGCCTATTTTAAGTATATGCATTAATTTTTAGTTAAATTAATTAATTAACCTCTGGGCTCAGGTTTGCAGGGAACATGGAGCGGCAGCAGACAGACAACCTGCTCAAGTCTCACGTCAGTGGCACCTACCTGATCCGGGAGCGGCCAGCTGAGGCCGAGCGCTTTGCCATCAGCATTAAGTGAGTAATAATTCAGTAATTCAGTATTGCTCACTTGCAGAGGGTGAGATGGGGCTGGAGCATGCAGCTACGTTTTCTTGAGTGCCTTTGCTACTGTTCACAGGTTCAACGAGGAGGTGAAGCACATCAAGGTGGTGGAGAAGGACAACTGGATTCACATCACGGAAGCCAAGAAGTTTGAAAGCTTGCTGGTAGGTTTTTGTAACCCCTTTGATCGTGTGCACCATCCCTGCAAGTCACGCAGAGGATGTCAGAGACAGCCGGATGCCTCTCCATCCTTCTCAGGAGCTGGTCGAGTACTACCAGAGCCATTCGCTGAAGGAGAGCTTCAAGCAGCTGGACACAACACTGAAATACCCCTATAAATCTCGGGAGCGCTCTACCTCCAGGACCTTCACCCGCTCTCCAGGTAAACCCCGGTTCAGCCGCAGGAGTGGGCGCCGTGAAACTTGTGATGGGAAATCTCAGCCTTACAGCAAGGTGCAGGAGCCAAAGGGATCTGGCCAAAGGGATTTGTGGCTTTACTGCAGGGCTTGAGCCCCCCAGTTTGCAAACAAGTCTCCTGCTCGGCTGGTAACATTTTGAGGATGGGTCTCACAGGAGGTGGTGAGGACTGGGGGGGGGGGTCCGATGGGGCTGGGGCTGCCTGGCACTGCTCCCCCGAGCTCGTTCAGATCCACGGAGTGGGTGCAGCCTACCAGGGAGAGCTTTTGCTGGGGGAGACTGGTTTCCTTCCTGCGGTTTTGCACTGTGTGCTCAGGGGGTGGTTTTGCCACCCCCTGGTCCTGCCGGGAGAGGAGCTGCGGCTGCAGGGGCAGCCCGTGCACCTGCAGACAGCGAGCAGAGAGGTGATGCTCTGGTAGTGGGATATATCGTGTCTTACCTGCCCACGTGAGTTTTTGTGCGTGTGTGCGTGTGTTTTAATGGATCCAGTTCCAGTGTGACTTGTGATGGTTTGAATTCTAGTGGGACTCCTTTAAGGGAGGTGATGGGAGAAATGGTAAGTCTGTGCCTAAAAAAAAAAGTAAAAAAAAAACAAAAAAAAAAAAAAAAAACAAAAAAAAAATCCCACCTCAAAACAAATGGAAAGCAAAATGTGCATTAATGCAAAATGTTCCTTTTTGTCTAAAAGCCTGAATGCAGAAATAACTACTTTGTGGGGAAAAATAAGAACTTCTTCCATGGTATATTTTAAAAAGAATACCGAAGGAAGATAGTTATTAAAAGTTGATTAAATATCCTCTTGCATAAAATACAACCCCAGCATGACTTTTAAGCCCCAAGACAGGCTGTGGTGCTGTGGCCAGACCTACCACCGGCTGTCCCAGCTCCAAGCACCTGTGCAAGACCTTCTGCATGCTTTGCCCCGTATTTCTCCTTTGGCTTTTAAAGCATTGTGTGTTAGAATATTTTTTTTTTTTTTAGTTTCCTTTTTAATGCGTGTTTTGCCTCTTTCTGTTTCTCTCTAACCTCTTTGCAGCCTCCTGCGCTTCCTACAACTTTTCTTTTCTCAGTCCTCAGGGCCTCAACTTTTCTTCTCAGAGCTCCTCCAGTCCCTTCTGGTCAGGTACCAGTGCCTCTCCCCACCGGAGAGACCTGCCGCCTTCCCCAGGCTGCAGCATCCCCAGCTTGAAAGCCATCGCCAGCGGGACCTGCGGGGTCCCTGCTGTCCCTTCATCACCCACAGGCAGTTCAAGGGGTCCCCAGTGCTGCCCTGGCACACGGCCTGTATATAAGTTAATTAACCGTGGCTTGGCTGGAAGCAAAACCCTGTCTCCCCAAAATCAAGGCAGGGAGGAGATGGAATCGTAGCTATTTGAGAAAGGGGGCTAAAATTAATAAAAAAGTGAATCTAGCACATTGGGATCTCATGATGTACTTCAAGCTCGACCTGCTTATCCCATGTGTTTCCCTGAACGAGCATTGGCATCACACCGTCTTCCAGACCGTTTCTCCTTGCTGTACAAGGAGAACATCTCAATGTCCAGCAGTTTTTGAGCTCTGGTATCTGAGGCTGCTCAGAGGCCCCTTGCTGAGGAGGCGGGGGGGACCCCACACTGTCAAGTGTGTTTTGGGGCTCAGACTCCCTGCAGAGAGTTGCAGTGGTGCTCCCGCCTTTGAACCCCCACTGATTAAATGCGTTACAGACTGGCATCTTCCTCCTGTTTGCCAGGGATCAGAGCAAAATCATGCCAGTTCATTTCTTCCCTTTAAGCTTTTACCTTTCAGTATTTTCTTTAGGCTGGACAGGGAAAATCATTGGCAAAGCTACGCATGATTTCCTTGGTGCCGTGTTTGGGAAGAACACTTAACTTTACAAGGTGTTAGAACATAGTTCTGGGCATTTGGGAACCTTTAACTGCGTAGAAAGTATGGCAGAAAGTAATTTGTGCAGCAATGGGCTCTGAGCAAGCTCCTGATGAAAGAGGTCAAAGCTGCCGTGATTCTCGCTCCGTTCTCCAGCCTGGCTGCCTGGCGAGGACGGACGAGCCCTCCGGTGATTGCACGTTGTGTGTCTGGACCGTCTCCATCCCCATCCTCATCTCCATCCATCCCGAGAGCTGAAAACCTGGGCAAAGCTTTTCTTCAAACCTAGTTCAACCTTGGTTTGCAAACTTTTAAAATTGAAACAAATCCTCGAAAGTCCTGGGACAAAAAGGGTAGCTTCACCGAAACATGATGTCTTCAGGGTGGGGTTGTTTGTGGTTTTTTTTTTTTTTTTTGCAAACTTCAGAGGCGGTGCATTTTTCTCCTCCTCTGCCCATCCCATCCCTCTCACTGTTGCTCTCCAGCCCTCCTTCCCCCTGCCCAGACGCTGGGACAGGGAAGCTGAGCACTGCCCTTGCCTTTCCCCCCTCGCTGCTGCTCCTCCCTGTGCCTCCCCTGAGCATCCCCTGCCTCAAGTGATGGAGATCCGTGGTGCTGGGGCTGTGCTGGTGGAGGTCGGGTCCCAGGAGAGCCCGTGGGCCCATGCTTCTTATCACAAACTGTTGGTTAGTGTTAGGGTTCGCAGGGTGTTTTTACACCTTTTGGTCTGGTTTTGGACCAAGTTTCCAGAATCCCTGGCTGCTCCCTGGCAGGGGTAGGAGCAGGGAGGAGAATGGGTTTGCAGCTTCTTCCTCCTCATGGCAAAACGCAGGTTTGGCTCAGCGTCTCTAAGAGAATCCAATCACAATAACTCAATTTTTGGAAGTAATTTAAATGCAAGATGTTTGCCAGATTTCCTTTTCAAAAGGTGGTCCCATCAGGTGCTGGGAGCTGTGTGGCAGCCAGACCTGACATTAATGGTGGAACAGGATTTTTCCACGATTTCATTGTTAATGATCACGCATTCCTATGAAATATTTTCTTTTGCCACCTCCTTCCCTTCTCACAAAAGTGCCCCTCACCCCAGCGATCCCCGCCAAGGGGTCACAGCCCCTCCTGGACTCTCCTGGTCAGCAGAGAGGGGTTTCCCAAGCCCACAGAGCTGTTTAAAGCCCAGCAGGAATATAGTTTAACCGCGACTGCCCCAGCCCGTGCGGGGCTGAGCTGTTTGGATGAGGCCAGTGTCACCATCCGAGCTGCTCCAGGTCACGGCGTTGCGATGGGAGCCAGCGCCGCGGTGGAAAACCCAGGTTGAACCTCACCAAGCTTTCCCCAGGCTTCGGCCGGTCCCACGCCACCAGGCAGCTCCCGACTCCCTCTGCTTTGTCCCCTCGCAGTGTTCACCCCACGGGTCATAGGGACGGCGGTGGCACGATACAACTTCGCTGCACGGGACATGCGGGAGCTCTCGCTGCGAGAGGGCGACGTGGTGAAGATCTACAGCAGGATTGGCGGGGACCAGGGATGGTGGAAGGGGGAAACCAACGGAAGAGTGAGTGCAGCTGGATAATGTCCCGTCCTCTTTCTGCAGCGCGTGGTCCTCCCTGCTCTCAGTCTGCTGGCGGGTCAGCAAAGGGCGGGGGGACACGTCCCACTCCCTCTCGCTCTTTTCCAGCACGTGGGTGGGCTGTCATCTCACAAGCGCCACTGCTGTGCCGTGACGTGGTGCTGTGTGACAGTGACACGCGACGCCCAGCGCGTGGAGGCTTGGGTGGCGTTCGGGTCTGCCTTTCCTTAAACCTGCACGGGGAGGGGGGGGGTTTATGCAGGAGTGGCTCTGCGGGTCGGAGGCTCAGCATCCTGGGGAAAAACAGCAGGCTGATGGCTTGACCTGGTGTCCCGCAGAGTTTGTACCACTGGGGACAGATTCTTCATTCCCTGATTCCTTATATGTTGTGGATAACCCGTGTGTCTGAGGTGCTGTATAGCTGCCAGTTCTGTCCCAAATTAGGGTAACGGCTGCAGCGCTGTCACCCACCGCGCGTCGGGATGCGGGTGCATCCAGCGCCGTAGAAACGGCTCCCCAGGAACAGCGTGGGGTGGCGGGGGAATAATCCCAGTGACGGGACAGGAGGTCCCTTCACCACCTCCCCCCAATCTCCAGCTCACCCCTCCGCTTCCCCGGCAGGTTGGCTGGTTTCCCTCAACGTACGTGGAGGAGGAAGGGGTGCAGTGACTGCGGGGATGTCTGATGGAAAGTCGCCGAGCGCCCAGAGCGAGCCGCTGCAGACCGTGCGCACTTGTCCCGACGCCCGCGGCTCCCCGCGAGGCGCGGCCGGACGCCTCCCAGGACTGCTCTCGCAGACTCTTTAGCAAATCCGTTCCTCTGTACAGTGTGTGTGTGTGCGCCGGGGCCGCCGCCGGCCTCGCTCCCGTTACGTGTATAGAAGATTGATGGTCTGTCGGATTAACGTTCGTGTAGCGGCTGCAGAAGAGCCCCGGGAAAGCCGCGCTCCCCTGCATGGACAGAGCTGAGAGACTCTGTGCGGTGCCCACCGGCGGGTGGGGGATCCAAACCTCTTTTACTGAAGGTGTTTGAAAAGGCACCGTGGGGATGGTGGTGGGAGGGTGAGGCTGAAGGTTTGTGCCTGGGCTGGTGCCCGGGCGTGCCGAGGTGAGGATTTGGGGGTTTCTAAGGGGAGGGAGCGACTCAGCCCCGAGGAGATGATGCAGACCCCCTGCCGCGCGTGCGGGTGGGCTCCCCAGGACAGGATTTTTTGGCAGACCCGCTGGCAGCCGTGCGGCAGCGCCTGATAGCACTGTCCTGCACCTGGGGCGAGGGGACAGAGCAGGGACACCCGGGAAAAGGGCTGTTGCTCATCTCTGAAGGATGCCCGCTGTGAAACCAGGAGCACGTTTTGACCATCAGGCGTAGGCTGGATGCGAACCTCCAGGTCAGACAGGAGGGGAAAAGAGCCGCTTTGGCATCCCAAGCCCGTTTTCTTTACAACCACCTGCGGTCCCACCAGCCTTGCTGCAGGCGGAGGGGACAGCCCGGGGTGCAGCCTGGTCCCACTGGTGAGCAGGAGGTTTCAGCACGTTGCGGAACTGGAGACGCACATTGCTGCACAAGGGGTTTGGAGGCCACCAAGGCACCAGGTACATGCGGAGGAGTGGACAGGAGCATGTGTCTGTGGGTCTGTCCTGCCCTCATTCCCAGCTTGGTCCTGCTGCGGGCAGGACCCCCCCTTACCCCAGCCAGGCTGATTTTTCTTGCAGCCGTGACACATCCCACTTCACTGAGCTCAAGGGAGCAAACCCACCTGAGTAAGGGCTATGGTATCAACTCCTGATTTCTCTCACTAAGTTGTGAAAGCATCTCTTCTTCCCCAGCTGTGTGCACTTTTGGGGGCTCTGAGTGTTGCCCCCTCTTCCTCCCACAGGCTGTTACTGCTGCTGCTGTCAAGTAAAGGTCCGTCTTGTCTTGGTGTTGCCGCTGTGTCCTGAGCACTGTCCGTCTGTCCTTTCCGAAGTGCAGCCCCTGTGGTTGGTAGGCAGAGCTGCCGGGCCGAAATCCTGGCTGTTGTCTTCTGCTGGGCATTGGCTTTGCTCTCCAGCTCCAGAATTTCCTTTCAAAGTGCAAATACAAACAAATATGTGAGGGTGTGTGGCAGGGAACAACTCTCCTCTATCCAGTATCTGAACCCCAGGAGGTGCTCTCCTGCCTCTCTGAATGAGTGGCATTTTGAACTGGTGCTTCCATTCCGTGATGTCGTTCCCCTGGGACTTGTGGTGCTCCGGCCGCGGGGCACCGTGTTCCCAGTGTGGGCTCTTGGCATCGCGCTGGCGCGGGTCTGGGAGATGCCAGCGTTGGGTGGGTGAGCGGTGCTGGTCCCTTCAGCCCCTGGCACGGGAACACCATGGCTGTAGCCAAAGCCTTGCCGCAAACAGGAGCAGCAGTGCCCTGCTCGGGATAAGAAATGGAAGAGTTCGGGGCTCTAAAGGAAAAGGGCAAGATATTAACTTGGGAATTCAGTGTTGTTGCTCAGTGACAAGCCCAGAGCCGCCCTACTTTGCTGCTCATTCCTCCTGGAGCCCCACACGTGCCCCAGCTCTCGGTGCCGTGGGGGGAGTGGGCTGGGGGCAGCTGGGGTCTGGCCGGGGCAGATGCCCGGGGGGGGGGGGGGGTCTGGCTCTGCGGGGTGACGGGGACGCGGATGGGGGCTCGGGGCTTTTCCAAGGTACTGTTTGGTGCTAACCTCTCCCGCCCGGCCCCTCGGTGCTCAGCTCGGGGTCTGCTCAAGGGGGAGCAGGGCGCTGGCAATGCCCTGCTCCTCCTGGGCAAAGCAAAGGGCCCTGCTCCCATTCCTGGAGCTGTGCTGGAGCCGAGGGTGTATTTAGGGGGGATGAGACGCACACACACCCACCCCACCCCCCCACCCCCCACACCTCACGATGGCTTGGTTGGGTTATGCCTCAGATCCTAAAGCCTTACACAGCCCTCCTGTTTAACGTAGCCGATCTTGTAAGGCGGCGAGGGCATCCCCTCTGCAACAGCACATACTCTGTCACGGGGACCATGGCACCATCTGTCCCTTACACCCCAAAGGGATCCCCGACCTCTGCCACTGCCTGCACTCCCCTCCCAGCCCTGCCAAATCCCCCTTCCTCTGGAGAGCTCCCCCCCTTGTGTTTACTGTTGTAAGAAACTTGTTAAAAAGATTGTTTTGTTTGTAAGTAATTATTCAGCCATTTGCCACAATATATATCTGTGAATAAGAAAGGGAAATGTTTTTTTATGATGGTGAGAAAATTGTATATATATTTTAGTTCATCGCAGATCATTCAAAATTGCAATGGGATACGTTGGAAAATAATATGTAAATTCCTTGGGTTTTTCCTTTGCACTGCACTAACTGGGGTAGGGTGGAGGGGGTTTAAAGATAAAACTGTTTGTTTATGGAATAGTTTATAGCTGGGAATTTGAAAATCATTTGGAATAGCTTGTAATGCTGGAATAGAAACTTTAGCTGCTACTTAGAAACCCTTTTGCATGTGGTTTTTCCAGACCTTTTTAAGTTACAGTACATCAAAGTAAATTCCACAATGAAAAAATAAAGTGTAATTTTGCTGATAGATTTTTTTCAAACAATGATTTTTATGGTGGCTCAGGCTTCTTGTCACTAAAGCCCCCTTGGCTGTGCTGGGGCTGGAGGGGTGGCTCGGGAAGACGTGTGCTCATGGGGACAGAGTCTTTCCGATTCCTGCCCTGAAGCGTAAGTGTTCGTACCCTTCCAAAACTCAGAGCAGATCCTTCCAGCAGTGCCAGACCTGACTCTTTGCAGGGAGGCACCGCTGAAGGCGGCTGCTCACCCGTCCAGTTCCTTCTCCTTGTTTCTGGAGCAGCTGCGTCTCGTGCAGTTGTCCCAGGCTCATCTCCCTGCCCGGGCTGAACTGCTGCAGGGTGAGAGAAAGAGCATGATTTTCCATGGCTTTTAGTCACTCCCAAGTATCATATTCCAGAATCCCGCTCGGCCCTGCACACAGCAGTGTTTTCCAGAGCAATAAAAGAAATCGCACGGTTGCTTATAAAATACCTGAGGCATTGCTGGAGGTTTCACCCCAGAGCAGGGACACGAGATGCCACTGCGAGCTGCCATGTCATTTAATGAATAACGCTAATTTTTTTCTGCTCTTGGAGTCCCCAGTGCTTTCTCCTTCTCGCTTCACCTTTCACAGGGTCAGCTGAAAGGGTCTGTAGCAATGAACAGAGACGTTTTACTCGGAGAAGCAGGACACGAGCTGGGCACTAACTCTTGGATGCTGATTCAGAAGGATGCTGCTCAGCCAGGTATTTAGCCTTGGCCGAGGTGGTGACGGCTGCCTGGGGTAAACCCTTTCCTCATTGCTGCTGTTCAGTCTAAGGGAAGCTCTCCAACATGCACCGTGTATGAAATACCAGTTTTGGGTACCTGGGTGCTCTCCTGCCAGCGATGAGCATCGGCCCAGCCCTGAGTGGGTCAGGCATCACCGTCAGACACCCGCGTTACAGCGGGGCTGCAAAAATGCAGCGCTAGAGCCTGGAACCCACTCACCAATGGCTGCAAGAGCAGGTAAATGCCAAAATCTACTTCCACAGAAAGGTCCTGCCTCTGGGGACATCCCTGCCGCCCCAGGGGCTGGCTCCTCCGTGGCAGCTGGTGACATTTAACCCTCGGAGGGGTGGTTGGAGCCTCAGCCAGGTGGGTGCCTCGACAGCCGGCTTTGCTCAGCTCCCCGTCCAAACCTCCCCCCTTGGGCTCTGCACCGATGAGGGCTGACGCCTCGGGGATAAATGGGGCATTTATTCATTGTGCCCAGCCATGGCCAGGCGCTGTAATAGGACCAGGAGCAGCCTTCCCAGGGGCATTAACAGGAGAATAAATCTCCAGCCACAGCCAGCACAGCTGGCTCCAGCCCTGCGCAGACCCCAGCCTGCCCCAGGAGGGAGGATGGACCAGCCACCAGTTTTCTTTCTATGTTTGGTTTTTTTTTGTTTTTTTTTTGTTTTTTTTTAACCCAGCAATAACAGCTGCTCTCATAATCTCCCACATCAACTGGGCTCTCCAGGGCGCTGCCCCTGCTCTGAGCAAACACGGCGCGGGGGGGTGGTTGCATTTGCTGGCTGCCCTCTGCAAACACCGAGTCCTGCTCCGTGCCGCGGCGTGTCACAGCCGCCCTGCGCTGTCCCTGTGGCTGGGCCAGCAGCACCCCACGTGGCCCCGGTGGCCTGTGGCCGGCCAGTGCGTGGCCACCTCCCCTCTGCCACCTCAGCTGGTCCGTGCCACGAGCAGGCACGTCGCCTGGGTGCAAGTGCTCATGCTGCCCCGAAACCAGGGCCCAAACCGCTATGCAGTCAGGATGGGGAAACTGAGGCAGGAGTTTGCCGAGAGCAGAGCTCAGAAAAGCTCTGCCCAGCAGGACTGTGCGGGATCGAGCCCGCTTTTAATTTAGAGTCGTGCGTGGGTAGTGCTTTCCCAAGACCGAATTCAGGCTGTGGGGCAGGGGGGGAGCGGCAGGCACGCTCGTGTGGGCTGCGGCGATGGGGATGGGGATGGCCCACGCTTGCAGCCCGGTGCGCGCAGGGATCAGCTGCAGTTTTGTGGCACGCCTGGCTAGTTCATTCCTGCATTAGCCATAATGTTTTCTGTGACCTAGAAACTCCAGCTGGCGCATGCAAACCGCCATGCTCCTTAATTTTGTAATTAAGAATTATAGGGAAAAGGTTGGTCTCGTTTAGACTCCCTCTACATTAGACTGATCATCACAAAAAAATAACCCTCGTCATTCCTGCTCTGGAGCTGCATCAGGGGCCCAGGGCTTAGAGGGACTAAAGCTGCTGCCGCTTTCTCCACTGTCCATCCTGAGCTTGGTGAGCAACTCAGGCTACCAAATGCATACTTGGGCTTGTCTTGCTTTAGGTCTGGTCTAACCCAAAGGTCGTATTTATAATTAGTACACGCTGATGAAATGGTTCTGGCCTGTCAAA
Source organism: Tyto alba (assembly GCF_018691265.1). Classification (NCBI taxonomy): domain Eukaryota; kingdom Metazoa; phylum Chordata; class Aves; order Strigiformes; family Tytonidae; genus Tyto; species Tyto alba. The sequence continues at coordinate 4,611,443 of NW_024881273.1, forward strand.
CAGAAACACCCCACTGCAAACAGGAGTTTAGACTTGTTTGCATCTCTGTGGTTATTCTGAGCAATTAGTCCATGGGGAATTATGAAGGAATTGGGGCGCTCTCTTTAAAACTTAGAAACTGATTTTATCATGGGGAGAAATGCTGCCTGAGACAGGAGCTAATGCTGGAACCCCTCTGCCTCTATCCAAACCCTTCCCAAACAGGGGGAATTTGGGTTCAGGCTGGGTACCACGATGTGTTCAGCTAGCAAAAGCAGAGACGTGGGGCAGTGGGGAGCGGCGGGGGGGCACTTCCCAGGGTCATGGTGCTGTTTGATGCTAAAAGCCCCCCCAAAAACCAGTCCCTGGGATGCTTGGGGGTCCACGAGGCTGTGGGCGGGCGATGCTGCCTGTGGGACACTGCAGGGACCACGATGCTGCTCGGATCCCGACCCCCCAACCGCCAGCCAAACCCCGGCTCCGCCCTGACCTCTGCTTCTCCAAGATAACCGAATCAGGCCCTTCAGAGCCTCCTTTAAAGAACTTGTGCCGCCTGCGTGTCCTGCCCAAACAGGCCCTAATTTCAGCGGTGAGTCCTGGGCAGGGGGAACAATAAACCTTCAGGTTGAGAGATCTAAATCAAACTTTTATTTTCCTACCTCCTCCAAATTAAATTTTTTGATGTTCCCACCTTTGCTTTGAGCTCTCAGGTCTGGCTTAGGAAATGTGTAAATTTATTTTAATTCTGCTCTTAAAATGTAACTGCTGGGAACTCCAGCAGGAGAGTCAGATGGTGCCTTTCCTCGCCGTGTTTGCTTTTTGGCATCCAGCTGACGGCTCCAGCCAGCACCAAGCGAGCCCGGGAGGCTGCGAGTCCCCGCTGGCCCCAGCTGGGCTGTTTGTTCTCTACCGGGCACCGAGCCGGGGAGAAAAGCAGCATTTTCCTCCCCGTTTGGAATTTCTCAGCTCTGCTTGACTTTTCTTTTTCATTGAGAAGCAGCAGAATCGGGAGAAAGGGTAAGAAGAAGGGAAGCCCCTATTTCCCATCCGCCTGGGCTGCCTCTGTTTGCCTCCAGTGCTGGTTAATGTTTTTTGCAACAGGGGCCGAAGGGACGGCTGTGCACGGAAGAGGAGGAGGAGAGCATCGGAGGAAGGCAGGGGGCCCACGGCCATCACGGCAGGGAAAGCCAGCCCGGAGTGAGCCTCGCCGGTGAGTCGTGGCTGAGGGCGGTGGGAACGTGCCGTGGGCTGTCCGAGAAACCACTCCGGGTGTCGCGGGATTTCCCGAGCGGGAGTTTGCAGCTTTGCTGGGCTGGGGAGGGACAACGGGTGCTTTGGAGGGCCACGTGGCAGCAAGCAGGGGGTCTCGGTGGGGTGAGCTCTGGGGCAGCCCCTGGCCACGTCCCGTGGCTTGCGTGGGAGGGGACTGGTGCTGGCCTGCGAGACCCCACTGCACCCCCGTTAGTGCAGCCAAAACCGTGCACCCAGAGCAAACACGGAGCTGTGCCTCCGGCCAGGAGCCCTGCACGCAGGGGCTGGGGTGCCTGCAGGGAGATCTGTCCCTGTCCCTCCACCAGCAGCCACTGCACCTCCTTTTGTTGATAGGGAGCAAACTTTTGCACCTCCATTGTGGCCAAACAGCTCCTGAAGACAAGGCGGGGCAAAAAAAAAAAAAATTAAAAAAAAAAAAAAATGTTGTTTCTGCAGGCGTGAGCATGCACAGGCGTTGCTGTGCCCTGTGTGTTTCCAAGCTCCTTTTTTAAGCAGGGCCCCTCTGAGGGGTCTTTGGGAGCAGCACACACTTGCAACTGGGATCCCATTTCCCTGGTGGAAGAGGGTCCCAGTAGCCCACTCAGGGATGTGGCCGGGGCTCGCTCCAGCCGCTCCGAGCTGCTCAGCCCCTTGCCCAGCACCCAGAGATGCTGCTACCACTGAAATGATGGCGAGCAGCCGGGCTGGCCAGGGGTCCCTGTGCCAGCGAGTTATTTGGGGGCTTTGCAGGTGGAGATGTCCTACGTGAGCTGCGCCTTGCGGGCAGCTGCCCCCCGCAGCCTGCCAGCCCCCTGGAGAAGCCCCCGACCCTTCAGCAGCGTGACGGGCCCCACGGCAAAGAAGAGCGTCCCGTACCAGAAGACCCTGAAGGAGGAAGGCTCCGGGAGCCGTGAGCCCAGTCGGCCCCCACCGCCCTCGGCCGAGGTGGTGGTAGTCGGGGGGGGCAGCCTGGGTTGCCAGACCACCTACCACTTGGCCAAGCAGGGTGTCACCAGCGTGGTGCTGCTGGAGAGGGACCGCCTGACCTCGGGGACCACTTGGCACACGGCCGGTGAGGCGGTGGGCACAGCGTGGGGTGGCAGTGGGTGTGGGGGTGCCCACGGTTTGGGATGTGCCGTTGTCCGTGGGAGGGATTCATTGCGCAGGCTGGCTCCAGATGTGTTGGAGGGTTTTGGCTTTAAATGGGGAGAACTTCAGGGTTTCTGTTTTCCCTTTTGGCACAACTTTTTGTTAAGAAAACATCCCCCAAATTTTGATTTTTTTTTTTTTTTAATAAAAAGTTTTATATGGCCACAGGAAAACAGTTGATTTCCACACTTTTTTTTTTTTCCTTCTTTAAGCTAATTTTCTTTGGCAGCGAAGGGGGAGCTAAAGGGGGCTAATTCAATAAGTTTTTTGGGGTTTTGTCTTTTTTTGGGGTAGTCTGCTCCAGAAGACCCTGTTTCCCATTCATTTAATGCCCAAGGAAAATTAGAAGTCAATGATTTGTAGCACTCCCACATTACCACGAGATGGAGCAAGAGCAGGCTGACACGCGTGGGACCGTGTGGCCCCCTCTGCATCCCACTTCGGGTGACGGAAGGGTGTCGGAGCCCCCTGTCCCACCTGTGGGCTGCATGTCGTGTCTTTTGTGTCCCCTCCCCAGGTCTGCTGTGGCAGCTGCGTCCCAGCGATGTGGAGGTGGAGCTGCTGGCACACACGCGGGACGTGGTCAGCCGGGAGCTGCCGGCGGAGACGGGGCTGCACACGGGCTGGGTGGAGAACGGAGGGCTCTTCATCGCCTCCAACAAGCAGCGTCTCGATGAGTACAAGAGGCTCATGTCGGTAGGGAGAAGCCCCTCGGTGTGTCCCCCCGGCTGGGTGGGCTGCAGGAGGTGGCGTTTAACTCCTGCCCACGAGAGCAGCCCTGGGGGTCATAGTATCATAGAACGGGTTGGGTTGGAAGGGACCTTTCAACGTTGGGTTGGGTTAGAAGGGACCTTGGAAGGGTTGGAAGGGACCTTCCAACGTTGGGTTGGGTTGGAAGGGACCTTGGAAGGGTTGGAAGGGATCTTCCAACATTGGGTTGGGTTGGAAGGGACCTTGGAAGGGTTGGAAGGGACCTTCCAACGTTGGGTTGGGTTGGAAGGGACCTTGGAAGGGTTGGAAGGGACCTTGGAAGGGTTGGAAGGGATCTTCCAACGTTGGGTTGGGTTGGAAGGGACCTTGGAAGGGTTGGAAGGGATCTTCCAACATTGGGTTGGGTTGGAAGGGACCTTGGAAGGGTTGGAAGGGACCTTCCAACGTTGGGTTGGGTCGGAAGGGACCTTGGAAGGGTTGGAAGGGACCTTGGAAGGGTTGGAAGGGACCTTCCAACGTTGGGTTGGGTTAGAAGGGACCTTGGAAGGGTTGGAAGGGACCTTCCAACGTTGGGTTGGGTCAGAAGGGACCTTGGAAGGGTTGGAAGGGACCTTCCAACTTTGGGTTGGAAGATCATCTAGTTCCAGCTCCCCTTGCCATAGGCAGAGACACCTTCCACTAGACCAGGTTGCTGAAAGCCCCATCCAACCTGGCCTTGAACCCTCCCAGGCTCCCAGGGCTGGGGAGCCCCCGGGTCTCCGAATGGCTGGTCCCTCCCTGCCTTCCCACCCAGAGAGCTGCGAGTGGCCTGGGTTATGTGTCCAGAGCAGCCTCCTGCCTTCCACGAGGCTGCTGAAATCAGGAAAAATGCTGGCAAAGTAGGCAAAGTTAAATCCAGCAGTGGATTTTTACCCTTTCAGATAGTGGTAGCATCATTCTTCCAGCTGCACAGGCAGCTTGCATGCATATACAGGACCATATTCCCTGAAATCTTTGCAGACCATCCCACCCCACACTGGAGTTAGGACGTGTCTTGGGGCAGCAATTGCCTTATCTGGGAGATAAAGACATTCTGGGGGTCTTCTTCTCCAGCAGCAAGTGATGAGCAGAGCTTTTGTTGCCTGCTTGAGCTCCTGGTTTTCTTATCCGGTTGGCAGCTGGGGAAGGTGTACGGCGTGGAGTCCTACGTCCTGACCCCGTCGCAGACCAAGGACCTGTACCCACTGATGAACATCGGCGACCTGTACGGCACGCTGTATGTCCCCAAGGATGGCACCATGGATCCAGCTGGTACCTGCTCGACTCTTGCCAGAGCAGCAACTGCCAGAGGCGCTATGGTAGTTCCCAATCAGTAACTGCTAATTAATGCCGGTTGACCGTGGGAGGAGATTTCATCCTCTGACTTCCCCAGCTCCTTCTTTCCCACCAGAGCAGAGATGGTCCTGCAGCGTTAGGTCTTTGCCCAAGAAGGGTAAAGATGGCTGCTTAGGTCATAGTGACAAAGCTGGCAGGAACCATGAGGTCTGGGGAAAATAGAGGATGAAAAAAAGACCTTTATGAGCAAGATAAGGCAGTGCCCAAGCCAGGTTCCTCAGGAGAGCAAAGCTTTTAGGGTCAGGTAACACAATCCACTGCTCAAGGCAGGGACTACCAACCCATCCTTGGTGCGTTGCTTTGCTCATGTGCCTGTAAATAATAATCATTCTCTGCAACTGCCGGTGCACAGAGCAGCGGTTTCAGTCTGCAGCTGAGGAGGGGTGTGTTGTTATCAGCACTTGGGAAATGGAGATGGCCAGTGCCAGACCTCTGCTTAGATTCACCTTTCCCAGATTTGGGGGGGGTAGACGTCAGGCAAGTCGGATTGTGACCCTGCCGTGACTCTGCTGCCCTTCCTCTGCCACCAGATCATCGAGAACTGCCCGGTCACCGGCATCCAGGTCCGAGCTGACGATTTTGGGGTGAAGAGGGTGTATGCGGTGGAAACAGCCCACGGGACCATCCAGACTCCCTGCGTGGTGAACTGCGCAGGTACGGGATGGGGGAAGGTGGGGGGGATCCGGGCTGCGGCCGCAGGGCAGGGGGGTGGCTTTGCATCCCGTGAGCCGGAGGGTCTGCCATCAGTCCTTGTCCCCCCTTTGCATCTGGCTGTCCCCCCTCCCCAGACCTCCGCAGGTCTCCGGGGGCTGCAGAGGTGCTCAGCGCGGGGCTGCTCTCTCCGCAGGCGTGTGGGCGCGAGCCCTGGGCCGGCTGGCCGGCGTGCACGTGCCGCTGGTGGGGATGCATCACGCCTACGTGGTGACCGAGCGCATCGAGGGCATTCAGGTCAGTCCCGCGTGGCTGCAGATCGGCTCCTCTGCTCTGGAGGGCGGCGCCGGCTCCTGCCCCCCCCTGCACGCAGCAGGGTGAGGCGAGAAAGACCCCCCCAAGGACCCCCAGACCTGTGGGACATCCCCCCCCCCCCCCCCCCCAATTCCTGCCTTCATCACAAGCCTGCGCTGCCAGGTCTGGCTCTGCACCCGGGGAAGTGCACACCCAGCAGCCTCTCCTCCTAGCAGAACTATCAGACTACCTTTAATAGAGTCATATTTAATATTTAACGATGTTATGACTACCAGGATAATTTTCTTCCATTTTTTTTTTCACCTCAGTATAATCATTATAGGATCTGTGATGTGTTTGGTGTCTGGTAGCAACATTAATAAAGATGCCAAACACTTTCTGAGCAAGTCCCAATCCCCAGCAGGCAGAGGTGTAGCTCTACAAGCATTTCTAAACTCTCCCAAGAAATCTACTCCTGCCATATGGCTGCAGAGGATTGTTCGGGAGTCAAGGGAGACTTCGTTCACTCAGGTGCCAGGGCTTTGAAGGTGACATGCTATTTAGTTTCCATCCCACTGAAACAGTCTGCGTCCGACTTCTCAGTCCAAGGTGCCTCAGTTTAAAAAGTGCTGGTGTCAGTGGTTACATTTAGATCGCAGTAACTCCACTGTGCTCTACAAATAGTGAGAAAGAGACTTTTCAGGGAAGAGCCCGCAGCTTGCAGACCCCGGTGCCTCCCGCTCAATCCACTTAATTCCATTTGTCAACGTGAAATGTAGTAGGCCCTACACCAATGCTTCCGTGCTATCTAAATGTTTCTCTATCCATTATTCACGAGAACAAATCCCTCGTTCTTTGCGCGCTGCTGCCCGCGTGTTGTGCTGTTGCATCCTCCTGCGGAGGTGGGTGGCAGAGGAGTGATGCTTTCCAAACCGGGATCAATCACAGAGGCTGCTCCCGCTCCTCCCGAGCACCCTCGGTGCTGCCTGTGCTGGGGGGCGGGGAGGCAGCCAGAGTCGAGGTTTGCCAGTTTGCCAGCTAATTAGGCAGGATTTGTGCAAGACTTGGCTTCCAGCTTGGGCTGAGGGCCGGGGATGGGGCGCGCTGCCCGCAGCATCGCTGCCTGCCTAAGCCGCTTTGCCCGGGGTTTGGCCACGTTTGCTGGAGCTGACCTGGGTGCCTTCCTCTTGAGGCACCTGAATTTCAGGGCTGTGGGAACATCCACAGAGCCACCGTTGCTCCTATCCTTGGTGGGTCACCCCCAAACCGCCAACTCACCCCACTCAGCCTCACCGGGGGCGATGTCGGGGTCTCCCCATGGCTCCTGGCCCCCCCCTCACCCCCCCGTTCCCCCTCCCCGTTTTTCAGAACATGCCGAACGTTCGCGATCATGATGCCTCGGTGTATCTCCGTCTCCAAGGCGATGCCCTTTCCGTGGGTGGATATGAGTCAAACCCCATCTTCTGGGAGGAGGTGAGTGGTGCCGGGAGGTTTTCCGGGAGAACAAGCCAGGTTTCCAGGGAACCCACCTCGGAGGGGTGGACGCAGGCGTGAGCACCTCAGCCCCTGACTCCTGTGGGTACCAACCTCTGTGCGGCCAGGGGGGAAAGCACGGGAGAGCATCTTCCCTTTGGGTCTGCCTGTGGCATAGATACGAGATGCAGAGGCAACAGGAATGAGATGAAAACGCTGGGCTGGGGGGATTTGGAGGCTACTGGGCAGTCCCTGCCTTGCTGCATCATCCCTTTATCCAGATGCAGGTGTCCTACTTCAGGCTCTGACCCAGAACTTTGGTTTGTCACAGCAGGTCATGAAAACCCAAAGAAACCAGAATCTGCAAAGCAGCCTCTATTTCCTGTGGTCTCCGAGGCTGCCAGAGCTAGGGAATTCTTAAGCCCTCAGCTGTACACTATTTTGTGTCCCAATTCCTGTTTCCTACCTTCAGGTATCTGAAAAATTTGCTTTTGGCCTCTTTGATCTGGACTGGGATGTTTTCATGCAACACATTGAAGGTGCCATCAACAGGATACCGGTGCTGGAGAAAACAGGCATTAAATCCACTGTCTGCGGACCAGGTAACGTGGCTGCAGCGGTATGGTAGCAGCTGCCTTCCTCCAAGCATCTTGCTGAGGCAAGGGGAAGCCTCATATCCTGGGGAGAAGAAAAACTCTCTGAAGGCAGAGAAAGCAGCTGTGGTCTGGCTGCAATAGTGTCATCTTCCGAGGGGTGGCATCCCAGGCTTAACCTAGGTGGAGAAATAGCTGGGGAGCTTATTGCCTCCGTCCAAACTGGGGGTGGCGAGCGCAGATGTAGAGCCAGTGTTGTGACCACTGGACTGGGGAATTAAGTGGGAGAGTTTTTTCAAGCGGTGGCCATTGTTTTACCAAGTGTTATATTATTATTTTTACTACTTGATTCTGGGCTGATGACATTAGATTTACCCAGATTTACATCTCAGGCGGTCTGGTGGGGAGTTAACATCACTGCAGCGGCAGCTGGAGGTGATGCCAGCCACCGAACCTGAGCCCAGCACACTTGGTTTGGCCCTGAAATGCACCACATGCTTAAAAAAAAATTTAAAAATTTCCTGTTTGCTGAAGCACTGAAAGGGAAACCCTCAAGGCCCTCGGGGAGGGAGCGGTGCTGCTGTACAAGGGGAAAGTAGGGCACAGCAGATAAAACACGATATGTACAAAGTGGAGGCCTTGGCCCTGGGTACAGTGCGTTTGATTAAACTGTGGTGTAAGTGGAGCTGGTGGCCTCCGGCGGGGAGCTGGCTTCTTATAGATATATGTCTAGTATTTGTAGTACAGTAATGTAATTTCCAAAGGGTCAGTGCTTCTCTTTTTCTGCTTCTTGATTTAAACAAGCAGCTGGTTTGCTTGTGACAGCTGAGTGTCTCTGGGCTGAAGCAAATAGCAAACACTTGTCCTTTCTTTTGCACGGTAAATATTGCACCACCAGAACAGCTACTGCACTGTGCTTCAGGTGCAGGGGATGAAAACAGACTGAACTGAGGTGGTTTAAGCTGTTTCTGCCCCTTCTGCTGAGCCAACCCTGCAGCTGAGTGTGCCAAGGTCCCGTGTGAGCACTCAGCGTCCGTCCCAGCACAAAGTCAGCAGGGCTGGCGTGCACCACTGGTGCAGGGGATGTGTTTTGGGCGTCGTTGTTCCATTGACTCAGTGAATTTGTAGCCTGGTGTGTTGGTACAGGGATATTGGCATGAAATAATCTTCTGACTCTCTTGACTTCTCCTGAGCACAGAGATTTTGGGGAACAGGCTGGGCATTGCTGGGTAGGGAAAGGACCAGGCTGAACTCTGTCTTCCCTCTCTCCTTTCACACGGATGGAGGAACCACCATAAAACAGAGAGGATGATTGCACAGCTCTGTCAGGGTGTCTTGCTCTGTCCTCCCCAGTGGGGATTTGCACAGAGACTGCGATTAACAGCCCTGTGGGGAGCAGGAGCTGGCAGCATGAGACATCATTAGCACAGGAGCCTTGGGCGACATCAGCAGCAATCCCTCAGCTGAATAAAGTAGCTTAAATTCATGGAATTTCCCAGCAGAAATCGATGAAGGTGAAATATAGTCATCATAACGAAATACGACCCAGATGCTGAAGAGGCAACAAACAGGTCGGTGCAGCCCCCTTGACTGGGGGATCGGGAGGAAGCAAGAGGGCCGCTTCAGCCACCGCAGCACCTTGTCCACCTTCTGGTTGGGGATTCATCCTGCTTCACAAATTTTCAGTCTAAACCCCAATGCTGAGGTCCTCCCCTCGCAGTGCTGGCGTGCAGCGAGCAACGCCGAGCTCCCCGGGGGTGCGAGGGCAGAGTTAACCCGAGCCCGGGGTCTCGACGGTGCAGAGACAGACGGTGCAACGCGCAGGGCTGCAAAGGAGCTGCCTCTGCCACCAGCAGTGCGATGCGTATCTGTATGCATACTCATGCAAGATTCTGAAGCAAATAGATGTATATATGTGTATGTATATTTGCTTCAGGAGCCTGCACAAGACCCCTGTGTGATGCTGGGCATCCCAGCACCGGGGCAGCCTTCCCTGTGGTGTCTGCTGCCTGGGCGCTGTTGGAGGGGTGCAGGTAGGGGATGCCCGAGGTGAGATGCTGGGAAGTGCTTGGGGCTGGTCCAGCTCTGGCCCCGTCGACTTCTCTGGGAGCAGGAGCAGGCCGAGGCCGGCACGGGAAGCTGTAGGAACCCTGCTCCTAAACCGCACGATGTGTCCCCCAAATCCCCCTCTCTGTCTTGCAGAGTCATTCACAGCCGACCATAAGCCGCTCATGGGGGAAGCCCCCGAAGTCCGAGGTTTCTTCCTTGGCTGTGGCTTCAACAGTGCCGGTAAGAGAGACCTGAAGGGATCACACCTCGGGCATCCCAACTGTATCCTGGGCAGAGCCCGGCACCCCCAGCCGCTCTTGTCTTCCTGGCCTCATCTGGGTTCTCCCCTCTTCCCCCAGGGATGATGCTGGGAGGTGGCTGTGGGAGGGAGCTGGCTCACTGGATCATCCACGGGCGGCCGGAGAAGGACATGTACGGTTATGACATCAGGCAAGTCACCCCGGCTGCCCCGGGCTCCTTCACTGATACCCCTCGTCCTTGGGTGGTTCTTGGGGATGGATTTCGAGACAGGGCTGGACGCTGGCGTTGGGAGTGGGTGTCCAAGCAGCGTCTGTGCTGCAGCCTGTGTCCCTCCGAGGAGCTAGAATCAATTACACTCAATGGCTTTAATGAATTTACATGTGGGGTTTATCTCATTTGCCTCATTCCGCTTCTACACAAACAGCTTCCATCAGACACAAGGAGATTGTGGTGATGGGAAAGGACAGGGTAATTATGTTTAGGTTTTGTTGTTGTTCAATTAGTGCCGTGCCTAATCCTCTAAGTTAATATTCGAGAGTGATGATTTCAACATGAGAAAGATTAGCTTTCCCCCCCACCTGCAGCGTGACAGGGGCCGGGAGTTTCGACTGTGCAGATGTTGGCTCTGTAATTGCTTTTGACTTGCTCAATTATATTTGATTGGTTTGGGGCTTTCTTATAGGGCTGCGAGCGACAGCAACCACCTTGTCAGGGACAAAAGTTTTTAAAATCACGTTGCTGTAGTGGCAAAGCTGGTAAACACTCACCCTCTTGATTTGAACTGGGAGAAGAGGGGGGGAGTCGGTGCTGGTGCCTGCAGAGGTCAGTGGGAGATGATGGCCAGTGATGGGCCAAGCCCGGGAAGGAGAAATCCCTGGGCTGGGCAGGCACGGCTGCACCGTCAGACGGGGGGGTTGGCACAGCCACAGCCATCGTGGGCCTGCTCTGTGCCGTGGGACCCCAGCCCCACAGCTCAGACAGCGCCCAAGGGCTTTCCAGCCCTCACATCTGGCTTACCCGAGCATCCTCCGTATCCTGTCTGCCACATCATCAAGCTGGTGCCAGTCCTGCTTTTTTTTTTTTTTTTTCTTTTGGTGGTGATTACTAAGCTCCTCTTTAAATAACTCCCTTTTCTGCACATTTAAATATTTATCCTCTCAAAACACTCGCTTGTAAATATTTCATCTGGCAGCTGTTGCTCCTCTTGCCGCTGTCAAAAATTCAGCGCGTCGCTGAAGGGGCTGGGGCTGACGGGGCAGAGAGGGGTGCCAGTGACATGCCATGTGTCACCTGCTGCCTGTCCCATGCCAGCAGAAGAGGCAGCTGCCCTCACAGCCAGCCCACGGCTGCTTTTTGGGGGAGCATCACTTGCATTGCTCGCACCTCTCCAGGGCTTGGCCCCAGTGCCCTGCCTCTCCTCGGCACCCAGACAGTGGGGAGGGAAGCCAAAAGCATTGTTTTAAAACGCCCTATAAATGACACTTTGTCTTGCCTTTCACTTGCACCCTGCCTCCCTTTCTGCAGCCCTGAGAAAGGTGCCACCAGTGCCCAGCACTGCTGTCCCTGAGTTGGAGTCTCTGGTAATAACCACCAGAGCCTGTGCTGAACTGGCACATTCCTTCAAGGAGCTTTTCTGTTTGAAAGATGAAAATATGTCAAACAAATTTAAAATGCTTTGGGTTTTATTTATATTTCAGCCGAGGGAGAATTGGATGAAAAATGTAAGGAATGTCCAGGGCTCTTTCCCTCCTCAGGGCTGCGTTTGAACCCGGGCTGTGTGAGGTGTGCTCTGAGACTGGCTCCACCCTGAAGTGGCACGGAATTAACCTCAATTCTCCTCTTTCTAAAACGTATTTACCTCCCAGCAGGGCTGTATTCTGCTCCCAGTTGCTCTGGGGTAGATGTGCCTTGGAGCAGGGCTGGGGAGCCTGGGGGAGGGCTGCAACGAGCACCCGGCTCCGATGGGCAGCACTGCAGCATGGCCAAGCCCCACTTGGTTCCTCTGCTCTCCTCCCCATGAAACAGCTGCAGGAATAGCAATTTTACACCACAGCAGCTGCATTCACATCTGGGTCTGGCCAAGAGGGCCATGCCTGGGGCGGGAGATACCCCGTGAGCTGCCCTCTCCCTGCCTTCCAGGAGGTTTCACCACTCCCTCACTGACAACAACCGCTGGATCCGGGAGCGGAGCCACGAATCCTACGCCAAGAACTACTCCGTCGTCTTCCCCCACGATGAGCCGCTGGCGGGGCGCAACGTGAGGAAGGACCCTCTGCATGAGGTGAGGATGCACACCCCAACCCGGGCTGCCGTGTGATAAGCTATGGGAGACCCTCGCAGCATCCTTGCAGCAAAAAAAGAGGTGGCACGGAGTGGCCACAGCCACTCAATCCCCCAAGCAGCGTGCTGCATCCGTGCTCCCATCCGTCCATCCTGGAAAGATCCCTGCTGCATCCAAAAGCTTGCCAGGTGCACGCTGTGAGGGTGCTGGGGATGTGGGCAGTTTAACGGTAGAGATGCCAAGCATTCCCATAATATTTAACTTAGTAGCTATGTCTCAAAAGCCTGGTGATGGTCACTGGGCAAGGGAAAAGTGCAGAGAAAGGCTCAGAGGCTTGTTCCATTCACTGCCAGTCTGGCTCGGGGGCATTTGCAAGGGCTGTGGGATGCTGGATGCCCACGGTGATCTCCCACCCCCCTCTCACCATGCCCCACTTGCAGCTCAGGAGCAGTTTTTCCTTCCCAAAACAGCACCTTGCAATGCAGAGTGAGGCCGGGGCACAGGAAGAGTGAGGAGCAGTTGTTCCTCTGCGGAGGCAGTTTTGCTGGCACCCCATAAATCCCCAATGGTTTTGCTCCCTGGAGCTGCCAGCCAGGGCTCCTCCCCGCTCCCACCTTCGCCAGCTGTTTCCTTGCACAAATCTCAATAGGTGAACGCTTTCAAGATGCAGCACTTGAGGAAAAAAAAACAAAAAAAAACAACAAAAAAAACCAGTTACCAGTGGTTCGCTGCATCAGCAGCACTGCCACAACTGCAGCTCAGAGTCCCCCAAATCACCCACCGCTCCCGAGATGCTTGGGGTGACCCAGGGCCGGTGCCTCGTCCCACCCCGTCACTGCCAGCCCCAGTCCCAGCCCCAGCAAGGAGCAGCCACATTTCTCAAGCCCATTTCTGCTTGTCGCTAATTCAGATCGCACCGTTCCTCTTCCGATGGAGAGCAGAGGCTCAAGCAGTAAGACAGACATCCCTCCCCACCGTCCCCCGGTGTTTGGTTGACAGATCAGTTGTTTTCTGTCACCGAGGATGCAGTTTATTTTTTAATAGCATGTCTAATAAGCGATGCCCATTTGACTGACAGCCTGGTATTTATACATGCAGCTCCAGAACATGTGCTGTGTTTTATAAATAGGCACTGAATCATTTCTGAAATGTTCAACAAAATCTATTCTTTTCCGAACAGAGGCACCAAACAAAAATATCTTAATGGATCCCTAATTAATTGCGTGCAGAGAGATTTTCCCAAGAGCACAAAGGAGGAATGAGAAGGTTGCCATATAAATCTTAAATGTTATTATATAATTACTCTTGTAAACATTGAGGGGAATCTTGCTCTCTGGATTTTGCATTTCTTGATCAGTAATTTGTGCATCGTAGCGCAAGCTTTGGTGGGATGCACAACTCGGCTGCTGTTGAGGCAAATACCTTTCTGGGGGGGATAAAAATATCAGGCAATTTGCAGGCAGCTGGGGTTGGCCCCTGCTTTCAAAGACAAACTGCAGAGCTGATTTTGGCTACTGATAGCCAAAGCCAAGGGGTCACAACTCAGGTCTTGAGCAGGCACTGGAGGAGGGCAGCCTGGCCGCTGCTCAAAAAGCCGCCAAGAGGCTTTTTTTTTTTTTAAACTATTTGTTCCCATTTCTCTGCCTTTGCTTGCGTAGGAGCTGCTGCGACAGGGCTGCGTTTTCCAGGAGCGGCATGGCTGGGAGAGGCCCGGCTGGTTCAGCCCGGGGGGAGCAGCCCCGGTAAGCGCGGCACGCCTTTCGGGGAGCGTTCGGCTCGGGGTGCACCGGCCGTGCCTGGTGTGCGGGGGGGTGCAATATGCTGCGAGCAGTTAGATGTCCCCAAAATTGGGTCTGTAAAAGCTGTTGGGCTTTAATCCACTCTAACAGTGGTGAGAGAGAGATCCGTGTGGGCGTGTTGTGTGTCTGTCTGTCCATCCCTCTGCAACAGGCAGCGTCTGCCTGCAACACCCCCAAAAGAGAGGTGCCGATATATATATTTTCTATATACTGAAGAGCTGTGGGCAGGGATGCAGGGGAAGGGACCCATCATCATGGGCAGGGGTGCCGGGGAGGGGACCCATCAGCACAGCCGGGTCATGCACAGACCCCTTCCTCTCCTGGCATGAGGTGAAGGTGGCTGGAAGCAGCCCCTTGGCTTCGGCCTCACCGCCGTCTTCCTCACCGACCCCATCCTCCCGCTTCCCCCTCAGGTCCTGGATTACGACTACTACGGCGCGTACGGCCAGGAGCGCCACAGAGACTACGCCTACAACCGGCTGCTGGGGGACGAGTACACCTTTGACTTCCCCCCCCACCATGACATTGTGAGTGCAGGGGGAGCAGCACACCCCCACCCCCCCCACCGGCCAAAACCGCTGGGCACATCTGGAGCCAGGGGAGTGTTAGAGGCAGCAGGGCCCGTGCCACCCCGCTGCTTTGGGTGGAGTTGGCGAAGCTCAGAGGGAGGGGAAGCAAGAAGCTTTACTCAAAACTGGGAAAAATGTTCCAAAAAGATGAAGAGAAATGTGTGGCCCATGCTTGGAAACCTTGGTGGAGAGGCCACGGGGATTTTACTGCTGCTTTCCTAAATGAAAGAGTTGAGACTAACTTGGGGAAAAAACCTCAATTTGATAAAATCTAATTATTACTACTGATAACTCTCACTGTGCTAGTGAGGTAAAGAATGGGATTGAGCATACAGAGAGGCCTTTCGGGCTTGATCCATTTAATACCTGATTTTTCAGGAGCATTTTGAAGCTGTACAGCCTTTAAAGGCATCAGGCAAGTGACCTGGTATTGTTTCCCGTTACATAAACAGTCTTAATCTGTGTCTCCCTTTGTGAAGTGAAGGTATGGCTCAAACTTAGTAGTGTGTTTGCTTCAATTGTAGATCAAGAATGAATGCTTAACGTGCAGAAATGCCCTGGCTCTCTTCGACATGTCTTATTTTGGGAAATTCTACCTGGTTGGGCCTGAAGCAACAAAA
This sequence comes from Tyto alba, assembly GCF_018691265.1. Classification (NCBI taxonomy): domain Eukaryota; kingdom Metazoa; phylum Chordata; class Aves; order Strigiformes; family Tytonidae; genus Tyto; species Tyto alba. Next base: position 4,626,497 of record NW_024881273.1, read on the forward strand.
GCGGCGAACTGGCTGTTTACTGCCGATGTGAGCAAAGCGCCAGGTACCGGCTCAGCCCCCTTATTTCGGCTGCATGCTGCCTCTGCTGAGCACTGCCCTGGGAAATCACATCTTACACCAAAAGAAACTGGGGGAGGAGGACAGCCAAACTGGCTTTTCTTTTAACTGCTGCTTTTGCAGAGGGCATGGGAAGTGTGCTCTCCCTGTCCTCACTGGAGGCTGGCTTCTGCTCTCATTTGCACTGGGATGAGAGTGCTTTGATCTGGGGGGAGAGGGAGGGTGATCTTCTGGCCCTCTGGCTCCAGCTGTGGCTCACAGCTGGAGATGTGATGGCTACTGGAGTAAATCAAGCACAACCCGCTCCAGCTGCGGTTTGTCCCCTTCTCTGGGGCTGGGAGGCAGCTTATGGCATTTCCAAGGATGCAGCTTCAGCTCTTCACACAGATGTCAAGGGGAAAAAGCATCTCTCCCTTGCCCCTTCTGGTGCTGGGACATCCAGAATCAGTCAGGGCACACCCAGGCAGTGGCAGCTGATATAATGATGAGGACAAATTTTCCCGCTACCCACCTCTCTCTGCCAGGGGCTGGCTGATGGGCAGCAGTGCCCATCTCCTTCCCCCAGGCTCGACCGTGTACACCTGCATGCTGAACAAGCGGGGCGGCGTGGAGAGTGACCTGACTGTCAGCCGGATTAGCCCCGGGGACCCAGCCTCCGCCCTGGCCCCCGCCTTCGAAGGTAAAAGCACAGCGAGGCTGGAGTCGGGCACGTTTCTGCAGTCACCGTGGGGCTGGGGTGGGGGGATCATCGGTTGGGTTTACCCTCCTGCAGTTCAGCTCCCAGACCCTCCCACAGCCTTTTCCAGCCGTGTCAATGCACGCAAAGACCTTTCCAGTCCCAGAAAGCCGTGGCAGCAGGTTCAGTCCAAGGCCTGCCAGTATATCCTCCATCCCCACCACACTTGGGGGGGGGCCACAGGCGTGGGGGTGATTGCATTTATTTAATGGCAGCCACCTGGCTTTTTCCACCTCCACCCCTCTGTCCCTGTAACCCAATTATCCCCCTTGTCCCCGAGGCCCTGCACTGCTCATCAGCGTTATTGGGTTTGTCCAGCCCCGGCTGGTGGCTCTGACCTCTCCCCACGTCCTTATCAGCTGCAATAAAGAGGAATTGCAAGGGAGCAGAGCAGCCAGCCCAGAGGGCAGAAACAGCATTAGGCAGCAGCAGAGAAGGACGCTGAGCTGGTCTCTGGCCTCACTGCTGAGCGCCGTGCCCGGTGGCACTGGAGCTGCCACCAAAAGGGAGGTTTGGAATCGGGTGGCCAGTGTCCCCGGAGCCCCGTCCCCACGCAGCATCACCCCCAGAGTTGCTGCTCGGAAGGGACCAGCCCTGCGGTGGGTGCAGCCCCCAGCACCAGCCTGGGGGGGTGGGTGTTGTGGGGGCAATCTCGCTGCCTTTGCCCCGGCGTGGTCGGGTGCCGGTGAGCTCTTCCCTCCCCATGGGACAGTCCCGCATCCCTCTAGTCTGGGGCGCTCACGGGAGGCAGAAGGGTGATGGGAAGTGAATGGCAGAGCTGCAGGGTTTGTCGGGCGATGGAGGAGTTTTAATCGCAGCCAAGTGTATTCTTCCAATTACAGTAGGTGGCTGCACTAATTATCATTATGACAGATTATCAGAGAGCAATTTTGTAGTGGCAGGGAAGACAGAAGGAAGATTGATTACATATTAATCAGCTCTCAAACTCCATCCCTGGGGATTTTTCCATCCTGGATTACTGACGAGATGAAATTCCTCCTTGTATACAGTGCAGCCCCTGCACTGGTGATGGCCCAGTCTCTGCAGCCCTCCCTGCTCCCACCTGTAGTTCCCAGCTCCCTCACACTTTGTCATCCGCTCTGTACTGGGACAAAAGAGCAGATGCTTTTGCTGTTGGTCTCTAGGGACAAAGATTTTTTTCTCTTCCCATGATGTTCACACATGCACAGGCACCTCCAGGACTCAAAACAGCTTTTTTTTACCTTTTCTTCTTTTAGGTTTTAATGGTCATTTGAATTTCACTGTGCTGAGCGCCACAAAAGGCAGTTTGGATGTTAGCAGAGCCCCCCAGCCCTCCCTTGCCCCAGCACTATTTAACCCCCCCACTTTCTCGGCAGTCCCCCCTGGGCTGTGAAAGCTGGAGTGGCTCAGGACTGCAGCTCAGCCTCTGGAGAGCAAAATCAGCCCCGAGCTGAGCTGGGCATCACTCCCAGCCTGATGCTCTTGAGCCTGAAAGGGTGCTGGGGGTGTCTTCCAGGGGACGGCTACTACCTGGCTATTGGCGGGGCTGTGGCTCAGCACAACTGGTCACACATCACCTCCGTGCTGCAGGACATGAAGCTCCAGTGCAAACTCCTCGACTGCTCGGAGGAGCTGGGCATGATGAGCATCCAGGGCCCCCTGAGGTGAGTGAGGGGAGAGCGTCGCAGCCCCCTCCTTGCACCCTGATGCCTGGCCCATGGAGAGGTGGCCGGAGGGATACAGGGATGGAGGGAGGGATGCCGAGTGCTGGTGTGAGCCCCGCAGCACCAGCCAGCGGTCTGGCTGGAGCGATGCTCCATTTGCTGAGGAACTGGCATTTCTTTCGAGGCTCTCACAGCATGGCATATCACCCACGTCAGCTCTCCTTCAGAGGGAGAGGTCTGTCTTGCCAACAAGACGAGAAAGCAAGTTTTAGCGGTAGCCCGAGCAGGCTGGCAAGCTACGTCCTTTCACTGCGGCCGCTTTGCTCTTTCCCCACAGCCGTGTCGTCCTCCAAGACGTGCTCGATGCCGACCTCAGCAATGAAGCTTTCCCCTTCTCCACCCACAAACTCGTCACGGCTGCAGGATGCACGGTAGGATGGGGCCAGCCCTCCAGCTCCCCAGGGAGGTCCGTTCATGGGGGCGACCGCCCGCCAGCCTGTGCAGCCGAGTATTCTCTGCTAGGGAACCCATCTGCCTCCACATTGCTGCAGCAGGCAGCTTTGTTGGGTTTCTTTTGTTGAAAAAGGCCAAAAACCAGGGTGGGAGCAAGGTGTTTTCCTCTCCAGTTGCCTGCCAGGTGCCAGCCTGCTCTCCCAGCCCGCCCAGTGGTATGGTAACCTGGGCTGAGCTTGGGGAAGGGACATGGTGACTTATGGCTTTGCAGTGATGTCAGAGAAACAAGAGATGCCTCCCACAGATTAGGGGTGAGCACTGGTGATAAAGATTTATCTGACAGTTAGAAACTTTCCATTTCACCCTGCTCATAAAAAAAATAGGGGCGATTTAATGTAAACCATGTCAAGCACTGGCAGTGAGGGCTGGGCAGCCTGTGGAGCTGCTGTATTTGATCACAGGAGAAGTCTGACAACCTTAAGCTTTCTGTACAAGCACAGATCATCCTGCATTTGCCCAGACGTCAGGGCTCACATCAGCAGTTATGCAAGAAAAGCGCAGAAAAGGTAATGCTCTGTGCTAACAGCTCGGGCTAAGCCCCTCAGTGTCGCAGCGAGGGGACAAGAAGCCTTTTGGGGTGATGGTGGAAACCAGCACCACTGCCTGGCTTGGGTGCCTGGTGTGGGGAGCCGTGGGTGGTGGTTTGCAGACAGAGGCTGGAGGTGTTTTGCACAGGGCTGACACGTGCATGCTGTCCCGAGCACGACAGTTCTCAGCAAGCCGTGGGAGATGCAGCTTGCCCAGGCTGGCAGCCCGGTGCCTCTGCCGGGACCCGCAGCGATGGGTTGAACACGTCGTGTGGCATCGCTCGGAGGCGTCGAGGGAGGGAGGGAGGCTCAGCCTAAAGCGGTTTGGTGTCGGTGGTGGTGCTGCAAAGAGGTGGGTCAGTCCCTGGGGCTTGCAGTGAGGTTTCGCAGTGCTGTCTGCTTGGTTGGACTCCTCCATCTCACCTGGTGTGGGGCAGCAAGAAAAGTGGCTTAAATCTCTCCCCCATCTCACCCGGCAGAGATCAACGTGGCCTGATGTTATCCCTGGGGAAAGGGGGTGATGGCAGTTCTTTGGGGAGTTTTGTCATGTGTCAAGCTGCTGATTTAGCCTGCTTGAAACACTCTAAATAGAAGCGTTGGTGACCATGAAGTGTTGTTTTGTCAAAAGAGAAACATTCTGGGAAAACCTGCTGCTGGCAGGTTTTGGTATCAGGGAAAACCTTTTGAAAGATTTGTCGGAAAAGCTCTGCCTTGGTTTCTTATTGTTTACCCCATAGGAAATATTCCTTCTGTTGCAAAAACACCCTTTTGGAGGAAAGGTCAACTTTGTACCCCAACCTTTCCATGGGAAATCTGGGCAGGCAGCGGTCCCAGGGCATCCCTCTCCCACCCGAAGGAGCAGGCTGCAGAAGGGACCGTGCCGAGCGTTTGCTTTGGCTCTTGGTCGGTGTCTGTTGGGAGACAAAGGGGATGAAGGTGAAGTGGTAAATCTTGTAAAAGGCAGCAGGAAAACAGAGAGCTGGAGGCAGCCTTGGATATTAGTGAAATTGGGTTAAGCCGTGCGTGGCCACTTTTCATTCAGAATTAAAGTGGCTTTAATTCGAATGCAGCTGGCTGCTGAAGGGATTGCTGCTAAATCAAATTAAGGCTTCTTGATTTGTGAGCAAGAGCCTATCCAGGGTTTAGGGTGGTTTAACTAAGCCACAGATTTTGCCCAACTCAGATTAATCCCCCCAAATCATCACCATCAGTGCTCCGGGTGCCAAAACTCCAGTGTGCCCCGTGTCCCTTGGGGGGGACAGTGGCACAGGGGACCCAAAAAGCCAGTCCATTCCTGCAGGTTGTCCAACACACTGCATTTAAGTCTCCACAGGTGAGTTATAACCCTCCCCACGCCCTCCCCTGTCATGCCTGTGGCAAACTGATAACATCTCATAATAATCCACTTATCCCCTGGGAAATGTATATAAATGCTCCTGTCTTAAAGAGCATTTTGCTTCCAGTTTACAAAAAAATAATCCAGTCCTGTGTGAAAGAAATAGCTGGTAGAAATCTTGTGGCTTCTTTTGGGTGCAAATGCCCTGACTACGGGAAAAGAACTTTCTTTCCCAAGGGCTGTGCGCTGTGGGGGGGGCACCCTGCCTGCTGCTGGGGCCACCCTTCAGCACCCATCAGACCCCCGCCACACAATGAACAGGGGGGACTCCATCCCATGCCAAAATTAGAGTAGGAGGGTTTCTCAGGACAGCGGGCTGAAGCCTTCACTGATATTATCACCTCCCAGGGGGATTAAACTGAACCCAACATCTTTTAAAAGTTATCGCTGAGATTTTCATGCATTAACTCAGTAGTTGAACAAAATCAGCTGGAGTGTAAGGAGAGTTCCAGCAGAGTTAATGACTCTGGAAATTGCCAATTGGTTTGTGAGTTTATATATAGCGTCTCTCATTGTACTGAACAGCAAAGAAAGGTCCCTCTTTGAATTTCACTGCTGGATACAGGGTAAAGTTCAGGTTTTCATTTTCTAGAATACCTACAATGCTTTTGAATTGCTGCTCAAAGACCCCGGAATTGATGGTCTTTCATAGCTCCGGTTGAAATCTAACAGAAAAGCCTGTTCCTAGGGGAATTCAGCAGGAGCAGCTGAGCCCAGCCCTTGACGTCCCCCTTGGCCTCCGGGGTGGGATGTGCACCCCTGCCTGGGGTACGCACGCGTGGGTGTAACCCCCAACCCCTGCCTGTGCAAAGCTAATGACTGGCACCCCAGTTTTCCTGAGGATACCTGTTTTTTATGGTGCACTCACCACTCTTGCCAGGATGCTTGCTCTCCTGGAGCAGGGGCGGTTTGAGGGGAGGTTTCTCCCAGGAGTAACTTGCTCCTCAAAGTAAAGTGCACATCAGCTGAGTTGCAGGCAGGGTTAATGAGCCGGGAAGTTGCCTGTCAGTGCCCAGAGCATCTCCTGCCTCGATGAAGAGGCTAGCTGGTTGCAGCAGCTTGGTCTCTGGCTAATTAGGTGATACCTTTGTGTGGAGTGAAAAGCTCCTCTGCACCCCTCATGTCCGTGTGCCTCAAAAAGCGATTGCCAGCCTTTGTGCTTTGCTGGGGGGCTGTGGAAGGGACTGAAGAAAGGATGGCTCCCTGGCACAGCTTCTTGTGAGGAGGCTCAAAATAAATTCCCAGTACCTATGGCATGCCTTCCTCCTCTCCACTTCTATTGTAAAGGTTAAGGCATCTTAAAAGCTGCCTTAAACTCTGCTTGACAACATTATTTTTGCAGTGCTGGTAGAGCATGGGGATGCTGGGGGAAACAAGGATGGATTTGGGTTCTCAGCCATTGCTCGCTGGCTGTCCTTGCAGAGGGAGCCTGGGCACCCCTGTGGGACTTCTCATGCCTGTTGCTGCCTGTTTTGGGCAGCGGCTGCTGTTTTCTGTTGTTGTTTATACCTGGGATTAGAGGGCACAGCTGAGACCAGCTCCCGGTTGTAGTAAGAGTTCAGCAAATGGCAAGATGCAGCTTCTGCCCCAAGGCCATCCAGAGCCAGCATGGGCAAGACAGTCCCAAAGCTGTGGAGAGTGCCTGGCCAACAGAACCAGCCTGGAAGTCTCTTCCTAGCTGAAAACTGATTTATTAAGACTGCAGATCGCAATCAGGCATTAAACTCTTGAGTTAATCTCGCTCCGAAAGTGAGGTATGCATTTGCAGTTGATGTGCATCTGAAAGGATGAACCAGAGGGGTGTCTGCGGGGGAGGAAGCAGAGAAACCCAAAGGAATGAAGCAGAGGAAAATGCAGCTCAGATTCAAGGGGTATCTCCAGGGAAGTTGCCTGAGCTGGGCTGGCCCCAACCAGCCTGGAAAGCTTTGGGAGTGCAGACTGTTTCAGTAGGGATGACGGGAGGATGCAGGCAGGCTTGCCTGGGTGAGAAGCAGCAGGGACATGGACAGGGCAGTCCCAGCACGGCCAGGAGCTCTGTGCCCCTGGGAGGGAGTGCAGGCAGGCATATCTCCGAGGATGAGGCTTCCCCCGAGAAGCAAAAAGTCCCCTGTGCTGATCTGCTTGTTCCTCTTTGGAGCTTCATGCATTCGATGCAGAGCTAATTTGGCAGCAGAGAGTAACGCTTTGGGGCACAACCTCAGCTGGGGGAAACCTGAGCATCCCCCTGGGGTGAGCAGGGTGTGGGTTGGGACAGTGGGCTCAGCCCCTGCCCGGGAGCATAGGGCCTTTGGGTGCCTCTGCGGTGGGAGCACCCTCCTGAGTGGGGAACATCCCTGGGGGACAGCAGTTGCCCCAAAGCCGGATAGTCCTGCTGGGGACCAGCTTCCCCGTCTGACAGGCTGATTTGGGGAGACAAAGAGCTGGGGGTACCCATGGGCTTTCTTCTGGCGTCGATGGATCAGCAGAGGGAGACAAAAGCCCGGCTGGAGCCGGAGCATCGTCTAACCCCAGCGACAGCCTTGGGATCGGTGACCGGAGGATGCTGAACGCAGCCCCCTCTGCTCGCTGGCCATCCCACCTGAGTGCTGGTGATAGCTGTGGGTATCACCAGTGGGGAGCTGTGGATTTGAGGCACCAAGCTTAGGCCGTCCAGAGATGAGAAATTCAGTCTGACCCTGGCTTCGTGCACTGGAGAGAGCAAAGAAATGCCTCCCATCAAAGCAGGGCATTTACAGAAGGGTCCCAGGTGAGCTGGCTTTCCCTGCACCGTGGCACCGGGCAGCTCCATGGCCTCTCCCAGACTGCACAGCCCAGCTCCATCCTCAGGGGTGTTTGGCCTCTTACATTCCGCAGGTCCGTGCCATGAGGTTGTCATTCGTTGGCGAGATGGGCTGGGAGCTGCACGTGCCCAGGACGGACTGTGTGAAGGTTTACCAGGCGGTGATGCAGGCGGGTGCCCGGCACGGCATCACCAACGCCGGCTACAGAGCCATCGACAGCCTCAGCATCGAGAAAGGTTTCTTGCTTTCCTTACAGCCAGTTTTTCCCAGCTTCGAGGGTGGGTTAGTGTGACTGGAGGTCTGGCAGCTACTGGCAAAGACGCCACCGGCCCCAGTGCTCCTTGCTGAGCCTTCCCCAATCCGGGCTCCTCTTGAGGGTGCTGTGTCGAGGGCCAAGTGCATCAAGAGCAACTGGGGTGTCCAGGAGGCTGGAGTGATGTCTTGGTCCCCTGCTGCCGCTCACCCTGGGCTTGATGCCGTGGCAGGGGGAGGCTGGGTGACCCACGCTTGCTCTCTGCAGGGTACAGGCACTGGCACGCAGATCTGCGCCCCGACGATACCCCGCTAGAAGCAGGCTTAGCCTTCACCTGCAAGCTCAAGTCCGGCATCCCTTTCCTGGGCCGGGAGGCTGTGGAGGCTCAGAAAACCAAGGGCATCTTCCGCCGCCTCGTCTGCTTCACCACTGAGGAGTGAGTACCACTGCCGGGCTCCGCTCAGCACCGTGCAGCACCCAACGCCAGCGGCCACCCCGGAACGACCCCCCTCAGCCCATCCAGCCCTGCGCCCGGGCACACACGTGGAGCTCAGTCGCAAGCCGGCTCGGCTGTTTTCCACGCTCTAATTCCATCTCTAATTTAAATCCCACTGCAAACTCCCTGCTGGATGCTTAATGGGAGGTGGAAGCGGTGTGACAGGGAGTCGGTTTATCTCGTTTCACCCAGAACAGCGGGAGGTTTTATAAATTGGGCTGGAGGGGCTTTGCCAATACCTGGGATCAGCGCGGGGCGGTTAATGAACCTGTGGGCAGCAGGAGCCCTGGCACATGGGCTGGCCCGGGGCAGAGCTGGGGTCTGGTCCCCCCCCAGCCCTTCTCCCTCGTGGGGTCCCGACATGGGGCTTTGCTGACGGCAGCTCTGCCTCTGCCTTGCAGGAAGGTGCCGATGTTCGGCCTGGAGGCGGTCTGGCGGGACGGCGAGGTGGTCGGCCACATCCGACGGGCAGACTTCGGGTTTGCCATCGACAAAACCATCGCCTACGGCTACATCCGTGACCCCGCGGGGGGCCCGGTGAGTACAGACCCCCTGCCACCGCCAGCCCCCCCAGGGACGGGGACGGCTGCGCCTCCTTCCCCGAAGCAGGGGCTTGCCGGCGGGGGGAGTGCGGCGCTTGTTTGGTTTTGAAGGCGTACACACGAGCTCATTGCAAACCTGCTGTCATCTGGGGGGCGAGAAGGAGCAGCCCCCCCCCCCGTGCTTCCCCCACGGTGGGGGATGGAGGGTGAGGGATGCCACGGCTCCGTGGCGAGGTCAGTCTCACCGGCTGTCGCTCTGCGGGGCCCCGGCGATGCTCCCCGGCTCAAGCGCTGCCTCGGATGTTAATTGCAACTGAGTATTTAATTGCAGCAGTGAATTAACTTATGTTATAGGGAGCAACAGCCAATAGGAGCACAGCAGGCTCTTAATTAACTCAGGGAGACTCCTGGATAGTAAATCAGATGCCCTCATTAAGCAGCATGCTGTAGGCAAAGGCCAGGGAACGGAGAGGGACAGAGGGCTGTCGATGACATCCCCCCCAGGGACCCTCCCTGCTGCAAACCAAGAGCAGCGCATAGGCTTGTGCCTTCATCCTCTTGCTTGCCTTGACTTTTAATCCTGCATCAGTGCAAGACTCCCAGGCCAAGTGGTTTTGTGTTCCAGTTGCCCCCTCAGCCCCCCAGGAACCACCTTTTCTCCCCAGGGTGAATGTTCCCCCCTAGACCTTCCCCGCACTGGGGTGTCTTGGCCGCCAGCACTGCCTGGCACTGGGTGAGCCCCGCGGGTGGAGGGGACAGCTCACACCTGGCACGCCGAGCGGTGACATCCTGGCTGCCACCGTGGTCCCCTCCTGCAGCCAGGGCTGCCCCCGTTCAGATGTGCCATCCCCCCACCCAGCCTGGTTGGCCCCTCTGGCAATGAGCTCCCGCAGCCTGGCTGTACGTACACCCCACACTGGGTGCCACTGAAAAAAACCACAGGAAAAAAACCCAAACCACTCAACCTCCAAAAAAATGAAATATTTCTGCATTCTTTTTATTTTTTTAGCTGAGTGCTTTTAAAAATCTATTTTCCTCCTCTGTGCATCCTCCTGGGATGGCAGAGCCATGTTTTCTGCAGAAAGCAGATCTGTGGGGTGGTGTGGCAGCTTGCCCAGTGATGGAACTAGGATGCTGGCAGGGGCTGGTGCCCCACCAGTGCCTCACTCGCGTCACCTAACGGGGGTTTCACCATGGATCTGCCTTGCAGGTCTCGCTGGATTTCGTGAAGAGCGGCAGCTACCAGCTGGAGAGGATGGGAGTGACCTACCCTGCCCAAGCACACACCAAGTCCCCGTTCGACCCAGACAACAAGCGAGTGAAGGGATTTTACTGAGAGTGCGGCAGCACGGGGCCGGTGAGCAGGAGCTGCAGACGCCGGGATGAGGAGAGGGAAGATGCCATTAGGAGCTGCCGGCTGAATTCCTGGCCCCCAGGGTACCCCAGCTGGCTCCAGGATCTGCTGGGAGAGCCATGCAAACATCTGCAGTGAACTCATCGAGCAAATTTGTGTCAAATTATAGGGGAAGAGGAGGAAGAGATTCCAAAAAGTCCAAAGATTTTATTGCTCTGTTTTCTAAATGAAGCGGTACCACTACAGCAATATTTCTTTTCCATGGGTTAATTGGCCTGAAAACAGTGTTTTGCTCGACTGCAAATGAAGTGGTTTCAAATTTGGCTTTGCTGAGAACCCTTTCCCCCAAAATGTAGTTTCACACTGCCTGGAAATGAATGTTTTAAACTAACTCTGCTGTTAATACAGCTGTAACCTCCAAACCTGCTGTCTCTCCAGTCCTTTGCTGCATGTGTCCCTGCTCTGATGGGTGTCACCTTGTCCTGGCTGTGCCCTGGGGACCCAGTGCTGGGGTGGGAGTGCTCGTGGGGGCCATGGAGGGAAGGGTTGGGGTGCCGTGGAGACTCTGCTTGTTGCAGGGTTCTTCTGCACTGTGAAATCATTGGCTTTACCCAGGGCATTTCCAGGCATGTTTTTCACATCTCTGCAAGCACAGGTTTATCTCTTCATCCCATCTCACCCCGGTCACAGCTGGAGCTTCAGGTTCTACTTTGACAAAATGCTTCCCTATGCCTCCAAAGGTCAGAGGGAGTTTAAGCCCCGACTTCGGTTGCCTTCAGTGATAACTGGCACCTGAGGCCCTTTAAAAATATCAACCCTGGGGTGCAAAACGTTCAGTGCCTGCTTTGGTTTTGTTCATGGTGCTTAAACGCTGCCTCTGCGCGATGGCTGTGTGGAAGGCGGGGAGGGTCGATCCTCCCCAGACCTGAGCGATGACCCTCTCCACTTGTGAGAATGTGTGAGTAAAGGCCAGTCCCAGCTTTTGGCCATGGCGACGGGAGCATGTTGGTGCCCAGGGTGTGCTGCCAGCCTGCACCAGCTCCTCAGTTTGAAATGAGGAAAACAGGGTGTTGCCGTGCAGCCCTTTGGTGCTGAACTGGGGAGAGATTCTTGTGTTGTGCCCCAGAGAATAAAAGAAACCCCCAAAGGCACGTGCTGATGGGATCTGGGTCCTTGCTGCGTGTGTGTGCCTAGCCTCTGAATTTATAGGAGAAGGAAAAGAGTTTGATGAATGTGGTTTGGCCCACGGCTGCTTTGCTGGTACTATTTGTGTTGGTGTGTCCTCTGGGCTGCTCTCAGTACAGGCAAAACCAGCTCAGCGCTGTGGTGTGAGCTCACCAACGGGAGGGGGGCACACACACACTGACACCAGGGCTGCCCTTGGCCCCCCGGCAGCTCCAGGGTCCTGCCTGCTCTTGCTGGCATCTTCCCCAAGCTCACCTTGGAGGAGGCTCCTTTCAGCTCCCGACGGAGAGGGGGATGCACGCGGAGGCTGAGCTGCGTGCTGCCAGCCCCGCAGCCTCCGGCAGCGCAGAGCCGGCCTCGGAGGCATCAGGGAAGGTTTTTCATCGCATTCCTGCAGCCCGTGAACCCCCCCGCTGCTAATGGGAAGGGGCAGCTACTCCCACCCCATCCCCGTTATCATCCCTTGCTCTGGTCCCCTCGCTGGGCTCCATCTTCAGCGGTGCAGCAGGGGCCTGATCTCTGCTGAAGCTTTCACCTGCCTGAAGAAATAATCACACTGCATGCTTTTCACTTTATTTCCCTTGACTAGGTTTTCTTGGTTTATACCCTCTGATTTCAATTCCTTAGCCTCTTGCAACAAGCGCCACAGGCAAGAGTTTGAACTCTCAGATGCTTTGGTTTTACTGGAAACATGAAAAGACAAGATTGGGATGAATTTTTCTCTGAATAGGAGGTGATTGCACTCCCTGGTTCTGCACAGGCGGAGGGCAGAGGAGGGGGTGGCTGTGGTCCTGTCCCTTTGTCCTGGGGATAAATGAGGGACCAAGCACACTGTGTCCCTGCCAAACCAGGGATCCACTGCATGTTTGTGAAGGTGTTTTGCTTCAGAAAGGCCTTTCTGATCCACAGTGCTCTGACCTGAGGTTTTCCCTGAAGCCCAAGGTGGCCGGGAGGGCAGGGTCTCGGCTGCCCCAAAACCCACCCGCCCCAGGGCAGCGAGGGGCAGGCACCCGGCTGGGATGGACAGGCTCTCCTGCAGCACCACCGGCCTTTCTTCTGCTCCTCCTGAGTTATTTTCCCTTTGGAGCTCAACAGCAAAAAGCGATTTTTTTTTATTTTTTTTTTTTTTTTAACATTTAGATATTTCATGAAGTCATTTTTCCTGCCAAAATGTTTGTCTTTCCCCGACGTCCCTCCTCTCCATCCCTCCCCCTTTCTAAACCCCATCACAGAGATATTTGTTCTTGGCCATTGGCATCTGGCGGTGTCAAGATGAATAATCCCCAGCACAGGGGAGTGGGAGAAGGAGCGTGGTGGGGAGCTGCAGTCCCTGCAGCGGGGAAGCAAGCGCCAGGAGGGCATCACCGAATCCCTCCCTCCCTCTGTCCCTGCCACGGGTGCTGGCTGGGGAGAGCACCCGTGGAGCCACCCCGAGCTAGATGGGACCCTGGGGCACTGGGAAGGCTTGTACACTGCTCTCACACAGGTCTTTCCTCTGTGCCTCAGTTTCCCTGTGGGATAACAGGCTTCTCCCCCCCTCCCCAGGGCCGCGCTGGGTTCGGCACAATAGCAAACCTCCACGTTATTATTCTGGGGGCGGAAAGCAGCATTACTCAGAGCCAGGATTGCTAATAACGCACTAAATATAGCAGTTTCCCTCTCCAGAGTACTTTCTGAACTCTAGCTCGTGAGCCATAACCCCCTCCAGAGACAGGGGCCAGGGCACCGGCTGGCATCGCTGTGCGGGCAGGGATGCCGGGAGACCAAAGACACGACGTTCCCTGTGGATGCTCCTGCCTGGAGATGCTTCCCGTCGTGGTGGAGGGAGCGGGCATCGGGTCAGTCCCTCCCGAGTTCGCCCAGGTTGAGAGGGACGGGGGCTGCAGGCCGGGGCCCCGGGGCAGGCGGGCAGCGAGGGACGGGCTCCCGCAGCCTCTGGGTGATGGTGGGAAGCGGCTGCTTCTCCCACTCGCCCTGCAAGAGAGATCAGCACCATGAGACCAAGTCGGGGTTTTAGGTACTTGAAGGCTCTGTGTTTCTCCCTACTTGTAAAAATGAAATGATCTTTAATATTTGAAGTGGTTTTAGCTTGAACCAGGATGTTTTCTCATGAGATGTTACTAATTATTTGTATTGCAGAATCACCTACGCATCCCCTAAGTGGCACAGACATCTGCGGTGCACCATGTTGCACAAACCCACCACAGTTAGGGAGTTTCCACCCCAAAAAGTGTTAGCCACCGAATCAGACGGAGACTACTCAAACCAAGGAGTCCCGCCGACCCACCGTGCTCTCAGCCCAGCCCTGAAAAATTCTCTCAACCAGGTATGGGTGGGAAGGTTGGTTGGAGGCGATATTTGCAGCGTGCCAGCATGGATGTTCATACGCAGCTGCTGTGAAAGAGGGGGGACACAGCCGCCTGGATGAGGTGCTGTGGGGAAGAGCAGGGGAAGGGCTGTCACAGCCATCAGGGCTCAAGGTGACCATGGCCAGGACCAAACCCCCAGCTCCGGGTTTGGTCCTGGCCATGCATGGGGACACCTTGTCTCGGGGCTGGTCCCTGCAAGGAGCAATCTAACCGAGTCAGTGCCGAGGATCTAGCTCAGATGTGGCGTGTTGGTCCGGGTTAGTGGCCGGGTGAGACGCAGGCAGGGGCTGCGGGGGTGAAGGGGGGGCTCAGTCTGGGCTGAGCTCTGGTTCAGTGATGCTACAGTTTGGCTGCTGGCTGCGCGCTCATGCGGAAACGTCAGCGAGAGGCTGAGCTGCAGCGTGAGCAGGAGGAGGGAGGTCTGGAGAGGAGAGGTAGGGCTGTGAGTCATCAGCAAGAGGATGAAAGTTGAATTTATGTTTTCAGATGGAATTCCTTGTAGTCTGTCAAGCAAAATGGGCCAGAGCCTCCACTGGCACCACGAAAACCCCTGGGGAAAGGTGGAGGGGGATGGAGGAACCCTCTCAAAGCACATGGAGAGTGACCGGAGAGGGCACAGCATTGCAGGGGAGCACCAGCTGGAGAAATAACACTTTTTCTGTACTTTTACATCTTAAGAGAGCAGTTAAGCATGTTTAGGGTGCACCTGCTCCAGGGCTCAACCCCAGACCTGAGCCCAGTGGCGTTCTGCCCTGCGGATACATCCCAAACTCTGTGCTCATGCCTCACCAGCACCCTGCTTTTAGGGTAGATCAAAGGCATTTGGGGTGTCTCGATAGTTATTGTTTTCAGTGCCTTCAAGTGGAAATCTGAATATAAACAGTATAATGAGTTCACTGCAAGCCCTTGCAGTTTCAGGGGACTCATGGACATCAAAGTTCCTGCAGCCACTCACAAGTGTTACCTTGAGATTTTGCTCAATAATTAACAGCACTCAGTCCTTTCACAAATCTCGTCAGGCTTGGGATTGCTGAACTGCAAAAACATGAGCTTAATTAGAAGCTGGTGCTTTTCTCTTGGCAGAAATAGTGTGGAATAAATGAGATGTCTTAAAATCAGGCTCACTCTGAAAACAGCAGCAGAGCAGGAGGGACAGCTTGGCTCCTTTTCCCTCGCTGCGATGCTCGTGACCCACTTTATGCCCATGTCAGATCTGCTCTTCCTGGCTGCCCCCATACCTCTCCAAAATCAAGAGTGTTGCTTGGGCTGTAGTTAAGAGGCTTAATTCATAATTCTGCTGCTGCACAAAACTTCTGTGCAACTTCTGTCCCTGCAGTGAGGCTCAGCGTGGGTGAGAGGTGCTGGGTCTCCAGTCCCAGGGAACTGGAAAGGTTTCTGCCCCTCCAGAACAGACTTTGCTAAAGGGGATTTACCAGGAGAGAAAGCTGATGGTCTTCCCTGCTATCAGCTTGGCATTCTCCAGCGCTGCAGTGGATAACGTATCATGTAAGTTTATTACACTGATAAACGGTGTCAGGAACTGATGGTGATAGGGACCATCAGTGGTTTTAAATCTTCATTACCATCATTGTCATGACCATCATGGCTGGGCCTGTTTTTTCTTTAATGGCCTCATGGCCCTTTATCCTTTATGTTTTGCTGGATCACTGCACTTGGAGACTGCACAGATGCTGTACGTAATGAGCTCGCTCTGCTGGGACCTGATGTGATATGCCAAAATCCTAAAAATCACCTCACGTTTCTCCTCCGTTCTGGAGCTAGCCCTGCTTTAACCCTCAACGAAAGCAGCCTCAAAATCGCTTTAAGCAAATGCATCTCCTAATTGAATACGGCTGAGCACATCCACACCAAGCTCGTGTTTTAATCACCAGGGCTGGGCTGGACTGAGTGTCCTGCTGATGCTGGGGTTCCTGGGCAGCTCCAGCTCCCTGCCCCGAGCCCTCCGGGTGCAGCCGTGTCCCAAGCACCGGAGACCTGACCCATCTCATTGGGGTCACCCTGTGGCACAGCTCTGCCAAGTGGCTTTTTCCCTATAGCCGGGAGTTTTGCTGTGAAGCTTTGGTTGTGAAGCTGTACGCACCGGGAACCGGACGGCCGAGGATTTGTTGCAGTGCACTGAGATCGGAGCAAAGCTGTAGAGGGATTTCAGCACGTCTCTGTTGAACGTGTTCCAGGGGACGGAGTGAAACTGTTGTGTGATGGAGGCCTGCGGGCACGTGCAGACCTCCTCGTCGTTAAACCTGGGGCAGGAGAAATGCCACACTGAAACACGGCAGTGCTGTCCCCTTTTAGCGCTTGGATGTATCTAATTCCTCCCTGCCTAAAGCTCGGTCTGGAACAGCTCTCAAGTCAGCACTGGGAGCAGGGAGAGCAGCCAGCACCTGCGGGGGAAGATTTGGGGCCAGCCGAACTGCCCATCAGCGGGACACGCTGTGCAAGGTGAGCATCTCACCCCTCTCATGGTGGGTGAATGAGCCGCAGCCTGCTCCTCTGACAGGGCTGCTTGGCGTCTGCCGTGGGCTGTAAAAAGTATTTTGCACATAAGCACTTGGCCATGCACTGGCTTGGGCCAGGGATGCTCTCTCCCTTCCCGGTGGTTCTCACTGCAGAGCCATCCTCAAAGCCCAGGTTTGGCTGCCGGCTCTGGGGAGAGGGGAGGGCAGGGCTGTGCTCCAGCAAAAAGCCACAGCTCCTGAAAGCCCGAGTGCCCCCACGCACCTACTGCACAGCCAGCACCTCCAATCCCACCTTTTAAACTTTTTTTTCCCAGTGTTACTAGCAAGGGGCTCTGAAATGGTCCCTCTCTCCTCAGCACCGCCAGGCAGGGGCTCTGTACCTGTTGACGAGGTTGAAGTATCGGTGCAGGTAGCCTGGATCCACAGCGCTTTTGCACAGCTCCAGCTCTGTCTGGGGGTAGTAGTGCACGTAGTTCACGCACATCTCCTCCAGGATGCCAAACCCGCCCTGTGGCACAGACACAGACGTGCTGGCAGCTGGGTCCAGCTCTGCCCTGCCAGGGCTGCCCCGGCAGCGGGGAGGGCAAAGGGACCACGGGGGCACAAAGCTCACACCTGTATGCACTCACACACACACACACACATATATATATATATGCACCCTTTCAAGTGCGTGGGATGGGCAGCACTCTGTTCATCTGCCCTTTATGCAAGGACAGCCTTTCAGACTAGATCGTGTGGTTTACATTAAAATGCAGATTTCCTATAATCCTTCTGCTATATTTAGCTTTGTCCCTGTTGATGGTACCTCTGACAGGCTCTTTTTTTTTTTTTTTTGCTGCCTATGTAAGAAAATAACATGCACTGTCAAAAAATGCCACTTTTCTTTAATTACAATTAATCCCCAGTGGAACAGTTTGTGATGGGAATTAGAGTGACACATGCTACTTCTCAATTAGCACCTTAACATCCCTGCTGCAGGCAGCAGAGCCTTGTGGGCTCGCTTCTTCACCACGCTCCCTCTGGTTTCTGGCTGTGATTCAGCCTGGGTTCCTGCAGGTGCTCACTTTGTGGGTGCCCCCAACCCCGGGGTGCAAACACAGACAGGCGATCTCACCCCCCCACTCACCACGGTGGCACGGCTCCGGTCCTCCGTGTTGTATGTGCATGTCGTGATGAGTTCGTCGCCCTGGGAGGGGGTTGAACAGAGACACGTGTAGGTGTGAGTGTGCAGAGTTTCCCCTCTCCCGTCAGTAAATGTGGAGATTGGGGAGTTTATAACGTAGCAGATCTCTGCTCCCTGTAGCAGTGCCAGCCCGCAGGCAGCCTGTTTCCCTGCCACAGGAACGTTTGCTAAACTTGCATCCCCTGGGGAGATCCCCTAGGGCCGTATCCCACCCGACGGTGTTTCTTCCTTTCCTCACTTTCTAAGAATTTCTGCAGGGCTGAAGCACCTAAAAAAATGCACTTAGGCAATATTTTTGAACTGCCAAACCTGTACCCAACTTGATGGCACAACTGCTTCCCTGCTAGGTTCAGTGCCAGGGCCTGTGGGGACACCCCAGAGCACAGCCCTGGGTATGGTTTTGGTGGGTGCTGGTGTCCTCCTGCAGCCCCCCAGGAGGTCCCAGGTGGCCGTGGGTGCCTGTGCGTGGGCAGGGGCTGCCGGCAGTGGAGGGATGAGGTGATGGAAAAGAATCCGGGGTCTCAGGGCTGCGGGGTCAGGTCTTGCACTATTTGGAAGCCACTGTGGGTTTTGGAGCTACTCACTGGAAAAACCGCAACCACCTCCTTCAGCATGCGGATCTCCTGGGAGGGGAGGGAAAGGGACCATGTCAGAGCAACGCCGTGGCTCTGTCCCCGGGGCAGCCCCACGGGTGACACCCAGCCAGGCCCCCCCGCTGCCCCTGCAGCCCCCTGTACCTGGAAGTGAGGGCTGTAGTGACCGTCGGCATTCACGACCTGCCACTCTCTCCCATCCCGGGACAGCACTGTCACCACTTTTCTCCCTGCCAGGTGAGTGTGGAGCTGGGAGGCGAAGATGTGGATGCCGGCAGCGGGCAAAGCCTGGGGGAAGGATGGCTCAAGCCCCTGTGCCCGAACCCATCCCTCTCCCCTCCCGCGCATCCCCTTGCTGCACGCTCAGGCCCGGCTGTCCCTGCGCTGGCTCCCGCACGGGGGGTTTTGGGGATTGCTGTACCCTTGGAACAGTATAGAAACGAGGTGCCAAATCCAGTGTATGCCCTGCTGTGCCCTAAGTCAGCACAAGCCAGACGCTGCTTGCTTCCTTGCATTCGCTAGCGGTGGCACAAATGATTCCCTTTGGGTAGGCCCTCCAAAAACTTCCGCTAAAACTTCCCTGAAAGCAAGGTGGGCATTTTGAAACCATCTTTGAGAGAGCTCTTGGCGAGGTCCTTGGCAGCAGAGGCCAATCTTCCCATCTCTGTGAGGGAAAGCACCACTGGGGCACGAACTGCTCGGCAGTAAGTTTTATGGGAATGGTACCCTGGGGAGCCGTGGCAGATGATTCCCCAGGAGAGCAGCTTCAAGAGGGATTCAGTGCATCCCAACCAGCTGCTCACTGTTTGTTGTACACAGCAGATTTTTCTTTCCAGCGCAACCTCTTGGTAAGGGGTCTGGGGAGTTTAAAACCGGGAATTGGGAGCCTGGAGCTCGGTGCCGTATCGTGGCTGCCTGGAACTTGGGAAAAGCCATTTGCAACCTCTCTTCTCCAAGGCGAAGCCGGGGCGGAGGGGACAGGCACTCACCAGCTGGGTACATTTGTCGGTGCAGTAGCCCGTGAGGACGAAGGCGTCCTCGCCCGGGGGAATGGCCATCACCGGCGTGTAGACCAAGCCCAGCTCCATGATGCCGGCATCGTGGCGTCGCAGGGTGGCCGTGTAGTAGAGGCGGATCCCCGAGGAGTCGCGGCGACCTGGCAGGCGAGAGGACGAGGCTGCAAGTCACCGTGGGAGAAATGACTTGTGGTAGGACAAGGTCCCAAGAGAGCAAGGTAAGGAGTGCTGTTGGAGAGCCCAAAGGAGGACAGATCATGGGGTGCTTTGGAGAATTCCTTCAGAAATATGGCTCATTGCATCTTCGTTAAGTGGTACATCCTAAAAGCTAAGGCCATGCTGTTATTGGGGGCCTGGCAGGAGGAGACATGACTATGGAGCAAGTACTCCTTGCATTTGGAAAGCTTCTGGTCTCTCTTGCATTTGAGATAGCTCCATTTAAACCTCCCCGCAGGAGCTGGTGGGAGCTGGAGAAGACCCTGGGCCCATGATGTGCCCTGGCAGATGCTGACTGTGGGGCAGGCAGAAGCAGCAGCCAGCTCTGCTGAGGTGCAGAGCCGAGCTCGGGCTCCCATTTGCCACCCAGCTCTGTGGGCAAAGGGAAAGGGCAGGTTCAGTAGGTCAGGAGGGGCTCAAGCCAGCTTTGAACTCCCTGTCTCTGGGCTGGAGCCCACACAGGGATAAGAATAATGGGGGAGACACTATTGGTTAACATGCAAAACCAGATAAATTATGAAAGATGTGAGCTCCGTATTTATAGCCGTGTTTCTTCTCAAGTTGCTGAATGTGCTATGATTGATCTACAGTACATATGCTCTGGTCTCCTAAAAATATACTTGGTTAGTCAAGAAGCTACTTGTTTTTATGTTAATGAAGAAACTGGGTTGTTTGGAATCCTTTTTTTTTTTTTCAAATGTGTCTCCTGACAATGTTATCGAAGCAGGAGTACCAGTAAAACAACATCTAAATTTCCCCAGCCAGGCTGGTGCCGTCTCTCTGGTGACTTTGGCACCGTTGTTGCTCTTGGCTTTGAGCTCAGACCTGCCACCACCGCCTTGCACACAAATTGGAGGGACACCCTGTAACAGCCCAACTAAATACCGCTGTTACCTTGGATCATGGCCCTGCAGGAATGATGTGTAGGGGCAGTTTTCTGGCTGCAGACTCAGCCAGACTCCCTTCCCTGAGCATCTCTCCCCGCCTTTGGGCATGCACAAGGATGGGGCCCATGCCTTCAGTGAGGATGACTGTGCTGAGACCAGAAAGGCAGCAGCATGGTGGGGATTTAATGTATTCCTCCCACTAGGAGAGATCTGGACCATTAGGCCTGTAGGAAGTTGCAAACAGGGCTATGATTTTGGCCAAGTTTTCTTCTGTATGAAACCTGGACCCCTCCCCGGCAGCGTGACAGTCCCTGCCATTGACCCAGCTCTCCTGCCACTGCCTCGTTGGGGAGGCACTGGGCATCCCCCCGCGCCCACTCACCTTTGAACACCAGGGGATTGTGGTAATGAATCTCGAGGCGCAAATATCTGGAGGAGCCCGGGCCACCAAAGGCAAGGCCTGCTTCTTCAGGGTAGTAGAAAGCCTGGAGGCAGAGGGAAGGTGTTAGCAGAGTGGTGGGGTGTCTTTCCTGAGGACAAGGGTGAAAAGCCTAAGGGAAATGTCTGGGCATAATCCTGACCCCCCCACCATGGGCTGAGGGACATGACTTGAGCTCTTGGTTGTGCTTAGTGAGCTGGTCTTGCTTCCAAAGGCTTCTCACGTGCCAGCATGCACGTGCAATGACATAACCACTGAGTAGGGGCATTACACCAATTTATGGCACCGAGGAGGTGGGCTGAGGTGAGGTGGAAACTCAGACACATCCAGAGGGAGGATGGGGAGGTCAGACAGGGCTGAACCCAAATACCAGCAGAGAATGGGGTTGGGGCAGACTGCATGGGGTGATCCCAAGATGAGATTGGGGAGGGTCAGGATGCAGCAGGAAAGCACCCAGGAGCGAAGTTTTCAGCCAGGGTGGCAGGTCCCATCTTGCACCCACCTGCGCTCCCATGGCCCACGCTGCAAGCACGTGCCTGCAGTAGTTGAGCCGGTCTGGCTTCATCTTGGAGTCGCAGGGCCCGTTGTAATGGGGGAAGCTATCAAACTCAGCAGCGCACTGGAAGACTTCCATGTGGTGGACCAGGGCTTCATTGCCTTCCGTGATCACTGGCTCATACTGCAAAGCAGCATCCGAGAAGGACACATTAAAACTGTTTGCTGAGAGCCCATCCCTGGTGGCTGCTCTCTGTGCCCAAGGCAGGTGTGTCTGCTACCCGTTACTGAATGGGAGACAGTTTCTGCTGCGTGATGGGGAGGGAAGGTTGCTCTAGGCATGAGGCACCAAGGGCCAAGAGCTCTTGGGTGGCTTTGGGCCCAACCCAGAGTCCACCAGAACCCACAGAGAAACATCTCATCCCTTCTCCTGTGACAGATGCACCTGATCAACAGAAGATCTTGGTCTGCTTTGTGATAACGGAGTCCTTTGGCAGTTTTGTAGGGCTGGGATGACCCTAGGGACATTTCTTTTTCCTAAAGAGGATCCTAGCCACATTGCGATCACTCTGCCTGCAGCTGTGGGGTTTTATTTCTAGCCAGCTGCTGCTTGGGGCACAGGGAGGGAAATTTGGGGTAGAAAAAGTGGCTCCAAGCAAGCTTGAGGAATGGCTCCGGCTAAAAGTGCCAGCTGTAGAAATGATCTGCAGCAGCGGGAAGGTATCAGGAGTTACGCACCTTTTACTTACACACAGATGATTCATTTCACACCATCTGTTGGAAAGAAAACCCTCCTTCTGAGTTTTCCCTTGCAATGCCATCTCTCCCCTGTAAATCACTAAGCACTTGCTTCGGCTCGTGTGTCAGGTTTTCCCTCTCCCCGTCGTGTGGTTTGGACTCCGGGTGCACCGGGCCAGCAGCCGGGGCGATGCTCTCCCTGCAGCTCACGACGGGCGGTCAGGCTGCCGTTACTCCCACCTTTCCCCAGCATTTGGCTGCCTGCAGGTTTCTGCCTCTCCCTTGGGGGAGGTGACCCCCAGCATGTGCAACACGTCTGGGCAATGCACACAAGTTGTATTTATGTTTGTAACCTTTTTTTTTTTTTTTTTTTTTAAATTATTTGGAGTATGCCTAATCTTTTAGAAGCCAGTTCATATCCTGGCTCACTCTGCCCTGCTCTTGCCAGCCCTGTTCCTTTGTTTCCCATGTTTACATATTCCTCATGGCTCACTGCGTGCCATAATCCTGCTGCGGGTCTGTCCTTGATGGCTACAGCTCTGCCTTCTGCAGAGGGTCAGCTCTGCAAGGAGCTGCTCTGAGCCCTGGTACCTGCTCAATGTGCTGGGTGGAAAGTCATGAACCTGTCACCTCTTGCTGAGAAACTTCTGATTTTGGGCTCTCTAGGAGACATGAGGATGCTACTGGCTGATGGGATGGCTCTGGGAGATGTTTTGGTTCCCTGTTGGGGAAGACGTTTGGGTCTGAAAGCCTCCCTGCGAAAAGGAAGGGAGGAGGTGGACTTTGCAGAATGGCTGAATGTGAACACGACTGCTGTTCTGCACCAAGGAAAGCAATCCTCTTCTCCTGCCTCTTACCATGATAATGTGATGTTTGGGGAAGCTGTCTGGGAGCTCTGCCATGTAGCACCAGTAGGTTGTCTCTTGGCTGGGAATGACAACGTTAGGGGCCGTTATCTCCATGGTCTTCATGTCGCTGGGCAGTTCAGGGATGCTAATGTTAGGCTTTAGCAGCTGCACCCTCTGCAGTCCCCTGTGGATGGCAGAGATGTTGATGGCTTGGAGGGAATGGACTGGTTTCTCCAGGATACCATAGATAAGGTGCACGGTGCCATCCTGAAACGAGAGCAAAGTATATCAGGTAGTTTTTCATGCAAGAATGTGAACTGCGTGGACCATTAGTACCAGTATTGGTGGCACGAATCCAGGAATGGGTGTTTTGACCCATCCCCAGATGGGAAGCCACCCTGACCTCAGCAGTAGCTCACTTTGCTGTGCTGTCCCAAGAAGACTGTAGATTTCAGGGTATTTCTTTGGCTGACATGATCACAGAGGGTTCCCGACCTGTTGGGAGGGTCTGAAAAGTTTTCTCTAGATGGCATCAGTTCCATTAGGGTAACACCTCCTCTCTACTCTTTCAGAGCCCTTTGTTCCTCCTGAGCTCTAGGATGGGAAAACCACATCAGTTCAGGGTTCATCCCACCCTACAGCCCGGCCCCAGCAATGGCTGTGGGCAGCAGCCTGGGGCAGAACAGCAGAAAAAAAAAAAAATTCTCCCTGAAATTCTCCATTTCTCCCAGCTTCTGTTGGGGGGTATACTGCAAGAAGCTCTGCTGAATGTCTACTGCAAGCAAGGAAGGTGCTACTGAACCCCGTGAGCTCTGGATAAGAAATAAGGAAAAAAAGGAAAAAGAGCATAATTTTTTCTTGAAGGATCAGAGAATAAAGACCTGCAAGTCTTTTCTCAGTTCGCACACAGATTTTTTTCTTACAGGGCTCTCTGTGTTTTGGCAGACAGTAGACATTTCTCACCATAAGACAAGCTTTTGAAAACCAGCAACAAAAACTCAAGGACGCTCTGTGCCCACGCTGGCTTTAAAATATCCTGCCCACCAAAGGCTTTAATCTGAAACGAGCCTTGCACTGATTCCTGCCTGCACCCGGAGTCCATGGCTGAGGCTCCAAAGCTCTTTAATATCCCCATGGGGAAGGTTTCCCCCAAATCCCAACTCACAGGGGAGCGGTGAATGCAGACCCTGAGAGATGTCACCGAACCACACACAATCACACCACAGCAGCTCTATTTGCTGTCCCTTTGCTCTGGCTCCTGCCACAATCCTCCTTGCCTCCTGTTGAACAATACCAACACCTCTTTGTAACACTCCAGTTGGCTCCAGACTGCAAACCGGAGTGATGCAGGAGGGTATTTATATAGACCTAACACATGCTTAACAGGAGTGGATGATGCAAACGAGCTAAAATCTACACTATATAGAGGTTTATAAGGGGTTGTAAATAGATTGTGCCAAACGTTATTCATGTCCCAGGTCTGACATCTGTAGCATGTTTCCTTTCTGCCTTAGACAGCACAAACACCTGATGCTGTCCCTGAAACAAAATGCTGGTGGAGTATGACCATGCAGGTTGGGGTTTGGTGCTCTGTCACGGGGCTGGGTCGGGGCCGGAGGATGATGCCGTACCTCTATAAGGTAGTCCTTGGGGTCACAGGTGCTGAAGGCTCTTCTGAAGAGGAGGTAGAGCCCCTCAGGAGCCCTCCGAGCCCCGAGGAGCTGGTAGTCCTGCTGCGAGTCCATGTGGAGCTGCCCCGCGGCATCGCTCCAGGCATCCTGTGGGAAGAAGAGCATCCCGCTGGCCCCCACTCAGCCCGAGGAGCCCACGGTGGTGACCTCCGGCGGTACCGTGGGTTGTGAGCTCCTCCTCCGTCTCTTCACCCTCCGGCTGGTTCACCCTCCGCATCCCAGAGGCGGATGGAGCCTGTGTTTTGGTTGCCCCATGCCCCCCTCCAGCAGCCCACGGGCGGTGCCGTGCCACCACAGCCCCTGCCATGAGACCCTCGGTGCGCAGCGCAGGCAGACCTGTGAAAAACGTGACCCGGCTTTAACAGTCTGCAGAAAGACTTTTACAAGTTGAGATGCGACCGGGGGAAAGGACGGGGAGGGAGGAAAGCCCTCAGGGACACGTGAAGGTGTTGTCTGTGCTGTGTTTTGGGTGTATTTGGCGGGGGGGGGACACCTTCTGTGTGCTCTCCAAGACCCTTGCCACAAACCCGCTGCTCTCAATTTAAGATCAGAGCCTTGCTGGGCTGTTGTGTGAGCCCTAGAAATCGCTACCCCTCTTCCAAATCCTGAATTTGTTGTGGCCAGATTGTTTTGGTAGCCCAGCAAGGCCTCCCAAAAACTACTTGTGGTGGTGACAAAGCCACACTGAGAAACAAAGCAGTAGGTTATTCCTGTGCTTAAGGATTTAAAGGTTTGGTGTATAAAATCCTGCAATAATTTGGGTTTGAATAGTTTTGTTGTCTTGATCTTTTGCATCTCCCATTGATATCTTTTGTTTACTGAGAAAAGGCATCTAAGAAGCACCTCGCTGTCTGTACACAAGTGACATGGATGCCTTATCTTGGAAAAAACAGAAGAAAAAGAATAAAGTATCTTGGCATCATTTCAGCCAGAAGTATAGAGTGATATTTCAAGAACATATTGTCCTTAGAGGGGGAGAGCAAAATCAGCTACATGAAGCTAGCATGACATTTGTTTTCATAGGAATATAGTGTGCAAATTAATCTTGTAGTACATGGGAGGTTAAGCAAATTTGGATCTTTTTAACAGCTGACATACTTATCCGGAAGAAAGGCTTCTGGGAGAGAGAAAACCAGGACTGGAGAGATTTACAGAAATCTCCTTGCAGGATGCTGTTCAGCACCAACAGAAAGAGAAAGCCCAAATGCTGCCCGGTGTTTAATTCGGTGTTGTTTGTCTTTCAGTGAGCACATGAAGGCAGATTAGAAATGATCTTTTATGTTTTTTTAACATGATGCTGTGAAATACTGTAGCATTTGGGCCACCACACATCCTGAATGGCTGGTAATTAGCAGGAAAACAGTACAGATAATAAGCCCTTCTTTGCATCCTTTCATTACACTGCAGATCACATTGCGACTGATTGTGAAAGAATGTATTTTATGGTTAATTTGAAGTAAGCAGAGAGGTAAAATTTAACTTACTGGAAAGCCTCACACCGGGAAAAATGTGAATTGGTTTCTGCAGCCAAGCGCAATCGCAATAAGCCTAACTGGTGGTCTGGGGATAGCTGCCCCAGAGCACGGGGGTAGTTACTGTAGCTGCAGCCCCGGCGGAAAGACAAAGCAAACAAGAACCTGGACAAGCAGACTGCGTCAGCAGGGACAGTAATTTGCAATAACATTATCGAACAGCAAAATTAGAAATTAGTTCCTCCCCCCCCATCTCCTATCACCAGGCATTTACAGACTGCCCAACTACATTTACATGTTTAATTTCTGGTAACACCGCGCCGCTGGCAGGCAGCTGTCAGGTTGAGTTTTCCTGTGTCCCGTTGATCTCTGCGATAACGTTGAGCGTGGCTCGCAGCTGGGTTATTGGTGCTGGCAGGAGCAGCCTTTCAGGCTGATAACTTTTGCACTGTCTCAGAATCATTAACAGGAACTGTAGTTGATTTTTAATGTGACTAACAGCAATGCACGAGTGAACCAAGGTGTTGGTGCATCCTGCCTGCGTGAACAACCACCTCTTGGAGCTATTTGCAGCTAAACACAGCAGACATACAGGTTCTGATTGCTGTTGTGCTGCTGTATTTATTCCTTTCTCATTGGGTTTAAGATCTTATGCCAAACCCGTAGTGTAGACCTGATCAGTGGATCCCTCTGGGATAGAAACCCCCAAGCCCTGTTGGACCTCTTCCACCGGAGCAGCGGTGCAGAGCGTGCCGTGCCCTGGACCAGCCCCGCTCTTTCAAACCACGAGCCAGATTCACTCGCAGGGAGGCAACCCCAAGGGCAGCCACACAAACACACAAGCAACTCACCCCAAAATAGGAACTGTGCCCGTCGCTCCAGAGAACAGCCAGGTCCGCGTTCTCAAACTCGCCCCTGTCCGACATCCCGAAGAGGACCCCGAACTGCAGATCCCTGACGAGGAGCTGGAAATGCACGGCTTGCTCGGGATAGCTGACGTTCCAGGAGAGCTCAAGCAGCCCCTGGGGATCGAGAGGCACCTTGTAGGGAAAATCACTCCCGTGGGGTGCCGAGCCCTGCAGGGCCACCACCAAGATGACCAGGAACACCGCGATCATGGTGAAGTACATGGATGCCACTTCCCGCAGCTTGAAGCTGGGGCAGGGGCAGGGCTTGCTCCCGGAGGTCTGCATGCTGGGCAGGACGGCACCCACGCGCCTGGGTTTGCCCATTTATGCGTTGGCCCTCCTGGGCAAGCCGGATAAGTGATAGTCTTTAATTGCATTTGGTTGTTGGGAAATCGGTTTGTTGTATTGACCCTCCCCCACCTTCTGGCCAAACACTTGTCATTCACTGCCTCCCTTTAATTGGCTCTAATTGCACATGGACATTATCAATAGCAATTGAATTCGACTGGGCTGATGTTATTCACTCTTAAATCTTCCTTAGTGGCTGGGAAGAGCTGTTTACTCACAAGCTGCTCTTGCTGAGCCCTGCGTGGACGCGCTGCCCTGCTTGCGGTGCCTCTCGCCCAGCTCTGCAGCCGGCCCTGCCCATGCTTTGTGGGGTGAAAGCTCTGGGATAACCCCAAGAGTAATCCCAGCCACAATTTCCCATGGCCCCCAGCCTGGGACCACTTATCACCCAAAAGGTAGCCAGACTGGAGGGGATCAAAGCCCAGAGTCAGCTGCCAGACAGACGCAGAGTCCTGGTCCCACTCCCTGCCCGTGCTCAGCTGGGTATAGGTTAGGGTATCGCTGTGTGCACCCTTGTTTTCCTTTTGCTCCTCTGACCTCCACACAGGGCGGTGTCTTGCAGATAAGCTGGCCCAAGCACACCCAGGAGACCCCTCAGCTCCCCCAACCCCATTGGAGTGTGGTGCTCAGGCTGTGCCGAGGTCGGGGCTGCACTGCGGGGACCCATCCAGCTGCACATTCCCTCCCAGGGCCCCCACCAATGGCACAAAACCTGTGGAGCTGTTGCTGTGTTTGTTTATTTTTGGAAGTTGGCCTCCATGGGGACATGTTTGCATGAGATGCTGCCGAAAGCTGAGCCAAGTCAAGCGACCTGGAGCCCCGCAGTCCTTTAGTTGTTGCTGGGTTTAAAATGAATCTCTCCGAGCCGACTGCCGTGACGTTTGCTGGAGCTCTCGTGGGTGTCAGAGCAGGCCCAGAGGGAAGGTCCCAGGAGAGGACAGGTCCTTTTTGGGTGGTGACAACAGTGACTTCTGCTCCAGCAAGCCAGTCCAATAGCTCAGCTGGAGACAGTGTGGGAGATGGCTGTTCTCCTCCCATCTCAGTCTCCATCCGTTTTTTAACCTGTTAATAATAGTTTTACACATAATCGTGATCACACCTCCAGGAAAATGCTGCAAGAGTTTATTTTAGCAGGGTAGAGCAGGCCTGGCAGTGCTGAACTGGGGTCCTGTCATCTCACAGGGTCTTTCCTGCACACCCCAAGTTGAAGACAGGCTCCCAGCAACTGGGGACAGAAAAGGTACAAACCAGAGCAGTGTCACCCCAGGTTGTTAATGCTTGAGAAATCAGGGAAGAAAAATAGAACGAATGGCACATTATTAGCAGCGTGCTGTACCATTCATCCGCGTGCCTCAGAGGACGTGGGGAGCACGAACCGACTCAGCCACAATGGCTGGAGGAGGCAGTTGATGGGGACTGCAGTAAGAAAGTGTACTTACTGCTGGGGAGTGCAAACTCCTCCTATCCTCCTCTAAAATACCCCCACAGGGATGTATTGCCTGTGGAGGGCACCTCAGGGACTCAATTTACTTTTCCAGATGGAAAATTACAGTTTTTTTGCCTTTGTGTGAACTACTTCTGGCCCTCCCAAACCCAGCACAGCATGCAAAGCCCAAACCTTCTCCCAACGTGGCTTGGCTCCCATCGAAGGTCATACCTTCCTTGACCTTTGGAGATGTTAAATATTTGTTATTTCTTTGCTTTTGTAGGAACTGAGACTTTGGCTCCAGTTTAGATACCTTTTATCTCTCCCCCTCACCTTTCTCATTTGTTTAAAGTCTGTTGTATTCTGTTTTGGTTATTAACTTTTCTACATTAATTGGAATTATAATGAACCACCTCAATCTCTTTGATACACACACACTGTCTTTTTTTAGTCTAGGAGTTTGCAGTCTTGTTTTATTAATGCCACCTCACGTTCCCAGTGATGGTCTCAGATGCCTTCTGTGTGGAATCCCCTCTGGTCCCCTCTGGGTCTTGAGTTTCACTCGTGGTCCTTGCAGCAATGTCACGGGGGTAGATCCACATTTCCCAGCCCTACGTAATGAGAGGAAATAGATGCAGCTCAGTGCCCGGGTATTTTAATGAATCATCAATGTGTGTGTCTCTACGTTGAATTTGATGAGGTTTTACTGTCCTAAGACACAGCCATTACTCAGGAACATGGCAATTGATCCAGAGCGTCTCTCCTTGTCGAGTGACCTGCTGGTTAGAGGTTCTGGTGTCTCATTCAGCTTTATCAGTCAAAAGTCCAAAGCAGAGAGAAAACCAGAGAGCTGAGCTCTCCCAGACGTGCGCATCCCTCGGCCCCATCCCATGCCCCAGGGGTAGGGTGACTCCAGTGCACAGCCCAGCCCCACACCAGCCTTCCCGCTGCTGCCGGTGTCAGCTTTAAAAAGCGTGTGTCCAGATAGCATAACGTGCAGGAACTCTTTAGAGATGCCTGGGAAGTCTTCCACCATGACAGCTCTTGGGGCCACACTCGCTGGAGGTGTGACCCGAATCCCTGTGGGGCCCTGGGCTCCCTGCCTGAGGAGCTGGATCTGCACCTCAACCCATCCGTGGGGTAGGCAGCATCCCCTCCCCTCTGCCTGAGGCTCCTGGGCTCATTCTGGAGTGCACCTTGCTCTGAGATCCTGGTCTGAAAGCCTCAGATGGATGTCCCTCATCCTCCAGCCCTGGCTGCTCAGGTAGGTGTCTGGCTGCGTTACAAAAGCCCCCGAGAACAGATTTTCACCTTGCCCCGTTTCTGACCTCCTCCAAACAGATTCACCCACTTCTCCTCTCTTGGCTTTGTTTCCTCATTGTAAAGGGAAAGAAGCTGAGCTGTCAGCATGGCAGGAAGGCAAATGATCCTCACCAGGGGGCTGGAGGGGGTCCTTAGCTAACAAGTTCTGCCTCTGTCTATTAGAGATGAAACCCCAGGCTGCTGGCATGTGCAAGTAGAGATCCTGAGCTTTCCTGTACAGAAGGATTTTGCAGTGGAATAGCATAACACGGGCAGGTCAGCTTGAAAACAGCTGAACTTTGCAGATAAGCAGTGAGAATTTATTTAAAGAGAAAAAAATTATGTATATCTCTCTCTCCCCTCTTCAGTTTCTCCACAGTCGTTGCTCATAAATCCAGGCGAGGAGCGAGGCTCCAGCTTTCCACTCATTGCTCCGGGTGTTTATTTTAAGACTTCAATGAGATATAGAAATGCCAGTTTCCTGACGCCGAAACTCTGACCGCTCGGGGCTGACGCAGAGTGGCTTCCCGTGGGTTGGCTGCCGGGAGGAGCACCGGGAGGGCCGTGGGATGGGAGCCGTGGGTTCAGCCCCTTTCCTTGAAGGCAGAGCAGCAGCAGCAGCCGCTTTCTGCCCACCTGCGAGCTCTTGCCGGAGCTAATGCCGGCAGGATTGCGCTGGGACCAGCCCGGGAGCATCCTGTGCTGCAGATGAGACTCGGGTCTCCCTGTACACCCCCTGCCCCACTCCAAACCCCTGGACAGAAACGAGCTAAGGGTGCAGCAGTGCACAGGGAATACCTGGAGCATGCTGTAAGCCCTGGAGAAGGGCTATTTTTAATGGACAGTTCTCAGCTGAGTCTCCCAGGCCCCAGCTCAGCTGTGCTGGATGCTGTGAGAACCCCAGCAACAGCATTAATCCCCCACTGGGTCTTGTTGGCCCCATCCTCTGCAGAGCTGCAAGTCCAAACCCTCCTGGGGACACACTAAAACTACCATGTCTTTCATTGCCACTAACAACCCTGGATGCAAAGCCAGCCTTAAAGGGAGGTAAGCTGCTGTTTCCAGAGCCCTGAAAGCAGAAGTGCCTGAGGAGCTCGGGAAGCAGCTGCCTCCATCGGCAGGAGGCGAGGGCTGCCTGCCTGGAACAAAGACTGACTTACAGGTAAGTAGGTTTAAACACAATTGATGCACCAAATTGGGGATTGAAGCAGGCAGCACCCCTCCGAGCTATAATCCATTGCCTCGCTAACATAAATGGAAATTCAATTTAGGCGATGCCAGGGAGGGAAGGGAAGCTCGCTGTCTGCTCCTGAGCGGTTGGTGCAGCTCTCCATGCCTCAGGGGTTCTGCTCTTCACAGCCCCCATCCACAGCCAGCCAGCACCAGGATCGAATTTGCCTCGGCGCTGATGAGGTTAGGCAGTGTCTGACTCAGGCTGGACCCGATGAGGTATGAGAAGGGGGAAGAGAGGGCTGGCACGTAGGGGAGATGCTCACGTGCATGGCCCCAGGGACCCCCTGCCCTGATTGATGATGTGTACAGTTTCTCTGGCCAGATCCACCTCTCACCCTTCATACCAGAGCCACAGAGTCTGGACCAGCCTCGTGGCTTGCAGGTACTATTCGATATACATCCTGGTGTTGGGAGAATTGTTTGTGCTTTTAAAAGGCTCACTTTGCTCAGGGCTGTTCCCATAACAAATCAGAAGGGATCTGCAGGCTGCTCGTTGGCTTTGCTGTGCACCAAGAGGGTGCTGGGGCTGCAAATCTGAGTTTGCATTTGCCCAGTGGAGGTACAGGGGGTATTTAATGTCTTTATGTCACCTGGGCCTTGCTGGGTGAACAGTGCGAAGGATTCGGGGTGGTTGTCTCTGAGCTGCACTGTTTTGCATGGGACTTCGTGGGAATCTCCACATGTGGCTGCAGCAGTTGCTATTTAACCCACAGGCGTGCTGGGTGCCATCCGACTCGGGACACTCAGAGGAGACCGTGACCCAGCGGTGGGTGGGAAGAGCCATTCCCTCCCCCACGCACATGAGTTTGTGCCTTACAGCACGAGAGCAACAAATGCTGTAACATCCCCCTTGCTAAGCTTCTGGTAAGTTCAACTTCTTGTGTTCTCCTAACCTGTTTCTCTTTTCTGCCTTCCTCAGGACCAAATTTTCTCTCTCTTATACCAAGTAATGCCCCACGCCTCATCCCCCGTGAGGTCCGCATCCGAAGGGGACCCAGCCCCAGCCGTGCAGTCGGCCCTCCCCATTGCTGCTGGAGGGGGTCTCCCCAAATCAGAGGCAGAATTGGACCTCAGCTGCTCGTTATGGCTCGGTCCTGCTGCTCCTGCTCTGGCAGCAGAGGTGAGGACTGCCATGCACAGGGGAGGCTGAGCATCTCCCACCTCTTCTGCCTCTCCTCCTGGCCCAGCCAGACCCGTGGCTCTTCTGCAGAGTGAAAGGCGGGTGGATGGGCTGTGCCTAGCACCGTGCCATGGTGAGCTGGTGATGGGAGAGCAGGAGAAAGGCCAAAGTTAGTGGAAGGAGAGCATCATTTGCTCTTCGGGAGATGTTGCCTTACCAGGAACTTGAGGGTGTGGGGGGGCAGCCAGGTCCCTTCCCACCCTTCCCACAGCTCAGCAGCCCCGAGAAATTCCCTCCCCAGTGCTGCTGTAGCTGAGCCACCTAATGAAACGTAGTCGCCTGTGCATGCTATATTAAGGTTACCATGGATATGGTGCCACAAACACTGGGCTGTGGCTTTGTTATATAAACAGGAGAGATTGCCACAAATACCCAAAATATCTGAAAAAGACAGGAAGAGACAGAAGCATTCTCTAGGTTTGTTTATAAAGGGTTGTGCGATCCAGTGGATAGTGCCAGTGGGAGGTGGGGGAGATTTGTGTTAGCTTTGAGAAGTGGAGCATAACTGAGCGGTGGTCTCGGACTCAATAACTCTGGAGACTCCCTCCGATCTTCAACAGGATCTTTCTGAAAAGATCACAGAAGTGCTGCTAGCCAGGCTGCTCACTGACCCTGCTTCTGCCCGAGAGCTGGGCACCCTGCAGATCATCGTGGGAAGTGCACTGTTCTTCATGCTTAAGTTCATCCTAGCTGAGCTTCACGCAGATCTTAGCCCTACTTGATTTCTGCCATATGCAAGGAGATCCTGCTGCCTGCTGCTGGTGGGGACTGGGACCGGTGCTGGTGGTGGAGATGTGCAGTCATCAGCTGTCCCAGAACTGCCCACACCTGACTCTGCTCAGCAAGACCATCCAACTAATCTTGTACCATCTCAGGTACAGAAAGTCCCTTGTACTATTTGAGGAATCATGTAATTTAAAGAAAAAAAAAATGCTCTAGAAATGGAGGTGGGATGTAAGGGAGATGGAGACATCAGAGTGGCTAAAATTGTATTGCACTCCCACTCCCCTGCCAATAAAAACACCATAAATAAAGTGGCTTTGCAATAACCATCTCCACGCATTGTAACACAGCTTCACGTGTCCCTGCAAAAGATGATCCAAGCAGGATAAACTCTGCTTTAGCCTTGTTCTGCAAGAAAGGCATGACAAGCTTGCTCCAGCCCTATCATGGCAATGTCTCTTCTCTTCGCAGCAGGTGCTACCCCCGGCTCCCAGTCTCCATCAGTGGCTTCCTCTCCTCCTCCTCCCAGCCCAGACGTTCTCAGCCCACGGCTGTTTCAGATCTCTCCTGGCCTTCCAGATGCCTTTCAGCATGGGACAACCATCCATCCACTTGTTTTCTCTCCTATTTCTCTCCCTGTGAGTCCAAGCAGACATCTTTCCATGCTTCATTACCTGACGTGGTGGACAATACCAAACTCAGTAAGGAAAGATCTGCTTTATCATTTATAAACACACCAA
Source organism: Tyto alba (assembly GCF_018691265.1). NCBI lineage: Eukaryota > Metazoa > Chordata > Aves > Strigiformes > Tytonidae > Tyto > Tyto alba. Next base: position 4,660,269 of record NW_024881273.1, read on the forward strand.
ATCCCATTTTTGCTCTTCAAATGTAAACCACCCTGCACTGTCCTCCTGCATTACCTGCCATCCCTGATTTTGCAGGACCCATCTTAATTTTCGTGAAGTGACCTCTCACCTCTCCGGAGCAGTGGGGAACGGTTCTTCTTCAATTTGGTAAGAAACAACAGCAAAAGGAGCTGGAATCTGCTGTGGGCATGGGTCCAGAGGAAAGGCTGTGTGCCATGGGGGTTTTCAGGGGGGTGGGTTGGTGCTGAGCCCTTCTGTGTAGGGCTCTGCTCTTTGATGCCAGCCTTTCTTGTTGCTTTTTCTCTAGCCCTTGCTTTCTGGCACTAAGCTGCTTCCTGAAGATTACACAGCAAGCCAGGATCAGAATCCAGAGGAGCTGATCCAGGAGAGGACATGGGGCCAAAAGACCCTGAGGAGTCTGAAGATGCAGCTTTATCAGCTTAGCAAAATTGTTGGTGCCTTGAATGACAAAGGCTGCAGGCCCTACATGCCTGAGGTTTGTAAGACAAGTTAGCAGAAGTTCTAATAAAGGGTGAAAATAGTGGATAAATGTGATTTCCCTCAGAAAACCTGACTTCTGTACAGAGAGTGCTTGCCCTGCAAACCTCTTGACAACCTTGAAAGAGTTAATAAGCTTGAAGGGGAAGGTGTTTCCAGGAGATATCATCTCTGCCTTTCCAAGGCTGTGACAGAAGGCTCTGCACTTTTCCCGCCATGACCCAAATGCCGATGGAAGGATTGCCCCCCCCTGCCCCTCCCATGCTCTTTCAGGCCAGCAGCCCCCCAGTATTCACATCTCTAGAGTGAGGTCTGCCCTGTGTAAAGAGGCATGAGGGAATCCATGGTGAGCATCCTTAAGCTGCCCCCCTGCCTCTCTAAGCCCTTCATTTCATTGGCACTTCCACCCGAAGCAGCAGCCGCCCAGGATCACGTTCCAGCCAGCCTGGTACTTCACGTCGGGGGCAGAGGCACGAGCTGACGGGTGCGATGAGACGTGATGTGCCAGGCAAGGCTACGACGGAGCCTCCTTCGAGCACACATTCCCTCAGAACACCTCAGACCCACTTTTCTCTGGCTGAGGCTGATGTTACCCTGCGAGCCTTGGTGTTCGGTCCCCGATCACGGGCCAGGGATGTTTCACACATCAGGCGTGGAGCACGCTGACTTGTGTCACTGCGTAATTCATCTGTTCAAGTTAAAAACACTTAATTTAAAAAGCAGTTTCTCTCTCTTGTTGCTTTGTTAACTCTTTAAAGCAGCTGCATCCTTTGGCACTCTGAGATTGACACCTTCAAGAACAGAAACATCTCAGAGCAACTCGTGGCAGGCCTGGCCCCGGGACATCTTTGGCTCCATACCTGCCTGAGTTGGTGAAGAGAGCCACAGCAATGCCACTGCGATCCACGGGAGCAGGAGGTGCAAGATGGACACCACACCAGGTCCTGGTTATGGGCGGTTGTCAGAGCTGTGTTTATAAGCCAGGTGGTTCCTACATCATGGGTGATTAAAGCAGGAGGAAGAAAGGCTGCTATGGAAGACCACCAACCTGGGGATCAGGCTGCTGTTCTCACCTAAACAAAAAATTTGCATTTAAATCCAGTGAAGGTGACTGAGGTGCTGTGAGCGTGTACTCACGTCCAAGTTGCGAGGTGGATGATGCAGTGGAGACCTTTCAGGGTGCCATCATGAATATTTGGGGTCAGTTTGGAGACTGTCCAAGAGAAGGCACCTCTGTGATTATGGGGAGAAGGCAGAGCAAAGTGCCCGGCACTTCCACCAGGACCAGAGAGCAGCTGTCACTAGAAAGAGGTAAAGCCTCCTCCTGTAAAGCTGCACACACGGGGTCCTATTTACTGCTGAGGAGCTTAGAGCAAAAACAAATGCCAAGGAACAGCAAAGGAAAAGGCCCTGCTCTTCGGAATGGAAAAAGACAGTATTTGGCAGGTGATGAGAAGGTCGTGTTGTCACTGTACCTGGCTGCTGCAGCCAAACCCGCTCCCAGGGTCTGCGATAGGCAGAAGTTGCGTGGTGTGTGCCTGCAAAACACGTGGGGGTGGTTTATTAGTGCCCTAACTCTGTGTTTCGCTGTTGGAGCAAAGCACTGGCAGAAGCAATGTGATCCTTTAGTGATATTGAGTGCCCTCTGCTACCCTATTTCAGGTGGTTTTGTTTGGGTTTTTTTTTTCTTGCATCTCTGAGAGACCATGATCTTGATTTTTGTTGTGTCCTCCAAACTGCAGATGCCAAAAGAGGCTCGAATCTAGAAAGAGCACCACTATCCCCCAGGCTGACGGAGCACTGGGAATACATACAGAAAGCCAGGCAGTGGTTCAGCAGCCCATTGCTCGCAGCAATAGCCAGGTTTGGTTGTGGTTTGTGGTCATGTATCCCCTAGGTGAAGGGGGATCTCGGATGGAAGATGTCTCCAGGGTCATGCCAGCCAAATGTGAACCTGCCCTCCCCTGACGGCAGCATTAGGAGTTGTTCCCTGGGGATGGAGCGAGCTGGAGGTGAGGAAAAAAGACCTGAAGTGACCTTGGATGATGAACGATGGGAAGACCATACGATATTCCTGAGTCAAGTGTGAGGAAACCAAGAATTTTTGGGTGCAGGAGTTTGACTACATGAACTTGTCAAAGGATTTACACTGAGAATAACCCACTGGTTGCAGCAGGGGAAAGCAGGTGATTATAACCCGAACACTGTACTTAAAACCTACAAATGATTTGGCTCCTGGATGCTGCTGGTCTGTTTATCCCACAGACTTGGCAGGCACAGAACACTTCCCAAATGACAAGGAGGGTTGATAAAAGTTGTGGCTGGTCAGCTGCCAGCTCTCGAGGCTATGGACTGGCTCCCAAACTGCAGATACTAATTAGCAGTTTTCTTCTGTCAAAAATTGTGTTGCAAAGTCTGGGGAATCACGGCTCTTTGTTCTCTGTGTTTGTACAGCCCCTAGCACGATGAGACCATGCTCACAAGGGAGGTCTTGCACACCTCTGCAATATAGAAATGTATTATAAAAACCTTTGTCTCCTTCATAGGTAACTGATCTTCACAGAATTGCTCCGAGAGTAAGTGGACCTCATGCTAGTCCAGAAAACAAGTTCTAAACTTGCTCAGGGCAGCGCAAATATTTTCTAAGTCCTTGTTATAACATTGTTTTTCCTTGCTTCTGTCCTGGGCTGATTAGTGGAAAATTGCTTTGACATATTCACTGGGAAGCAGGGAGGCTGTTTATTGCAGTATGGGAGTCCAGGCATAGAAACAAAAATGAATGGCCCAAGCAAAGAACCTTCATCGTTCATATTTCTGAACAAAGATAAAATGATAAATTGCTAGACAATGACATTTGACCCATAAAAGTAATAAAAAGCTAAAATTGTTGGTTTTTTTTTTTTTTTTCCTGGCATAGCTTTTCAATATCTTTTGCACATAGTCCAAGCAACCTTGAAGCAAAACTGAACAGGAGCCATGACAGAGGCAGTTCAGTTCTGACTGATAGGGTCTATAATAATTAAACAATAATAGTCTTAAGTAGACTCTCTGAAGATAAACTCTATTTTGTCCCCTTGCTTTCATTTCTTGTCATTAGACTGAGTGGCTTGCCTTTCAGATCTCTGCACAGGCGTTTGAACTGCATGCAAAGTGTGCTGAAATTACTGGCAGTAATTAGTTTATTTAGGGAGCAATTAATTAAATGCAACTGTTTCCCTCTCTATAGATTAAAAGAGTGCTATAAGCGATACCATCTTTAAAAGAGCAGATGTGCTATAAAAGGACCAGAGAGTAATTATTCTCATCAGTCAACAAAGACAGAACAAGTATTGATGGGCTAAAACTGCCGAAGAGAAAAATTAAGTTAGCTCTTAGGAACAACTTTGGGACTGCAAACGCGAGGCACATCAGGGCAATGAACGCTGCGGGACAAAAGGCACGGGTCCCGACAGACGGAGGCACTCCAGGCTGAACACGCTCGGCTTCCCGGCATCATCGCCGGGAGGCTGGGAGAGGCAGTGGCCTGCAGAAGGGTCCCGGCTACCCGGGGAGTTTGACAGCTTGCAGACAACGTGGCTGCAATCGAGCTGGGCTGGCTGGGCCTCCCGAGACCCCCCGAGCATCCTCCGTGCCCGGGGGGGTGGGGGGGCGAAGGTGTTGAGAGCCCGGGGGGGGGACGAGCGGCTGCGAGCCCCGGGGGTACAGCTTTTGCTTCCCTGTCACCCCAGCTCGGGGATGGAGGGGACAACCTGCACGCGTGGTTGTGACAGTCCTTTCCGTGCCGGTGCTTCTGCAGGTTGCCCACCTGCTAGAGGGGTAACGGTAACGCAAATCAGCCGGGTTTTGCCCCAATTTCTACTATTACCAAACTCTGCTATTTTTCAGCTCTGGGACATGAGGACCAACCCGAGCCTGAGGAATCCTTGTGAGTCGCCACTGCCGGTGCCAAATGTGCCCTGTACAGCGCCGGCCTCTTCGGAAAAAGCTGTGGACGGGGATTTCTAAAGCAGCTGAGGTTGTGGTGGAGCGGGCACGGGTTTGGGAAGAGGAGCCACGCTCCCCTCCCCAGGGGTGGCTGTCACCGAAACCAGACGGCGAAAACCCTCAGCGCGGCTCCCGAGAAACGGTGCACGGCACAAAGTCACCTCACGTGTAAAATGCCCGGGGACCCTCGTGGGGCTAAAGGGGAGACGCTGTGGGGTTTGCCTTGATTTTTTTCCCCTTTATCCCTGTGGGAGTGGGGAGAGATGGAGGTGGGGGAATGCTTTCCCTGCGCCAGCGCTGGGGATGAAAGCTTCCTTGGCCACAGTGGCGTGTCCCCCGGCTTCGTGGGGTGGGGGGGGGGGTGTCCCGGCTCCGCGGGGGGGGGGGGTGCCCCGTCTCCGTGTGGGGGGGGGTGCCCCGTCTCCGTGGGGCCGGCCCCGAGCGCCAGGACAGGCGCGCATCCCGGAGGCTGATTGATGTCGGGGCGGATGGGGGGGTGGGAGGGGTGGGGGGGTGATGGGGGGGGGCGGGGGAGGATGTGATGGTGCGGGGAGGGGGGGGGGGGGGGGGGGGGGCCCGGCAGCACGCGCCGCTGCCCGTGCGGCCCCGGTGCGGGACTCGGGGGGGGGCCGCTCCGCTCCGCGCCGCCGTCATTGGCGGCACCGGCGGCGCTGGGGCGCGGGGCGGGGAGGGAGCGCTCCCCCGCAGAGCCGCTGTGCCGGGCCCGGCCATGTGCCGAGAGGGTGTCTGCTGCCGGCTCGCCTGCTCGGCACCGTGAGCTGGTTTCCGCCTTTTATATATATATATATATATTTTTTTTTTTTTTTTTAAATAAATTCCTTATTTTTTGCCTTGATGCTCTCCGAGCTGGAGACTTCGGGAGACGCGGTCTTCACCTGAGAGATCCAGCCCAATTCCCCCGTTTGAAGGTAAGCGGGGAGGGCAGCGCGGCGGAGCGGGGAGAGGGCACCGGCGCGGAGGCTCCGGACCGCCCCCCCCCCCCCCCCCAACCTCCCTCCCCGGCTTTCCCTGGGCTCCTTCTCCCCATCCTTCGCATCGCTGGGGGCTTCTGCGGTGCTTTCCCCGTGTTTACCTCTCTCTCCCTCCTCCCGGTGCATCCTAAACTGCGGTGGGATTGCTGCTCCGGGGGAGCGGGCAGCTAACCCCCGCGTCCCGGGGGAATGCCTGCAAGGAGAAAAGCGGGCAGAAGGTAGCCCCGGCTGTGAGAGTTGGGGCTGGGAAGGGATTTGGAAGGGGGGGGGGGGGGGGGGGAGGGACACGGCAAAGCAAATAAGGACATGGAGAATTGAACAGCATCTGGTCCCCGATAGACTGTCTCAGGGGGGCTGGTCAAGTCCCATCAGCTTAGACCGGGATGAAAAAGACTGGGGTGCTCCAGGCTTGGTTTTCCTTGGTCCTACAGCATCTTTAGTTTCAAAGGCATGTCTGTGAAGGAGGTCATGAAAGCATCTCTCAGGGATGGGGTGGAAAAGCTGCCCCCATCCCGTGCCCTGCCAGGGTGTGTGGGTCATGTCCTCTGCCCCTGGGGACAGCTTGTCCTCCTCTGCACGCTCAGCGTGGGGCTGAAACCGGCTTTTCTCGGTCGCCTGTCTGGACAACTCACCTGGAGCCGTGTGCCTAGGTCAAAGGTTTGTTCCTATCTCATGTCCTGGCCCCAAAGGATGTAGGAACCTCCCAGCTCCATCCAAGTGATTTTATAGAGACCACCCCAGCCCCAGGTTAGGCAGCAAACCAGCCCGCTAGCTCGCACGCAAGGAACCGATGGTGATGGAGAGTAATCCAGAGTTGAACGCAAGGAAGGCGATAGCACAATTATCTGTGGGTTGGTTTTGCCATTATTTAGTTAACACAGCAGCCGTCTAGGTCTGCGCTCTCAGAAGCACATGGACGTTGTTCAGTACGTTAAAGGTAGTCTGCAGGCTCAGGGGGCTGTGGGAGGGAGAGAGAAATTCCCCAAGGGAAGATGGCTTTTCACTTCCCCATATCGACTGGTTTCAGACAGGATTATTTATATTTGACATAACAGATCACCAAACTTGGAAGGTAGTGGGGGTGTGCTCATATTCATTAAGATAGACAGTTTTCTGACAGAATAAATTAAAGGTAAGAGAAGATTGCACTTTGAGGTTCAACAGATTGTCTTCTAACCTAAAACGAGCAGTGAAATCAGCATAAAACCTAGATGGTAAAGTCATGCACTTCATTCTTTCGTGATGGATGCCTGTCATTTTAGGAAACCTAGCGAATATCCCAATGTTTAGAGTGCAAGGCAGTGCTCCTGGATGACCTCGTTTGATCAAAAGTACCCAGAATGATGGGGTTTTTTAGTCATTGTATCATGTCTTCACTGAGTAAGCATCTAAATTATAATGCTGTTAAGGGAAAATACTTTACCTAAACTGTGCATGAACTAAGTGCCTGAACTATCTGCACACCTGTATTTTAGGCACTTGCCCCGTTGCGATGGCGTATGAATAATGGAAGGTTGTTTGCAACCTTTTATGGTTGGTTTTCATCTAGTCTGAAATGAGCAGAAAGATGCATTACAGCTGTCACTTGGTGAAAAGAGATTTCAAACACCCTAAAGACCGTGCAGCTGTAATTAGAAGTGTAACCTCCTTCCTCTGCATGTCAGGATTTCTGTGCAGAAGGATGACAGGACCTCTTAAGGAACGGTGCTGGTGCTGAGTATCTATAAAGAACTTGCACAAAATCCCCCGCAAAGTGACTGATGTTGATTTATCACCCCTCAGTACATTGGTTCTCACTTATGAAAGATGTGGGGATGTGAGGGGAAAGGAAGGAAACAGCATTTGTTCCTTTCTGCTTTCTTATCAGTGAACACAGATTACAAATAGAGGCAGTTCTTAAATACCTGAGCCTGCCCGAGCACAAAAGAGTTGCAGAACGTTACCAGCACCGTTGTTACTGGCTGTATCCCTGCCGTGTTTCTCATTGCTTTCCAGCAAAGAAAGTCTAGCTGTCACATCTCCTCCTGATCCTTTTCCATTGCAACCACGGCAGTCCTCAAACCCTCATGTAGGTGACACGAGAGTCAAGCCTGAAGGTTTGATCTCACAGGCTTTGCAATCTAAGGAGAACCTCCTCAGAAGTGGCTGACAGAGGACTTGCTCGCTGTCAGTCGCATATTGACCCAAGACTTTCTAAAGGTATTCCCATATCTAAAGCTAAAGAATATCTGCTGACCCTACAGCCGTACCTGAGCACACCCCTTAGGATCCCTTAAAAGTTTTGCTGGGCACCAGATTCAAAGAGATAAAGGTGCTCATTCCCTCAGGCATTCATGTGCACGCCAGAATGCTTAGCTGCATCCTCGCAGGCTGAAGAAGTCTGTGTCACAGACCTCTGGGCACGTCAGAATATGCCTTCAGTGCCCAGTACGTGGGTCAGTGAGGGGGTTTTGCAGCTGGCCAAGATGTATTTATGTAACTCGGAGCTTTTCATCTGGCTGCACAGTGCGTAGCTGTATTAGTGCTGGTGTAAGAAATGGGGGGTAACTTGGTACCTCCTCACTCGTTGTGTTCTGGTACCTGGCTGTCGTGTTGTCATGGATATGGATAAGGACATGGCCAGTGGAGAGGTGCTTGTTGCTGGCAGGGCTCCTGCAGCCACTCTTGTGATGCAACTTATAACACTGAAGAAGAGCAGGGAAGGGATCAAGGGGAGGTAGCAGGTGTTGGGGTTGGACTTGCAACTCGTTCCCATCCTAATTTACACTTCTTCCTGCATCGTTGTCTGTTATCTCCTTCTCTCCTCATGATCTAATTTATTACGGTAGGCAGGATCGTTTCACCCTTTGCCTGAGAAAAAAAGCGTATATACCAGCACCACAGATTGTCAGAGGGATGATAAATAGGTTGGGAGATGGACTCTGACCCTCTTCAGATCTCTCGGCCACATTCAGATCACAGCTGAGGCCAAGCTGGACAAGATTGGGACCTCAGGAACCTGTGAGCCCTGCAATCCCCATGAGCACAGCCCTGTGCAGAGGTCAGCTGGAAAGGTTAGGGAACAAAATTGAAAGTCATAATAACATTTTTAAACATGCTTGGACCCATTTCTCCCTGGAAAGCTTAATAGCAGCCATGACCCTTTAATAGCAGTTCAGGGCACCAGAGGGAGGACCTGGCTCCCGTGGACTGTGAGGCTCTCAAGGTGCCTGTGTCAGGGGCAGCATGGAGAGGGGACAGGAGCGGAGATGATTTAGCCCAAAATCACAACACCAATGATTTTACCCCATCCTATGTGGCCAAGAGTACAGATTTCTTACTGGTGTCGGTAGGGCAGCAGTGTAAGCCACAGCCTGGGACACTGCTGGGTGCTGGCATCTCCCCCTGCGTGCGCCGGTGCTCCCCGTGGCAGGCCATGGAGTGGAGACAAGAGATGAGTCAGGGCCTGGGGGAGTTTTGTTTACCCTCTCACTTCACACAGAGTTTTATCTTGCTCATTGAGACCCAAGTGATGGGTCAGAACTGGTGTTCAGCATCATTCAGAATAATGGCACAGGACGGGCCGAGACATCTTCCCCAAGTTTGCCTGGCCACGAGGGCAGCTCAGCCCTTGCTGCCTCCAGTGATTCTCTCCCCATCTCTTATCTCCAGGACAAAAGCCACCCGCAGCGACACGCCACCCAGCATGGCAGTTTGTGAGCTTGCCAAGCTTTGCTTGACAGTAACCCTAATTTTCTCCCCAGCTGGAAAGCGCCTGCTGCTTGTACCTGCCCATGAGCTACGGGGAGGGATGCGGCTCCTGCGCGGGGCTGAGTTGAAGGTGCTCGTGGCTCTGCCGCCCTGGGAAACGCCTCTCTGTTCCATAGCTTTTATCAAAGAGATGGAAACTTGTCACATTCTCTCTGCAACAATATCTGACATTACCCAAGCAATTTGCCCTTGGTGTGTTTCCAGAAATAGTTAGGCCTACAGTAGACACGGGTGACATCTGGATGCATTACTGTTGAGTTCAGAAACATTCAGTAAGCAAGACAGGCCCTATTGTTTAAAGGTTATTTCAAAAGACTCCTAGTGAGTTATCTGGCCATGGAATGGGGAAAACCTTAGTGGCACTATGATAATTGCGTTTTTCTGAAGGACATTTTAGAGGAAAGTTACCAGAAACCCAAAAGCAAGTCTCAGCCCGTCCTCGCCAGGCCGGGAACCTGATCCAACCTGAAAAGGTGAGTTTTTCTCTTTACTTCAGTGCTGGTTGGATCAAGCCTGGGAAAAGTGCATCTGGCTGTGGGAAGAGCAGGCTGGGGGCACAGATGGGGGATGTAGGGGAGACCACCAGCAGTTCAGCCATAAAAAAAGTCTCAGATCAGCATAATAGGGCAGCAGGAGTCACATCAGCAGGGAGGGTGAGAGAAAGAGTCCTCCCTGAAGCTCTGAGAAGAAAATAAATGTCATTAGCAGTGGATAAAGCAGCTGCCTCTGAGCACCTGAGATGAGGGCGGGAGGCTCTGCAGGGAGAGGCGGGGCTGGCAAGGTCTGCCAGCACTGGGAGGGCTCAGCAAGGCTGCTGTGGGAGACACTCTGCAGCCCACATCTTTATTCATCATGTCCTTGTTCAGTTAATAGCCTCCTTATAAAAAAAGAAAAAGAAGGGCGAGTGAATTTTTGGCAGATGCGAAGTGCCAGCCAGCACCCCCTTCCCTCGCCCAGGTGACAAGGATGCTGCTCGCATGTGGCAGAAGGGAAGAGATGTGGCTTTGCTGTCACTCACACCAACCTTACATCTGCATGTGCTCCTGGCAGAAACCACTCCTGGCTTCTTACCTTGGCCCCAGGGCAAACAGAATTAGTTATCACCCTTTTAATTTCATGCCCCTTAGAGAGCTGTGGTGGGGATGGAATCACGTTGAGGTCTCCCACATCTTCCTTTTGGTTTTGCCACCGGTTTTCTCTGCGAGGGGAGGAAAGGAGGGGAGTGAGATCGTGCCCATGGAGTCCTGGAGCCGACCAGAGTGCTCTGCCCGCAGCAGCACCATCCCGTCCCGGGCGCTGGCTCCAGCCCTCCTCTGCCTTGTCTGGTGCTGCCGTGAGGCTGTGTCAGCGCTGCAGAGGAGCCCTGGCAGCGGATGCCGGCGGAGAGCTTTTCAGAGCTGTTCAGAGCTGTTCAGAGCCCACACACCCCAGCCTGCGCCTCCCTGTCTGCCTTCTCCCTTCTGTTCTTCTGCTGGTGCTCCAGCCCTGCCCTCCTGCGGGTCAGTCACTGAGATATCAATTATGAAAACTTCGGTGGTGAGATAACCATTGGAAGCTGCCAGCCTGAAAAAGAGGCTTGGGTGAAAAATCTGATAGGCTTTTTTCTTTAAATTGCCACTAAACTCCAGCTTAGGCTCTTCCAAGGCTGCACTGCTTGGCTTCTCTTGGGCAGGGGATAAAGGAGATGATCTTCTCGCCAGGCAGGGGACAAAGCACTGCCAGCTTTAGGTATGGCTTTGAGGCCACGCTATAGCTTTTCTCTAGGTACAAGTTCATCACAGGGTCTGAGCTGCAGAAGCTTATAAGCTCATTATATCGGGGGAATTGCAAGCAGTGGGCATGCCACACAGCTGGGGATTTCCTTCCTTTCTGCTGGAGGGGACTCTCAGCAAACTGGGAGGAAAAGTCCTTTGGGGTTTCATTTTTTTCCTGTGCAGAGCAGTCCCTTGTTCCTCGTCTGCCTGAAAATCTAGACTGGACCATAATGGACAAAACTGGACTCTTGTAGCACTGCCTGTTCCACTCGTACCTGCAGAGCTGGCATCAGTCAAAGCCAGGTTGTCTCTTTACTCACTGAGAGTTTCGGACTGTTTGAGGTTAAAGGGGAAAACACATCAGCATTAATGAAAGGAAACTGGCTGCCTGGGGGAAGATAAATACCCAGATTTCTGGGTGATGTGGCTGCTTTGAAACCCTCTGGGGACCGATGCAGCCTTGTGACAGATTCAGAAGTCATCATTTCCCCCAACCTCTCCCCAGCTTAGTTCACATCAACTGAAGCGGATGAAAACGTCTCGAGATTCAAAGACTCATAAACTGGCACCGATCGTAACAGAGAGACGTCCTGGACTTTGTTGTAAAAGATGATACACGGGCTCCATCAAAGCGGGTATTTGCTGTGATGATGCGGGAGCGTGCCGGGAGACAGAGGGAGTTCACAGGCAAGTGCCAGACGAGTCCTCAAAGCCTCTGCGTTGCTGAGTGCAAATCGCAGCTCTGCTAAAACATCCACTGACAGGCACCATTTCCTGTGAGAAAAATAACTTAACTGCAAATAGCTTTGCTCATTTTTATTCCCGATATCCCACCTTTGCTCCTCTGGGTTGTTTGTTTTTTTCCATCAGAAATAATACAGTATTTTCTGAGGTGACCGGCAGGGACAGTGCAATCCCAGTACAGAGCTCCTGTTCTGAAACCTGTGTTTGCTTCCCCATTTAAAGCAGAGGGTGCTGCTTGGGCTTTGTCGTGTGATTCACATCTGGATTCCCTTTGCTCTCAGTGTGGATTTGTTTTAAGCCCTGTTGTAGGTCTTCCTGCCTGAACTTTGGCAAACCGTTAACTCTCTTCTTTATCTGTTGCCTGCCTTTAGAGCTAGATTACAGCTTGTGCAGTACAAGGATGCTCTCCCTAACCGGTGTCTGCCTGCATTGCTCCTGCAGGCAGGGATGCTCCTTCTTCCTCCTCATTTCCCACTTTTATATCGGCAGAACAATAGCGTGCACGTTGTTGCTCTTTAGTTAACACGATATATGTGTTACATAGCGAGACGTGATGCCTTTTGTGGCAATCCAAGCTAAACTCCCCCACTGGGGAGAAAATATGATATTGGAGGTTGCCAGAGGCTCAGTTTTGAGCAAGTGCTGTGGTGTCCCAGCCGCAAGAGAGTGGCCTAGGAAATGCATGGTCGCGCTGTTGGGGATCTCTCCCTGTCTCCTCTGCAAGCCAGTGCAAGCAGGGATTCACAGGGATGCAATTTATAAGACTCTCATTGGAAGGAAAAGGAGGGGTCTCGGTTTGATTGGTGTCACCAGCTGGGTAGCTAAGACCTGGAAAGATTAGCAGTGGGATCGTGGGAGTGGAGTTTGGATAATAAGTGTTGATTTGGGTTTGCTGTTAGGCGACTTTTGTGTTTGTATTGTTATATTACACAGAGGAGGGGCTGGGGGAATAATTCAAAATTATGCCTGTCCCATGGGTTTCCTTTGAGATGTATTTCCCTGTGCAAACAGGGACAGGCAAAAAGCTGCGTGGGTCGGCTGCTGCCTCTGGCAGGGAGCAGGGCCAGCCCTCCCTTCCCCACCCAAATGCATTAAAGCACTGGAAAGGTGTTTCTCAAACCCCTCCAGGTGGCTTTTTCAATTCAGCTGTCACCAAAGCCATTTTCTTAATGATCGTGCTGGAGCTGGAGATGTACCCAGAGAAGGGCAGCCCTGCTCTGCAGCCCTGGGTGTTGGCATCGCTGCGGCTCAGGCAGATGTTCCCATGGCATTTGGCTCCTCGGGGATGTAAAACCCCTGTGCCTAATTCCGGGCCGTAAGAAGTGCCCGGGGGTGCCCACCGTGCAGGACATTGCAGAGCAGAGGAGTGGGGCAGGCTGAGCTGCAGCCAGCATTTCATCCCGGGGGGCTGCTGCGTCTTCACGGCTGCTTCAATCCAGGTTCAGAAGCGGGATGATCCAGCCAGCACTGGATGTGACATCCTGTGGGCAGGCAGAGCCCCTCTGAGATAAAGACAAGCATAATATGTACACAATTAATATTAGACAGTTCCAGCTTGCTTTTTCTGATTTGCAACAGTTTAGCATCACTGCCTTAAGAGTTATTCCTGATTCTCACGGCAGCTCGTGGGAGCAGATTCAGCCCACAGAAAGTGGGGTTTTCTTGGTTGCACATATTTTCCCTTGTGTTTCTGGCATAGCATCTTTGTTTTTGTTGTATTTTTAAATAAAACAAAATAGGTTATAGAAAACACAAGACTGTGATACCAGTTTCTGAGAAACCAGGCACTGATCTTACTTGCTTTCTGGATACCTTTGTAAATATTGTGTTTTATTGTTGAATGTTAGGATTGGCAGACAAAGGGCTGGTCTTTAAAATACTTTCTGACTTGGCTGGTAGTAAATATAAAGCATGAATATTGCTGGGCTATGGCAGGACTGTGGACTGCAGAGGACTAGAATTGCCCAGTCTCAGAAATGCGTAACACTGGCACGCTGTTGTTGTAGCCAATGCTTGGGTTTTGTTCAAAAAGAGAAGATTACAAAAAATGAATACAGATGAGAACATTTGCAGGAACATGAAAAGAAAAAGTGCTTTGTTTGATACAAATTCTAGCATTGCCATGTAACCTGAATATCACGATCTTGTGCAATTTCATGTTATCCTAATTAAACCAACCAGAAACAGAACTGAAGCATCCTGTGATCACAGCAGAAATTCCTGGGCTCCCACGTGTTGCCCGGTCTCTCCAGTCAAGCCCAGCAGCGGTGGCAGCCAGATTGCAGGGTGTTTTATTAAACAGGCCTGTGGTTTGAGAGAGCAGTGAATGTATTCCTGATTCCCAGAGGAGACCTGTGCTCCGTTTAACCTTGCGAGGGGCATCTCCCGTGGGCAGAGCTCCATCACGGGTCGGACACCTGCATCTCGATGGGCTCTGATCTGCCAGCCAGGTCTGGTTTTGTAAGAAACTTCTCTGTTAAGCAGTTTTCTGTGTGCTTTACTGTTGAGGCAGACTGTTAATGAAGCGCACGTTGTGGTACTGCAGCATCCCCACGGCCAGGGTGATGTCTAAGGAGCTCAGAAAATCAACGTCGATTCAGTGAAAGGTTTTGCTGCTTTGGTTATGGGGTGCCAGTTCCTCACAACTGCAAGGTTAGCTCTGGGGCAGAAAGTGTTATTTAACAGTATGACATACCTGCTTCCCAATGAGTTCAAGCAGACATGTTCAAGTGAAGTGAGCTCACCGCGCAAGCGAAGAAAGGTGAAAATCAGCTGGGATTCGGAGGGTGGAGTGAGGCAGTGCTGGCATGTGAGGCTTCTCTCACTTTCCAGGATGGATGGAGGCATTTCTACATGCACATCCTTAGGAGGTTACGTGATCTGACTGCCCCAGGGCTGCGGGATGCACAGCCCATCGCATGGCAAGTACGGCTGCTGGTGGTACCCTGGCCTGCCCGCCCTTCAGCAAGGCTAAGGAAGGGCTCAAACACTCAGGAGGGATTCAGAGCGCTGGTCTAAGGCTTGGCTTTCAAAGAGAAGATACTTGGTATTTTCTGGTCCTTTGGCGTGCTGCAAGTCAGCATTTAAGCAAGGAAGACAGAAACTGCAGCCTGCTCGGGAGGGTGCCAGCACTGATCAGCTGCAAACACGAGGAGCTGGGGAGTGCAGAGCCTGACGCGTGCAGGCACCAAACGCCAGCAGGAGTGGTGGGAGCTCCCTGCCCCCCAGCCTCTCCTGCCTCAGTTTCCCTTACCTTCTGTGCTGGCGGGAACATTGCTTTGGCTGGGGATGGCGAGAAGGTGGCAGAGTGGGTGTGGGGGAGCAGGAACCACTGTCTCGCTCTCAAGGGCCTCTCTAGCATCAAGGAGTCATTTCAAAGACAGGGGCTGTGTTGTCTTAATGCTGACGCTAGGCAAAAAGATCCATCATGTGTTTTGATTTCTGAAAGATGCTGTCCCTGGGAACAGTCGATATTTCAAACATTTGATCTCAGCAGCTCCGTTAAGCCCACACGGTTTGAAGTAGAGCAATTTGTGTAAAGGTTTTTCTCTGTTTCTTTATTTGCCTAATGACCGTTTTCAGCTGAGCTGTATGATTACTTTATCTTTTCCGCCTTTTTGCTTATGATTTTGTTGTTGTGGTGTTTTGTTTTTTTTTTTTTCTCTGAGTTCAATCTTTCCCTCTCTCATCTCCCAGGAAAAGCTATAACAGAACTAAGGTGAGGAAAAAAGGAAAATTTACTGGAACCAGTTCAGTGTAAGTTGCCAAGAATCTGAAAATTACCCTCTCAGACAGTCTGTATTAATTCCCCTGATGCAGCAATGATAAATCCTTATTAAAAAGGATAACATAGGGAGATTTTACTGCCTGTAGGAAGACTCCTGGTCACAAGGAATGAGGTAGCTTGTTACCCTCTTGTTCATGATGAGAGCAGTTTGCAAGTCTCTGTGTCCTTCCCAACCACGGTGCCGACCTAACCCCACTCTCCACTTCTTTATTCATGCACCGTGCTACCTTGCTGGGCTGGAGTGGGAAAACTACTCTGCTTGCTTCTTGTTACATGGGCTGAACCTGAGCCTTTGCCAGAGCAATGTAAAGCTGTAGCTATGGAAACTCCCTACCCTTTTTTATGATTTTTTTTTTTTTTTTTTAAAAAGCTAGAAGAGATATCTCTTTGGAGATCCCAGGTCGGGCGACTGGTTTGTGAGTGGTTGTTCAGCCCTGAGGGCTTATCCCAGGAGGTGCTGGGTGATCGGTCGCAGCCAGCACCCAGGGATTTACCCGGTGTCATGCAGGAGCTGGAGGCACAGACCCAGGTCACACTGCAGGGACTCTGTGTCACAAGGGCAGAGGAGCAGGGACTGATGAGGAACAAGCAGGTTGCATGGAGAGCTGGAGCCCAAGGCAACTCAGTGTGTGACAGCAGGGTGTTGAGGGGACAGTGTGGGGCTGCCAGAGGCACCACCAGCCATCAGCCACCCACCCACAGCTGGGGGATCAAGGACAGAGTCCCCCTCCTGCTCACAGCTGGATGGAGGGTGGTCCCTGGGGCTCTTGGGTTGATGCATTTAATGAGCACCAAGGAAATGGTTCTCCACCCCAGCCTGCTTGGGTCTGTGAATCCAGAGCAAATGAGAGTGAGTTGTGCAGCTCACAAAGACTTCAGTCTGCTGAGGATCTTCCCATCCCACGGAGCTGTGTCCATACCTCTTGGAAATGCAAAGCTCTTGGATTTACTGCTTACTGGAAATGTACACTGTACGTGTCCTTCCTCCCCCAGCCCCTGATCGATGGCTCATCTGTGTCTCAGGACATCTGCAGGGGCCACCAGGTCAGGCGTGGGGACTCGTCCTTCCCAATCACCAGCGTAAGGGGTGGAAGGAGAGCGGAGCTGATCCCAGCTCGCTGCTTACCCAGTGCCTGGCCTGGGGGAAGCCACCTTAGTCTGGAAATGGGCTGATATTTGGTAGCTTTCAAGCAACCTAGCTTCAAAAACAGAGCCTTAACCAGCCCAGGGCTCAGTTTCCCTGTCTGTAAAATGGGTATTGGCATAGCAATGCTATCCCTCTCAGGCGTGATACTGCTTTGTTTGCCAGAGCCAGAGAGGAGCTGGGGCCAGAGGCCCTGGGCTAAACCAGGGCTTTAGCTCAGATGTTGCCCAAAGGCTGAAGGTGCAGCTGGGGCTGGCTGCTGCCTGCATCCACTGCTGCTCTTCTCAGTGCCACACAGGGCCCTGCATGGCTTTGTGGCTGCCTGAGGCAAAAGCTAAAAGGTGCAAACACAAGCTTTGAAGCATGTAGCATTTCTAATAGCCCAGGGCTGAATCCCAGCAGGGCTGCCTCAGTCCATCTCCTCCAGGCCAGTTGCTGCAATGTCTTCCCATAAGGATGAGGCTCCGTGCAGATGCCACTGCATGGCCAGAGCCAACAAATCCCCAGAGCTAAAGCAGACACTGCTGGGAGAGCCACCATGAGAGCTGCTGCTCCTGGTGCTTTTCATGGCCATCAAAGGATACCGAGACCTCGCTCTCCCTCTGTCCAGTGTCCCTGGCCCCGAAGAGCTTTGTCCCCAGGACTGGTGTGGATGGGAGTGCTGGACCCAGCCCAGCTGCAGTGCTGGTGCCCCTGGGGCTGGGATGCAGCTCCAGCTCCCAGCCAGGGTTGTAATCTGCGGAAAGCTCAGCCGGTAACTCTGTGAGTCTCTTCCCATTCGCATGCCCCAGCAGTCCTGTCTGAGCCATGAAACCCTGCTCTCAAGGTATTTCCCTGGAGATGGGACAGAGGGAAAGCTGGTGTGAGCTATTGGTGTAAGGCACCAGGTCACACGGGGCTGCATTGGGCTCTCAGGGCAGCAGCAGTTGGTTTTCAGCCTGAAATGTTTGAGATCCAGGTGAATGGAGCAATTCTGGGAAGAGTTGATGTTTCAGAAGGACAAATTCTTTTTTTTTAAACACCTTTGGTGCATCTTTTCAGCAGCGTTTTCGGACAGTTAGGGCTTTTTCATCTCTGCTGGCACTCCATCAGACTGTGCCTTGCTGGGGGGCTGCAGGGAGCTCTCCTGTGGGATGGTGGTGGAGAGGGAACAATGCCTGATGAGTGAATTGGGCAGGAAAAAGTACTAATCAGGAGTAAGATCTGTTGTTGTTAGTTCTCAGTAAGCTAACCCAAGCTGTTCAAGTTGGCCAGGAAACATTTCCAGCCTGAAAAACTGCCCTGCTAGGAGAAGTCTCTGGGGTGGGCAATTGGGTCCTCCCCACCCTTTGACTTACTTCCCACTCAGCAGTGACTGCAGGAGCTTATCTCAAGCTGCTAATACCAAAATCTGCTCTCTGTGATGCTAATAACTCAGGCTGACTAAACCATAATAATTCAAGAGGTGATTAAATGATGCAGGGTGGAAAGACAGCCTTTCTTTCTTTTTTCTTCTTTTTTTTTTTTTTTTTTTCAAGGAGTTTAGGCTGCTTATGTGTGTTTGGGATTACGTCCTGCTTTCCAGCTGATGTATAGAAATAATTCCTGGTACTTAAGCAGAGTGTGATTGTTTGGGCAGTGAAAGGTGGGATTGGGGAAAATAAAACCCTCTGGTGTGGTTTGACAGAGGCTCTCAAATCCTGACAGAGACCAGCTGGCTGTGAGCCCCGGCTGTGGCAGCTCACCGTGCACGGGGTTGGACCCGGCGGCAAGTCCATCACATCTGTACCAGTTCCTTCCTTGGGCCTGGTTTTTGGGTTTACCTCTCCTGGACTGACACCAGCGTGGGGCTGGTGTGCAGGAACGCACTGCCAGGCAGCGCCGAGTTGCTACCATCCCTATCGATGCTGACAGCATCCCTATGGATGCTTTTTAGGATGTGGCTGTACAGTTTTACAGAGGGTCAACGGGGCAGAGCATGGTGAACATACTCAGCTTTATTCCAGGCGATACTGAAGTGTCCTCAGACACCTTCCCTTGTCCCTTTGGGACGGAGATAGCAGCACCTTCGGGCTGGCCCCAGGGGCAGTGGAAGGAGATATTCCCAAGGGCAGCACACACTGTCCAGGTGATTCAGCATTTTCCCCCATCTCTCCCCATCAGCACCACTTCACTCTGTTTAGCATCTGCAGTCATTTAAATTCATGCCTGGAGTTGTGCTTAGTAAGCCTCAAAGCCGCTTTGATGAGCTGTGCAAATATTATTTTTCATTAGGCGTGATTTGGTTGTATTAAATGACATTATTGCCTCATTATTGCAGAGCACATATTCCCTCTCGCGCGCTGCTGGGGCAGGCATCCCCTAGATCGATGCACTTTGAAGGCAGCCTGCTTAAGTGTGCTGAAAATTCAGATGGCTCACTAAGAGCTAATCTCTCTTTTAAAAACTAATAATGGTAATTGGTGGGAGGGGATCCCTAATTGTCCCATGAACTCCTGCTTTTTTTTGTAAGCTTCAGGAAAACCCAAAATTCAGAGTGGCTGTTGCTGTGTGATGTATCTCCTGAATAGTCTGGGCCTCCTTTGCCGGGTTTGATTGCTGATGAGCTGCTCTTGCACAGGAATGCAGCCTGACTGCTCTGGCAGTGCCACCGCTAGCAGGAACGCATGCAGGGATATGTATACAGTGTGTCCTCAGCTTATATAACTTATTGGAAAAGCAGTGGCTTTTCTAGGAGTTTTTGGGCTGCCGTGCAATATTTAACAAAACACTTTGGATTATAAAATTCTTGTTTTTAATGGTATATAATATCTTTATATTATATTGGGTGATGATAAGAGCAGACAGAAGGAGCAGGTCACTGTGACATCTGATGATCCCCCATTCCCCACCTCAGCCCGTCGGCTCCGGGAGCACTGGGAGAGCATTTCTGGCTGTAAAGGGCTGAGCTGAGAATGGGCAGAGAGTAGAGGAACAGTCCCCGGCCTCTCCAGTTCCCTGGAGGGTTTTATTGTGGGTTATGATTGATGCAAATACGGGGAATACATCTCCGTATGTGCGCGATGCTCATCTTGCATGAGCCTGATGTGCCTCCAGGCTTAACTCTCACTGCCAGGATGCTAACACCAGCATGAGAGAGCACCGAGCTGGTGCCAGCGGGCAGAGAGGGCTCTCTTGCACCCCAGCTCCTGTCACCTTTCCATGTCCCCAGCACAGCCTGCCCCGAGCTGCCGTCCCAGCCCTGCCCGAGCCGGGCTGGGCAGCGCGGGAGCCTGGAGGTGCCTGAGATCCTGTTCTGCAGAGCTCAGCACTATTCCAACAACGTCCCATCTGCTGAATAATTTATCAGGCACTGTGTGTAGATTGCTTTTGAAATGTGTTGCTCCTGGTCTGGACATCAGTGGGAGCTGAAGTATCGGGGTCTGTTTCAGCAAACAGGAGGGCTGGGGGTGCTTTAGTAGGGGGGGAGCCACAGGGCTCACTGCAGGCTTATCTCTGAGTTACCTCAAGAGTATCAGTGACCTCTGTAAATGTCTTCAAACCAGGTAACGGCTCTCAGGCCACCAGAAAGGGCCATGCAGTTTCAGATGGGTATGAAATGTTTGGCTCCCCATTCTGATTTGTCATTTAAAAGTCCACAGCAACGTTACAATTTGCCCAGACCTGGCCATGTCTTCTCTCCGATGTGCCATAGATTCACTTCAAAAATCCTTCTTGTTCGAGGGATTATCAATAGTGGTGCAACCCCCCATTTTCAGAGTAGAGAAAGCATCTCTCGAGTGCAGGAGCCACTCTGCAAAGGGCCAGTGTCCGAGCAGAGAGTGAGGTGAGTGCAGTCCCAGCAGGGGCAGATGGAAGGATGGAGCTGTGGGAATCTCTGAGCCATCTCCAGCACCCAGGAGGACCTGTCTGCTATGGATGAGCCTGGGAAATTGTGAGTAGTGTTACCCAAATGGTTAAACGCCCCCTGCTCATGAAGCGTTCAAAAGAAACTTGGAGTATGGGGTGCCTGGAGATAGAGGGGGGGTCCCACGTGGAAAGCACTTGTGCTGAGATGGGGAAGCATCAACTGCTGAGACATGTCTCGTCTTGTCCTTGTGATGAAGAGTGCTCAGATGGTCTTGTCAAAGCGATGGGTCCACAGGCACCGAGCCCCCCCACACCCCTTCCCCAGCCCACCCGCCGTCAGGCCTGGCTGGTTAAATCCCGGCTGTTTACGTAGAGCATCAGCCCCCAGGCCAGGAGCGCTGCCTCAGGAGGGAGAGAGAGAAAGCAAACAAAAGTGATGCAGGCCTTCTGCTTAAAGTGTTTTTCATATGGAAAGCCACGTTCTCCGCCTGTGTTTCTGGCAGCTGCCCTGTCCGCTGGCTCCATAAATGCAAAGTCTTCTGCTGGCACGCTGCCCGGCTGTTCCTAGCAGCCCGGCTCTTATTCATTGACTGGGTAGGATTACAGGAACTGGGGGAAATGCAGAAATAAGTCTGTATTTGCCACCAAACTGTTTTTGGCTTCTAACTTATTTGCTGCTTTCCCACCTCCCAGGCTGGTGGCTGCTAGCTGGGCAGTGGCTTTCCTTCACACCGATGCTCCCCCCCGGGTTTACCCTTGGGCAGAGCCGTGGCGTTTACACGGCACCGGGGTCGGGGTGGGGGGCAACAGGGGAGCGTAAGCCAGGCTCAGCCTGAAACTTTGCAGCATCAAGGGCTTGGATCCAGTCGGCTCTGCCCTGGCCAGTTTATTACAGTGTGATTTCTTGTTACTCTGGGCCAAGACCCTGGGTCCCGAATGCTGCTTGCACGCAGCTCCGGGGTGGAAAGCAGGAGCAGCAGCAGCACCCAGCAGCTCGGGGAAGAGGTATCTCGGACAGCCGGCATTGCTCGCATGCTCTCCCGTTTCCCCAGCCTCTTGCTGAGCTCTTTTCCTTTCTTCCGAAGTGGGGCTTGGTCTGAATTGTCAATATCAGGGTTCGTTGTGCCTGGATGAGCTGGGAAATGGCCGCATTGCCCACCCGAGGGAAGCTCATGACCTTCCACCACGCAGGGTCAGACTCACGCTCCCCCCCCCCCACACACAGCTGCTCAACTCCCAGTTTCCACACAGGACTTGATCTTCCCAACCTGAACGTCCCCCCGCACTGAGGTCTCGCCTTTGGGTCTTTTCCCCTGAGTCACCCAACAGGCTGACCCACCACCAGCCATCGTCGTGATGCTTGGAGGAAGGTCAGCCTGGGGGGGGGGCCGTGCTGGCGTGCAGGGTCGCTCCCCCCCTCGGAGGCCCTTCCCGGGTGCGGGAGGACACCCACGCATGGCAGCAGGACTCGGCGCAGAAACGACTCGGCCAAGCACACAGCACGGCCAGGGATGTGCTAGTGCAGAGCAGAGCCAAGACAAGGCAGGATGGTGTTACTTCAGGACACGGGGCTGGCCTCCTCTGCTCCCTGGGAAGGGTGGGGTGGGGTTTTTTTTCCCTTTTTTTTTTTTTTTTTTCCTCTCTCCTTTTTCCATCTCGGCCGTTTGGAAGCACAGGGCAGAGCTGATCCCCGCTCCTCTCTGCAAATGAGACCACCGTTGCGATCAGCAAAACGGCTAGGACGAGGGTCAGAGGTCTCATGCAGAAGGTTTGAGCCGAGTGTCCTTTGAGCGTGGGGTGTTTATGGCTGTGTTATTCCTGTGTGTTTATTATGGTGGGGTCTGAGCTCCTGCCTGCTCCAGTTCTGGGGTACCAGGCATAAGCAATTGTTTCGTACCTCATTTGGGTACTTTGTTTAGATCTCCAGCTTCAGGAGTCAAGTGAATAAGGGCAATTCCCAAATTCCTTGTTAAGCAGGGGGCTGTGCTGCTGCTGGCTGCAGAGGAAGCAGGTCCCAGGGCAGCTGGGGGATGCAGGTAACACTACAGTAGGACAGGCTGGGGACTACAGCTCCTCGCAAGTAAGACACGGTGTCTTTGTGCAGGCACAGTTTCAGTGGGACCAGCACTCCATTTTTTTTTTTTTTGGTGCTTGCCATGAGAGCACTTTCAGCTAGTGCAAAAGGCTTTGGGGTGTCTGTGTTGCCCTGGAGATGGGATGAGATGGGATGGGATGGGCAGAAGCCTCATTCATTTAAAGGTCTGGCCTGAAGATTGCTCTTAGCACCTGCAAATCCTAGAGCTGCCTTCACTTGAGGGTGTCTTAAAGAAACCTTGGAGTGGTCTCCTTAGGAGTCCCCAGGTCTCCTTCTCCCACCGCTTCAGCAGGCAGGGTCAGGCCAGTCCACGTGAGCCGGTCGGGGCTGGGGTAACTCCAGCACCCGGACCCGGAGCTCAGCGTTTCAGAGCCGCGGTTAGCCGGGTGTTAGCTGGAGCCTTCAGATGGGCTGAGCTCAGCCCCCTCGGCCTCTCTGAAGCCTTCCTCCCACGCAGGCATCCCCAGAGGCGCTGGCTGCGCAGCCGGTCTCCGCAGAGCTGGCCCAGGAGCGAGGCGCAGCTGTGAGCAGCCTCTCCCCGCACCGGGCACCCTCAGCGGTCCAGGGGCCGTGTCTGAGATGCTGGGGGGGGGGAGTGGGACACGACTTAGGACGATTTTGCATCCCACTCCTTCTCCTCTCTGCATTGTCAAGTGTAATTCTGTGCCATCCCATTCTCTGTTGCTCATGAGAAGCTTCCCTCAACCCCGCTCCAGCCCCCTGGGTTGGGCTGCAGCACGGCAGAAGGGTCCATCAGTCCATCGTGGCAGTGCCCAAGCCAAGGAGGGAGCGGAGGCTGAAGCAGACCGGGCTCCTAGTGAACAGCATGACCTCAAAGTCTGTGTTCTCAGCCATGGCAGGGACATGCAGATGGTGTCAGCGAGGAAAGAAGTCTCCGGTCTGGGACTGGAGCTGATGGGAGCTCTGCTTGTGTCTTCTCCAGGCTGCAAGGAATAGAAAAAGCCATTTTCTCACCCCCCTGGGACTTCCCAGCCACAGCAGGGCTGGTGCTGCTATAGCTGCAGCAATAGATGTCCTGGCTAGAGCAGGCAAGTGGCAAAGGATTGTGTCTAAAATCCAACAGCTCATCCAGGAGCAGCCTGTAGCAGCCATGCAGTGAAATGTCTGGCTTGTGCAGCAGGACCTGGCCTTCGTGCGCTGGGAAAGTAAAGCAGGGTGCTGGAGAAGGGGAAGGTGTTACACTCAAGCTCCCGTGTGCCTGCACCAGCGTGGCAGCTCCCAGTAACCCCCAGAGGCACTATCTCCTGTCACCCCGCAGCGCTGGGGACGGCTTTCCTCCAGCAAAGGGCTCCGGGGCCAGGGGCAAACAGCCTGTGCAGAGTTAACATCCCCCTGCAGCCCCTTCCCTGCTGACTGGCAGCAACAGAGGACATGATGGGGACTGGATTGGGATGGGGAAGAGGGGTTTGGAGGCGGCGGGGTGGGACTCAGGCATCTTCAGTAGCTGGAGGGCTCCAAATGTTACCGAGAAGTGAGGAAGGAGCCAAGCAACTGTCTGCTGGGACTGTGTCTCTCGGTGCCTGCGTTCCTAATACCAGGGCTCCTGCATACTTTCTCCAAGACCACAGCGGAGCTGCAAAGCACTTCCTTTTACCAGGATATTTATTACTAAATATATGAATCTGGGAGCCTGTGGAGCATGAAATTAGGAACAAATGTAAAAAGGAGGTCTAGACAGGAATTGTTCTGCTTATGGGCCTCCACATGCTCTGCTTTCTTCCCCCTTTGCACACTGGAGAGTTTAATGCTTCCACGTACGGAGCTTTAATCAGACAAGTATGTTATGGGAGGAAAAAAGAGTGAAATGCAAATGGTCTTCCTCTGGATAGAGCAGTGACTGTGATGCCACGTCTGGCTGACCGCAGCTGGACAGAAGCCATGAAAATTGGCTCTGTACAAGCCTTGCTTGTCTCCCCGGGGTAGGCAGCCATTCAGTTAATCAGTGAGGAAGCTGGGGAGCCCTCCCTGCCAGAGCCCAGCCTGCCACCTTACATCTTGGGCTGGCGAGGAGCTCGCCAAGATGCTGATCCTCTCTGATGGGTGCAGCACTCGGCCCTGAGAGGCTGCAGGGTTGAGTCCGGCCACCCCAGAGCCAGGTCCTGCGCCTGCCCTGCACACCCCTTCCCCGGGCTCCCTGGCAGGATGGTGTTTGCAACTGGGAGCAGCAAAGGCCCCACGGATGAGCCTTTCCAGCTGGCTCTGCCGGGCCGGTGCCTGTGCCCACAGCACCCGGTGCAGCCCGAGGTCAGCAGCCGAGTGCCTCCAGCCCCCTTTAAGCAGGACTCAAAGTTTTTCAGTCACTAATGAGTTCTTTGCAAACCCTTCCCCTGACTGTGTTCTTCCCCCCCTCTCTTCCCACCCTGAGCCTCCTCAGAGCATTTTGCCCGAGGAATGAGGGCAGGATTTGGCCCGGCGCTTGCCCCATGGCCGTGCGGTGCTAGAAGTCGTTCAGACATCATTATGAATTACCTTCCCTCCTACAGCGCTGCTCAGCAGCAACATAAAATGTGATACTGCTTTATCCATTCAGCACTTACCCAACTTTAGCAGGACATTAAGCGCCTGAAAATATGCCACAGATTTATTTTCTTTGGAAACGGGTTAAATCCCTGACAGATACAGTTGCTTTTCCTCGGGTGCTGAAGTAATTTGGGGCTGGGGTGGCTGTTTTTTTGTTTTAACTTGATAGCATGAACTGGAGGCCAGCTTTGTTAAAGCACTTGTAGAGTAGGTGGTCAGGGTATGATTTCTCTCTTAATTTATGTCGCTTCTCCTGTTCCCAGCCCGACTTTTGAGGCACTAAAGGGCTGCTGGAGCTTTAGCTGCAGAGCAATGCTGGGATTAGTGCCGCTCTCTGCATAGCTGCTAGCAGGTGTGTGTGGGCAGGTACGTGTCTCCCCAACATCGTTCCTGTGACGAAGAGCTTGGTCTTACCCTGCGTGGGGTGGAGGGAAATTCAAGCCCTCCCGCGAGCTCTCGGGGCAGGGGCGCTCAGAGCAGGAGCCACGCTGGTGTTGCGGGGCTCGTGCGCTGCGCGTGATGCATAGCATCTGCCTTCTGGGTGAGCCAGAAGCAGAGACCTTCCACCACGACCAGTTCTGTGCCAGCACCCAGAGTCCTCTGAGGGACACTCCGGGGAGAGAAGGGGGCTGGTGGTACCCCCCCCAAAACGCAAGCGTGGGGCCGAGCTGAGCCACGGGCCTCTCTGTGAGGTGTCCCAGCCGCAGCATTTGCGGTGGTGGAAATGAACAGCTCGCCTGAGGCTGTCAGAAACACCATCCTGGGGTGCCTCCACAGCCCCCCCCCCCAACACTATGGCTTGGCCATGGCGAAGGCGAGGAGCTTGGTGCCTCCTGCAGCGGGCAGACACATCCCATAGCTCAGCTCGCTGCTCAGGGAGGGGAGGGCGCCTGTCCCTGCAGCCATTAAAGGCTCACTTAGCAGCTCTGGTTATTCCAAATTAAAATACCACATTGTTTTCATAGGGAAAATGTATTATAGGCTCAGAGAAAAATGTGTACAGCTCAGAAAGCTCCTTCTCCTGTCACTGATACTCTCTGCCACCAGACAGGAGCCAGGAAGGTGCCCTGGGTGCCATGGGCACTGGGCAGAAAGTTTTA
Source organism: Tyto alba (assembly GCF_018691265.1). Classification (NCBI taxonomy): domain Eukaryota; kingdom Metazoa; phylum Chordata; class Aves; order Strigiformes; family Tytonidae; genus Tyto; species Tyto alba. The sequence goes on from NW_024881273.1 coordinate 4,686,486, forward strand.
TTTCCCTTACGTCCCCCCTCCTGCATGCAGAAGAGCCCAACGTGACTCTGGAGCTTTTGTTCACTAAATCTCTCACCCACTGCATGAAGTATTTTTTATCCCCCTACACCTGCAAGGTGGCATTTGGGGGGTGGGGGTGGGGCAGGGACTCCCTGAGGGCTTTCACAGTCACCCAGTGCCAGGATCTGGCCTGATCCTGCCCATCACCTCCCACAGAGCCCTGCTGGTTTTTAGCCCCCTGCAAACGGGGGTGAGCTGAGAGTTTGGGGATCTGCAGCCCGGTGCGTCACCCAGCACCAGGCTCACCCCGGCCCCTACCGCACCCCCGTCACCCCGTGTGCTCGCTTTTGCAGGCTGTTAATGGAGAAGAGGGCGGATGACAGCCGGGACCGTGGTCATCACAGGTGGAATATTAGCGACTGTCATTTTGCTTTGTATCATCGCTGTCCTCTGCTACTGTAGGCTCCAGGTAAGGCTGGGGTGGGGATGTGGGCCCCCCCCCCACTCCCCCCAAAGGGTGCTGCAATGGGGAGGGGAGCCCACGGGCAGCCCAGTGTCCCCTGCCTGCTGGTCCCCAGGGCTGGCATGCACGGAGCAGCCCCTCGGGTGCAGGGTGTGGGCTGCCCGCTGAGCCCCGGGCCCCGCGGGGCTCTCCCGTTTCAGTACTACTGCTGCAAGAAGGATGAGTCCGAGGAGGACGAGGAGGAGCCCGACTTCGCCGTGCACTCCCACATCCCCCCGCTCCACTGCAACCGCAACGTAGTGCTGACCAACGGCCCGTCCCTCTACGCCTCGTCCCCTTTTGGCAAGAAGCCGGCCCCGAGCCGGTCCAGCTGCCCCAGTTGCGCGCCGTACGAGCCCCCCACCTTCTTCTTGCAAGAGCCCCCCGAGGAGCTGCACAACGGGGGCGACCGGGTGAGCTACAAGACGGTGAGCCAGGAAGATCTCGATCTGCCCGTGAGCGTGGCCAACCTGCAGGCACTCAACCCCAACCGGCTCTCGGCCATGCGGGAAGCCTTCTCCCGCAGCCGCAGCATAAGCACCGATGTGTGAGGGGGGTGGCTCGCCCGCCCGGCCCGGAGCATCGCATTGCACCTCACCGCTGCCACCAGGGCTTTTAACAGTGGGGAGAACTTTCTGAGATTCGTGGAAGAGAATTGAAAAAGAAAAAAGAAAAGAAAAAAAAAAGAAAAAAGAAAAAAAAAAAGAAAAAAGAAAAAAAGAAAAAAGAAAAAAGAAAAAAGAAAAAAGAAAAAAGAAAAAAGAAAAAAGAAAAAAGAAAAAAGAAAAAATAAAAAGAACATATTTCCATGTTCTGTAGGCAGAGACATGATAAATGGCAGTATAAAGGGGTAGCAAAAGAAACAAGGGGAGCACGGGGGAGGACAGTTGCAGCTGGGACACAAGGTTTTCTAGCGACGCGTTGCAATTTTTTTTCTTTTTTTTTTTTTTGTCCTTTTATAAAGAGGCTTTTGATATCGCGCATCCTTTTATACAGAGTCAACGCCCCTCCTCGACATGCGGCTGGAGCGCCGAGTGATGACAAGCAAGTAACGGGGCGCACGGTTGGCTGTGAAATGGCTCGTGCTGCAAGTCAGCCGGCGTCTGCCGCCGTGTCGAGGGGGCACGCTGCGGCCGACTGCTCCTGGCCATAGTGTGCACACACACACACACACACACACAAAAAAAAACAAACAAAAAAAAACCCCTGCCACGGACCCACAGCAAAGCAGGGCTGCTACTGCCCACCCTCCTGCCACCTCCTCCATACTGCAGCCGTGTGTGTGTGTGTGTGTGTGCCCAGCCCTGCCCTGTTCCCAGGCCGTCTCGCTCCTCAAATTGGTCATTTATTCCTGGGTGCCGGGCGCGATCCCCTCAGGGTTAGGATGGCCAGTGGGTGCACAGCCTGGCCCTGCCCCTCGAGCCCCCGGAGCAGCCCCGCTGCCCCCTCCGTGGAGCTGGGCTGGGGGGGTTGCAACCCCATTGCATTACCTGGCTATGGAAAGAACACAGCACAATTTTGGAGGGAGGAATACACCTGTAGCCGCCGCCTCCGAATAATCAGCATCCCTGCCCCAAATAATGCCAGACGTGACTTCTGACTGAGGACTAGGTGAGAAAGAGCGTGAGTGACTGTGTATGTGCCCACCCCACCCCGCATACACATTTTTACCTGCGTTTGTGTGGGGCTTTTTAGAACAAAAAAAAAAAAACAACCGTGACGCTTTCTCCCCATCCAGGAATGTGTCGAGCCACTTTAGATTTAGGCAAAACCCACCTCTTTTGCATTTTCATCAAGCCGTTTCCCAGGGCCTGGCACTGCCCTGGCCGGGGCTGTGCTGGCAGAGCTGCGGGCAGGGAGCCGGCCGCCGCGCGTGGCCCTGGGCATTCAGTGTGCTGCAGAGAAGCCAGCCCGACAATTTGAATTCACAGCTGTAGCGGTGCCTACGTGGGGACTCTGGTGCTCCGGTTTCTCCTGGCCATCTCCGTTCCTCCCCTCCAACTTGGCAATACTCGCAGTTTGTCTGACAAGACACCCTCTTTCTCCTGGATTGTGCATTATTCAGGTTAAAAGCAGCGTGGTGGACTTGGGGATGGCTGGCGGAGGATGGACGGGCTGCGAAGAGGCTCTAATGGCCTCAGCTTTCCTTTTTAAAGATGCGATGGGAAGAAAAAGCCGTGGCTTCAGCCCCATTGGCTCACAAGCACCGTATGTAGCCCAGCTGGATATTTTACTTTTAACCACGAGGGCTTTTAATTCCACAGGAAATCTTTTGGAGTACAAGTCAGTCTTTGCAAATGAGTATCTTCGACTTTCTTGGGGGGTGTGCAGTGGGGGGGGTGGGTTGTGTTTGGGGCGGGGCGGGTCTGGGTTTGGTTTCGTACGTGTTTAATATTCTGGGCTTGGTCCCTGCGGTGCCACGTCCTGGGAGCACGATGCCTCTGCTCCAGGGGGACAGTAGCCACTTGGGCCATGCTCCCGTGTACAGTTCTCACTGGGTTTTGTTTCCACCCCTCGAGCCTTCCTCTTTGCATTTTTCGTGACTGTACTTCTCTCCTCAGCCTTCCTTTTTTCCCTTTTTCTGTTTTCCTTCCCATGTAGCTTGGAAACTAAGTGAACGGTTGGCTTTCACTAACCTTCACCTGGTGATCTGTTGTACAGCAATTCGGGAATCACAAAGTGTGGGGGGGGGGGAAATAAAAAAAAAAAAAAAAGAAATAAACTACTTTGACATGGGTTTTGAGACTGACCCTTTTGTCCCTGCATCTTCAGACATGGGGTGTTGTTTGCAAAGCTCTCACACAGGCGCAGGAGTTTCCCTGCTGCCGAGGGGAGCGATGCAGCAGTGATTGGGGTGCGCACCCCAGTACAGGGGATGCTAAGGAGCCTTGGGCCTGGTCTCGGTGAGTCATGGCTGCAGAAGCACACAGCAACAGCCCCCCTTGGGAGCATGGAAAGGCCCTTTTCTTGCTGGCACCATATCAAACCCGAGAAGCTTCAGGGCTGCAGTTCCTTAAACCACACATATAACCCCAAAAGGTCCCTAACCCAGAGCAACGGTCCCAAAATCCCCGGCTTCCCCACTGCTGGGACTTCTCCTCACATCACTGTCTCAGCAGCTGCAATTCCCCCAACTTAGAGCTACCCTGCTCCTCCCAGGTCATAGCCCTGACTCCAGTGTTCCCAGCACACGGGGGAAATGCCCACTACAAACTGGAGAATAAAACAAGATACCACCATAAATATGACAACTTTATTAAAATATACATATGAGTACAAATTAATGATTATATGGATAAAGTTCACTGTCTGTAAACAAATATATTAAAAAAGAGCACGTCTTTTTTGTGATATAAAGTGCAGTTATGTTTCCATATTATATACAATATGTCAGCATTACGGGGCGGGTTGTAAGGACTATGGAACTAACATTTGATTATAAGATAAAATTCTCTGAAAAAGTATACACCTACATATTACAAAAAAAGGGCTCGGGCTCAAGTTCATTTAGCAAACAAATATCAGCTTCACCCCACGTTAAATGCAGCTAACGAGAGCGTGCAGGTCTCGGGGATAAATTAGGAGAGAGGCACTAAACCTCTCTGCGAAGGGAAACTTGCACTTCAGAGTTCACACCTTCCCCTCGTCAACCCCAAACTTGCATAGAGGAAAGAAACCAAAGGACAAGACTTTGTGAAACACGTGCATGTGTCTGCAGTTCGGGGGAATCAAATATACACGACTTTATGTACAGCTCTGATAACGGGGGGCTGCCAATGTACAGCGGTAACGGCTTTGCAACCGAGCCGTGCCGGCACCGTTCCTCTACACGGGAGAGGGACAAGGATAGTAGTTCTGCAACTGTGGGGAAAAAATAAACAACCCAAAAGCATCCTTAACGCCAGTCTGTGGGATGTGTAGCGCTTACTAAATGGTAGACGGAGCCCTTGCTAGGGAGGAGCAGCCCGGGGGTGCCGGGTGCTGCCGGGCTCTAGGAGTGGGGTGCGCGGCAGGAGCGGCAGCAGGCTTTGCTGTAGTACCAGTGGCTGCACAGGTTGACTTTGATGGCCAAAGCACAGTTGGTTCCTGCCTGGTCCTGGCAGCTGTCATCTGGGGGAGAGAAGGCAAAAGGCACCGATATGGAAAAGAAAAAGAAAATAAACCATTGCGAGCTCATTTCCGCCCCGCCCCCGTACACAGCCTGCCCTAAACACCCGGAGCTGTGCAGCAAATCAGCCTGGCTGCAACTACCACCTCCCCGATATCTGGCAGAGCATTCCCTGGAAAACGTCATGGAGCGTCTCCATAAATATCATGGTCTACCTAAGCAAAGGCGTGTTGACTTGTCTCATCACACCTGGCCTGGCCCGAGGAGTCTTACTTGGTCCCAGCCCCAAATCTCAAGCCCTTCCCTGCAAAATGGAGCTGCCCAGGGGTTGCTGGAGCCACCAAAGGAGCCTGGCACTGAGCTGCCCCCAAGCCAAGGGCCTACCGTGGTAGGGCACAGGGTAACCGCAACGCACTCACAATTTCTGCCCCAAAAAGGGTGTGTGAGAAAGGGAACAGGAATCCAGCAATGTTACAGCAGGAGTCTGGGGCAAGTGAGCTGCTGGAGAGAGGGAAGAGGGCAGAAACTGCTATGATGCTCTCCCAGCTCCCTTCAGAGCAATATTTTGCTTCAAACCCGTAAGATTTACAGTTTATATATAGATGCATATTTTGCTTAAAATCTATAGGATGCATGAAACCGGGCTCCTTGCTACAAGAGGACCACGAGGCATCTCGCAAGCACCGTGCTGCATCCCAGACCCTGCAGGAGAGGTCAGCCAAGGGCACCCAGCGGGTCCAGAGCTGAGCCAGGAGCTGGCCCCAAATCTGTCTCCCATTTTCACGCTTTTCTCCCACACTGTCCTTATTCGCAAATCCTATTAAAGAATTAGAACTGCGTGTTCACTAAAGATCACAGGGGCTTTGAGCCAGCAGATGAGTCAGATAACGAGATAGTTACAAATCCCACGGGACATTTGGAGACCGAAGATCATTAAAATAATGGCGGAGACAAAACTTCTTAGACATTAGCTGGAATCACACAGAAGCAGCACCCCAGTCAGCTATCTAAAGCTCCCTTTTATCTTAAGGTCAGAGCATGCTTCTTTTGAACTCTCCCTTTAATTTAATAGGGTTACCTCCAGAAATAGCCAGCGCACAGTGGCCCATTGCTTGGGCACAGAAGAAGAGCTGTCCGCTTTATGTCCTCCCTGGGATGACTATCAAATTCAGGGTTGGTGGAAGCTAAGATGCTGGGCAGTGCTGCTTGGGGGGAACTGGTGGAAAATCAATGCTGGGGGGTGCTGCTGGCAGCGAGGCTCACCTGGGGGCTCCGTGGGGCAGGGCTGCAGGTCACAGGTCTGTTTGCCCACCGGCTTCATCAGTGGGTCGCAGCCCCGGACAATGTCCTTCCCTTGGTAGCACTTCACGTCCCGCATCCTCACACCGATGCCGCAGGTTTTCGTACACTGGGGAACAGAGAGAGGGGTGAGGCAAGACCCTGCTGTCGTGGGGGTCTGGGCTAAGCCAGGACCTGCTAAAAAAAAGCTGTGCTTGCTGGAGATGTCAGGGCAGGGCGATGAACTCTTCCCCTGGCTGAATGTCATGTCTCAGCCCCGCACCACCAGCCTCTTGCTCCATCTTTGCTGCCAGCACCACCAGCTGCCCGCAGCAGCCTCTGCCTGGGGACACACGGATGAGCCCCCAGTCCCCGGCGCTGGGATCCTCCTGCTGCCCATTGCAAAAGGCCACGAGCGAGCTGGCCCGGTCCATACGCTGCTCCATGGCACCACGGTGGCTGCAGCCACCCCGAGGCCACCGGGACCCCCCCCCGCAGCCTGTGGAATCGGCATCTCTGCGCCTCGTGCCGTGGGGTCGCAGAGCCGCTCCTGGGCCCGGCGCTCGCTGCCTGCTGCCCTTTGGATGCCTCGTCAGGCTGGGATTACAGCAGGGCTGCCTTGGTTAATTAGAATTGCAACAGCGGTTCGCAAGACTAAACGAAACGAGGCGCCTGGAGCACGGACAAGGAGGGCTGTGTCAGGGAGGGTCGCAGGGAGCCGGCCACAGCCCTTCGCAGCTCCTCGCCCACATTCACTGGGCTCATCCCCACGGCTCCCAAACCCGGGCTGCCTTTGGAGACCACGTAGGGTGCTGGGGCAAACGGTGTCCCCAACCTCTGCATTCCCCAGGGCAGCCATCCCGAGGGCTCCATGCATACCCCACTAGCATCTGTGGGGTAAGGGGTGATGATGGAGGATAAAAAAAAAAAAAAAAAAAAAGGCAAAGCTGACCCCAAACACCTCCTCTCATTCCCGTTTTTCCTGAGCACAGCCAGTCCCGATGGCACCATGGCAGGGCAGGCTCTCTGCCCCAAGCTGCCAATGAAAGGGCCACCCTGGGTGCTCCCCCAGAGTCTGTGTCCTGCAGAGATTTGCCCAACTCCTTGGGGTATTTTACAGGTGGTGCGGCCCTTGGTATGAGGGGATGGGGCACCACACGCTCAGGGCAAGCACGTGTTGAAGGAACGAAGGCATTTTTTGCCCCCATCTCCCTCCCACGGATCCCTTGAGCAGCTCTTGGCTCCCTCCCCGCTCACCTCCGACCAGGGGGTCGTGTACCACTTGAAGCACGGCCGCTCGAAGCACGTCGTCTCCTCCACCGGCTTCTTGGCCACGTCGCAGTCGGCGGGGTTACGGGTCTTGATCTTGCCGTTGACGATCTCCAGGCAGAGGACGATCCTCTTCTTCACGCCCCGGCCGCACGTGGTGTTGCACTGCAGGGCCACGAGCGGGGCCGCCTGAGACCCACGCACCCCAACCCCACCGCAGAGCATCCCTCCTCCATCAGCGCCCCCCTCCCCAAAACCAAGCCCCCTTACCCCAGCCCAAGGCGAGGGCTGCGCTTACCCGCTCCCAGTCCTGTGCCAGCCAGTGCGAGGGGCAGTTCTTGTCCCCGCAGGGATGGATGGCCAGGGGCTTCGTCTCCAGGTTGCACTGCGACTCCGGCACCACCCGCCCGTCGCTGGTTTTGCAGTACACGTGCCGGATCATCCTGCCCTGCCCGCAGCCGCCGCTGCACTGGAACCACACCGGGCACAGCGGGCGGTCAGCGGCGGGGAAGGCAGCATGGCTCCATCCCTGTCACGGGCACCGAGATACCTCCTTGGGGCTCAGCCGCCTCCCCCCAAACCCACCTTCCCCAAATCACGGAGGGATTATTGGGGCTCAACTTAAAAAAAACCAAAAAAAAAAACAAAAAAACAAAACAACAAACCCAACCCCAAACCCATCTCCCCCAAATCACGGAGGGATTATTGGGGCTCAACTTAAAAAAAAAAACAAAAAAACAAAAAAACAAAACAACAAACCCAACCCCAAACCCATCTCCCCCAAATCACGGAGGGATTATTGGGGCTCAACTTAAAAAAAAAAAAAAAAACAAAAAAACAAAAACAAAAAAAAAAAAAAAAAACAAAAAAAAAAAAAAAAAACAAACAAACCCAACCCCAAACCCCAAACCCATCTCCCCCAAATCACGGAGGGATTATTGGGGCTCAGCTTAAAAAAAAACAAAAAAAACCAAAAAAACAAAACAACAAACCCAACCCCAAACCCATCTCCCCCAAATCACGGAGGGATTGTTGGGGCTCAACTTAAAAAAAAAAAAAGCCAAAAAAACAAAAACAAAACAAAACAACAAAAAAAAAAACAAAACAAACAAACCCAACCCCAAACCCCAAACCCATCTCCCCCAAATCACGGAGGGATTATTGGGGCTCAGCTTAAAAAAAAACAAAAAAAAACAAAAAAACAAAACAACAAACCCAACCCCAAACCCATCTCCCCCAAATCATGGAGGGATTATTGGGGCTCAACTTAAAAAAAAAAAAAAGCCAAAAAAACAAAAACAAAACAAAACAACAAAAAAAAACCAAAACAAACAAACCCAACCCCAAACCCATCTCCCCCAAATCACGGAGGGATTATTGGGGCTCAGCTTAAAAAAAAACAAAAAAAAAAAACAAAAAAAACAAAACAACAAACCCAACCCCAAACCCATCTCCCCCAAATCACGGAGGGATTATTGGGGCTCAACTTAAAAAAACAAAAACAAAACAAAACAAAAAAAAACAAACCAAAACAAACAAACAAAAAAAAAAACCAAAACAAACAAACCCAACCCCAAACCCCAAAACCATCTCCCCCAAATCATGGAAGGATTATTGGGGCTCAGCTTCAACTAGCTGCATGGAAGCTCAGCTCATCCTTCCCCAGGCAGCCCTACCACAGCCAACATATCCCACTGCCCCATCACGCTGGCGCTGAGCAAAACTCAGCATCTCGGGCCAGGCAGGAGCAGAAGCGCCGGGAGCAGGGAACCCTGGAGTGGCTCTCCGAGAGGTCAAAGCAACGGGGATCGAGTGGCTGCAAATATTGTGTGTGGGGGGGTGTGTGTCCCACTGCCACGGGCCGGGCAGGCGCCGGGGGAGGCGGTGAGCGCTCCCCAGCTCTTCCGCGGCTGCTCCTGCCGAGATGCGCGGGGTTTCACAGCGCCGCGGCTGCCATGGAAACTACTTATTTTTAGCTGATGCTAATGTATCAGAACCTGGGTAAAAAATAGCTTGGGATGGAGGGGGTCTCTGTGGCAGAAAAGTGCGGGGGGGGAAAGGTAGAAAAGGGGGGAGGGAAGGTGGAAAAGGGGGGGACAGGAAAAAAGGGGGCAAAACAAGGAAAAAGGGGAGGGGGAAACAGGAAAAAAGGGGAGGGGGAAACAGGGAAAAAGGGGAGGGGGAAACAGGGAAAAAGGGGAGGGGGAAAAAGGGGAGGGGGAAAAAGGGAAAAAGGGGAGGGGAACAGGAAAAGAGGGGAGGGGGAAACAGAAAAAGGGGAGGGGAAACAGGGAAAAAGGGGAGGGGGAAACAGGGAAAAAGGGGAGGGGAACAGGAAAAGAGGGGAGGAAACAGGAAAAGAGGGGAGGAAACAGGTAAAAAGGGGGGGGAACAGGTAAAAAGCGGGGGAACAGGAAAAAAAGTGGGGGAACAGGGAAAAGGCTGGGGGGGGAACAGGGAAAAGGGGGCTGCCTGCAGGTGTGCCCAAGGCAGGAGCTGCCGGGGAGGACGAAGCCAATCCCAGCGCTGCCAGCACCAGACCCAAGCGGGGCCACTGGACCGGCCCCCCCCCCCCCCCCCCCCCGCGGGGTCTCACCGGTCCCCAGTCGGAGACGGTCCACTGCCGGTCGCAGGGCGGTCCTGTGCAGTTCTTCTCGGCCAGGGGCCGGGCGCTGGCGTCGCACAGCTTCTCGTCCTCCGAGCAGCGGATGTCCCGGGTCACCACGCTCCGCTCCCCGCACCGGGCTGAGCACTGCCGGGGGGGGGGACAGAATCAGCAGGGGGTCCCACCTCCATGGGAACTGGGAGCTGCTTTCTGTGGTTTGGGTTTTGTTTGGGTTTTTTTTGTTTTTTTTTTTTTTTTTTTTTTTTGTTTTTTGTTTTTTTTTTCACATTTTTAACCCGAAACTCTAAAAGCACATGCTGACAACGCACAGGTGACTAAAACAACCCGCAGCAAAGCCGCCCCTCTTCCCCCAAACCCCTCAACAGCTTCAGCAGGCAGGTTAAGGTGCAGGAGGGCTGTATCCTGCCCGGGTGCTGCGCAACCTCTCTGCCAGGTGATGCCAGATGGTGAAAAGCCGAGGCACCGAAAGCGCCTGATCAGAGCTGAAAAGTTTTAGCTGTCACTTAGAGACGGGGTGAGATCTCCCTCGCCTCCTTCCCAGGAACAGCCAGCTCCTTTCCACCTCTTTGGAGCATGTTTTCCCCAAACCGCACAACTGAGATTTTTATGCTGTGGATAAATTTGGCACCGTGCAGCCCAGTGACATTATTTAGAACTGGATTTGAGTTACTACAGTCTCACATACACACATTTGCTCCATGCATAACGTAAAGCAGGGAAAAGTGTCAACAGCACAGTGCTCAGACGCACCGCGCTGATATGTTAATCCTCAGATCCCTGAAACGTGCTTTTTTTTTATGCCTATTTCCCCAGCCAACTTGGCACCCTGCTTCAGATGGGATCCAAATGAGATTAGCTTTGCTGCTGGCTAAGAACGAACTACTCCAGGACTGTCTCAAGCAATCTGTCCCTGACACATGCTGGAGGAGAATACAGATTTCTGTAAAATAAGCCACTCTGGTTTGCTACGCCGGTCAAAATAACGCGCCAGCACGCGCGGAGGGAGCTCCTCTCTACCCAGCTGGGAAAGTCAAAACATCCTGCAACACCAGGGAACGCACCAACCCTTCCATTAGCTTGAAGGAAACGATGCACCCCAGCTTGCAGAGGAAAGGAAATATTTAAATTATGCCCAAGAAGTGTTTTGGGAGCCTCCCAGAAGGAAAAGTCCGGTCCCTCGGGGTGTAAACCGCCGGGAAAGCTTGCACCCGTGGACAGCTTGGCTCAGAGCTCAGTCTGCTCTTGCTTAGAAGGGGTCTGGGCTTGAATTAGGAGCAGGAATGACATTTTCTCCTTCGCAGAGTCAATGAGCATGCGGGCTCCAGGGCACAAACGCCGCGCTCTGCACGCAGCCGTCACCATCGCGGGGGGCTGGTGGTGGCACCCCGGGTGAGCTCGGAGACAGACCCAGACCTGAAATCCCACTCTCCCCATGCACGCCCACTAGCAGAAGACATTGAAGAGGCAGAGCTGCCTCCTAGCAATGTGGGGGGCATAGTTATACCCCCCATGTGTGTTTTTTGCTGCCAGCCATGCTGGGTCCCCTCCCCGCACCACGAGTGTCAACCCAGCCACAACGCTGGGGGCAGCGGGGGGACTGGCTCCCGTTCCACCCCAGTTTAGAGATCAGCCCCAGCTCCCTGAGGAAGCGGCACTGGTTTGGTCATTTCCATGGGTTTATGTTTGCAAACAACATGCTGGAGCACTGGACGTGCCTGGAAATTAATTCAGGGGCACAGATCCTTTCACGTTTTCCCAAGCAAACCGACGAGCTAAAGCAAGAGCAGCACTGCACCACCCCAAACCATCTTCCAACTGCTTTAGGGTTCTGCTTAAGGCACAGCTAGGAAAGGGTTTAATTCTCCAGGTGGCGCAGTGAAACGGGAGGTGAGGAAGTTTATGGAAACATAATTCATGTGTGAGGTGGGATCTCCCTGGCACCTTGCGCGTTGAAGAGGCTGCCAGGCAAGCAGTGGTGGGCAGATCTCAGCCACAGGCTCCTGCTCTGTCTCAGTGGACAATGTCAGCACCCTACGTGTGGTCAAAAACAGCGACCGATGGAGGTGGCCTCCCCATCCTGGAGGGGACCCAAGGCTTCATTTTAGGGAAAAAAAATAAATCACTGGTGCAGGTTGGTCCACGTGCAATGACTGCAGCCAGCATCCTAAAAGGCAGAGTCTCTCACGGCCATGGATGAGTTGCAGTCAGAAAAGGAATGGAGAAGTGCTGGCACGTGCGCTCGCCCTCAGCACTGACAGGCCAGCAGTCCCCGGGGACTTACCTCGGACCACTCGGACATCTCCCACTGGGGCCCGCAGGCTGGGTTCTTGCAGACCTTGCGCTCGTCTGGCCGGGTGATGTCAGCAGACTCGCAGAGGTCGCTGTAAACGGAGCTGTCAAATCCCGGGGAGATCATCTTCCAGCAGCGGACGATGCGGAACTGGTAGCCCTCCCCGCAGGTGCGGGAGCATTCGCTCCAGCTGCTCGTCTCCCACCTGCGGAGGCAAGAGAGGCTGTCGCGCTGGGCACGGCCGGACCATCCCACGGGAGAACCCTGCCTGCTCTCGGCTGGAGGGGGACGGCTGCAATAGGAGTGAGCCACGGTCAGGCTGCCAGCATGCGAGAGGTTTTCCCATGGGATGGGATGTACTAACCCACCGTGGTTTCACCCAGCAGACCCGGGCTCATGCCCACAGCGGCGGATGCTAAAATCAGATTGCTGAGAGGACGGAGGCACCGGCACGGTGAGGCGCAGACCGGTGCCCTCGCTGCTGAGCGTTTGTCGCCCGCAGGGCTTCGTGCTCCCCAGCTGTGACCCTGCGTGCGCCAGCACATTTCTCTGCCACACTTTTTGCCCGCGTTTGACCTCTCTTTTTTGCCTGATCAGCTAAAGCAGAGAGAGGACACAATCATCCATCACGCTGCAAATCCCGGCGATAATGTCCCACAAAGCTGTCTGAGCCCCAGTGGGACAGACATTCATGTACCACTGTCAGACCAACTCTGTTAACGTCATGCGATGGGGCTGGAAGAACTGGGATCCGCTCCCAGACACTGCCTGCCCCTTACTGTCCCCCTGCCACTACTGTCCTGACGTTACAAGAGGGGAGCTGCTTATAAACCAAGGGAAAAAGGCATAAAAAGTCAAGTTTTTTACAGTACAGTAACATTATAGCAATTCTGAATTAAAGAATAAGCTCAAAATGTAAAAATCTAAATGGATCAGCACCCACGGCTCCTCTGGACACGGGGCCATCCACTGCTGCTGCTCTCTGAGCAGAAGAGCCACGTCCCCCGGCTGCACGCCGGCCTCGCACCCCCCATGGGGCTCCAGGCACAACAAGCAGCCGTAGGGAGATGTCACACATTTCGAGGTGCCACCTAAATTCAGAAGGGAGATGAAACCAAGGTCTTCCCCGTCCAGATCAGGCAAGATATTCTCTTAGCACTTTCTGTTGGAAAAGCGTTGCCAGCCCAAGCAGCATCCCATCTGCTAAAGTGTTAGCAAACGTGCTCGGCTGCCCCGTTTGAGTCCCCGGCAGCTCCCTGGTTTACCCACCGCTGAGCTGCAATCACCAGTAAATCACAGAGCAGCTCTTCTCTCTTACAGCGCAAGCCCATGGAGCTGGAACAGCACAATTGTAAGGAGGGGCAGCTTTACAAAAGACCAGTGGCATAATCTAAGCATGAAAAGAGCCCTAATACTTGTACTAAAAAAAATTACAAAGTTAATGCAAATAGAGATTAAAGCCCCCGTGGTGTCTACAGAACAGGTACGTTCCCAGCAGTAGCACCTTCCACCTCCCCGCACTTTTCTTGCCTCAATTGCAGCCTGCCCTGGCTTTCAGCCTTAACATGCAAGGTTCAACAAGATCTTACACTGCAAAGGGCATGTGCTTTCCTCCCTCATCCTCCTTCAAAATTACCTGAGGTGAAAGCAAGCACTCTCCAGGGACCAGGAGCCGTACCTGGTCCTTGGCATCACTCTAGTCTTGCTTTTCACTGTTCGCAGTGACACCATTCCAGCTTTACTTCTCCTGTTGCCTCAGCCATAGTCTGACACCACCGCAGTCCTCCTCCCTTGGACAGACTCCGGGCTGTCCTGCCCATCACTGCTGCCACTTGCAAACCTTCCATCGATCACACCCGCTGTTACAGACCAGCAGCGGAGGGGCCCCGAGCCGTACAGCCCAGCTCTGGCCTGCGGTCACACTTTTCGGATAAAGAGCCACATCAGAAGGGAAATCTTCTGAAGGACCTTCAGCACGGGTTCCCCTCTGCACCAGCTCTTGCCCTGATACAAGCAAACCTCGGCGATGTTTAGGATGCCCAAGGGACCCGAGGGCTGGATCCGTGGCACCATTTGCAAGCCCGGCCCTTCCACCCGATTCACACACACGTTCCTCCCCGCGTGGGCCAGGGCAGGATACTGCCTGCATTGTTAGGAACCCCAGGTGCAAACACTGCCAGGATTTATGGAAGTTTGAACCTGGCAGCTTGAGCTAAAGCACTCAGGAGGAAAGCCTTGTTGCATCCCGGTGCAGCCTGGGCAGATACAATTAGAGGAGGAGTGACAGGGGTGCTACGGGCCATCCCTGCTGCTCCCCCCCCACCCCCAAATCCACGTTGACCCCCTCCCCCAAATAGATCCACGGCACAGAAAGCGCGGAGCCCCCCAGGAGCGCCCTGGCGAGGTGGTACCTTGGCTGGCACTCTCTCCCAGCACAGAACTCATGGATGGGCTCAGGACGGGTCATGGCATCACAGTACGTATCATCCACTTCGATCCCATCATAGCGAACACACATAGCATATGTGGACATCACTCCTAGTTTCAAAGAGAATACATACACACAACAGAGGACGCTTGGTGACTTTGACATCCAAACTCTTTTTTTTTTTTTTATTTTATTTTATTTTTTAGCTCCATTTTCCAAAGCTTCCTCCCAATGGAAAGCAGCAAGCCGGACTTTCTGGCCGGTGGGATGGACGCTGCTGGGAGGGGAAGACTGTGGTGGCCACCCAGCCAACGTGGGCAGCGCACTTGAGTTGGGCCGGCTCCGAGGCGAGCATGGCCACCCCTGCCAGGGCTTGCCACCAAGATCAATATATGACTAACACATTTTTATAGGAAACGCTCGGGGCAACAAGTCTGCTCAGCAGCTCCCTCCACCTCACAGCCGTCAGCTCCCACCCTGCCGGGCTTGGGGGTGGAGGCGACAGAAAAGTCCCCAACCTACTCCATCCACCCACTTCTCTCTAGATGCATCACGCCCCGTTTGTGCCTGGGTGCTCCCCAGGTGCACCCAGCACTCCGGGCCAAGGAAGGGCTCCCGGGGGGCTTTGGAAGGAGGCACCTGCCCCTCCTGCTCCCCCGCCGAAAGCACAGGCAGCCAGTGTCGTCAGACCGAGACCTTTTCCCCCGCAGCCTGCCGTGCCAGAGTAAATGTTGTGAAGTCCATTCTGGGACCTGGCTGGGGACCAGGAGGCTGCTCTGGCTACAGGTAACAAGAATTGCAGCTCTCGGGAACATATGGTTTACATGAAACTAAAAAAAGATCTACAGCTTTTGACATGGTATTGCTTCTCTGCGATATGTCATTACAAAAAGGCAATGAGAAAGGAGAAATTTAAGTAAAATCTCTCTCTGCTAGCTGCAAACTGTGGCAGAGCAGCCTGGCCCGGTCAATAGGGAAATTTGTTCAGAGGGGATCAAAGAATTCAAAAGTGTCCCAGAACACATAGCTGATGAGATCCTGGGGAAAGGGATGGCTTGTGAAGCTTCTGCTGCTGGCATGTGTCTTCTGGACAAGAACAAATGCTTAAAAAATAAAATCCTTGCATTTGCTCTTTTAAGAGATGTCCCTTAGACTACAATCTCCTCTCTCCCCTTTTTTTCCTTCATTCTAATTCCAGAAGCACCACAGGATCTGGATTTTGTCAGGGACAGTGCCGTTGGGGAGCGGTGCAGGCAAACCCACGACCCACACACATGCTTCATCACAAGCGATGGGCTTGCAGGGGCCAGGACCCTCTAACCAAGGAGTAAAGGAGAGATATCAGCTTTTCAGGGGGCAAAAAGGGGGGAATTTATGCAAAAAGAATAGAGGCTTGGTTTTGATATTCCTGGCATCTACATTGCTGTTCCACATTTACACCCTCGCAGCCGAGATCAGGCTCCAGGGTAGAAGGAGTGGGAGAAACAAAACAAAATCAAAAAGCCAAATGCTATTTTGTTTCCTGCCAGAGCTGAACAATCTTCAAAATTTCACTCTGTGGGGAAGCAGCTGAGCTTTTCAAACCCCTCTGAACAGTCAAAAAGGGGAGGAAGGGAAAAAAAAGGAGGCAACATGCTGAGACTCAGCACAGGTTTGGGGATCCTGCCGAGCCTCAGCACGTCCCCGCTGGGCTGGGAAGCGAAGGGGATGTTCAGAGCTCCCTGAAGTGAGGTTGTTTGGCAGGACGGTGGACATGCCAAGCACCAGTGCCCAGCCCCTGACATGCCTGCGAGGTCGGTGGGCTTTGCACGCTCTCGGTCCCCGCTCCTCTCCCCGCCTTTGCACCCGGGCAGAGCAGATTTGGGATTGTGCTAAAACAGCTCCAGAGATCGTGAGATCCCCTACACATCACCAGGTCCTTCCCATCCCTAACAGACATAAAAGTGACTCACACACCAGGTGATTTCAGCGGTTGTGCAGAATTTGGCTGCTTCTTATAACTACCTGTGGTACATGTAGAGCTGCAGGGTTCATGGGAGGAAAGCTTCCACCTGTACATGTCAGCAGCACTCACACCTTGGCCCTTTCTTAACAACTTCAATCTGTTTCTAGCGATAAGCAAACAAAAAAAAAAAAAAAACACAAAACAAAACAAAAAAAAAGGCATTTACAAGGCGAGCGGTGATAGGCCACGTCAGACACACACATCTGCCAGCAGGCTGCAGTTCGGTTGGGTTTGGGTTTGGGAGGGGATTTGCTTTGTTTGGCGGTTGGGTTTGGTTTTTCTGATTTTTTGGGGTTTGTTTGTTTGTTTTAATTGATTTGTTTTATTTCACAACATACCTGTCCTGAGCCCCAAGTAGAATCCCCAGCCCGGTTAGAGGCAGAGCTTCCACTGTCTAGAAATAGAGAGAATGGGATAAAAATACCCACAAGTAGAAACAGTTCAGAATTTAACAAAGTTTGCATTTTCTGCTCAAATACACCTGGCCCTCGGCATACAGTGACTAAAGGTGCAGTATCTCCTCCCCTGTGTCTCTAGGGCCAGGCACGCCGACTCGTGCCACCCAATGCAGCAGAGCTTTTGGCTGCTCAAATCTCAGCAGCTCACTCCTTCCGAAAGCCAACACGTGGCACAGGAGTTTATCAGCTCGCTTCTCAAAGCACAGCCTGCTTTTAAACACCGAGGCATGCCATTTGCCTACCCGCTGCTTTTGCCACTCTTGTTTTGGTTTGGTTTACTTTGTTTTATTTTAGGCAGGTAATTTGCATCTCCTGTATCCACGCTGTGCTCAAACACGTAATGCCATCGGGAAAGGAGTAACGGAGTCAGCCTGGTGTACAAAAAAGCATTCGTCAAACCAAGTATAACAGCTTCTCCCACTTCAGTGCATCCTACGTGCTATGAGGTTATAACACATCAGGGATACTGCACCTTTACAACAAAAGGCTTCAATTCTGTTCTCATACCTTTGTTCAAACCCTTGAAACAGCTACACTGAAATAGCGTACAAGGTTGTATCCTGAAATCCAGTTGTCTCTGGCCTGGCAAGATATGCAGCTTGTATGATTTCTAGGCAGCAGAAGCTCTGAAATTGCCTTATTTAGTTGTTCCTAAGAAAAAGTTCAGGTCCAGTCTATCAAATCAACCTTTAAAAGGACACTGTTGAGAATCCAGCCATTTCCTTTCAGACCCACCCTCCTTCCACCGCCAGCACTGAGCGTCCAGAAGGAATAAAACAACAACAATCTCATTTTCCCTGTTGATTTTGCCTCTGTCAGTTTGGCAAATGGTCGCTTCCTGCGTTTGAAATGGAACTGAAATGAATGTAACTATTTTTTGCAGAAAAATAACAATCTCAGCTCACTATAAATAGTGCTTTATCTTTCAAAACAGCTCTGCCTGGGGACCCACATCAGCCCCTGATCCCGACTCAGCCCCGGCTGCTGTCAGTGTGCTGCCTGCTGTCACCCAGCCAGGAGAGGGCTCACAAGATGACAGTTTTCAGTAAGATCCATTAAAACATAGTCAACATCTGCTTTTTGTACTTTCATTTGCCTGGAAAACAGGGTATTACCCAGATCCTCTGGTCTACACCCTGCTCTCTGAGGCATCAAAGTAAACACCAAGTTATCCTGTGACCAGGACTTCTCTCCCTTGAATGGGAAAAATAATCTTCAAAATAAGCTTTAGAAAAATCTTTCAACAGTGTCCCTTTAATGCATGTGATCATAAAGAGCTTCTTCTACGCATAACGAGGTCGCAGGGACAAGTTCTTTTCCGATAAATCAGGCATTTGGTCATAGGGCAGGATTTAGCTCTCTTACCATTTCAAGCAAAGACAAAACTGTCATTTTGTTCTCCCCTAAATGCAAACAGTAGCACTTTGTCCCACAAGGCTAGTAGGCTTTTCTCTTTTCATTTATTTTTCCTCTTTATTATGAGCTTTATAATAAAGTCAAGTTTTTTCTTCCCTGCCTGCACTTTGCTTCTGCTTTTCGAGCAAGCAAGAGCACCAGAAATTAGCACCAGCCCCTCACCCCTAGCTGAGGTCTGGGCCGCCCATCTTCCAAAAACAGTTCCCATAGCAGAAGGCTAATCCTAACAAGTGCACACAAACACCACAGATCAATATCCAAAGGCCCTGGGCTCACATTTCTGTGTCTTATTTCAGTTTTTATTTTTAAGCAAAGGGGGAAACTTGTGGCTCCTGTTGCAGGATCAGCCCTGGCTGTACACCGCAGCACAGGCATGGAAGGAAGGATGAAAAGAGTGGCTGTACCTGCCCTGGCACACCACAGAAAGGTTTTAACTGCTGCAGGAGAGGAAAAGCAGCACCGCATCCCTACCACGGCACAAGAGCCACCCACTCGTCCCCATCCCAGCAGGGCTTGTTCCCAGAAAGGAAACACAATGCTGGTGCAAGGTGCTCCTATAACTGGATAACTCCATCCACACTAAGAACTACAACATTTTAGAAATAAATATAATGCCCCACCTCTAACCAACCCCGTTCTCTGTGTACAAACTGG
The DNA here is from genome assembly GCF_018691265.1 of Tyto alba. NCBI lineage: Eukaryota > Metazoa > Chordata > Aves > Strigiformes > Tytonidae > Tyto > Tyto alba. Next base: position 4,705,520 of record NW_024881273.1, read on the forward strand.
CTGGTTACAGTCTGCAAAGAGATTATCTTCCCTTGCTTGTTCATTGACAGGGAATGAAAATGAGCAAAAAGCCACCATCCATCCCAAACTGACCCTAGGAAAGATTTTGGAGGTTTCAAGGCCAAGCCCCTGCCCAGAATTAGGTTGACCCAAATAAGAGACTGGGCCCCCCCAGGGCCTTGCACAGTCCAGTTGTGCCCATCTCCAAGGATGGAGATCCCCACCTTTCCCCACACCCAGGGCGAGAGATTTGCCCTTGAGCCCCATCGCCATTTCCTTCAGCGCAGCTTCTGGCTGCCCCCTCTGCCTCCCTCCCTCCTGGAGGAACAACTCCAATCCCCAGTGCTCTTCACATGCCTCGTGCACAGCCCCTGACATGCCAAACCCCAAACCGCATCCTGCTGTGTTGGGTGCCAGCAGGAGCTTTAACCCTGGCCTCAGTGAGCTGAGCTGGGGCTCCACATCCATCCTTCCCACCCAGGAGATACAGATTAGTGATGAGCATTACGATTGCAGCTGGGCTCGAAGTAATAAATAAGAAGTTGGGGGAAGCGATAAAGGCCTGGGCACAAGCAGGCTGTCCCAAAACAGTCCCTTCTCTCCCAGCCCTTGGAAGTGAGGATCAACCATCCCGGCAGTGGTGGGAGAACAGCTGGCCCCTGAGCCTGCAAACATGTCCAGCTCCCCCTCTTCCACAAGTGCCCACCCATGCAGATGCTCTAACTGTTGACGACATTATGGGAATTTCTGAACTGTTGGGGAGGACAGCAATGCCTCTTGAAATGAGGTGCAAGTCATTTTGTTGCCTTTTTTCCTTCCCCACTCTGTTTTATTTTATTTTTATAAAACTACGTGCCTCCAAAGAGCATGTTGCCTGCACTCCAGTTGCCCCACACCTGCCTCCACTGGCCTTTCAACCGTCCACCCTGGTCCCACAGCGAGGGATGGAGCAGTAAGGAGCTGAGCATCTTTCAGCCCAGGCTCTAGCCCTAGCTGGGCCTGGAAACAGCCTTTTGGCTAGTGCAAAACTTTTTTGGATATTAATGTTTAGATCTGAAAAGTTCATATTTTATTCTAGAAAGAGGGGTGGAGAGAGAGTGAACAGTGTAGAACAAAACCAAGGGAAGAAGGGAGGGGAAAAAAAAAAAAAAGGCAATGCTGGGTATCCTTTCTGAAGGCGTTTAAATCCTTGCCCTGTGTTTTCAATAGATGGGCAGCCAGGGATAGTACAAGTAGATTTTTAGCATGAAAAAAAACATGCCCTGGAGCTACTGACAGTCTTTTGTGGTTGTCCTGTAATAGCCAAGCTGCTCTGAAATTTAAAGCATGTAAAGGTCCCTCTATTCCCAGGAGGTAGGAAAGCACCAGCCCCATTTAACAGCTACTGGGAGAGAGGTTTGGGCTACAAAGTGCCAGGCAAGGCCACCCAGGGAGGACGCCAGGGACCAGGGGAGCCCCAAGGGGCAGGGCAGCCCCTTCCTCGCCCCCGCGGCACGGTAAGGCAGGGGAGCTGACGGCGCTGCCCTCGCCTGTCAGAGCATTAATGAAATGCTTGTTTTGGCAGCTGAAGGCAAAGTTTCCAAGCCAAGCCACGAGAAGAGATGATAGACTCAAGCCCTTGGCAATGTTTTACTGTTCGTATCATTAAGAAGTTTGTTGATATGTTTGGCTGCATGGACATTTTCTTTAGCATAAGCTAGTATAAGTTCTGGGTAAATACAGCTAACTATAACCAGAGAGCATCTGCTCAGTGCTTTACATCTTTTGAAGCTTGGCGTCATAACCCCTGTTTTACTGGTGGTGAGTGACAGAAGAGTCAAAGCAGCAGAGCCAGGAGGAGACCGCAGAGGAGGTTTGGGTGCCATGGACCCTGAAGAAGCCATGGGGGGTCCACAGCAGGACCCAAATTCACAGCTGTGGGTCTGGGACCTGGATGACTCCCAAGGCCCCAATTTCAGCTCAAGCTCTCTGGGAATTCCTCTAATGGGTGGCTACACACAAAGGAGGGCTAATTGCCTCTCTGCAGCAATGGTCCCAGCTCAGTCTCCACCTGCCCACACTGGGAATGAGCTCCCATGGGCTAGGAATAAATAAAGGCTGCTCCCCAGACAGCCCAGGGGCACCTCAAAACGCCCTAGACACAGACTTGAGGAAAAGCACTAGCCTGAGCCTGCCTTTCACCCAGCCCATCCTTGACTGGATAAACTCTGCTGCTAAAGACAGAGTAAGCCCTTTTTTTACCTTCCCACTGTATTTTATAATACTACCACTCCAAGCCAGCCAGTAGAAGGAGTCCTGAAGTGACGGTCCTAATATCAATCAGTGAGATGCCCCTGGAGAGCTTTTGATATTCTTGTCAAAGCAGTGACTAATTGCCCTGCATCTATCAGGGCAGCAAACCCATGCTATTTCTGCAGGCCCTACAGAGTAGCTCCTCTTGTCCTGCTCCAGCAGTAGGGTGAGCAGGCAGGGCCGTGCCTGGGAGCTGCTGGAAGCATGTTCCTGCCAACACAAGTGAGGAGGATCATGGGTGGCAGCCAACAGGGTGGGCAAAAAGGGGCCAGGTTCAACTTCTGCTGCATCATTACTCGGAGGAAGAGGCCTGGGGAATCAGAGCAGGATGTCAAAAGAAGGCAAAAGGAAGAGGCTTCTTTATGGCCATGGCTCTGATAATAAGCTATGACAGGCAAAGAGCAATGCACGAGCTGACAGCCATTGGCATGGTCTTGCCAACATCCCTGCTACGGAGGGCAGCAAGTTTTCCTCTTGCTTAAATGCTCTCTTGACTTTCTGCTCCCAAACCTCTGGCCCTTCCTTCCACATTAACTCCCAACAGAAGGCTTTCACATATATTATCCTACCCTCCACTTACCTTCTGGCTTCCTAAAGCAGATAGAAACCATGCAATGGGGTCTGCATTGAGTACAGGGCTATTATGAGTTGAGAATAGCAATAAATAGGATTTGCTATAATTAAAGACACATCTCCTACCTTGCTTTGTGGGTTCTGTTCCCTTGAGGACTGCTCATGGTGACAGTGGCATTTGAAAATGGCATCTCTGCAGACGTGTTGATGGCTTTGCCATTGCTCAGCTCCATGTAAGTGCTATTAACAGTGTAGGTCACAACGCCATCTGTGTCCTCATAGTCAACATAGAGGCTGTCGATGTGTGACCCCACGGAGTTGATTGGGTCTCCCTGGGCAAAGATGCTGTTCATGGTCATGTTCAGCACCAGCTCCTTGGAGTCCGAGGTCTTGTCCAGCAGCTTGTCCGTGATGGCATTCTCCAAAAGGAATTCCCTGGAGGTGAACCTGGGGTCGAAGTCTCTGTCGTCATGGTCTGTCTGGTAAGTAGACCTGGTTACGTTTGAATCTAGATTGGAGCCAACAGGGGGAAACAACAGTGACAACCACAAAATGCATTTAGGCTGGGAGGCGAAAGCAGCCCGGAGCAGCGGGGGCACGCCGGAGCCTGAGCAGCTGCCCGGGAGGCTAGAGGCAGGAGTTGGGGGCTTGGGGAGGGGGAATCTCAGGGGGTTGTACCCCTTTGAGAAGGGTGTGCAGCTCTGTGGGTCTCATCCTGCTATCGCATGGCCAGGGGAAAGCTCAGCACCTGCCAGCACTGCCCCAAGCAATAGCAGAGGTCAGAAAGGAAGATGCCCTCCTGGCCCCAGAGCCCATGCAGCCATGCTGGGAAAGCAATCAAGGCAGTTTGGTGGTGGGATGCCCAAGGGACTGAAGTGGGAAGAAGGGTGCTGGGGGCTGTGGAGAGGTGGGAAGCGACAAAAGATATTGTGACAAGGAGTTTTGTGCACCCAGGGCTCCCTCCTGTCCTTGGCATGAGGCAAAGCATGGCAGGGCACCAGCAGGGAGACCTTACCCATGGCCACCCCCCCACCCACCAGAAACCAGAACCTGAAGGGCAAAGAGGATTTATGAGCAGAGATATTTTAAAGAACTTTCCAAGGTTTCCAAAAAACAAACCAGCAGAATCACCAGAGGTAGAAACAGAGCATTTCTCAACAAGAGCTCTGAGAAGCAGAACAGTGAGGCCCAAGTCTCCTCCTTACCTTGGGGTTGTTTGCCCTTCAGTTTTGGCTCACAGTCAATTGTTTCTGCTCTTTCATAGACCTCATTGGTTTCCTGACCTTTGCTCAAGTTTAAATCTTCCTCCGTGTCCTGCCTTCCAAACACCTGGTTCTCCAAATCTATTCTTTCCCTGGAGATTTTCCCAAAATAGGTTGCATTGTGCTGGATAAAACCCAAGGGCACGTCTCCATCGAATTCTCTGCTTTCTTCGCTATCTGACTCAGAGAAGGTGTAGTAGATGGGCTGCAGATTTTTTGAGTGTGGCTTCCTCAGGAGGGTGTATTCAAACGTGATGGATGGATTCTTGCCATTTTGATTCCAAACCTAGCAAACAAATTAAATTATTAGCGGATGCAGTGAATATATGGTATGCAAATCTTGTGATTCATCTTAGACTTGACAGTTGGTGACCATCTACTCTGTTATTTCCAATCTGCTTTCCATCACATTGCCAACTTCTTACAACTGGAGCCCAGCATGATTTGCCAAGTGTTATTTGGCAGCAATGCCCTGGGGATTAGCCCAGCTCAGGGACTGGGTGCCACAGGCCATGCTTCTTCCTCCTCTGCTGCTGAGCAACCAGAGACTTGGGAGAGGCACTTCAGAAGATATTGACCATTACTTGAAAACCCATTTTTGTGGCTTTATGAGGAGCATGCACATACCCCCTTCATCTACCACATCCCCACTGGGGATGGCAACTCACAGCTGATGCACTAAAACCTCTTACAGGTCTAATGCTTTATAAGCACCCAAGCAACCATTCCTTCCCCTTCCAGAGGAGTCTGGGGCTACATGAAAGATGGCAGGAGTTGGGATCTGCTGGTTGCCCAGAAAGTTAAATGACTTTTCTTCATATGTCTAGTTTTAGACAGTTTGCTTCCAAGAAAGAGTTGATGTTTAAGTTTTGTGCACTCGTCTAAGCTATCTGGCTATTTTTACATTTCCTGCCAGGTAACTCAAAGATGCTAAGGAATAGAAGAGAAATCCCCCTGCAGTTCCTGAGGCATCTTCTTGCTGCAGAGAGAGGGGTTACCAAGCCCACGTTTGTTACTCATAGCCCTGCCTGCACCCGAGAGAACTGACGCAAATAAAATAGGTTCATGCAAGGAATTGGCACAGTCACTGCTCCCACTCCCCTCCTCAAGCTGCCCAGGAAAGCTGTGAAAGCATGGCAGGACTCTGCTCCCACACCCACCCATTCCTTGATCCAAGAGATTTTCCCTTCCCCATCACCCCCAGCCTTGCAAACTTGAAAAGTCAAAGCTCACCATTATATTCAACCCTTGATTTGTCGGTCCTTGTGCAACAATATACTCTATGCCAGTCTCATAAACATCCATGGGCCTGCGGTACTTGAACACCGTGCCTGCAATGTTGAAGTTCTTTGGACTGTCAACTTTGTAGTTCCCATTGAAGAAATAGTACCCAGCTTCGTCAGCCACAGCTTCAAATGAGAGAGAAAAATCAGTGCCATCACACATAAGAGCAGAGGTAAGCAATATTGCCACTTGTTCATTCAGAGGATAAAATTATTAGGGCCAGAGTAATTAGACAAATGTTTCTCCTACATTACAGTGCATTTGCCACTTATTTCCAACACATATCATGCAAGTATGTGCCTAGAGTTCTGGGCCATGCACCTCTCTACATCGCAAGCTCCTGGGTATGTGGCTAACACTAGCCCGTGGCTCCTTTCACTCTTAGCACTAGCACAGCATGAACGTTTAATAATCACAGCTCTGCAGACAAGGAGACTGTCAGATGGCCAACAGCAAGAGTTGCCTCCTTGGGAGCACCGAGCTGATGCCAACTGACCCAGCAGTGGCCCAAGACAGGTCATCCAGAGCTAGCCCAGGAACTGTACTAAATCCAGCTTTCCTGCACATGGCCATGAGCCTGTGAGGCAGCACAGCACCGTGGCAGAGAATATGCTTCCCTTGGGCAAGTCCAGATTTTTCCCACATTCCTCCTGAGCAGCTCTGCCACCTCCATCATGAGACGGATGGTGCAGCCACCAACGCTTCAGCGTGGCAACATGTAGGTCACATCTCCCTGGTGCTGTTGTCATGTGGCCATTGCACATTGCCCCCACGCAGGATAAGATCAAGGGGATCACAAGAGAGGTGAAGTCACTTGGTGCTCTGTAATCTGGCACCAGTGTGTTTGTCATACCACACTTGAAGTAGCAATAATATTGACTAACAGTTTCTGCATTAAAGCAATCTATACAGCCCAGGTGCTCAGGCTGCAGAGGAGAAACTCACTGGCTTAGACAACACAGTTGTGATTTACATTGACTATGGATTTAACTCATGTCTGCAATAAAACTACGCTCAGCTTCAAATTGGAAAAAGCATTAGCTAGTATAGGCATGCATTCTAGGGAAGTACCAAGAGGTTATACACACCCAGAACATCTGCAGATTTTTTCCGTTCTACTATCTGGATATCCCTTGCTCCAGCAGGAATGTGCGTTACCAGAGAATAGCCTATGGGAAACTACAGATTAATGAAAGGAACTTTGTAACAAATAATCTGAATGAAACACCCAGTAGTCAATACTGCAATGTATCAAGCAAATTGGCCTTGATCCAAAATTATTTTTAAGGAGTTATGGATTAAAAAATAATGTTGAAAACTGTTAGGCTGCAAACAGGATTTTATCAATTAAAGAAAATAAAAATGCGTGAATTCTACATCCTGGTTTATGGTGGAAAAACACAACCAAAAGGGAAAAAGGATGCGATCCTTCCATGCACAAATATCACATTTATCTAAACTGCTGTTAGAAAACATAACTGAAGACTGCTTTGTTAGCTAGAGAAGCTCTCCTGTGGTTTGGTACTGAGCTCTGTGCTAGCCAGTCTTCCCAAAATCCCAGCAAAAGTTTACGACTTCTTTCTCCTCTGACTCACCTTTGCTTGGCACTAGGTAAGTAATGGGACAAGTCCTAAGGCCACTGAAGTTCCTGCACCTTGTTCCATCTTAAACTGATCCTCAGAGAGCATTAATCATTATTCCTGAGTTAGATTGCTATATTTAAGACAAGTAGGTTCTGTTGCTTTACATCACACTAATTTTGGAAATCCCAATCTTTCAAAACTTCCTCGCTTCCTGTTATTACAAATCATTTATTTCTAGTCTTACTGGGCCATGAGAAAGAAGACTAAAATAGACGCCAGCCTCTTGCATAACCCTTTTGCACTACTCGGCATCAGAGACCTCAGGCTTCTGACAAGTGCCATGCTAAGTTACTGGTTTTCATTATAGAAGGCTTTCACGGCCCAAATTTACAAGCAGCATTAACACATGGAGAACACGTGGGAAAAACTGAAGCTGGGCAGTTGGTAAGAGCTGAAAACAATTTACCAAAAAATAAGCACATTTTAAAAATAGCCCCTTCGTACAAAAGGTCCCCAAAAGCCTTACCAAGATGAGAATTTCCTTTCCGGTAACTGCCGGTCACGTGAGTGCAGCTGCTCCCATCTCCTTGGCAAACACCACATTTATCCAAGGTGTGGGTGGAAAAGAGAATGCCATCACAGCCAATCGGCTAAAAAATGCACAAATAGAGTATTGAGGGTCAGGCAAATGTCGCACCCATTGTAATTTGCTGAATGCTACTAACAATATTTTTGCTATAATGTTTAACAACCTCACATTTTCCAGACACGCAAACCCCTCGGAAATCAGTGTATTTGCAGGATGTTCCATCCCGAGCCTGAACCATTAACTGTCTCTGACCATCCACAGTGGTGCAATGGAGGTCACAGGGCTTGCTAGAAATGTGAACATAGTCATCTAAGGGGAAAGGATATAAAGATATATTCAAAACAGCAGAAACACAATAACTTTCATCCTACCAAATGTCAATGAATCTCTGCCAAGCTAAACAACAGCAGCAACAGCACAATTGCACAGCAGCCAGCAGCTCAGAAGCTACCATCTCCTGCGTTTCAGGCTGGACAGGAGATTGCACTTCTGACAGCGTGACAGCCCACTGTTGCAAACCTTTGCACAGCCAGGCAGGCCTCTCTGCTGCCAGGAACAGATGCACCCAGCGATGCCCAGTGATCACTGACATCAGCCCAGGGGATGCACTGAAGCAGTAATAGCCACTATCCTGTGCAAGGACTTGCAGTAGTGATATATGTACACATTACACAAAAGCAAATGCACGTTCACATATCAACATTTAATACATGAGTTAAATTAACATAGGTATATTATTATAAATGCATATACAAGTAAGACTATATTCAAAACCATAGCACCTTAAAACATAAGAACTTTTCCATAAACCATCACCCAAATCGGACTTAATTCGCCCTTTGATTGCTGTAGGCAACTGGCTGGCTGCATCCACTGGCACAGTAGTCCCACATTTTAGAATATCCACAGGAACCAACTGACAAATTCACATTTGCATCAGAAACCCAATGCTAAGTGTCGAACTCTTCCAACTAGTGAGCGGTTATATACCCACTGGCCTGCGTGCCCAAGCAAGACAGCATCATTGTCAAAACATTATTCTGCAAATCCCCCAGGAGCCACGTGAACGCCTGCTAAAAAACAAAACAATTCACTGTAACTATGCTGACGAAGCATCTTGAAGAGCAAATACGTTTAAAGAAATTGTCACCTTGCCATAGGAAAGGGACAAAAGCAGGCAAGTAGCTATAGCTAACCAGCCTGCCATGGGCCGAGTTCTACCACACCGACCCTGCCAGGGCTGGCGAGACAGGGGCTTGTTTCACAGAGAAGAAGGCAACCAGTAATTTCATGAAGCATAACTGTTCCTAGGCATGCAGAGAGACCCCTAAAATAAGAAAGTTGCATTAGAACCCATCCCTATTTTTAGACACCCAAATGGCACTGTGTGTCTGAAGAACCAGCACTCGGGAACCTCCTCGGTTCCCAATAGCTCTAAAAATTAGTCATTATTTTTGTGCAATGCTTGATTTTGATGGGAGCTAGGTGTCTAAAAATTAAATAGAATCTCAGTCTCTGACTCTTAAGTTCTCTGCAGTTCTGTGTCGCTCATCCCAGATGACCAAACTGACTGACTGCATCTCAGTGACATTCGACAGAGCACATGAAGGGTGTGGGAGTGAACAAATGTCACCAAAATACAACGCAGCCAGTAATGGCCCCAGCTCAAAGGACACTTGTTCAGGTGAGCCGGACTCTCCCTGACAGCACAGTCCATCACCCCATGCTCTTGCATCCTCCTCCAGCCTTTCAGCTCTCTGGTCCTCAGGAGCTGTGACCAACACAGGCTACAGCCATAAATTCATGTTATTTTATTTTAAGCTACCCTGCAGCTGCAAAATGCACCTTTGAACTTGGGAGACAGCTGATTGTGTCTCTGAAAAATCACTTCAGCAGAGGAGAAGCCTTCCTGCAGGCTATAGCATCATAACTATCAAAATATTTTGGCTAAGAATTATGAAACACACAAAGAATGTCTTGTTACCAGGATATAAAGGTTTCCATTGATACGTTCTGCCGTTATACACATGGGAGTTAAATGATGAACACTGCTCCTCTCGAAAGCTCCTTCCGTTCGCAGGGCACTCCTAGAATGGGATACATTAATATCCTGATGAAAACAAAATGCGGGAAAGGTTTCTGGCACATCTCAACTGGCTGCAAGGAGTGTTTCCATCGCCTGCCCCATCAAGAGCCACATCCTTCTCCTCCCACTGCAGGGGAAATCCCCTCGGGAGATGGTGCAAGAACCACCCGCTGGGTTTTATGGCCCCCAGCACAGGCAAAAGGCCCAAAGCCCTGACAGTGGTGATGGGCACCAAAGAAGGGAACTCCAGTTGCTTGGAGGTGCTACAGGACAAATGGTGTCCGCTCCCCGAGGGGCCCAGAAATGCCACTGCACAAAGCGAGCATGACTTTTCACATTTTGTATCGAGTGTTCCCGATGAGAAAAAGGATATCCTTACTTGTACTTTGCAGAGTTGGTATCTTTTGGATGTTCCAGTGCAAGTTTTATTAGCCAGCCCACTCACTGACTTTCTTCTGAATAAAGAAATGATGGTTAGATAAGGGTCAGAAACCCTCCTTTTCCTTTTTTTAAATATATTTGTCCCCTGCTTCTGTAAGATCAATCTCCATGTAGCAGAGCCTCACAGAGATCTATCAGTCTCACTTGGAGTTGATAGCAAAGATGTCTCTGGCTTCATTACCTGCAGCATCAACTATTCTTATCACAGCATCCTAGGGGGGGGGATCATGGGGACGAGGGCCTGGGGACAAGGTTTGCAAGGTGCCTTCTGGCAACCACACAGCCCGAAGAAGGCAGAGTCATGCACAGAGCAGCCAGGATCAGCAGGTCCCCAACCAACCCTGCACCACGGTGTCCTCGCTGCTGTGCCCAGAGCCTTGAGAAGGGGTTTACGCTACATCTGCTGCCCGTCTGCACTAACCCCCGCAGGAGAAACCTCAGGGGCAGCACAGGAATAGCTTGGCTGGCCCTCCCAGCAGGGATGTCCTGAGCACAGCATCCTCCTGGCAGCATGCGTGGGGCACACTTACCTTCTGCACAAGCAGGGTTTGCCAGACAACACCACCTTTTCACCAGTGCTTATCTATTGAGCGATGACCTCCTGGATCAAGTCTACCTCCAGCAAGCTGGAGCTCCCCACACCCTGGCAGGCGGGCGCCGTACCTCTGCCGCAGGCAGTGCCTCTCCTGGGACTTGACGCCTCCCCCACAGGTCCTGGTACACGCCGTCCACTTGGTCCATTCGCCCCACCAGTACGCCGTGACGTCCGCCCCTTCCTCCAGGCTGTTGGAGGTCTGAGTCAGGTCCTGCTTGAAGCATCAGGCAAGTGGAAGAGAAGCAGCAGTCAGCATCTGCACCGCAGAGGGACCGAGGGCATCCCCTGGCCAGCCTGCCCTGAGCAAACAGGGCATTTCTTTCTCATCCGAGGTCAAGTCAGAGACTCCCGTCTTGCAAGAAACCCTGCATTTTTCCAATTGTGTTTTCATTACAAATTGGAACGAAAGGGCAATATTTGGGATTCCTCGGGAAAGAAAATGTTCATTGTTTCGCTCAGTTGACAAAACCGAGCTCCCAAACAACCCTAAACCCTCTAGGTATTTTGGTGCTCTCTGTCTCTTGCTCCACAGTGAATTCAGGGAAGCTGAAGAGCCAGTTGCAGCCAAAAGCTTCACCGAAAGCTTAAGCAAACCCTTGCAAAACTACTCTGCAGCAGAACAAGTCAGCGGATGCTCGCAGGTTGGAGGAGCCCACGTGCTCTCTTTGCATGTCCAGTTTTGTCACTTCAGGAGAGTCCTTGACACCTTGACCTCCCACCCTGCAGCCACTGCAGGCAGTGGTGTGACCGTGCACCAGAAGGCAAAGGAGCTGCTCCACTGGCATTGTCACCACCACAGGCCCGTGCTCGATAAGGCATTTGTGTCCCTTCACAAGGGGCACAGAACCTCCTGGGGGATCCCAGCTGTTGCTCGTTGCAGGGCAAGGGATGTATTTTTCCCCTCCAGAATCACCTGCTCTTTAGGGGTGTTCTATTAATTCTGTATTTACTGGCAAAGGGATAATAATTTTCCATGCAAAGTAAATGAAAACTCCAACCACTGCAGGGACCGAGGAAGCGGTGCTCACCCAAAAGCAGGGCATGGCCTTTCAGAGCCCTGGCAATGATCTGTGCTCGCTCTTAGCCATGGAAGGTACAACTTGGGTTAAGCCCAGACTAAAGAGCTAAACCAAGTCATATGTCCTCACACTTGCTGGAGACCTGATGCCCTGCAAGTCCCGAGGGTTACCCAGCCCACACACTGTACCTTTTTAAAGCCCAGAGACCCCCACCCCAGCAAGGCAACGTGCTTACCTGAGCTATGACAAAGACAACGTTGCCCACGAGGAGAAGGGCCAAGGTGCCTTTCAGCTGGGATCGCACACTGATGAAGATGCTGCTCCACCTCCACTTAGGTATCTTCATCCTAGAAAGCAACCAAACACTGTGCTAAGCAAAACTCCCATCCAGCCCCACCACCCGTCAAGAACAGGGGCTGCTTTGCAGCCTGGGTTACACAGCACGGGTCTTCTTCAGCATTCCTGGTCAGCTAAGTGACACCAAGCAACAGTGACTGCAAGGGCTTGATCCTGGAGTTATATTTAATTAGCAGAAGCATTAGCACTGTACAGGTTCACATCCCATCTCGGTGGCTATCTTCCAAACCACAGCTTTGCACTGGCTCCCAGTGGCTGCACCTGATACCACCAGTGCAAGCTGAGGCTCCAAGCCTGTCTTGGAAGAGAATGTGGATTACATCAAAGCAAGCGTTGCACAAGAGGCAGCGAGTAACAAGAAGTGTCCCTGGTTCTACAAAAGCAGTGCATTTAAATATCCCCCTTTACAGAACTGGTCCTAGAAGAATGAGATGAAAAGCTTCATGAACAAAAAAATGCAATTAACAGCCATTATTTTTCTTTTTTTTTTTTTTTTTTAGTTTGTTCCACTCTAATTCCCACCGATTCCCATGGAAGAAGCCTGTTCTTATAGAAGAGAAACCACCCACAATTAAAGAGTTGAAATGAAGTATCCCAAGTGTCAGCCTTTCATCTCTTTCTCCATCTGCCTCATGAAAGAGAATAACCCAGAATGGCATTTTCTTAAGTAAAACCCAGCTCGAAACCACAATACGTTTTATTGTGAACCTCACTGCAAGAGCCAGAAAGGAGCAGGTTTCAGGAAATCATGCTTCCAGGCAATCAAAGCAGCTCATGTCTGTAAGAAAAAGAAAAAAAAAAAAATATTCTCCCCTAAGCTAATTTCCCTTGAAAAGTAACTAGGCTGTATCTCTGTGAAGTAGGGAGATGGGAGAGGTGCTGCTCCTGGGGAGAGGGGACAGGACTGCAGACCTGCAGCATAAAGAGCTTCTTTCCTACCCCTTTCTTTCTTCTTGCAAGGGCTTTTGTAGGAGTTTTGGAAATGCAGAATTGCCGGCAATGCCAGCCAGGCTTTGGCATCTGGCTTAGAGAAATTACCCGGGGGGCTTCCAAGTCCCCAACTCTGCTTTGCGGTCGCCCCAGGGTAGGGGTCCAGCATGCAAAAGCCACTTTCCAAGAGGCAGATCCACTGATTAATGGAAGCCCAGAGCGCTTGGCTGGGGATCCCGGGGACAGGTGGCTGAGACTTGCCTTACACTTGGTTTTCATTAAGGCTTCCAGACACTTCTGACTCAAAGCCAATAACAGAGCTCGCTCAGAGTTTATCCTAGAGTCGGTCAGGGCTGCGTGTTTAAATAGAAGAAAAATTAAAGCAGAGGAGGGAATGGGGAGGGGAGGGATGTCGCCGACAAGCATCGCGGAGCCGGTGCCGGAGGGAGCCCGTTCCCCAGCCCTGCCCGCGGCGGGAGGGCGATGCCGGAGCGGTGGGGGGGGGGGGGAACCGGGTCTGGGGTGCGGGGCAGGGGCCGGTGGGGCCGCGACCCCCCCCCCCCAAACCTTCCCCGCGGGGCCGGGCCGGGCCGTACCTGGAGGCGGCGGGGCCGGTGACGGGACGATGCTCCGGGGCCGGGAGGTAGAAGAGGCGGCGGGGAAGCAGCAGCAGCGGCCCCAGACGCTCCCTCCCTCCTTCTCCGACTTCAAAGGGCAGCCAAAAGCGCCGGGGCTTCCAGCGAGGAGGAGCCGCCGCAGTGGCTCCCCCCAGCCCGCGCCGGCCGCTCTTATAGCGGCGGGGGGGGGGGGGGGTGGGTATGGGGGGGGGGGGGGTGTGGGGTGTGGAGGAGGTGGGGGGAGCGGGCGGAATTCGCACCTCTCGGCCCGGGATGCCCCCACCCCGGTTAACCCCTCGCCTCCCCCGGCGCCGGCCCGCGGCCGCCAGCCGGTTTCCTGCGGCGAGGCCGGGGGGGGGGGGGGGGGCACAGGCGGGGGGGGGGGAGCCCCGCACGCATGCGTCCCCGCCGCCTCCCGCCCGGGACACGCAGCGCCGGGCACCCCCCCCCCAACTCCCTTCGATCGCCCCGTTTGCCCTCGGGGAGATGCTGCGCTCACCCCTCCACACACCCCCCCCCCCCGCTTCCCGATGGGGGGACGGTACCTGCTGCCCCCCCCCCCCCCCCCCCCCCCCGCCCAGGTACAGAGCGAGGTGGCCAAAATGCTGCCGGTAACCCCGCAGGCACCGTGCGGCCGCAGCCTGGCTCTGGAAGTGTAGGGAGGGCTGGCTGGCTGCGGTCTGCCAGGTTTTTAATTGCCTTTTTTTTTTTTTTTTTTTTTTTTTTTCGGAAAAAAAGATAAACTAAATCCCCGCGATCCTGTGTTTTTTTTTGCTGTCATTTGCTAAGGCTCCGTGTCAGTCGCGCGGGTTGAAACAGTTTTCTGCCACGCAGGAGAACTGAGGTGGTCAGAAAATGGGCTTGGTGCATGTGAAGAGCCATTTTGGATGAGAACAGTGCCCCTGGCTCGGTGACAGCCGTGCACGTATTGTATCTGATCTGTGTGTGTGTGGCAGAGGGAAAAGCCTGTGCCATAAAGAAGGACACGGTTATACAGTGTATATGTAAACTATATATGATATATGTGGTCTGTTCTCTGCAGCCCCGAAGTGCAAAAAGTGGTTGACAAGACACCTCACCTACGTGGTGACATGCGATCCTCCCACACACGCATCCCAGCAGCTTTGAGCAGCCCACCTGAACCAATTCCTTCGTCGCACCAGAGATGCTTCAGCTCAAGCTTTTTCTCCTTCCCCTCTAGACCTGCCCCACACAGGGCAAAACCAGTGCTCCCAGCAGGGCATTGCACCCCAGCACCGGCTCTGCACCCAAGGCGATCACTGCAGGTTATCATGGTTATTGCCACTGGCTGCTCCTGGCCCTTGGTGGCAACGTTCAGCCCTGTCAGCATTAGCCATGGGCCAGGAGCTCCCATCTGCAGGGCCTCGGGGTGTGCTCCAACCCCACCGCGGGGCACGGATCCCTGCACAGCTCCCAGCACCCTGCGGGAATCGCTGCGGGGCTGTGGTGGTGTTAATTTGGACCCAGTCCTCCCAGGGATGGCTTCGTGAAGCTGAGCAGAGAATCCATCCCAAAAAATTTACATGGGAAATGAAGTCTCCTTTTCTGTTTGGCTAAATGTCTGCCAGCCTGTTTTAATTTATCCAGCTAGGTTGATTTGCAACTTTCAATTTTCCATCGGTTGGCTGTGACCAGGACACTGGGAAAATTTAGGACTTGAGTTCACTCAACTTCTGCATTTCTAAATATCCCAGCCTGAGACACGCAGGAGAAAACCCTTTCCGTTTTGGAACAACCAGGAGGGAAAAGTCTGAACACGAGAGGTTTTAAAAGCATCAAAATATTTCACATTGAAAACGCCAGAGCAGCTTTGGACCGTGTGAGCCCCAATGTCCCCCCAGTGCTCCCACCAGCCCTGGGGTTTGGCAGGAGGTTGCACCCCAAGGACACCATCCCCTGGTGTCCCCGCACCCCATCCTGCTGCAAGGATGCCCTGGGGCTGGGGAGGACTGGGAGGAGGGAAGAAAGTGGGAAGGGGGAGGAAGGCTGGGGGAACCGGCAGCAGGAGAGACTCATTCGGTCTCTGTGCTTCACCAAAAGTTCATCAAAGCCAAAGAATTTTTTTTTTTAATTTTTTTATTTTTTATTTTTTTATGAAACAGTTGAGATGACTCAGCGGTTTCTGACGCAATCCCCGTTTCATCGGAAAATTCCTAACCAGCTCCTAGTGGCAACTGATTGCTCCCATAAATCACACAGTGTTATCCCTGGCTGCAGCGGCGCGGCTTACGCAGCCCCGGCCCGTCCTCGTGAAATCAGCAGGAGCGATGCCATCACCTCAGTGGGAGCAAAAACAGCCCCAAAACCAAAACGCACCGGCGAGCAGATCCAAAACACAGCTGCACCTCAGCCAAACCCCACAGCTCCAACACGGGGCTGGACCGACCCCAGCTCCCACCACCCCCAAACCCCCAGGGTCAGTGCTTCCCCCAAAACCCCGGGGCTGCGGGTGCTGCTGCCAAGGCTGCCGGCGGGTACGGCATTAATCACCGACGGCCAGGCTCAGACGACAGAGTTTTTTATCTCCCAGTTTTTGGCATAAGCATTAGAAATGATTTGCAGATGTTATTTACTGCTTTTGGGCTTGGAGTAAATTGAGACAAGATGCACCTGCATGGACAGTGAGAGTCTTTCCCACCCAGGGACGGTCGCTGAGGGCTCGTGTTGGACTTTCCCAGGGAAATTTAGGATTTGGGTGAGGGTCCCTGAGCCAGCCCTGCTCCCTGCATCCCGCGCTTTGGCAAGGCAGACGGCAGTCCCGGCGCTGCGGATTCCCCCCCCGGCACTGCACAAGGTGGGCTCTGACCATGACAGCCACCCCAAGGGAATTGTGACAGCCGGCCGGCAGGCAGCTGCCAGGCTTTCCATCCCAAACCGGTGCCGTGCATAATTCAGAGCGCAAATAAAAGGAGCGACAGACACTCCAAAATAACCTCCTCCAGCCAGGGGAGAGTCGCCGGCGACTGGCTGCTGGTTTGGCCGGAGAAGTGCCTGCAGAGGAAAGGAGTTTCCTTGGCTGAAATGAGTTCAACAAAGTGCTGGGCTGGGCACTGTCGCTGCTCAGCGGGAGCTGGGGCTGCTCAGCCGAGCAGAGGCTCTCTGCATTTTGCAGGATCAGGCCCTGTCTCACCTAGGGAGGGGTGGGGGGGGATCCTTTTGCCAAAGCAGCCTTTGCTGAGGTGGAGGGACCCCCACTCTTGACCCGGAGTGGCGAGTAGTCGTAAGCTCCCATCCAGGCACAAGACATTGACCGTCTCGCTGTGTTCCCCGTCACGGGACACCTTCCCATCCTGACACAAGCACCAGCCCTTGGCCCCTCCGGATCTGACACCCAGCACCACCGAGCCCCACACATGTCCCTAGAGCAGGCCCTCCACCGATGATGTACCACAGGACCTACTCCCAGTGAACCAGAGCCATGGCCCAGCCGTAGGCTGTGGTGTTCCAGCACCGCTTTCCCAGCGGAATTACCCCTTTTCTGGCTCAGCCCTCGTGCCAGCACAGCAGACAGGATGGCTCAGCCGTAGCCAGCCCCACCAAAACGCCTGCTCAGGTCCAGGAGAGCCAGTCTGGAGGAGAAGCAGGAGTGTGGTCTGGAGTTTCTTGGCCCAGGACCCCCCAGCAGCTTTGTCTTTGCTCGGGGATGAGACTACTAACTGTTTTTCTTCTTTTTTAAGTCTGCCTACAGAAGTGACCTATTTGTTCAACACTTCTGTGCAGCTACACACGTTATTTCCCGGCGAGCCCGGGGCCGTGTAGGCAGATTTAAGCCATCCACAGAGCGGGTGAGGTCCCTGCACAGCCAGGACATTTCCAGGGGAATCAAAATGTGGCAAAGCCTCCCAAAAAGTCCCTGGCAGCTAGCCCTACCTTCTTCTCAAGAGCTGTGGCTATGGCCTACCGCTGGGTAACTAAAACAAGCAAGAGGAGACCAAAAAAAGTGCCCTTTAGAGACAGTCCTAGTCCCTTGCAGAGTGACCTACGGCGCAGTGTTGGGCAAGGGACTTCATCCCTGCGTGCCTCCATGCAATGTGGATAGCAATGATTTATATCACGTTAGCATGAGGGTTTCATCCATGGAGATTTGAAAAATGTTGAGTCAAACTGAACAAGCCAAAGCCACCAAGTTGCTCTTGCCATCAGATTCCTATTAAAAGATACCTCTAGGCAGTTTGAAAGCCACAAGCGACCACAGTGACCCCAGATATGGTCATGGTCATAGTTTCAATGGCTTTAAAAGCCTCCTTATTCTCTTCAGATTTCTTTAACTTTAATTTTACCTGTCTCCAAAGAGTACACATCCCTGCAAGAACCTGGAGGAACTTCCAGACAAGTCACACTTAGATTGACATTTTAGCTATTCAAATATAAAAAAAAAAAAAAAAAAAAAAAAAAGTACAAAGCCCTTTCTTTTAATGGAATGAGTCTTGCATGGAAGTTGAGCAGTATTGTGCTGAGGGACATCAGCTATGCAGCACTGCCAACCACAGGCATTCAAAACTCATGAGTCAGACTCCCCAAAACCCTAAGACTGGTTTCGTTCCCTTCTGGATTTTGACCCTTGAAGCATCACAGCTTCAAGCTTTTCTCTTCTGAAAATTACATTTTTGACCAACGGGGCAAGAGCTGAGACCCTCACATCATCACTGGGCTCTAGGAGTCAAGACTGTAAAAAAAAAATAACATTAAACACCATGAAACGAGCAATAAACCCCTGCACTGCCTCCCCGAATTTGGCAGTGGGACTGCCAAAGGGTACCGAAGGGTATGAGCAATGGAAACCTGGTGACAAGGAAAGAGATGTCCTCATCATAAACAGTGACATATTTGTAATGGCCACGACAGGGTAGAGGGGAAGGGAAGCATGAAAAAAACCCTAAGGAAAAAAGAAGCCAGGATGCCTGCAAGGAATATGAATAATAGGTATATTCAACAGGGAGATGGGAAGGGGGGGAAATTTTTTAAGGGCAAGTATTCAGCTAAAGCTGCCTAAAATGAGGCCAGGCCTTACAGAGAATGGATATTTTAAGTGGCAATTTATTCCACTAATAAAAAAAGAAGGATGCAGGTGCTTTGGCAGGGCTGTGGACGGGAGCTGCAGTTGATCAGAGCCGGGTCTGCAGCGCCAGCCGTGCGCGGGGCTCCAGCTCAGCTGGTGGCTCTGCGTTTATTGGGCTCCTGTTCCCTGGTGCCAGGGCCCACGTATGGATTTCAGCTATCCCAAAAGCACTACCCGCAGCGGCGGCTCATGCAGCGGCTCTGATCACGGGCTGCGGTAGGTAATGAGAGGTCTTTTATCCAGATGCTACAGCCGTCCCTTCTCCAGCTGGACAGGGAAGGGCTTGTGCCCACGGGCTGCTCCATGCTTGCACCAGGCCCTTTCACACCAGGAGGTTTCTTGATCAAATTCCCAAGGCAGAGCAGCAAGAAGATAAGAAATCTTTGCAAGCTGGATGCTGTCGTGCTCGTCAGATTCCTCAGGGCTCCTTGGGGCTGACCGTGCTGCTCCAGGGCTGTGGTTCTTGCCATCATCCAGCTTTTCACCATCATCCCTAAGACCAGAGTGCACAAGTCAAAGTGTCGTGGAGATGAAAAATTAGACTCTGAAGTAATGAAAGGGGTAAATAAAACTTTTGCAGTAAGCACTGAATTGGCACAGCCATCCGTGCAAACCTTCTCACAGCAATGCCTGTACTGCAGCGCTGCAAACTGCAAGCCCACATAGAAGCTGCAACCTTGACTCTCCATTTTAGTGTCGTTACCACCATTATTTCAAACCTGGCAGTAACTGGGGACACACAGTGGAGCAGGTTTCCATTCTGACAGTCTACACCACACACAGATGAAAGCTCATCCTATACTTATCCCAAGGAGAATATACGCTCAATACTCTCAGCTGGCACAGATCCCGCATCCTCTATTCCAACATATACTACTTTCAAACTATCACCCTCATGTTAAAAATAAACCAAATCTATCTAAGTCTCTCTCCTTCACTGCAGTGTCTGAGTTGAAAGGGTAGAAGTGCTTACAGAAATTCATGGTTAATGTTACCCTGGAAGGATCCAGGACAGCATACCAGGACCTGGTTTTGGCATCAGGGAACCAGTTTTCAGCCATATATATCACCGTTCCTGCGTGCACTCTGGTCCACACAAAATTAGCCCTGTGGAATGTAGATTTAAAATTTGCTTTCCAGAGGTACTTAAATGGAGGAGCTAAAATTTGCTCTTTCTACATTTCCTACCTGTTTAGGAGAGAAAGAACAAAGTCCTGGCCCTTTGTTATTTGGGTTCCTTCCCAGGAAGGTTTGCAAAGCCCACGTCTAGTGCTGCGGTTTGTTTGCAGCCCGAACAAAGACCTTTTAAGCAGCAGCTCCCGACAGGAGCTCGCCACCTGCATGCCCCTTGCCTTGCAGTTTACTTTGGGGTCTCTTTTTCAATAATAGCTGGAACACGTGTGCAAACTGGTGTGATTTTTTTTTCCTCTATGCCTACAGCGCTGGCTGCAAACCAAACGCCAGCCCAGGGTGTGCAGCTGGGAAAGAAAGAAAAAGAAGAAAAAAAAAAAAAAAAAAAAAGCCCCAAACCCCCAACAACCTGTGGAATGCTTTCTTGCTCCCCAGAGCTCCAACACTTCCCTGCTCAGGGGAGCACTTGCCATTGGAACTTGCTACATCAAGCAGCCAACAGGGTTTCCTTTCCAGTGGGGTCCAGCTAGATTTTGGGCAAAGGATGGGGTGAGGGGGATGCAATTAAAAACTGCTTGATCCTATTTTTCAACTGATGCCATTTGGCTTGTTGCACAACCACCACCCTTGCACATCCCTGCAAATGGTGGCTTGCTGCACAACTGCCATGTCCTTGCAAATGGTCCCACGAAGGAGAGGGGGGCTGCTTTGCACCCAGGCGTGGAAGTTTGACCTCACCAACAGGTTTTGAGCTCTGTTTTCACCCCTCTGCCACCAACTTCATGGCCACAAAAGCAGGGCAGGTGTGGTGTTCTTAGCCGGGAATCCAGAGTGGTTTGTGCAACCAGCTAAGCCCAGCCCCACTCAAAACCATCCCGGAGACAAACCCCACCATGCCACACGCAGAGGCCCCCAATCACCTTCCTCAGTCCAAGCAGCTCATGCAAGAAAAATACAGAATAATGGATGCATCTGAGGATATGTCACAGAAAAAGGAATAGGGTACTTCAGGGTGCTCGGCTCCACTTCCCGCTCAGGGCTGGGCGCCTGGGGAGAAGCAGGGTATTTATGTGCTGGCTTGGAGGGATTAATTTTCACAGTAAATAGGGACACCAGGGTTTTTCACTATTTATTGGGAGTGATTCAGTTTTGCAGGGGTTTTGTGCTAAGTTTATGGCTTGTCCAGACAGGAGGGCAGCTGGAGCCCCCGCGCTCTGTGGAAGGGTGCTGCCTGCAGCTGGCCAGGGAACGTGGATGGTCCCTGCAATATCAGCTAAAAACAGGAGCCCTACGCAGCTCATCTCAGCCGTGCCCGAGGAAGGCTCTCAGCCCAGCCCTCTCGGGTCAGCGCTTTAATGCTGTCGTGCCATTCTCGCTGCACACACAACACCCCTGCGCTCCCCCTCCCAGAGCCCTTTCCAACTTGGCTGGAGCGGTTTAAAGAGCATTTTTTTTTTTCTCCGTGCACGCCTGCCTTTCCACCGGACCCCCTCCCAAGGGACAGGCGAGCCTGTCCTATCAGCCTCAGAAATAGACAGTGGCTCATATCACAGCTCGCAGCCTCCTCCCCAAACTCGCAGCCACAAAGGCGGTTGCTCAAGCGTAACATTCCTGCTCCCTGCGTCCCAGGAACAGCTGTACTGAAAAGATGCCGAGAATCCCTGTGAGGCTCCAAGGAAAAGATATTAACCCAGGAGGGGAGCAGCAGTGATATAATAAAAACTCATAATAAAAGAGAGAAGCCACTGAGTGGATTAGCAGCCCAAACGCTGCTTGGCTTTTGGTCTGCTTTCCTCCAGCTTTTCTGCGCCGCATGGTGATCTGCTCAAATTCCTCCACCCCAGAGACGCTCAGCTTCTGAATTGCAGACAGATCTCCTGGAGGTGTCCACGCTGCAAAGCCTGAGGACATGGCTGGGAAACTTAACTGCACTTAAGCCCACCCGAGCGCACAGGAGGGCACATGGGCACGCGGAGCAGGCGTTAGGTGCTGCATCACCGCAGATCCCCGATGCCTGTGCTCTGCTAGAGTAGGGCCACTCGCTCCAGGTCTGCCCTCACAGGGAAATAAAAGGCCTATCTGGAACTCGGTGTGTGTTTCTCAGGTACGGCAAAGGTAGCAGGATACATCTTGCTATTTTAAAACCCCCTGGTACCTACCACACATTAGTTTTTCCCTACTTTGCGCCGGTGCGGAGCAGCGGATGGGTTTTCCCTGCTAGGCTGCTCCAGCAGCACTGACGCCGGCTCTGCGCAGGGGCGGGATGCAGGGGTGGGGTGTCCCCATGGGGAGCAAGCAAACCTGCCATCCTCACCCAGATCCAATACCCAGCACAAGGCGTGCAAGGACAACATTCCCCTTCGCTCCTTTAGAAACACCCGGGGCGGTATCGGGGGCTCGGAGCATCTGCTGCCAGGAGCCGCCGGCTGCGTCAAGAATTTTACTGTTGGGGAGAAACAGGAGCGAAGGGGGCGGCTGTGGCAGCGGCAGCAGCTGTCTCCTGCCCGCAGCCCTCCCGGCCACGCAGGGCATTTAAATTTTAAAGCACGCTCACCACGGCTGTTTCCTCCGCCGTCCCCGTCCAGCTCGCAGAGACCCCGTCCCCGGGAGCTGCCGGCCCGCGAGGCACCCATGGGTTCGCTGGTGGCCAAGCTCCTCCTGCCCACCGTCAGCTCCTTGGTCTTCCTCCCCACCATCAGCATCGCAGCCAAGCGGCGCTTCCACATGGAAGCCATGGTTTACTTCTTCACCATGTTCTTCGTGGCGGTAAGATACCCCCCCCCCCCCCCCCCCCGCTGAGCGTTTCGTCCCCCCGAATGCCCCCTGCATCGGGTCTCCACCGGGAAGGGTAGCTGGATCTCACCCAACAGCAGCAAACGTGACCCACAGAATATCCATTTTCAGTTATTTCCCATTGTGTGTGGTGCTGAGTAGCTTATTCTTCAGTTTAGGATGTCCTAAGGGGTGGCCTTACATAGATTTAATGGTGGTTTATGATTTTGAGGTTAGGGAGAGGGTCTGGGTGCAAAGAGACTTGATTGATTCACAGTGTTTTGGAGCTGGCTTTTCTCTTTGTTTTACAGCTGGTAAGTGGCCATGCTGAATTTGGGGTTTAAATTGTATCCAGAGTCTCTTGCTATGTTTCTGTCATTTTAGCCAAAAGCACGTAGTCGAATTATTGATTTTGCAATTGCTAACTGGTGATGGGAGCAATGCTGGAGTCAGGGGAGTTTCTGCACTGGGAAAGGAAAAACTAAAACATGATGCTGAGCTATCAAGAAAAATAACTATTAACCCTCCACCCTGGAAGAATGGTTTGAAAACGTGTGTTTCACCAGGCTGAGAATTGCCCTGCCTTCCGTCGCGTGGGAATAATGAATGGAGAAAATCAGTTGTCTGTACATATACAAAATAATTCGTATTCTTGCTCCCAGCAGTAAACAGCCCTGCACTCTGTACTACTAAGTGCCTCCGTAGACACAGAGATTGAGCACCTAAAGCAGCATTCTCACGGGCAAAAATCTCCTATTTGACCCCATGGCAATGCTCTGCTAAAGAATATGAAAGAAATAGCCCAGGAACTCAACCAATATTGCATTTACCTCTTCCCCCCACCCATCTCAAGTCATCTCATAGCATCTTGTGGGGGTTGTCACATCCCTTGCACAGAGACAGAGAAACTGAGGCAGGGAATAGATAAAGGATCTTCCCAGTGTAAAAAGCTCTTCCACAGCAGCAGGGCTGTGAGCCAGGCCAGTTTCTTATTCCTAAAGATCCACCATTTAAGCCTCCAATTAAAGCAAAACGCACGGGTAGAAATTCTGCCAGTTCCATAAAAACTACAGGACTAGTTAATAAAAACGTCCCAAACGAGGCCCCCCCCCCCCCCCCCCCCCCGCCCTCCAGCTCCCCAGGGAAGCCAGACATCTACGATTTCATTTTGTACCGGTTTTGTGTCTGCTCCACCTCCCCGAGAAGTCAATAGGAAAATTGGCATGTGTTTCGACAGGAGGTGGAACAGGTCCTCGCCGAAGAGATTGAAGAGGCAAAATATCTGTGCATGGAGAAGGGAAGGAAGGGAAGGCAGCTGCCAGGATGGTTGGGGGGGTAGGAAGGGCAGCAGCTGCTGCTGTTGCCTTTCTTGTAGCATCCCACTCCTCCTCCCCCAGGAGACCTCATCAGAGCAGTGAAAGCATATGTCCATCGCAGACAAGTGCTGCGACGCCGGCCAGAAACACGCTCTTTGTCTTCCACCCTTTCTTCCCCCTGTCTCCAGGCTCCCCGAACCCAATCTCAAGCAGGGAAAAGAATTACAGCCGTGGTGCAATCTTTTCTAGAAACTGCAACGAGCCAAAGGACTTGCAGCAATTCCCATTATAAATAATATCAGCATCCCCGCTGGGCCATGACAGCGAGGATTGTTCCAAGGGCGTCCTGCCAAGCAGCGAGGGGACTTCTTCAGAAACAGCAAAGCACGCTGGTGCTACCACTAGAAAACTTGCAGGGCTGAGTGCTCGGAGGAAAAGGCGAGCGCCAGGCAAACACTGGGAGCATTCCTCTGATTGCACTGGAAAATTTCTCTTGGCTTGGTTTGCATTTATGTTGCCTGACAATGGCTTTTTTTTTCAAATAACCTAATCGATGAGCGAATGGGCAGGAACCATGGGCTTTTAAGAGAATGCACTAATGAGTGAATTCCCCAGTATTCAGACACTGGCCATATAAACCCTATTTAGCCTGGACAGTGACCTGGCATCCAGGCACATTTCATCAGTACACTCATTTTGAATTGTTTTACAAGAATCTTTCGCAATTAGAACCATAACCCCAGAGTTCTTCTTCTGCTGGAGAGGACGTCCCCGCACCGCCCGCAGCTCGGCTCGAAGCAGCTTGGTCATCAGATTGCAAATTCTGGCACAGACCAAGAGGCAAACTAAAGCTCGTCCACAAATAATTTGTACTAAGAGAGAAGAATGCTGTTTCTCAGGCAATTTGCAATTGGGAATGGTGACATTATCTCTCAGATACATTCATTACTGCATATCAATGACCCTGGTGTATTTGAGACTGTTCTGGCTGGTCACCTTCTTAACAGCCACACAAAGGCTGTTTCAAACCAGTTGATGAAAGCCTTTACCTTGCTGGTCTCTGGGTAAGGAACTAGTTTTCTAATGCCTGTTTTGTTGTTGGTTTTTTTTGTTTGTTTTTTGTTTTTTTTTTTTGTTAACAGATTTACCATGCATGTGATGGCCCCGGCTTATCAGTGCTGTGCTTCATGCGCTACGATATCCTGGAGTACTTCAGCATCTATGGCACAGCTCTGTCCATCTGGGTGTCCCTGATGGGTAAGCATCCGTCCCACGTGGCTCCTACCGAGCACCAACGTTTGCAGGTCGGGCAGGATTTGTCAGCATCACCGGTGGGATGGTTAGTGGGTACAGTCCCCAGAAACGCTGTTGCCTTTGAGCTCCCATCTGCAAGACTTAGCACTGAGACTGTCTTTTCTGAAAGTTGGCCTGTGCTATGGTTTAATCCATTTTTATATCATTAATGCTTTGAAAAGCTATTGCTCTCAGTGGGGTCCAGACACATAAAAACTGTCCTGAGTGGTGGCTGGGGAAGTTTTGCTCTTGGAGATAAACACAGCTCTGGCGCCTGGTGTTTGTGTTATTCGGGTGTTCCTCTGCCTTCACTAGCTCTTATGCATGTCCTTACAATAGCAGAATTATTTATTTCAAATTGGCAAGTAACACAGGCAGCCTTGTGCTTTAGTTCAAGGCAGGACAGTACTACGAGATGACTTAGTTTGAAACCTCATATGTCAGGGGATCTCCCATTTCTCCTCATTTCCCCCATACTGAGCCCATCAGCTTGTCCTGTTCTGGTGGCATTAAGAAATGCAGAATCTGCCACTTCCCTTGGTAGCAGGCAAATCAAAGTGGTTTATTCAAATCAGATATATCTTCCTAGTTTATCAAAAGCCCAGTCTGGGCTGACGGGAAATATTTTATCTGCTTAGAAAAGCAGAAATATATTTCACTTTTTTTTTATTAAAAATCCTGACCCTTGCCCAATTATTCAGTTTCCCTCTTCCCACATTCTCTTCATTTTCTTTTTTTCTCACTTTGTTCCTCACTTGCCACTGAAACAAGGTATAATAGAAATGAAAAAAAATATAACAGAACCGAAGAAAGATGAAAACTTCAAACCTGCTATTTTCCCATTTTGTCAACATGTTTTTTGGAAGGATTTCTGAGAGGAGAAGAGAGTCTGGTAAGGAGAGAGATGGGGGGACAGTCACCTTCCAACGACAAAGGCTTTGCTCAACAAATTTGAACCATCTCTAGCAGCCACACACCCAGTCCTCATTCCAGTCAGGCAGGGTCCCCAGCCCTCCCGACGCTGAGCTGGGGTCACCATGCTGATGCACAGCCGCCCAACACCCACAGGACTGTTCCCTCTGCCCCCCCAGGGCTCCAGGGACGGTGCAGGACCTCTGGCCGGGATGGAGGGGCTCCAGGAGGAGCCGTGGGGCAGCATTGCCTCCGCCGGGCACACATCCATCCCTCCTCCCTTCACCACCGAGCAGCACAGGCAGCAGCATCCCCCTTCCAGGGCATGCGATGGGATAAATCTTCTGTGCAGGGAAAAATGAGTGGGGAAAATATTAACCTTAGAAATAGTTCTGTTCCCCCCATGGTGCGAGTCCCAAGGTGGGCTCCCACACTGTCTATGGCACTTCAGTGCTCTCTCTGCTCAGCTAGAAAAGGCAATGGGGCAAATCACCTCCGAAGGGCATTTTCAGTAGATAACAGAAGTGTCAGGGTAGGTCAGGGCAGATCCAGACACTTTGGCTCCTAGCAGCAAAATTCAACTTGATTGCTTCATTACTGCTTTCAAAAACCTTGTGAAAAAATACAAATCCTGGACTACGACGTTTAAAATATTGACCCACAGGGAAACAACAGAGATTAAAATGCGGACATTATCCCTTAGCCAAACTCCCTATAAAACCACGATCCAAGGACATGGAAGGTGTGGTGACTGAAGCCCAGGGAAGCCTCTCGCTGTGGCTTGTAAAGCCCGAGCGCACATGTGCGGACGCAGACCCTCGGGCACGCTTCCCGGAATGCAAATCCAGGACAGCCATAACACAGCTGTGCGAGCTGGAAAAGCATGGAGCCCACTGGGATCCATAACTTTTATCAGTTATTACCCCATTCTGTGCTAAACAAAAGCCTCTAATAATTTACTCGCACTGGCGACTTCCAGCTTGCAAACCTCAGGCAGGTGCCGGCACGGCCGGGCAGCCCAGTCCCCATCGCACGATCCTACTGCAGTGGGGTGATGGAGGCTGCACGGGGGTGAGCCGGCAAGTTTGGGAGGGTTGGAGATGTAGGATGAACCCAAGAACCAACGGCCAGCTCACCAGGTGCAAGCATCTTTGCCTCTGACTTCTGGGTTGAGGCAGGAAAGGGAAATACAGCTGGGAAATCTCTAGCTTCCACATGCAACACTGAACGTAAGACCCTTAAAAACAGCTCCTAGACCCACCACTCAGATGCCTCAGGATGGTTTGGTTTGCCTCAGCGTGCCTCAGTTTCCCCAGCTGTGAGGCGTAAGAAGGGCAAACCAGAGCTGGATACAATGCTGAGGGTCCCCAGGGCGGGTAGGACAGACCCCAGTAAGGCTTTAGGGGAGCAGCCGAGGAAGAGGGTGGGTGAGCTGATGCTCCCTGTCCTCGGTGCCTTCCAGCCCTGGCAGAGTTTGACGAGCCGAAGAGATCGACCTTCGTCATGTTCGGCGTCCTCACCATCGCCGTGAGGATCTACCACGACCGCTGGGGCTACGGCGTCTACTCGGGACCCATCGGGACAGCCGTCCTGGTGATAACTGTGAAATGGGTACGCGGGGAAGGGCACCATGCTGGGGCTTTGCGGGATGCTCGCGGCGGGGAAGGGGCTGAGCCCTGCACAGAGGGGTCCGACCTGTCCCAGCAGTTTCCTCCTCGAGGTCCAGCTCTCGCAGCACAGGCCATCACGGTGATTAAACAGCACTTCTCCTTCAACCCGAGTAGAGAGGAGGCAGACAGCAAGCGGCTTTTGTGATAAACACCAGATTCAATTGGTCTGAGCAATCTACCACGTCTCCTGTCCCTGTGTTTCTAATCAGGAGGAACGTATTTATGGAGTTTTTACAGAGGCAGAGGGGTCTGGTAAACTGCCCCGGAGCCGGTGGAAGATGTGCATTGAAAAATGTGGTGATAAAGTGGGAAGGAATCTGTCTGGGACAGTCAGGCACCACGCTGCAGGCTGTGCCCCGCGCACAGCGGCCCTGGGTGGGAGCGCAGTGGCAGAGCCATCGGCAAGAGCGGGCATGGCCGTAAAAGGGAAAGGCAAAGGATTCAGTGTTGGGGTTAAAATGGCAGGAAGATGCTGCTGAGCATCATGGAAATACAGTGATGCAAGTCCCAGCTACATACTGTTGCTAAGCCCCGTCTACTGCCTGACCAGCAGCTTAAAAGCAAGTGGCCACGATGGGGAGGGGATGGGCAACGAGGGGACTGAGGTACAAGACTACCCTGTGCCCCCCCCACCTGCAGAGGCTGTGCTGGGACCCACTCTCCCAGAGACTGGGTCTGTAAGGCTACATGCTTCCTGAGCTGGGTTTGGGGCTGAATATTAAGAAAACAGGAATTATTATTATGAACAGGAATGAAGCAGGAGGACCCGTTGCAGCACGCAGGCGGAGGGGCTTCCCTGGGGGAGCCTGTCTGCGGGCTTTGCATGGTTTTATTTCAGCATTCATGGGATCTTTTGGATGCGGAGCAGACAGCTAAATCCAGAGAAATACACTTGGTATGTTTTCTCTTTCCTTCCAGCTACAAAAGATGAAAGAGAAGAAAGGGCTTTATCCAGACAAGAGCGTCTACACCCAACAGATCGGTCCTGGCTTCTGTTTCGGGGCGTTAGCACTGATGCTGAGGTTCTTCTTTGAGGTACCTGTTTTGCACACTCAATCACCCTGACTTTACAAGGTGTAAAGAACATTACCAAGATAGGAGACCTCCACCTTCGCACCGCTTGGCTGCATCCAGCCTTGGACAAAACCCAGCTCAGCTGTGGGTCCCTGGGGTTGGCATGCCAGGGTCTGGTGGCAGGGACGAAGGTCCCTTCCTGCTTGTCCCCATCCCAGCCCCTGGCCCATTAGCTGTGGCATGGGCAGGGACAAATGCAACAGCAAGTGACACACAGGGTGATGTTCGCTCTATTTTTCCCCCGTTTAAGTGAGTCACAAGGACCTAGGCCATGCTTTCTGCAGCTGTACGTGGTCCTTAAAATGGCTTTATCAAATGCAAGCAGGGTTTTTTTGGAAACTGGGCATGGGTGACTTAAGGACACCTCGCAGAGCCACGGCAGGGACTGGATATGACCCAGGCATGGCTGGATCCAAAGCTGGCTCACGCCGAAGAAAAGACTCTCAGTTGACTCCCAGGGGCACTCGATCTCATGTTTATAACCTTTTGCTCTCGCCGCTGGCCAGTCCGCCTGTCCTGTGCAAAAGGGTCTGTCTGTCCCGTGCGGGGAAGGCGATAACCCCCTGACACAGCTGCCGGTCGCGCCTGTGCTCAGCCCCACCGTTACGGCTGCTCTGTGCATTGGGAGCTGCTAGATACAACCTCACAGTCATCCCCAAGGATTATTTTTCAAAGCATTTAGTAATTGCAAATTCTAGCAGAACATAAAAATGTCACTTAGCAGAAACCACCTCCCCCCGCGCCCCGGCCTCGCCGCCGCGTCCTTTGCGGGGTAATGAAACACTTCATTCAAGAATTGGGAAATGTGCAAATTGGAACGTGTTAAATCCACTTTGCTTTTTCTTTTTAAGGCTGGAAATCCTTTCTTCTTTGACAGCAAAAGGAGGCAGAAGGCTCAGGAATTATTTTTTTTTTTTTATTTCTTTCCTTTTGGCTACTTGCGGAAACCTAATGTTTTGTACCTAATGCGGAGGCTGCCCAGCACCGCTGCTCCCGCAGCCCTGGCAGGTCTTGCTAACGTTCTCCCCGCTTGCAGGAGTGGGATTACACCTACGTGCACAGCTTCTACCACTGCGCCTTGGCCATGGCCTTCGTGCTGCTGCTGCCCAAGGAGAACAAGAAGGCCGGGAGCGCCGGGACCCCTGCCAGGCTGGACTGCTCCACGCTCTGCTGCTGCGTCTGAGCCGCCTCGGCCAGCCGGGCACTTGCTTCTCTGCTCCTGGGGCGATGGAGGGGTGCAAGCAAAAGCAAAACAACCTGCCCGCTGCATTTTCCTCTGGGATCACCAGCATCTTTTCCCACCAGCGATGTGCACAGCCCGGGATTTTCTTCCCAGGAAAGTCTTCACCTTTCCGCCATCAGCCCTAGCAGAGGCTGTGCTTCCAGTGTGCTACAAACCCTTACTTCTCCCTGGAGAAGCACTTGTCTGGGCTGTGACCCTGTCCCCTGTCCCAGGAGACCTTTGCACTCTTGGGCTATGTCACTACCCAGACTGTCCCTTGCACTGGGCTGGAGGGACCCAAGTTGTCCCCTCTATGCAGGTTTACCTAGCCTGGGCACATGGGGTTTCATTTGTGACGCCAAATTAACAGAACCTGTATTTTTGTGAGATATTTACTATTTTATTTATGCATTTTCTTGATGTAAATAATATATACTAACAAAGACTTTGCAAGTGTACCATGCCAGCATCTCTTAAGCGGCTCAAGAAACTTTCCAGTTCAGCTTTGCTCAGTCGAGGGCAGATGCCAGCCCCAAAGTAGAGCTCCAGGCACAGCCACCCCCTCCCCTGCCCACAGACCCCCTGGCCCGGAGGGAGCTGCAACATTGGGCACTTTGTCCTTGCAGACCTGCCCGGGCAGCACAGGCAGCAGGTGCCCATGCAGAGCGCCTCATTAGTATGGAAAGTACATGGAAAATTAGAGGCAGAGAAAAGAAGCTCCTGGAGGGAGGGGGAGGGCTGTAAGCCTATAACATCTCCTCTAACAGACTATTTACTATAGCAGAAGTGTATGATTTATTTAGACTGTCTGGGAAAAACGCCAAGACTATATGTCATGGACAATTAGAGCAGTATTGATATACAGTGATGTCCACAGAAAGCCCACATTAAGCCTGGGTTCCTTTGGAAGAGAAATCCACCCCGGTCATTCATCAGAGCAACTTCCTCCGAAGGGGCAACAACCAAAACTGAATGAGCTTCCAACAAAAATATAAATGAATTATGAACCCCCAAGCATCCAAGAGTCCCTGGCAAGCGGTGGCACAGCCGACACAGCTGCAGGCCGAGGCAGCACTAGCAAAGAATTTTCAAAGGGTTCACTAGCACCTAAACCAACACAGCACGCCAGGTCTTTTTCAGCATTCAGCCCCTGGGATGTTTTGCAAGGTGCTCTGAGGGTTTATGTGCACCACCTTCCCCACCACTGCACGCTGCTGGAGTACTTTGCCACGTAGAGGACTGCTCAGGGCTCCCCCAAAAAACAGTCCCACGTGCTCTGACTCCTAATGCAGAGCTGAGTGCGAGGAGCACCTTGGCTTTGTGTGCAAGAGCTGTCCCCAAGAGTGCGTAGCCGCTTCCCGGGGGGGTCACCCACCTGGGAGTCCACGCTGGCTCTCGCTGAGCCACCCCGAGCACATCTCTGGGTGTGTGTTACCCCCCCCCCCCGCAAATACTCAACGCTGATCCTCCCCAGGAGCCTGACCAGCAGCGCCAGCAACCTCCATCCCTCCGCAAACCCTTTGCTACTTGCTGCAGCCGCTGATCAGAAGCACCCTGACCCCACCTCCCACCCCCCCACCAGCTCATTTTGTGACTGTTTGGCCCCTCTTGGGCTGCGGTGACACGCGTAACCCTGCAGCAAACCCCGCCGGTTCATGGACAGCGTGGGCATGGGGAGAGCCTTGTGTGGGTAAAGCGCTGGGGGGATTGGCGCTGGGTAACTGCAATGCCGTACCCTGGCTGAGCTGGAGGGAAAAAAGGTTGGCAAACCCCATGCAAACAAGGAGGGCTCGTTAGCTAAGGCCCAGCTGAGTAAATGAAAGCTCCTGCTCCCACCTGCCATGTGTTCAGGTGTTGCACCAAAAAAAAAAAAAAAAAAAAAAATTCCAATCCCAAAATGCGTAGTGCATACAATAAAATCCCAAGCATGGTTTCCTTTTTCCCTGCTCCCTCCCTGCTGATGCTCCAGGGCGCTGCTCTGACTGTGCAAACTGTCCATCCCTTTGCACCCCGGTGCAGCACCAGCACCCACCCTCGGGGCCAAAACGCAGCCGGGCACCTCCACAGGGTCCCTGACACCGCATCAGCCCCGCGCTGGCGGCAGCACCGGGCACCCCGACACCCGGGAGGAAGGTGCACGGGCCAAATTCACTATCACCCCGGCAGGATATCCCCTGCAATACAAATGCAAGGAAATATTATAAACATTTACAGCAACGTAGACAAAACAGTCTCTTGTAACCTTTTAGCGCTGCCGAGAGCTTTGCCTGTAAGAGCTCTTGAGCCCCTGCCAAAAATTCTTGCTGTTTTCATAAGAGTAGGTGTTTTCGTCTAAGGTGCAGTCTGAGTGCTGTGACCTTTGTCATGTCTGCTACTGAAATTTCCTGCTTCTCTGTTATTCTCTTCTTTGGTAAGACGATATGAAACCCAAAACTTTTATTGCCCCTTTTAAAGCGTCTTTATAGCTCCCCGTCTACTTCATATACTGTCTTATTCTCGAACGCTGGGATATTACTTATGGGATCCGGACTTGATGCTGCAAAAGGCATTTGGGTTTCACGAAGCCCAAACCGCCTGGGCTTTTTTTAAGATCAGCCGGGGGGGGAATAAAAAAAAAGAAAGAAAAAAGGAAAAAAAAAGGAATGAGAGGGGAGGGACCAGGCTTTCCACTCCGGAGGCATCAGCATCTGCTACCAGCGCGGTGGCAGAGAGCAGCAAGAAGGGCAGGCGGGAGCCTGCCAGCTTCCCTCCTGCTCTGCAATGCCTCCCCAGGCACAAAATCCCATTTGCTTTGTGTCTGGGCCTGCGTGGGGTGCCGGCTGGCCCCGTGGGGACAGCATCGCATGGCCCCTCTTCCCACACCTCCATCCCCTGCTAGCTCTGCCCCGGGGCCGACGGCTCAGATGTGGCCGGACACCGCAGCCGGTGCCAAATCCGTTGTGCAGCAGCTGGGGCACATCTGCCCTGGAGCTGGCACTGGGGGAGGCCAGCCCTGCCGGGGGGGGGGGGGGGGGCTCCCGCACACCCCCCCATTTCTCCGCTCAGTTTCGGCATCGGGACAGACCACATGAAGGATGTGCGTCCCCAGGCGGGGGCTGTCGCAAAGCCCCAAGAGCCAGGCGCCGGTGCCGAGGCTTCGTGCTCCCGTCTCACCCCTCGGGCTGCGGGACGTCGCCTCTGCCGCATGTGGGGACCGCGGTGGTGGGGATCCCCTGGGACCTTGCTCACCTCTGCGCGCTCCCCAGCATCCCCACTGCGGGAGGAGCAGGGACCCGGCGTGCTGGAGGGGACGGGGAGATCCTGCCGGGGAGCTTGCAGCAGGCACAGGGCCGGCGGGCAGCAATGGGGTGGAACTGTCCCCTCCAGGGGACGCATGTTCCCCCACACTCACCTACGGCAGGGCCGGGACAAGAGGGAAATTAGGACCTACTCCTGCTCGAGGGGAGACTTTCAGAGATGTCTAGTCAGGCTCGGTGCCAGCTAATCTTCCAGGCAAACTTTATCCAGATCCCTTTGGCTGCAGAAAGCGAAAAACTAGCCAGACCAAAACATAAAAGCCTGGTTTCTGCTGCCAGCTGCATGGGGCACTCCAGAAAATGCCTTATCACCATGTGAGTTTGAACGACCGCTTCAGGTTTTTTTTCCACGTGCTGTTCTTCCCTCCTCATCCTCGCACCGCCGTTCCTCCGTGCACGTTCAAGTTGTGAGCCAGCCGGCCAGCCGCCAGCCTTGCCAGGTTAACTCACAGACCGTGGGGCCAAGATTTTCCTTCTAGCCATGTTTATGCCCTTTAGGCCACGGCGATGTTATCCCACTTCAGAAAGTGCTTTCGCTCCATCCTGAGGCCCATGCAGCTCATCGAGAGCGGTGATGGACAACCCAAGGAGATGCATCCACCAGGATTTCCAGAGAAGTCCTGCCTCCTCCTTGGGAGACCAAAGAAACCTGATTCCCCTGAAAATTCAAGAGTGGTGATTTCTTGTACAGCTAGGGGCAGGAGCTCTCTGGGGAGCCCCAGGGAGAGGTCTTGCCCTGGGATCCTCCATCACCCCCCAGTTCTGATGTTCAGGAGAAGTCTGTGCCCTGTAAGAGGGATAAACCAGGTCTGCAGGGGTAAAGGGGGGTCACCACCCATGTCCTACACAGGCCCGGGGCTCCACAACCCTGGAACACGGTATAGATGCACTATGAGAAATCAGCCCCATCTGTCAGTCTGGAAAAAAGGGGAGATGGAGCAACTGAAGCACCTATCTGGGACCACTTGGTGACTTCTCAGTTTCGCTCCAGCTATCCCAGCCCCAATGCCCATCTTTTTTCTGGTGCAAAAAAGGTTTCCTGCACTTCAGAGGAGTTGGGGGGCACCCAGGAAGAGCAGGGTGGGATTTGCCGTGGCTGGTGCTGCTCTGCAGAAATAACACCTTTCTGCAGCAGCGCAGGGTGGAGTTAGAGCAGATGCAACCACGGGGGTCAGCAAAGTGGTACCTCCTGCATGAGTGCAGAGCAGCCTAACCCAGCACCAACAAGAGAAAAATAATAAAAAAAAAATCAATGCATCAGCGTTTTTCTTAAAACAAATACCACGCAACATCCCAGCAGGTTTCTCTTCTCCTCCTCTTTCCTCTCAGCCTTTCAGCAAGACTTCCAACCAAACTTTCCAGCCCAGTTGGTGCGGGCAGGGCAGCCCCATCCTGGTGCT
Organism: Tyto alba; assembly: GCF_018691265.1. Classification (NCBI taxonomy): domain Eukaryota; kingdom Metazoa; phylum Chordata; class Aves; order Strigiformes; family Tytonidae; genus Tyto; species Tyto alba. Next base: position 4,740,314 of record NW_024881273.1, read on the forward strand.
GCTCGGCAGTGCCGGGGGTATTTTCAGGGCATGGAGGAGCTCGACTGTGGCACCGCAGGCAGGCTGAGCTGCTCAGCTCCCCGGGGGGGGGTCGGGCAGGGAGCCCCTTGCACACTCGCAGGTGTCCGCTCCCCCCCGGCAGCACCGGAGATGGATGCGGATGGTGGACTTGACCCAAGCGACCAAAGCCCAGCACCGAGTCCCTGACCTGGGGATGGGCAGATGCAAAGCAGCCGGGCTCGCTCGGCTCTTGCGGGGACGCTTTCACAGCTGCAAAAACCCGCTCCAGGTCCAGGTTCGGAGCCTCCAGCCTCCCCACTCCTCCGGCGGAGCGGTCCCAGGGAGCGGCGGTCCAAGGTTTTTGGTTTAGGCCAATCTCCCAGAAATTCTGTCATCATGCAGTGCATCACGCACACTCCCGGATCCGCATTACACAGAGGATGGCCCCGGTCCAACGCCTCTTAAAGTCAGTGGAAAAACCCTCCCTCGCTACAATGGGAGCTGGCTCGGGCCGTATACGATCTGACAGATACCATGGAGCGAGAGAAGTTGTTTTAATCTGGGAATATCTTGTGGCCCCAGAGCTTCTTCTGGAGACGGACAGGGCAGCGTGTCTGCAGAGCGGGTGCTGGTAAGAAGAATTCCCAACCTTACAACAGCTTTTCAATGAGCATTTAACGAACCATCGTTATCTGATCCATGTGCTCTGAAATGCAGGGGAACTGCTCAGGTTTCCAACTGCACACATCATCTGATGCTCATAAAACAAGCTGATGTGTCTGGGAAGCCCCAGACCCAAAGAAACATCATTTCAATGGGGAAAAAAGTCCATAATGCTTTAAAAAACACCCGCAGGGACAGACAGGGATGGTGGCTGCTGTCCCCTGCTTACCTGTGGTTTTCCGGCAAAGCAAACGTTTACTGATAAAACTCACAAGCTCCTTATAAAGGCAGGATCTGTTTTGCCTATAAAAGGGAAGGTTTGGGGGAAGTTTTACATGTGTCTCTCCTTTCTTTCTGTGTCTTTATTTGCATTTTCATTTTCACAGTAGTTGAGCTAATCTGAATGGAGCAGAAGCAAGGGTCCAGGTTATAACCAAAGTATCAGGTAGCACCTTCACATCTGGAAGGGATTTTGACACAAGTTCTCCCAGACTGTTACAGACAGTTTAAAAGCAAAATCTGATAAATAGCAAATGTTTAACAAGTCAATAGGAAGCTGCATTTGCAAGAACATGTGGCTTTAACCGGTCTAGCACCGCCACATTGCCAAGGCCCTTCAAACGCATACACACACGTACCTGCAGCATGCGGCGAGGGTTCGCCGTGGCTCTGCCTGCTCCTGGTCTCAGTTACAGAGGGAAGGATTAAAGACAGATGTGTCTTTGCATGTCCAGACATGTCCAACAGCCTGCTTCAACGCCCAAGAAGGTCCTGAGCCTCCCTGCTTTGGCGTTAAGGGGCTTGCTTCTCCTTCCTTGCCTAAAACAAGTCCCCTTCGTTTTCTGTATGCCCCCTAACCTCACATTTAAGGTGGGAAGAGATTAAATGGAGCTGAATAGCTCAGGGAAGTGCCACAGAGCCCGTCCCTGAAAGTTTGCCTGCACACCAGACACGCTGGCCCCCAGCACAGGATTTTCGGGGGCTGCACTGGCCAGTGAAGACCAACTCAGAGCTCTGCACTGAGGGTCAGAAGTATGCAAGGTCTCACCCCAATTTTGCCCAGACTGGGGTCCATCAGAGCCCCAACCCAAAAGCCAGAGGTGTTTCCACCTTTGAAAAAAATGTGCCATCCCTTGGGAGCCGTGGCCTCCTCGGGCAGAGGCCGATGGCCACCCGGACAATGCCCTCCTGAGGAAAAGTGCCGCAGCAAGCAAAGCATCCCGACACAAAAGCTCCTGCAGTGTTGCAACCCTGCCTGGTTTGGTGAGACTTCATACCAATAAACAAATGACTACCCAAGATGTGGAAAAAGGCATTAAAATAGAGAGAATTATGCAAGGAGAGGGGAGCAGAGGGGGGAGACAGAGGAATAAGAAGTGACCAGGAAAACCACCAGAAACCCTCTGGGATGCCTGCCTATATTTAAAGATAATGTGTCCAGTCATCTTGCCAAGTCCCACTCGTTTGGAGCTGGGCTCATGTTTTGGATTAATTTTAAAGCAGTTCCTAAAGCATCTCACTCGTGCAAGGAAGAATTTTTGCCTCCTTGGCCAAGGTGACCTTTTAAAAAAATCTCACTCATTATTTTTCAACCTCTCACTCATTTAAAATTGTCATCGCCTGGGAGCTGCAAGCCATTTGGTGCAGACAATACTTTTTCTGGTCCTCACCAGCCCTGTGGCCTCAGAGCATCCTGGACTGGGTCTGGGTGTGAGAATGTGGGGCTGGGGGACAGGGGACCTTTCCCTGCAAATCAGGACCCTTCTCCTCTCCTGTCAGCATCATCCCACCAAGTGCTGAGAGCAGAAATTCCCCATTCTGGATACATGAGCCTCTCTAGGCACCCCACCACGGGCTGGTTGAAAGTTTTCCACAGAAACTAGTCTTCCACAGAAAGGCAGTTTTTTTTTTTTTGAAACTAAAATATCGTGTGGACGGATGCATATGCCCTCCAGACCAGTGCCTTTGTTCAAGGAAGGGAAAAGTAAACTGCAAATATTACCCCCCAAACCGTGTCTTTTCCATTTCACCTGGGTTTTTCTGCTCAGCTCTTTGCTCAGAGCCACCCCAGAAGGAGCCACCTCAAGATGTGCTGCAGTTGCTCAGTCTCCACGGGGAGGATGCATTCAAGAGGTGTCACCCCCAAGTCCCCCCAGCTCCCAGCCACAACAGGGAGAGGTTTTGAACAGAAATGTGAGAGCGGTTGCTCCCAGAAACGCCACCCAGCCCACCTTCTCGCCCAGGCATCTGCAGCATCCTAATCACCTCGGAATCCAAAGCACGTCCATGGCAGGCCCGTCAGATGCTTCCCATTTAGCTTAAACGTTTGCAAAATGCTCAGCCACTGACTCACTGCAGGGCCCGGGGAGAGCCGGCACGCCGGCGGTGCTCAGCTGCCCTCACCGCACCACGGCAGGATCGTGTCCACCGCCCCGGCAGGGCATTTGGGAAAAAAAAAAAAAAAAAAAAAGATGGGATTTTTCAAAGCCAAGCATCTCTTGGTACTTTGCACCTCTCCCCGCATATCCAGGCTGCTACTGGCGAGCGAGCAGGATGTGGGACATGGAAGTTGCTATTTTTTTGTTGATGATCCCAAATGCAATGCTGGGGTTTTAAGGGAATGATCAGAGCAGTTGAGGAGAAAAGCATTGTCTGAGAGGAACTGGGAAGGGATGGCCACAGGGGCAGCATGGCAGTGAAATGTGGGGCTGCAGAAGGTGCAGAGCCCCTTGGCCCTGGCACCAGTGTTACGGGGAACCCAGGGGTTGCGGTTGGTCGGGAGCCACTCGAGATGCAAGAGGTCCATCACTGTTTGGGCTTTTGGGAGCATAACAGGTAGGGCCAGATACTTTCTTTCCTTTGTACCTCATGCCCTAAAGATCCAGTGGTAATACTGAGCGATAGCAGCAATCAGAAAGTAGCCCTTTGGCTGGAAAAAAATAAATCACAAGATCTCATTGCTCCCCAGGTCCAAAGGTGCCAGACGCAGCACGAGGACATCCTTCCCACAGCAGCTTTGGTACATTAGTATCCAGCCCCAGGGGAACCACGACATGCAGAGGCAGCCACAAAAATGAGACAGACATTTAGGGTTTCGGTTAAGCAAATTTCCTTCAACCAGCAAGAAAAGTTCAGCCTGGGTTTGGCTGGATTTGGAAGATGAAGGTTTTGGGCAGCTCCATGGCTTTATTTAAACCAGTTCAACCAGCCATCGCATAACCTCATCCCACGAGGGGAACGTAGAAACTCAAGGTGCCTCTTGTGCAATAGATGCTGCTCTCTACCCAAGCAGGTCTGGGATAGTGCTCAGAGTTTTGCTCCATCTCTGTCCAGGCTAAAGGAAAGACCACACACAAAATGGTTTCAGGATGCCAGCAGCTGTGCACAAAGCATTTGGTTTACATTAATTATGTCTGGACAAAAAAAATTAAAAAAAAAAAAAACGGGGAGAGAAAAGGAGAGCAAGCAAGCTGAGAAGACAGGAGGGATGGAGGTAGGCCTCTGCATTGTCCTGGTGAGATCTGCTCAGATCCCAAACATAGATTGCACCACATGCTGTGTGTCTTAACACCTCCTGCCCTGAACGGCTTCTGCCACCCAGAGCCGCGCAGCCCTGCCCTGTGCAGCACCTGTAAATGCCTTGGAACGCGAGGCACAAACACAGCCCACGGTGCTCTCAAAGACCCTGGTGGGACCTTTCCTCCAAGTTTCGCTCTCCGCTCTGCTTCTTTCTTTCTCCTTTTCTGAGCAGAAATGGTCCCGAGAAAGACTGGGGAATGTAAAGCAAATTTTGCTGCTGTCAGAGGGTGAGATGCTGGCGGTTACTGGAAAGGGAAGCTGCATATGAGAAGGGAGAGTAAATAAAATGGAGAGGAGGCAGATGGTAAGCGAAGTCACTAAAACTAGAAAAGCCCCCTTCATCTCTCAGTAGTGCAGAAACTCCAGTGGTGGGTGAGCGAAATCCTTCACCATGTCCTCTCTGGCGAACGCTGTGAGCAGTGGGGACACTTCCAGGGCCAGGGACTGCCACCCCCCAGGCTGTCAGCCCCCCATCCCCTCCCCAAGGGCAAGAGGAGCCTGGCGAGGTGTGGGCTCACCCTGCCTTGCCTTGGGCAGCCAGCAAAGAGACTGGACCGATTTGATCTCCACAAAGCAAAGACCCACTTGCTGCGGGTCCACCATGCTGTTCATGGGAAGGGGGGAGAGTGGTTTCCACCTTGGATCGTACACTGGGCTACACCAGCATCACCCCACCGGCCCAGCTCCAGGCTCACCAGTATGCAGAGGGTGGGACATCCAGCCCCGAGCCCCCGATAGCAAAAACCTGCCTGCAGGGACTGGGGTGAGTGACCACGATGGGCTGCCTATGACCTCCAGCAGCTGCACCCCTGCTATGCCTTGCACATCTCCTGCAAGCTGCGCATCTGCAGGCGGCACATCTCCTGCAAGCTGCACATCTGCAGGCGGCACATCTGCCTGCGGCACATCCCCGGGGCTCTGCATGCCCACTAGCACGAGGGCTGCAGCAGTCTCTGACCAAGGGCCTTGCTGTGCCAGGAGCTGCACAAATCCTAAATACATTCCCGCCTCCCAAGGGCCATCAGTGTGCAGAGGCCCAGCCAGGCTCTGCTCCAAAACAGGCGATGAGGACTGTCAGGTCGCAGCATCGCCAGGCACGGTCAGCTGGCAAGAGTTGTGCCACCACATCTCCTGCAGCCGGCTGTCCCGTGGGGGCACAGTGGTCAACCCCCCCCCCCACCAGCAGCGTCTGCCCCGTCCCAACCCGGCCAAAACCCGCTCCTCTCCCGGGCAGCCTCGCTGCATAATGAACTTTTGCGTTGCAGCAGCACCGTCTCCGCTCGGCGGCTCGGGGGGCCCAGCCTGCGCACGCCAGAAGCTGGACTGACCCATGTCAGAGGTGATTAATTTATCAGGCTTTTGGCACCCACCTCTCCCCGCCAGAAAAACAATATCCCAAATTCCAGGCCCTCCCGCCCAGCAGATGTGTCTGCGGCGAGGGCGACCGTTCCAGCCCGTCTCGCAGAAGCTGCCGCAGGGACGCAGCACCCGGGGCTCCCGCGCCGCCGGCCGCCTTCCCCATCCCCGCCGCGCCTCTGCAGGAAAACCTCCCCAGGGAGCAAAACCCCGGGGCTTTGCGTCGGGCTGCAGGCCCGCTGGGTCTGGCCTCTCGCCCTGCGTAGGTGCCCGTGCTGCCGAGCCACGGAGAAAAACAGGGATGGCTGAGCAGCCGGGGAAGGTGGTGGGGGCCAGGGTGTTGCCCCGCTGAGCCCGGGTGTCCCGGGGAGGAGTGGCACCATCCTGCCCCAGTGCTCAGCAGCCCATGGAACTGCCTGGCATCAGGGAGCGTGTCTGGGTTTGAAACAAGCCGGCACTAAGGCCTGATTAAACTGGCATTAATCTGTATCATCAGGGAAACACATCATGCCTTTAAAGGACAGATTAACAAAGTTGTTATCCTTAGCAGAGAGGGTCAGGGAATAGGGATGGGGCACAGCATCGCTGCAAATGCTAGCCAAGCCCTGCAGCTCACCCTCCCCGCCTCTATCAAGGGTTTAAAGCGAGAAACTGAGAGGGCAGTGACAGCATTCAGATGCTGCAGAGCACTTGGATGTCAGGTGGCCAAGAAAGAGGAGAGTTTTTTCTTCCTCTCCCCCTGCCCTGCCACCTCCTCCCTGGGTTTCGGAGGAGGGATGGGAGCCCATTGGAGCGCAGGACCAGCCAGCCCCTCTGCATCCCAGCACTGGCCACAGGCAGACCTGCTGCCCGGCTGAGGTCTGAGCTCACCCTGACATCAGGGTGAGGGGTGGAGGGGGGGACACGGGCAAACAGCCTCTTATTTATTCCAAAAGGTCACAAGCGCCTTGGAAGAGGCTGGAGCTGGATCCCCGCGGTCCAGAGGAGGCCAGCGTCTCCTTGAAGGAGAAGTTTCACAATTCATCTCATTTGTTCACTGTGGCATTTTCATCACGGTAGTTCGACTTATGCAATTACATAAAAAACATCTAATGAAATCTCGGTGACACAAAACATGAACGTTTATATTGGCCTCCCCGTGCTGTGGAGTTGATCTTGGCCGGGACGTCCAGACAGACATTCTGCATTCTTCAGAGATTAAGCACTGAAACGCTCCGGAGAAACCCAGCTGCCCGCTCCCCCTGCAGCCGCGCCGCTAATTCCAACCACATGCTCGCCGGCCGGGGAGGAGGAACACGTACCTTACACACACACACACACACACACACGGGTACCACCGGGGACCCAGCCCAGCACCCCCCCCCAGCAGCATCCCCATCACCATGAGTACTCACGGGGCTCCGTAAATAAATACATGCACAGCAAGCGTGGCAGCTTGGTGGATACGGTGTTAAGTGTAAATAAGGTATCGCAGCAGAATTGTTAATAAATAAGAGGAACAATGAGTAATCTCGAGTCAGGGCTGGAGCCCCCCGAGGCTGGGGTGATGCCACGCTGCCTGTGCAGCACCTCGCCAGTGCTCCCGGTTTGTCAGCCTGTGAGATGTCATGCCCCAGTCAAAATCGATGAGCCTGGGAGGCTCTAGGCAATGAAATTGGTTCCCACCTCCCCACTTTTAAAAATCCTTCTGTCTCCCATTAAAAATCAGGCTGATCACTGAAAAAATTAAAAAGAAGGGGAGGGTGAGGCGCGAAGGGCAGGGACTTTGTCCTCAACAAGCGTATGGGGAGCCAGGTAAGGAACCACAGTCCTTCCAGAGGTGGGGATGGGGACAAGGGGAGCGGACACCCCGTCCTGATGCTGCCCACATCACCCGTGCGTGGGTTTCAGGCACGTCAGCGTGCCCCAGACCTTCATCCACGTGCCACTGTCATGGGTGGCTGCAGCGTAGACAAGCCGAGCCACCTTGCTGCCACTGGCCAGGGCGCATCCCACCGCCCATCCCTGCTCCCCTCACAGCCAGTCCTGTGTTTTAAGACCCAGAGCAGTGACTCCGCTCCAAATCCCCATCCCAGCGCTGTCTGGAAAGGCACCTGTCGTGCCGGGTGACACCCAGGTGGCACCACCAAAGCAAAAGCCACCGCAGTGTTGTGTGCACCAGCTGGCTGAAAACCCCGTGCAAGACATTGCTGGCATCATGGGGCAAAGAGGGGCAAATCCCAGCCAGTGCTAGCTCACGCAACTGGTGATTTCTCCAAATACGGGTCAGTTTGGGGACAGGGACCAGCACCAGCTCATGGGCTGGATGTAGCTGCTGGGATCCTGCCCCGCACCCCTGGCTGCAGCTGGAGCTTTTGAAAAGCCCCAAACTACCTCGCTGGTGAGGACAGGGGGTCTGGCGTGCAAAACCCACCGGGGGACCCACCAGCCCCAACCGCCCCCGGTCCCCTCAGCGGTGCCCTGGTTTTAAGGGCGGAACATTTCTGACATCCTACAAACCATCAGCAAAACAAGATGTCAGGGCTGTAACTGCGGCTGGCGTCGATTCTGCCGGGGCGTGGGAGGGATCCAGGAATAACAAGGGGGAGTTCAGCGAGCGGCGGCCCCCTCTCTCGGGTTGCAGCCGGGGCTCCGGCCCCGCGGGCGCATCGGCCAGCTGCCCGTACGGGATGTCTGCAAAGGCTCGGGCTTTATCGCCTTGCACGGAAGGAGGAGGAAAGACAGGGAGGAGGGGGGAGAGAGAAAGAGAGAGAGAGAGAGAGGAAAAATAGCCCCTTATTCCACTTTCATCAAGGAAGCATCCAGCCATCCAAAAAATTTAATGTCACATTTTAGCAAGAAAAACAGCTGTTGTGGTACTTTCAGGCCCAGCATATTTTGGCCAGGGCTGCATGTTGTGGATATTGGCTGAGTCAAGGTTAGCTGTTAAAAGGCAGAAATTCTAGACCCATACGAAGAAACATCGCGTTCCTTTATATTCAGATAATATTTACTCCCAGGCCTGTTTTGTTTTGTTTTCTTCTCTCTCCTGGAGGGGGGCCCTGCCCTGGGGCTGCGGCTGCCCTTGGCAGCGCTGCTCTGCGGGCAGGGGGGCGGCTGCACCCAGGTAGTTTGGGGGTGATGGAAGCAACGGGAAAAACAGGGGAGGCTCCACCTGGCACCCCTGATTTGAGGTTCACCCTCCAATTTTCAGCTCTGCCTGGCTTTGAGCCATGCCTTGTGCACAGGGAGGGGTAGCAAGGCAGGAGCCAGGGGGGTGCTGCCTGGTGGGAGGTGATGGGTCCATCCCAGCAGCACAGACGCTGTGGGGGGGGTCAGTCGCTTCCCCCCCGGTGCCGCAGGGAGGATGGGGACACACAAGGTGCTCGCTGGTCTCATGGCACAGCACCAACATGCCTTCTGCCATTCAGACTGGGTCCGGCTTTTATTCCCCGCAAGGGATAAAGATGCCAACAAATCTGTGGCGGGAAAAGCAGGAGAAGGGGGAGCGAGCTTCTGTGCCATCAATCCCACCCCCCGCCCCAGGAGGGGCAGCTCTACCCCATCTAAGGTGCCAACACACCTACAAAACCCCCACAATATTAACCCCACAAAAATTAAGTGCAATTTTCATATGGTGTTTTGCAGCCTTATCTTTTCATAACTTTGTTCTGTTAGAGCATATCTATGTTTTTGAAGTTATCGCCCATTTAAACACCTGTATCTAACACTGGTCCCCAAACCAGCCATGCCCAATCTGCCGCTCTCCGGATGGATCAGTCCCCTCAGAAATAATTCTGTGCGACGGCTCCTTCCAGCTCCCACCTGAGCTGAGCCCTGAGAGCAAACAGACCTCCTGGGTCTGGAAAGGTGGGACAAGGGGGTGCATTTATACTGCATGGAATTGAACCCCCCCCCAAAACCCCTCCAAAAGTGGACACAGAGCCCCCCGGGCTCTACAGCCCTGCACCCAGCGCGATGCCACCCAGACTGTAAATGACTCATCTTCTCGTAAAGCTGGTTTGCTAAGGAAGAAAGAAAAGCCCTTGCCCTGAAACAATTCCTCTGAGCTTGCCAAGCTCGGCGGGAGCAATCCACGCTGTCTCTCTGCTTCTCCGGAGTGTCCAGCACCAGCGTCCCCCCACCGTGGTGCCACCCCCGGAGCCCCGTCGGAGCTGAATCCCCCCAACACCCCCAAAGTGCCGGGGCTTTCCTCCCCACCTCCTGCCCAGCGCCATGTCTTACCAAATACGGAGCCACCAAACACAACCCTGCATATTTCACTAACCTCAGACGCTTGGATAGGGAAGGCTGCGGATGAAAAAAAAAAAAGGGGGGAAAAATAGGAAAAGAAAAAAGTCCAAGGTGGAACCACAATGTTTATAAAATGGGTCACTGAATTATACATAAAAATATTTTCCTTGTGGATGCAATTACTTCCTGGACTTGTTATTCCACAGATGCTTAAGTTCGCCTCAAGCAACTCCAATAAATGCTTTACAGTCTGCTAGATCAACAGTAGCAGCGCTGGAGCGAATTGAGCAGCGCTGTTTCAAATTTGTCAGAAAACCACACAGTGTTTTCATGCGCACGTTTTAGAAACCCAAACAAAATGATTCCCAACCGTCGTGCTCCCTTTCCTTAACACTTTTAATGGGTTTCACATGAGCTCCTCCAGACGTGGGCAGAGCCCCATGGGCTCGGGACACCCGGGCAAGTGCTCCCCAAAAGCTGGGGAGCCCCTGGGAGGAGACGGGGACCAAGCAGGGGCAGCACCTCCCATTTCTCTGCCATATAAACTCTGTGCCTTCTCGCTCCCCAGTTTTCCCATCTCATCCTCCAGCAAGGTCTGGCTCACCCGTTATGTACCCGGGGGGCAGTGGGATGGATAACCAGCTCACGAGGCTTTCCCAGGGGAAATGAATTTTGGGAGCGAGGGGTCAGGGCTGCCCTTACCTGCTGTGGCAGCTGCAGGTGGGTGAGGGAGAGTTCAGGGGCTGGGGGGGACACATGCCATGTGGGGTTTAAAAGTGCAATGAAAAAAACCCAGAGGAGCTGCAGCAAAGCCGGTGGGAAGGGAAAGGAGCTGAGACAGTGGCCAGCCACTTCCCAGCATGGGCACAGGGACGTGTATTTGTTTTTTTTTTCTCCTCTATCCAGTCAACCATTTTCACAAAACTCAGAGAAATTCAAGGCCATGGAGATGAGTAAAGATTTTTTTTTTAATGCACGTAGGGCTTGGCCCAAAGGCTCCTGAATGAAATCTGGGTCCATTTGGTGCATCTTGATCTTCAAAAACCTCAAAGCTCCTTTCATTTAAGAGCAATTGGAAGTATTTAGTGCTGCTTTCAATGACCTTGAATGGGAAAGCAAGTGAGGGCTGGGGTGTTGGGGGACACCCCAGGATCACGGGGCAGAGTGCTGTTATGCCAATAAAATAAATTAATATCTGCCCAGGAATACTCAAGATTCACTCCAGGACTAACAGGTGGCTGTAACAAGATTATCCAATTAACAGATCACCAGCAGAGGAGAAATATGCTTTCAGGTCTCCTGCCTTCAATCCAAATTTCATCCACGAGATTTTTCTGTCAGCAGGATAAACAGGTTAAAAGGTGCTGCACAAATGGGCTTCGAAAAAGCTCCTTATTCTCCTGCTTCAAGGACGCAGCTGCCTCCCACTCCCCCTTGTATGGGAATCCCAGGTCACTTTTGCTTTTTAGAGGCCACTGCAGCAATCCTGCCCCTCGCCTGCTCCTCTCTGCCAGCAGCCGGGGATCGATGGCAGCCAGACGCCAGCCTGACCACAGCAGTGTCACAGCCTTGTCCCCATCCCTTATCCCACAGGGTGCAGGCGGCGGCAGACGATGCCCAGTCGGAAAGTCCCACAGGACTCAAGAGAGCATCCTCCTCCTGGGGAAAGGCACCCCACAGGCTGCAATCCCCAAACGCCCAGTCAGGCAAATCATTCATGAGCAATCCCCACCCCACCAGCGGTGGAAAACGCTTTGCCAAAGGGAAGGAGCCAGATTTCCCTCTGCCCTCGCTCCCAGCCCCCGGGGTGGGGACACAGCCGAGCCGCACACGGGGCTGCACGACTGGCACAGCGCTGCCCGCCTCAGAGGTTAAACCAAGGGTCCTGCAGGGAACGGATTGCCATTTTTATTTGGAATTAGGTCCCAGCACATCTTAATTTTCAATTCAACCGCTGCTGAAAAGAAACATAAAATAAAACAAGCGCCGGCAGCGGGGAGGGAGAAGGCAGCACCGGGTCTGCCCATGGTCCCGAATTAGCTGCAAAAAAAAAAAAAAAACCAAAAAAAAAACCCGTTAACATTCCTGTGCTGGCCCCCAGCCAGGGGACGGAGCAATTCAGGAGACGGCGATGCAATCACTGGCAAACACAAGCACGGTCGGCGGGTCCCGGTGCCACAGCCGGTGTGAAAACCCTGGGGAAACGGCTGTGGCCAAGGGTGGGGATGAGCACAGGCCCCGCACCCTGCTCCCAGGGACGGCCCCGAGGTGCTTTTAAATGCCACGAGTGTTTTTCTTCCCAAGGTAGAGCGGCTGGGAAACGCCGCACAAAAGGTGACGTGTACTATGGGGGATTTCACCGTGGCTGGACACCACCTGGCTCCAGGTCCCCAAGCCAGGGGTCAGATCCTGCCCCCAGATGGGAGAGTCACTGTGATTCGGGGGTGATGGGCAGGACAGCGCAGGGGGAAAGTACCCCCTTGGGGGGAGCGCAGCATCCCCCCACAGCATCCCCAGCACCCCACGCCAGCCCTTACCACAAACCTGAACCAACCCAGGTGCCCCCCCCAACTCCTGGGGTCCCACGGGCTCACTGCAAACCCCCCAGCACCCCACTGCAGACCCCCCAGCACCCCACACAGCATCCGCCCAAGCCATCCCTGGCTGCCGGCGCAGTTTAATAACGCTGGTCTGCGCCCTGGTATCCGCCAAAATCCTCCTGATTTTGCCATTTGCTGGGCGCGGGAGGCAGCGTGCCGCGCTCGAGCGCCGGCGAGGGCTCCAATCTGTTCCTCATTAGGAGGGGCAGACAGCCCAGCGCGGGAGTCTGAGCCCTAATCTCCTTTCCAGTTGGTATCCGTCAGCAGATGTACAACAAGTGGTTGGATATTTTAGCGGGCATGTGTGTGACAGAGCCGTTAGCTTTTTTTCCAGCCGGGGCCGGGGAGAAAATGCCGTGGCTCGAGCTGAGGTTTTGCCGGTCGCACGCGGAGCCCGACGGCAGGTCCTGGTGCACCAGCACGGCTGCCAGCTCTGCTCCGGTCCACCGGCGTGGTGGTTTATTTTACCAAGGTCTTTCTTAGAAGAAGTGGTGATGAAGTTAACAGCCTGTGAGCCATAATTGGCTCACATTAAATCAAGGAAATTATATGTTTTGTTTTGCCCTTTTTTTTTAAAAAAAAAAAAAAAAGTCATATTAAACAGGAAAAAAAATACACAGAGCCAAGGAAGGAGCAGGCAGCAGCTCTCAGGAATCTGGGGGGAAGATTTATGTCCCAAGCATAAAGAAATCCAGTCCTTGCCATCAAAGAAAATGCAGCTTCACTTCAAAATACCCAGCAGAAATGTCCCTGGGCAAGGGAAGAGGGATCCAGGTTGTGGCACCGCAACAGGCGCCACTTCAAAGCCTGTCCCAGCAGCCCATGGAGTGCAACTGGACACAACAACAACAACAACAAAAATTTCTTAAAAGAATTCTTCCTGAGGGTTGCTTTATTTATCTCACCACCTCTCAACCAACACAGGGTGTCAAAAACCTTGTTGGTGCCTTAACGTGGCTCTGGACACACAGGGTATTTCAGAAAGGAAACTTCCTTCTGTTTGTTCTTTAAATGCTATTTTTAGTCCCTGTGGCTGCATCCTGGCTGTGAGCTGAGCTGCGTGACGGCAGAACCATCCTCCCAGGGCTGCAGGTCACCTAAGCCATCAGGTCTTGGGGAGGATAACGGCCAGCCCCTAAAGCCTGTCCCGGAGACACCCCCGCAGCCTGGCAGGGCTCAGCTGTATCTCCACGCCGGCAGCCACCGCGGTGCAGCCCTGCGCTCACCCACCTCCACGAGCAACCAGTGCCGCTGCTCCACAGCACCCGAGCCCCCTCCCCACTCGGCACCGAGAGCCGCCGGCGTTTCTCCTGCCTGGAGGCACCCGCATCCCAGCCCCTCCTGCCCAGCCCTGGATTTGGTGGAAAACCGGAGCTGTTTCCCACCCAAAAGCACAGCATCCCCCGGGGATGCTCAGCCCCTCTTTTCACGCAGGATCGCTGCAACCGTACTAACCCAATTCATGTCTCTGCATGAAGATAACCGCATCATCCGAGCGAGGCAAGACACAGATCTGTGGGGTGCAAGGACCACGGGGGACCAGCTCCCAGCAGTGCTGGCTGACTCCTTCCCTCTCTCGGGAGCCACCACAGCCCTGGGGACTTTCAGGCTCCAGAAGAGAGGGGCCCTGCGCTGCCTTGACACTGCTCACACACCCCAGCCCGGGCCAGCGGCCACCTGAAAGCTGCAGCAGAAGATGCAGCGAGTGCTGAAGCCACTACATCGGATGGGAAGGGCTGGAAACCTGCCATCTGCCCCCCCCCCCTCCATCGCCTCTTTATCACTTGTCTCATTTTCACTTGTACCCACAGGACTGGAAGCTGTGGGTCGTGAGATTTCACATGACCTGACAAAAAAGCCCCGCAAGCAGGAAAAAACGTCCTGCTTTTGGTAAATCCCACGCCTAGCTGAAGACCTTCCAGCTCATCCCAGCTTCTGGATTAGCCAGGTTGGAAACAGGACACACCTTACTCTAAGCATAGAGGGATGAACAAGTCTTCCATTTGCACAGCAACCAGGAAACCCCCCAAATCCAACCCTTTTCCAACTTAAAAACAACAACAACATAAAAAAAAAAAAAAAAACCAAACCTCAGTGGGAAATTCTAATTTTGCTTGGAAATGTCATTTCCAAATGGCACATGAGAAATCATGCTCTGACCTACCGTTGCTGACAGGCAAATATTTATCCCCACAAAATTTCCACATAAACCCATCACTTTTGTCAGTAGGTCTGGACACCACAAGCAGGGGGGGAAGGCAGCGAGAGGGGAGCCAGAAGGCACAGGGACAGGCAGCCCTGCCCAGCGGGTCAGAGCCCCTCAAACAGATCACTGCAAGCACGACGGATCTCCTCGAGACTCATTTTGAGGCAAGATTCAGCCTTTTCCAACACATTCATAGCAAGCATCCAATATTTTTTGAATACTAGCTGTACCTTTTTTTCCAATACATTAAACCAATACAAGCCTCCGCTCCCAAGCCCCGCAGCACTTCATCATTCAGCGCCGCCGCTCTCGCCCGTGTCGGAGCAGAGCGGATCCCGTCCGACATACATTTCTCAGTCTATTAGGCAGAGTTATTCTTTTGCTCTGTGTTTTGATACTTACAAAGCCATTACCATCCCTCGCATGCACATCCATCATCGGGCCTTCAAACTCCAGAAAGTCCCAAAAAACTATTTTCCACTCACCATGCAGCCTGCCAGGCTCTGTTCTTCTACTCTGCGTTCCTTCATCCATCGAAAGACATTTCAGCAAGTTCCGAGTCCAACAAAATAAACAGATGGCAGCCTGAAAAGGTGGTGATTTTTTTCTGGGGGGGGGGTGGGGGGTGGGGGGGTGGGGTGGTGCAGGGCGAAGAATACAGCAGGGAAGAGCTGACTTCTGTCTGCCTAGCTGGAAAAGCTAACCCAGGCTCCAGGCATCGATGCCCATCTGGAGCCGGGGGTGCAAGGCATCATTTTGCAAAGCCATGGGGTCTTGGAAAGCTGCGGGGGAGCAGCTATAGCTGCCTCCTGGGCTCAGACTCCCCCAGCTCCACAACACCGGGGTGCACCCAGCCAGGTGCCATCCCCCACCAAGCACCCACCCTCCCTCCACGTGCCCCCAGCACCCTGCAGTCACCAGCCACCCCCTGAGCAGCTCTGGAAACCCAGCACACCCCGTTCACCCGTGTCTTGCAAGGAGATGGTTCACTATCACACCTCTGCACTGCCTCAGCGGGGACCAGGCGCTCCCCAAAATCACCCACATGCACCCAGAGCAGCACCGTGCTCCAAAACACCAGCTCTGCTACAGCCTTACGGGAGATGAGCGATGAAGAGAGAAGCAATCCTGCTCCAGGCCACGGCAAACCAGCCCCGGGGCTGCCCCAAGCCCAGTGCAGGCATTGAGCATTATTGCATTTTGACCCAGCAGTCACCAGTTCAGACTTACAGGGAAGATTTATGAAAGGATGTGGCCAGATGAGCGATAAAGACAAATAGCCTTGAGGAGTGACTGATTTCTCCCTTACAAGAGGAACAGAAATTAATTTATGAATTGGGTTAGTTAAGTTGCCAAGTGGCTTTGATGCAGTTTATTTTTTTGCATATGTTCGTGATCTATTGCACAGCTGTCAGAGGGGGAGGAAGGTCCTATTGAGTCGGAGCAATGTATCACTCCGGCCGAGGCAGCCAACAGCTCTCAGCAAAACCAGATTGCCCTTTAATCGGCCAGGGTTGGTTTGCTGCTTTCCCAAACTGGGTGTCTGGATCCTCCCCAGTTCATCCTCGAGGACCTGGAGCCCTGTTACTTGCTGCAGATATGGGGAGCGGGGCAGGAGCCCCTTCCCTGTGCTGATGGCCAAGCACAGCCCACCAGAGGTATCACTGACACCAAGTCTTCTTTCTCCTTACCCACCCCTTGTGTGTTTTGGTAGGACTTACAGCAAGTCAGGAGAGTCCCTGGGGAGATGTAGAGCAAGGATGGGGGTGAGGGGTGCTTTACTCCTTAACAAAACTGCACTTTTAGAAGGAAACCAAGTGAGGATGTGGTGCTCGCTGAAAGCAAGTGGTGGGGATCCATTACACCACTCCTGGGGGACCCCCCCCTTCCCTCCAGGAGCCACCATCCCCCTGCACGCCGAGGGACAGACCTGGCCGGGGGCTCAGCCCCGGCTCCCCGAGCCCAGCGCAGGCGCCGGCTCCCCCGCGCTTCCCGGCGTTACAGGTGCTTGGAGGTTTTTCAAGACACGAAGTAATTTCCTGTTTGAAGCAGTTGACAAATCTGCACAGAAACTGGATATAACCTTCGCATTTCAGGGAGATCCGACTGCTCAGGCTCAGGGCTCCTCTCCAACACACTTTCCCCCCCCCCTCAGATATAAGGCTGGGGGGGAGGTTGGGTTGAGCATTCCTCTCTGTCCCATGTCTAAGTAGCTCCAGGTTTAGGACACGTACTGAGCCATTCCATGAGGTCTGTGACAAGTGCACGCAGTGACCACGTGCCGAGGACGTGCCCCAACACGGAGCAGGGTCCCAGCCCCATCCTGACACCACCCCCAGCCTTCACTGCATCACCCTGCTCCCTCTGAAAACCCTCCCACAAAACAGGGCTATTTAGGGAAAAACCTCCGTAATTAAATATTCACATAAATACAGCAAAACCAGCTAATGAACATTTACGGATTTGACTTTGGTTATTAGTTGCTTTGTAACCAGAAGCAGGAAGATTAGATCAGACACAAGCAGTAGCCCCTTTGAGGCAGGTGGTGGCACTCGGGGCTCCAGCCCTGTGCACCCACATTTGGGGGTCACACCAGCACGGCCGGGCTCACCCCACTGCAGCAGCAGAGCAGGTGCCAGGTCCCAGGCTTGTTTTGTCTGGTCCCAGGCCTGCAGCAGGCTGTCCCCAGCCACCCAACACCCAGCCTGCACACCCAAGCACAACCCAAGCACAACCCAAGGACCTCCAGGGTCTGGCGCTCAGCACCCCTGCTCCTGGGAGAGGGGAGATGCAGGTCCTGCTTTCTGAAATCCCTCATTACAGACCACGTCTATCGCCAAAAACAACTGCAGGGAGGGGGATGAATTAACAAGAGATGCCGTCGCACATAGATGGACATTTCAATTTGCCCACCCAAGCCACCAGCAGGGTCAGTGCCCAGCTCTACCACCCATTAATTCCTCACACCCCAACAGGACACATCATCTCTCCCTACTCCAGTTTTTACCTCTGCAAAAGGAAAGTTCCCAGCTCTTGTCTTTGAGAGGCTTGAACCTCCAAAAGATACACAGACAACAGAGCAAGACACATCAGCACTCAGAGAAGCCTTTCTTCCACTCAGCCCCAAGCCCACCCCAGAGCAGCAATGCAGGTTTCACACCTTTGCTCCAAGGAATACCAGTCCCAGCAGGGACCCGCAACACAGCACACAAACCTCTCCAATAAGCACAAGCACAGAGCTGGCGTGACCCTGCACAGGGCAGCACGCTCAGCACCCCAACAGCCCCAAAAAAGCCTCAGCCAAGCAGCTCCACAATGAAAAGAGCCAGAGATAACTAACCAGCAAGCCCAGAGCTTCCTCCTTCTTCGAGACATTTATAGGAAAAACAAGGATCAGGGAGGAAAAAGAGAAAAGCCTTTACCTTGCAGCAGCCTCAGCCCTCAGAGACCTTGCAGCCACATTTCCCAGTGAGCACCATCATGCTTAGCACCTGTGGCCTTTTTCACCCAGACCAACCCCAGCAGCCCTCCACCCCCCTGCACAAACCTTTTGCTACAGCATTTTGCTTTTAGGGGCCTTTTTTTTAACTCATCGTAAGGCTAAAAGGCAGCTGCTTTGAGGTAGAGGATGGCAAATACTGCGTGGCAGAGACTCAGTATGCCTGGCTTGGGGAAAAAGCTGAGGCCTGGGAGGGGCAGAGGGGATAAAGAATAACTTTCTCAATCAGTGACCTTAGGGAATTTGCAGCAGCCTTCTTCTTCAAATTCCCTAAGGCCACTCATTTGCAGGTTTTCCTTGGTCTTCAAGATGCAACCAGCAGGAATGCATCCCAGCCCTGCTGCCCCATGCAGGACCGTGACCTCGCACAGAGCATTGCCACCATGGGAGCAAACGGGCACTGCCAGCCCTGATGCATGGAGCAAAGTGCATGCAAAGGAGGTGACTGATGGCATTTGCTGATGGAAGGGGAGCCCAGGACACAGGAACCAGCTGGAGACTGTTGTGACATCCCTGCTCAAACCAACACAGCACTGGAAAGTTTTTGGATGAGCTGGTCGGCCACTCTGATGTCCCCTTGCTCCATGACCTTTCTTCCTGCAGAGAAATCACAGCCCCGAGTGCCTGAGTCAGCTGTAAATCCCCAGCATCGATCAGACACTAAATGTGGCGCTTGGTGGTTGCGGAAGGGGAACCACGTTGCACAGAGGGAAGAGTGTAGCTGGTCCTGGCTGACATCAAAGCGTCACTGGGGCTCCCACGCAGGCTTGGGGGTGCAGAAACCACCCAGGTGGTCCCAAAAGCACCAGGGACTAAGGTGGATGGTGGAAACAAGAAGAGCACTACAGTAATTTAGGGAAAGACATCTTTTGCTAATTAAATCCAAGTGCAAAGCCTGTAGGTGTGTCCCCACCTTTGCTACAGGGTGAGTTTGGACCTTGCAGCCCCCCAGGACCTGCAGCTGCCCCAGCACAACGCAGCCCACTGAACCCTGTGAGGTTTTGGGGATCAGAGCAAGGAGGCAAAGGCACCCGTGGGCCACCCAGGGCCCCCAGCAGCTGCACCCAATGCAGCAGAGATGCTGCCCTCCCCTTTTCTATCTTCATCAGCACTCTTCATCCCCCTCACCTGCTCCCTGTGACCCCTCTCCATGTTCATCTCCTCATTTCCTCTCCTTTCTCTTCCTCATCTCTGGTTTACATTGAAAACTCTTCCCAGGGGTGGCTGTGGAGGCTTGCATGGATGCTATTTACCCTTGTACAAAGAAGCAGTGTTTGGCTAGTCTAACTGGTTCTAGTTCCTTAATGGGAGGGACATGGCCTTAGTAAAAGGACGTTTCTGCTGGTGGAAATAGTTCTGCAAGGATTGTCCCTGTAAGTGCTGCTGCAGTGAAGGGTTTTGGTGTTGATGGCATCTGGGAGGGACAGGGCTGGGCAGGTGGGGGCGAAGGTTCCAGGGCACCATCATTTCCCCACAGCTCTCTGCCTGCTGGTTTTCCGGCCACGCCAGTTTCCTCCCCAGAGGCTGGCCAGGGCAAGCCCACGAGGCCCAGATTTCTCTGATTAGGCAACGCAGGGCAGCCTCTCCCCTTTCGCTTTCAACTGCTTCTTCCTTCCCCGTCCCTGAGACAGCCCCGAGCGCCGCAGCACCCGCACCGTGACGGGCACCGGGCACGGCACGGCCATGGAGCCGAGCGCACGGGAGCCCCTCGTGAGGAAGACAAGCTCGTCGTATCAGACCTTCCCCGGGAGCGCTGGCAAGAGGCTCGACAAGGAATACCTGCAGTAAGGGCTGGGCTGGCCCCACGGGGCTGGCTGTGGGGGGGGGGGGTGGGGGGGGTGGGCTGTGCCCCCCATCCTGACAGCGCTGGGCTGAGGGGAGGCGGTGGAAGAGCTGTTTAAGCTGCTGTCGCACCTGAGTTGCCTTGACGTGGGGTCTCATCCTGCCCAGGGTGTGCGGTGCGGGGTGAGCCCACCTGGGAGAGCTGTGGGTATGCATGCTTTTGGGCATCCGACTCTTCTGGGGGCATAAATCCCTGCTGTGGGGTGTAGGGGTCTTGAAAGGAACCCCTTCCCTGCTCCGCTGGGACGAGCTGGCTGCCAGCTGGGTCCAGCCTGCCGCCCAGCTGCAGCTTCTGCTTTTCTTGGTTTGTTGAATCTACTGAAAACCGCCCAGCACAGAGGAAAGTATCAGCAGCACCCCGGGGGGACGGGCGCTCACCCCCCAGCACACAGCAGGAGCGGCTGCTGCTCCGCTCAGAGAAACCCCACCAGCCTGGGCCGGTGTATGGCCATTCCCTGGGAAAATCCTTCCGTGGGTGTCACAAGAGACTCAGCAAAGGCTGGGGGAAGCTGTGAGACAGAGTTAAATTTTCTACCGGGTGCTATAAGGGCACCCAGCACATCCTTCTTGTTCCGTCCCTCCCTCAGGAGCCTCCACAACGAGCGGCTCTACCTGGCCGTGTTCGCTGCTGTCCTGGGGAACTTCAGTTTTGGGTTTGCCCTGGTTTACTCCTCGCCCGTCATCCCCGCCCTGGAGGCTCACCCCAGTCCTGCGCTGAGGCTGGACCAGCACACAGCATCCTGGTTCGGGGTAAGGACTGGCTTTGTCCCCGCCAGGGGTGGAGGGGCAGAGCCAGTGGGTATTCGGGGGGACCCCAAACCCACCGAGGCTCCCCCCCCCCCCCCCCCTTCCCGTGTCTCCTGGCAGTCAGTGTTCACGCTGGGAGCGGCGGCGGGGGGGCTCAGCACCATGCTCCTCAACGACCTCCTGGGCCGCAAACTGAGCATCATGTTCTCGGCGCTGCCCTCCGCCGTGGGATACGCGCTGATGGCCGGTGCCCAGGGGATGGAGATGCTGCTGCTGGGCCGCGTGCTGACGGGCTACGCCGGCGGCGTGACGTCCGCCTCCATCCCGGTAACGTGCCGGGGGGAAGGAGTTTGCTGGGGATTTGCACAACGGGGAGACGACAAGGCGGTGCCGTAGCTGAGCCTGGGGACGCCCCGCTGCTTTTTGGAGGGGTCAGCAGAGCTCCGGGGCGACTGGGGATGGGGAGGACGCACTGGGTTAGTGGCACTGGCTCGGCCAGCCTGAGCTGCCCCTGTGGTACTGGACTTTCTTGCCGGCAGAAAAGGGAAGGCAGGTTCTCAGCCCTTGCCCTGGCAGTTACTTCCTCCCGTGTTTACTGAACATTGGGTGTTGCATGCAGAGGGAAAGGCAAGATTGAGTAACCCTGGAGCACATCCTTCCAGTAACAGGAGTCTAAGCGTGCCGCTGGAGCGCTTTTCCCACACTGGGCTGAGGGAGGGAAGTGGCGGTGCCTGCAAGGCTGTTGTCTGGGCCTTCCAGGACCAGCTCATATCGCTGGACTCATCACATTTCTACCCTGAACAGGCACTTTGCCAGCAGTTTGGTTTTCCCCTGGCCACAGCGGGTGCCTGCGAGGTGACAGAGGACAGGTTTTGGTGGTGGTGGCTGAATATTGCAGCTCCCTTTAGCGCGTGTTGTCCTGCTCCAGGTCTACATCTCGGAGATCTCCCACCCCGGGGTCAGAGGTATGCTGGGCGCTTGTCCTCAGATCATGGCAGTGCTGGGCTCCCTCGTCCTGTACGCACTCGGCAAGTATCTCGGTGTTCGGAGGGCAGGAAACCCTCAGCAAGACCTTAGGGAAGGGGAGTTTATTTTAAACAACTTTCTCAGCAAGTTGATGGATACCTTCCCCTTGCAGCCAGCTCACAACCACCACCACGGGTGTGCAAAGAGGGTCCGGATAGGATCGCCTGTGCATAACCCACACTTGTGTGTGTGCTCAGAGGGGTGAATCCATAACCCCCACGGACGTTACTGTGCCTGCAGACCCGGGTCCTGCATGCGGTGACCTGTGTGTGCACCTCTTGCCAGCGTGTGCCCTGGCTGCTGCAGGATCTTGCTGGATATTTTAAGATCTGGGGGAGCTTGCCGGAATTTCCCCATAACATACATCTGAAAATGCTTCTTACTAGGAGAGAAACATGTGCAAAATCTGTCTCTTTTTTTTTTTTTTTTTTTAATTATTATTTTCTCCCCCTTGCTGGATTTATTACACTAAATTATTGGGGTGCCCACATGGAGGCAAGGCTAGGACACCCTTCCCTGTGTGTTTTCCACTCCTAACTGTGCTGCTCTGGCAGGGCTGGTCCTGGACTGGCGCTGGCTGGCCGTCGCAGGGGAGGTGCCCGTGCTCGTGATGATCATCCTGCTCTGCTTCATGCCCAATTCGCCCCGGTTCCTGCTCTCCCAGGGGAAGGATGACGAGGCCCTGGGCTCGCTGCGCTGGCTGCGGGGCAAGGACACGGACTATGCCCGGGAGTACGAGCAGATCAAGGACAGCGTGAGGAAGCAGGTGAGGAAGCTCACCTCCAGCACAGCGGAGCTGTAATGTGAAAACTGCAAAAATCCAACCGCCTTTGGGCAACTCCTGAGCCACCTTCCAGGTGCCGCGGTGGTGTCCAGAGGTGGTAACACCTCGGCTTTCTGGCTTTGTCCCCTCCAGAGCCAGCGGGTTTCTTGTGCTGAGATCAAGGACCCCTTCATTTACAAGCCCATCCTGATCGCGGTGGGAATGAGGTTCCTGCAGCAGCTTTCGGGTGTCACCTGCGTCCTCGTGTACCTGCAGTCAATATTCAAGAAAACATCCGTCATCCTGGTGAGCCCTGGGTTCGGCCCGTGCTTGGACTGCCTCATCTTCAGTGATGGTTGATCAATGCCCCAAGTCCCCTCCAGCTCTAAGACCCCAACTTTGAAGTCTATTTTAGAGCACCTGGCTGGCAGTAATTTCCAAGCACCTGCCCTGCAAAAAGCTGCATGAGGAGGGGGAGCAGGACTGGGCTCACTGTTTCCCTGCTTTTTTTCTCTGGTCTCTTACTGTAAGAGGATAGCTTTGACAAAGTCATCTGCCAGAGTCAAGGCAACACATGTAGAAACATGCCCTTTCCCTGCCTCTCCCACCTCAGCTTCCCCATTGCTTTTGCCATTGCAGAAACCAGAGTATGATGCAGCTCTTGTTGGCTTGGTCCGTCTGTTCTCGGTGGCGATTGCTGCTGTGTCAATGGATAAAGCTGGGAGGAAGATTCTTCTTTTTGTATCAGGTATGTCTCCCTCCCTCGCACTGTTCTGGAAGGGAAGCTCTTATTTAAGGATTTCCAGGAGCTCTGAAAACGTGCAGGAGTGGAAACTTCAGCCATCCAGGACTCGGGCAGGGAGTGGGGGAGGTCTCTTTGCTTTGGTGGTGGCTCAGCGCCTGCGCAGAGGCATTCCCAGGAGCTCAGTCCTTGGCACAGAGGGGATCACTCACCCCTTGGTCCCACTGTGCTCTTGCATCTCTCCACAGCTGGTGTCATGTTGGTCTCCAACCTGACCATGGGGCTCTACATCCACTTCGTGCCAGCTTCTCAGAATGGCACCGTTGCCAACAAGACCCTGGTGAGCTCTGCCAACCTTTCTGCTGAGCCAACAAACTACATCACGCTCATCCCCCTCCTGGCAACCATGTTCTTCATAATGGGTAGGTGCAGAGACTGAGAGAGCGCCCAGGACCGCCAGCACAGGGCTGGGCACCAGCCTGGGGGGACGTTTCTCATCCGAGAGAGGATGATATGGAACAAGGAGATGGGACTTGGAGTTAGAAGGAAGGCAGATGTCCCCAAGAAAGATGGCAGCTGAAGTCATTTTGAGGACTGACAGCATGAATGGGGGGGAATAATAACTGATGGGGGAGGAGGGTGGGATTGCACAGGGCTCTGTTGCATTCCTCAGTGACCTTCTCAGCCTCAGCATCCTCACCTTACTCCTCGTCCCCTGCAGGTTATGCCATGGGCTGGGGCCCCATCACCTGGCTGCTGATGTCGGAGGTCCTCCCTCTGAAAGCTCGTGGGGTAGCCTCGGGCCTCTGCGTCGTCGTGAGCTGGCTGACAGCCTTCACCCTCACCCAATTCTTCCTCCGGGTCGTGGTGGGTACTGCCCCAGGAGGGTGTCCAGCAGCCCCTCCTCAGACCATCTCTGCACCAGCTCACATCTGTTTTCTGTCTCACTTTCCAGGAAGCCTTTGGCCTCGAGGTGCCCTTCCTATTCTTCGCTGTCATCTGCGCTGGGAACATCTTATTCACAGGCTGCTGTGTGCCAGAAACCAAAGGCAGGTCCCTGGAACAGATTGAGGCCTTCTTCAGGACTGGCCGGAGGTCTTTCATGAGGTAGGAGCTGCCATCTGCCAGCCATGCCAGGCTACCAGTCTACGTGTTCGAGGGCAACAAAGAAAACTGTTGTGCTGCTGGAGCTCTCTGCGAAGGCAACGGGAGAGGAACGGGTGGCGATGACCCTCTCGCTTCAGAAGTTTCCAGCTGGAACTTTACCTTCTTTTCCCGTCATTCAACACTATCTATTGCTCTGTGGGCAACATATTAACCCAAGGTATGGGACCAGGTAACCAGCACCAGGCTGGAAAGATGTCCTGGAAAATAAAAGGTGTGGCTGTGGACAGGAGACCATGCATGTCCTTCACTCAGCAGCCACCAAAGAGGCCTGAAAGCCTGAGGGCTTGGCTGGAACAGAATTAACAGCTGTAGCTGTTTTGGCACAAGTTCATTGTGTAGTTGTAAGAATAAAACAGTTTTGCCTCCAACTGCAAGATGTTGCCTTGATTTGCAGAGAAGGGCACTGCAGGGGGGTGGGATGGGAGAGGCAGAGGAGGCCTGTGACAAGGGGACCACAGCAGCCTGCAGCTTCCCAGATGAGTCTCATGTGCTTAAGGACTGTGAAAGAGGCAGAGCCAAATATTTTGTATAAAAAGCTGCCACATTTTATTGCTCTAAAACCACACATTACACTAGAAGCCTAATGAGCAAGACCAAATACAGTTCACAAAAAAAAATCCAGGACAAAACTAAGAACAGGAACAGACACATATTCAGCTGTAGTGCAAGTGATTCACTGGAGGAAAGACACAGTGGGTACTGACAGTACTTTGTACTGGGGTGGGTCCTTCCCACCACAGGTTTTTATGCATCCACAAAGAGGAAGGTGGGTGTGCCCCCATCGTGGTTTTGCGTGGAGCCTCCACTTCCCTCACTTTGAGATTTCAACTGCATAGTTAGTAGCAAATTGCTCTTATCCCTTTCCTGTGTGTCCTGCAAGATTAAGGACTTTTTAAATTTTTTAGAGCCTAACCCTAGGTAAAACACAGCTGTAGGAGGGGGGTTACGGCTGCAAGGAACAAATGGCCTTGCTGAGAATCACATCCAACCTAACTCCTTTGAAAGGGACAGAACAACACAGGTAGATGAGTTGCCCAAGCGTTTGTCCAACCTCCTGAAATGCACTTGGCACCCAGAGGGCTGGTGGAGATGCTTGTGTTCTCCCATTCCTGGAACATTCAGCCTGCAGTGACAAGGGAGTGTGTGGTAACATGGCATATTTGACCCAGACCTCAAGATATGCTAGCTACTATTTAGATCCCCTGCAGCAGGAGATGAGAGAAATCACCTAAGAGAAGAGGTGCTTTACCAGAGGATGAATTTAAAGCAGCCTGGGACAGAGTAAGAGAGATGGGCCAAAATCAAAGCCACAGAGAAAATTCAGTATTAGACCTAACCTTTGCAGCTGAGACCCATTTCCAGAAAGATGTTCAGCCCTGGCTGGAATATGACTATTTCTAAGCATGGCCTGATTATGAGAGGTCTCAAGAGCCCTTGGTTTCCACTGACCTTCTGAAGATCAGGATCTCTGGCAGCTCTAGGCTAGAGCATTCTCTCTCTCACATGGCTATGGACCAGGTCTTGATATCTTCACTTCAGTGAAACCCTTCCCTGAAGACAGTGGATGTTTTTTCCTGAGGAAAAAAATGACAAAGATGAATTGAGCTTCCCAGGCCTTGGCGTAAGGAGGAAATGCCCGAATATGAAAGGAGGCTGGACTCTTCAGGTCCTGCGAGAACCTCATCAGAGAAGTATTTTCTGAGTGACCTCCTTTCTTCAATATAGGAAGCCTGAGGGTTTTTGCTATAACATTTAGTGTCTGAGAAATCACAGTGTCTCTTTCCAGAGGTAGAACAGTATTTTTATTCACTGCACAGACAGAATCAGGTGGTGTTACAAAATCAGCTCCTGCCCAGAGCAGCAAGATCTGGGTACGCAGCAGAAAGTGAGCTTCTGCCCAATGGACAGCCCCAGGGGCCAGAGCAGCTAAAATGCACAAGTGCTGTCAGCTTCACGATTGACTGGGACACAGAAGAGTCCCACGCTGTATAAATGCATGTGGGTAGGAAGCGCACAGCTCAGATGGTGAATGGTGTAACAGCCCATTGCTAAGTGCACGTGTGCTGCCAGTACCCAGGTGTCTTTCCACTCTCGGTGTCAACAACTCACTGTAGTCAATGCATCACCCGCTTTTGAGTTCCTGCATAACAAAACTTCCGTCCCGTTGTCTCCCAAGAGGCTTTTCCAAGACCTGGCAAGCAGAACCTCTTCCATAGAGACCCCGAGGATTAGCCATCCAGCCTGGATGCCATCAGTTGGGATGGAGTTGAGCCTGTAAAATTTCTAGAGCAGGGCTTTTAACTCCATTTTTCCTTACACAGCCCCAAGCACCTTGATGATGCCTCTAAACACAATTAATAACCACCATGCACTGTGAATGGGCACATTAACTACTCTGATGCTACTACTCTAAAGGTCCTTTCTATCTCCACAAAAGCAGTCTCTTGTCCACATGGAGGTGACACCACCCACCAACCGTCACTACTACTCTTAAAAGCCAGGGGTGCTGTCACCAGGCCCTGTCTGCAATGATGGCAGCATCTGCCTTGGTTTCAGCTGCATCACGGGCAGCTGAAATTCCCAAGAGCTCCCACTCTGGCCATGCATCTGTAGGAGTCAGCACCTTTGGAGCACGGATCTGAGACAGCTCCTGTTGCGGCAGGCACAGAGACACTGATCAGACCTGGTGTCTTTAAGCAGTGGGGACAAAGTCTCCAGCTCAGCTCTTACAGAAGAGTCCCTGAGGCTCATTTTCAATAAAAGCGTTGAGCTCGGAGCTGAGCTTTGAACCCGCTAAGGGTGGCAGAGCAGGTGCGGATTGTTTGCTTTGCTTTGGCCCCAGCGTCAGACCCAACTGCCACAAAATACAGCACGACAGCACTGCTGGCATCTCAGGGTCTGCTGCTGGTCCATGGCATTAGGATAACCAGATGAAGCCAGTGAGGGTCCCACCAGTTCCATGGAACATCACCGCGGGCGTAGATGAACCTGCAAGCATTTCTATCGCCTCTGCTTTGCCTTTCACCTCCCGTCACTAAAGCTACTGTGGAACTACTCACAGAGCAAAGCAATCACTACCAAAGACATGCTCGTAGCTACGTGCATCAGTCTGCAACATTCCTCTACTAAACACTACTTAACTCCCCAAGCCCCCCTGAAATCAAAGCAGATGTCCTATTTGCTAGGCAGGACTCTGCACTTGAACCACCCGGTAAAGGTACAGCACAGGGACACCACTCGAAGAGCAGAGAGGCTCTCATCCTGAGGTGTCCCGTGGGCTTCCCTATCTTCCTCCTGCAGCACCCCATTACCGCCGGCAGAATCACCCACGCAGGAGGCCGTGGTCCCCTCACACGTGCACAAGGAAGGCCAATGCCCCAGGTATTGCATGCAATAACAGGGACTCACCCGGAGCTGGGGGCTTCAAAACGCCACAGCCTTTATTGAAACAAGCTGCCTCTGGGCTGACAGCGCCTATTCTGCGTCCCAGACAAGCCGGTGTCACGGCTCAGAGGCCTGAGGGGAAAGGGCTTAGCACAAAGTGGCTGCCCAGCATCCAGCTGCAAGGGTCTGGGTGTGTAAATAAACCCAAGCCGCGCTTCTGCCTGGTGCAAATCCTCACACCTCCCCAAACTCAAGGGAAGAAACAACAGCTAGCAGGAGCTGGCAGCTTAGCCCCCCCCCGTCCCCGGGGACTGCTCTGCTCCCCCTGCAAGGCGCACGCTGCAGCCTCCCCCCTCCGGCAGCGGCTCCATCCCAGGCTCTGCCAGGGATGTGCTGGCGTCGCTCGGCCAACGCGAATACACGCCGTACCCAGAGGAAGGACAGGTCATACAGATAGTTTCCAACACGGCACGGCTCGGAAGCCGCAGAGAGCTGGACAGGCAGACCCTTCTGACAGACAGCACCCGGCCTCCAGCGGCGTTTCTCAGACCGCAGCGTGACCCCCCTGGTACCCCAGTGATTCAAATGGGACCACAAAGTGTCGGCGGCAGCGGGAGCTCAGCTCCCAGGGCTGCTGAATGGGTACAAACCTCCAGCCCAGCAGTTACAGCCCAGTTTTCCTCCCTTCTCTCTCCTAGAAGAGAGGGACATCAAACTTTGTCAGGTCAGTGGCCCAGAAGAAGACAAAGAGGTCAAGGACAACCCACTTTCCAAAAGTATGAGAAACACTCTGAAGGCTGAAATAGGATTTTATGGTATCCTAATTCTAGCATCCCAGTTACAGCAGTCAGGGCTCTCCCTGGGTTCAGAGAGGCCGCCCCGCAGTGAAATGAGGCAGTTCTTTGAAGGACAGGAAACAGAGCACTCCTTTCTCTTATGTCCAGAGAAAATGAGTCCCATCAAAATACTTAAATAACCAGTAATAAATTATTCTCCTTTTTACTAATCAAAATAAAAAGCAATCATGTAAAGACAAATAAATTAAAACCCCTCAGAAGAAACCATGATGAGAAGAGGGGGATCTGGACTTAGCGAGCAGTTTTGTTCTGCATGACACAAAGCAAAAAGAAAATATGATACGAAAACTACTAATTGAGCCTGGAATAAAGAAGCAAGACATCCCAGCTATCCACACTGAAATGGTGCAGAC
Source organism: Tyto alba (assembly GCF_018691265.1). Classification (NCBI taxonomy): domain Eukaryota; kingdom Metazoa; phylum Chordata; class Aves; order Strigiformes; family Tytonidae; genus Tyto; species Tyto alba. The sequence continues at coordinate 4,769,331 of NW_024881273.1, forward strand.
TTCTCTATGTTTGCAAAGGAAGGATATGCCACCTTCCCATACACCACCAGCCCAGGACTGATGCAAAAAGAACATCAGCCCAAAGAGAAAGGCTGCACCAGACAGAAACAAAGAGCAGGTCCCTTGCATGGAGGGATGGGTCACGGGAGCAGGAGCAGATGCAGGGAGTGAGAGATAAGAGAGCAGAGTCCCAGGCTCATGAGAGAAGGATGCTCTTGCACGTCAGTAACACTTACACCAGCAAAAAAATCCCACTTGGCTCAAGCAATAGTACCCTTTTTCAGCTGAGGTAAAGCAAACCTTATTTCCCTTCTTCCCCAGTAAGAGCAAAGCTTAAGAAAAGTACCCTTATTAAGACAAAGTAGTTAATTCTTATAATTCTAGTAAATTGCAGTAACTGCCTGCAGCTGTATCCAGAGGAAGCAGGGACCGTGCTTTGTAGGTACCAGGATCTGCCCCAGCACCTCTGGCAGCTCCTCTGCAGGGGTGGTCACTGTCTTTAGATGGGATTTTTGCTGGAAGTCCTTTCCCATGCAGTGATGCCTCCGATGCCTGGCCTAACTGGACCCATATTAAAATATACTCAATGGAAGAAGACCAAGCTTAAGCATCACCATGTAGTGCTAAACCCTGGATTAGTATATTATACCTGGGAAGGGCCACACCAGAGAGTGTTACTGAAAACGTGTAACGTGCAATGACAGGTTACCCCCAGGCACGAGGCCAGCAGCTCCCTGACTCCGATGAGACCAGCGCAGGCAAGGAGCTGGCAGGTCAGCTCTGTCCCTCCTCACCCCATCCAGAGAGCAGTTCCCAAATGAGCACTGCATCCTCGACTCGTTATCAGGTGTCACTCCAAAGAAAGGCTACCTATTCAGGCTTGTAAAGCAGCACTCAAAGAGCCAGCACCTCTGCAGCGAAAAAAAGAAAAAAAAAAAAAAAAAAAGAAAAAAAAAGTAGAGGGACTGTGAGATATTTGGGTGAGGGTTGAAGAGGAGAGAGGGTCCAACGTGCTGAGGTCTGGCTGCTGGTGTGAGAAGAGGGCACAGCCTGGCCCAGACCCTGAGATTTACAGTTGCTGTAGTGTCCAGGGAAATCGTGGTGTAATGGAGAGGGGAGAGGGCAGAGGGAAGGGCATTGTGGATTTCTGTATCTTCACCATCTCAGTGTCCAGGAGAGGTTACCACAAGCTCGTGTGCTTCAGGGAGCCTCTCCCTCCACGGTCCCCGTGAGCTTCTCTTCATCCATTTGCTTCTGCTGCTGGTGGATCCGAGCGTAGGAGATGGCATCTCCCCTGCAGAGAAAAGGGATGTGAGCTCCAGGTGCCCATCCTGGTGGGTACAGTCCCTGGCAGAGAGGTCTCCCAACCTGGGGGGGCCCGGGCCTCTCCGTGCTGAGGGATGCCAGGAATGAAATGAACCTTGCTGGCCCTCTCCAACCTCACCAAAGCTGTTCACCACCCGCAGAGCCGGCCCAACCCTCCAACAGCTGCAGAAAGAGGGCTGGGACCCACAGGGCAACCTAGATGGAGCTCCCAAGGAAAAGCTCAGAGTTTCAGCAAACCCTAGGACCTTCCCTCCCAGGGCTTTGAGATGATGGCAGGGAGATGTTCTCTGGCGGCATTTACACCTGAAAGCACGGTTAGTACAGCAGGAAAGTGTAGCCTTAGGGAGGCAGATGGGGGTGAGGGCTGGAGGGTCCCCCTTCCCCCTTCCCTCCCCTCCACAAGCAGACTGATTTCTCTTACTTTTTCCCCAGCGCTGACATGCCATAAAGCACGCCGGTGGCAAACGCAATGGCATTTCCAAAGAGCGTGGTCAACGTCAGGCTGAGCACGACCGGGAACACAGCCATCCTGGAAGAGAGAGGCAGCCCTCAAAGCCAGGCTCCGCTCCGCACGGGATGCAGGGATGCTCGGACATCGCGGCGTGCCCACGAGCATCCCGATGCGGTTCCCGGGGTGGCTTCACCACCACAGCACACCCCGGGAGCATCCTCACCCGCAGTAGAAAGCAGCTTTCTGCCAGGGCCGCAGCTTGTCCGCCTTCTCAGAGACGGCGTTCGCAAACTCGATAAACTGGCAGCAGAAGGGGGCTTCGCACAGGAACAGGATGAAGGCGTTGAGCCTCCAGGTAGAGCAAACCAGAGTTAATCCCACCCACATGGCCCCGAGTGAGGGCTGGCATGTACCCTCCCTCCGGCCCCCCAACACCAGCCACTCCAATGCCCAAACACAGACAGAAGGGAATGGCAGGGCTGGACCCCACTGTGGTCCCTCCCCACTTCTTGATAATTCCCAAACCCCGGTGCTCCAGACTTGTTTCAAAGAAGGGTATCTCAGTATTTACCTAAAAAGGGGTAAAGGAAGAATATAAATAGAATAAACCCAGTGTCTCAACCCACCCAGTAGAGCAAGAGCTGGCAATTTGCAGAGCCTGCAGTGCCTGACAGATGTTTCCCTCACACCCACTCCCCAAGTGGGGCAGCTCTGCCCCTTGCTTAGTGGCATCTAATTAACTGAAACTCCCTCCCAGCAGGAAAAATCAAGAAAAGAAACTCTGCTCACATCATCCACACACCGGCCGCGATGTTCAGGGGGTTGATGGTGACACAGTTCCAGAGCCCAGAGAAGGCACAAGCTGGAAAGCAAAGAGGCTTTTGGTGACCCAGTGCGCGCCCGGGGGCAGAGAGGGCTGGCTGCTCCTGCCAGCTCTGCCCTCCAACGGGACCTTGCAGCCACACCAACATGATTTTGCTCTCCTGTATTTTGGGCTGTTTTGCAGAGCAGGGGCTGCCCAGAAGAGCCCTTGCCTTGGCTGAGACCTCTAGGCACTGCAGAGCAGCCTGTACAGACCAGCACAGGAGGGTGGGTGGGAAGGTCTGATGGCCCAAACAGGAGCCCAGGATGCAGGGGAGAGGGTTTATTCCCAGCTCCTCCAGCCGGGTATCCTTTTGCTCCAAATGCTTGGTGTCTCAGCATGATACTCTCACAACTATTTCACTTGCGTAGAACAACAGAGCATTTGCTTTTACGTGGAGTCACACACGTGGCGCCCTGGGTTTTATTTTCTAAGGAATTACTGCTTTGTCCTGGGATAAACAACGAGGTCCCAGCAGGCACCCGTCTCTGAGTGGCACAGGGAAAGCTGAGCAAAAAACATGACTTGCAGCACCAAGGCACACAGACAAACGATAAATAAAGCAGAGGTGAACCCGGTCTCACCCACACAGTGCTGGGTCTGCACTAGAGATGGGCAGAAAAGAGCCAGGTTTGGGTGTCCGCTAATACAAATGGAAGCGGATGCTAGATAAAAGTAGAGCCCAAAATAGCCCCAGTGCTCCTGATGCTGTAACGCAAGGAGAGGAACCAGGCAGCAGTGTCCAAGCTGAGGCTGCATGTACTTCTTTCCTGCCTCATTAAATTTGCAGAGCGTTCCTGGCACTCGATACGGCCCTTTTCCTCCCGAGATACCAACAGGCTGCCGCTGCTCACCTGGGAACCTGAGCCCAGGCAGGGAGGGCAGCGAGACACGGCGGAGTCCACAGTAAACAACACCATCCTGCAAAACTCCGACTAAAATCATATAGTCCTTAAAGGCCGTCTTGGGGATGATTATCCATCCGCACAATGAAGAGCAGCAGAGCCCATCTCTGAGAATGAAACCAGCCTGGGTTCAGGTATTTCAGATATCTGCTCATGTTTTCCTAAGGGGATCCCTGAGCAGAGCTGCTGTGAGCAGTCCTGACCTTCAAAAGCCTGGCACATGTTTGCAAGGTTTCTTTTAAACAGTCATTGCTGAATCCTTGACACTCCCTTAAAAACAGTTATCCTTATTTACCAGACTGGGAAACAAAGCTGCAGGCCTATGACAGGACTGATCTAAGCTCATCCCAACCAGCAAGTGACCTCCTGGTTTTAGGAAACAACCAAACAAGGTTATTTTTAAAGGCTTCCTAGGACTACTCCACAGGGCCCAAAATCTTTTGGAGAACCCTGTGCGAACAATATCAGCCAGGATAGGAGAAATGCCAGAGGACATATAATATCCATGACTCCAAGGGCACTTCTCATCCTCCCATCGCAAAGGGACCAGTGTCAGTGTCCCCACGCTGCAGGGGAAACTGAGGCACTGGTGTGGGATGATCTGCCCGTGGTCACACACGCAAACAGCTGGAGAGCTGGAAAAGCAATGGCCAGCAGGATTGTTGGGAGCAGCTCAGAGAGCAGGGCACAACACAGGGATTTCTAATTCTTCTGTGACCAACAGACTCTTGGATGCTGATGGAAGAGGAGCTCCAGGGGGAAGCACCGCAGGCTTGTGACACTTGCCCTGACGCAGGAAAGCACACTTCTGGAAATAATGTTAAGTAACTTTCAGGTACTTCAGAATTCGCAGAGCAGCAAAAATCAGCTGCATCTCCACTATTCCCAAAACATAGCCGGGGCTGGGGCAGGACCCTGCCTTCTTAAACACCACGGCAGAACAGAGCAGTCCAGCTGGTTCACAGGGCTACAAAACTGACCCTGACCACAAAACAAACCTGGGGAGGCAGAATGTTATTTTTTTCAAGCAGATTTTTGGCCTTCCTCTTCTTTTAATCTAGCCAGCCAAGGGTTATTTTGTCAGGGTTCTGGCTTGGTTTTGTCCTCAAACACCTCAAAACAACCCTTGAGCACCAAGTGGCCCCGCAATAGTCTCAGCTAAGCAGCCACCCTGGTTGCCAGTGGACTAATGACCCAACAAGCCTGCGCTGAGCAAGCCCCTACGTCAGCACAAGCACCAGCCAGCAGGAAAGGAGTCAAAGGTTTATAATCACAGGAACACTGCACTCGGTGGCGGTTGCCAACTGCCACTGAGATAACGACTTGGTGACCTTGAGTCCCCTTTGCAGAGGAGGGTGTCCTACAGCAGCCCAGTACATCCTTGTCCCACCGAGATGGGATCGGCTCCTGCCTCAGTAGCCAAAAGGGGAGGGAGCTGCCAAGCCAGAGACTTCTTTTTACAAAAGAGAGGACTAGCAGTAGGTTTAAAATGCAGCTAACGTTCAATGGCATGTAAGCTGTGGAAGACAGACAGTTCTGCCATTTGTTTAACTGCTGTCCCATCCTGAATCCCTGAGGAAGCACAAATAACTGGGAGCTAAAATGGAGGGGGGGAAGAACTCCACCCCCTACAAAGGCTCTATTCATTTCAAGCAGCTGGTCACTGTCCTCAACGCAAGCCTATTTTTGCTCCTAAAGCATTTTACAAAAGCCACAGACTCTCCTCATCCTTTTACAAGGAGGAACACAAGGGAGAGAAGGGACTTGGCCAAGGTCACCAAGCCAGCCTGCGCAAGAGCCAGAAACAGATCCCAAACCTTGTTTGTCTTGTTCCTACTCCGGCCCCTGGACTTTTCTGGCTTCAGCAAGTTGTGTTCTGCAGGTATTTGCACATGGTAGATGTTGTCTGCCAGTCTTACATCCACTAACAAAGTTTCTCATCCTTTCTACAGGGAGTTTTTCCTTCTGTAAGAAATGATCTAGCCCTGTAGCAGGACCACAGCCCAGTGGCTCAAAATCCTTATAAATGATTTCTGCTCTTTCATAGCAAGCTCTGAAAAATAGCAGCAAACTCCAGCCTTGCCGTGTTCTTAGTCACCCCTTTTCCAAACTGTCCACCTTCAACAAGGTGATGCTGAACAAGGAGCATTTTGAAGAGGGCCATTGCTAGCACAGGGCATTGGAGGATTGCCTCTTTCCACAGTCCCCCATTTCCCTGCTCATAAGAGATGCTGCCTCATTCTCTGTCTGACAGACCTCATGGAGGGAGATTGTCAGGGCTACAGAGCAAGCTGTCTGACTTCTCAAATCATCAGTACCCTTGTTAAGAGCCTGGCTCTTCTTCCAAAAGCTTCTTCTCAGCCTCACCCAAATACATAAAACTCTCAGCTTTCTTTAAAAACAAGTCATGAGCTCTCAGAGCTGTGAACAAAAGGTTGGGAAAATAATCCAAGTACAATTCAGCTGTCTTGAAATGTGAAGACAGAGAAGAAATCTGGCTTCAAAGACTCGCACTTTTAAGCCACTCATGAGCTGCTCTAGCACGAGGTGGGCAATGCCACCACTGCGACCCAACAGCCATCCTCTCCAGCTCGTCACCCTCCATCTGCGTCCCCCTGAGCTCTGCACGGGCCAAAGCCACATAAAAAAAGCACCAAGGCTCCAGCTAAAGCCCCAGCCCGTGGGAAAGACGCGGCTACACTAAACCCCGACCTGGGACCTGCACTGAAGACACGTCCCCGCTGGTCTCTTGGCCGTCTGCCGGGACCAGAAGCGCGGGGGCCGCAGGCAGAGCATGGCAAAGCCAGTATGTTTTGCCCCATAAGAGCAGTCCTACCAAATCTTTTCACACCTCCAGAATTTCAGCACCTAAGACATGAAACAGTGAGAGCAGCATATGTTTTACCAGCCTAGCCAAAAAGGGCTGTAATGAGCCTGCCCAACAATACCACAGTCTACCGCCGTGGGCTCGTGCAGTCAAGTCCTGAGGCAAGAGGCAGGCATGGGAAGGGGGCAGGGGTAGAGAGGGATCAGTCTGAACGCTATAGCCGAGGGAATAAATCAGGGCTGACTGCACTGGCTGAGAAATACTCTTGTTTTTTTAGAAGCCGTGGACCTGAAGCAGAAGAAATTCTCCATCCTGTGCTCTGCAGGAGATCAGACTAAGCGGTCATAACAGTCCCTCCTGTTTTTAAGAGCTATTAATCTCTCCACAGAATGTAGCAAAACAGCACTACAGGACAGGCTGATTTCTGGCAAAGTTGCAAAGACTCTTTCCCTGGGAAAATTTTTTTCAACAGCAGGTAATTCAGAGCGCAGCCAACTCACTTTGCCGTACGTCGGCTCCCTTCTTCTCTGCGTCCGAGACTAAACCCCTTAAAAACACACAACACAAACCAAGTCCATTATTCGCCTTCAAAAAAAAAAAATAGTCAGGCCCTCTGCAATCAACAACAGGAGTAACAGGAAACATGCTCCAACATTGAGGACAGGCAAAGAAAATAAGTTGCAGGAACATACAAACACCCAGTAATCAAAGAGGATGAACCAAATCCCACGGCCTCTCTTCCAGCCTTGAACCTGACCCTGCTGAGCACCCTGAGCTTGGTGCTCGCAGTAAAATCACCGTCTGGTTTATCTGCCCACAGCCCTCCCGCAGGACCAGGGGCTCGGCTGCTGCTCCCGCCACTTCCAGCGAGTGCCGTATCCAAGAAGAAACTCGAGGATTTGCAGATCCCCCCGTGACGTCCCGTCTCCCAGGTGCCAAAGTTCAGCAGGTTCGGTGAGCACGAAGCGCATCCCTCGTGTGCCGGCTAAAACCACCCCCACTTCAGGCATGTCCACGACTCTTTCTGCCCGGAACGCAGCAAACTGTTGTCTAGAGGAGACACAAACCCCTAACACCCCAAGTGACTGTTTTGTGGCGTGCCCCCCACCCCTCCCCACACACAAACATGACCCTAACAAGAGGCAGGGCAGGACCCCTGACACGCGTTTTTGCATGCACGAGCGACGCCGGGGAGGCAACCCCCTGGCTGCAAGGGAAGGGGGATACTTACACACACCCCCGAGGACCCCGGCAATCCTGCAGAGCCACCTGTACCACCAGGTCATGCCATCATCGGCGGAGGAAGCCGCTGGCTCAGGGGCTGCTGCTTGCAACTGCTCATCCTGAGAGCTCATGGCACCCCTGCTCCCGGAGGGCTCAGGGGGCAGCACCCCGCTCCCCACCTGAACCCCAGCAGCGCAGGATTCCCCCCCAGCCCAGGTGACGCTCCCCCTGTGCCCCCCCCGCTCCTCCAGCCAACCCAGCGGACAGCCCCTAAACCCAACCCTGGCGCTGCTGGGCCTCTCCCTGCACCCCCATGCAGGGCCTGGCCCCCGGCAGCCCCCCCAGGGCTGACAATGGAGGGTCTCTGCCTGCAGCAGCGATGCCAGCGGCCGTGGGAGCTGCCTCCACGTCTGCCTGCGTATTGCATTGTGGGTCCCCTCCTCCAGCAGGCAGGGCTTTGATGTCACTCTCATTAAAAGGCTGGTGGGCAGAGCCCGTCCTGTACATATTCATAAGCAGCCACGCAGAAACGTGCTCCACGCCAGGGTCCGGGGCCCGCTTCTCCCGGCTGACAACTAGATACCATTATCCAGGTGGCCAGCGTGTGCTCAGAGGAAAGGGAAACATGAATTTTTGCATGAACGTGCGTTTAAGAGCGCTACAAAACCGTGCCCTCGAGATAAGAGGGCAGCGCTCCCCTTAATCTGAACAGAATCAGGTTTTCTCCCTAGGAAACGGGAGTAGAAGTAGGACTTTGCAAGGCAGAGGTGTCCCAGCTGGCAACCTGTTGGTATCCAAACAAATGGTACAGGGAAACAGCCTTAACTTTTAAATTGTAAAGACAACAGCCAAATTTTTTGCAAATTAATGTGGAGCATACAGTCAGCAACCAGAGCCCATCCCTGCGGACCAGGGACTCTGCGTAGTTGATCTGGAACAAGAAATAGCAGTGAGACTTGGGATCCAGAGCAGAGTGGGAAGACAGATCCCATCTGCTAAAAAGTTACAAAAAAAGGATTAAGAAAAGGATGTCTTTTCATTAACATCTCCTGTTAGACAGGAAATGAAGGCCCAGTGCCTGCATCACCCACGCACTGCAGTGGGATAGCTGATATATCCAGCTCCTCAAGGATCTTGCTTTAAGAATCTACTTTCTAGCTCTTCCAGAAAAGGAACATAAATTTGGAGGCTGGCAAGTAAAAAACTCCAGGTTTAACCAGCAACAAAACAACTATTAAGAAGACAGAATAAAATAAGATTTTGCTGTTGTTAAAAGATGTCAGAGAATTCAACTGAAAGAAAGCAGAAGCAGGGTTAAAACTGCCCAGGCAGAACAATTTATCGCATCCAGCGTGAAGAGCGAGGGCAGATGTGTCCAGCCAGGCTCCAGGTGTGGAAAAGGCCCCCCCTAAGCAGTATATTTGAGGAGGATGACAGATTTGGACCAAAGTATGATCCAATGTTCAAGATATTAAATGCTCAAGATATTAAATAAAAACAATCTAAAAATGCTTTTAAATCAAACTTGAGTGATTATTTGTAACTGCTCTAAAAGATCTCTTCCTGCTACAACTAATGTCATGCAGTCTTAATCTCTCATTGCACAGTTTCTGTGAGATGAAGATACAAGCAGATTAATAGCACAGCTACTGTTCTTATCTGAGTAAATATGTTTTGGCACCAAACCCATCATTAAGAGACAGAATTATTTTATTTTCCCATAGAAGAGAAGTACTGGTATCACTGTCAGATATATAATAGTGGAAATACAGAAGGGGGGGCTGGGGAGGGACCTCTGGATGTCATTTAGTCCTCCCAGATAAAGCAAACTGTCACCAGGGCTTGACCAGGTCAGCAGTGCCTCAGTCTAGCCAACTCCTCAAAACATTCAAGCTTTCTAGTGACTTCTCCTAATGTTGCACTACCCTCCTGGGAAAAGAAACTGTCTTGCCCTCACACATGAGTCTAGTCTTTTTGTGCTAGCAATTCATCCTCTTACACATCTCTGCCTTCTTTATAACATTCCAGCATTTCAATGAGCCTCGGTTTTAAGGGGTGGTTACACTGCAGGAGAGTGAACTTAATGGCTAAACCATAACCATAGCTACTTGTGGTATACAAAGGTTTGTAATGGGACACTGAGCCACCAAGAAATTAAACTATCCTAAAAGGTCACAGCATATTACAGAAGTGGGACCCTGTGACTTCAGTGTCCAAGTCACTAACTGCAGACATGTAAACTGCATTAATACCGATCACACAAACAGAAAATCTGTATGAGGACTATTTGCTAAATATTTGGTAGTTACATGTCTTTTGCATAAGCTTTACAAATTTAATTGAGATCCCAAAGGAGTCAGTAGATATTATTGTTCTTACTCAATAGATGGGGAAGCAGTTGCAAAAAGATTAAATGACTCTTGTGAGGCAGCAGTGACTAACTGGACCACGGCCTTTCTCAGTGCAGCAGCCCTGGCCCCTTTTATTTGGGCTCAATAGCATGATATTCAGCCCAGAAACTGGTTTGGTGATCCTTAACATTTTCATGAAATTCAATTTCAGCTTGGCTTCCCGTTGATTGCCAGAAGAATTGTTGTTTCCCATGGAACACCATTGTTTTCATGGTGCTTACATCACGGACCTGCATAAAGAAAGATCGAACCGTTGTAACGTAGCAGCCTACAAGTGAAGTACCCACAAAATACTGGGGACTTGCAAATTGGTCACCCAGGGGGAAAAGCTGCCCTCTACAAAAGTTAGAAGAAATACGGTATACAGCAGTAGTTCTCATTCACATCTACATTTACATAGCAGAGATCAGAGTCTGACCCTCCAGGATTTGTAACTGAACTCTTCATCTGGGTAGAACTCTCTAATGAGAAAACGGGTCCATTCCCATCCAAATCACCCCCTTTAAGTTTCAGACTCACCAGGATGTAATTAAAAAGTGTGTGGTTGCTGTCATTGCTCACATCAATATATAGGGCACGGATAGCTATGCGATGCTGAGGAGCCACATTGATGAAGGTCCGACACACGACTTCTTGCCTTTGATCAGGCAATCGCACAGGATTCACTATTTCACCTTGGGGACCAAACAGCTGCTTGTCACAGTCTGAGAGGGGGAAAGGGAGCAGAAAATAAAATGATTGAGAGAAGTGTCCAGCATCTCCAAGAAAGAAATCATTTAATTTAAACACAGGCAGAAAAGTTTCTCTAAGGATTTTCATCTGGGAACCTCCAAGCATCAGCAAACACCTGCAAGAGGCTTGCCTTTAAAACAGGGGGGTAGTCCACAAGTAACATTAATGCCAATACTCTTCAAGAAGGGGCTTATTAGCTGCTAAAAATGAAGCAAGGCTTCCATAGATGTCCATAGTCAACCGTGACCTGTGGAACTCTGCGGGCCTTGTCACGGGTGTCTTAATCAAAACTTTCAGTAAGGTACCTTGGTAATATTTTTTAGTTGCAGTTCTGCTGTTGTACTGAAGAATGACCCCATTTCCTGGCAGCAAAACACGCTGTTTCACAATCAGTGTATTTGTTCTGGAATTTATCAGTGACAAAGGGAGCTTCCTGCAGCCTGTCCGCCACATCATTCGCCCAGAAAACAGCACTACCTCACCTGGAATGGACGAGCACAGGGACTAGAAACACTTGTACATCAAATAAAAGGTCACAACCTACTTTATTTAGGTCTGGAATCAAGTAATTTCTGCATCTTATCCCTATCTCATCAAAATCTGTCACGAAAACAGTCCAGTTAACTAATCTAACCGTACTGATTCCAGCAAAAGGGTCTGTTACAGAAAGTTTACTGCAGGCCAAAGCAAGCAGCCTCTTCAACCCCACAAAACTCCTTTCATCTCATACCCATCAACAAAAGAAGTAACAAACCATCATGTAGGGGCAGGAAAGGCATCATCTTCATTTAGTCCCATCTGGTGAAGACTTGGTGGGACAGAAAAACTTGTAACGTGGTTTCAGAGATTACACATGCTCCAAGGTAGCAAGAACCATTCAGGGCACCACAAGCACGTGGGCATATGAGCTGCAGATTTCCCAAAGGGCCAGGCTGGTCCTCAGCACACCCTGGGCAGTACCTGCGCTGCAGTTGAGGGAGCTCTCCAGGACACTGACTGTTATCTCCTCCTCGAGAGGACGCCCGATGGCCACGGTGCAGTCGCTGCTCCTTACACCCGTCATGTTGATGACCCCCGTGGCATTAAGAAAGAGCTTTCCACAGACACCTGTACAGCACAGACAGATGAGAAACACATCCAGAAGGGACTGAATAACCAAAAACCAGCTCCCATTCCCTTCGTGGCACAATGAACAGGCAAGTGCCAACAGTGTGCCCTCCTTCTGGGTGGAGCATGGGAAGAGTCAGCTGCTGCCCTAAGGAGTTCCGAGTCAGAAGAGCTTTGGGAAGCCCAGGGAAGGGAGTCATTGCTCAGGTAACAGGGACAGCACACGGCGTGCTAGCAGGAACAGTGTGTTGTTTCTCCTAACCAGGAGTATTCCCTTCCCATGCTCCTGTCTCTGTATGGCAGCAGGGTCACCACAACCCAGCTACATGCAGTAAGAGCCCACCTCTACCTTTTGGCAGCCTCCTCCTCACCTCCACCGGTCTCTGTCTGCTCCTGAGGCACAGCAGACGAAGGAAGGTCCAGGTGCTTGTATCTTGCCTCTTTGGCAGCTGCGGCTGTCGTCGGCGTGGCTGGTGTCACTGCCCACAGTCCTGCTCCGTGGGACCCGGGCCCTGCTGCCTGCTCAGGACAGGGCCCTGCAGAGCAGCCACGGACCACAATGGCCTTGGGGAAGTGCCTGCAGAAGATGGGGTTCACGTGCTTACGGGTTAGCCGGTTGAGGCAGAAATCCTGCCGCGTCTGAATGCCATTCCCACACGAAGTTGAACACTGCAGAGGAAGAAAACCCAGAGGCCTTTACACATGTATTTCAGTTGGTATTGAGAAATACACACATTTATTGACTCAGGCATGATCTGGAGGGCTGATCTTTTGTTCACTGATGCTGTTCTGTCACTTGCCCTTTCAGTGCTCTAGTTTCATCAGCTGTAGGATGGCCCACCTCCCAGGGGATCTTCCAAACTATATCTTTCAATTGCAGAACCACTTCCTAAAAAATCCAAAAAGACCTGCATTCCAGAAGAAAGCATGCCAAGGACCATTTTTAAAATGCAGCCAAAACCTTAGCTGAGAAAGGTAGGAAAGCAGACCTACGGCTGCTAAACAGAGGGCAGTGGAAAGGATGGAAAACATCCCTAGAAACAGTTCAGCATTTCTGTGGGAAGTAAATATAAAAAGTAGAAGTGGTATTTCTCCCCTGTATGCTTTAGGGAAGTGAAGGGCTATAAAACTGCTGCACTAGACAGCAAGTGCTGCATCTGAACAGGAGTAAATACCTCTGTCCACTCGCTGAAGCTCCATTCATAAGAGCACATTCGGATGACACAGGGGACGCTGGTAAGGGGCTTCTCTGCCAGAGGGCACAAACGCTCCTCTAGCAAGATCTCCTTGCCTTGGTGAATCTGCACACAGGTGACCAGCTGAACAGCTAAGCCAAGCCCACAGCTGGAGGAACAGGAGCCAGCTGGGGTTACCTTCCATCTGACAGAGGACATGGAGGAGAAAAATTAAGTTAGTGGTGAATCCCCACCATCTACTATCACTGCAGAAAATGCACTGCAACTCCCTCATCCTTCCCCCTTCTGCTTTCTCAGCAGCTTTCTTCATCCCTCCACCTCACACACTTTGCTGCCTATGGTAATTAGAAGTCAGCCTTTGAAACAAGACTGGGCAGCCTGGGGCAGTTTTGGTGTTGGACCCAAACAGAGGGCATTCACATTTTGCTAGAAGCCCACAGACTCGAAACACACATTGAGTCTTAGTCTGCATCCATTACAGTCTACCCCAGGGTGACATATACAGGCTTAACTGCAAAAATAATCTTAGCTCCCTCCAAAACACACACCACTGAACAGTCAGATCAGAAAATGACCCAGGGTATTTCATCCTGGGAGCGGTACCCTGCAATACTTAAAAAAGAGTTCAGATGCCAGTGGCTTTCCAGTCCCACAGCAAATAGGGCAGGGCAAGCTCTGCCCCATTTCTCAACCCTGAGCCATATCCCAGATCACACTATACATGTTCACAGACAACCACTCTTCCCCAGTGCATGCTCTTGTGGCCCATGTGGCCATTTTGACCTTGGGGGGCATGGCTCCAAATTACACAGCTCCTGCTCCTCTGGGCGAGGCAAATCATCACACTGGGCATCTGCCACAATCTCTTCTGCCTTCTCCCCAGTCTCCCTTGCACAGTAGAGGACTTTGTGCATCACACCTCCTCCACAGCTTACACTGCATGAGCCCATTTTGTAATGCCACCTGGGAATAACGTAGCCATCAGTGAGTACCTCCAGCTGTCACCCGTCTTCACTGGATTTTCAATTCAACCAGCCTATGGAAGTACAACTGGAATTCTGTTAATGCACACATACACACTGGCTCATGTTTGAGAGATCAGCAGCCACCCCACTGAGCGCAGTCTACACCACCATAAATCTCAAGGAAAGTACAATCAATTTCCTTCAGTTCTCAGAGCAGCTATTCCAGATTCTTAGAGCACTTAATTCTAGATACTTTCCTTGATGCTTTGTGGAAACTGTACAGTAGGCAAATGCGTCACCACCTTTTGCAGTTATGGATTTGTTCCTACTTCCCTGGGGTAATCAGGGATCAAGAGGTTTTCAGTTTTTCCCTAGGCTCAAACTCCAAAGACTTCATGTAGTTCCGTCTGAGAATATACCAGCCCAGGAAAGACTCTCAGTTAGTTTGCTCAGTATGGATCAGTGCTACTGTTTTTGCAGCTGGCTCTGCTTTCAAAGCAGGGGAGAGGAAGATAACATCCTCAGAGTAGATCGACCCTTACTTTACCATGTCCCTGGAGACAGAGAGAGGAAGGACAGACCTCTCACTGGCTCATTGTTTCTTAGTAACTGCTTTACCTTGGTGGGCAGGGACTGAGGTCGCAGACTTCCATCCTGCTCTCTGGCTTTGGCACTGGATGACAGTTTTCTTCCTGGGTTTCTTCTTTGGTGTCAAAAGCCACACATACATACCGTAGCTGAGTCTTACCTAGAAAGGGAACCGATCTCACTGCACAGCACGCATGCGAGGCTTGAAAATAAGCCAAGCAGTGTCAGTCGCATCTGCGTGTTCATAACAAGCAAACTCTGCCCAAGCCCCAGGCACACTTACTGCACTCATCCCCCGCAACTCTGAAGCACAGCAGCTGCCAGCCAGCCCTCTAAACTATTCCCTGAGCCAGCCCCCCTTGCCTCTTCCAGACTCAAAAAACTGTGACCACAGCTACACATGCACTCAGGACTATAGAGGGGAAAAAACCCAGGTCCTTGAGGTTCCTAGTCACTGAGCTCATGCCTACAGCCAAGTAACATTTCCCTCCAGCACTGAAAGATCTCACCTCTACCACAGGAGACGGAACACTCTCCAGCTAGAGGGCTCCAGACATACACAGTCCGATTTTCCAGTTGGATATGCCCAAGTGACTCCAAATTCTGAAGTAAGCGTGCATCTTCCTCCTCAGAACAGAGCAAAAAGAACCAGACTGACATTCACACCTGCTTTCCACGCCGATCCCAACCTGAAGAAGCTGGAGGATACCTCCACTTCAAGCCTACAACATATTTGCTGTCGCTGAAGAAAGAGGCACATTTAAGCACTTACTCCATTTTTGCAGAACATCTAAGTATCAGGAATAGCTAAGGACACCCAACAGCCAAGACCCCTCCGAGTTCAAACTTCCTGAGGAGAGATACCTGAATCTGGAGATGTCTAAAGTAGTACCTTTCCCATCTGTAAATGTAAGCCTGGCAGTGGTTCCCCAGTATGGATTTGGACCAGTATGGATATGGATTTGGATTTGATCCTAGGCTGAGAAGCCGTCTTCCCTGCTGGCAATCCTCCCCACCATGTCAGAACCTCTCTGTTTATCAGTGAGGTTTTTCCTAGTGGACCAGTGATTATTTCTGTTTCTGGTTTTGTTGGACTCTGCGAGTAGAAATGAAGAAGGAACGTAGTCAACAGCTGCCCTAAAAAACCCACCACTATGAACTGATGAATCCAGCAGCATAAATTATTAGGGACAGAGCTGACTGAAGTGATAGGATGAACCTTTAACAGGGCAGACATCCTTGGTGTAAACCACCCTCCTAGACTCCTGTAGTAAGGTGGTTCTTCTTAACCAGTAGCCTCCTGTGGATCACAAGTGCAAAGCTCCCAGTGAGACTCCTGAAGTAAGCCAAGCCAGTAAACTCACTTTGTCCCAGCCTAAAGGGCAGACATTAACCACACACGGCACAACGGAGAGGGGTTTGTCTTCTGCTGGGCACAAGCTGTCATCCACAGCAGTCTCCAATCCATCACGAAACTCTACACAGGTCTGATTCTGCTGGGCAATTCCAGTTCCACAGACAGCAGAGCATTCACCTATCTGAGACATCTTCCACCTAAACGGGAAGTAATTGTATCATCCTATTTCTCATCTGGATCATAGAGGTTTATCATTCATGCCACTGATTACAGAAGTGGGTCATACAGAGTATTCAGCTTTTCTATTTCAAGAGCCTTGTGTGGATGTGATTGAGAGGACAACTGCTGGAAATTTAAGTCCCTGCACTGACAGCTCTCTAGGGCTAAAAGCATCTAAGCTAAAGAGTTATAGTTCACAGTGTAATCACTTTTCATTAAACACCAAAATGTCTATGAGATCAATGTCTGGGCAGGCTTGGCTCTTGGTCCTCTTTCCAGTCTAATTAACACACGGGTCTCCTCCAGAGTAAGATCAAATCTTTGCTGGCACAATTTTGGAAAGGATGTGAGCATTTGGAAAGGATCTTTTTCTGGCCATGACCTCGAAGAATTTTCATTTAGCAGACTACTGTAAAATATTGGAAGGACTATCTCCCATTCATTCAGCTGACATCTCAATTACCTCATGGGATCAGGAAGTAGAGAACATGGTTTGGGATCTGCTTTGTCATTATAATTAGGAAGAAACTACTTCATATCTCTCCTTTTTTTTACCTTGCACAATGCAAATGAGACTGCAGAGACTGGGTTAGCTGGCAGGAAAAGGACAAGTGAAGCAAGAATTCAGCTGAGCTTCCAGGAACACCAACCTGTACAGGCATGGCTCCACAGCACAGGGCTCAGGCTCTGAAAGGGGCTGTGGGAGCTCCAGGCACCACCGATCCTCTGCTATTTCGTTCTTTGTCTGGTCAAAGCACACATGATCCACTGGTCGCATCCCTGGGATACAAAAGAAAAAGAAAAGGAAGTTATAAAGAGAGTGAACAGTTCATTTGTATTATGCTAGGAACATGAGTAATTTCGCTTTACTCAAATCGTCTGCATAGGAAAGTGTCATATATGGGAATACAGACTTTCTATAAACACATAAACCCTGTCTTTCTGATATAACTTTTCCTCAAGAGTTTTAAAGTGACTTTCCAAGATGAACACCCCAGAAGATGAGAAGTTTGATGGAAAATCCAATGCCAAAATGGAAAAACTGCTCTAAACTGGCTGTTTGAAAGAACAAGGACATCAATCATAATTTGGTCCAAATTACTTCTAATGATCTTGATGTCTGACTGATGAGGTTGTTGAAAATAAGATCTAGCAGCTAGCCATTCTTAAATGACACTGTAGAACTAGTAAAGTAATATCATCACACAGCCTTTGTACCCAGACAGCACCGTGCCAACATCCTCAAAGTAACCATCAATACCCAAAACTAGACTAGAGGTACTGAGAGAGAAACTGCAGACTTGCAGTGCCTGTAGCATGCAAGAAATGAAATAATCAAAAACTACAGCAATAAACAAGACCTAATAATACCGAACCTAACAGGTAAAGTGGGTGAAAATCCAAACTCAAAAAAGTTAAACAAATCTGTAAAGAGTCTCCTTTTCAGTGAATGAGCTACCCACAGACACAGGAAGCATTCTTGAATCTCAAAGAGCATGATCCTGAGAAGCAAATGCCAAGAATCAATCAGCAATGTCATCTTTTCACTACCCTCCTTGTTTTCAAATAATGTCTATTGGTAAGGAGGGCCTGAGCATCACTTTTAGCACTCAAGATGCAATGTCAGCTCGGATTCTCAACTTTGTTATTTTAGGTCCCAGCTTTTTTTTTTTGTTTTGTTTTGTTTTTTGTTTTGTTTTGTTTTTGTTTGTGACTCCATTAGCTGGGAGGCCCTAGAGCATTTTGAGTTCTTTACTTCTGGTTTTCAGCAATCATTTCACCTGGGGAATCTGCTGGAGAAAAGTTCTCCAGACATAACTAGTCCTATAGATTGACTTCCATAAGTATTCATTAATGTATTTTCTAAATCCTTGTCATAAAAGCCTTGAGAGGCTTGCCAGTATCATCTGTATTATCTGGTAAAGGAGATGTCAGATAGTCTACCAGAGTGATCTATAACAATCTTCATTATAATTTCTCCAAGGAGACAGAAAGGATTAGTCATGGCACAGGAATAGAAATCTAAGAAGGAAGTTTCATGATTAGCTCTGAGGCTTTAGTTAGACACTAGATACCACTTTGGTCTCATACGTCCAATGTTTAGCCAGCCTCAAATTACAGTCTTCAATAACTTTGAAAAATCTGAGAAAACTATTTAGCCTTAAAACCGAAAGTTTAGTTAAAACCTATCTAAAAATCCTCTTCATAATCAAACATTTTCACTATTATTTTGATGATTCAGTTCATTTGCTGATTTGTTAATTTAATTCAAAATCTGTATCACTTTTTTCTTTGGTTCAGTTTAACACTGGCAATTGCAGCTCACTTTCAGCAATTTGCTTTTAAATTCAGTTCAGCTGGTTAATAAGTTCTAGCCAAGTATCTGTCGCTGATGTCACATTTCTTTCAGTCAGCCCAGGAGAGCCCATGGAGTAAAGATTAGGGTCACTGTGAGCCAGCCCAACTAGAAGACTGCCCAGATCTCAGTAAAAAGAAAAGATTGAGTACTGCTGCCTCACCTTCCCCACAGGTCACTGAACATGGCCCCTGCTGAGGAATCCACATATATGTCAGATTCTCTTTGGGGACAAAGTAGCTGAAGGTGATGTCTGGGTTGGTGGCATTGCTGTATTCTTTTGCATACCTTCGATAGACCTGCGAAGGAAAAAAGTGTGGTCAATGCACAAATCAACTCAGATTCATTTCTCAGGACAGAGATAAAAGCAGCTAGTCCACCTTTTTTCCAACCAAACCTGAGCCTCAATGCTATGACTCTCAATTCTTGTCAGATGCAGAGTGCTCACCCTCTGCACGGGGCACTGAAAAAAGATTAAACCAAGCAAAAGGTTTAACTGGGTATGCTTTTTCCCACACAACCACTCCCCAGATCTGCAGAAAGCCTGTAGGCAGCCAACCCTCAACCTTTGCCAAGAAGAGCAACACCATCACACTTAGTGAACACCATCTCCACTGGCCTTGGGCACAAAGCCTACTACACCTGGATTCTGCACTGCAGCAGAGCTACACAAACTCAGCCTGGCCAGTTCTGACTGGCCCCTTTCCAACTCTGCTATTTTAATTTACCTGTATTTCAATTTCTTCTTGTGTTGGCCCATCCACATGGACTTCCTCCAGGCTTGGCAGGTTGTCCTTGGTGAGAAACACTTTGTATTTGATCTGGCTGTCCTCCAGAACTGACGGATAGGTGGCATTCAGGGAGATCTTTCCTTTTCCAGCAACCACATACTCTCCTTTAACCTTCACAGCTAGAGAAGAAAAAGTAGCAGTGAGGTTAAGAGATATGATTTAGTCACTGGGATCCCCTGGTGCTGGCAGCTACCGACTGCCCATTTGCTAAAAACCAGTTTGATCTAAGTCAGGCATCCCAAAGAGCATGTCTTCTACCACTTCCCACTGGAGAGCATCTCACAAAAAAATCGCATCAAGAACTTTCCTCTCAAATTCCATTTTCTTGTTTTCACGCGCTTGTTTTAGCCCTGCCTGTAGTCCCTTCTCTCCTTTTCATTCAACTCACCCAAATGTGTGAAGAGTGGTCTCTGATTGGTAACATGGACCAAGGTGGTGTTACGAGGCAGGGACAGAAATGTAATGTACTCTGGAAGGATGGAAAGAAAGAAGATATGGTCACTTTCCATTACTGTACCTCTGTTAAAAAGGCTGAGGATTACAGATCAACACCTCTTCACCTTACTAGCACGCTATCCGTTGGAGGACAAGCCTCACGGGCAGCGACAAAGCTTAATTGCTGACAGGGCCTATATAGCTAATACAAAAAAATTAAGGATACAACAGTGATGGCCAGCAGGTTAAATTAACACTGACCTTAGCTCTATCAGCTTGGCTTGAACACAGTGATGGCGAATACAGCAAACAAAACTGAACTGAATTCTGTGTCCTGTTCTCATCTTTCATTCTATTTATGTTCTCTGCCAATATCTATATGTGATACTGCAAGAGCCAGATCAGTTCCCAAATGGTTGTTTAACATCTTGGGAAGCATCTGAAATAGCTGTCAGCTCCCAATAATTTGTTGGGCTTTCCAAATGGCTACATTTCTGACCCATGTCCAGAGAAGAACTATGACCAAAAAAGTCACTCTGCCTACAAAACAGCTACTTCTCTGCTACAGAACTTAGCTGCCTTCTCCATTGACTACCCAAACTCCATTACCATGTCCTCCATAAAATAAAATCAAGCAGAAGCAGAAACAAGAAGAGACAGACAGGAGATTATCAACACTGAATATGCATACAAATATGCAGCACACAAGCAATACCATCATGTTGAGCCTGAGGGTGAGGACTACACACCTTTAGCTTTTCCTTCCGTGTAAGATCCACTCACTTTGGTACAAGTTGTATTATCACCCCCACAGACCTTGCAAGAGTCCATTATCTTTTTGGAGTCCATCTGGCCATCACATCCAAACACCTGAGCAAAGGGGAGAGTCTGTCAAGACTTGCCTATTCTAAGAATAACGAAAGCAACATTGCCTGAATTCCTGAAACTGCCTTTTTAATTTGTAATTCGAATTTAAGACATCGACAAAGATGCATTTGTACCTAGATGTGCCACTGTACAGCAGCATGCAAAGCCAGGGACTGGAAAGTCTTAGCTGAGAGCAAAACAAGTTTCATTAACTGTGACATTTTCTTTCCCATAAGAAGCAGCCCAGAAAGACTTCTCCTGTGACCTAAAACAAAGGCTCTGCACTCCCTCACCTCTACAAACTCTTTCGGGGGGGGGGGGGGGGGGGCGGGGAGGAAAAAACAAAACAAAAGCCCAGGAGAACAGTAAACATGAATGGCAGATTCTAAAGGAATCATTAGCTCCCTAAACCCCAAACCCAAACCTAGCTCACATCCTTCAGCCTGGCCTTCAATCCCATGGAGCTCAGAAAAAGAGATTCTATCCTCATTCCCACGAACAAGACTAATATTACACAAAGTTACAGGAGGATCTCAGCAGGCTTAACAGCAAAACATGTGCAACTGCTGAATTTATGCTAGAGGCACAGATCCCAGGATTTGGGATATACATATTTATCACTGTTGTGAATAGAACAGCAGAAATCAGAACAGATTATGCCTACACCCTCTGCTGTTCACTAGGTGGAAATGCATTACAAAACATGAACACAAGGATAATGAGAAAAACATAAAATGTTAAAAGAGTATTCTGGGAATGTAAAGACACAACAGAAAACATACAACCGGGTCAGCATTGAGCAGTTACTAAAACGCAGACAGCGCGGGGGAGTTACATTCAAGTTCATCATGAAAGAATGCCTTTCCCTTGTCCAATCCAGGGGAGAAAAAAAAAAAAAAAAAAAAAAGCTATACTTCAGTTTTGATTAGTGATACTGCAACAATCAATTTGTCAAGTTATGGTTCCCAGGTTTTACTCCTCATTTTGCCACTGACCTGGTATGTTCAAATCATGTAATTTTTCTCTAACAGAGTCGGCATTTTCTAGGGCTATTTATACCATGTAAACTGAACAGCTAATGATGTCTCAACCAACCCATAAACCAATTGCTTCTTGGATTAGAGATGAATAGCATTATGTACTTACTGCATAATTAGCAGAATGTCTTATCTAGAGGGCATTAGCATTGGATGCACAGACACAACAGTAGATTTGTTGGACTGTAGCCAATAAACTAAGAATAAAACTCTCTTCTTTTGAGAGAGCTCGCTCTGTTGTTTGGGACACTGCGGCTTTTTTCCCTGCTCCTGGTAGAACCTTTGGTGCAGATTACATGTCAGAGGTTCACCTGGACTCCCCAGTCACTTACTCTGCAGCTTCCCATTACACACAGATTGAAATCCCCGTGGCGCTCAGAGTCATCCTGCTCACATCTGGTTCCATCTATGAAACTGTCTTCACGGCTTACCATGAATTTGCTTTCAATGGCCCTGCACATGTGCTTGCATAACATGTCCCCTGGAGGAGGCAGACAAAAGAAGAAAGGAGTTACTCTTTCAGAAAGGCACATGGCTGACCATCAAGTCAAAAGGATCTGACAGAAAGAGTATCCAGGTTTCATGTGAAAACTAAACCAATCAGTGAAATGGCCTTTTGACTTCAAAGTACAGACAGGTCCATGAGTGCTCCCCTTCACAGAGGCCAGAGTTTCGCAGTTTTTCCTTACCTTTGGCAAAGCCAACAGCAGAAGTCCAGGTATAAAAGGATGGCACTCCTACTGTAAGATACAGTGGCTTTAAATTTGTTGCTGCACATTGTTCAGCCATAAAGTCCTGCTGGGTCATCAAACAGGCCTACATGCCAGAGAGAATTGTATGGGTAATGAAAGGAAGTTATTGAGCACGGAATCCCAAACAGCATTTTACCCACTAGCTAAAGGCAGAAAGCAATGGCCAGTAAGTAAGGCACCAAAACAACTGCAAATAAAGAAAGCCACTTTAAAGGGAGGCTGCAGGATATGCAGAGAATTGTGTTTGGAAGCTGATATCTTTGCTATTTATACAAAATAAATGGATAAGGAAAATAGGAACAATATAAGAATGTCCCTCTGAAGAAAACTATCGTTAAGTGAGTCACTATTTTCTCAGCATCTGTCCTGCTATGAAGGCATAGAGAAAAACGCTTCATTACATGTGAACAATGCTATTAAATAATACTGCTGTCTTCAGACACAGTGCAACAAATACCTCGCCTGTTGTCAGACAGATGGAGTCTGTGTGACAGATCTTTAGTCCTCCTTCCCAGAGCAGCCAGCTGTGAGAAGTACAGTCCCAAAACCTACAGCTCTCAGAGTTAAATGGCATTAAGAAAAAAGCACAGAAGATGAGCTCCTTTACCTGAGTATTACACATCTCCACTTGGATGCTGGCACCATGGCACTGCTGCCCCCCAAAAGCAGGCCTGGAAATGACAGGAGAACTCCTCAACAGAGGCAGGTTTGTCCCAAGTGAAGAGCAAGACTCAGACCTCGTGGCCCTGAATCAGCCAAGAGGCCCTGCGAACTCCCCAGCTCCCCACCTCGTACCTGGGGTTGTTACAGAACCGCTGCCTTATCACAACTCCACCTCCGCAGCTGCGGGAGCAGGAGGAGAAGGGGCTCCAGCCAGACCACTGCCCATGGACTACAGCCATGGGGTTCAGTTCTTCCAGAGAGCTGCACTGGCCCTTGGAGCACCACTAAGACCAAGAATATAAAAAATTGGCAGCGGCACCACAGTGAACCCAGGATGGCTGGGGTCTACAAGGGTGGCACAAGTCCCCATCTTTTTGCAGGCCAGACTGTAACAGAGAATCCCAAGATGAATGAGGCACCTTCCCACAAGAGCCTAGAAGAGTCCCATTCCTAATTATGGTCTAATGCAAGGCTAAAGTTAAAACAAAGAGTCGATAGGTCGTTCCAAAGCCCTTGAGAGCTCAGATATTGGGCTATAGAACTGCAAAGCAACTCCAGGGACACAGACAAGGTGGAAACACGAAGATCAGCTGGTACCAGTTTATGACTGGAGTGTCTGGCCCTAGCTCCCTGGCCAAGGAGCAGTGAGTGCCACATATTTTCCAATCACTGACAATGTCTTACTGCCTAACGAACTCCATAGCACCCACACCCACTTCTGATCACCAGATGAGCAGCCTCATTACCTTATTGATTCCACACTCAGTACCATCCAAGAGGGGAACAAGAAGACGAGTACAGCTGGATTTGTCTCCTGGTTGCACATGGCATGAGAGAACTTCACATATGTCCTGGTGTGACAAGAAAATCGGGGAGTTCAGGGAGTCACTTAGGCTCATCAACACAGCAGTCCCAAAAGCTGCTCCACTTAAATGGTGCATGTCCTGGGTGTTTGGTTTCCCTACAGTTCCCTTCATTTCTCCTACTACTGGGCAAAAGTTGTGGGCATGTCAAAAGACCATCACTGACAGCTTGTAATGCTAGAAGATGATCAACTGAAGCAATTAAAGTTTCACCCACCTTAGTGCTTCCTCATTAACAAAACATGTCCAGGTGGCAGCTATTAGCCATGCTGCATTCCTCAGACATGGGGAGCTGAGCAATGGCAGGAAGCTGAAGGAATCCAATGAACAAGAGCTCCCTAAGAAAGGACCCTGAGTAGGTGTACCCAGCAGTAGCACTGCCAGGCCCCTGCTTGGACAGAAGGGTCTGGGTACTGTGCAAACGTTAAAGGGGACTTATATGGATGAAGGAGGTGATGGAGAGAAGGGAAGCATTTTAAAAGCCTCTGAAGGTTTGATCTTTGTCAAGAAATCTGTGGCAGGAAAGCACCTTCTATCCCTTTATAATAAAAATGTCCCCAATTCCCTTTTCCTGAATCTTGGCTCCAGAACACTTCCCTGCTGCCCCTAGCAAGACAGACAAACTTTCTACCTACAACATTGCTGTCAGCAAAGGTGCATGCTGTGGCAACGCTCCCAAAGGCTATTTTACATTGTTCATCTGCTCCATAGTACAAGCCAGGCTTCCATCCAGGGATGCTGCCGTCCATGTCCGGCAGGTCATTTAAGCAGTTTGTTTGGCCTGTGCTGATAGAGACATAAGAAATATCACTTTCCCAGCTGTGGGCAGTAAGGACAATGACATGTTTGCAAACTTCTGCTGAGTTTCATTCTGGGAGTTGGCTGTTGCTTTCCCAGACAACACATGCTTACTGTGGGCTGTGATGGATTTAGCTGCAGCAGCTGCCTGGAGATGCTCACAGTTCCCTGCTGCAGAAATTGTAACAGAAACCCATTCCTGTTCTTCACCCAGCCAGCTCACAGCCCGCAATGTTTGTTTCAACATAGATGCTCTGACATTTTAAATAAAAATTCCAGGCTGAGCTAGTGTCTGAGAAGTCCGACATAGCCCAGGCATGTTACTAACCAAAGTAATTTCCAGCTACTTGAAGCAAAAACTGGGTTTAACCTCAGCAACAGACACATGTGAGAAGAAATAAACAAGCCCCAAGCTTTTCACAGTTCCTCATTTATTTCCCAAGAACGTTCTATTTAATTCCTTGTCTTTCCCTGCCCTCTTCTAAGCTCCCAGCACAGGGAAATGCCCTCACATGGGAACACAGAATTCGACTGTTCCCTTACCTGACAAAGGCCAGGAACTCTTCTCGGCTGCACTGTGACCAGGCAAGGTCAATGCTGTTGTGGTTTCCTGCTGAACCCATGATGTAACCGCTGCTGCTGCACCGATTCCCCTCACCATCATGGGAGATTCCAAGACTGTAACAGAAGCAGCACAGTGCCCTGAGAAGAAGAAACCCAGAGGCTGGGTTCCCTCAGAGCCCTTCTCTAAAAAAGGGCTGAGCTCCCTCTGCAGCCTCATACTGTTGTCACAAAGTTTTTCTCTCCTCCTTGCAGCTTTTAATTGTCACACAGCATGCAGGAATACAAGAAACGCAAGGAACTCTTTCCAAAATTTTTGAATAATCTATAGGAAACCCCCTGTTATGCCAAGAGATCCCTTTCTTTCTTCTGAATCCTTTGACCTGGAGGATGTTTTTACCTGAATAAAACATACTGGGCTGCTCTGGAGCTTTCCTACTGACCTGTGCCCAATCTCATGGGCTATGGTGACTCCCAGGTCAAAGCCAGTGTCCTGGGTAATAACACAGCTCCAGAAGGAGGAACAGACTCCACCTAACTGAGTCACTCCACGTAGCTCCTTGTTCCCATCAGGTAACTCCAAGTCAAACCTAAAGTAAGGGAGACAGACACAGAGGAAAGAGCAAAGAACCACTCCAGCTAATAAAGTCAGGTCTAGACATTCAATTGAATTTATCTGCACTTTCCTGGTCTAACTTTGCCAACTACCTAACATTTCTCTTGACACATGGAGCTCCCTGGGGCAAGATGGTAGAGGTAGGGTCCTACGAGTGCCCACCATTCAAAATTTGTGGTGATTCTACTTCAAAAAATCCCAATATCCCCAGACAAGCAGAACAGAGTAAAATGACCTAATCTTATTTGCAAAAGACAGAGCAGTATCATCATCTCTTTGAAGAAAGAGCACCAAAATAAATCCATTACACTCACAAAAAGTTTTCCTTTGACAAATTTAGCCAAGACAATTTAGAGCAAGGAGACTGAAAGTCAGAATCTGAATCAGAGTAGCACTAGAAATCTTCCATAGAAAACACCAGTGGGTTTTCACTTCCAGTTACTGTTCAACGTTTCTGCCCACAAAAAGCTGCAGTGGGTTTGGCTGTGCTGTCTGGAAGCACAAAATATCTGCTCAAGTCTGGCTGGTCAGTGCTTGGGGAATATTCCAGTTCCTCCAGAAACTGAAGAAACAGCACTTCTGACTAACTGCATTACACTAAGGGCAGGAGAACCAACCCATTTCCAAAGACTGTGATGCCCGACTGCTAGAAGGCCCAGTGCAAATCACTGTCACTGCACTAACAGCTCAACACCATCAGCTCTGTTTCCAGTCCCCTCCCAGGGCAGGAGCACTTCGGTACCTGGTGATGTAGAGGACAATGTCAGCATGCTGGGGGTCAGAGTCATTCTGAGGGTTGACCTTCTTGCTCCATTCACAAACACTGATCAGCGAGGAGGTGATATTTGTTGTGATGTTTACCTCTGCCTAGAGTGAAGGCACACGTCTGCTCACTTCATACAGCTTTTAGCAACCTTTTGGACAACACCTGAACAAGAGTCCTCCCTGCTTACCTCTGGTTCTCTCAAAACAAGCATTTGCATCAGATGAACCCTGAAATGAGCACCCAACGAGGCATCCCTCAGCAGCTCTGCCCCCTGTTAAGAGACAGAAAGGATTCAGTAAAGGAGGCACCTTGGTGACTCCCGCTACCCGTTCCCAATAATAGGGCTGCATTCACTACAAAGGTAACACACCTGGTAACCATAAGGGGCAACTATAAAATCACCAGGAAGTACAATATTAAAGTATGCACTATGAATGTAAATAAATCCATCAACAGATGAGAACTGGTGTGAGACTTGTCAGATCTCTGAAGCAGAGAGAAGAATCTGCATGGAAAACAATTTCATAGGGCAGGAGATTGAATGCTAAAGACTTTTTTGCAATATACACACATAGAAAATGCATAAACAAATTCATAATAATAGCAGATGGAGACATTTAGAGAAATCCTGTAACAGAAATAGAACACTGAAATGTAAAATGTAAGATAAAATCAGTGGATCTCCTTCAATCTCACTGAAAACAACAGGAACTGGACCAAGGCTCTGGTGATAAAACTCTTGCTACTGTGTCTGACATACAACAGTGTTAGTAATGAAACCAAGAGCTACATTTTCTACATGGGTTTTAAGGCTATAACCCCAAGGCTTCTAACATCCAGTTTTCTTTGTGCAGCTCCCTGTACATGGGAAAGCTTGCCAGGGGAAACAGAGAATAACACCCTGCACATAAGCAGCACTCTGCACTTGGAGCAAGTGACCACAAACACCTCTGGAAGTGCACTCACAGAGGTCTGCCTGGTTGCGACAAACCTTTGACACTGTGAGGTCTCACAGTGGGACAGCAATCCAAACAGAAAGCTACTCACAATGTTCAGGTTGGCAAGAATATATCTCTCCGTGTCTTCTTTGTGGTACAAGTAAACATCTGGACCTGCTACAACCATCAGCTCCAGATGTTTGACAGCTCCCTCAGCCCTCTTCTGCAGGCGAGAAGGAAACCGCCCTGCCGAACAGTACAAAGGAACACAGGGGGTTTAAAATTCAAGACAATATAAAAGGTCCTACAGATCCACTCCCTCTTCTTGAAAGACTGGAATAATCCAGCCGGAAAACCACTCCTCCAGTTGCTTGCTCAGGTTTCCCACTTCTGTTGGTTTCTTTCATCTGTCAGCATCCTTAAAAACACACCTATGCTATCAAAATAACAACAAAATGAAAACACACTAGTTACACCTCAGTGAGGTGAGAAACATACTCAAGTATACTCATGTAGATACTAATTTTTCCTCTGAGCTCATGCAAGCAACCCTACTACCAGGAGATAGCTTTTCCAAGCAGAACAAGCATGGCTTCCTCTCCATGTACATTACCTCTTGCTGTATTTGCCTCTCTTGCATCACTTCTAAAGAGAATGTGGGGTCTGGAGAAGCCGAGTTCCTTCAGCAGGGCCACATCTTTGCTTCTGACAGGCCTGATATGAATCTTTTCCTCATGTGCAATGACGACTCCTTGCTAAAGGAGATGAAATTCCATCTCTGAGTTACTCCAAAGACATTTGCTATCAGTGGAGAACTGTGTGCCATATCCTTCCTATTTCTCCTCTGTAATGCTCAAATTTATTAAATGGATGGTTCACACGCTTGGTGCATCAAGCTGCAAACCTACACAGGCTGTAAAAGCTTGTAAGAATAAATTCAGTGCATACTCACCAGCTGCCCTTCACAATAAGTGACTCTACACTTAGCCCCAGGAGGTTGCAGTGGATTTCCACCTGCAAAGCAGTTGCCTGAGAATCGCTTCAGTAAACTAAAGGAAGAGTTCACCACTTGATTGCTCACAAACGGAGAGGAAAGGAGGGCATGGTCCTCTAGAAATTCAAAGGCATAGAGTTCTCCCCAGGCCTCAATGGAGCAATGTTGAATACGACAGGACGTCAACCCAATCTGTTCTTTACAAGGGCAAGTTGGCTCAGCAACAAGAAACTCAGGCACTGAAAGAAATTAAACAAGACCAGAACAGTTCTGAGAAACAGTGATACACAGAAAACAAATGTAATGATCTATCTCTCTAGGAAAAAATACTCTCCAAATTACAACTGTGGCCTTTCAGGGTCGTTGTGTCAACACAGAACTCCTGTGCTTTCATGTATTCCAAAGTGAGGATAATCTGACTGGGAACAGACAACAGCTCTAAAACTGGCTCCTGATTCATCGGCATTTTTGCTCTCACGATAAAGAGAACAGTTCATTTAACAAAGTCTGAGACAGTTTCACTTCCTCAGATGATAAGTATTACTGAGTGAGAATTATCATAATCCAGACAGAGACACTGGGATGAGCACTAGGTAAACTCACAAGTAGAAAATATCCTTGCTTTAAGGATTTGAGAATTTAAAACGTATCTTTATTCTGAACTACCATCAATCCAGACCCAGAATACTAGTGTCTCCACGTGATTATTAAAAAAAAAAAAAAAAATTATCAAGTGCATTTAAAGCCATTCTTAGTCTAAAGCTTCCCACTTAGAAGACCTGGATCTGTTAATCTCATAGAAGAATACCAATATAGACAATGAGGACTGCAGGAGAAATGTGAAAAAAGATTTATCATATCTCCAGCAGATTTCAAATACTGACCCAGTTCTTTAACCGCTTTCACACTGAAACATGGATTGCCTCACTGAGTAATGTGTCTCAGAAATGCTAAATGCTTGTCAGATCAGAGTTCGTTAATAAGTGTTCTTAGCGTTATCAAATGTACAGGATTAGAAATAAACTGCCAGACGTGTTCCAAAACGAAGAAGGAAGGAGCCTTGCATACCATCAGACGCTGAGCTGGTTCCAAAATAAGAGAAAACATCTTTCGCATCCAAAGCGCTGAGAAATTTCTGTAAGAAGAAGAATAGCTTTACATTTTTTTAAGACAAACAAATGGATACAAGACTATCGCTTAACAGAACCTAACCTGGAAGGAATGCCAGCGAACAACTCAACGAGTGCCGATGCCAAGTTCTCATGGCTTTATTTTGCACTACGCATGGGCTGCACAACAGCCACCCAGAGGACACAGCTTTATCTTCTTGATTAGTGAGTTTTGATGGATTTTGGCTTAGAACACGTTGCCTTGTCTCTTTTTTTTT
This sequence comes from Tyto alba, assembly GCF_018691265.1. Taxonomy (NCBI): domain Eukaryota; kingdom Metazoa; phylum Chordata; class Aves; order Strigiformes; family Tytonidae; genus Tyto; species Tyto alba. The sequence continues at coordinate 4,799,325 of NW_024881273.1, forward strand.
TTTTTTTTTCCTAGAAATAAAAAAAAGCCTTCCTGGAAACTGAAATTTCTGGAGGTCAAACTCACCTCTTGGAAAGCCGACGGCCAGCAGAACCCCAAGGGGAGCGTCACGAGCACCCGGATCGTCAAGCTGACGATCATGCTGGAGGAATCGCAACCAGCGTTGCGGAGCCCGCGCCGGCCCAAGGGTGATTAAGACGAGGTTTGGCCCAAGGCATCACGTGGAGCGGAAGGGAAGAGAGCAGGGTTTAAACAAACAGGGGAGCTGACCCTCTGCAGAGAGGGGCAGCCGGGGGGAACGGCCTGCAGCCCGAGGCTTTGCAGCAACAGCTGGCGGGAGGGAGGTTGGTTTTGCGCAATGTTTGCAACTTCACCGCAGCCAAAGAGCGCGGACGATACCGAGCGCCGAGCCAGTGTTCGCAGCCAAACACACCAAAGGGGTGGGCTGGGGTGGGGAAAGGGGCTCTACGCGGTTCAACCTGCGCCCTGACAGGCCCCACGCCGCGGCGGGGGTGGGGGTGTGTGGGGGGGAACCCCACGGGGGCAGGCCCCGCCGCCCGGAACCGAAGCGCGGGTCGGCGTTTCCCGCCGGGCCGGTGCGGCGCTGCGCGGGCCCGCTCCCGGCGTGGCGGGGAGCGGTATCCCCGGCCCGGTTGGAACCGGCTTCTCCCCGCGGTGTCCCCGGGTCTGGGCGATCCCGTATGGCGAAGCAAAGCCCCGCGCAGCCCGAGGCGCCGGGGCCGAGCGCCGCGGCCCGCAGCAAGGGCAGGAGGAGGAGGAGGAAGAGGAAGGTCGGGAACGGGGAAGCGGCGGCGGGGGCCGCGCCGAAAGGCCCCGCCGTGGCGGCGGCGGCGGCAGCAGGTCCCCCCCGCAGCCCCGGGCAGTTCTCGTCCAACTGGAAGGCGCTGCAGGAGGTGAGGGGGGTGCGGGAGGTGCGGCCGGGCCGAGCCCGGGGCTTTAGAACGGGGAGGCCGCCCGGGGCCACGCTGCCGTTCTCTGGCGGCAGCCCCACGTTGCGTGTAGTAATTAAAAAAAAAAAAAAAAAAAAAAAAAAAAAAAAAAAAAGTCAATAAATTAAGTGCTGCGGGAGGGATCTGGGACGTCCCGTTGCATGTAGTTCCCCTCAAGCCAGCCAGAGAGTGCAGGGCCGTTTGGCACCGGGGCAGAATGGCAGGAACCATGGCGGGGTCACAAATGGAGGAAAGTCATCCCTTTTTCCGTGTTTTGTTTTGGTGTTTTTTGGTTTTGATGTTTTTTTTTGTTGTTGTTGTTTTTGTTTTGTTTTTTACGTTTTAGCTACTGAAACAAAAGGCAAATAGCTCCAAGGAGGCCCTCTCTACATGTGAAACATACCCCAAAAAGAAGCAGCCGCTCAAAATGGGAAATAGCCAAGAAGTTCCAGCTATCATTGGGAATGGGAATGCAGTAAAGGCCAAACCCACAAATAAAATGGACAGTGGTTCTGCTAAAGACGGTCCTTCTTTGGCTAAGCCAAAATCCAAGAAGGTTGCGATGGGTAAGAATCTAAATGGCACCAAAAGCGATGGAAAAGGCTGCAAAGAAAAAAAGAAAGCGGGCAATATTTTAAAGGAGAAAGGCGATATAAAACATAAGAGGAGGAAAGCTGAAGAACAGGCGGAGCAGGAACCCAAAGAGTGAGTGCTTCAGGGATCATACCTGTATGTGAAATTTGATGTGGGAGGTGTACATAAGGAGCACAGAGCGGTACATTCAAAACAGCTGCACTCTTCCAGAGTAAATTTTGAGAGAAATAAGATGTATTCAGCCCCTACTCTTCAGAAATAGCAATGAACCTGCATAGGTGACAGTACTAGACTAATTTTCACTGACCTAATTTCTTGTGATTTAAAAACTAAATATGCTTTTTCTACACTATAAAGATGCAAGACTATTTTAAATCTGTTAAATGTAATTAAATTTGTACTTACCAGGGCTGAAATCTGGTTTGATGATGTTGATCCAAAAGATATTGAAGCAGCAATAGGACCTGAAGCAGCAAAAATTGCTAGAAGAAATCTGGGACTTGAAGCAGGCCAATCCAAACAGTCTGTGGAACAGGTGCTGGTTAAAGAAAATGCTTTTGAAGGGTGAGTGGCATTCCAGCGGGAAGGATGGCAGCAGAGACATTGAGATTATTTTCTAATAACTGTGATTTGCAGGTGCGCAGTGTAAGATGACATCTCCCGGAGTCTGCTGACAGACAGACTGCCAGGTTTTCCCTGTTCATATCAACATGCGGACGTTGTGAACTCTACTGTGCAGTCCCTGTCACAGAGGTGTCACCAAGCTGTCCTTTGTCTTTTAGGCTGACTCGAGCTGTAGCCATGGACTGTGAGATGGTGGGAGTGGGACCCAAGGGTGAAGACAGTATCGTGGCTCGCGTGTCCATCGTGAACCAGTTTGGAAAGTGCATTTATGACAAGTATGTCAAGCCTACAGAAGTAGTGACTGATTACAGAACAGCTGTTAGTGGCATACGCCCTGAGAATATAAATACAGGTAAGAGGTTCTTTCCCCACAATGTTCTTTAAGGAAGGAGAATTGAACAGGCTACCTCAGAAGCCTTGTTGGCTGAGCTTGGATAAGTTTTAGACCTTTTGTGAGAAATAGAAAACAAAACGTAGTCTGAATGCTAAGAAAGATTGTGGGGAAAACGTCACTAATGCCCTGGGAAAAAATAACTCATGGACTATGGTATGGGAATAATAGGAAGTTTATTTCCTTTTAGTGCTATGCTCTTGATGGAATTCTCTATGCTCTTCTAACAAGCAGAGGATTTTGTGTACTGTACAAACTTGTATAACCACCTAGTCCCAAGGATACAATTGCCTTCACAAAAAAGATGCAGTGTTTTAACTGTAGCTTTCTTAGCTGTCTTATGTGTCTAATGGAAAGTGTTTCATTGTGTGGTATTTTTAGGTGAAGACTTTAAAACAGTTCAGAAGGAGGTTGCTGACATCTTGAATGGAAGGATTTTGGTTGGACATGCTTTACGTAATGATCTAAAGGTACATGGCTGTAGATTTGTTGTTTTGAAGACAAGGCTCTAAAAATGTAAGATTGATTAAGTTTCTAATACATCTTTTTGGATCAGATGAACACACCTAGACACTACAGCTTTATCACTGCTATCTCAGTTTCTTGTTATGTCCTGTTGCACTAAGTATAGCCCTTGCCACTTGCCCACTAAAGTTCTTCAGCTCCAGACTCTGTTGCTAATAGCACTGATCTGCTTACTAAAAATCCAGGAAAGAAACAAAATGATGAAAAAATTTCATGCTGTTTGCATGCTTTGTTTATCCCCCAAAGCTCAGCAGTCTGGTCATTGGTACCAGAGACAGGTATCCTCTGTCATGCTGTAACAGCACTGCAGGAGGTGCCTGCAGATACAGTTCTGTTTCTTGTGCTGAGTAGAACTGTGGTTCTTGAATCCAGCCAGTGTCTGGATGATCTTGGTCTTGTACATCCATGGTTTTGAACTAGCTCTTACTACAGATGGACGGAAAGAGCAGGAAGCTGTACATTCAGCCATAGAAATTTCCATGCAACAGCATGCTTTGGACTGGAAATGTAATTTCTTCTAGGTCCTATTTCTTGATCATCCTCAGAAGAAGATACGTGACACACAAAAATACAAGCCTTTCAGGCAGCGAGTCAAGGTAAGAAACTGATGGGAGGGTGCACCTTAAGTAACTGACTTCTGAGCCCCTAGCTCACTCCTACACTTGCCTCTGCTTGACCCTGTTCCTTCTTTCCTGCCTGAAACAGGGGTCCCTGCTTTTTGTCATTTGAAAATACCAGTCTAGTTCAATGCTTACTTAGTGTTTGAAGTATATCAATAAGTTACTTGGTTCAGTACAAGCATTATCAGTAATACCTGTGCACAAAATTCAGTGGCTCTCCCACTTGCATGGTCTTCGTAATGCTTTTCTGGACAGCAAAACAAGATGGTAGAGCTCTACTTACACTGAGGCTTATCTTCTTAATGGTATAATTTCCTTAGGGATATAAAAAAAAAATGCATGGCTTCAAGTTTCTACTTAGACTGCAGGAATAAAGGTTCAGATCATACGGTGATACTTTAAGTTCCATAACTATTTACTGAGGTTTTCCATTTCACAACAAAGCACCCCAAACAAATCTTAGTGTTAGGGTAATACAGGTAAAACCTTCTCAGCAGTGCATTCATAAGTCTCCGAATTCATTAATTATTCTTGACATTTCATCAGTAGAAGCTGAGATGTGCTACACTTAAACTAATATGTTCATATGTATACACATAGATTATATATATATATTCAAGTGATGCAAGACAGCCTGATTCTGTTTTTTATTTCTAGAACACACGGCCCTCATTGAAACTGCTTTGTGAGAAACTGCTGAACGTTCAAGTACAGACATCAGAGCACTGCTCGGTATGTATCTCCTCAGAACATACATTTTTGGGTAGATCAATACTACACATTAGCTCTAGGATCTGGGTTCAATCCAGAATGCTGTGGCTTCATTCTAGACTCTCAGTGAATGTTAGCAAGCTCTGCTTGGACACCAGCATGCAGTAAGATTGCCATCTAAGCTTGTTTACTGTTATGTGTCTCCTACCACTTGGATTATTTCCTTATTTTCATAAACTTCTGCACAAGTCAGCTCTACTTTGTTGAAATATTAAATCTTGTTAAGATCCCTGAGGAAAAAAAGTAATTCTCACGTATCAACTACTTGCCTCAAAAGCAGCAATCTGCACCATTGTACTATGGTGGGTTGGATAAAACAGTGTGAGAGCCTGCTACTGAATCTCCGCAGTTAATTCCTTTCTTTCAGTGGACAGGAGGATATAAGAGAGGAATAAACTGAAAAGGCAGGGCAAATTGTGAGGATATCTCCAAGATACTGTATCAAGAGTATTCTTTCATTATGGCTTTCCAAGTCATGATGAGAAGGGCATGCATAGCCTTGTGGTGGGCCATGCATTCTGAATACATAATTCATCCCCTTCCACTAGTCACGGAACCTAAATCTAGAAAGAAATTATGAAAAGTTACTTTAGTACGTCCTTTAAAGTGATGGAAGACTGAGCTGCTTTTTAACAACGTTCTTAAACCATGTCAGCTATGTTTCATTAAACATTGTGTTTGTTCTGTTCTCTTTTTAGATTCAGGATGCACAAGCAGCAATGAGACTGTACACCTTAGAGAAAAAGAAATGGGAAGCTGCTATTAAGAACAAATCTAACAACAAAAATTGTAAAACTTGAATAGTTTTTATCTGTAGCATTTGCTAGTTTCATGTCACATTCCAGGGCAAATTCAGAGATAACTCAGAACTGACAGCAGCTACTTCTTAAAAATCAAAAGGCAATACTTCCTAACCTGGGACGTGAATGCCGCCATAGAACAATAGCGCTAATATCCCCTTTCTGGATGGTACCTATGCCTAATGCCTACTACTGTGTTTAAACAGTACTTGTTACAAATGTCTGCATTTGTGAAGTACTTCATCAGCTCGATTTCTACAAAGGAAATATACACTAAGTTAAAAAAAAAAAAAGTGTTGTTAAATTATGATATATGAAGGAAGAAAGTCATTAGTTTGCTGAGACTCCCAAGACTAAAATCTTTATTTCATATATTTTGAAGTCTACAAAGAAGGCAAATTCTTATTCACTGCTGTTAGTTTCACAGTTGTGGTACCTAAATCCACAGAATATAACTATATATTATTAATGGCCCAGTATTAATCTTTCTGGAGAGAAAAAAATCTTTAAAGTATTTCTGGAGGATCCAAGCTTTGACATCTGAACCAGAAGTGTACAAGTCTTGTTCTTATACAAGAAGGTTTTGGTTTACTTCTGCAGTTTCAAAAGTGTTGCATCCACAAGGGTCATTATCTCCTGGAGAGAAATGTGAGAATTGTCAAATAGAAGATTACCTTATTGCTTCACTTATTTTTATACTCCTTTATTAATAAAAACACTGTGTCTAACATAGGCCTTTATAGTGTTTTCAACATACGTGGGGTCTGATTCTGCAAAATCCAGAGCAACTGTAATTACCAAAATGAATACTAATGCTGTGATTTAAATAATCTAAATGGGTACTGGAAGGTAACAGGGAATGGATTTTGGAGGTTTAGCAATTGCACATCTTACACACTGCCAGAATGAGATCGTTCTGGTCTGTCAGCAGGGGACAGGGAACAACAAATCACATTTACAACAGAAGAGGGAGCTTGATTCTCTTTTGTGATTCTTATTTTTTTGCACTACCTTATAGCTGCAGTGGCCATTAAATCGGTGCAGGCAGTGCCTGCAGAAGACATTGGAGAAAAAGTTTGCATGTTGCTGTCTTTGAGACAAATTATGTAAGCAGGCTAAATGCATAACTAAAAAGAGCAAAGTTACCAGACTAAACAGTTTTATTGGCTGGATGAAAAAAAACTTGTAATTACTGTTTTGGACAGCACACCATTGCAAGTGAAATATTTGTGTGTAACATCAAATAGCTTAATAACTTTGGTGTTTCAAAGTTACATTGTTTCAGTATGACTACTTGTGGGAATTTAACATAAATCTTCAGGCAAGCTATCACAAGGGTTTGTTTTGTTGGTTTTGTTGTTTGGGTTTTTTTTAAAGATGTCACTTACAAAACAAAAATAATGGGATTAAATATTTTTTGTTCCTGTAAATTTTAGCCTGTTTTAGTATGAAGAATGTAGTAAATTAATGCAGTGCAGTGTTGCAAGAGACCAGAATATACTTTTAAAAAATTACACCATAAAATTCCAACTATTTGTGACCAGTAGTTAGAAATATTCTTACAAACTCACTTTTCACCCCACATACACAATTCTGTAAATTTTTGCACTATGTATATTCCAGCTATTTGAAAAAGATAAAATCCATAACCAGAAATAATATACTAAGCATCCACCCTTTATCATCACAGTGACTTCTACATACCATACTAGATGGAAAACGGCTTTTTATTTCAAAGAGCAGATCTTCCATTTTCTGGCACAGCATATCCAGCACTATGTCATCTGTAATGTAAATGAACAGGATAATATATGGTTACAACTGCCAATAGTTTCAGCAGGAGCTAAAGGAAAACAGAGAGGATAGAGCTACACAAAGAGAAGGGAAGATAAGATGAAGTTACAACATTATGACATCCGAGTGGCATTTAAAATCATTCAAGAACAAGGGGGATGAACTCTTAGTTCCAATTCATCCTCCTTCCTCAGATACATAGTAAGTCTTTCCTGGGAGCAACTAACACATCCCTGAGCAGCTGCTGTTACGGTTTTCTTTATCTTTTGGGAATGGGGAAGAAGAGAACAAACACCACCACCATCTCACCATACTGAACCATCTCGTTCATCAGCACACAGCTGCTTTCCACCACTTCTGGATCATCAAAGTGAAGGTGGTAGGCATCTTTGATCAGGTTTATTCCACTGCCTTTTGAATCTGTGATAAATCTCAAAGCTGGTATTTCTGAAAGGGAGACAAACACTGCTGGGCTAATTGGTAGCTGCAAACTGCGTTATCTGCTTTCCAATCCTCTGCTCCAGCTAGCAGCAGACGTGTAATATTTTTCCAGGAAGTCATACCCATTATTTTCAGTCTTCCTAAAAGCTATTCTGAAGCGTATGTGGACAACAAGTAGAAGATCACATACGCAGCTGGCACTGTCATGAATGGCAGAAGTGATATTCTAATGTTTATTGTTTTCACATTGATTGAACTCTACCCTTTTACACAGTTGAAACAACTCCAATGTAAAATAAGTAACAGAACACTCTTGAGTTACTAATAGATCAGATCATGCTGATCTAATACTTCTCATACGTGCATGCTGGGTTCATGGAAAGAAAAAAATTCACACCTTCAGGTTCATTATTTCCTCTTCCAATCCTGCAAGAAAAGATTAACTCAGAAGAGCAGATGTCAATCCCAATCCCACTATGAACTCTGGAGCTATGCAGAAATGTCCACTTCTGAGCTGATTTGCAATTAATAAAATAAATAATTGCTGAATGTTACCAGATAGCCTTAAAAGGCTTGCTAATGCTAGGCAGGCATTCTTCACCAGTAGTGGTCTTCCTAAATTCATCCTGATCACATCCATCAGAAGCACAGTTGTGGGCTCATACTCATTTTCAGTTAAGCAACCTTTAAAAAACACAACACCCCAAAACTTCAATATACTCAGAAGCCTTTAAAACACTCATCATCATTTCAGATTGTGCCTCCTGTTTCTGAAATTACTTTGTAATTATGCAATAAAAGTTACAAAGAAAGCATGTGTGAAAACCTGTATTGCAGTAAAATAAGGCCCAAATAATTGAGTTGATCTAGGGGTCTAAGATAAATTTCTGATACACCTTCTATGTCAAGATTCCCTTTCATTCTTCAAACCAAAAGGAATGGAAAGCGCTGAATACTCAACCTACTCTGCTGGTGGGTATTAGAAACAAGATTGATTAGTGTTTTACTCAGCTCTTCCTAGTGGAATGATGGCATAAGTGCAGGGCAGTAGGTAAGCATATGGCAGTATTCTTGCATGAGGAAGAAACAAGACAGTAGTGCTGCAAGGATGTGTTTCTTACTGCATATGATAATGAAAGATAGGCATTTTATTTTTTAATCTGAAATACTGTTCCCAATTTACAAAACAAATGGCATAAAAACAAACCTCCCAGCCCATGCTGCACAACACTAATGCTGTGTTCAAAGGAGTAACACAAATGAGATTCTTGGTTTTAAGAGATAATCCAGAGAGTGCTCTGCACAACGAGGCTCTTGTAGCTGCCCATCGTTACAGCAACCATCAGCACTATCTAGTTATGTAATTGCTACAGCTCAAAAATAGCTTCATTAGGGAGTGTTAGAGAGCAAGTGCATGGAAGACTGATTAACAGAAGATGCAAATTCCTAACTCTGCTGCCACCTACAGAGCCTGCTAAGGCCAAGCAGCCTGTATTTCAAGGATCACCACTGAGACGCACGCATTTGGCATACTGGACTTTTCCATGCACAAGGGACAAGGAAACTGGGAAAACACACCTTGGAGTGACAACGCCCACAGAGCCGAGCAAGCAGCCTCTGCAACTGTTCCATTCTGGAGGTGCTCTTGAAGGACTGCAGAGGTAACAGGGACAGCACTTTTCAGCAACACTAGGTCTGCATTATTCTCTGAATTACCATAAAAAAACAAAACAAAAAAATGCATCAAGCAGAGTTATTTAATCAGGTAATATCATAAGAACATTGTATGTCAAATTGTATCAGTAAAACCTTAATGGGTGATGGCATTGGAGTAATGCAGCATTATTTTAGTAGGGACAACAGCAGGTGGAAGGAGTCTAAAGGGTACAAAACCAAAATTTACAAGACTAATAGCAACGTTTATTGCAGAAAGACAAAATTCTCCAGGAACTAGTTTTCTGTAACATTTAAATTATGCAGGGGGATCACAGCAAGCAACATTCTAAAATAACCACCTTTGACAGAATACAGTCTACAGGGTGGATATTTAGTTGGTCACATAAATCGAATGGGTGGTTTGTTGCACAGGGGGAGTAAAACACACCAAGTGCACATTCTGTGCTTTCAGCCCTCCTTGATGATTAGACCACCACACACCTATACAAGAACACATCACAGAAACAAATCCCCTAAAAACCTCCCAGTGTGGTCTCACAAGAAGTGGTCAGCTCGAGCAATCGCCCCTGGCTCTCCAACACTGTGGGATGCTGCTGATTGGGTTCTAAGGCAATGGGAAGAACACAGTTGCCACCTTGACAATCACATTTATTTTGGAAAATCGATTCTCTAGATGTCCAACTCAAGATTTAGCCCAGTGCTGCCAAGAGAAGTGTGATGCAAAAAATAAGATGCTATTAATTCCAAATGCTATTCTGATACCTAATCTAATATGCTGTTTGCAAAGCACTCCCTCTGGTAAGAACAGAGCAAAACCATATGACTGATAAACCAGAAACTGCACGTACCCTTCTCATTTCTGACAGCCTGTTCATAAGCCGTATCTTGGCCTAAACAGTAAAAATTTGACAACTTATCACAAAAAAGATTGCTAAAAAGTCTGCATTACTTTTTATTGTTCTCTCATTTAACTCTGGATCACTTAAAGTTATTCTAGTAGTGCTGTGGAGACACCTCTCCAGAATGGGAGAAAGAAGAAAAATCCAGTTCCAGCAACAGGAATGTCTGAACTCAATTAGGCACAATACCTGCTGCCTTTCAGTCACATGAGTCTAAGCACAATACTTGCTGTGTTCAACTTACCACTCACAGCCAAGCTCCAGAGAACTCCACAACAAGAGAGGCAGATCTGTTCATTATGAAGAAAATTTCTTAAAATTGACAGAAGGTCTGGAATTACTCCAACTTTCCTTAGATTCTCTGCAGCAACTTCTGAAAAACACAGAATAAGAAATTCTATAAAATCCGGCATTTTTGTCCCACTCACTGTCCTCACAACAGACAGCACTACTAACCATATTTATACAGTGATAAACCTGTAACATGACACCATCAGCTGGACAAAAGATGGCAAGAGAACAGACCTAATTCTTTAACAAGATGCATTTAAGCATAGTGATTAGCACAAATGACCCTTTCAAATGGATGTTTGGCCATCCTTTTCCCTAACACATCTGACATTTACAGAACAGAAAAGGAACTGAGAGGGTATAAATTACTATTTTTCAAGTGTTTGCAATTTAGCAATTCAAGCTACCTCAGCTTCAGAATTAGGAAACACTGAAACACTGTATAAAAATAGTTTGGTCTTAGATGGTAAATTTATTTGTATGTGACATTTTGTACTTCTTTTTTTTTTTTTTTTTTAAGATTATCCCCTTGCTCCTAAATCCTTCTGTAATCATTTATAAAAACAGTCTACTGATGAGTGTTGAACTGACACTGAAAGCAAGTAAAAAATACTATAAATGTTTAGTAATTACAGTCTCAAGAGAAAAACCAAAGTAGAGAAATTAGGTAGAATAGTTTCAATTCATCAAGGCACAGCCAAAAATAGAATCCAGGTTCTATGCCCTCATTTTGCCAAGGATTACTATTTGCAGAGTTTGTACTTGTTTCCAAAACAAGAAACAACACAGGACCACTCCAACAGATACAATTCTGTAAGTACTTGAAGCCTCAGCGGTGGATCTTCTATCAGGAATGTTACCTTACTAATATCTAGGCAGTCTTACCACTATTACCACTATTAAACTAACACCCACAGACATCCACATCTCTCAGTAAAGTCATGAGTTCTGCATTATAAATTGGATTAGGTTACAGAAGTAAAAAAATAAGAATGTTCCCCAAAAATGAACAAGGTGACTCACCACTGGCTGAAATCATCATCAGTAATGTGCAGACTAATGAAAGTAACTCTTCATTTTCAGAGTGTTTTCTCACTGTGTCTAACAGAGAGCTGGCGACATTCTCATCCAGGGCCATCACCACATCCTGTTCTAGAGCTGTCAAATGCAAACATTTGAACAGAACAAAGATTTCAGTGGCTTTGAATGAAGTCTGAACCCCCTGCTGTTAGCATAAACAAAACATTTGATTAACAGCTTTTCTTCACATAATATATCCAAAAGTTACTTTAAATTTGCTTTCTGAAACACAATTGTACTATTTTCAAACTTGTATCATTATCAGGTGTTATTGGGGTAAATTGTCAAGACAGTAACAGCAGGGACATGAGACCAAAAACCACTTTTATGGTTTGAAATTCAAATACCAGAACAGAGTCTTTGCGCACTCTAGTAACATTCTACATAACATGAAAACTTGGCAGCCTAAGATCAGTAGCCTGTATTTAAAATTAACACTAACACAGAATTCATGCATGCTCATCCTCAAGAAAGTCCATGAGAGTGCAGACTCTTTAAAGCTGGTCAAATTCCTCTATTACTTTAAATATATCCCCTAAAATCATGACTGAACCCCTTTCAAACCTTATCTGCTGTATCTAACTTTACAAGAGAAGCTGTATTACCCAGCCTAAGTCAGAAGCCTCATAACCATACCTTGACTAAGAATTTCAAGCAATAAACTGCAACCATCAACTTGTAACCTGAGAGAATCTACATGAGTCTTCATGGCAAAAGCGATCAATTCTGTGAACGTTAGCAGATAGGGCCAGGCTGTAGGGAAAGGAATTATTTGAGACAGCATTCAGTTACACAGCTTAGAACGCTCAGTGGGTATCTATACTCCAAAACACAAGAGAACCAGTTGCAAATAAATTTGAGTCCCTGTGGATGATATGATACAGCAGAACAACATTCTTGAAACAAATGTAACATGAAAGTATAGCAGAAACAATATAGAATGAATTTTGTAGTCTACGAGAAACATCTCTTATTAAGCTGCAAGGCAGGCTATGGAAGCTAAGTGTAACCAGTATGTTCCTCATTAGGTCACACTGGCATTGTTCACTGGTCATGGAGCAAGTGGCAGGGCAGAACACTGTGCATGCGCCCAAAGCCATGCTTTTCAGAACCTGTGGAGGAAAGTATTTCACCAGGTCTGCTAGTTCTAGGAAGACTCAGAGCTTTTGGAATAGCTAATACAGCTATTCAGTGTATCCACAAATATATGATAAAATATTGAGGAAAAATGGATGGTTTTTAGGGATCTGTTTTGAGCACCTTCAAAGATGTGAGCATCCGTCATGGTAAGTCATGACGCAGAGGTACTGAAGTCAGATGTGTGGACAGCCTTGTATTGCTGTCAACAGGATTGAATGAAAATCAAAGATCCATTAATTTTATTATTTATAACCAAAGCCAGCTATATTACTGAGTAAAGATTTTTTCACTAACAGAGCTGAAGATATAGGTAACTAAGGCAAAAAAACAATTATTCTTTTTCCTTATCGATTACAGATATGAACACCCCTGTGTTTTAACATCATAAAGCAATGCCAGTATTAGAATGCTATCACTGTCAAATGAGAGTGCATTTTATAACTGAATTAACATGGTGCTTTGAAAACATTAATCTTCATCTGAAAAATGCACAGATGCTGGGAAAAAAATAGAGTCTTCACTCACACAGCCTTACTAGACATGTGTATCTTCCTTCTGCTTTATCAATCTTATAGCCTTAGGCATTACCCCCAAGTTGCCCCAATACACATATTAATTACCTTCCTCAAATGTCAATTTGCCAATTCACCTTAGTTGTCAATCAAAATATCACTAAGTTGGGGTTTTTTTCAGTGCCCATTTTTCTTACCCAGTAAAACAACTCTGCTGCTCAACAAGAACATTTACAAAACAGGTACCAACACAAACACATCAGCCTCTGGCCTATTCTAGTACATGCCAAAAATGAGAAATAGCAAGAAAGCAATTTCGTTCTCAATTATTGTCATAAGAAATTTTTTCCTCTTCATATTATTTCAAAATGTAAGGAAAAAGCAGAATAAATAAACAAAATAGTGCCTTACCACTTTTATCTTTTACAAAGCTGGCAAGGTGCTGAATGGCTTTAGCCTGTACTTCTTCTACATCCCAGAAAGCCTGCATGAATTCTACATAAAAAAAGAAAATTCTTCTAACCATTTGATATAAACCCTTAACCAAAACACTCAGATTTTCTCTCTTTTTCACAAGAGGTGAATTCATGTAAATGAAAATAATGTAATTTGTCATTGTTGAAAAGAGAAAGACTCTTCCCCTAACACATCAAACACTTAAAGTGTTATTATTCACTGCTCTAATCTGTGTATTCGGCATTATGTATTTTGGGGACCTGATGCAATACTGAATCAGAGCAGGGCTAGGGGCTTTAAATGCATTATTCCAATAGCCTTTTCAGATTAAGATACTACCTTCCTTACTTAGAAGGAAAATAACGGAGCAGATCCTTTGTTGGCTTAAATGGGCAACCACGTTAGAATACAGACAAAGTAAGTGGGGGTCCCCGATTTTCTGAACCCATTTAACTTGTGCAGTAGGTATGGCTGGCAATCTCATGAGGTTATATAAAAGGCTGCATAGTGATCCTTCTTCCAAATAGCATTCCATTTTATTTCAAGTAAAATGAACATTCAAAAATTCATTTTCAAGTAGAATATATGCTGACTGGAAAACACATGGGGCTATTACCTATGGAAAATCTCTATTAATCTTATTTTCCTTATTACCTAGAACATTTTCGATTCCTCCTTCAAGGAGCACATCTATTATTTTGGGAGGCAAAGACTTTTTCATATTTACTAAAGAGATATCAGCAATAGACAGGCATTCCCTAATAAATGGAATATCAGTCAGATCCCTAGAATTACAAGAAAAAAGCATTACCAGTAAGTTAGAACAGTCAAGTAAAAAAAAAAAAAAATCTACAGGCTTTGTTTCATTTTGATATAAAAAAGCTAATAATAATTGCAGACTGGATTATTTTTGACAGAATTTACACAATTTACTTAAAAACAGCTAATAGAAGAGTTCTCATGAAGCCTAAGCATGGCTTGCTCCAAGTTAATGGCTTGTAAAATTGCGCATAACATGCTTTTATAATGTAACTCTTCAAAAAAAGGACACCTACACATATCAGAATGCCACCTTCTGAATGAACACTAAGTCGCTGACATTTTAATAACTCAATTTGTTGAGGCAGTAAGACCAGCAACCTCGACTCAATCTCTTTCAAACAGTAGCTAGCATTCCCATCAGTGTGAAGGCAGGTGGGGTTTAGGACAAAATATAGTAAAGGGAAAGCATCCAGAACTCACTTTGCTGTGGGTCTCATGCTGGGTTGAATCTGTAACATCATAAATAAAATTGGAAATAAAGGCAAAGAGCTGTTATGTTCATTTTGCATTGGTGTCAGAACTCCCTCAAGACGGCTGCTATCCTGTCTAATACCCTGCAGTAATGAAGTTATCTCTTCTGCCTGTAAAGAGTACAGTATCAGAAGAGCTTTCACACACTTGTTTACAGACATCCTGGTGGGCCCATGACATTTTAAATCTATAATGAAACATTATTACATACATTGAGTACAAAGCAGGTCATCATGTCAACTAGAATACAACCTAGAGACCAGATGTCAGACTTCTCAGTAAAAGAAAAACCAACTGCTTCTGGAGCCATCCAAGACTTGCTATCTGTTGACATAAGAATCATATGGTAATGTAGCTGACATTGTACTATACAGTTTTTGCTTGCACATGCATGAATCACAGGCAATTGTTTTATCTCTAAAAAGAATTTATTCTGCAGAGATTGGACATTTTTTACTGTTGATATGCCACAAGTCTAAGAAACAGTTTTCAACTGTGAACACAATTGATGCTGCAGGCGACCGCCTCTGAATATACTAGTCATACTTTAGAAGACAAATAGTATAATGCGGAGAAGGGGGAGGGAATATAATTTTTTTCCTCTTTGGCTGATTTTTCTCTGAGGACTAAAAATATGTACCATAACTGAATCTTTTAAAAATAAAGAGTAAACCAATTATCTACCTTCTTCCACTCTTATCTTCCATTTCAACTCATCTGTCATAAGTGTTTCTGTACTGAAGTCACTAAGCATGAAGGATGCTTCCCCAGTCACAAGGATGTTTGATGGCTTCAGATTTCTGCAACACAATTTTCTGTCAGCCTGTGAAAGCAGAGTCTAATGATACATAACTACAGGTTCCCAGCATCTTTACACATCAGAAGGTTGGGGGTTTTTGGGGGGAGGGTATGTAGGATAGTAATGAGGGGTTTAGGGTTTTTTTTGTTTGAGGTTATTGTGTTGGTTTTGTTTTGTTTGCTTTGTTTTTAAATATACAAAGTGATAATCAACTGAAATACAATTATTTTCTTTTATTGTGAAGTGCTTTAAAATTTGTGACTGTGACAAATTTATCTGAACATGGAATGCAATGGTTACCTCTTTCTTTAGATGCACAAAGCATATCTTCTCCATCACAGCCACCAAGAATGTAATAATTAACAGATCATCAATATCATAATATTAAAATCAATATTAGAATTTTATCACAGTCAAAAAACCAGAGAGAACACCTTGTTCAAATGGATAATTCTAGACAAAACTCAAGTCACAGAAAACTAATCCATATATGAAGTCCAAAAGTTCTACCCCCTACTCCCCCTTTGGGAACAGCAAAATTCACTGCCTCTGAGCAGCTGTGCTGAACCAAGTCACTGAAAAGAACAAGGACCTATCAGACAAAGAGAAGAAGATTTCTACTCACCTGTGGAGAATATTTTGTTTGTGTATATAAAACAAAGCATCCACCATCTGTCCCAGGAACTTTAGAATCACCTGTTGAGGGGAATAGACATGAAAGTGTAACAGATAGACTCACTTCCATGTATCTTTTGGAAGATAGCTTCCAAAACCACCCTTCAGCAAAACTGTGCTTTCAAGATTTTAGGGAGGACTTTGAGAAAGAGGGAATACAGAGGGAGTTTTTTATATAAAAAGCATTGAGACTGTCAGTTCAACCACATGCCCCTTCTGTACTTTTTACCACATCAGTTATTTTTTCTGACTTCTGCCTTTTTTCCATGATTACAGATGAAAGATCTCCTTGGCCTGAGTGCTGCATTACCAGACAAACGAACAGAGATGATATCTGTAATAAAAAATTACATCTAAATTGTCTAATTGTTTGCAGGTAATATCATATCCAGCAAGAAAAATAAAACTGAGCATTTTGTCAAACTGGTGGGTGTCGTGTTCACCAATACCAAGGCATTTTGAGATGATTAATCTCTCAGAGGAGACAATATTTACTTTCTTTTAATAAATATAAACCATGTTTGTTGTTTTCTAAAAAACCCAACACATTATCAACCATCTTATCTGAAGACACATGGGATAATTCAAGTCAAATATACACTCATAAAAACCAACACAAATTTTGCCTGAGCACTATATAAAATCTGCAGATAGATAAGTCTGGGCTTTCAGCTTCCTATAGTCCTCTATAAATGCAGGCTCGAAAATTAGTATCACACACTGATTCACATCAGAATCTGTGAGTCAGGGTGCAATACTACCATGTGATGGACTCCAACCCATGTATCTTCACAGCTTTTCAGCATGTTTATTCAAAAGCTAAAAAAGCAGGCTTGTTTTAAATCAAATCACCTTTTTTAGCATCTCACACTAATGACCTCAACATTAAACCTGCAAAAATGCTTACATGCCTACAACATTAACCACGTGTTCCAGTTTAACCAATCCTATTTCATTCTCACCTCATTATCCCAAGTCACAAACAATTCCTTGTAAGCACAGATGTTTGAATGATGAAGCTTTAGCAAATCCATTGCCTGCATAGAATACAAAAATACAAAGAGCACTTTCTATAGCTACACAGTCCTCCCCATTAACAGGACCTTACATAATATCCTAAGCCACTTCCTGACTCATTCACATTGCATGTCTGATCAAATTATTTCAATGTGCAAGCTCTGCTATATCTTTGCATGCACAAGTGTCAAGTTAATGAAAATATTTCACTAAGACTCTATTCAACGGAATGCTGTAATAGTCTTGTGAGATTCAAAGAAATAAACCGATCCATAGGGAGATATGTAAACAATCTCCTTCAGTTCCTAACATCCAAACCTGAAAACACATCTTAGAATATGAAGACAAGACAAATCTTCTAGTGTAGCCATTACTTCCAGTAACCCTTACAGAAGCTTGAATCTCAGAAAATGTGATGACACTAGTGACATGCTTATCTCCTTGAAGTTGGTTTCCATGTAGGGCTCTAACAATTATCAGTTTCACATCAGCAAATTTGCTGAAGTAAGGTAAAAAAACTCAACTTACTCTCCTATAGTTTTGTATGTGGCTGTGCAGACACAGAAAAACTAAGAGCCATGCTCCCAGCTGGCACAACTGCATTTATTTCAGCAGACACATACATCAGCAGAAAAAACGGATCAAACTTGATCAGTAAAGCCAGTCTTGGTACTTAAAGAGGTCACCTCTCTTGTGTAGGATGAAGCATCTACACAGACATGTATTCTCACTCATTTACAACTGCAGATGTCATGCATACTGGACACTGGGAGATTAATCCACCATCTGCTAATTCACATATTTTGTTGAAACAAATTCTGGTATTTTAATAGTATTTCTGACGTTGCTTCTCACTCAAGGGATTGAAACAAGTTCGCACAAAAAAAGTACCACAAAAGAAGAAAACTAGTCAAACCATTCACATCAAGAAATGTCCAACTGAGACATGAACATATAATGAAATAGAAATTGAGTTATTAATAATAAACTATAAACAGATCAAGAGTCTCCTTCTGCTTAAAGGACAAAAGGATGAGCTTTGCTCTTTATCTTGAGCACAAAACAAACTCTGAAAAAGAACTATCCTCTGAGAACAGCTGTCCATTCGAATGTACATATTCAAATATAAGAACAGTTAATACTAAATCCTGTCCTAAGCTCAAGCAGAGGGCAGGGAGAACCCTCAGATACTTCTACCTGATTTACATCTGGACTATTTACTTAGTTAATCCTTACAGATAAAAGACTTTGTTCTGTTAAGACTTTGGTCTTTGTGAGTGAAGCAGTAAAGAGAAACTGCACTGATACCTCCTTCAAGGCCTCATTTGCTTGCTTTTCTTCAATGCATTCAACCTGCACCAAACAGAAAACAAGGATGAGATTGTAATATAGAGACAGATGAACTTTGAGCCAGAACAATCTTGCCAAGATGACTGGAACTGCAAATTATGTATGAATTGGCATAAATTTTCAATGATAGCTCCAATCTCTAATGTTTGGAGCAGTCTAGTTGTTGGGAGATGGCCAGAAACAGAGCTTTTAATGAGTCTGTGACAGGTCACCACTCTTTTTCCTGCACTGTCAAAGTAGGAGTAAGCTAAGGTAAAAACATACTGGATGGACCCAAGTAGGCTGCTCCTCACTTTTAACCTTAATGTTCTGTAAACCGATCTGAATATTCTGTTTTCCAAAACAGCAGCACAGTAAGATGTAAGCCTACTCTTTACCCTGTGGTCAAGCTGCCTAACATGTTTGCCTCTGTTACTACCAGAAGGGCCCATGGAGATGACAAACATGCCAATAGACTCTTGTTTTCTTAGCAACCACCTTCTCACCTGCTTTATTACATACTTATTTTCCGCACCCTTTCCTGTTTTCAATTTGACTACCAGCATAGTGCCCAGGGCCCCGGGCTCAAGCTGCTCCAGCACCTGTGGGGCAGAGGAGACACACTGATGCGCTCACTCAGCTGCAAACAAGGCAGAAAACCCCTTCAAACAACTTTCCCACAGGCACCCTCCGTACAGCACGTACCTCCAGTTCCCCGTGGCAGGACCACAAGCCCCCCCATGCACACCCCAACTCTAGAGAAGCACACTAGGCCTTCCCTTTCCCTCCCTCACCTCCCCTCTACTGAGCACGACACCCCCTACCTCCCCAGGGCCACCCATACCCCAGCGCTTGCCTCCCTGGGACCGCACAGGCCCCTTCATCAGGGCCACTTACACCCTCACCAAAGCCACGCACCCCCCAAGACCCACCCACCCTCCCACCCCACGGCCATGTACTTGCCCAAAGGGTACCTACACCCCCCTCCCTAGGACCACGTAGACCCCAGCACCCCCCAGAAGGCTGGAGCCGCCCCTTTCCCGCCTGGCAGGGCCCGGCTCTGGGGGCAGCACCTCGTATTTCTCCATGGCTGGACAAGGCCCAGCCTCCGGGTGAACAGCTGGGGGCCCAGCAGGGCGGGAAAACCCGGGGGAGGGGGGCTTCTTCCTATTTCCCCCAAACTACACTTTTAGACTAAAAAAAAAAAAAAAAAAAAATATGGAGCGGGGGTGAGAAATGAAAAAACTCCAGTCTTCACCCCACCCCACCCCACCCCACCCCGCCCGCTCAGCAGCGCTCCCCTCAGCGGGGAGGGGGTGCGGCCCCTTTAAGCGCGCGGCGCGGAGGGGCGGGGCCGCCCCGCCCACCCGCCCCGCGCCGCCGCTGCCGCCCGCGCGGCGCCTTTAAGGGCTGGCCTACGTGGCAGCAGCAGCCGAGCGGCGCGCGGCCCGGCCCGGCGCTCCTCTCCCGCCCTTCCCGCCCGTCAGCAGCGAGGCCGGGCCCCAGCGCACCCTCACCCCCCCCACCCCTTCCTCCCTTCCCTGCCGGTATGGGCCAGAACGATATCATGAGCACCGCTGAGGACTTTGCGGACCAGGTGGGTGCTCGCCTGCTTGCCTTCCTTGCCTTCCCCGCCTTCCCCCTCCGGTCGGGCGGCCTTTGTGCGCTGGGGCCGGCGCTGAGGGGAAAGGGGGGGGTGGGTTAGGCCGCCGCCCTGAAGGTAGGCCGGGATATCGGCGGGGTCGCCGCTGTGAGGCCGGTCCCTGCGGCGGGACTGGGGGCTTCTTCGGCCGCGTTGCCTCTGGGGGGGGGGGGCCTGGCTCCCCGCCGGGGTGGGGGCGGCCGGCGCAGGCCCAGCGCCCGAGTCCCCGCGGGAGCGGCTGCCCCCCTCTGCCCTCATGCGGGCTCTGCGGCAGCTCTTGTGCAGCGGAGCAGAGTTCTCCTTGGAAGCCGGGTTTTTCCCTGCGAATGAATAAATAAGAGCAGGAAGCCAAGCTGCTCTCATCTTCTTGCAATACGTTTCGGCTGGCAAACAGAGCATCAAGGGATGTGGGGAAGTCGGGGTGAGGTGGTGGCGGTGACAGGAAAGCAAAAGTCTAAACCCTGACCGATATCTGGAAACCCATATCTGGAAAAAGCTTGACAGCACTGTAGTACTGTGCTTAGAACTGGGTCAAAAGGAAAGCAGACAAACTGATGTTGTCTTATAATCCTTTCTACCTTTATTTCAGCGGAGGCCCTTACAGATTTCTGTGTTAAATACAAGTTTTTGATCTCTTGTTATATGTGAGAGCAAGAGTATTTTGTGTGTAAGTAATTGATCTACTGGCGATAGAAAAATCTTCACCGTTATGGTGATTCATTTAATTGAAAATGAGACATCTAATCATATATAATAAGTTCTCTGGAAAATCTGATTCTGCTTGGTTCTACAACTCTGACTACTGAAGCAGTGTGAGTTGTGTGGTGCACAATAACACGTCGCAGCTCTGAGGGGGCTGTACTCCCTCTGTCTTTAACTGAGTTTCACTGGGAAAACCTGTTCTGCACTTTCTCCCCACCCCCAGATGGAAGACTTGTTTTAGAGGCAGAGCTTCTTATGGTGTGTGGAGTATTCAGTTTAGGGGGTGTCTGGATCATCTTTGTCATCCTCTGTTTACCTTGTCCTCTCACTCCTTTTAGAGGAGAAAGTAAACTATCAGTATAGTGTTCAAATTACTTGCCAAAATTTACAACACTTGTCCTGACCTCTTTATAACACCTCTCTATTTATTCCTGTGTGACTATTTCTAGATGTCTTTAACACCCCTTTTTCATGCTACTGAAAGCTCTTTTGTCCAGCTAAAATGCAGTTTGCTTCCTTCTGAAATGAGTTTTAAATGGTACAACTTTATTTGTGCTTGACCACATTCTATTTAAAGATGAGTCTTTCCTTTAACTGCAGAATTGGAGTGTTTGCATACATTTACCAATCAGATTGCAAAACAATTTTTACAGCTTTCCAAGTAACTAACTCTTTGGATAATACTGTTTTGAGCTGCCCCGTAGCTCAGTCAGATACTTTCAGTATTGTGTGTACTGCTAAAACTCAATATCACACCAATGTAGGAGTGGAGGGATTTACTAAACAATAACCTTTGGTACATATTGCAAAGTTAACACTTGGCATTATGGAAACTGTTAGTTCATCTTGGTTTAAAAGAAATACTTGGAACATTTGAACTGAAGTTATGTTGAAACTCCCCTTGATGGAGGCGGAGATAGTGAAGCTGGACAATGGCTGTTCTTGGAGCACAGTGTGTTCTCCATGATATTTTTGCTTTCTCCATTCCCTGTACTCGTGTTCAAGACCTAATGAGTCTTCACTTCTGTGGCCTAAAAGCCCTGTGGGAAAATGTTAAAGGTACTTCCATGGTTTATCAGTAAATCTCAAATGTTTCTTACAAAGGCGAGAATAATCTGTTCCTTAAATTCAAACACTAAAGTTCAACTTCTCAAATACTGTTATTTCCCTTTGAATTAGCAAATGATGCCTTAGATGCCAAGACAGCAGTAACAAGTGGGTCTTAATCCAGAGGTGAGCTAGTGCACTGTAGCCATGGTCCTACAAGGCAGCTAAGCCTGACAGCTAGCTGTCAGTGAAAGGGTGAAGCCGAAGTTCTCCTACTTCTCCCAAGGCTACGTTCCCCTTTTTTTTCACACTAGCACTTTTCTGTCACTAGACTGGAGAGCTGAACTGGCAGGAAACAAAATTGAGTTTATTTTTTTCTGTTATTTCAGTTATCTCACTGTTTAGATCAAGTGAGCACCCATGCTGGCGGTGGGATCACTTGTGATGAGAACTAGCCATGAGTTTAGTTTGGTTATAGCATGAGTTTGTAGCCTGCAGGTGCACAGTACGGCTGGCGAGCTGTTCTGCTTGGCGCTGTTGGCAGTTTCCAAGCACTGCAGCGGAGGAGACAGCTACTTGGTGGGTGTTGGGGGGTGGTCCTTCTGATTTCAGAGAAGACAACTTGGATATTGGGGAGGGTGGGAAAAGCTATTAAGGATTCTTAAAATCTAGGTGATACATAGTGCAAGTAAATCAGAATCTTGATTCAGAATGATGCCCAGCTACCCGCTTCGTGGATTGGTTTGTTTTTAAGCTCTGTAACACCAGCACAATGCTATTAATTAAATAATCAACATTCTCAGAAGTTAAGCCCATTTTTAGTGGTTCTTGTTAAAATATTATAAGCTAAGACCTTCACTGCAGTCACCATATACTGCTGACGTTGTAGTGAAAATAGATGTATCTGGGGCCTGTACTGATTGTTTAGGGTTATAGAACTGGCTGTCTCTCCTCTTTAATCCCTGTAAGAGGGAGCAGATCTCAAGCAACTTTTCTGCTGTCTGTAATAATCTTTAGGAATGTGGGTGCCTGGTATTTCTGCTGTTCTGAAAAAAACTATGGGCAAAAATGCAAGGAGACTATTGAGTCATTGTACTGCACTGAAAGGACTCTAAGGGAGGACCAGACTCTGGGGGTTTTATTTAATTTTCCAACATAAATGCTGATGCACATTGTTAAGCTAATTCTAACATCTCTGTATCATATTTTGCAGAAAACAGAAGGGAGAGGAAAACGTTTGTTAAGTCTGAATATTTTTATGTCTTATATTAAAAACTGAATTTGGAAACTCTTTTAGTAACATAGTCATGTCATTGCACTGATCCTTTATCATTATAAGCTAAATAGCTTATTCTGGTCAGGCTGAGAATCTTCCCATTAAGAGAGATAGCAAAATGCAATACATGGCTAATGAATCCCATTTTAAAGATTTGATTAATAAATAGCCTTTTGGAAAAGAGAATTGGTATAAAGCATGCTTCAGGCATGAAAAGCATTGTCATGAGAAATTTTCCTGCAATGAAAAACCTGATTAAGGCTGCTGGCAGTGTTCTAGTTGGTCAGAGCTTTCTTCTTGCCTTTTGAAATAAGTGGAAAATCTTTTGTTCCCAGTTTTCACAAATAACTTGTAGACAGTGATTAGCCCAATGTGATGGGTGTTACTCTTTGTAATTGTAAGGTGGGATCTCCTTAAGTGGATACATACAGGTTGATGAAAGGAAGTGATTGTTCTCTCTGCCAGATAATTGAGCATCCTACTGCAGAAAAGATCACTGGTGTCCCGGGCTGCTAGGCATCTCCCAAAACAAAGCGATCCCTTAAATGAATACAAGCTAGATGTTTGGAATATGCGTTTATCAGAAGCTCTAGGCTAATAATGCTATGCAGCCCACAGGAGGACTTTCTGTGTAGATTAGCAGACTGTAGTTCATCGCCATGATCATAACTTCCCTGAACCAAGAACTACATGTGTACACACACAGAAGAGGTTTCTATGTTTGGACAGAATATACCTCGGTGACAGCAAAAACTCCCAGCTCCTGGCTGAATATTGGTCTTAAAGTATCTGTTAATTATGCTATGGTATACACACTTTTAACAAAACAGACAGAGTTGTCAACAAATTTAGACTGTTGGAGGTGGGATATAGTTTAGAAAGCATGAAGTGTCAAAACAGAATTACTTTACTGCCTCTCTTTGGGCAGGCCTCTTTGAGTTTGAATATTTCAAGCTTCCTTCTGAAAAATGAATTTTGAGTAGAGATTTGATTTAGGCATCCCTGGATCCTCTTGTGCATCTCAGTTAAGCTAAGAGGAGCATTTAAATCTATCTTTGCCTTTCTAATCCTGTTAGAGGGGGAAGTGGCAACACAAAGCCCTTCTGGTGTATGTTAGTGACTTAGCTGCCAACACAGAACCAGCTGTTCTTTAAAATAGTTTACTTCAGCATTTTGTTGTCTTTTCTCAAGATGTTTTGCCTCTTGTAAGGAGGCAGTATGTGCTAAGAACAGTTGATGCAAAGCGTATAGCAGAATAAGCCATCCAATTACTCGATGTCATGAGTTTAACACTACCACCTCCATCAACCTGAGCAGTTTTGCTTTGGCTTATGTGTATTGTGCTTAGTGGAGTGTGTGTTTCAAGTCCTCTGTTGTAGTTGGATAGGTTTATTAAATGCTGCTACCAAGTTTCCTGTATGTGCTACTTTTTTCTGTGTGAATCATAAAGGAAATAGGAAGTGGTCTTGGGGTGCAGCCACATGTTGCTAGTGATGAGTAGGGACAAAACGAAGGTGTCTGATATTGTTAGTTCAATCCCACTTCTAGAAGTTTTCTGTTTCTTACAAGTTCCTTTGTCCTCATTTAACTTAATTCTGTGATTTGTACCTGAATCCTCTAATTGTAAAATCACTGGATGTCTGTTATGCTCTCTTGTTAGTGCATAATTGTTATCTTCCTTTCTTCTGGATCTTCATGGCTAGTTGTTCTTTTGGCTTGGATTTTTGTTCATACAGTCTGTTTCTGAAGCTTATTTAATTTGTGTGCTGTGTACAGGAGTTTCAATTTGTGCATAGCTCAGTAAATGCAGCCACATGAGTTATGGATGTCCGAAGATGATGTGTGTTATGATAAGGTTGCTTAGCACTGCAGCTGCCTTAGGCTTCAGTTGTTCTGACTTGTCTTAAACTGGTTGGATGTGCACACTCATGTTTAATAAATAGCATTCAATTCCCTCTATATGGCACAAGAACAGGTAAATGTTAAATGCCACCTTGGCTCCTTCACTTGGACTGTTGGCTGTTGCTTGGTTTCAGGGAAAGGGAGGATGAGATTAGCTCACGTGACCCACTTCAGAAGTGACAACAATGAGGCCTGGAGGCAGATACCTTCTCTAATGTTTGCTTCTTTTTCAGCCTTTCCACAGCAGTTTTGGTTTTGGTGTGGGTTTTGTTTGTTTGTTGTTTTTGTTTTTTTCTTTTCTTACAGATGCCCAGTGCTTGTCCTCTTTCATTTCTTTCTAGACCAAAGTTGCCTGTTCTGAGCCTTGACAAGGCAGACTTACTTTACAAACCACTTTTGGT
Organism: Tyto alba; assembly: GCF_018691265.1. Classification (NCBI taxonomy): domain Eukaryota; kingdom Metazoa; phylum Chordata; class Aves; order Strigiformes; family Tytonidae; genus Tyto; species Tyto alba. The sequence goes on from NW_024881273.1 coordinate 4,824,972, forward strand.
TTGGTACTATTTCCAAAACAACTTTATCCTTAGTATTCCTCAGCAAGTTTGCCCAAATGTAGAGTGAAATCTGTGAGAGAAGAAAGCTGTAAACCAAGATGTGTGTCTCATTCAGTGACAAAGATCACAAAATTTCTTCTGACTCATTCATCCAATGGTTGACATGGCTTAAAGCCTGAAGTGGCAGCCCTGAATCAGAGTACAGCTGCAGTTAACATGCACTTGATTAACTTGAATCTTGACCCTTAGACTCTGGATGCGTGCAGTACAACTTGTGTAGTTTGTTCCAATATTAACTGTTTAATTAACAAGTGGGTTTGCTGGATTATTTTTTTTCTTGCAGTAATCTTCAGTGACACAGTAAGCAAGACTTGTCATTTGCTCGGGATTTGGAACAGCCTTTAGTATTTACTAATTATTTGTGGTGAGAATAAACTTTCAGGAATGGTTTTAGTCTTCATTTTCTATACTCCCATATATATTGCAAACATGCAGTGTTGCCAGAACTTTAAAAAAAAAATTATTCTGCCCAGAAAGAAACCAGTCAGCTATATTGTTGTCTAGCCTGAAGTCAGTGTAAACACTGAATTATGAAAGAAAAGGTCTGTGTGCCTTTTCTGTCCATTTTTTATAATATAGTTCAATACTGTCTGGACGATACCTATACGCATGTGGATTCCCCTACAGCTTTTCATGCTTGAAGTATTCTAATATTGCATAAACTGTGTGAATCCATGTGCCTTGCAACATATCGAACTTTGTGTGGGATAATGGGGTTTGTTAAATGCCGGCGACTCCTAGTTCTAACGCAGGGATCTCTGTGGAACCTGGCAGTTCTGCACGAAGGCTTGGGGCATGGGCAGTTACTTTCACAAGTGTCAACCTGCCCAAACTGCTCCTGTCATCTGAAGGTAGAAACCTGCTGGGTAATCTTGTAGTTAGTTTTAGATTATATTTACATTTGTTTCTTCCTAGATTGCACTTACTCAAACAGTAGTGTACACTGACTCCAAAAGTATCCTTCTAGTGAGCTGGCTAAGCTGGACCTGTGTGTGACACGGGCCAGCCAGGCGCTAGCTTGCGTTGGGGGTGACAGTGCAAATCCTACTGGAAGTCTCCATTAAGTAATAAGCAGTGCTCTAGGAAAATGGGTGACAGTTAAGCATTTGTCACAATCCAGCTTGTGCACCTCACAGTCCTATAGAGCATGCTAGTTTAGACCTGGATTGGCAATTCTGTATTTGTTCCTTTAATTATTGTAATTATACAGCAAACTAACAAGTGAGCTTGCAGGATGAAGGGGTATGTGGGACCAGATACATCTTGCATTCCCAAGAACTAAGGCTTGGCACTTGTTACATGATATAATTTCCTTTTAGTTATGACACTGAATTGTGTATATAGAAATGCCTTTTTTATTTCTGCAGGGGATGCTATTTTTAATGGTAGTAGAAACTGTGTGTACTTGCATAGAGGATAGAGGGTGCAATTTCATGCAACAGCTATGCTGATCTAATTGCTGCTGCTACACAAGCACATATGCTTTGTACTGGTGCTTTTCTGAGCCATTAGAGGGAAATAGCTTGGCAGAAAGTTTATTAATGTGTTTAATTTGTACAGAATTAGTCTTCTGTCAGCCTGATTCCCTGAACCAGTTTGTTATGGGGTGTTGAGTACCTGAGCATGGGGGTGGGAGTAGGATTGCCCTTTCAGCTCCTAGCTATCTGATAGTTGAGCTGTAACATGAAACCCTGAGATTAGCAAACTAAAACCAAGGTCAGCCTTCATCTAGTAAAAGCTTCATCAAAACACAGTTCCTATTACATAGAAAGGTGCTGCTGGATTCTGCTTTTCTTCTGGTCCTTGTCCAAAATGCTCTTGGGGTGGAGCATGACAACAGGTTTACCCCACTGCTCTCAGACTGGAGTGGAGAAGAACTTCATTAAATCCAAGTCCTAAATACGTGTGTATTTCTAGATGTTGATGACCCTTTGTGCAGAACTGCTGACCTCAGCATCTGCAGAGTGCATGGTTCTGTTATGCCTTGAGTGTCACCTTGCCTTCCTGCCTTGCTAATGATGCTGTCTGCCCACACAGTTCCTGAGGGTGACGAAGCAGTACCTTCCCCACGTGGCCCGCCTCTGCCTGATCAGCACCTTCCTGGAGGATGGCATCCGCATGTGGTTCCAGTGGAGTGAACAGAGGGATTACATTGATGGCACGTGGAACTGTGGCTATTTCCTGGCCTCCATCTTTGTGTTCATAAATCTCTTCGGACAGCTGAGTAAGTGGCTCTAAGGCTGTTAAGGTGGATGCCAGAGCACTCCAGTGTGTCTGCCACCCTGGCTCATGTAAGCATGGGATGCCTCACTGATTTCGTGATAGCCATTGGCAGCTCAGAACTGATAGTACTACATGGGCTGAATGAAATGAACTCTTAATTAACCTGTTTCAGCCGTTTCTGGAGGTAGTCTTAGAGAATTTCTTGTGAGACTACCTCTGAGTCAGAGATGCCAAGAATCCATTATGACAATCTATTTTCAATTCTGTGCATGCGTCTATAAACACATACCACACCCCCTGAATTCTCTAAATGAACTACTCGTATTTTCTTAAACAGGGCAGTGTTAAGACTTTTTCAACCTCCTGTGCTTATGGGTATTAATCTCAATGGCAAAGTCTTATCCTGCAGTTGGTACACTTAAGCCTGAGAGAGGTACTTGTGTCAAATTTTCAAAGCCCAGGAATCAAAATAATCCCAGAAGCAAAGCTTCTGTATGTGTTAGGTGGACTTAGGGTTTCAGACATGAAGAAAAGTAAAATTATTTTGTATATAGTATGTCCCTGATCTACTCTTCTTGATTGCTCTGCCAGTTTCTTGTCGTGTGTCTGGGGTTTTTTTACCCTCGTATTTGTGTAGAAAGTCAGCTTAATTTAATGTATTTACCAGTCCTCATGTTAAAGTGGCAAGGACTGTTAGTGTGTTGTTACAGAAAACCTAAGGAAGGATATAAACCAAAAGCTTTCAAGGAAAAGGAGTGCAGCATGTTTGCCCTAACAGTTTTCCCATTAAAAAAAAAAAAATTCCATGATTTGAGTTTTTTCTTTTTAACTTCTTTTAATACTTTAACACTGATAGCTGCTGTACAGTGCTGTGTTGGGGACTGCATTCAGCGTGTGCTTACCCTTTGTAAAATAAGGTACTTCTGGAATTATATTTTAAAATGCACTAAAACTTCCTGTTTCTCAAACTGATTTGTGCCAACGTGCCATTAAAATTTCTTGTCTGATGTTCTTCATGGCACAGCTGAAAAGAAATCAGTCTGCTCCGTTCAAGCCAAGTTAGCATTCCTGAAGCATCTTTTCCTGTGCAAGCCAGAAGTGTAACTGTGTTCAATTTCCCCAACTCAGGCGGCTGTATCCTGGTGCTGAGTAGGAACTTTGTGCAATATGCCTGCTTTGGACTGTTTGGAATTATAGCATTACAGGTAGGAGGCTTAAGTCTTCAGACCTTCTAAACTGTATCTTTCAAATCCTCTCTTAGCCCCAGTACTACCAATGTATTTAAAAACAACTTGAAACCCTGGAATTTCTTTCCTCCCTGGCCTAGTGCCAGTCCTCAATGGCATTGAACTGTTTCTTCTCATGTGCCCAGTAGATCCTTGGCTATAATTGCAAGTAGTCAGTTGGAGACATTGATTCAATACTTGACCTTGACCAGTTTAGCAGAAGTAACTTGCATTTTACCTGTATGGCAGTAGTGTGCCAAATGTGGAACTTTTGTTTTGCAAATGTGGCCTTCAGCACACAGCTTTTATAAGCCTGCCCCTGTCACAAAGGCTCCTAGCTAGTAGCATCTTTTCTGTTCAAAACTGATGAATTTTTGTAGGGACTAAAGCACAAGTCAAAATCTGGCTTCTGTTCCCTGTTTCACACTGACTCACTGGAATACACTGATGTAACCTACATTGTTTCCTTCAGCATAATGTACATCTTGAGATTACAACATAAATTCAGAACTTTAGTGTAATTTATATGGTGTTTTAACCTGTTTTATCCTTTGCCTAGACTATTGCATACAGCATTCTATGGGACCTGAAGTTCTTGATGAGGTATGCCTACTACTTAAAGTTTTTATCAAAACAGAACAGTAACTGTTGTCTGTCACTGCCACTCGCTGACAGAGGAAATTGTCTTTGTACATAGTATTGACTAGGAGGATTTTACAAGTGATGCATTTACATTAAACAAGAAATGACAACACTTAAAAAAAAAAAAATCAGTAGAGTCTGTGTTAAACCCTAGATGGCAGGCTCAGTACTGTAGAAGGGAAAGACTAATCCTAACCCAGTAGGATCTGAGTGTTTCTGCTACTAACCTCCTTGCTGAGAGCTCACAAGCAACTGTCTAGACTAAATCAGTGAGCTGCTATTATTTCCTAAATGGCCAAAGCAGCAGCTGTGCTTGTGCATGACTGAAGCCATTTTCTGAGAAAACTAAAGCATGTGGATATTAGAGTGGTTTCAAATCCTGAGTGATGGCTGGCTGTTACCCTCTCACCCTTCTCTGAGGAGGGCAGGGGGCAGCACAAGAACTATAATCTGGGCTTACTACAACCCTGTAAATGTGTAACTTCTGTTAGCAGTACTGCTGTTTTGTTTTCACAAGGCAACCTCTGAACTACTTTGGCGTATATGGCTAAGCCTCAGGTACAGAATAACTTCAACACAACTAAATTCATGCTGTAACAGAGGCTAAGCAACTGTGCCTGGGCTGTGGGTGCTGGACTTCCCTGGCAGGCTGTACACATCTGCACAGGCTTGTGTAAATTGTGTGTACAATGCTGCCATTTCAGCAGTGAACTCAAATGCAGACATGTATCACAAGGTGCAGAGTATGTCACTCCACAGTTGCATGCAGAGTCTTACAGAGTCGAAATTGTCAGATAAGACTTTAAATCTATGGAGCAGTGCAAACTGTAAAAAACTGTCTTTTTTTTTTTTTTTCCCCCCTGTTTCTGTCTTTCTTTAGGAACCTTGCCCTTGGGGGAGGCTTGCTGCTGCTTTTGGCTGAGTCACGCTCAGAGGGGAAGAGCATGTTTGCTGGTGTCCCTACCATGCGGGAAAGCTCTCCTAAGCAGTACATGCAGCTGGGGGGCCGTGTGCTGTTGGTCCTCATGTTCATGACACTGCTACATTTTGATATGAACTTCTTTTCTGTAAGTATCTGGGTGTAAAAGTGTGAGTTAAGGAACTAGAATACAGCACCAACTCCCAAATTGGCTGCAGGACCTGCTCAATGCTTGTCATTTAAGTCTATTTTAATAGAATTAATATTCAGAAAGTTATTAGATCATCTATGCCATAACAACCTGTTCTGCTGAACTTAGCCATGCTCTGTTCTGATGTTTATGTATCTATTTAAGACCCATATGTAAGCTTGTGGGTTTTTTCTTGCAGATTCTGCAGAACATTGTGGGCACAGCCCTGATTATCTTGGTGGCAATTGGCTTCAAGACTAAGCTGGCTGCCTTGACTCTAGTCATCTGGCTGTTTGGCATCAATATCTACTTCAATGCCTTCTGGACCGTCCCAGCCTACAAACCCATGCACGACTTCCTCAAATACGATTTCTTCCAGACCATGTCTGTAATTGGAGGGCTCCTGCTCGTGGTTGCACTGGGTCCTGGTGGAGTCTCCATGGATGAGAAGAAAAAAGAGTGGTAACAGGAATAGCAACACTTCTTGGGACATAACATATTAAGTCCAGAACTGATTCTCTATGGATTCAACAAAAACTGCCAGCATTTTACACGTACATGCCCCCTTCCTATTAAAGGCACAGATGTTTTGAATTTGATTTACAGTGGCACCAGTAATATAATAGTTAAAATCCTATTTCTTCAAGGAATGTTGCCTAGGCTTATTCTAACTTCCTAGATTTGGAACTAACCCAAGGAACCTGCATTTTGCTGATGCTTCAGTGAGTTGCAGTAAAACAGTTGCTGTCTTAATGTCAGCAATGTTTTAAAATTTGAAGTACTGTGAGCAGATACAGCTGTATCATTCAGTGTGCTGTTGGGTTCTAGCTATAACTAAAAAAGTGGATCCCCCTTTCTCACCCTCATCAAAACTGTCTTGTGCATAAGGATTTCCATTGCTGGTTATAGCATTGCTTATTAAGGTGAAAAGCAGCATCAAAAAAAAAAAAATCACTGTTATTTTGCTGCTGTGAGGCCTGTAATTCCATTTTGCTTAGCACAAGAGGAGGTCTTCCCTGCCCCCAAATAAAAGGCAACAAGAAAATCCTTAAAGTAGTTTTAGCCCCTCTAGGTAAGAAAAGGGAGAGGTTTTTGTAACATGTTCTAGTTCTGCTTTTGAGGGAAACAAGGGAGAATCCTGTATTGCTAAGGAGGAATCCTGTATGGCTAATCAAATTTCAAGAAGGAAGGGGGGGGGGAGAGATACCCCCTGAAGAGACAGAAGGTTAGATTCTGTGAAAATTGTGCCAAAAGAACTCTTTATTCAGCATTCTTTCCCCAAGGTTGCCCCTCCTCATTTCCCAAGAAGGGAGCCAAGTTGTGCTGCGGGTTCCATAATAAAAGCTCCTTTCTGCTATTAACCAGCTTCCATCCATATATGCCCCAAATTCATATCTGAATTACAGGTTATTGGTGAAAGTGTCTTCAGAATTACAGAAACTCCTCTTTTTCCCTGTCAATCTTCTAATCTGTAGTCTTTGCTTCTTAGATTCACTTCTGTCAGTCTCTCAGCTGTAGAAGTCCCAGCTGACTGAACAGCAGAAGAGCTGGGGTGCTGAACTGGAGTACAGCCCCTTCTCTGCTGTCTCGGCCCACACCGGAGGTGTGTAGGGAGGAAACATGGAAGTCAGCTGTGTGCTGCCATAGCCCCAGTTTTCAACTCTGTATGCAAACGGTTATAGCTGAAGAATGCAAGTGCAAAGCCTGTGCAGTGAATAAGCAGCCAGGGATGTAACTTGCGTGTTCAGGAGGAACTCCTCAGCATAATGGTGAGGAGAGAGGAAGGCCCTGTCTTCACCTCTCAGTGCCACGACCTCTGTGCCATGAACATGCTTAGTGCTGCTCAGAGGAGGCATTTTGTCCTCTGCTAGTCACCTAGGTGAACCTGTTTCACTAGATTATGAAAGAATTCTAGAAAGCATGAACCCTACCACCTTGCTAACATTATATTGATTCCTTGCACTGCTGTCTCCCTTGAGAAAGCTGCTCAACTGTTTGTTCAAGGAGTAATTCAGCTGAACGCCTCCAGCAGGAGCTAATTACCAGGGTCTCCTGGTAAGGACACTAACCTGGACAGTTCAGTTTAACGGTTGCTTTTTTTAGGAACTAGACTGAAAGAACTGATTGCAAATAGAAGAGCCCTGTTGGATGTCAAACCAGTGATTTTTTTTTTTTATCATATTAAGGGGAAAGTACCCTGTGTCATAGCAAGATGTGCTGCTCTTGAAGGAAATGAATGGGTATGTGAGGGTAGATGGGAGGGGAAGCCAGCATTTAAGGTCAGGTCACATAGAAAGCTTTCTTTTTAAATAGGTTTTGCAAGAGTTTTTACCTCGTGTTCACTGTGCCTGTTTCTTCATAGCAAACCAAACTGGTCCTGGCAGTGACGGATGGATATGCAGCACAGGATGCTTTTGCTCAGTGTCACTGCAGGTCCCAAAATGGTTTTAGACTACATCAAGGCAGCCATTCTCAGATATCTTAATTGCTGGTGATGTTCATAGTATTTATAAACGGAACAATAGAAACAACTCCTGTAAGCAGCCCTTAAGTTGGCTTTCTCAACTTCTTTGTGTCCTAAGTAAGGAGCTGGATGATGGACTAGTCTGAAATACTGACTGGTCTCCTCTGTGAAAATCAAGTCCCCTTTCTACCAAAAGACTCCAGAAAATGAACTCGTACTGTCCCTTGCAGCAGAAATATTTTGGTACTAAAGGGGCACAGTTAGGTGGAGGGCATTATAAGATATTTTTAGGCAGTACAATACAAAGACTTACTAACTGTGAGTCCTGATGCATAAGATTCTGGTTTTCTACATACACTGCTGTATTCGTGCATCTCCCAAAAATACAGTGACCTCTCCCCGTGGCTGAGAAGCTCTTACAAGCAGGATGTCAGCTATCACTTGGGTCTGCAAAGTGTTCTGGAATTCATTCTGAATATATTTTTGCTTTCTATGTGGAAAAAAAAAAAAAAAGTATAAATTCTCATTTTATGCTGTATTTTGTACCTTAGTTGTGTTTGAAAATGTTTTGATTTTTGGAAACAATCAAAATAAAACAATGGCATCTTTGTATCCACTTGGCGTGTGTGACTGGTGACACTCCACAGATAAGCTGCCTGGGAATGCCGGTTAGGGGTCTTGCGTGCTTTCGCTCTCACCTACCCCAAACCCTCTCCCCACAGAGGTCTGAGCAGGGGCTGCCTGTACTTGACCGCAGTTGTTAACCTTCCCTTGGTGGTGGTGGGAGGCTGGTTTGTGGCTATTGGAATACAACTTACTTCCACCCAACCGTTCCCCTCCCCAGCCAGAATGGGCAAACACTTCAGCCAGCCTTGTGCACCCTCTAGAAGTGTTACCCAGCAGGTTTCAGGCCACGTGTTTATCATAAAAATTTATTTGCCATGGATTGCTTTCTTGAAGTTCTTGGGTTTTCGATGATAACTCTTGAATTTCTTCTTTAAAGGGCCTGACTGTTTCTGGAGAGGAAAAAAAGTGGATCAGTTTGTTTCTAAAACCCGAATCCAGACCTGCCCAAGGTAGCTTAGAGAAGAGAAACTGCGGGGGGTTCACCAACAGAGATGGAACAAGCACAGCCCTGGTCGGAGCCAGCCAGGAGCTTTCCTTGCCCTCTCTTGCAAGTTGGTGCCCCTTTCTCTGCCCATGCATTAGATACAAACAGTGACCATCTCAGAGAAATGAACCTAAACTTCACTCAGCCTTCACTTTTGCTACAGTTATAAAGGATCCAGCCCCACCTTCAGGGCTGCTTTAGAGAGTTAAAGGTTTATCCACCTTTATTTACATAACATCTGTATGCTTCCCAAACTAAGGATCAGGGTATGTCCTACAAGGCAGGACCTGGCCAGCCCCTCAAAAGAGACAGAAAAAGGGTCTAGAAGGACCCTGTGACTTCAAAAGGGTTTAACTAGTGTTTGTGTGTATGGGGAGGAAGATAATGGAACCCACAAGACACGCTTCAGTCTCCCTGTTAAAGAGAGCGTGCAGCAGGATCCTGCCAAAGATGAGATATTTATACAGGCAGGAACATCCCTAGTTACCACATGCAGGATAAACATTTCCTGGTAGTAATTCACACCTCGGGATGCAAGTCAGTGGCTGGCACATGGAGAAAATCTATTCTCCTGAACAGCTTTGCACCTTCTGCTGGTTCTCAGCCAGGAATTGCTCAGACAAAACACCTCCGGGATGGGATCCCTGTTCCGCGCTCCCCTGCTGCTCCACGCAGCAGTGTGACTCCCACCTTTCCCCTTTTGTTGCCAACTGCTCTGCTGACATCCATTCTTCTGCTGTCCTCTCTGTTCACGTCACCGTTCTGCTTGGCCCGATCATCCTCACTGTCTGTTGCAAAGTCATCGCTGCCCCTCGTGGTTTGTGAAGCTGCTGGGCTTTTTTCTGGGAAGAGTGCAGCTAAAATAGAAAGATTAGCTCAGGATCAGTTCCCTGTGCACACTGGCTCTGCCTCCCCTTAACTCTACATGGAGGGCATCTCAAAGGTGATTTGCCAAGCTGCTTCCAGTCTCTGAACATACAAGTGTCACTACTGAAATACTTGGGGAAATAAACACACTGGTGTTTTATCAGAAACGTGCCTGGTGCTCTCACTAGCCCCGCTCTGGGAACGGTTCAGCACAGGCGGTTCTGTGGTGTTACACCTCTGCTCTCTGACAGCGAGGCAGTGCCTCCAGACTGTCAGCAGAACGGCCCGGCCGGCTGCTGTCAGACTCAAGGACTTGCTGAGAAATGAGGAAAGCAGAGATACCTAAAGCAGCAAGTCCCAGTGGATCTTGTATCCCTCCCCTCACACTTTATGTGATCCAATTCTGGTTATGAATTAGTGGTAACTGCTATTTCTTACTTGGTGGTGGGAAGCTTTTCTGAAATCCAAGAACTTCCAACGTGATGGAAGCCACGCGAGCAGCAGGGAGCAATATAAAGAAACTGGAACAAAATTAGCTGACAAACTCCCTTCAGGACACAGACGATCCCAACATTCTTACTCACCTGGGTACAGGTCACTCATGCTGTCGTCCGTCTCCTCTCCTTCCTCGTCGCTGGACTTTGGCTCCCAGAACTCCTCTTTTCTGTAAGGCTGCCTGCTCCCGTTCATTTCATCTTCAGGGTGCTGCATCCGCTGCTGCTTCTGTCGCAAGCAGGCAGGGACGTACTCCACTCCCTCCTTCTGGCACTTCTCATCTAACAGTGTGAGGCATCGGGCAGCACTCAGCAAGGCTACGCAGTCACCCGAGTCTTTTCCATTCCCACCTCTAGCTTATATTAAATTCAACTCAAACATACGTCAAGCTCCAGCTTCAACGTACATCCATGTAATCTACAGCGATGGCATGGACCATGAGAGACAGGAAAGATGTTAACACAGAGACTGGATGCTGGATGTATGAACCACCCTCTCTGGGGAAGTTTTAGAACCGCTCCTCTCAAGTGAGAATGTTTCTGAGGTATTCACTGGAGGCTGATTGCTCCCTATAGCTAGGATCTTCCTCCCCAGCTGAGAAGCATGCACAGCACCAGCAGTACACTACCATCAGTCTAAAGAAAACTGACCCCCTCCCTTCATGCAGATCTACAGGAATCTCAACAGCCCAGGGAAAAAAGTAGCCTGGTTACATCTTCAGAAAAGCTACTTACATGTTTTTAAGGCCTTTTGATAGCGCTTCCCTTGGACGTGACGCAGCACGTGCTCTGGAAATTTGTTGATGTGTCTGAGAGTGAGCTTGCAGAACAGCTGGTGTCTGACAGACACAGAAAGAAAAAGCCAGCAACAGAGTTTAAATATGCTATTACTTAATAACTTTTCACTTAAAAGCACTCTGCTCAAAGTTGATAAATACTTTATAAAGACTTTCCCAGTCTCCCAAACCCCATAAACACTCAAGAACTTTGTAAAGCTCAACCATTTTATGTCTGAGACTGAATAAAGTGCAAGGCATAAGAGACAAGAGGAAGAATACGTACAGATTCTTTGTGCTGGGCACTATATGGGGCTCAAACTTGGCATAGTCAAACTCTCTGGCTGTCTTCACCAGCCGCTGATACTTCTTGCCGTTGGTATAGGCCTGCAGCACCGACAGCCGACAGGGCATCTCATGGCCTGTCAGCCTGCATCTCACCTGAAGAAAAACGATGTCTGCTCAGGGAAGCCCAGGGGGTCAGCCCAGAGTGGGGAGAGCAGGAGACACCTCAAGCTCCCACCAGCGTCCTCCTCTGATCTCCACAGCGAGAGAAAAGCCTCCGGACCCGGGAGCTCACCGGGGCCAAGCCCATCTCCCGGGGTGCCCTCCCAGCCTGCTACCAACCGGCCTCGTCCCCCCTCACGGCCGCTTCAGGGGACGCGGCCCCGCCAACCCCTCACGAACCCCTCAGGGAGGCGGCCCCCGTCCACCCTCACGGCCTCCACCCTCCGCAGGCGGCCCCGGCTCTCAAGGCGCCCCTCCTCCTCGCACGGCCCGGTTCCGGTCCCACCTTGCCCGGCTCCGCCAGGCTGAGGAGCGGATGCTGCCGCAGGAATCGCCGCTCCTCCTCGGACACCTCAGCCACGGCCCCACCACCGCCGCCGCCGCCATGTCCCGCCGCCGCCATAGAGACGCGCCGCCAGACGGGAGCTCCCCTCCACTTCCGGTGCCGGCCCCGCCGGGGAGCAGCCGGCACCATAGAGAGGGGCGGCTAGAGCGGGGCCCCGCCGCGCCGGGAGTCTGCGGGCCGGAGGCGGGTGGCGGCGAGGGGCGCGGTGTTGCCATGGCGACAGGGAGGCTGCGGTTGCCGCTGCTGTTGCGGGAGCGTCAGGGCCGGGTGAGGGGAATGGGGTGCGGGGAACGGGAGGAGAGGGGTGAGGGGAACGGGAGAGGGCCGGGAAAGGGCTGAGGGGAGCGGGAGAGTGGAACGGGAGGAGAGGGGAGTGAGAGAGGGGTGAGGGGGACGGGAGAGAGGTGAGAGGAACGGGGAGCGGGAAACGGGAGAGGGGTGAGGGGAACGGGAGAGGGCCGGGAAAGGGCTGAGGGGAACGGGAGAGGGGTGAGGGGAACGGGAGAGGGCCGGGAAAGGGCTGAGGGGAACGGGAGAGGGCTGGACCCGGGCTGAGGGGAGCGGGGCCGGGCCGGGTAAGGCCCCGGCCCTGTCCGGGCCCGTCCCCCCGCGGGCCCGGCCCGGCTGCCCCCGCCGCCGCCTTGGGGACTCGCTTGACTGTGCGGGGTGAAGCGGTGCTAAAAGTGAGCGGAATCGGAGGCAAAAAGACTGTAAATGGGTCCTTGTGCCGTTCCAGCGTGGCAGGAAGGGGAGGAAAGAGGAGGGCAGGTGCTCAGCTGGCATCTGTTTCAAGAACAAATTAAGATGGTGTGTACGCTTGCTGATAGCATGGGTAGAAAGATCATTTGCTGTGCTATAGTCAGCTCTGAAACTGGAATTTTTGTTTTGTTTTTTTTTTTTTTTCTAAATGGAACCTAACCTATAATGTTTCACAGGCAGTTGCTCAGATGAAACTTAAATCAATGGGTGAACAAAATGTCATGCAATCATTGAGGCAATTAATATCACCTAGATACAAATTTTACTAAGCAGAGACGCTACAAAGGATCTTTCTTATTTCATGTAGGTATCTCACTGCTTGATCAGAACATTTTTTGGATATCCCCTAACTAAAGCAGGTTCTGGTCTCGTCCAGCAGACTAAAGGTAAGAAAAGATTTGTCTGGGCTTCTTCCCTGTTTCAACCTTATACTAAAAGGTGACATTTCCCGCAGGAATTTGGTGCCTCCTTTCCTGTACAAATCCTGTTCCTCATTCTGTTTTTCTTTAGATGTTTTTTTGAGATTCTGCAGACCACGAAGTTCTACAACAGCTGCTGATGCACCTGGAGAAGACATCTTACTCAAATGGGGCCTTTTCCTGGTCCCTCTGACCACATTCGGTCTCGGCACGTGGCAGGTACAAATACATATTCAATTTTTTCAAGAGATGAGCTCCTGAGGGCTGTCAGGATTTTCCATCTCTGGCTGTTTATGCTAGTTCAAATCACATGCAGGGTAAAGATTTGCAGTTATTTACGTTTCTGTTTTCCAGGTGTCCATTTGTAAGTCTTTAAATGAGAGATTCTTATTTTTTACAATTTTATTTCAGTATAAATATTTCCTCAAATTAAAGTCAGTAGCGTCTATTTTCATATCTCCAATTACCCTATTTTAGGCCAGGCCTGAGAAGAAACTTATGACAAAGATTTTAAGGCTTGCTGGGGTTATTGCATTGCTCTGTTTTACTGTAAGGAATTGCTTTTGTGTTCGTGTACTTTCAGGTTCAGCGACGAAAGTGGAAGTTAGATTTGATTGCACAACTGGCATCAAGAATTACATCAGAGCCCATCCCTCTGACGTTAGAGTAAGGAAACTGAGATAGTTTATTGTCTACAGAGCACTGACAGTGTGCTGGGGATGTTAGATATGGTCCCTGCGCTAATGAGCTTATACTAAACTAAGTTGCATGAAAATTAAGGAATGCAATGGGAATCAGGCCTTGCAAGCAAATTAGAAAACAGCCATACTGTTAATTTTCTTATTTTCAGTAAGAGAATAAGGGAGCTCTTCCCTAAGGGATACTTGAAATGCATGTAGAAAGGATGAATCTCTGTTCAGGAGAATGTGGTATGTAGTTCATCCCATATGAAATCCTCCTGGAGAAGGACTTGGTAGCTAGTGTCTGCGATATCCCAAAGGGATTATTCCTGCAATGTGGAGTCTTGGATCAATAGCATGCCCTGCCCAAAGTGCGGAGCAGTTGTGTCTGATAAGAGAGAGATTTTTAAGGTCTCTTGGCCATATGGCACAACTGTCCCAGTTCCATTTCATGGTCTGGGATGGGAAAGGAACGCTCCTGGTCGGCTGGATCCACCTGCTGATCAGCTGTGTGCGCCACTGAAGCAGCCCTGGGTTACCAGCATCAGGGAAAAAATGTGCTCTCAGGATACTCACAATCATCGTGATTTGATTCACTGTGATAATAAGAAAATATTAAGCCAGCTGCTTATTCCATGAGGTGTTTGTCTTCTCTTCCTGTTTGCCAACTGGCTCTAGAGTGAACCATTAGTGAAAAGGAGAATTCCATGATAAAATCCCCTAATTTGATTTGCATATCTCAGCCATGATTTTGTTTTCATCTTGTTCCATGCAGCCTCATGGAATTGAAGGAATTGGAGTACAGACCTGTAAAGGTCCGAGGGCATTTTGACCACTCCAAGGAGCTGTATATTTTGCCACGGTCACTTGTGGACCCTGAGCGAGAAGCCAGAGAAGCTGGACAGCTGACATCCCATCCAGAAAATGGAGCAAATGTCATTACTCCTTTCTACTGCACGGAACTAGGGTAGGTTAGTGGAAGTCAGGGTTCATGTAAGCAACTAGATTCTGTTTCGAAAAGCTGAATCACGGTGATTTGGTTTATATAAATCACATCTCTTACAGTCTGTTAGGTCACTGAGGCTTGATTTGAAATCGTATTTAAATTCCCCTATAATGTGTACTGAGGTGACAAAAAAGCAACACCAAACCTATGGGTTGCTTCTTTCTTTTGTACTTTCTTCTAGGCAGCAGCAGGAATACATTTCCTTTCACTCATCAGCTGTACTTCTTTGTGTAACTCTAGGGTCATGATTTTAGTCAACCGAGGATTTGTGCCCAAAAAGAAATTGAAACCGGAGACCAGGCTGAAAGGGCAGGTAAGGGGGGAGACTGGGAATGCTGCGTGTTGCCTTCTGCCCTTTGGTTGCCAGAGGCACTGCTGACAAGCCAGGAGTGCAGTAGCCATGTTCAGCATTGTGGGAAATTACTTAAATAGACATTGCACTTTTCAAATAAGGCAAACCTTTTCTTCCTGAAGAGGGTCCCAATACAGAGAGTGGTCCGAGTAACGACAATCGCCCTGATGCAGCTACATGTCGTCCCCCTTTATTGCCCGAATCACTTGGTTGGTTATATGCTTTTCAAAGCAAGCACCCGCTGTTCATGCACCCCATACCCCTTGATTATTGGTCATAAGCAACTTGCCACACACCCAAAGGGAAACTGTGATAGGCAAGCATCTTGCGGTTTGCTGCATACTTGTGTTTAGCTTAGCCAGCCACATAGCTGAGAAAATTCCTCATTAACAGATACAGTTCCTCACAACACAGCCCTTCAAGGTCATCCTGGTAACACAGGTGTTGCTAGCAGTCTGATCTCAGGCCTGGATTGTCCAAACCTTCCAACAAAATATCGTGGCCATTCTCTGTCAGAAATTCTACTACACTTCCCACCTTCTCCTTTTTAAAAAACATTGTTTACTTAACAAAGAGCTGTTCTTGATCTGCTTTTTTCCCTGCTGTGTTACAGTGCTACCCCACTGCAGGGCATGGTGACTTGATTTATATTCAGACCCCAAAAATGCTGTATTTTTCTACCAGGACCTGGTATGGCAGAATATGAAATGACCTTCGAAAGATTCCTTTTTTCTCTTCTGCATTTCTCTTCAGATTGAAGATGAAATTGATCTCGTTGGGGTGGTGAGGTTATCAGAAACCCGGAGACCTTTTGTGCCTGAAAATAACATAGAAAAAAACCGCTGGCACTACCGTGACCTGGAAGCCATGGCAAAGGTGACCGGCGCCGAGCCCATCTTTATCGATGCAGATTTCAGTAAGTCACAGAGGAACCCAACCCCACATCCAGTTTACATCCGTCTACCCCCTTTCCCTTCAGTTCGTTATTTCCCCATGGCACTCAGAAAGGTAGAATCATAGAATTATTTAGGTTAGAAAAGACCTTTAAGATCAAAAAGTCCAACAAGGTGTTGCATCTTTCTTTTTGTTCTGTGTGCTCTGCTAGGTCTATGTTGAAGGTGCTAGGCAGCCAGCGCAGGGGACGGTAGCGTGCTGGGAAGATGCAGGCGCTGTAGGGCTCTGCCTTTGCTGGTAACTTGGGAACACTGTTGCCTGAGGAAGAGCAGGCTATCCACACAACTGACCCCCCCTTCACCCCGTTTCTCAAAACAAGGGTGGCTCTACATGGTGCAGACGAGATTTAACCTGTGTGCTGTGTTGTACCTCTAGGAAGCACAGTCCCAGGGGGGCCCATCGGAGGCCAGACCAGGGTCAGCCTGAGAAACGAGCACATGCAGTACATCATCACCTGGTATGTTCCCCAGCGGGCGCTTGACCTTCCACGTTCCTTGGGAATGTAAAGCTTTGGCTGGCATTCTTACTCCTGCATCAGTGAGACTGGATGAGCTCTTAAGCTGCACAAGCTTTAACCAAAGTACCATTTGCAAAGTAATTTGAAGTAATTGCTTTATCACACTGCAGCTAACTTCAGGAGGTCCAGTCTATTTTGAAAAGGTGTAAATGTGTGATTTTGCTTTTTCATAGGTATGGCTTATGTGCTGCAACTTCATTCCTGTGGTACAGAAAATTTATACAAAAAATACCTCTGTGAAGGGCTCATCTCTTCTGTACGACAGTCAAGAGCAGACTTACAGAAGACAACGCTCTCAGCCCTGAACAACTGAAACACCCAGAGTTTCAGGGTAACACGCTCAGTAAACTTGTGCAGCTATTGAGCTGCAAATAAACTTCAAGCAACCCATGCAAACTCAGAGCTCCTACCAGTGCAAGTCTGGCTGCAGCTTGGAAGCTCTGAACTTCAGAATTGTGACTGCTACATCAATCAGCCTCACTAGAAATCTCAAGGATACCTTTTTCTACTGCGGTTGGCTGTAAGCTACGAAGTTTTAACTTCTCTGCTGCTGTATTTTCCAAAAGACATCAAGGGATTTTGTGAAGCAGTTTCTTCACACTGAGCAGTCACTCCTGAAGTCAGGAGTGGTTCACAGCAGTTGCATCAGCACAAATAAAGAGGGCCTAGAGAGGCTTGCCTTGTGACTTACATTGTGCATCTTTCATCTTAAGTAACCGACCTGCATTAAAGGTTACTGGGGATACTCAAGTCCAGCTGGGTAGGGCAGCCTGGGGCTTTGCAAGAGCATGGTAAAGGCTAGCAAAGGCCAGAAGCAGGCACCTCAGCTGGAGCCTTAGCAGGCTTGGTAGCCTCCCACAATACCAGAAGATCACATCAGCAGTCAGGAAGACAAGATCTAGATTCTTGTCCCACCACTTTAGCCTGCCTTCATTGACCATTCTGCCCTGGAAAAGGTGTTACAGACCTCCTCCTAGGTTAACTGGTTAACCTAGTGAAGTGCTGCAACACCCTCTAAAACCCACACTGTAACCAAGGCTTCAGTACTAATGGAGATTATCTAGAGCCATTTCCAATTGAGAGAAATTTGCATAAGCAAGCTGGGCTTAAAGCCAGACTTAGCCTAGCCCGTTCAACTTTATGATCACAGTGTGTACAGCTGAACTGCTGTTGATGGGCTGCGTGTTCAAAAGGAGAGCAAGGACAGCGTAGAACAAATAGTTAAGGGCAGTTGTTCCAAGTCATAACCTACTCTGTGCAGCGCTGTTCAACTGTTTGATGGAAGGCCAGAGAAGTAAGGCAATGCTCATGTGCTACTCACTGCCTGAACACACCCATTAACAGAAACCACTGAAACTTCATCTGGGGGTTTATTCTTTTTATGTACAGAAACAGAATAGCAATCCAGTACATCTTCAGCCCAGCTTAGTAGCCAGTTCTTTAGCCTTTGCTTTTTCAAGCTTAGCAATGCGAGCCACTGATTTTGGACCCAAAACATTACCGCCCCAGTGACGACGGATCTGCAAAGAAGCAAGAACAGGTTAGATGCTCTATACAATCTCACTATGTCATTCAAGCAATTTGCTCAATCCCACTCCTTTCTGCACAAGGGCAAGAGCTCCCTCAACTAGCAAGTTCTACACCTTTCAAACAGTCAACTACATTTCAGGGCAGCATAGAACAAGAGTTTAAAATCCCCATCAATGGTGCTAGATTCAGCCATCATGTAACTACTGGACTCGGAGGATGGAGTTGAGCCTAGCAGAAGCTGTTGCCCTCTCTACAATCCTAGCCCTGTAATAACTCCTTTTACTTAAAACTTGGTCACAGTGTTGGCATTTTATCCCACCCTCTGGTCAAGAATGTGGATACATCATAAGCAAGTCTGGGTACAACACACCCAACAGGCTTTAAACTGATGTCAGTATGCCTGAAGTAGTTTGCATTTCACTGAGAAGCTTTTGGGGATGTTAACAGGACAAACTAAAAAACAAGGCTAGCAGCAGAAACTCTTACCTCATCATATCTGTCATTGTAGTTGGTCTTGACAGCCTCCACCAGCTTTGCAAGGGCTCCCTTATCCTCCCTGTCGGCAATAGTTTTAGTTCCTTTAGAGCCTCAGTGTAACACTTCCCATGAATCTTTTGCCTCAGGATTTAAATGCTCATAGTGGCAATGTGATTTTTCAGGTTAAACATCATTTGCAAAGGGTGAAACACTCCAAACATCAATGCTTTAGGAACCCACACTGCTCAGATTAATAGTTCCATCTCTGTATTTCAGAATATGCATTCATTTTGGTAAATCAAAATAATCTGTATCTTCAGGATCCATATTTTAGACATTATTGAGGTAGTATTTTAGTTTTACTATGTTAAGTTAGAGACACCCATGTTTCTATCCATCTGCCCTGGTCTGTGCTCACAGGCAGTTTGCCTTCTCCACTACAGCGAATCAAGCCAGCACGCAGAATACTCACGGGTTAACCTGGGTGAAAGCAACAGAGGTGCAAGTTTTCCTGTGGACCAGTCGCCCCAGTCTGGCTTTGCCCTTGATGATGCAGTATGGCACTCCCATCTTGCGGCACAGAGCAGGCAAGAAAACCACCAGCTGAAAAGAAAAGGAAGGTGCTGTGCAACTGAAGGAGAACAGCTTTTTAGTTGTTGAATCTGGCTGGGCTGTGGCAATTGCTCAGTGTTAAAAAGCTCGTTTCGCTCTTCATTGTTGATTCAGGTGAAGAAATTCATACATCATTGCAAGGGCCAAGCCTCGTAATACCAGGACAACTATGAATATGCGTAAGTATTCCAGTTCTGGTAAACAGGTCTTTTTTATGAATTTATAAATGTATTTTTAGCCCAAACCCAGTTCTGACGCCATCTTAAATTACACAGGCAGCCTGTAACACGCCAGCAGCGAGTATGCTTACCTCAATGGGATCTACATCGTGGGCAATAACTACAAGCTGAGCTTTCTTGTTCTCTACCAGAGTTGTGACACTGTTAATACCTGAAAAACAAGTTATAGATAAACTTTGATTCTGCCCAGTCTATTTTCAAAGCTTTCAAATAAGCCTCATACAGCCAGCTCAGTTTCCATAGCACAGCTTCACTGTGGAAGTTGTAAAAGCTTTTCCCATTCATTCAGTGGCACAAAGATGATATTCATGGACAATCTGCTAAAGCTCAGGGTTAAAAAGCTCGTCTGTTTTGCTCTTCACTTTGAGCTCAGGTGAAGAAATTCATACATCATGGCAATAGCTTGTCCAATCCTGTCTGGTTGGAGCAGAGCACCAACAGTTTTCTCTCCAAAGCACCACGCTCCCATATATTCAAGCAGCCAAATCCACGTACAAAGTTACCTGCTCGGAGGACCGGTGGCCGCTTAGTTGGTGCATCTCCCTTTCCTGCAGCTTTTTGCTCAGCACGAGCCAGGAGCCTCTGCTTCTTCTCTTGCTTATTTTCTGGCCTGTATTTGTGTGCCAGCTTCAGAAGCTGTGTAGCTGGAAGAGAATATCTACTAGTTAGTTGTAAGACCTGAAAAATGTAAGCATTACTTATTAAAATACTGAAGTGCATCAGCGATCTTGGTGGTTGTCATCAAGTGTATTTGTACAGCAAGAAGTTATCAAAGTTATCATTTGCACAGCATAAGAGCAGAGCTGGAGGAGCACCTCCAGAGCCCGTATTTACCTCTAGGTGCAACTCTTGGCAATGGGAGCTCCTTCACTGTTGGTATGAGGAAATGCCTGTAGACCCCCACAGCAATTACGGTTAAAGGTTAGGGTTAGAGCAAGCAGTTTGTCTGGCAACATCTACGAGGGAGTTACTCTACATAAACTGAAAGTTTTTCGCATAGATCCTGTCACCTGGAAAAGACTATTTACTCATTCACATGGGACCCTGAGATCCCTGTTTCAAGGTCAGCCTGCACGATGTTGGCTTTCCCACCAAAGCCTGCACTCATACACATTTATCAAACTGTTTACATGGTTAGAGGAACCCTGCATGTTCTACATTCAGCTGCAAGAATGGACTCTGATGGAAGCATACAGTTAAAAAGAATTCTGCGTTGGGGTCTTTAATTAGGATCTCTGGTATTTTCTATTCCCTTTTCAAAGCAGATAGCAGCTACCAAGACTTAAGCCAAATTCAGACAACACCTTGCTGTTCACATCACCCTAATCACTACTAACGTCTCAATGCTTCCAAAGATATTCTCCAGCTTACCTTAAGTCTCATTTTAGCTTCTCTCCTCTTCTCTGAGGCATATCCCATTAACAACCCAAGCCAAGAGAACATTGTCCTTACCTGTCTGGCGGTCCAAAGCCTGAGTGAACTGGTTAATGGCAGGAGGCACCTTCAAGCGTTTGTAGAGAATGGACCTCTGGCGCTGCAGTCTGATGTAGCGTGGCCATTTCACAAAACGTGTGAGATCGCGCTTCGGCTGGATATCCTGTCCTAAAAATACAGACTTTAACTCAAAGCTGTCCCAAACCCACAGCACAACAGAATGGAAGAGGCACGAGTGCATCAGTGATCTTGGTGGCAACGTGTCAGCACGATCACTCAGATAGCAAATATTCTTTCACATCATCTGCACACCGTACAAAAAAGGCACTAGAGAAGTCTGAACCAATTTACCACACCACGTGCAACAGGGCAAGATTCATCGCAATAGAATCATATAATGAATCTTTGTAGCACAGGAAATTCGGCAAATCATTCATAGCCACCTTCATATATCTAATGAAGGATGGCTCTTAATTGCAGGCAGCAAAGCAACTGCCACCATCACTCCCTCCACTCCATAGCTTTATTACAAGACGCTTCTGTTTACGATTTAGACATCTGTCTATAAAACAAACCAAACAAAATAAACCTTAAGTGAGCAGCCCAAACACTCACTTACTCACCAATGCCAAAGTTCTTGGGCCTCTTCTCAAAGAGCGGGTTGACAACCTTCTTAGCCTCCTGCTTCTTGACTACAGCAGGGGCCGGTGCCACCTTCTTGCCCTTGGCCTTCTTTCCTTTCGGCTGCAAGTAAGAAACACATTCTTCCTTTTTTTGCCTCAAATACTTGTGTATTTAAGAGCTTTCAATCCACCTTGGAAATACATTTTCCCAGGCACTTCACCGGCCTGGCAGCCTCCCAGCCTAGCCCGGCTCTTCCAGACAGCGAATCCTTCGCTTTCATTTTACGAGACTTATGAACCTCCCCGAGGGTCACGCCGTTTAAAACCGCGGGTTTCTCCCCTCAGCCGGGCAGCAACCGCCCAGGCCGCGCCTGGCGCTCCCCAGCCCAGCTCCCCCCGACACCCCCCCACCGCGGCCCGCTCGGCCCCCTCCCTCTGCGAGCGGCCGCAATCGGGGTCACCGCAACGCCTGCACCGGGAAACCCGCCGCGGCCCAGCCGGGAAGCCCGGACCGACCGCGGTCACCGCGAACCAAACACCCCTACCGCCGCGCTTCCAGGCTACCGAGCACCCGCACGGCGCTCCCCACCGGGCCATGGCGCAGCGATGCAGGCGGATGAGGCCGGATGGCGGCAGATACCTGCAGCCCCCTCCCCGCCGCCGCCACCACTCACCATCTTGGACAGAGGAAGAGAAAGGCGGAGCGGTGCATGCTGGGAAGTATCTACGCGGCGCGACTTCTCGCGAGAGGACGGCGGGACGCGGCCGGGACGGGTGGGGGCGGGGGGAAGGGGCGCGAGGGCCGAGATGGCGCAGCAGCGGGTCCTGCCGCAGAGCAAGGAGACCCTGCTGCAGTCCTACAACAAGCGCCTCAAGGACGACGTCAAGTCTATCATGGACAACTTCACCGAAATCATCAAGACGGCTAAGGTGGGTCTGGGCCTCTGTCGAGCCCCGAGGGGAGGGGACCGCGCCCGCTGGAGCGCCCGGGCTCCTGAGGGGAGAAGGGCGGGTTTCTCCTGAGGAAGGCTCTGAGGGGAGAGGGGGCGGCCGTGAAGGGAGAGCGAGCTCCTGAGGGGAGGGCGGCGGCGGCACCTTCTTCCCTGTTCCCCCGAGGGCGGCCGTGAGGGAGGAGGGTTCTTTCCCCGTAGCGGGCGGTGGTCGGTTCCCCCCGGCTGCTGCTGGTCCCTGCCCCCGCCCTCCGGAGCCGAGCGACGTTGCTGAATGCGGGAGAACCGCAGAAGCAAGCGGGGAGGGGAGCAAAGATGATCCGTTGGATGTTGTAGGGTCCCAGAGGCCACCCCAAGGATTCCAGGTGTGGATTGAACTGAGATGCCTTATGATGTAGTAATTATCTATCAGGATTTCAGTATGTAAAGTACATATACGTTTTTCTTTAGATTGAGGATGAAACTCAAGTCTCTCGAGCAACCCAGGGTGAACAAGATAACTATGAGATGCATGTCAGAGCTGCAAACATTGTGAGTAGCATTCTGCTGTTCAAATCAGTGGGCAGAACAACCTTCAGGTACTGTTGGGTTCATTATTGCATCTAGGGCAGCCTTCAGTAACCTGGTACTTGGGATGGCTGGGGAAAGCTGGGTAGTGTGGCTTGCCAGCTACAGGCTTCTGTCAGAATCCTCACATAGCATGGGAGTTTTTATTTTATTGAAAGCTTGGGCTGAAGGATCAGCTTGGAAGATCAAGCTATAGAATTGGAGCAAAGCACTGTCTTGATGTGCTGTGTGCTATGTGATTTGTCTCCCTGCTAAAGGTCCGAGCTGGTGAGTCCCTGATGAAACTTGTGTCTGACCTGAAGCAGTTCTTGATCCTCAATGATTTCCCCTCTGTGAATGAAGCTATCAACCAGCGCAACCAGCAGCTGAGAAGCATGCAGGAGGAATGTGACAAAAAGTTGATTGCACTACGGGATGAGATCTCCATTGACCTGTACGAGCTAGAAGAAGAATATTACTCTTCCAGGTACAAATAGGGTAGTGGACTTCTACTTTATGACTCCAGCCCTTTTGGGGTAGTTACTCCAGACAAACAAGTAGTCCTGAGAGTATAGGTCTTGAGAATGTTCCCAGCAAATTTTCACTTCTGTTTTTAATTAGGTCAGACTTTTTTTCTGCCACTAAAGCAACTGCCTTTTCCCTGTAGATACCCTACAGGGTATAAATGTCACGGTGAAGAAGGTATTCACAGCATCCAACTCTAGGTGCCTGCTTTAGTTGGCTAGATTTGACAGATAGTTTGCTTAGACTTCCTTTGTAATCATTGTTAAAGGAGATGAATTTCCTTGGGGGTGTAGGCTTCTATCTGAGTATCCCTCTGGAGAAGCCTCTCTCTTTCTCCATAGAGAGACTAGCTTGCTGAGCTGGGTCCTAATGTTAGATGAGATCACCACGTCTTTGTGGTGAGTTCTTTCACAAGTGACCTGGCCTACACAGTGTGCCTTTTTCCATGTAGTCCACTGGCCCTGGCTGCCTGCAGCCTGTCGGGTGAACATCTGAAATGAGCAAAGAAGACTTGCTCAGTTTCATTCAATTTTGAAGTATTGTGATAGGATTTTCTATGGAATATTGACTTATCAGTGATTTATTTTGTGGGATTTCTAATATTTTAAAAAGACTCTTAGCAAACAGGCTTTAGAGAATTCAGACACTTTATTTTTTTATTTTCTGTCATGCACTCCAGCACTTCTAGTTGATGATGCAGAAAATGAAAGCAGGAGGAAACAAATGAGAACCTGATTATTTTACTGCACTGTCCAAGCTGAGTGAAGTCGGTGCAATAATGCTATGACTTTTAAACAGAAACTTCACTTTTGGAAATCTTATTTAGAATTTAAATGACCAGGTTTTCTATTTTTGCCTTTCCCTTCTTTCTAAAAATGCTGAATGCCTATAACCCCAGCTAAGTCAACTAAAACTCTAATTGCTCAATATCTTCGGAAGTTAGGCCATTATTTATGGGTAATATATGTAGTTTTTAGGGGTACTATATGTAGTTTAAGACTAAAAATATATTGATATGATATAGCTTAGGAACTGATACAACATTGGAAAAAAACTGGAAGTAAAAGTTTTGAGTTGTTTTTAAAACTTTACTCAGTTTTTTGAGGGGGTGGCAAGGGATCCTAGAAATATCTCAGAAATGGAGAGTGATGGTCACAGACCCAAGCACCAGTCCAGGCCCTGAGAGGTCAGGGGTGCGTCTGCTACAGAGGCTGCATACAGCATAGCAGTGAGCTGTATCCGAAGCGATGCGGTGTGGGATGATAGTGCCTCACGTGTGCCAGACATGCTTCCCTCACACTGTCACCAGACTGCCACCACTGTGTTTCAGTACCTTTAACTTCTGGACTAAGTGGTTGTGACCATGCTGGCGTGGTCTGTTCACCTGCCTGGCACCAGATGCCATGTAAAGCAACCCTTTGTAGCAGAACTAACATCTAAGCACAAATGTTGGCATACACCAAACGGATTTGCCTTTGTGCTATTTTCTTGTAAGAGTGGTCATGAGGTGAGGAAACTTGGCAACTCTATAGAGCTATCTATGATCCCTCCACTGAAACCTGTTATCATGTAGCACTTAGTTGTTTACTTTTAGCACTTATTCCCTTCCTGTGCTCTTTCTTGTCTTTTTCTGCACCAAAGAAATTGTGTGTGTGTAAATATAGAAACTGATTTATTCAAACTCCTTTTATAATTAGAGTACTAAGATATTTTTAATGAAACTTATTGTCTAATGTGGGGGAAAAGGGTTTCAGTTATGTCACAGAGAATCATGTTTAAAAGGCTGTAAATGCGGTCGCTGGTTTGCCCACAAATGGGCATTCCGTGCTGTCCTGGGAGCCCAGCTGGGCTTCCCTCTCTGCACCATCTGTTACTTTCTTGTGGGGCTTGGTCCCACAGGATTTATAAAGAGGGGTGCAGTCCCATGAGGCCAGGAAATGGGTTCCATACAGCCGTCCTGCCAAACTGCTCCCTCATGCTCCCGTTTCCCTGAAGGTCACCAGTTAGTTTATTTTAGGTCATCCCTCCAGGGGGGGCTGCAGAAAAGTGAGCTCCATGCAGCAACGACCTCCAGGTGCTGCAGAGCCAAGAGCTGCCCCGTGCTGTGCAGCTTGTCTGGTTCCTGTGCACTGCTCCTGACAGCTGTGAAAAGCCGGTGGAAGGGAGTGTGTCCTGCCCAGCATTGTCACTGCCATCATGCTAACGGGGCTTAGGAGGCAGCCCCATGCCCATAGTGAGTAACTAACGGGATGTGCCTCAGTTGTAGGGTCAGGTTCCATTGTTAGGCTTTTTATGTGTACGTGGGGGTTCTGATGAGACCTGGAAGTGGGTCCTTGAAACTAAATCTGAGCAGATTGTTCTGAAGGAATCTTTGCTTTAAGTCCCTGTGTTCAGGTAGTTTCCTTGAGCTGTTCCTCTGCACACAGACCTGGCTGCATGCCCCAAGGGGGATGCATGCACTGAGAAACCCTCAGAGGACAGAGTAGCAGGTTGGGTTGTGCTGTTGTGGGCTGTGCAGTAGCTTGTCATTCACCTTGACTTTTGAGGAGTGTTACATGAGAGGCGAATCTTAGATTTTTGGAACTATTCTAACTGGGGCAGCAGGAGAAGCAGTTATGCTTCTGACACAGCAAACATTTTCTTAGTAACTCACCTGCCAAGATGTGGTGGATGCTGCGACCAAGTTCTTGGAAACCATGGCCTGAGGTCTCAGGCTGACAGAAAAGGAGTTGTAGTTCTGGTTCAGTCCTGAAAGTCTTTGCTAATTGAACACAGCTTCACCATGTGTTGGGGGCTGTAGGGAAGGGTGATCTTCCAAGGGATTTTACAAAGGCCCCAGATATAAAACCTGTATCCACTGCCTTCTTACTTCTACTGCAAAGCCAGATGGGTGATGCTGCCAGATAAGAGCTCAGAAGTAGTTGCTTGCAACTAGTGCTTTGTGTGCTTATTCCCCAAAGCGGTAACTCCAAGTCCAGCTTGCCTTCTCTCATCCTAAACCCCAAACTTGCATTAATGTTCCATTGCTCCCTCCTCTGAGATCACAGGAGCTGTCTTGAGTGTGAGGTTAGATCTCAACATGTTTCATGTTTGTGCAATTTGAAGTGTCTCATATTTCTACACTTAAAATATTTCCCAAAGCATCTATTCAAGTCCATACATTAAAAATGTAAATAAAGCTGCAACAACAAAATCACTTGACCCATGGGGTTTCTTTTACTCTGAATGCAAGCTGCTTTCTGCTCCAGCACTCACTTTGTCTTAGGTGTCTCTTGTGTGTGCAGCTCCTTCCTCTCTTTGGAATTTGTTTCAGTTTTGTTCCAGTTTCTTCCATCATTTTTCTGTTTAGTTTTGGCCCTTCCACATCATGTTTTCCTCAGACCGCAGGCAAGAATTAGCCAGTTGTTTAAAAACTACTTTCCCACACTGCTGGTTCATGCACCTCTGTAGTCTACAGTGGTCAAATGTAGCAAGTTGCTTTTAAAAGAACAGCTCAGGTTCTGCTGAAAATGGGAGGAGCTGTTAGTACTTCATAGTCAGGCTGAGGAGCTTCAATAGAAGATCCAGACCTTCTGTGGGGCACTTTATTGAAAGGGCAGGGGTGCAAATAGGTTTCTTCTCTATCATGACAGGGTCAGGCCCTAAAATAATTGTGCTAGCTTTTCTGTTGAACTTAAATTTAGAGCAGGGTTTCCATTTTTTAACTCACATAGGTTGTGATCTAATTCCAAGTGAATGGATGAGGTCTTTGCCTCTCTCAAACCAGTAGCAGAACTCCCATCTTTGGTGTGCCAGGACTTCAGCCCAGATCTTTTCAGGGTCTTAAAGCATCTAGATGAGAATTGAGTCTCTGTTTCAATTTATAGCAATAGTTCTGTCTTTGAAATTTCTGTGATCCTCACCAGGCCCATGAGGTTCAAGGGCAGCCCTTAAGGGTATCCTGGGGAAGGCCAGTGTCGCAAGACTTGTGGTGAATTTGTGAACGCAGACCTTACATCCATGAACGTTTTTTTGCCATTTTCTTAATGCTTTGCTTCTGTCTTGCTCCTCCCACCCTCTCCCTCCCTCCCCTCCTCTCTTACTGCACCTGCTGTCTCTCCTTACTGGGGTTATTTGTTCTGGAAAGCTACAGTCTGTGTGACAGCAATGATCTTCCACTGTGCGAAGCCTACTGGAGACAAGACTTTGCCACGCTGTCCCCTGAGAGCCCTTCCATGCCTCTGACAGCTGCCGCAGCAGAGCAGAGTGTTGCTACCTCCCAGAGCTCAACCCCATCGCACCCTCATGTGAACGGGCACGGGGCAGGCCCCACGGAGCACTCCTAAAGAGGATCCTCTGCTGCTGAACCCACTCCTCCTGGCAGCACCATGCTGCTGGAAGTCTTCCACCGCTGCACTGAGGAAGTGTCTCCCACTGTCAGGAGAAGGCACTGGAGCTGTGTCTGCAGGTTTTTGCTGCCTGGATAGCCACAGTGCTTTCTCCACCCCTGGGACATTGCCATGAGTGTTCCTCTCCCTTAAGAGAATGTGATCAGTAAATACAAAGTTGATTGTTCTAACAAATTAGAATTAAGTTTGCTTTAACATGACAGTTACGTGTAGAGTTCATTAGAAATCCAGTTTCTAATGTCTAATTCCATGTGAGTCTCAATAAGTACACACTGGAGTGTGTGGAGTTGACTTTGTTTGGGATAAACTTGAGCCAAATGTGGGAATAGTGAGTGTTTTGGGGTTTCTACCCTGCTTTCCAAGGTTACTGACATTCTGGCTGCTTTAAAGCTTTCTCAGGATGGCATCTGACGACCACAGCTCTACTTAACCAGAGTAAGAATCTTGTAGTATTTTTTTACACAGCAGCCTTCACTGTCATAGAGCTTCACAAACTTGAACTTCCTGCTTGCAGTCATTTGGGAAGAGGCTCTCAGGAGACCTTTACCAAGGAGCAGTGGTCTCTCTTTTGAAAAAGGCAAACAGGTATCCATGATGCCACTTGCTCAAGGCCGCAGCTAGAAGCAGCAACATACTTTCATTAGTCCAGTCTGTTTTTCATTGTTGACACAGAAACCTTCTGTTAACATACTCTGAGCAAAATCTTGAGCTGACTGGGGTGTAGGGAGCAGTGAGGGATACTCAGTGACTCCTGCAGTTTCATTCCAAAGCAGCACATTTGGCGCTTTTTCTGCGGCTGTTCCGCGTTCCCTCAAACCGCGCAACTGGAACGGGGCTGGGGTTGAACTGGGATACAGCCGTTGGCAGCTGAGCCCGGCTCCCCCTGCACCCTGCTGTAACCTCTTGTTCCTTAGGATGTGAATTTTGGTATACGTTTCATTTTATTTTTCTTCTGTTCCATTTTATTTTTGTAACGAGGTGGTTTAATAAAACTAACTTTTGTATCATTTTTTGAGCGTGTGTTTTCAGCCACAAGGCTTTGTGGAAACAGGGTGACGATAAGCAGGCACGTTCCCCCCCACCCCGGATTCTGCAGACACCCCACCCCTCGCAGGGTCTGCGGCCCTGCCTGCGCCCCAAAAACCATCAATATCCCGGAGCCCCCCCACCCGCGCCGGCAGCGATTTGAACCGCTCCCGGTCTGTCTCCTCCAAGCCGGCCATGGCTTGAGCCTGGCTGCGCTGGTCGGGCCGAGAAGACCCCCTCCGCCCCCCAAAATACCACCCGTTTGTCGGGGGCACCCTGAGGCTTCGCGGGGGGGTGGGGGGGAGGGTGTCTCGGCGCCGGTCGCGGCGCTGCCGTCACTTCCCGGTTTCGCTGAGGTCACTTCCCGCCGCGCTCCCCCCTCCCGGTGCCCTGAGGCGGGAACGGGGCGTGTGGGGCCCGTCCGCGCTGGGGGAGCCGGGCTCGGGCAGGGGCCGCCCGCCCCGCGGCGATGGCCAGCCTGGCCGCCCAGGACTCCTACCTGCAGGGCTTGGCGAGGAAGGTCTGCCAGCAGCACGCCCCGGAGTCGCGGAAGAGGAAATTCGGTAAAGGAGCTGTAATGTTTCAGCTTCTGCCCTTCCCGGCCGGTTTTGGGGGGGGTGTCTGGGCCTGGGACAGGCTTGCCCCCACAGGGTTTTCGGCCTGAGGGAGTGGCCGAAAAAACAACCTCTGCTGAAACCACGGGGTTTCTGAGCACGTTGTGAAGCCCCGGGGGTTGGTGGTCTCCGTTCACTTTTATACACGTCCTGATTGGGTGTGGGAGAATTGGGGTTTTACTGGTGTATGCGAGCATGTTTGGTCTATTTAAATAAATCCTGAAATATGTCATTTTTGAAGATTGAGATCTGCCACTGCAATGCTGTAACTTTAGTCTTCATTAACAACAATGTTATGAAGTGGGAATGTAGCGTTGTCCTGTTTTGTGTAATTTGGTTTTGCCTTCTAGTGTCTAAGCCAGGCCAACCTGAGGATGCTGGCAGACAGCTCAAGAAAAAGAAGAGAAAGAAACCCAGGAAGCAAGCTGAGAATTCAAATGCTCCTTCAGTCAAACAGGGGGTCTCTAACACCAATAAACCTACTCCAGGACAGAAAACAGCCCCTCAAGCCAGCAAATCATCTCCACAGGGTGTTACACAGAGCAGAAATGAGAGTTTGGTTACAGGTAAGAATACCAGAGTTGCCATGGTCTGGTTAAAGTTACCAGAGCTGAGGTGGCTGCTTTTCAGTTGCTTCACACGTGCCTAGTTCGGAAAACCTTTAAGAAGTTCATCTGAATTGAAAACATGCTTGCTTATTCCATGTGCCCTAAAAGCTTTTGCATGTGTAACAGAAATTTGTAATGTCACCACTGGGTGGCTCTCCCGAAATAGTGCCTAAACAGAATTGCAATCTTTTTATGTATTTGGGTAACTTCTGGGAATTGCCTTGTGGATGCAATCTCTGTCATGCCAGGCTGACTTTCCGTTATGAATCTGAAAAGCCTTATCACAATGAAAAGATGTCCTTGGTGTCTTTGTTTCCACTAGCTTGGTACTTGTCTTCTGGCTTGTTAGACAGCCCCAGGGCATGCCAGGCCCCTCTGGCTGGGAGTGCTGAATGATAATACGGATAGAAAAGGGGGAATTCTAAAGAAACCAATGAGATAGAAACTCTGAGTTTGTTTAGATTTTCTGTTCTATGTTTTATTCACAGTATCTAAAGAGTTCTTGGAGCTTTTCCCATAGCCATAGAAAGTTCTTTTAGCTAGTGCTGTCTTTGAAGTATTTTTATTTTCTTCCTCTCATTTTCAGGGAGCAAAAGTGAACCGGGTTCCCCTTCCTTTTCTGCAATGAATCTCTTGCGTCAAAGACTACATGAGAAGATGAAAAAAGCTTCTGGACAAGTATGGGAACTCTTAGTATATATCCATCTGTGTTTATGCAATATAAATTCTCCCTAGCCTCCCAGGAGATGTGGGGACAAGACTATGATCTTACCAGGCTCAGAGTTCGAGCTAATTCCGTCTCCTGAGCAAGCGTCTGTAGGTATTGCTGAGAAGCCTGTGTGTATTCTGTGGTCTGGAAAAACATGTGAGAAAAGGTGGGGCCTGGGTTGGAGGAGAGCATGCCTCTGGTGATTTTTAGGAAAAAGAAGAGCCCTAAGCCTGAAAGGGAACACAGCTATGCGGTGCTGAGAGAGAGTAAAGGGTTTGAAATGCTTTCATTGTGTTTAGTATCTCTAAAAGCTGAGGCCACAGCTTCTTGTCATGAGTAGTTTGTTTCTTAGAAGTTTGAAATCAGGAACTTGACGGCATCCCGCTTTTAATACTGCTTTATCCCTTTAAGGCTCTTGAGTCATGTCCATCCTTCTCTTTAGGTTGATGTCAAAGAATTACCCCCTGCAGTCCTGGAGAAGAGGCAGCGAAGGAAGTATGAGAGAGAGAGAAAGAAGCGCAGAAGAAAGGAGTTGAAGATGAAGGCAAAAATGGAGAAGAAAGAAACTGAAGAGGTACCAGTAGAGCCAGAAAGCAAAAAGGAGGAGAGAACAGCTGAGACTGTCTTTAACAGGGTTGAAGTCCATGAAGAGAATGAGTTGAGCAAGATCCAGAAGAAGAAAGAGAAGAGGAAAGCAGTGAAAGGCAATATCACTCCTCTGACAGGCAAAAACTATAAGCAGCTGCTGAGCAGGCTGGAGACCAGGAAGAATAAGCTGGAGGAGCTCCAGGATAAGGACCAGAAGAAAGCTCAGGAACTGGAAAACAAGATGAAATGGACAAATGCTCTCTATAAGGCGGAAGGCGTGAAGATTCGTGACAATGAGGAGCGTCTGAAAGAAGCTCTGAAGCGTAAGGAGAAGCGTAAAGCACAGCGCCAAAAGCAGTGGGAGAAGCGGACAGAAAAAGTGGTGGAAAGGATGCAACAGCGGCAGGAAAAGCGTCGCAAGAACATTCAGAAGAAGAAGAAGGACAGGATAGAGAAGAAGAAAGCCAGGGCCCGGAAGAAAGGCCGGGTTCTGCCAGAGGACTTGAAAAAAGCTGGCTTAAAGTGAGAGCGAGGCAGCTGGACCTTGCAGCCTGGGCATGGAAATTCCGCGTGCGGGGGCCAATGCTGAAGTGTTGCAGAGCCACCCTCTGCCTGCCTGATGTGGCCGGGTGACCGCTGGCCAGGAGGAGGTGGCACCCGAGGAAACCAGCCTGGGGGGGGGCAGCCACTGCCATGGCTTCCCAACTTCGTGATTAAAAAAACAAAACAAAAAACAGTTGTATATTTGTTAATTAAATTTCCTATCCCAAAGAGACACCTTGTTGTTGGTTTACTGTAATAATTACTTCTAATTTCCCTGAAAGGGAGATGTCGGACCGCCTCTGGCGCTGGAGGCGTCTCGAAGCCCTCAGGCTCCCGCCATCCCGGCGGGGGCGGGGCATCGCGGGGCGGGGCGATATTAGGCCCCGCCTCCCTCCCCGTTGCTATGGCGGCGCGCGACGCGACCGCTGGGGCCTGCGGCGCGAGCGCTGCTGAGGGGAGCGGGCGCCCTGAGGGGACGGGGCGGCGGGAGGTGGCGGAAGGGCTTTTCCCCCTTCGCCCCAGCGTCCTCAAACTGGTAAACTTCATCACCTAGGCGTTTCTAAATCCTCCGAATGCTTTGCCTGAAGTAATGTTAGTAGAAGCCATGCGGTAGGCATGTAGTTTCACCCTTAGGGTGGACTTTTGGAACTGCAATGTTCTGTCTCCCCTGGGCACCTGGCCATCGCAATTCTTCTGCAGACAGGCCTGGAAGTCGGCTTGCTGGGCCACATGCAGCGGACAGGGACTGTGCGCCTGGTTCCCGGCGGGGAAGTCTGCAGACAGATCTTTGAGGCTGAGGTAACAAAAAAAATTAAGGATTGAGAAAAAGCCTAATGAGTTACATTGGTCAGTTGCTTGCTGGCTGTGAAAGTGATGACCTCAAACCAGAGGTCAATTTCAACCTTTCTGTTTTTTGTTTGTTTTGCTAGAAAAATTGTCTTCCTTTCAGGATATGCTTTCTAATGCATCTATGGGTGCTCCTGTGTCTTCACTGTGTATCAGGATATATTAACTGAAGGCAGAATCATTATAACACAGCAGTAAAAGATAAGAGGCATAGTAAGCCAGATTCGGGCATTTCTCACTCTGCTGTTGACTTTCCTTGTAACAATAAGCAAGGCACAGAATTTAGTTTGCTTCAGTTTTCCTCTCTAAGAAAAGGGATATATATATTTTTTTTTTCATTTTGAAAGCAGCCTTGGATGAAAATTGCTATACATGTGCCAAATAATGTTCATTTATTTTACCTTTCTCTCCTGCCACCTTTCCCCTACTATTTTTATCAGTTATTTTATTACTATTCTCTGTTCAGTAGGTTGGAAAGAATTCTAACCATTTTGATTATGGTTCTCTGAAGGTTCACTTAGTACGCTCTTTGGATGAAGTAAGGAACAAGACTAGGTTTTCTATGAAGAACAAAAGGCTCACTTTACTTAGGGATTCCAAAATTTCTACTGATGCCAGGCCACTACCATGTTACCAGCAGAAGCGTGTTGAAAGAACGCCCTACAATGACTCCACAGAAATGCAACCACTGTGCAGGTAGAGAACACTAGCATAAAAACCCAATTATATATTCATGACGTATATGAAAGTATGAAGTTGTAAGATTTGCACTGGGAACTAGACACTCCTGAAGTCTTGGTCACAGCACTAATGACTTGTAATAGACTGTCTCCTTGCCAGAAGTAAAATGAGTATAATGAGCCTTTTAAAGCGAAGATTAACAGGCTAATATTTGCAATGGCATACATATTGTTTGGCTTTTCTTTTAAAAATGAATCGTATGGCTTTTTTGTTCAAAGCAATCTAGATATAAGCCCAGTCTGATATATATTTTTGAACTATATTTTAAACTATGTTAATGGTTTACATGATGATGCAGTAATGAATATGTAATGAGCAAGAAAAGAAATTAGTGCATCCATCCTTTTCACTCTAACTGTTCTGCTGAATAATGACACCCTTATTCTCACTTTCCCCAAAGAGAAACACTGCCCCAGCTGATGGGAAGAGCAGTGGGCAAATAAAGGCTATTTCCACATTTCTTGCTAGTTCTTACTTAACAGTTCATAGATTTTTTTATACCTTTTAGCAATAGTATGTATGTCTTTGTAGTTGACACATATTAAATCTAGCATTTATTGCTTTTATGCCATCATAGCAGATTTGAGGTTGTGATCAACCCAGGCTAGATAATTACTCACTTCAATTTGTCTCAGAAGAAGCAACACTGATTCTTTGAATCATATTTTTTTGAAGTTAGAATGATGCTTCTGTTCACTTAAATGTAACATTTTGCCAATTAAATTTAATATTATACCCATTGCAAGTCCCTCCTCTTATGCATTTAGTACAAATCAAAGCTTTATTCTCTTTCTGTTTCAGAGAAGCTACAACATTTCAAAAAGCTTGGAAAAGTGTAGATGTAACTGCAGCTGAGGAAGTCAGAGGCCTACCTGATTCTGTTGGTAAAATTTATTGCCCTTAATGTCAAATATTCTAATTTGCATTCTTAGGAGCCACCATACATATAGTGGTTTTAGCTGAACAAGGTATGAAATCAGGCTCAGAAATGACATGACACATTTTTGATGATTTGTAGGTAATTTTGAAGATGAAGAGTCATAGAAAAAATGGCTGTTAAATTGTCAGTTGATCATAGTTTGTGTTTAGATGGTAAATCCCAGTTATGATGTAAACAGATCTCATCCTTGGAAGTTGCAATTTTTTGCATCATACCTGAACTTAGTTCATAGCTTCCATGCTTTAATCCTTCAGAAAATCACAAATTAATAAAATCAAAGGAAATTTAAAAATATGCTTTACTATTTTTAACCTACATTTACATAGATTTCCCTTCCCATAGAAAGCTGTCACACACTGTAATAGTTGCACAAACTACAGAAGTCAGAGTGTGGATTTAGTGATTCATTGTGCATGCTTTAAGTATTCTGCAGCAACAGTTCCAAGCTACATCATCCTCATTTCTTTCTTGGCAGTTCCTGAGGAAACGAGGAGTAATATCTTGGAATGCCTGTCAGAAAACCGGCAAGGCCGTCATGATGAAGCACTAACCTCAATGTATCACGAGCTTGCCTGCATTGGCATGGTAAAACTGGGGTTTGTAATCCAGATAGTCTAGAGTACTATACTGGGGTCAGGGCTTAATATTCAAAAGCTCAGACTGACTTCCTTACTTTCTCAGGAGATGGAACCCTTTGTTTTGGAGCCTGGACAACTCCTGCTGACAAAACTGATGGAATCTGATAGAAAAATTGAACTTCTGTTTAAAAAGATTGAGTTTGACACTACTCTGCAAGGTTTCTCAATTGAAGTAAGGCAGCTCATGCCATTGTCTCATCTTCAGTTATTTGTACCTGGTTTGCATAACATAGCTTCTTATGTCTTGCTGTAGTTTTAAGATATAAATGCCTTTTTTTTTTTTTTTTTTGACATTTACTTTTCAACAAGCCTGAGAATAAATCCATCTTGCAGGGTTTGGAAGAACTGTGGAATATCATCCAGCAGGAATCCTTGACCAGAAAGAAGTGGATTAGAGAAATGGATGAATCCCTAAAAGAGATTGAAAGGAGTCGAGTTGATAAAGTGAGCTGTAGTCTTACCAGCTGTTAATTAACCATGAGGTTATTATTTTCTCATAATGCTGGATGCAGAGCAAAGATTAGCTTGTTTACAGAGCAGTCAAAGAGGTCTGCCAGGGTTTCTGCTGTGTAGGTGATTACTGTCTCTTCATCAATAGATCATTCTCTCCTTTTATACCTACATAATCAGAAGATACTTCTTTTCCAGTTACAAGGTGTTTGTTTCTTCCACAATTACCTATACTAAAGAGGCAAGGAATATGTGAGCTGCTTGTATTTTTCTGCAGGGTTATTTAGGTCAAAATGTCATCAGGTCTAATTTTAGTTTAGGTAGGCCAGGTATCAGTAGCAGACATGCTACAGTTACGTAGGCTTCAGCCTGACCTGTAAAAGTCATTGGACATCACAGTAAATGTTTGGATAAATAAATGGGTAGTCCATAAGGAAATCCTTGCTGCTTTGTCCTTTGTCCTTGTAGGCAAACAAAAGCTATCTGTTATAGCTGTGTTAGTTTGTCCCTCTTTGTAATGTTGACATTATGAATATGTCCAACAGTGTCACCAGTAAATTTTCTGTTTGATAAGTTATGAAAAATACCAGAGATGACCACATTTGCTTAAATTTTGTGTCTGCCTAAAAGAACCACTGGTGGATTCACTACAGATACTTGAAAAAAAGTTGGATTGATTTTTAAATTCAGATTGCAGCCTGGCTGCAGAGCACTCAGTTATCACAGATATTAAAGAGAAATCAGTTGAGTAGTAACAAAATGGAGTGTTTTAGTTACTATTTTTATGGATTATTAAAAAAATCAGTATTTAAGATAGATATTTTAAGTTTCATTTCTCAATCTGTCTATCAGTCAATTTAATTTATTTTAATGGAAAAAAATTGCCTTGTTCCTATCAGTGCTTACCTCAAGAAACTGTCATTTGAATCATACAGGGTTTTTTTCTTACTCTTTTATTGCACAGATAACAGATGTACTGAGGAAGTATACAGTGATACTGGAGGAAATTTCCTTCTTCTTGTCAGCTGATGTTCACAGATTCATGAATGATGAGGCCATGGTAAATATTTCATACTGAGAGTCTGTTTTACCTGTGAGAAGATAGCAATCTGGACATTCCCAGAATGTCTTTTTTTTACAACTGAAATTCGTTATTTCTACCTATCAATCAATGCAATATATGAGAGTTTTCTATTTTGCATGGGATTCTTTATCATTTGTATTCTTTTTCCCTTGTTTTAGATCAGGCAACTTTTTTTTTTTTTTTTTTTTTTTGCATGTTATATGCTGCTTTTATTCCTGTTTTTATTTTTTTAATATGCAGATGATTAACAGAGCAGTGTTGGCTAATCAGAGGGCAATTGCCAAACTGTTCTTTAATCTAATGAAATCAGAAATGAAGAAGGAATTATCACATCGATTGAAATGGCAAGATAGGGTCAAGGACTGGAAGTTCATCCAAAAGAACTATGTAATTCACAGTTTCAGGTCAGAAATTTTACAGTTATACTTTGGAGTATGAATACCACAAAGTGATTAGTGTTCACTTGTATTTTCTATAAATGGTAATATTTTATATTTTTTTCCATTATAAAACTAAAAAGCTAAAATAATTTAGCATTTTTTTTTACCTGGTATATATAAAACGTATTTAGTATTTGTATTTCAAACGTGAAATTTTCCCAGATATTTACTTCAGTGTATTCTTCCATCCTACAGAGAATTTATGGCAAGTGAAGAAATACAGAATCCCCCAACTGTGAAAACAGAAATGGAAAATATGATAACAGAGCAGATTTTGCTTAGTGAAAGGAGACTGAAGTTTTTGCAGCACCTTGGGTATGACAAACGACAGAACAGGAACAAGGGAAAATAGAATTCTTTCTAATGTGGGACTTGACTACAAAATGCACTTTGCTCCCTTTCAGTGTGTGACTGTACAATGCATCAGTAAGGCAGAGCCTAAACTTCTTTTGTAAAGCTCTTTTTAATGGAAAATATGCATTCTTTGTTTTCAGTGCACCAGTTACTATAAATAGGGGGTGATTGAGGGCTAGAAATGTAAGAACACAAAAGTAAATCTTACTAACATTTGAAACGTAGTAGAAAGGAGCAGACAAGGATAAGTAGAAATTGGTGATCTTATGAAGGCATTATTTCTATGTGGGAGTTTAATTTGTATAATAAATTAAGAAAGGAGTCTTGATAGAAATCTAAGACTGCTATGTTTGAATGTCCATCCTGACAACAAGATGATGATTTGGGTGCAATGCATTACAGTTTTTAAAGGGTTTTTTTCTACAATGTATGTAGAACCAAGATAGATTACAATTAGTTCCCTGTTAGTAAACACTGGTTTTTTAAAACAGCAGTCATCTTGTTTTATTTTCATTGCTGATATGGCTGTAAATAAAATAAAGCACAGTAGTATGGTTACTCTGATTCATAATTTTATCCTTTAAGAAATAGCTGGATTATATTTGAAGATATCTGACTCTTGTTTCCTATTTTGATAGTGGTTTGTTGCCTCCAACACACATGAAAGCTGACATAAGTGAATGGTACAGATCTTTGGTGAATTTAAACAAAAGTATGGGTAAGTTGGGAAATCATAAAAACAGTCTGGAATTCAAGCAATTCATTCTTTCTTTTTTCTAAGCAGTGATGAGTCAGAAGTTGCTTTGAAAGTAAATGTTTGCTATATTCTTTGCTCCATCTGTTACCATGTACCTTCTAAGTGGCTTAGAGCTAGCAATACGACCAAAACAAGCTGTCTATTGCATCATTTCCCTTTAGTCAGCACAAGAATTTTTGCATTATGAGATCTAGCAGGAACTGACTTGGATAGAATTAATCTGGGGAAAATAGAATTTTAATGCAGATCAGTTCTCAGTCATACAAAAAAACACTCTTTTTCACCTCCTGGAGAATGAGAGGGGAAATATTTTAGATGCTTCCTTTCTCCAGGTCCCGCAGTGTGCCTTCCCTCTGTGTGCCTACCTTCTCTTTCTCTAGAGTGCATCCTGTCTTGATGTTTGTAGCCTGTATAGTAGC
Source organism: Tyto alba (assembly GCF_018691265.1). Classification (NCBI taxonomy): domain Eukaryota; kingdom Metazoa; phylum Chordata; class Aves; order Strigiformes; family Tytonidae; genus Tyto; species Tyto alba. The sequence continues at coordinate 4,863,565 of NW_024881273.1, forward strand.
AAAGAAGATGATAGTGATTGTAAATAACTCACTACTTTTAAGCATAATGATAAAAAGATTTATATGAAAACATCTTATTTTATTGGTTGATAGTGTCATAGAAGTGTGAAGACACTATTGGGATATATTACCTGTGTTGAGAGTCAGCATAGGTCCTCTGACATGTTTCCATTTCACACTGCACTGTGAAATACAGAAATCTTTCTGTATCCTTCAGATACCCACAATGTGCAATCTGTGATGAAAATACGCATCCAGTATGAAATGGTCCAGCAAAAATGTTTGGCAGAAGTGCAGTTATGCAAGGTTAGTATCATAGCTTTGTGAATTCTTGGTAACAGTAGACAATGTGTTGTTACAGGTTTGAGGATCCACCAGACACAGAGATAACAAGTGAAATTACTTCTTAACCTCTGTCTTATTCCGTTAAACTTATTGTCCATTTTGTTTCACGGTAACATGTATTTGTACTTGAAATGTGTAAAAGCAGTAATGGATGCCAGTAATGGAAGGAATGCTGTCCCACATTGAGATAGAGGACTCAGGGCCAGAACCCTCAGCCTTTGTGCTGAATCTGCTTTATTTGGGGAAATTCCACCTCTTTGCCTCAGTTTCTCCCTTTGTGATGTGAGATCTATCAGGTTGAATCTTTCTGTATCCATTCACAGGAAAAGAATAAACACTAAGTTCAGCTATACTCTCTAAAAGCCACATGATATTTTATGTTATATTATGCTCATGTCAATAACTTCGTGTTCTTTTCATTTAGAATAACCTGTTGAATCTGAATGTTTGCACAAAAAAAGAGGCTGAAGAAATTGTGAATTCTGAGTTACTTCAGTTGACTGAGAAACTACAAAGTCAGTTTGAAGAAGAACTGGAGCATATGGATGTACGTTTATTATGTCTATTTTTATTACTCTCTGGGAGCAGTTTGTTCTTCCTGTGCTACTGCCTGAAATGCCATATGTATCGTAGGCTACTGATGTCATGTTAGAAAGAGCACCATAGTGTGACTGAACACCTGACCCCCCAATAAAAGAAGTTTGGTGTGATTCAAATAGGAGAGTTCATAATTATTTAGTTTATATTTATAATAGGCTGTCAGGGATTAATTAGGTATAGTTCATTGTGCCTGGAGACAGAGGAATAGATTTAAATGATCTCCCAAATGTCTTTCGATCCTATCTTTTATGATTCTGTACATGCAGATAGCTGGACAGTTGTTCCTAAAATGATAGATGGTCAGATACTTCAGGAAATTTGCAGGACTTCATAATTCTGTGCTTTGAAGTACCAGAAGAATAAATGGAAGTTATGAAATCTCAGCTTCTAGAACTAAAATCCACATTCTTACCCAGTTTACTTGGACTGTTTTTTCCTCTCCAAGTAGAAGAAACCATCTTCAACATTGATAGTGTACTTCCAGACAGTCTTTTATCATGTCATATGTCCCCTTACTCATTTATTTTACCTTCCAGTGAATAGTTTAATAAAAAACATTTCACTTAAATGTATTTCTTCAGAGAGACTTTGAGGAGCTGGCTAAACAGAATGAGTGGAATTGTAGAGACTTGTACAGCTATTTTCAGGAAGCCATGGGTCTCTGGGATGTTCATCAACTCAAACTGTCCCAGCAGGAAGGTGAATTTCAGAAGAACTTAGATGAATGCAGATGGAAACAGGATAACGTAATACAGGTATAAACATAAAAATAAGAATGTGGTATGATGTGAAGAGAGGACTTCTTAATCCAGAGAACCCTCTGGAATTCAAAATACCTGGTATAAAATTTAAAATGTCATCTTTGACATTTATACTTGAATTTCTACAGGCTATTTTCATCCTGTCAGGTACGTTTTTTGCTAACAGCTTGATTCACACTTAATGAGCATTCATATCCTATTCTTGATATGGCAATGGTGATAAAGATTATATTTTCTGTATTAAGTGGCTGCAAGTTTCTATTACTCATAAGATCTAGTGCAGGTATAGAGTCTTGTTTGTATGTCAAGTTCTTATGTTGTGGTTATATTACACAACTTGTGGTGGCAACATCAAAGATGTTCATTATCTATGGAAGATCTTCATAAGAGGCAAGTTTTGGTAAGGTAGCTTCCCTTCTTGGTGTAGAATATATGTACATAATTAAATTACCTGAATCCTAAGTAGTTATGAAGCATTTTAGTAATTACTAGTAATTGCTAAATAATTTTTACATTTTTTAATGTGACCTTAGATGATGGAAGCTAATCTGGATATAATTTTGGATAAAATGAGAACAGCGAGCTCTGAAGAAAAGCTGAAGACATATTTGAAGAACGCCCTTTCTTCTTTAGATGATATTAGAGCTAAGTATGAATTTTGTAGTGCAAACTTAACAAGTAAAGTATATTTGAATGTTGGTTGTACTACTTAGGTTTTGTTCGTGCTTTAGTGTGAAGGTGTGGAAAAACACTGCTTGCTACTTCATGTAAGAATGTAAAATAAAATAATTTCCATATTGAACAAGGTTAAGGCAAGTAATACCCATGGTGATAGTTCAGATTCTTGAAGTGCAGGGATCAGAAAGCAGATCTGTGCCATCACCTGTGCTCTGGGCTCACAGATTTGATCTCTCAAAGTCACAAGGACTAGAAGTTACTAATCAGGCATCTGCATCTTTAAAAATCACATCAAAATTGGCATATACCACTCTCCTTGCTGAAGATTTTAGCAGAAGATTTGAGGATTAAATAGCCAGAGGGGAAGCAGTTGTATTTTCACACTGAGATGATCTGTTCTGTCTGTTGGATCGGAGACAGAAGAGAGATGTGGAGTTGAGATGCATACACATACAAGCACACACCTCACACTGTAATTGTGTTTAGAGCTGTTGGTTCAGTACTCTATATTCATTAGGGCAATTTTAAAAAATCCAAAGGTAATATACCTTTTTAAGTGACTGAAAATACAGTGAGACGTTGCAGAGATGGAATGTAATCTATATGAACATTTGAATGCATACATCAAATCCCCATAATTATCTTTGTATAGGAGACAAAGCAAATGTAAATGCAAATTAAAACAGGTGTGAACATTGGGTTTTCTTGAATCAAGACTCAATTTGAACCATTAGTTTTCATATCCGAGTAAAATGAAAATAAAACAGAAAAGCTTCAGTCACAGCTGAGCATGATACAGAATTAACATGAAAGACGGTAATTTGATCTCTCACTTCTAATATTCCTTATGTAAACACAGGTCTTGAATGGTTTCCAATCCAAAATGAAAGATCTAAAATACTTTCTTGTGAATATTGCTTAACATTTGTACATTTATGTATTTGTAATGGACTAATCTCTACTAATAAGCCAGGATGTGATCAAATTCAGGCTAGGCAGATGTAGTACAATGTTTAGCCTAAAGGTTTTATGAGTTTGGTCAAAAAGTTAGATTTGGATTTAAGAACATTGCAGTCATATTTAATTTTATTTCTAAACATACTTGAATCTCTTAAATAGTGATCTTAAATTTGACAGGTATGAGACATTCAACCAAGTTCTAATGGATGAAGTAATGGCTTACCCCGAAGCTATTTTGCAGGAATTGATTTCTTACAGTATATCCATCAGCCAGTATTTTAATGTAAAGGAAATCTTCAAACAGGTATAAAGAAAACAAACTTCTGGTTTAAAATCTTACTGGTGTACTAATTTTACACTTTTGGGAAAATTTACAGTAGCTTTAAAATTTAGATTATATAAACTAAATCACTGTTTTGGCCATAGGACCGAAGTGCTTTTGGTAGAAATAGGGGTGGGAGGGGAAACACAAAACCTTTCTCTGTCTCACACTTTTAACTCTGTCCTTGTTACTAACTGCACTTCAGCAAATTCACTTGCCTTTTAAACAGAAAACTGCAAGGTAACAAAATTATATTAATCAATTTGGGTTTTAGAGTTTCTCTAGAAAATAAGTGATCCATTCAAGGCTCTCATGTCTTATTGAAATAGAAGTTTCAATACTGAATTCAATATTGAATATTGAAAAATTTCAATATTGAAATACTGAATAGAATTCCTTTGAGAAGGAATATGGATTTCTTACAAGCAAACAAATCTTTATTTCTAAATTGTGTAGGGCTTTTTTGTTGTTGTTTTGCTTTTAGAACTTGCAAGGAAAGATAGATTTCGCATTTCAAGATGAAGGTAATACCTCAATGGTACAAACAGGTATTTTTGCTTGCTTGTTTTTCAATCTGTATTTCTGTGAATTGTGACCAGTAAAACTCTGCTTTAACTGGAAAGAACTAGTTCAGACTTCAGAAGCTGAATGCCTGGTGGAGCAGAAAGCTGAGAGCACTGTGGAAGAAAATGAAGGAGAAGAAAAGACGGACAGTTGTCAACAGGAAAATGAAGAAACAAATACAGCTGAGAATGAGGAGATTTTTGCACAGGAAACTGAAGAAACAGAGGAAGAAGAAGATGGGGAGAGTACTCCTCATGAAAGTGAAGAAACTGAGCATGCAGAACAGGGGGTAAGCTTTATACAGGTAAGTGAACAAGAGAATAAATTTGAAGGTGAAGAGAGTCTTGCACAAAATAATGACAAATAGGAAGTCATCTTTTTGCTGAGGTAAGTCTCAATTCCTTAAAGTAGCCTAGATTTAGTCTGTACACAAAGCACACAGGAGTCTATTGTTTTCATTTATTTATGGACTATTAGATCCTTTTTTTATGGGTGAATGGAGTATATAAAACAGTTTACAACCATTCCTTTTGTACTGCTTTTACCCTTCTAAAAACCTTTTGCATAGGATTTTTTTTTAAGTATCTCTTTCTTTCATCATAGTATTCTTAACACATGGTGAATGATTTAAGCTGTATTTGTAGCTAAGTATTAGTTTTTCAGGTCTTTAGTTATATGAATGTATTACCATAACAAAAACCTTTTAAAACATTGATGACTCTGCCTATTGAGACTTACAAGCTTATTCTCTCTATGAATGTTGTCCAAATTGAGAATGACAACGTTACTCTTAATATCCTTAGGATTCTTACATTAGCTTGTGCACTGTGGATTCTGTGATTATACCTTTAAAGGTAACTGATGATGATTTCCATTTGTTTCCTAGGCTATATTCAACAGCATCAAGGCAGAAAGCTCTGAAATTGCCATTGAGACTTTTTCCACTTCTAGTGGAAACTCTTACACAGTTCTTGGAGTTAAAGAGGCAGGAAAGACTGACATCCCAGAGGCTTATTTTACAAAATATGAAAAAAAAGAATCACTTCCTATGTACCTGAATTATGTACTTATCAAAGAAACTGTGTTTGTAGAGCTGAAGAAATGGTTAGTAGAAAACAGTCTGTGTTCTTTCTTTCCCTTTAGGTCATAGACATATTTCAGCTGTTTGGAAGAAACATTAGACTAAAGATGCAAAAAATAGCTAATTATTTTGATATAACTCACTGTAATATTTCTTTTTCAATCACAGGATTCGCCTCTGCTTTTTTGAACACTTAGAGAAATGGTTTGCAGAGTCCTTGTCCAACTCCTGTATCTTTGTATCTGCCAAGAAAGAGGAGCTGAATTCAGAACTGCAGCTGCATCTTCACTCTCATCAACAAAGGCAGGAGAATATAGAGACAAATATCTACAGTGTTAGAGCTGGTACTGATTTTTTTTTTTTCTGAGCGTTACATGTCTTCCTTTAGAGACAATCATAAGTGGACCAAAATCTCTTTCAGCATCAGTTGACTCAGTAGTAGAGGACAACAGGGAGCAGCTGAGTGTGTAATTCCTAGTATAATATGTTACTTATGTATTTTTAAAAAAATGTTTCTTTTCTATAGCTCATACTGGTTTGTGCTATGTTATGTTTGGAAAATGCCCAGCAGTGCCTTGATCAATGACTTGACTGTAAAAGATGTAGAACATTCAATTTCTATTGTCAATATTTGTGAATCATTCTCCTTGAAATTATTTAACAAGAGTTTTCAATATACAAAAAATAATTCTAAAAGTGTTGCAGAAAAAGAATTAGCAAGTGTTGGGAGAGACGAAATACCAGGGCTTGGCTTCTGAATACAGGAGTGGAAGGATTTAGCTGTATGATATATCATTGAGCAGCTACAGATTGGCCACTAATGAGAACTCTTTTTTTTGTATGAGAAGTGTCAGGTTTTTCTGGTGGAAGAAAATTATTTAAGACAGGTTTGTTGGTCTTTAACATATAAAATAGAAAATTCTTTTTTGGGAGAACAGGCAAATAATTTTTCAATTCCACTTTTTCCTGCAAAGAGGACAGGTGTGTTTTCTGGCAGTTTTCTTGAGGTTGATTGGCTGGCTCTTGATTATCCAACTATCATTCCAGAAGGAAGACCAAAAATATTTTTTTTTTCCCACAAAAATAGAGAGAAGTGTATTTTCCATTTAAAAAAAAAAAAAAAGAAGAAATCTTTTACCTTTACTTTTTTACAAGACTGAGAACAGAGAAATAATTGAGATGCCAGTAGTGACTGAAAATAAAGGAGAAAGAGGGCTTAGAACCAACAAAAGACATTTGTGATTTGAATGGATTAGGAGCAGCCAGGGATATATGTCAATAACAGGAGAAAATTCAAAGAAAAAGAATCAGATTATTTTATTTGTATGTTTTAGCCACTCAGAGATGTGGCTTGGTTTATTTTACCACTGCTTCTGATGATAGGTTGGCTGGTGGTTGTGATAGTCCACAGTAAACAGGGCATAACCAACATCTTTTTTTCTTATCAGTGGAACTGTTGCTTCACAAAGAGCGTCTAGAGTCCCACTGTGCAGCAGTGGTGGAAGCTCTGAAAAAGGAGAGAGCTGAATTTCTCAAGTTTTGTGATCAGCAAAATAACGTCAGCAAAACCTTACACTCACAAATCTGTGACATGGAGTCTGTCTTCCTCAGTGCTCCTAGGACTGAGACGTAAGTGTGCCACAGGTATTGCTGGCTGTGAATTTCCATAGTTAAATACTCCTGATTGCTGAGATGTTTGTGGTTTGCATTCTAAATCTACATTACTGTTTAATGAAGACCGCTTAATGAAACTTTAAAAAGATGTAAAGAGTTTTTGTTTCCTTTATCTCTCCCTGAAGAAATTAAAATCAGTACTGAATGGATGACAGTTTTCATATATTTTCAAACTGCTGGCAGTCTTAAAGTAGAAAACATGTTTCATGTGTTTAGGTTTCATCCAGTTTACTAATCTTGCACAGTAATATCAGTTGACTCGTTTTGAAAGGATACTCTTCAATAGCATCAACTGCTTGCTGATATCTTCTGAGTGTTCATCAAAACAGTCACAATTCAGTGAGTTGCTTTCAGAATACTAAAACACTCTTGAGTTCTCAGATTTTGTTCATGTCTTTACAGCCAGCAGTCTCTGAATCATAATGTGTGCTCCTCTTTCTATATGTTTTCCCTATATTCTATTATTTGCTGCTAGGTTAGTTTCTTTCAGCCATAATGTGCACTCAGAGCTACATAATCGTCTGGAAGTGATCCAGGTTTCCCTGAGGAGTTACCGGAACTATTTGGAGGAAGCTTTAGGAAAATTGAGGGATTCAAATGTGGATTTTCTCAAAGCTTGCAGGTACAGAGATTTCACTGAAGTGTTGTTTATAAATAGTTACCTATTTCTGGGCATCAGCATTTTCTGCATAGGCAGAACAGTAAAATTAAAGTTTATTTTGTTATTCACCTAGCTTGCTATTTAAAAAACCCCAATTTTATTTTGCCAAGCCACAATTATTATACTGTTTTCATCACATTTGTGGTTGATATCTATGTCTTAGGGCTGCATAGTCTTTGAGAACAAGAGGATTCATAGCCAATTGCTGTTACTTTGCTGGTTGCTTTCAGGTTACATTTGGAGGGAGGTAACTTTTCTCCTGAGGAGGTAAAGTCTTTCAGCAAGCGTCTTCAGGAAGAAAGTAAGCGTATTGACTCTTTTGAAAGTTTAATCAAAACAGATATGGAGAAAATGGAATCAAGCTGCTTGGAGCAGGTCTGCAGAGTTTCATTCTTTCAAATTATGTATTATATTGGCATATTTGGTGTGATTTATGATCAGCCTACTCCCAGGTTGGGACTGTAAGACTGTTCTGTGTGGCAATTACATGATGGAAAAAATAAGTAGAAATAGTTAGCTTTATTATATGTTTTAAAAAGTGAAAATTAATTAGTTCTGTCTCTGGTTTCTGGCATTCTTAAAGGCTACTGAACTTATCAACCAGTCTGAAACAAAGTTCCATTATCTCTTTATGAATCGAGTCTTTATGGAGAAGATCCAACGATTTTTGACAAATCTACGAGTGCAAATCAAATCAGAGGTACAAGTAGAAACATCAGAACTTTGTTTAAATGAATTACAATAATTTCTTGTTTATTCCATTGAAGAAATTTTTGGCTGAATTCAGAGTGGACAAACATTAAGTGACTTTTCATATTAATTCAAAACCTGTTTTCTGTCATTATAATCTTAAAACTATGCTTTTACTACTGCTGCTGCTATGCTGGAACACTATGGGCTTGCAGCATGTTGAGTAAGTACATCTGAACAGACCATCATTTTTGTGTGTTGCAATAAAGGACATGAAATGTTGCTTTTTTGAATTGTTGTTTTCAGCTTCTCCTCTGAGTACCAGTGGTTGAGTGTTTTTACCAGCAAGTCTAGTCGTTTCAAAGTGGAGCCTCTGAAAATCCCTTGAATGAGATTTCACTTCACCAATATCTGCTTCTGGTTTAGGTAGCAAATTCCAATTTGCAAGCAGTGACATTAAACACTTTTCTGGAGAAGCTCCATCAGAAGATAGATGCTTGTGCTCATCCTACTGCAGATAAAGAAGTAAGTTCTAATCAGCACAAAATGATATTTAATTTGACTCACTGTACATTTTTGTAGAATGTATAAAATAATATTTTTGGTGCAGCCTTATATTTATACACAACTGGGTGGGTGAAAAGAGTACTTGACCATAGAATTTTTGCTCAGGAAGGTCCTCTACCTGTTTTCCTGTTTGCCAAATGGAAACCTCAGCATCTACACAATCTCATTTCTTCCATGTATATGTAAATAAAATGGTGACAGAAAAGAATCAAATGATGTTGTATGCAACAGTCAGCATATCTGAAAAGTCTGAAATAGCTAGTTTAGTAAATACCTTCTGTATTATCATATCTTTCAGTCTTTGACTTCTGAGGAGTTGTACGATTTTGCAAAAGTGGTGTTGAAAGAGCTGAAAAAGAGGAGCCAGTATCTTGACTGCTTGCTAGTAAGAGCAATGAGCCCACCTGATAATGTAAGCTATCATTTAAATTCTCCATGTTTTATTTAACATTGAGTGAATTTTTATGTGTATATGTTTTAAAGGTTTTTCAGAATCTGTGCTTTGAATTTTCAAATGAAGAAAGATGCTGCATTATGCCAAGCCATCCAAGACATTGTAACATTAGGTCAGCTTTTTTAAAAGGTTAAGTATATCAGTCACCACTGAGTTTACTAAATGTTAAAGATGCACAGCATCATAATAAGTTGCTCAGTCCTTCACAAGAGTTTATTTTCAAGGTGTGGCACTATTCATAGATACATATTTCATGAGTTTATTTAAATGATTAGAAAAAAACCCCTAATGTGTCCTGAAGAGATTTTTTTATCAAGTGGGTTTTGGGGATTTTTTTAACTTCCTTGTCTGGAAAGTCTGTCTTTATTTTGTAATCTACAGTATATCATTGTTTTAAGGGTATATACTTAAATACTGCATATGATAATTACGAGAATCTACTCATAACTATTTCTAAGTGTCTCAGAGTTGTATAGCTGTAACAACATTACTACTAGAATTATAAAAAACTTTATTTCAGCCTGTGAAGCAAAACAGTGTGTGTTTGGAAGACCTGATTTAGTAATCAGTAACTACATGTAATAATTTCACTAACTGCCTGCTACAGTCAACATTTTTCTTCCTATTTCAGGAGGACTTCACCGCTCTTGCAACAGATGTTAGGTTACAAGGTCCAATTGCTGTTGCCATTCGAACGGGGTGTCTCAGAGATGAGAACAAAGTGATGGTGATGGGGATGGATCCTGTCAAGTTTCCTTTGTTAAATCCAAGCAGAATGGGAAAGTCTGCAGTTGATGATTTATCAATAAATGTTATCAAAAATTTACTTGAGTAAGTACTTGTTTGCCTAAAGGTGTTTTTCTGTCACTGTCTATATTTTCTTTGCTATATATACCTCTTCTCTTCATGAGGCTCATGATAACACTACAGGGGGCTTTACTACAGTATTTTTTAAATTTATATTCCAGAAGCATATCAAAGTTTTCTTGAATTCATAGTTTATAGTTTACCTTTGTATATATAGAACAACTGAATATATTGTTCGTATGTGATACTACTACATACTTTCTGATCAGTCTAGCTTTAAAAATCAGCATACCTGAGACTACTTCCTTTTTAAAAGCACAGTTTACAATAGCCAAAAATACCCCATTGTGAGTAATAAGTCACACCTAGTTAACAGCATTATGATAAATTTTAGGTATTAAATTTTTGTCTTCTATAGTATTATTTTAGTTAAAAGGTGATTAAATGCTACATAGCTGAATGAACACACAAGTGTGTGATTTGCAAATAAATATTTTAATGAACAGTTCTTCTCGTAGAAATTTTGAAATTCCAGTTAAACAATTAGTTACTCCCATGCAAGTACTTATATTTACACTGTCAGCTGTAAATGTAATCCTATCTGTTAAATATTGTCTCAGAAATCTAACTGCAATTAGCACATGGTAAGGATAGAGAACTTGGATAATTCTCCATGTAATATATTGTTGGAGAATGGCTCAGAGACAAGGGTCCTGAGCCCACCGAGCAGTTGTACGATCAGAGCCTGTTCTAGGGGCTGATGCTGGGTCTCACTGATGCTGGGCCTCACAAGGGTTTGCCTGCAGCTGCTCGCAGCTGTTGATACATGAAGAATGTCAAGGGTGCTTTGGCCTTGTGTACCGTGGTGTGTCGAAAACAGGTTAAGAGGAATTAGAAATAGTGGCATGAGAAACTTAGTGTTATGAGAAGCTTGTGCTGTTAGCTAACTGCAAGTAGGTGGACCGTGCGAATACGACCTTAGAGCTTAAGCCAATCAGCTAGTGACTAGTAGGCATAATAATTATCGTTGTCTGTATAAATATATGTACCCTGGACCAATAAGGACACACGGTATATGATGCTCTACCACCCACATTGAACCCGTCTCGGCGTGTCGTTCCTCCGTCGCCCGCAAGATGGCGCCCGAACAGGGACCTGCATAGAAGAATAACATGGACAGAGCAGCGGAGGCGGAGAAGCACCAGATAGAGCAGCGTCCGGGGGATCAGAAATGGACACGGGGAAACACCAGATACAGCAGTGCCTGGGGGATCGAGAACAGACCCGGAGAAGCACCAGATACAGCAGCGCCCAGGGGTTCAAGAATGATCGAACATTGGATCTCCGACGTGTCGTTCCGAGGACCTGAACCAAGATAGAGGGTCACTCTCTGCAAGGGCTGCTGGCAAGAGCTGCACCTGGTGCCTTAATCATGGAGCATCAGCAACATATCAAAGTAAGGGAGCATTTCTGTGCCTTAGTCAAGGAGCACAGGGCCGGCAGGAGCATTTCTGTGCCTTAGTCAAGGAGCACAGGGCCGGCGATGCCTTAATCAGGGGTGGGTCAGCGGTAACAGTACTGTGCCTTAGCCAGGGAGCACAGGACCAGAGGTGCCTTAATCAAGGAGCACCAGGTTGATGATATGGAACAGGAGGTAGCCCTGGATTTGGCAACTACAAAGTGTGGGGGGGGAAGTTGCATCCGGACCTATGCTCTTGGAAATCCAGAGGCCAGCCCCCCCCCAGTGCCCTTACAGTCATGCCCCCCCCCCCCAACCTCGGAGGCGGAGGGGGAGAGGGATGATGGCCCCTCGCTAATATTTAGCCAACAGGAGGGGCGCGAAGTAGGTGATTTATTGTGGGACGAGACCATCACTGGAGGCAATAAAGGCAGTGAAACACGACAGCAAGGGGTGGTCTGGCGAATGATCGTAAAAGCTCTGGGGGAGATGCCAGCAGAACAGAAAGTAGCTGCCGCTGCCATGGCGGCTGTCAGCGCTGTACCATCCCCGCCGGTCCCTGCCGAAACCAACCGTCCGTCACGATTAGCCACCTTCTTCGGGGTTAATCAGCAGCTCCACTCTATTAAGGGCACGTCACCAAGTGTTCCTGTTTGCTCCACCGCGCAAGAAGCAGCAGAGGAATCAGGCGGCGCGGGAGAACAGGGGGGAGCGGTGTGCTGCCCCAAACTCTGCCCCCCCCCCCCTTCGGATGGTTCCGCCCCTCACAGCGCGTCAGCGTCCGACTCGGAGAGTAAAACGGCGGCTCTGTCTGAAATAAAGCAACAGGATCACACATGGGTAAAGGACAGTGACAAAGTCCAATAACTTGAAAGAAAATTACAGAAGTTGAGCTACAGAACAGAACTCTGCATTTACAATTACAAGAAAAGGAAGCGCTGCCAGCAGCCCCTCCACACCCACTCCCGTCACCCTTATCAGAACCAGCTCCGCTTTTAGCTCAGTCCTGATGGAGTGGGGTGATTCGTGGTGCCTTGTTAAAAGGGGACTGGCATGCTGCTGGAGCATTGGCCTGCCCAGTAGTGACAACGAAAGGGGGACACCTAGGAACTCAAGATCACAAGATTCTCCTTGGGGGGTCTGGAGACTCCTTACAAACTTTAGAACTCTGAACTGTCATCTGGGTGTTTCAACATCAACACTGGTATCAAGAACTTGTTCATATAGTATCAGATTCATTGTATGTTGTGGGTTCATTCCAATGTTTAGAACATAGCATGGTGAAACCTGTATGAAATTCTGTATTGCATACTCTGTTGTTACAATTGCTGACACTATTAAAACTGTAGGGGTGTTTTTTCTTGATTGGCATAGTTTGTGCTTTTAATGTTGCAGTGTCTCATCAGTCTCCTGCAGAGGACTGTCAGTGCAACATTCTTAGCACAAACACAAAATGGGGTCTACATAAGACTGCATAAGACTGGAACATGGACTGACAGAATGGTTACGAGACTTGGGAATTTGGAATATGGACTGATAATGGTTACAAATCTACAAAACTTGGAAATTAGTGGGTGGCTGGAAGCTTTGTTAATGCATGGACTGGCAATGCTGATTGTCATTATGATTGTCATGATGGTATTGGGGTCTGTGTGGAAATGCTTTATCAATGCTATGAATCGAGCGTTAAAGGGAATCTGGATTGTCCAAAAAGAAAAAGGGGGAAACCTGGTAGGAATTTTTTTGGGGTGGGATCAGGGTCATGCACTGATCCTACAGGGTTTGGACAATCCAGGCTGGGTCTCTGAGCAGAGAACTGCCACGTGATAATCCTGCCCTTGAGGTCATCTGGAAGGGCAAGAATGAGGAAGTCAAGCTAGTGCTTCCTTCCTGTCTGAATGCCTGGATATACTAACTGCAAAGTACATTTAGTTTGTTCATGTGTACTAACGATACAGACCTATCACAGCACTTCCGGGTGCGTGATAAGTGCCTTTAGCCAACAGATTGTAAGCTTGCATGCTTAAGTTGTGCCTTGTCATGTATTAAGAAAATCTTTGAACAAACGTTAGGGCAGGCTCTGCTCGTACAAAAAGAAAAAGGGGGAATTGTTGGAGAATGGCTCAGAGACAAGGGTCATGAGCCCACCGAGCAGCTGTACGATCAGAGCCTGTTCTAGGGGCTGATGCTGCCTCGCTGATGCTGGGCCTCACTAGGGTTTGCCTGCAGATGCTCGCAGCTGTTGATACATGAAGAATGTCAAGGACGCTTCGGCCTTGTGTACCGTGGTGTGTCGAAAACAGGTTAAGAGGAATTAGAAATAGTGGCATGAGAAACTTAGTGTTATGAGAAGCTTGTGCTGTTAGCTAACTGCAAGTAGGTGGACCGTGCGAATACGACCCTTAGAGCTTAAGCCAATCAGCTAGTGACTAGTAGGCATAATAATTATCGTTGTCTGTATAAATATATGTACCCTGGACCAATAAGGACACACGATATGTGATGCTCTACCACCCACATTGAACCCGTCTCGGCGTGTCGTTCCTCCGTCGCCCGCAATATATAATACAGTATATAATATAATATGGTAGGGTATTCAATAGCCACTTAGCTGTTTTTTTTTTGTTTCAGATTTCAGCCCTTTGGAAAAGCTTCAGGCCTAAATCAGGAGAGAGATGATAATTCACGTTCATTAGGACCAGGTGTGCCAGCATTTCTTTTAAAATATTACATTCATCTAATCCGTAGTTCCTAACATATCACTGAGCTGGTGTCACATGGTTCACACTAGTGGCTTACATGATAGCTCTGAGAGAGTTGTGCATCCCAACTTGGTTCTTGGATATATTTACGTTTCAAAAAGCAGATTATTTTTGGCTCTTAACCAATGAAGGCTGCAGAATGAGATAATAATTTTATAAGGAGTACCTGTATTTGTGATAGCAAAAGAGAAAAGGGGTGGAGAAAAAAATTAGAAGAGAAGTCATGAAAGTATGTAGGGGATCAGGGATCCTTCTCAGTGTATTACCATTTACTCAAAGGTGAGTGCAGAGGTAACCCCAACTGCTTTCTACCTAGTGTTCCCATTTCCTCATCTCTGTTCTCCAGAACTTGAATCCAGCCACTTCCAAAGATATCCTCTCTCTCTTCTGCATTCCTAAATCCTCATCACAGCCAAGACTATGAATGCAGCCCATTCATTCTCCTTATTCCCTGCCCTAATGTCATTTTAAATCTCCTCCCATCTACCACATATTTTCTATGACTTTCTCATTACTCGTGCCCCAATGCATAGGCTTTATTTTCTCTTGCCACTGCTGAGTTACTTCAGTTCTGTCTTCAAGAAATGATTGTTCCTACAGTTGTCTCCTTAATGTTGTAAGGAAACATAGAAATGAGAACACAAACTATATAACCATATAGAAAATACTTCAGTTGGCATTTATACAGTGTTATTCATCTTTCCTTGTTAAATATAAAGCAATGCTTCCTACATCAAAGAAGAATTGTCACTTAAATGTATCTGATGAAGGTCCTCGGAACTCTGCTACTTACAGCAATGCAGCTCGGATCACCAAGAAGTCATCTTTTAAGAAAAAGATGCCAACAGGAAAGTAAGACCCCTGAAAGAATGAATTCCACTTGCAGTATTCCTGAGCAGAAATTTACCTAAACTGTCCACTGCCCATTCTTTGAAAAATTCTTAATGCTTATTTGTATTAGCCCTCTCCACCTGTGCTTATCATTTGGGGATCTCTTCCCTGTTTATGTCCTCATGATCAGCTCTGCATTTTTTTCAGATTTGGGCTGGAAAAAAACCTCTTCTTTTTCTCCTACATCTGCTGTTGTTTTGTATTTTGAAGTTGTTGAAATATAGACTAACCCCACTCTTAAATCAATGTGGCTTACTTTTCAGGTCTGGTGTCTAAATAGTATGTCTTCAGCTTAGTCCATAGATAGAGCTACTGTAATAGTGAAAACAACAGAAAAGGTTTGAAGAGCTGTTGAGAAGATAATCCTCAGAATTTTTTTTTCGTCAAAAAACTATTTTCATATAATAGTAGTTTTAGAGTCACATTTCTCCAAATTTTTCTTCAGTTTCATGTCCATCATATGACCAACTAGCTCAAATAATCAACCAGAGAAGGAAAATACTTGTGGATAGATTCAAATTAATGTTTTTCCTCCCAAGGAAACAGAAATACACTGGACTGGTTCTCAGTGACAAGAGATTCCAGATATTTGGAGAGAAGCCTCCAGAATCTGAGTAAGCCATGTATATTTGCAGAAATAGAAGTTAATCTGCAAAACCCCTCTATCTGTCTGTCTGTCTGTCTGTCTGTCTGTCTATCTATCTATCTATCTATCTATCTATCTATCTATCTATCTATCTATCTATCTATCTATCTATCTGTCATCATGAACTATAGAGTTCACCATTGAATTTTGAGGTATTTAACATTGATACTTATGGGACAAACTGTTTACAGTAACAGTTCATTTTTGCAAAATAATAAGAGTGAATGTAAAAGTATTCCATTTTATTCTGTTTAATGTCTAAAATGGGTGGCCTCAATGGAGCCCATTTTGTACATTTACAAAAAATGGGCTGGGAAAACATAAAATGGCCTGTCTTTCAGTTATTGTCACCTCTAAGAAGACCAATGAATTTTCTACACTACATTTTTGTGCTCAATATTACATTTATATGAATAAACAAGGAACAAACTGTTTAGGAGGTGATTTTTAAATGGTTCCATTCTCCTTCTCTAAGAAAATTATCATGTTTTCTTGATATGTGCAGTTGTACTATATAGAATTGAGATATTTCATATGTGCCAAGAAAAACTATTAGAATTAATGTGTAAATGTTTGGGAATTTTGTTTCACTCTGTGTTTCACAATACTTCTAGTAAACAACTAGGCCCACCTTCAAATATGTTTGGTTTATCTAAAATGCATGGTAAGCTCTCGAGATAAGTTTTCAGCACAGGAAGTTGGCTAAGATTACTGGTTTGTTACAGTGACATGGAAGTGTTCTCCAGTAAGCATTTACAATAGCTCAGAGTCCTTGCTTCTTCTGAAGAGCATCCATTCTACTGGGGGTGAAGGTTCTTAGGCACTCTGAATATTTGTTTGTGTATGCTCTGAAAAATGTATTAAAATAAACCTGAAAATATTTGAAAAACAGTAAATATTGCCAATGTGATAATTTTACAATGTGATTGTCTTTATTTTGTTTGGTTTTAGTACTTTTAAGGGGATTATTATGAATATTCTCTGGACGGGTAATAACAGCTTGCTCTGCCTTGCTGAGGTAAGAAAACCCAGTGCTCTTCAGTCACTTGTGCCTTCATAGGTCTACTGCTGTGTCAGCTAAACAATCTGGTTCTTTATAACGTTTGGATGGCCATCCAAAAATTTTCCTGCCTTCACCAGTAGATTTGATTTTTAAATAGTATTTGACACAGTGTATTTTTAATCGCCGGTTTCTTTATAAATATTAACTAAGCATTTCAGAATCAGAGGAAGAAAACTGCCCTCAGATAAGAGGGTGGTGGATAGCCTTTATGTATCCCTGCTACTGTTATATGCCTAATGTGACTTGTTTGAATGTGTTATCAACACCTTTGTTTATCTTTACCTCCCAAAGGAGTTCTACCAAAAAGAGAATCCTCAAATCACAATGCCTGAAGATCTACCAGAGACATTTGAACATTGTGCAGAAGTGCTCAGACAGAATCTGTTGTCATACCAAAATCAAGCAGATGATTACTACAATTCCTGTCTTATGGGTAAATTCATTCAGTTAAGACTTTTAATTTCTTGTGTATGTATTTTTTCAGTTATGTAAACAAAAAATTGTAGTGATCAAGAATTATGTAGCTTTCTTAATCCATCACACTCGGTGGAAAAACTCCGGTTGATTTTACTGGAAATTGGGCTAATATTCTCTTATATATTGTCAGCTACAAAAAGCATGGCAGAAGGGCACTTGACTAAATGGAAACACCTGTACAAGGTCCTATCTTTTAGCAAGTGTGTTTCTTAAAGCATTGGACTGGCAAAGGAATGGCAAAGACAAAATCTTTGTGAGAGAAAATTCCAGGTGGTTTGATCCTTGCAGGGTATGTTCAGCTTGGCCAAGTGGGTTTTTTCCTTGCAATGAATGTGTCACATAAACACTTTGTCTTTTCCAAAAAGAATTTCAGGATCAGCTGAGGTTGTTTGAGAAGGAGCTCCCTTATGTCTCTCAGTTGGCCGTTGATGGTCTTTTAAAAGAACACGTGCAGAAGCTCAGCTATTCCACTGGTCAGATTCGGTACCTCTTCAATAAACAGCTGGGAGAATGGGAGAATGTGAAGGTATGTATCGTGGACATATTCATCATTCAGAAAAAATACAAATATAAAAATATCTTGTTTACCACTTGGTAGGAGAGAGATTATTATTTGTTGAAAGCAAAAGCCAAGGTGAGATCAGAGGCCTTGTTCTCCAGCAGACAGGCGATTTGGTGTATACTGCACTGCAAGGCATGTCTCTAGACAGCCAAGGAACACACTAAATTGTCTTTCTCTTTCTGAATACTTATATATAAAACGTGTGGGGTGTACTTCTTCCTTATTATGACTCAATAGCACATTCTTTATTGAAGGCATTTCTTTCTTATGTATTTATTTAAAGTCTCTGCACAAGAATCAGTTATGTCCCTCTCTGGGACACCCTGGCAACTTACTTCAGCTAGACGCTTTGTGCCAAGAGGAAATAAAAAGACAAAAAGACCAAGCTGATGGTATTCATCTCAACACACAGATGCTGCAGGTAAATGTAAAGCCACTGCTTAATATTAACTTAGATGTTGCGTTTGGAAAGGAGAGTACAGCTTGAATACATTTTTCCTTCCCATCAAATATAAACAGGAAAATGTTTTCAGTTTTAGGCAATCCTGTTCACATATCTTTTAACTTTTAAGTTATGTATTGTCAGCATTAGATCAATATATACATATATACATATATGCATATGCACATGTACATGTGCAGAGATTTATTGTGGAACTAACTGATCTCTTGTATCATTCATAGAACCTACTGAGGAAGAGATGATTTAGAGGTTAATGGTAGAATTAGTGGATGTATGTCTAAATTGGGAGCAACAGTGACATCCCCTGGTTAGTTGTATTACTTGCAGACAAGAGATGCCTGGTACGGTTTCTTCTGTGTGCATTTCATTAGTGCAAATGGTTGACATTTTTCTACACAAGAATAAAAACTGGAATAAGCAGAATTTTACAGGAGAGATTCAGGAATCAAAACACTTTGCCTGCTTCATCCCCTAGAGTTACTGAAGGTCAGTTCCCCCGCATTAAAGCTATTTGTTTACTTCTCCCAGGCTACTTACTCAAAATTCTATACTGTCTGCAGAGTATAAATATCTTTATTCCAAGGTAATATCTCCTTCTCCTCTTAGCTCAGCATGTACACACAGAAACACACATATCCTGTTTTAGAATAATACCAGGCCAAAGCACTTCCACCCAAAGTACCCAAATTCCAAAATGGCCTTTGCTTTGGGCAGAAGGATGCATTTACAGACAGCTGTTTTTATCAGGATTAGATTCTTAACCCAAATATACAGCTACTGGGCACCAATACACAGAACTCTACATTTTTTTAAACTTTACTTTAGGTAATGAGGTAGTGTTAAAGATGTTTCAGGGAGGCATTTTAGACCCTAGTATGTGCAACTTGGAGACTTATGTCTGTTATCTGCAGCTGCTGCAAAATGTCAAAGTTGGATATTTGTGTAGTTCTTTTGGAGCTAAGCTAAAAGGAGAGAAGATCAAATTATCAAAGGAATTCCTCTCACTTGTCTCCAATGTCCCAACAGGACTGTGCTGCTGAGTGTGCTCAGAACTTTGTTTCTGCACTAGCTGCCTTCACTGAAAAGCTGCTTCTGGAATTAGATGAAACGATCACTATTGATGATGTACAAGTAGCAAGTAAGTAAAGAAGAGATTGCTTGTTCAGGCCTCTGCTTCCTTTTCAAAGATTGCAGCAGACTTTCCCTAGGAAGAAGAGATTTTTATATGCTATAGCACTTTAAATTGAAAGATTTGCATTATCAAGCATGCAAAGCTGTTTCTTGAAAGTGAAGAGCATCTAGCTGCATGTATTTACTTCAGAACAACGGTATCACTGCCATTGTTTTGTTACTGATTAGTATATCTTCTATTATCTCCCAGAAACTGAAAAACCAAAAGAGAAGACATCCACTTTAATCCGCCGCAAACAAGCCAGACTTCCTCTAGAAATCTGTGAAGTTAAACAGTTAATTGAACGTGGGAGCAGGTAATATTTGAAGACACTGAACACTGTTCTATGTAATTTCTCTTCCCTAGACTGATGTCAGGCACTATCCTCATAGGTATTTGCTGCACTTGTTGAAAGTGCTGGATACTATGCTTGTCATTAGTGATGTCATTTAATTAATTATGGGGCAGTTTGCGTGGGTAATGATTTTGAAGAAAGAATA
Organism: Tyto alba; assembly: GCF_018691265.1. NCBI lineage: Eukaryota > Metazoa > Chordata > Aves > Strigiformes > Tytonidae > Tyto > Tyto alba. Next base: position 4,883,723 of record NW_024881273.1, read on the forward strand.
GCAGTGGATCCAAAAAAAAAGTGAATTACATATTGTATTGTAAAACAGTACAATTTCAATATTGTTGCTGTGCCACTTTGCTAGCCGCTATTTATCAATTCAACACTTTCAGATCTATGAATATACTGTGTATTTTCACTTAGAAGATATGAATTCTATTTACTGTGCAGAGATCCTGAAGTTTTAAAAGAAAAGGTGGTTGTACTAAGTATAGTAGTTTTTAGGGTAAACTTTTTGTGGAGATTAAAAAAAAAATCTTCCTGCATAAGTACAAGTAACGCGAATTAGTATGATCTGCTCTCTTTTTGAACCTTCTCTCTCATGTATTTTATGTTTGGTTGGTTGGTTTGGTGTTTTAAAGGACTTGGCCAGGAATACCCATGACTACTCTTACAGACAATTCAGACTATATTCTTTGCAGAGAAACTGCATCAGTTACAACAGCTAAGACTACACTGGGCCACATAGCAGCAGTAGAAGCAAGAGATGCTGTATATAAGGTTGGTCTGTGGAAAAGGATTGTGAGTGGAACTGCTACTGTTGTGGGTTTGCTTTTTAAGAAGAAAATTATAGCTATATATAGGCTTTTAATATACACAGTGTTTTCAGATCTTAAAGCCATATTAACAGTGTGTAGAAATCCTCTCTCATGTCTGTTTCTTTGTGATGTTGTCAAAAGCAGACAGGGTTGATTTCTCAGGGAGCCCTCTCCTTCAGATACATTACAATGGGGAATTGTTTCAGCAGAGAAGCACGGATGGTGTCAGAAACGGGACACTTCACGCATTACAGCAGCATCACAATTCCAAAAGTAGCTGCGCCACAATGCCATTTCAATACAGCTTGTTTTCACTCACCTTTCTTTCTAGAGACTACAGCTCTAGCCTTAGATCACAAAAGCTGATTTTTCCATGAAAGGTGAAGGGCTGTAAGACACTTAATACCTATCTTACATCCTGCACTGTCACAGATCGTTTCCACCATAAAAATGATCACTTTCTCTACTGAATCTGCTAGAATAAGGAATGTATTCCAAATAACTCTGAGTTTCTCACTTGCACGGATGATAGCTTGCGAAACAGTACTGTTCAGCAATTAGGAGAACATTCCTATGTTAAATCTTTTGGAAATATATGATCAGTGTTTATGCATCTGTCCTGGAAGTAATTGTGCTCCCAGTGAACCGACTTAATTTTTTAAAAATACATATTTTTAATAGGAAATGTAAAATACAGTCAACAATGGCAAAAGCCATCAAAACTATAAATTTACATGAGTGTTTAATGTATCTATTTATGGTACCTAAGCACCTGGTTACAGTATGGTTTTGAAGTGACCATAGTTTGTCAACAGGTGTGATATAGTAAATGCATGTCACAGAAACATTTTCCTGAATGTATGTTGCATTAAAAACATAGTATTTTATATTTTGGAGCATGGACTCTTTAATAAAGGTTCCTCGAGGTTGTGATGGTAGTCTACAAGTTTCTGTTTAGGTGAAATACTGTTTTAGCAGCTTTGTAATAGTTCAGTTCATACTCATGACTTAGGAAGTTCTGGCAAAAGACTGCATTCTGTGTTTGAGGTGCATGCTTTCCTCTTTGTTTGGTGGAGGAGGCAGCTCTTTAATCCTAGGAGCTAATAGAAGTGAGATAAAGATCTTGCATTTTTAGCAAAATTTAAATATTGCTGATAATTTAGTTTCAGAAGTCTTTAAAGGGAACACAGGGGGAAGGCAGAGAATAATTCATTGTTCATATAGTTCTGTTGTCAAATGCAGAAAATAAGTGGCCTGTATGCAATCTTCTGACACAGTGGATCAGGACCTGGATTTAGTCAAAGTAAAATTATAGTTCATCACTACCAATTTTGTCCTTTGTTGTTGTTGTTTATACAGAAATACAAATGTAAACTTGAGCAGCAGTTTGCCCAGATCAAGGAAGAAAGTACAGCTCAGCTGCTGACAGTTCAGCTTTGGGAAGATTGGTGGAAAAGATCTATCCAGAAGATTAAGCAACTCTATACATGAGATCAGTCAAATCTTGATGATGTCCTTCTGATCATTGTTCGTGTAAACTGACAAGTTTGTACTAATGTCAGTGATGTTACAGATTTAATCCAACAGAATTTTCTATTTTTTTTTTTATTTCTGTTGCACTGAACAAGTGCAATGGTGAAAGGAGATATTTTTTGCGTCTTGAAATAAAAAATCTGATGAATGTGCTGTAAATGAAATGTAGATTTTGTGCAGTGCTTGCTAGTCGGATCTCAGCCAGAGTAAAGTTAACTCATTATGGTGCTAGCTGCAGTATGAGAATCTGAAAAGCTAGAAGCCCAAGCAGCGGATCTGTATGGCAGTTCGTGTTCAAGACTCAGGCATGATTGAAAATACTTGTGTCATGGTGCAGTCTGAGGTTATAATAGTCAAAGGCAGCCTGCTTAATAATGGAATCCAGCAAGGAAACTTTTTCTTCCGCACAGATGAAGCCCTTCCCACGGATATCCTCTTTTTCTTTGCATTCTGAACAACACTGTACTCACAGCTCGCTACTTCAGTTTTAGAAATCCGGAATACAGGTTCAGAAATCTGAAATAGTTGATCTGCAGAGAATATTTTCCATGGAATGGCCTACAAGTGAGGTATTTATCTGCAATCCCAAATGCTTTCAAAGGCAGAGCTTGAAGATAAAGTACTGCTTTGTTCTGGGAGGTCAAGCAAGTTCATTTAGGAGTAATATAACTTTCAACGATACCGCTTTAAAAAAAAAAAAAAACACTCTGAACAAATTCGAGGAACCTGAGTAACTATTGAAAATGCTTTAGCTATTTTTTATGTCTGTTAGGAGATTCTGTCATTAACTGCTACCACATCTATTCAATTTTTGTTTGCATTCATTGTGAATCCTAGAGTTGTAAATCAGTTGAGGACAAATACAGTAAATGTCAGTAAGATGGTTTTAGATGCAAGGAGACATTCCAAACTCATCTGGCTCCAATGTTCTTGCAGATTTATAACACAGAAACTGAAGCAAAGGGGGAATGCCTCAGCTGTGCTCCTAATGATGCAATATTTCAAACTATGTGTATTACTTTTCCTGAGGGATTGGATGTTTACTCTCTGAAGACACATGGAAGTATGCTATGCCTATTACAATAGCTGAAACTGCACTAAAATAACCAGAACACCCGTGTCTTTTTTTTTATTATTATTATTCTGTGTTAATTTTACTATTAAATTTGAGGATAATTTTTATTCTTTCTTCTATCTGTTCATTATCCTCTGTCCTTCTCCATCACTCAAGTTCTATGCTATCAGTCTCTGTACACCATGGCGATAAGTGCATGAGGATGGTCAGGTGCAGGAAATGAGAATCTCCAGGAGACTATCTGCAAAGTGGTACTGTCTTATGTTTTCACTTATGCTTTGGGGGAAAATGTTGAGAGAACGTTTAGGAAATTGGAAAGTGGTATCAAGCTGGGAGGGGGTGCAAGCATCACAGAAAACACAATTCAAGCAAGGCTCGATGTTTTAGAAAAACAAATAGCCTGAATATGGAGTATAATTCCATAAAGTCAAGTACAAGGTTTTACATGTCATAGACCTGGCTGGGAGAGGTTCCACAGAAAAGATGTGTGGATTACATTTGGCCATAGGCTGAATGTCATCACCAGTGCTGTGTTCTTGCAAAGTAGACAAGTATAATATAGCAATGTGTGAACTGCCCCAGCATTTCAGCTTTGTGGGGCAATCCTGCTTTACTCAATACTGGTGAGAGCTCAGCAGAAGTATTGGGTTTGGTTTGGCACCACATTTCATGAGAGTGGATTAGAGGCACTTCAAATGGAGTTGATAGAACTAATAATGAGTCTTGAAATTAACAATCTACAAAGAAAGCTTGATGGAGTTGTGGTGGTTGAGCTGACAGAGGAGAGAAGGAAACATCATAGCCTTCAGGTTCGTAAAGGGAGTCTCTAGGTTTGTAAAGGGAGTCTCCAGGTGCGTGATCACTGTCATAAAAAGGCATGGACCTAAGCTCCAGCAAGTGAGATCCTGGTTGGAAATTAGGAAGCCTCCTGATAAGAAGGGCAGTAAAGTACTGGCATAGGTTTCCCACCCACCCTATGTCTAGTCAGCTCTCAAAGAAGGATTGAAAAACAACTGTTTCAACCTTCTGCACACTTGTCCATTTTGCATGTGCCGGAAGCGTCAAGCACAAGGTCAGGTATGTGGCACTGAAAAATCCTGGCATTGGTGTAGCAGCTCTCATTACAGAATGATCACATGAATTAGATAAAGCTGATCAAAACATAGAATAACAGCTAGAGCGGAAAGGCTGGTTGAAAATCCTTCTACATTTGTGGCTCTACAGCATTTTTAGGCAAGAATACAAAACTGCTCAGCATGAATCCATGAAGCCTTTGAATTGTGGAAAGCCAAGAGTGAGAGAAAAAACATTTTTTAAAAGTGGGATTTTGTGATGCTTCTTGGTGAAAGCTGATTAGATTGGTTCACAGGAGAGTGAGGAAGAAGCACCAGAGCAGATTTCTTTATGGCATAATAAAGCAAATTAAAGAACTTTTTACTACTTGTCCTTTTATAACCAAAGAAATTAAAAGTGGGAAAATAGCCACTGCCTTCAGCGCTGCTGTATGCCTTACCAAGGGCCAGGACAGAAAAGATCTCTGTGATGCTTACTTCAGCCTCCCAAAAATAAGTGCCCTGTACCAGTTCCTCCCACTAATATCAATGCTACTGACTGTCTATAAATAGGAGTTAGATAAACAGCCTTGTTTTTTTTCCCCAGGCTCCGGTCACGTGCTAGAAAGTGCTTTCCTCTGACTCAAAACTGCATTACAGTCCCTGCAGCAGCAGCCTGGAAAGCTTTCTTTGCAGAAAAGCACTTTATGTGAATACAGAGGATGCCGCGGAGGCGGAAGTGAGCTTGCACATACAAGAGACGGGCCTGCAGTACCATAGTTCTGTATTCGCTAAAGGTAATAATGAATGTAGCCTATAACAATTAATGTGCTTGTACCGAGCCCTTCTGGAGGCCACATGCAAAGGCTTTGTGTGTTTGTCACAGGTCCCATGGTTCACACTGTGGGAACCTTTACTTCCCTGTGAACAGAAAAGCGATTAATTTGAGCTTTTAAGGTAAGACAGCTGAGCTAGGGGAAGTTGATTTTTATGCCTGTTGAAAATGAAGTAACTTCTTTGACTTGCAGAGAAATATACAATATGAATTACTATTGTCATCTAATGTTTCTTTGCTTGTATCAGACGTTGGTTTACCTTTCTCCTGCATGCACCTTTGGAGGGAGCTGTCTTTGGCTGTTATTCTTATGTGAAAGATGGAGTTCATCAGCTAAAGTGATAACAATTAGGTCTACATATCACTTGATAGGATTGATTTTGGTGAGTTTATTAAATTGCAAAGGGTGTGTGCTTTACATGAATAAATGGAATCTACAGAAACTAGAATTAAAGCAGAATGCACTTAATAATGGAATCCAGCACTTACAATTGTGATTAGATCTCACCGAAATAGAGAGGTTTCTCAAACGGTTTACAGGAACTGCCTCAGTGACTAAGTGGCCCGGTTCCTTCCATGTTCCTGATTTCAGAAAGACTGAATAGAAATTAAACTGCTTGGAGCCCCTCATGCTCCTATGATAAAATAATCGATTTCTCTCATAGTGAGGTATTTATAGCCAATTTCCCTTGCTTTTTTGTTCTTTGCAGATTGAAAGCTGCTACAAGTAAGAAGTTGCCTTTTCTTCTTCCACTCCAGAAGGCATGATTTCCAGGAAAGTGGTGGGATCTCTTGTCTGTCTGTTTGTTGTTACCTCATTTATCTGGTAAGCATTTGCTGGCAAGCTTGGTTGTATTTAAAACATCCTGTCTATATCTATGCTATGGTAAAAAGAGTATTAGCAGAAAAATATAGACTGTGCATTTTATGTAAAGTCCCTGTTAGATCTGTAAGAAAGAACAGTAATTCATATAATAGATAAAGTAACACTAGCAGAGGGAGAATCCTCCAAAGGGAAAGAGAAATAAAGGCCAATTGTGTCTAAATTAGGCTGCTAACACTGTATCTGACTCACAAACAAATGTTCAAGTACAGAATATTCTAGTTAATTTCAGTTCAGGCCTTAAGAGATGATTATCTGTCTCTTCAGACAGCCCAGACTCACTGCAATGTAACTAGGGATAGCTTTGTAGCTATCACGCATTGTGGCTTTCAAACATTAAGAATATTTGTAGCTTTGAGTATACTGACCACTGAGTATGCCATACAGATTCTCTTGAGCAAACTCAAATGTTGAAAGGAACCAGAGATCAGGAATTTCTATTAACTATTATGTTATTAATTATTACATCATTATTAATTATACTGTATTTTTGATGTCGCAATTTGCTCTTATTTCACACTGTAGGTAGTTGCATTTCAGTGATAGTTACGTGTTTGTATATAAAAATGTATGCAGACTGTGATCAAAACTGAAGGGAGAAAAAAGCCTATACAGCCTATTTGTCTGGTATGCAAATTAAAGGACGCACACACAGCAGTCAAAGTTCCAGGAAGTGTCAGTATGTCACAACAGTCTATACTGCATATTTTATCCATTTTGGGCATTGCCTTATATGTCTCCATTTGTGTATGTTTTTCAAAAATGTGTAGGCCTACATTCTGGAGACCAGCTGAAACAAATAATAATACTTTAGGCCGAATGTTACAAGCTGGATGCTTCTGGACCTGTTTTGTCCTGAGCTTCCCATTTATGCCTTAGCAGCAGTATATTACATTAAAATGTGAATACAGTGGATCCTGTGCTAATTAGTAAAGTAGATATGCAGTTAGCTAGAGTTACTTCTCAAAACTGTGCTAGATTCTCAGGTCTTGGAAAAGCCTAGGAAGATATCTTTCAACATTACCTATCTTTAAAAGTTTCTTTGCTATCCCAGGATAACAGTTGGGAATGGAAAAGTGCGCTACCTCCCATATTACCTTCCTTGCCCCGAAATCTTGTAAGTATCTCATTTTGTATGTAACGAATAACACAGATCATTGTTACAGGAGCTGTACCTCACTGACAGTATAAGTAGTTATTAACAAGTAGTCACTTCGTCTTTATTTTATGAATCCATAATTAGTCACTCTCTTAAAACAAAATGGTAATAATGCAATCTTTTCTGCTTTAGTCTGCTTGCCCTTCAGGACAGCTCTGTATTTGTACAGCATGAGTGAGGCCTTGTTTGTTGTGGGTCACAGAGACCGTGACTAACAGGTTAACATTGGCTTTATTATCAGAGTGTAATCACACACGTGCACATGTACACACAGGATCTCACTGTGCTTTGAGATGTGGATTAAGTATCCCAGCTCACTAGGAGAAACGTAAGTCAGAGAGGTGAAATGAACACTCATATAAGTAGTTCTGGCAGAGTTAGGAATAACGCCCCAGTCTCCTAATCGCATTCATCTTCTTCATTCTATGATCTGTGCTTTCCACTCACTTTATGAATGTATTTATGTTATGGAACTGCTTGAGTCATTGACCAGAAGCCTGCTCTGAACAAATTAAAGGGCTTCTTCTCCAGAAACCTAGGAGTCAGCTTCATTGCACGATGCAAACTAATGTATACTGACTCAGCATGGGTCCCAAAAGCTATCTCGAAGCTGCATAAAATAGAATTTACACCGTGGAGGAGCAGAGTATATGGGCCTAAGTGACTTTACTGCCATATTGGACCATAGCTGTAACATGACATGCCTCTGCTTTTCCCATCTTTTATCATGACCTACTGATCTTGTAAAAACAAAACAAAACAAATGCAAATAAAAAAGATGATCTCTTATAGACGCATTTCTGATTATTTCAAGACATTAAAAAACATTGTGTCTAGTAAGATGCTTATTTCTTTGAGTGCTGTTCAAAATGCGATATATTTCAGGTATTTCAGCTCTCCAGGTGAACTGGCAGTCCCCAACAAGCATGCGCTTCCCTAGATTTTGACCCCTAAACTCTGATTTACCCACAGACTCGGAGAGCTGCCAGCATCTCTCTATCCCTGTTCTGTTGTGTGCTCTCTTTCAAAATTGTTACTCATCTGACAGCCCTTGAATGTACGTACCAGCAACGTCTAACTCTCTGTACCAGGCAGAGCAGTGTGCACGGCAACAAAAGCGAGGACTTGGACAGCTGTCAGTACAGCAGCAGGTCCTGAAGCTGAACCTGGTTCGTATTTTAGGAAAACCATTACAGTCCCTTTCTTTCCCCACCCAATCATATAGCTCCATGAAACTCCAATATACAGAAGAGAAGCTGATCCAGCTTTTCCCCCAGTAAGTACTGGCTTTTTATTTCCTGACCTTTAAACTGCTGTTCCTCTCTTCTGGGTATATTCATGTATTATTTAGTCGATATTTCTTCCATTTTACAGGTTATTTTATCAGCAGCCAAGAGTATTGGCTCCAAAGTAAGTTGCTTTGTTTGAACTTTGTTGTTTGTTTCTTCTGACTTTGGTTTGGGTACTCTGTGGCACTCACAGTTTCAAAGTCCTGGTACACACTGAACAGTACCTTGTTCCATGGGAAGCCTAACCATATGGGTATGTCTACAGCTGCCTATGCTGCTATAAGATTAAGTTTAGTCCCTGTATACTTGTTAACTTACTTACTGTAAATTCCCACTTAATACATTAGCACACACAGACAGTCTGTCTACAGGAACTCTTTGAGATGGGAGATCTAGAATAGCTGGAAGACAGTGAGAAATACCTTCTGGAATTGTGTTGTAGCTGTAACCAGCTATGGGAGAGCTTTGAATCCATTTCAGGGCAAAATCAAGCAGGTGCCTTGCATGACCTTCAGTAATGGTTTTAGTTAACCAGCTGGATCCTATGCTGGAAAAATTGCAGGCACTCACACAGAGGAGTCTCTATGAGAAGCAGTCCAACCAGTGAGTTTAAACAGACATGGAAGGTTTCAGGCAGCAGCAGCTAAGAAGTGACTTAGGCAAACGCTTCTTGTCAGCTCATGTTGTTAGCAGCCTCCTTCGGTCCATCTCCTATGACCTGACACCTACCTCTAGCAGTTCAGCTTCAACAGGCACCATTCTTTTGCATGTTAGTAAACACACCCTGTTGGTACGTATCTTCTTCCCCCCTGCTATTTCAACAGGATGTGCTAGGCCTGAATATTTTTCTCTTCCATATTGGAATAAATCAATGTATGAAATCAGCTAGTACATACTGGACTAAATGAGGAGAGAATCTTGTAGCTTTCTGTGCTCTCTGTCTTCTGAGGGAGTTCACTAGCATGCACCCGAGAGGATGCATACCATGGAAATGAGTCATTGGGAAAGCCAGTGCAGCCCTTTAAAATGAAATGAAAAAAGCCCTGCTTAGAGAAGCAAACTTGCAGATTTCTTTCCCTCTCTCCTCATCCAAAAAAGGATAATTAACACAGTAAGAGAATGGATCGGTTAGTACATTTTCTACAAACCAGATTCTTCTCCCTGTATAATTTAACCTTTTAATCATAGGCATTACTATAGGAGGGAGTGAAATTGTTATTCTCATACCCACTCAGGCTGAAAGTATTAGATCTGGTTTGAACGTATACTGCTGCCTCGCCAACAAACTGCTCCCCACAGGTCTCTTGGTTTGGTTCTTGTGCTGTTATTGCCTTGGGAGCGTGTCACATGGGAGAGTGCTTCAGCCTCCAAGTGTGGCCAGGTGCCGTGCAAGACAAACTTCATTAGCAGAAGGTTACAGATCATGGTCTGGGGCAGATGTGAGCAGGCTAGGGTAAATTACACATCATAAATGACATTTTGTTTTAAAACCAAAAAGGTAAGAAAGAAACCCTGAAAACAAATAAGAAAGTTGAAATAGCATTGCATAGCTGTAATAGGTCATAATCAGACTCTGCTGCATGTATATTCAATATTTCCACTACCCACACAGGAGATTAAGGATTTTCTATAACTTTGTTACACATTTGAATGCTGGCTCACATACAGAATTTTAAATTATATCTGAATGTGTTAAAGCTATATATAAATACTGGAAAAATAAACTGTCATGTCACAAGCTGTATTTTAATAACACAGCAATGGGGTATATTTTTATAGTAAGTTTCATATTATTACTTGTGTTTTAATCTGTATGTAACAATCTGCATCAGACTGATAGCAGATATGCACAGCTTCTCATTTTGTGAGTTCAGTGGCCATTAAACTCTCTTCAGCAGGAAAGTCCAATGAATTAAATGAGATTTTAGTAGATCCTCGGGTTTTTGCCCATTTGTTAAACGGTGCTTAATTTCATTCCAGGAACTGAAATGTCCATGCTCAGTAACCTTAAATAAGAGGGATGGGAAAAAACTCTGAAGATAATACCATCCATAATGAGTTAATGCTGGTACACACATTCTGCTTCTAGCTGCTTTATTAGTGTTTCTTTCCCATTTACTGACCTTGAAACCAGAAGAAACAGTTACAATTCATTAACATTCCCTTTCTTTTCCTTCAGGCGTCAGGATGTGCTGACAGTCACACCATGGCTGGCCCCCATCATCTGGGAAGGAACCTTCAATTCTGAGATTCTAGACAGTGCCTACAGACCACTGAATCTCACCATAGGAGTGACAGCCTTTGCCATTGGAAAGTAAGTAAAGCACTCAGTGGGCACAGTTCTTGGGTTGACATACTATGTACTTCCTCTGTGGAAAGATCATTTTGGCTTTTCTTATCCTCAGCAGAACTGAAATCTGTCCCAATGTGTGGTAAACTTTTATGCCCCTGTGTTGTGCCCATAATCATACAAGTCCACAAGGTAACAGGCTCAGCATTTAAGGTACCTGAAACATGGTCAGTATTTTTGAAGAGCTAGCATATGCCTTGGGAATTAGAGCTGTAGGTAGGTGGTTGGTTCATCAAATCAGGCATAATCCACCTCTTCCTTGTCCTCCCCTATACTTTTACCTGTTGCATGTGTAGTGTATGGATCCTTGCAGCAATTGCTAGTCAACACTCTTCATCCCTTGTCTTCTTCCATTCATTAAAGTACCCTTCATAATCCACCATGCATCCCCTTGCCTCTGCTGTGCTATTCACATGTTGTATCTGCACAGATACACAAGGTTTGTGGGCCGCTTCTTGGAGTCAGCAGAGAAACATTTCATGAAAGGCTATCGGGTGAACTATTATATCTTCACTGACAACCCTGAGGCAATTCTCGATGTTCAGCTGCAACCTGGACGAAGGTTTGTCATTGTCCCCATCAAGAAATACCCCAGCTGGCAAGAGATCTCCATGCGTAGGATGGAGGCCATAAACAAGCACATAGCAGAGATGAGCCATCAGGAGGTGGACTACCTCTTCTGCCTGGACATTGATATGGTGTTCTACAACACCTGGGGGCCTGAGACCCTGGGTGATATGGTAGCAGCCATACACCCTGGCTATTTCAATGTCCCTCGAAGCCAGTTCCCTTATGAGAGGAGGAGCTCTTCAGCAGCCTACATCCCTGATGGAGAAGGGGACTTCTACTACGGAGGAGCCGTGTTTGGAGGGCTGGTCAAGAAAGTCTATGAGTTCACCAAGACTTGTCACATGACCATCCTGACAGACAAAGCCAATGGGATCATGGCAGCCTGGCAGGAAGAAAGTCATCTCAACAGGCACTTCCTTTCCCATAAACCCTCCAAGGTGCTTTCTCCAGAGTATTTATGGGATGACAGGAAGCCAAAGCCCCCTGAAATTCACCTCATACGTTTTTCCACAGTGGATAAGAACTACAAAGAAATAAGAGACTGACCATCTGGTCCCTGCAGCGATGTCCTCCACAAAACCAAACTCACTGAATATAAGCTCCCACAGAACATGCCCCACCATGAATTTTTGTTCCTAGTGTGAACAAACTGAGAAAGGAACGTGTGGATAACTTCTCTGGAGAACAGGAGTCTGAATGCATTTCAGAAGCAGCTGCCAAAGTGGAGGTGAGAATGAAAAGGTTTCTAGGTTCCTAATCTTTGTAAATACAAGCCTCCCACTTGAGGCTGCAGCTCACAAAAAGGCATCCAAAAGGCCAGTTATGAAATGCAAGGCTGTCCTTATAACAAGGCAGTAGATGTCTTCGCCTGAGTGTTTTCCTGAGGTCTAGCAGAAACTTAGCAAGAGCACAATGGTATTTGACATTCCTGAGGAGAAGAAGTTTTAATAACAACATTTTCATTTAAAAAAAAAGAACTTTGCGGGGTAGTATATTTTCATGCATTGTGATTTAAACTCACACCCTTTGTCAGGATCAGGAGGAAACTTGTGCTCAGAGCAAGTTATCCTTGACTAGCATGCAGCAGGATTTCTTGGACCTTCTCAGCAGAGAGCTGGTGCCAGCCATTGCCAGCAAGAACGCTGGTCTGACAGGACAAATAGTGTGAATTCATATAGCAGTTATCTTCCAAATCCCAATCTGTGTTTTGGAGACCCGAGTTTAGACAGAACTGGCACAGCTCAGACCCAGACTAAACTTCTTTGGGTTTATTTCAATCACAGATGTGCTCTGAACCTTTTTCCCTGGTTCACATGTCTCTCTAGACCATGTAATCTTTTCCAAAACAGAAAATCTGGTATTGAGAGGTTCGTGTTCTTATCCATTGCTTCAGTCCTTTCCAACTTTTCTAAGCTTTGTGAAATAAATTGGCTAGAAGATGCTGGAACTGACAATAAGAGCTGATACATTTCCAGAAAACGGGGTGATTTCATTTTATTAAATGCTCTAGTGAAAGTGGGAGTCCCAGCTGGAAGTAGGCTGGGGTTAACATTTTCTTTGCATGAATGTGATGAGAAGCTGAACCAGGCATTTTGAAGCCTCTAAAGCCTGACAGCTCACTCGGGTGAACAGGCGCAGGGGCGGGGGGGTCCAAACACAGAGGAACAGGCACAGCTTGCCAACGACGACAGAATAATTGCCAACTGAGGTCACAGGATAAAGGTTCATGTGCCACCTCCATTGCCACGCCATGTCTGCCATAAACATCATCCCCGTTACCTCCCGAGGCATGTTACCAAAGGGCTGTGCAAGCCTGTGCCACGCTCATTTAATGTGAGCAGGGAGAGAGACCACAGGGAGAAGCAGAGAATGGCAGCACTGTACAGCATGGAGACGAGAAGCAGGGGTGAAAGGGCTGAGCTGACTGTTTCTAAGGGAACAGGGTTTTTTTTTAAAAAAAAAAAGAAAGAAAAAAGGCTCATTTGGCAGAGACATAGAAAATGGGGAAGAAGTGCCTGACTGTTCCTGCTTCTCTTCACATGAAAAAATTGTTGTGTAATAGTGTATCAAGTATTCCAAGCTTTAGGGCCCAACCACTGATTGTAGATGACTTAACGAACCATTTCAGTGCTGTGTGAGCAGGCTGAAAATGGCACTTGACAGTGTCATTGTAGGCATTTCATCTTCCAGATGACTAATTAGAAAAGCTTTCACAGTACCCATAATACAGATAAGGTACACAAAATACCTCCAGCCCAAAGCCCCTTGTGGCATCTGGGTCTGTTGATTTATGCTTTATCCAGAAAAGCATCTACCCTATGGTATTTTCTCCAGACTCTTCTTAGTGCTGTGGTGCTGGAGGAAGACACCCCACTACGTAACTAAACCAGAACTGAATCTCCTGTGAAGATATCTGTGTTTGTTAACTGGGCACATCATCTAAGCCAAAAGGGTAAAGAAAGGTCCTTATCCAAGTATTTCCAAAAGGATATATTTCCACCAAACCCAGGATTAATACTGTATGTTTCTTATTTGTAAAACAGTTGTGTCCAAAGGCCATAACTGAAACTGAGGTCTCAATATGCCAGTTCCTATATACATGCATATGGATTCTTTTACAAGCCAGAAGGAACTGTCTAGTTTGATCCGCACAGGACAAGCCAGATAATTTTATCTCCCGATGTCAGTATCAAGCTCACAAGATGTATCTGGCTGTGCCAGATCTCTTAGAAAAGCATTCGGATCCAATAAAAACATGAAATGATATAGCAGCCACAAATCCATAGATCAGCTGTGCCAATGGCTAATTCCCCTTATGCCTTAATTCTGCTCTAAATTGGTTTGTGTTTGCAGCCATTTGGCAGAAGGAAACCCTACTAAATTACTTGAATTTCTTTGCAGATATCCATAGCCTATACTAAATCCAGCATGAGAGGAAGTTCTTCAGCACAAATGATGTGTGATAGAGGGTAGTCTATGTTTCTGGGGTACCTGTTCTGAAAAACTTTTGTGAGATGCTTGGTCTCGGGCTCTGCTTCCTAGCCACCTTTCGGCTGAATCCAGGACCCTGTCATCAACGCAGCAATGGCCTGATTTGTGCAGTGCCAAACATGTTTATCTTCCTGGCAGGCCCACAGCTTCTCCCCAGGGGAGGGTCTTGTGTCACATCTTATGTGACACAGTTCTGCTCGACAGGGCTGTGATTTGAAGCAGTATCTAGAAACTCCCCCTGCCTCCAGGGAGCAGAACAATGTGACTGCAGAAACACACTTCCCAGTACAGTGTGGGAGATGCTCCCTGAATCAGCTCATGCCCTCCTCTAATTAACGAAAGCCTGGACTTCTGCTGTGATTTCCTGCTGATTAATCCCTTTCCCCCACCACCAAGCTTTCCTTCTCTCATTTAGATTGTGCACCCCGAGGCTTGGGGGCAGTGTGGGAGCTTCACAAGGACCTAGTTTCGATCTGAATTCCCCACCACCATCCCTTGTTCAGTGAGGAAAATGAGGTACATGGTAGCAAGGCAGCAGACTGGCACTCTTGCATGTGAGGTGTTCCTCCACTCGCCACAGAGGACAGTGCTGTCTCATGTGTCCTTGTGCCAAGGGAATTTGGACTTGGAAACACACACGCAGTACTGCATGAAAAGTGAATCACTACATGTAAACAAATCAGCAGCTGATTTACGCTGCCTGAGGATGTGATCATGATTGCAAGGTATTTCTGACTCAAGCCCTGTTTGTCCTTAACCAAGCCTCAGACCAGCAGCTTGTTGCCTTCCCAAGGGCCCCTTGTTCCATCCGTCCTTTTCTGCTTGGCTGGAACAGACTCGTCATTCATTGTCCATCTAATTTAAGAACCCATCTGACAGGCTTTTTCTTCCCTTGTCCCAGCCGGTGACTTGTATGGTGCATTCATCCCCAAAGTGAAAACTTCTCTGGGGGACAAGAAACAGAAACTTCCAGCACTGAATATGATCCTAGGTGGGGCCAGATGGTGACCCTCTCATTCTCCCCACTGATAGGACAAGAATCATTTCCACTAAGCCAGACTAGCACCCTTTTTTCACTCCGATTTGGATTTCCCTTAACCCTCCCACAGGTGGTGTTGCCTGACATTATTGACCAGAAATGCCATACACTTTGATATGCAGCAATAGTTATGAAAGGACTGGCTTTGTAAAACCTTCTCTGTGTGAGATCTGTGGCTGGGAGGCATGGAAACGAGATGGTCTTTGAGCAGTCATGGATGAGGAAGGGTAAGAACATCAGTTATACATTCCCTGCACAAAATGAGCTTGGGGAATAGCCATGTGCATGGCTGGCTTAATGCAGCTCAAGGAGCAGGGTGGTGGAAAGGAGCTGGAAGGCAGTGAGCTCCCTGCCAGAATGGTTGGGTTTACTCTCCTACCCTTCATCTTACCTGTGGCTTTTCAAGGAAGCGGCTGCCTCTTGTTCTGTGTCCTCACAGGGTCTAGTCTTGGTCACTTACTAGTGAATGCGAGATACACAGAGTGGGTTTCTCAGCGGGGATTTGCTCTAATCTCAAAGGGCAGCTCTAAGCACCAGGGTTACTACTTCCTCCCTTGAATCCCCCCTGCTCTGCTTCACCTCAGCAAGTCCCCAGGGGATCCCCAGGGGTGAAACACAGAGAGCAACAGCTGCTCTCCAGGTGGTGACACTGACAGCAACAGGCACTTTCAGGGACAGCAGGAACTGGAGGAGTTTACAGGAGTGGGATGTGCTTTACTCACACTAAATCCCCAATCCTGCAGTTCTGATCCACACACAGATCCACACAACCAAATAATTCAGGAAAGCATTGCTAGCAAAACGTATCAAAGAAGTGACTTTTAAATGTCTGCCTACCCACCCGGCTCTAAGTGTAAGAGTAATGCTGTACTGACTTGACTTTTCTTGGGCTATATTTAGATTAAACATAGATCCACCAAATGTCGCTGTTTCATGTAAACCTAGTAAAAAGCCAGATGAATAGAAGGCAGTTTTAACCAGAAATCTCTGCTGCTTGTATGCCCATCTCATCCTCCTGTCCCCCTCCCCCATTGAACCTTTACTTCATTTAAAGCAAGTCAGACGAGTACAAATTACTTTTTTAAAGTGCTTCATTCTGTTGTTTGGGTTTTTTTCTGTAGTGAGTTTTGCCAGCAACAAATTACATAGTTATAGACCTTTTGAAATATGTATTTTTCGCAGCATTCAGCACTGACACTGTTACTATGATTAGAATGATGTTGCTCTGTAGCAGCATCCAGTGCCAGAGCGAGCAGCCTGGCATCACCTTTTCCTTTCCTGGTGACGCTTCCCATCCAGAGCTGCTGGTTCTGCTGGCCTGGAGCCTCGGAGGAGCAGGATGGCCAGATGTGACAAGCTGTGCCTTGTCACCAATTCCTACTGTGACCCTGGCAAAGTTGGTTCTTCCCGCTCCGTGGCTGCTGGGGCAGGGGACTGTTTGATGCGGTGGCACTCGCGTGCGTGCTGGCTCTTTGTGTCCTGGGGTCCCCAGGAGCGCGGCGGCCAGCTCTGTACCCGAGCCAGGAGCATCACACCGGCCAGGTGCACTCGGCCATGGAGAGTGACGCAGGCTTCTCTTAGCTCCTGCTTCTCCTGACATCACTCTGCACTGGCACACGTCATTGGCCTCATAAATTATGGGTACTGGAGCTGTTCACATGCAGCCTCTCTGTTTCCAGGGCAACTCCGCTCACTCAGCCTCCGCCGCCTCACCAGCTCACGCTCCAGCACACCAACTGAGCACCGAAATCTCCAGCAGCTTTTTCCCCAGGTCCCTCTGCGCCCCCGTTCCAGGTGTTGGGCTAAGCAGAGATGAGGCAGCTGGGGCTGGATATTTGTGCACAGTCCCGATGCACCTGGGTACCGGGTTCGCCTCCTTAGCGGTGTCTTGCCAGGGACAGCTCGGCAGCAGTGCCAGGGGGATCTCGCCCAGCAAATGACCCGTTTCTCAGCGCTGAAGCTCTTCTATTTATAGCTCGCACAGCAGCACTCTGCCAAAACCCTCCCTGGCCAGGCCTGCAAGGTGCTTTCCCACAGGCACCCACCTCCCCGGGGTGGGGGGCCACCCAAAAAAGAGGTGGGGTGCAGAAGGCGCCCCTGGAGAGCTGCCCACGGGTGCGAGTGTCCCTGCGCCCCTTTCCTCCCACGCCGCAGACACGCACCCACCTGCAAGCGCTTCCCTGGGGCGGGGGGGGGGGGGGGGGGATGCAGGCGGGCGGGGCGGGCTTCGGCCCCCGCCCTCCCGGTAGCAGCGCGCCCGCCCCCGGCTCGCTCGGTGCCGCCCCGCGCTCGGTTCTCCCGGCCGCGCTCCGCGCTGGCGGCGGCTCCCCGGGGGCGGCGGGGCCCCATGGCCGGCGCGGCGAGCCCCCGGCCGCCGGGCAGCGCGGAGGAGCGGTGAGCCCGGCCCCGCGGAACCCCGGAGCGGGGGGCAGCGGCTCTCCCTGCGCGGCCGGCGGAGGGAATGCGCGGGGCATGATGATGATCGACACTCAGGTGAGTTGTGCGTTTCACCCGTCGGCTTTGTCTCCCCGGAGCGCTTTCACGGTGCCCCCCAAGCCACCCCCTTAACCCCCCCCCCCCCCCACCCTGAGCGCCGGTGCGCAGCTGCGGGGGCGGTCGGGCTCGGTCCCCTTCAGCACCCCCGGCTACAGGGGGCTCACGGCAGCCCACGCGTGTCCGCGACGAGTGACTAACGCGTATACAGTGCCAGGGAGCGGGTGGGCTCTGTCGGTGGTTTCCTGGGGGTCTGTAGCTGCAGGTGTCTGTCCCTTGCTGCCTGCTGGTGTCAGGGGACACTCTGCGTGCCAGCCATCCAGACCCCTGGTCTGCAGCGTGAGCTTTGGCAGAGGAGAATCAGCAGCCTTTGCGGGGAGGAGAATAATATTATTTTGCTTTCTATCTGTGTGATGGTTAAGTGCAGCCAGTAGAAGTGGGGATGAAGCATTGGGAACGAAAGCAAGACAGTTTGGGACAGGGTCTAGCCACCAGCGAGATGCTGCAGCCGTCACTGAGCTGTGCGGCTGTTGGCAGGCTGCAAAGCTGCTGCGGGCTGTGCCAGCCAGCCAGGGCTGCAGCTCTCCAGGCAATGCTTAGGCTAAGTGGCACCAGCAGGTCCCTTGTCTCTGATTGGTGTGTTTATGAGGCTAAATGAAACTAAATTGAGCTGGGGTGGACAAAAGCTCTACATTCACAAACCCACTGGTGCTTTTTAGTGCTTGGGGAAGATGAAGCAAAGGCATGAAATTTCAGGGTCTCATCAGAATGTGGCTGTTTGGTCCTGATTTTCCTCTGACTTTATACTTTCTCTTCCCCTTCTCATGTTCCCCTCCCGACCCCAATGCTGGGAAGGGAAGGGGGGTTCTGTGCCACTGCCCTTGTGGGGCGGTGGGAAGGTAAGTGGGCAGTGATGGCTCTTTGAATAAAGGGAAGGGCTGATGCTGTGATGGAAAAGTGGGCTGGGACCCATTTTTGGACTGGAAAATGTACGTACCAGAGCCGCCTCCTGCACCCAGTGAGTCCATTTGGTCTGGGCCTCATTTGCCTTGATCCAGCCCTATAAACAAAAGCTAAATTAGCTCTGTTGGGGTTAAGTGCGTGAGGCAGGAGCTAGTGTCAGCATGCGTCTGTGCTGGATTGTGGCACGTCCCTTTGTAAAAGGGGATTGGCAACCAAAAAATACTGGGGTTTGGATCCTGGGTGCCAAGGGTCAAGAAGAAGGGTACTTTGTCACCATGGCTGTGGAGAATAATCTTACTGGGAGATTCAGAAAATTATAGGTGTAAAGCTGCTTAGAAAAAGATGTCCAAAGCTCAGTGTCCATTTCGTGTTGGGGAATGCACATTGCTTTCCTATGGAGTCTCAACTTTAGTCTTGCCATCACTTTTTATACTTACCCCCATTTTATATGTGGATAAACTGAGGCATGTAGAGGTATTTGTTACAGGCCTAGGAACCAGTGTGGTGGGTGTCATGGTGGAGAGCACAGGTTAGAAGTCCCGATACCGTCTGTGTGTCCTGGTTGAAGAGGATGAGTCGCTTTGCTGTTTAAGGGGTGCAATTCATCAAAGTCTCATCATCTGTGACTACCAGTTAGGAGGAATTTCCAGCTGCACCCGCAGCCGCACCCTGCCAGTTCTTATGGCTGTACAACTACATTTTTCATGCCTCATAAATGTTTCTCTCCCTGGTTGCTAAGAGAAAGACCCACACAAACAACTGGGAAAACTGAGCGCTGCAAAGTAAATAAGCTGAGCAAACAGGAGATTTTTTTTCATCTCTGATCTAATTGCTACAGGTGTGTTGTTTAAGGTGTCATGACATGTGAAAGCAAAGGTGTTCATGTGAAAGGGTGAATTTCAGCCTTTAAAACGGAAACCTGCATGTGAGCTGGGCCGGAAGGTGGCTTCCATCCTGAACCAAGCTCCCAGAGCTGCAGACTCATCCCCTCTCTCCCCTCCTGGCCATTTGGGCTGGAGAAGGGAGCAGATGGCAGACAAGCAGCCTTGGGGCTGGCTGAAGGCAGGACACAGAGTGCCTGAGTTCAGGCAAGCAAGGCTGGAGCTGAATTTGTTTGTGTGTCTCTGTCATGTGCTCCAAGGCAGAGAAGGGAGCTGTGTCTGAAGTGACTCCAATGGCCAGAAGTTAGCTCTTGCTGGTGCTTTGCTGCAGGGAGGAGGGTGAGTTGGCAACAAGTGACAGGGAGCAAGGGTCCAGCTGGCAGCAGGGTCTGGGAGGAAGCGGGTGGAGAGATGCAAAGTCCCTCCTCAGCGTGGTTCAGCTGCTCCATCTGGACCTCCCACTCATGCTTGTGTGCATGTGCTCGCAGACAGGGCTGATGAGATGTGAACAGAGGATGCAGCGACTGCTGCAGGCTCCAGAATAAATCTCTGGGATACTGTAATGATTGATGTGACGTCTTGTAGCTCAGTGCAGTTTATAATCTTTGGGGTCAGTTTGCTTTGAGATGGCTCTTTATGTGAGGAAAGGAGGGTCTTTTCAGGACTTAATTTATTCTGGATGTCTTTGGTGCTGTGTTTTTCAGTTCCTTGCACTGTTTTCACTGTGCCATTCCCTATACAGTGCTTGGTTACTGGACCTTGAGAAGCAGGGGTCCTGATCTTGCACGGTAATCTTAAAAGCAATCTGCACTATCCAACAACGCTGGTTTTGCTTCTGATACCTTTCCATTGCTATAGCAACACGTCTTGTGGAGGATGCCAGCGTGCTTTCCAGGCTGTATATGCAGAGAAACTGTTTCACCTGCCACCAAACTGCAATCACTTGTGGAGCAGCGGTGGCTAATTGGCAACTACACACAGCTGCTGGCCCTGGAGGTGCAGAGAAACCCCTGTTAGCTCCCTCAAGCTGACCCTGCTCTCCCAGGTGCCCCTATCACCTGGAGCTTCCCTAGGATATCAGGGTGACAAAGTACATGTGGGAGTGTGTGGTGTCTAGTGCCAGAATCTGGGATTTCTCTTCAAAGGAGATGCTTGGGATGGTGTCAGCTAGCTTGCCAAGGCTCAGCGGCTGTTAGGGGCTGTTTGCCTCTTCCACCTCCTCTTTCCAATAGAGGCTGGACGATGTGCTTCACCTGCAGGGTGCTGATGGAGGAGAGGGGTTGTTTGCCTCCTTTTGCTAAGTGAGCTTGCTTCTTCCTCCATCTCCTTCACACACTGCGGTCACTAAATGGGCTCTTCTGTGCAAACCAGAGGCTGTCTCCAGTCATTCGGCTGCGGGTGGCCATCAGGGCCGCTGGAGGGTTGCTGTCCCGCTGCGGTGATGCTTGGTGCTGGTTGGGGATGAATTTTGCATGCCGTTGTGACTGGTGTGAGCTGTGTAAGCCTGTGCGAATGCCTTGTATGAGCAGGCCACGGGCTGTCTGGCTGCTGAGGGCCAAGCGGGGCTGTGCAGCAGATGGCACTGTTGTTTTCCCTATGAATTATTGGTTTTTACCTTCGTCAGTGCTGAGGAGGGTCATGGCAGGCACCCGGCTCTCATGGAAAGCTGCGCACACGCCAAGCTGGGCTCTGCTGCGGGGAGCAGAGCTGCTCATCGGAGCTTGGTGTTTGCGTCTTGCTCACCAAGGAGCTGCTGTGTTTGGCTTCTCAGTGATGAGTAATATGAGCCAGCTCCATCCTTGGAGACCTGAGGTCCAATCCCAAAGCCACTGTGGGCCTGCTGTGAGACCTCAGCAAGGCCATGTCAATCACTGTGTCCCTCCTATAAAAAGAAAGCCCTGATCCACAGCTCCCTTTTGTGTTTGCTCCCAGTGTCACCAGTCAACCCATCCCCCAGCTTTCCCTAGCACTCAGTAAACAACAGGCAAATGCATGACATTTCCATCAGCAGTGGCTGGGAGAGGTGCCTTTGCTGCTTTCCAGGCTGCCACATCTGTGCTGTTAGTGTTGGTATAGCAGTATTTAATTACGTGTGTGGGGTGGTGTGGTTGAACACGCTATGTTGCTGTCCCAGTGGCTGGAGCAGCACTGGGTGTTCAGGAGTGGCCGTGGCAGCCGCTGGCCAGCAGCTCTTTGGGTGCTGAGCTGTCTCCCAAATATCCAGTTTGCTCTGCCTGGGGCCAGCCCCTGGCTGCTGCAGGATCCTCTGGCAGCAGCAGAACCTCCAGATGTTAGCGGGTTTTCCTGCTGGGACTGCCTGAGTCCAGCCTGCGTGACCTGTAGTGAAGGTTCACCCGTCTGTTTTCCCTGGGGATTTGCATTTTAAATTACTTGATTTCTTGGGGACCTTTTGGCTCCCAAGTCACCCCAGCTGTGCCTGCGCATTCACCCTTGGCCCTCTGCCTCTTGCCACCCAGCACTCTTGGAGCGGGCTCTCTGTGGGGCATCTCTGCAGATATTTGCATTGTAAGTTTTGGCTGTGGGTCAAAGACAATGTTTGTAGACATGAGCTGACGTCAAAGGCAGCTTGGTGGTGGTATGCTGGGGGATCACAGGCTTCTAGAACACAGTTCCTGCTCCCTTGAGGCCCAGGAACACAGCAGGAGTTCATCCACTGCAAAAATTTACAGCCCCTCAGTGCTCACCAGCTCACTGAGCTGTGCTCCAGCATAGCCCTGCGGGCTCCTGCTCTCCTGAGCCTGGGGCTGGTGAACGTTGCATGCTCCCTGGAGTAGCTGTAGCTGCAATACAGTGTCCTTCACCACCCTGCCTGGAAAGACATTTCAAAGACTGGGGGGAAGGAAGGAAGGAAAGAGTCAGGGCAAAGGGGTTGGAGTGGAAGGAATTGGTGCAGAGATGCCCTGATGGGTCACTCACCAGCAGCAGCTCAGAGCGGGTGGAGACGCCCTCCCTTGGTTTGTTGTTCTGTGTAGGATCTGGAGAAAATCAGAGAGGCTTTAGATGTTATGTCAAGGCATCCCAGATAAGGCTTCACACTTCCCTGTAGGGTCTAGAAAAGAAAGGGAGGAAAGGGAGAAAATGAGCTGTGGTGTAGATATTGACTGCTGTAGGCTGACCAGTGCTGTTAGGAGTGATCACTTGTGTGACTGGAGAAGCATTCCTGGCATTCCTGGAGGAGGGGATGTGTAGCTGGGGTGCAGGTTGCTGTCATTGCCTAGAGATGTTGCTCTGCTCAGGGTTCACGATGTGGCTGTGTGAACCTGCTCACAGCCTCCCCTAAGGCACGTGCTGGCTGATATTACCCCAAAATCTGTGTCTGCCTTTCACCCTCATGGGTTTCTCAGGATATCCGCTGTTCCTTTTTATCTTTCCTCCTCCATGTGGTCTCAATCTGTTTCCCACTCTCTTGTTATAAATGCCCTGCCTGACCCGAAGGCAGGAAGCAAACACTGCAAAGGCCGTGTTCAGCGCCGAAGGAGCCCGCCTGGCTCCATGCAGGCTGTCGGCACGGGATGGGGAGGTCGGAGTCATTTCACAGAGCAGCCTATAGGCCCCTTTGAGATCTTTGGCAGCCACCCTTCACTGTTCTTTTGGCCCCACTGCCTCCATCTTACAGCGGATTTCCCACCGTGTGTTTCCTGCCCATCCCTCTCGGCCCTGTGTCCTGCACAGTCGTGGCTCTTCAGCTCTCTGGGGAGGGGACACCACTGTCGTGGAAACAGCAATGGGTGGCTGGGGTGGTGTGACAAGGTCCAGGGCAAGCAGAAATGCTCGGCACAGGGTGGCTGCTGCTGCATGCTCCGATCAGAATTACAGGGAACAGGAATACAGCCAGCCCTTGGCTGCTTTCTAGCCCCTCTCCAAGGAGACAGGGCAGCCCCAGGGGAAGGGCCAGTGGTCAAGTCTGCTGGGAGGGGATGGAGTTGTCTTCCTACAACAGTGGTGGTG
The DNA here is from genome assembly GCF_018691265.1 of Tyto alba. Classification (NCBI taxonomy): domain Eukaryota; kingdom Metazoa; phylum Chordata; class Aves; order Strigiformes; family Tytonidae; genus Tyto; species Tyto alba. The sequence continues at coordinate 4,907,343 of NW_024881273.1, forward strand.
GGGATGTGCAAAAGTGTTGGCTGTGCTGACCCAGAAAACCATTGCTGCCTGAGCTGTGGGGTGTCTGCGGGTCAGGTCTCAAGGGTGCGCACCAGGAGAGGGCAGCTGGTTCAGGGTGGGAGCAGCTGAGGGATGGGACTGAGATCTGCCTGTGCAGAGGCTGGAGGAGCAGGGGGATGTCCTTTCTTTGGGTGGCTTTTTCCCTGGGAGAAGTCCCACATGAGCTGCCTCATGCCTGGCAGGCCAAGGGGAGCACAAGTCTCCTCCTTGCACAAATGCTCAGGGCTTGCGGTTGTTTAAGGGCCCTATTTTGCTTGGCAGAGGTTGAAAGTCCCAGCGGGCTTCAAACCCTCCCGTTCAGCATTTCCATGGTGACAGGCAGGCACTTCTGGTGACTCTGCAGTCCTCGGTGGCACCAAAATAATGAGGCTGGTGCAAGCACTGTGCCTTGGTGTGGTGGGTTTGCAAGCCAGAGCCTGTGGCCCCACAGCCTTGTCCCAATATGGGGGAATCAGACATATTCCTTCCCCAGTGCTCACCAAGGGCAGTTTATCTTGCCCCCAGTGGGATGAGCACTAAAAGGAGGGTTTTGTTTAGGAGATCTGTTCCCGGCCTCCTGCTCTGCCACCGAGCGTGGCACTGATGGGGATGCCTGCAGCATCTTGTCCTCTGGCAAAGAGCCCGTCCCATACCTCTGCATTCATAACCCATCATGGAAAGTATTAGGCCTGGCAATTTGCAAAGCTGTGTGAATAACAAATTAAAGGGAAGGGAAGGGGAGATGACTGATAAATGTTTCCACAGTCTGGGGAAGGTGCGTTTCCGCTGGTGGAAAGGCATTTATCTCCCTCCTGCCACAGCACAGACCTTCCTCCCCAGGCTAACCACTGCACATGTCACGACCACACCATTTGGAGGGGATCTGGACCTGAAGGGCTTTTAGTCAGATGAGGCGTCAGCCAGGCATCCGTATTTTGTGCAGTGGCACAGCCCCTCCTGTGGCACTTGGTAGGAGGTCTGGCCACGGTACCCACAGCTGCTCCACTATCTGTCCTTATGTGTGGCTCAGCAGCGCTTCCTTGGAGCTCACTGGAACATGGAGGCTTCTCGCCATCGTAGGGAAATGCAGCATGGCTCTAGGGTATCTGGGGCTGGGTGGGGAAATAGGGATTTTGCATCCTCTGCAAGCTTGATTTCACACACTCCCCCCACCCCCCTATTGGTTGTCATTGCAAACTAGGGGGAAGGGATGCGATCTTGAAACATTTTGCAAATAGAAGTATTCTGAAAGATATTATTTCTCCTTAGGAAGCCACAATGAAATTTATGTTCTTCCATGAAATGCTTATATATTTTAGCCAAAGCAGTGTATTTTTTGATGAGAAACATCTATAAGTATAACTAGGGTGGTGATAATTAGGAAGCAATTGAAATGTAGTGATATTTGTCAATATTTCAGAGGCCAAGTCCTGCAGGTTTGCATGTATTGGCACCATTTTCCTGTGCAAGCTCTCCTAGCTCCTTTGCACTCTGGCCAGCGACCTGCAGCTGAAGGTCGCAACATGCCTCTGCAGGGGCCACCACCAACACTGCACCAGCTGCTGCGGGTGTCACAGACCTGCTTTTAGGGAATTCACCCAGCACCTATCGGAGCCGGGCGCTGTACCGGGTGGCTCTAACTGCTTATAGAACTCCCCTCTGCACTGTTCCCAGTGCTGCTTGAAATGGTGTTTAGTTAATAGGATTATAAAGCTTTCCTGTCGTTAGGCAACGGAAATCAATGGTGGGCCTCCAGGGCTGAGTTTCATCCGATTTACAGCACAGTCACTAGATGGCTGTGCTGGGTGTGTGGTGAGAGCCTGGTACGGTGCAGGAGGGAGGATGCACTACCCCGGTGCTGTGTGCCGCTCTGCTGGGGCCTCCTGCAAACACAGAGGATGCTCTTGCTCCACTGGTGCCAGCCACGTGTTTCTCTGGCTGCAAGGGCCCTGGTTGGTGTGGTGCCTGGGACCACGCAGGCAGGCAGGATGCTGATGCAGCCCCGTGGTGCCAGCTACGTGTCCCAAGTTGCTGGATGATGCTCCCCATCTCCAGTGTCTGCTGCTGGGCTTGTGCGGGAAACCCAGTCATTTTCCCTTTCTCCAGCCAAAATTGGTGGCTTGGCCTAAAAGCTGAGAGCAAGCACTGCTCTGCAATGCCTGAGGGGGCTTCGCCCTCTTCTCTGCTGTAAGAAAGCATCTGGAGACAGCAGGTTGGTAGGGTGGCTCATTAATCTCGTGCAATGCAAAGTGTGCTCACAACTCGCCATCCTCAAAATTCAGTGGGCTCCCAGCCCGCGAGGGGCTGCAGAGCTGTCAGGGCATGGGGCGGGGGGGGTGCAGCCCCCACCATGGCAAGCTGCACGTCTGCGCTGCACAGGGGCCAGGCCTGGGAAAACTGAGGTCCAGCCACAGCCCTCGGGGAGGTCAGGGAAGGGCCTCCGGGTTCTCTGGACTGTGTCCACCGAAGCTGACAGCCTTTGGGTTTGGCCAGTCCCACCCTGCTGTGTCCTTGCCCCCCTTGCCCTCCTCTGAGGGGCCTCCAGGCTGAAATGCCTCTCCTGCCCTGATCTGGGGCCATGCCTCTTGGGAGAGATCTGCAAAAGGCATCGGCTCCCCTTGCAGCCAAGGAAGCAATGTCAAACCCTTCACTGTTGTAATGGGAGGGTGAGGAGAAGCTGAACAGAAGCCCTGAAGGAAACTTCCAGGAAAATCAACCTGCTTCAGGAATCGCCATGTGCAACAAGTGTTTCCCATCTCCACAGCTAACATAAGCTGTCGGAGAGAGGACTGCACATGGTGGAAACTTCTTTAAACCACCTAGTCTGCAAAGCAAACACGAACACGGAGGATTGCGAGAGCCTTTGGCTTAGTGCGTAGGGCTGGAAACCTCCGAGCCACTGCAGCTGTGTCTCTTATCTCTCTGAGCCTGCGGTTCATTGTCTGCCAAGTGACACAGAGCAGTGATGTGGATCTGCAGATAACCTCTTGGCCACATGTTATGTAGGCTAAAGTATGCATGAGGAGCTGAGATGGTTTTAGACTCCACAGCAGTGTCCTGTAGACAAGAGCAGGCTCCAGGGCTGGGAAGACAGAAACCTCCTCCGTTGGGTTTGTTTAAGCTAAGCCCTGGAAAATATGCTGAAGTGAATAACCCTGCCTGGTGCTGTAGGCTTGGCCAAGTGGGTGAATTAGTGGATTCTCAGTCTCTGGTGAATGGTCCAGGTAGTGTGTTGTGCTATACATCACATCTGTGTGCCCCCTGTTTGCATGCAGGCATGGGTACATGCAGACGTGTGCCCAGAGAGGTGCCCTGGCCTTGCTGCCAGCATGGTCTCTCACTGCAGATGGCTGCTGCTCTGGCCTGGTTGGCAGGTGGAATAAACCCCTGCAGAGAAATTACAATTGGTAACAGCAGGGATTGTCATGGCCTGTCAGAACACTCAGTTCTCCATTTCCCCTGGCATCTTTCTCTTCTCCAGCAAAGATTTTGTTTGCAGCAGGAAGTGCCTAGTCGTGCGTGGGGACAGTTGAGCTCTGCTGTGCCCGCTGGAGTCCCAGCGAGGTGGTTGGCAGCGCTGCCCAGGCACGGTCCGGAGCTGGCCCTGGAGGAGCCAGGCTGGGCTGACGTTTGGGAGCTTATTCTTGGCCCTGTTTTTTAAACCTGTCTATGCTGGAGTGCTGCGGGCTCCCCTGACGGGCAGATGTTTTGGGAGATGATGCGGTTTTTCCTCAGATTTGGAGCTGGCAGAGAACGGCTGCAGTGGGCACATGGTAGTTTGTGGCATCCTCCCACACTAGGACCTCTGCAGCCCCCAGCTCCCGAGCCTGCCAAGTATGCCCAGCCTGCAAAGCTGGGAACCCATGCATGAATACAGTCATCCCAGCAATATACACACAAAACATGCACAGGCTCTGTGCCAGGGATTTCCCTGCATCAGAGCTGTGCCTGGGTCTCTCTGGCAACACAGTGTGGCTCACGTGGGGTGGGGAGGCCGGGGAGGTGTCATTAAAATAGCTCAACCCCGGTGGGAAACTGAGATTAGTTTTGGGGCAGCCAAGGAAGGGGTGGTGGGGGCAGTTATGAACTGCAGGCAGTTACATGGTGACTGTCCTCCTCCTTGCCCTCCCACAGCGTGGTGGGGTGGGAGGGAGTGGAAAGCTGCTCTGTGATATCTGCACAGGGATGGGGCCCTTCCTCTGCTGGGTGCACGGGCAGTTGTGTGATGGCTGGTGGCATCATGGCCAGAGAAGTGTGTACCCCTCCTTGAGCAGCTCTGCCCACCCTGGGCTCCCCAGCTGTGGGCACCTGGGGGCTGCTGCATTACTGCCCCAGCCTGGGCTCTCTCCCCATCTCTGGGGGAAGGACGGTTATGGAAATTCAATAAATTGTTGCCATGACAGCCTCGAGCTCGGCTCCCTCCTGATGCCGTCCCAACCGTGACAGCTCAATATTACCAGCTCCCATGGGACTGATGTCAACAGGATAAAGTGTTCTCAGCACGGGATGAGGCAGCTGGATCACAAGCAGCAGAGCCTGATCCTGCAGATCCTGCCGATGCAGGGAAAGAGTCTCGGAAGCAGAAAGAGATGCGTGGGTACCTGGTGGTCCCTTTTCTATGGGGGAGAGGTGATCCTCGGTCTCGCATCCATCCTCTCGCAGCCCCATGAGCTGCACCTCTGGTCTCCGTTGCTGCAGTGACCGTCTCCATGGAGACCAGTCCAGCAGAGCCGCATCACAGAGGGGGAGGCTGTGGGGAAGCATCCCCATCCCCTCCCCACGAGGACATGATAGCTCCCAGGGTGTGATGTTGGCCCCCAGGGAAGCGTGAAAATTAAAATCCCTCAAGTGGCAGATGTGTGGAGGAATCCCAAGAAAACTAATTGTTTCCCAACCCCCCCACCCCCCTTTAATGCTTGTTGGCTTTCACTTTGCATTGGTAATTGCTGCTCTGCACCAATTAAAAGGCCGTCTCATGCTTCGCGCCAGCTTGATTGCGAATTAATTTTGCATATGTACCTATTCTGGGGAGCACAGGAATTTATTCAGCTCAGGATGCTGAATACCAGACAGGCTTTCCAGAGGTGTGAGGTGCAGCGTGAGCTGTGGCCGCTATCAAGTGTAACTTTGAGGGAACAAGGGTGGCTTCTTCAAATAAATGCCTAAAAACATGGGTTCAGATACGGTATTTGTTCTCATAACACATTTGGGACAAGGCAGATGGATTTCAAATGGGATGTACAGAAGCACCCATGAGCTTAGATACCGAGGTGCCTTTGATTTGCACTGAGAAATAGGTGTCCTACCTGCTTGTGGTCTCCTGGAGGTCCCGCTAGGCATCTACCTTCACGTCTGTGCCTGTATCTGCCTCACTAAAACTACCCGTAGGGTTTTTGTAAATGCCAGATTTCTTCAGAGGGATGCTATCAGGTTGGGATTTCTGTGTTTTTGAAAGCAGATTTCCTCTTTCTATTACTGATAAGTATCAAAGGGGAAGAGCTGTTGGGATTTTCCATTTGCCTTTCACTCGTCACGCTGCTTTGTTTCCTCTTTGCTTTTCTATCAGCCTCGCTCAGTGAAAATAAACCAGTTGGTTTTGTGTCTTTTCTCTCAAGTACAACATTCTTGTGCAGGATGCAGTGATATTTGGGCTTGCAGACAATATGTGGAGTTGCAATTTCCTTTAAAAAACAAACTCACCATTGTTATTTTTGTGACATTTCTTGAATTTGATGGAAGTCTTTGATGCTTGACTGCATCAAACGTTGGAGTCAGCCTTCCTGAGGTGGGCCTTTGTCCTCATGAATCACTTGGTGTAAGGAATGTGGTGAGAGAGGTTGGTCACCGGCTCTTGGAGCATTCAGAATGTTTACTCCGTTGCAGCTGTGCTGGGTACTGAGATCCTCCTATGCATGAGTTTGTCACTGAAACCTGCATCCACCTAGGCAGAGGTTTAATCATGGCCCAACACGATGCGCTTGTGGGGTAGTGGAGGCTGTTCAGACCTTAAGGAATGGACTCACATCCCAGCACAGCAGTTGGTTGCTCCCTGAGGCAGCAGTAAAGCAGTTGGGAGCTGGATGTATCCAGTGTAGGGATTGCAATTTATTTGCCCTGCAGTTGCTCTGTTTCTGCCAAGACTGTTACTGGAAAACTGTTTTTCCAGTAATGGTTGCTAAGCAGTCAGGTCTCATGATGGGCTTTATCTGCTCAGCTGGATCTGCAGGAAACAATAAAGCTCCAGTGCAAAACAAAATAGGGAACATCAGTGACTGTGCTGGGGCTTCCCTGTCTGCCAGAAGTGGCCACTGGGGTAAGGTGATAAGGGAGGGAGATTTCTTCTCCACCCCTTGCAGGGCTTCCCTGCTTCTTGGGCTGGAAGGCGCTGCTGTTGGGCTCCAGCAGTGAGTTAGTCCTGTGCTTGTGGGGATGGCTTTTCTGTTAGTGGTGCAGCGGCACATTTAAGGTGCTCGGCTGCTGTTGCCAGAGGATCTGGGATTGTAGCATGATTTTCACTCGTGCCGGCTAGACTAGAGGAGGAGTAGGATGAGGCTGTCGCTCAAAAATCTGCGTAGGATAGTCCTATCTGGACTGGTTTGATGCTGGGGGAATATTTGCCTTGTACTTCTGCTGAAGATCTCCCAATGGGGAATTGTTCAAAACTTTGCAGATTTCTGTTGAAGGACCGTTATGTTCCCCAGTGACTTAGGCAGGTGTCTGGGGAGACTGGTGGGTGGACACGCACAGGCTGGTGCCTGGTGAGAAGGGGAAGGTTTCACACTGTCTCTGGGGTTTTGCAAATGCCCACAACATCTGGCTGGTTACCTTTGGCCAAAGTCTTCCACTCACAGCAGGTTCCATATCCTGTCAGCCCCCATCCACTGCGTCCTGTTGCTGTTTGAGATGGTTCTCTAGAGCAGTTGTTCTTTCATCCAACCTATTCTGCTGCTCTGCCTGGCATCTCTCCTGAGACCCCACACTTGTGGTTTTGCTTTCCTTTGCAGTCTGCCTGTGAGGTTTGTGACTTCAGAAGGGTTATCCCTTTGGCATCTTTACAGTTAGCTGGTGGGAGGTTGTTGGGCTCTGGGGACCAGCAGAGCAGACTGAGGCCCTGCCAGAAGTGTGTGCTCTGGGGTAGCAACCTCTGCCCTCTACCCCTTGCTGTTACCGTGAGGTCTGGGGGAGACCTGCAGGCCCAGGCACCAGCAGATGATGGGACTCCTCCACCTCCACACCACTTTTGCAGACACTCCTGTTCCCATGGGAAACATTAGCTGCTGAACAGGATGATGAGTGGATTCCTGGGGATGGTAGCTGTTGGAGATTCTGGCACTTGAGTGTGAAATCTCTGTCCTTCTCAGGATGTTGGTGCAGCCTCTTAGTCCTGTTGGAAGGTACAAGCCCAGTTCGTTACTGGAAACTTGTTATTGGAAAGCCATGCTCTCCCTGTTGTTGCAGGGAGGTGAGTAACCTGAGCTGGGGCTGAAGCACAGGTTTGAATCACCTTTCCTGGAACCAGAGCTGTGGGTACTGCCTCTGCTGGGAGCACGTTTCGTTACTGGTGACGGCAGTGTGAAACGTGGGACTGTCCTCCACGGGAGCGAGCACACATTGCATTGAGTCACCAAAACATCATGTACGTAGAGAGGCGGTGACTGGCCATGCCAGGGCGTTTCCTGGGCTGTGGCACTACCTCTCTGCCATGAAAAGAGCCAGACAGTTGCCAAAATGCTGTCAGCCAGAAGCTGGGAGATGGCCCTGGAAATACTGCATTGTCCATGTGCTGTAGCTGTGATTTCCTGTCTCTCCTTCCCCACGAAGCCATTCCCAGGGCTGCTGCAGTGCTGCCCTCTGTGTCCTTGCTGCTGCTCATCTCAGCCATATGGTGGTTGAAAAAAATCTACCTAATTTCCAGTTAAAACTTATTTTATGGCGGGTTTATCCTTATCTGGTCATGTTCCAGGCTTGTCCATTAAATCTCATTCCCACAGCATGTAAGCACTGGTTTTCTCACCCTTGTGTTTCTCCTGGGAGCGATGGGCTAGACTCTACTGTAGTCTCACGTTTGCCCCAGCATGTTGGGAAGGTGCCCAGCTCCGACGGCAAGCAGCACAAGGGGTCCACTGCTTGTGAGAGCCGTCTAGCCCCAGCGTCTCGGCTGGCTCTGGCTCCTGGGTGAATGACTCAGCCCAGCCAGGGAGACCGGGAGGGAGCAGGGCCGGTGCTGGCTGGGTGCTGAGCAGGGCTTGCCAAGCCCAGCTTACCTAACGCCGCAGGAATGCCGGGCTCAGCAGGGCTCCTTGGCTCTGCTCTCAAACCCAGGCGTGCCGCAAGCTGGGCCTGTGGCCTCGGGCAGCGGCTGGGTTTGGGAAAGCTGGGACAGGGCTGCACCATCCCAGATCTTTGCCCTGCATGTGGCAAGGGGCAGCCCCAGAGTGGGACCCACTGCTGCCTGCAGTCATGGGAAACCACCCAAAAATGCTTGCCAAGAGCAGGGTCTGTCCACCCCATTTATGTCGTCTCTGCTGGGCCCAGCAAGAAGGGGGGCTGTAAGGACATCAACTCCTGTTTGTTTGAGGGCAGTGGGGACTTTTTAGTGACTTGACCCCTGCATTTTGCAAGCCCTGGCATTTCATGTGCCCTTCTGTTGGATATTTAACTGGCCCCAGTGACTGCCCCCGCTGGATGTGGCTCGATGAAGCCACCAAATTGCTTCTCTCCTCTACTGCTGCCCTCCCTGGAGAGAGACACCCTCAGTATTTTCCCCCAGGTATTAAGCGTGGTGTCTGCAACTGATGAGGGTGAGAAGATGGCTCATGGCCCTGGCCCCAGGTTTACTCTTGTTTGTGAGAGCAATAACATCTGTGTGATATGTGTATATAGATGATACACGTATTGCTCCACGTTGACTCTCTCATGCTACCGCTACTGTTGGTGCAAATTTTGCAGGAAGATGGTCTTTGTAGCACAAACACCCCATTTTGTGCCACAGTCCCTTTAGCAAAACTCTGTTTTGGAGTCACAGGCTCTCTCTGGTGGAAAAGACAGCCAGTGCCATGCTCACCTGGGTAAAACTTTCCATGCAGAATTGACCTTCAAACGAAACGATCACCAGTGTTCACTGTCTGTTAGTGCCATGCTGCATTTTCTGTGTCACAAGGTTCCCAAGCTTCTCTGTATGTGAATTATTTAAGCCTCACTGTGATCCTTGGAGTACAGGAAGGCACTGAGCTGAAACTGCCTCTGACAATGGAAAGCAGGGATGGAAGAAGAGAAGGAAAGAAAAGGGGAGGCTCCAGCCCAGATCATTCAAGCTCTCTGTCTCACACCCTCTCATCCTTCCAGCTCTTCTTGTTTGCCTGCCACAACAGCCAGGGGGAAATGCTGTAGCTGCTGCAGATACAGTTTGATCATAATCAGAAATCAACAGCAGGCAGGACCTGTTGTGTCTCTGAGACAATGCACGGGGTTTGCGAGTGCCATGCATGTAGATGAGGCTGAAAACCTCACGCCAGTGCGAAGCGGCAGCCGGAGCCAGCACCGAGATTGCCCTGAAAGAAAGGAGAGGCTGGGGGAAGGCAGTGTGCCGTGGCGTGCTTACGAAGGGCTGTTTCACCGACCTCAGGAACATCGCTGGCTACACACACACGCTCATACACAGGCGCACTTGCTCACACACGCGCACACACAGCCTCTTGGTGCAGCTCCTCGCAGCTCTTTGATTTACAAGGAAGGAAATAAGACCTCTTAGAGCAGCAGAAGCAGCAGCTGTTGGCAAGATGTGCTGACAAAATTGAGCAGGGAGAGATCTCCAATCTGCTTCACTGCCTGGGCTGGACCTGCTCCTGGAAGAGGAGCGGCAGAGGAGAGAGAGAAGAATGAGCAGCCCCTCCATCCCCGGAAAGATGGAGGCAAAACCTTTGTTCAACGTGCAGAAGGCTCTGGTGCAGCCTGTGCAGATGTGCATGTTGGATATCCCTCTGAGCGTGCAGGATGATGATGTAAGTAGAAGGCAAGTGAGCCGTCAGCCTGTTTTCAGCTCCAGGGACGGGGTGGGTGTGCAAGGGGCAGAGAGGTGCTGTGACCCCACCCCGACGCTATCCGGGAGTGGTGAACTTCTGGCAAAGTTAAAGATGCCAAGACCTGGCACCGCCTCCAGATGTGACCGTTTCCTCTGAAGTGGTGTATTTTGAGGCAGACCGTGTCTTGCACTTGCCAAATCCAGGGCACCAAAATGAAAGGAGTGGTTTGGGAGGGAGGGGAAGCCTTCCTATATGGAAAAAGACTTGTGTTTTAGCTCAATGGAAAAAAGAGTGTTTGTTGTGTGTGTCATGGCTGTGCCACCCTGGGGTGGCTGATGGGTGTGAAAATCTGGGAGGCAGCAATAATTGGCTGCAGAGCTCAACCCTGTCTCCACACACCTTGGTGGCTGCCCTGACTGGTCTTGCCATCAGTGTGGACATTGATCCTGCCCTCTCACTCTGCTGCCCTGCTGCAGCTGCAACCGAGTGCAGGGTTTGCTCCACGATGCAAAAATTGGTTGCAGGTCTGAGGCAGAGATTTCCTGATGTGCTCAGGTCAGGGCATTCCTGGTGAGGGCTCCTCTTGTCACCTTAACTCTGCCCCTCACGGAAACACCCCACGAATCTGTGCAAGAAGGGACACTGTGATAAAGCTACTAGAGAACCTGAAACAGTGGCAATGCTTTCCAGAGCTGGTGGGTGGTGAGCAGTCAGTGTCCTGCCTGTGTAAGGGATTTGGGTGTGATCCAGTTGCTGTTAAAATTTGAGGCGAAACTTCCTTTGATTTTGGAGCAGGAAAAGCCCGTGTTCTTGCTGTGTGTGTTCAGTGTTTGTACTGTCACTGCAGGAGCCTTAAATCTGGATTTTTCTTGACAGCAAACAATTGATAGGTTAATGTTACCTGCTCTTCTGTGCTATCGGTGTATTTAAAGAGGTGAAATGACAGTACAGAAAGAGCTTACTTCCTTGGGAGGAGGGAGGACTTTCCTGCAGGGTGGTGTGCGGGATCTCATCAGGGGTGGGAAGCCCCAGTTTATCAGCCTGCAAGTGTCTGCAGGGACAGGGGACTTGCCAGGGGCCTCCTATATTTAGAAACACCCCAGGGTTTTGCCAGGATCTACTCTGTTGCTGCACTAATGAGGATACCTGTGATGGCCACTGCAGAGCTGGTGGGGTGTGCCGGGGGTGGGAAACGTGCCCCGAAAGCGCAGGTGCCTCCTGCAGCATGCGTGGGAAGGAGGGAGGGCAGCCGGGTGCTGGGAGGTGGCTGGAGCATGGGATGAAGTGGGTGAACTAGCAGCTGGATGCTTTATTCTCATTTAGCTTGATTGGTTTTTTTTAAGCAGCAGATTTCTCAAGGCTTACGCTACGCGATATCCATTCCTGCTCAGTCGTGCAATCTGGTGCTGGATTTCCCTGCGGCCCCATGGTGCAGCGCGGGGGGATCCTCAGGGTTTGCCCGACACGGGTGGAGGCTTCCCTCCCCGCAGAGGGGGAAGCCTGAGCTGAGACCTGTTCTCACCTGGGCAACGGCCAGGACTGGGCACAGGGGATGCTCTGGCCTGGGTTGCTTGGAAATAACCTCTGCTTGCTAATCTTATTCATTATATTCCTGGTTTTATTGCAGAAAAAGACAAATTATTTTTAAGGGGGTTGTGTACTGTGTTAGAGGGGTGGGGTTTTTTTCAGTTGGTTGGGTTTTTAACAATTCCTACTAATGCTTTGGTGGCTGCTGGGTCACAGACAGTCCCGGGAGCTGTGTCACAGCGAGGTACCAGTCAGTAATCTGGCAGATCGAGGCATCCCCAGCCCTCAGGTCATTGCTGGGGCGTTAGCTCCATTGTGCAGGACAGAAGGGGTTAGCACTTTCCTGTGGGAACTGCCATGAGGTCAGGCTGGGAGCTGGGAACATGGTCTCCAGCATCCCCATTTCCACTTAAATGGAGATTCCGCATGTGTACCATGTGTGTTTCCAGGCCATAATCACATATCCCAGGTCAGGGCTCTGCTGGTGCTTTCATCCCCAGCCCTCTCCTGCATTGGGCAGAGCAGGATGAGACCCCCAGGGGTGAGCATTAGCTGGCAGCACCCATGAGCAAGAGGCACATTAGGGGCTGCTCTGCCTCTCTGTGCTTGTGTACTGCTGTTTTGAGGCTAAGGATTCTCACTCCCTTTTCCATTCCTGAAAAGTGGGGGTGTAGCGGCTCCCATACCCTCATGGAACTGGCACTTCCTTCTGCTGCAAAGCACGGGCTGGTGAGGAAATGCCAGTGGGAAAATCCCGAGCAGCATTTCTGTCTGTGGAGCAATGAGGAAACACCTCTTTCACAGCTGAAAGATTCCCCCCAGCCAGGCAGGGTGTGGTGTCTCACATCTGTCCACGTGCGGGCACCTGCTCATCTCCCCACTGTCACTTCTGCATGGTCATGGTGGAGGGAGCTGTGCTGGCATTTCCTTCTCTATTTTGAGGACTTTCAGGCTCATGACCTGCCTTTCTTCTTGGAGATGACATAAGCAGTTTGGGAAAAGTTTTAAGAGCTGTGTGACACAAGGACCTTACCCAAAAGAAGCTCTACTAAGAGATGAGGATTCCAAAATTCATTCAACCAGGGAACTTGTTAACGAGCGGTCGAACCCTGCCTGCGCTGCAGTGGGCTGGCCCTGGCCCAGTGCTGCCTTCCTGACCCGTTGCAAGTACCGGAGCGCTCAAGCAGGTTTGCAGGAGGCAGGGATGGGAGAGGGTAAAACAAACCACCTTCATGGCAAAGGAGTTGGAGGGTTTCGCAGCACCGCGGGTCTCCGCTGCATCACCCACCTGCCCCAAGCCCTGCTGCCCTTTGCAAAGGCGCTCTGGGGTGACGGGTGCGTTGCCGCAGCCGAGTTGTCACTTTGCAACCCCCCCTGCCCTTTGCAAAAGGAGCATCACGTCCCATCAGCAAGCTCCCCTCTTCCCAAAACAACCTGCAGCCCCTGCGGTGAGCCCTCACTGCCCTTTCCTCCTCAGGGCTGGTACCACTGCCGGAGCAGTGGTGCCATGTGCTGCCACATGCTTGTGTGCCGTGTTCCCAGCGCACTCAGAAACTTTCCTCTAATCAGGAGCCTGTTTGGTTATGTGGCTGAGGAGTTAGATGAGTAGTTTCCACCTTCCCAAGTGGGAGTTGCCGTGCAGACTTCTGCGGCAGCAAAGGGACAGAGCGGCAGAGGGAGAGGTGGAGGAGCCAGGATGAGACCGTGAGGAATGAGGGTGTTACAGGGGGAGGAGGAGGGTGCAGCGGCACTGGAGACCCGGGCAGGAGGCACAAGGCAAAGCTGAAAGTCGCGGGAGCAGAGATGTGCTCTGCTGTGCCCCTGACTCCCATTGGCACCTGCTTTGATGTGGCCACAGGAGCATCTGGTCACCGTTGCATGTGCTCCTGGCATGCCCGAGTTGCTGTCAGGTCTCTACCCTCCCCAGAGGACAGATCCTCCCGCGCATACGAGTCATGGTGGGGAAGAAACCTCAGCAGAGCTCTTGTGCAGGATCCTCTCTGTCAGTCTCCATCACCAGTTGGACTATAGCTGTGGGAAGGCCTGACTTGAAAAATGAGCTTTGCTTGTGCTGCAAATCCATTCACTGAACACACAACTGACCCCTTTCAGGTTGAGTTCCCAGGGGACCAGGTTTTGACTGCTAAAAGGAGTAAGGGAGCCAGACAAAGCCCAGATCAGGACACCCCACAAAGACATGAGCCCCCAGATCAAGCCCGTTCCAGCAGGATGGCAGCTCTGTTGCGTCAACATCTTATACTCCTAATTTTCAGGAAAACTGCTCTGCCCCAACATGGAACAGGGCTCCTTTGGGGATCATTTCACCAGCTCGCAGTAGATTGTTTGAGGTGATGGAGAAACATGGACTGCTCATGCCTGTGTTCAGTGGGTGATCAGCTGGAAAGGGGACATCCCTCCCTGGCTACCCTCAACATGGTGGTGCATGTTGGGCAGAGGAGGCTCTTGCTTCTGTCTCCCTTGCTAGCTCTTGATGGGGCTGTCAGTCCTTCCCTTTCATAATTCAGCCACAGCAGTTGCAAAATTTCCCAGGTTGCTTCTCTTGCTATTATGAGTTAGGGATTTCTAAACCTTTGCTAATAAAAGAGCAACAGTTTCTATATCTGGGAAATGGGGAAATCAATGAACGGACTGTTGCAAGTGATATAACGGCTTTTTGTGGCATCTCAGGCAGTTCCCTAATATGATGGAGCGTTATGGCACACTGTTTTGTCAACTTAATTGGCAATATCCGCTCCCTGGCAGTGGGAGCCCGCAGGGCTGGGAGGGACCAGTAAGCTGATGTCCCACAGTGGTGGGTGCTGCTGCCCATCTCGCACGGTCCCAGCGCATCCCTCCTGCCTGGTGAGTTAGTTTGCTCACGGTTGGGCATCCCAGGCTAATGCCATGGCACTGACCCAGCCCTGTGTCATGGGGAAAATCACTCGGAAATACTCCTTTGTTGCAATGTCCAGTAAATGGCAAGTCAGAGGGGAGTGCAGTGCAGCGCAGCCTTTGGTCTCTTCCAGCACAACTGTGTCTGAGTTGGACACTTAACACAGCTTTAGAGAGTGGGAAGAGAAATGGTCAGGTGAAATTCTTGGTGTCCTGCTTAGGCACTTAAATCTTCCGGAGCCTGTCCTGGCGGTCTCCCCGTCTTTGCCTCTTTACTTTCTCCTCTGTGATGTCCTAATAAGTGCAGTAGGTTCGACTTCAAAGTGGTTAGCAAATATTTTCCACTCCAGTGGGCTAATTAGTTAAATTGCATTTCACATGGTAATTTATTCCTCTAATATTATTTTTTTCCCAGCATGCTGGAATACAGGAGAAGATAAAAGCTTGGTTTGACCTTAGAGCCAGGCTCAGAGGAGCTAGAGATGGGAACAAACGATTAATTCCCAGATTTGCTGTAGCACAGGCTTATTCCCTGCCGCATTCGAGATCTCGTTCAGTTGAGCTTTAAGTGTTTTAGCTGACTGCAACCCAGGTATCTTGGGTGAAATGTTGTCCTCTGGCATGCAGAAAAACTTTCAAATCAGCAGTACAGAGCTACTAATTTCCAGCTTTGTTGTTCCTGTCTGCAGCACCAGTATCACCTTGGAGAGCTGCATCAATGGCAACTAATTAATCCTGGTGGGAGTGGGTGGGCATGGTGTTACTTCCCACGAACCATGGGGTGAAGGGATCTGCTTAGTCAGTGGGTACCAGAGCTGGCCTCAGGATTCAGTCTGGCACTTGAGGGTCGGGTCCCACAGTGGGAATGGGGGCTGTCCTGTTTATAGCACTGTAAAGGGCCTGGAAATGCACCTTCCTCGCCAAGCTTGGAAGGCTGAATCCCCAAGGCTGGGAGATGGATGCTTCCCCTGTGCTGGGCCAACAGGGCTCAGCTCCCTCCCGGGGGCTGCACATGGGGCGCTTTGGGGCAGCGGGGTGAGTTGTTGAGCAGGGTGCACGGCCTGAAATCCCCTTGTCCCGCTGGTGAACACTTGCTGGCATCTGAGCCCTGCCAAGGCCGAGACACTGGCCATCTCCAGCAGCCCCAGCAGCATCCCTCCGCTCCCTCGGGGCAGCTCTGCCAGCCTGTGCCTGTCGGGGATGGAAGGGCTTTAACCGAGAGCCAAGTGGGGCTGTGGAGTTGGTGCTTGCGTCGGTCGCAGGTTGAAGCCATGTGCCAAGCTTTGGGGTGAAGTG
Organism: Tyto alba; assembly: GCF_018691265.1. NCBI lineage: Eukaryota > Metazoa > Chordata > Aves > Strigiformes > Tytonidae > Tyto > Tyto alba. Next base: position 4,923,119 of record NW_024881273.1, read on the forward strand.
ATAGCTGCAAACAGCCCTGCGATGAATCAAACTCTGTTGTGTTTATATCAAAGGCTGTTTCTTTTCCACTGCCTGGGTATGGTAGATGTTATCGAGAGGGAGGAGCTGAAAATGAGCACTAGGACTGTTTCCTGACCACAGTTACAGTCAAAAACAACAAATCCCTCCATCCCTGCTCTTGGCCAACCTCTCCTTTTCCCTCAGGCGAATCATCACTCGGTTTCTTTGGAGAAAACTAGAAACCATGGATAAAGTTTCCCAGACTGAATTCTCATCTGTAAGGGCAGAAATTTAGGAGCATGCTGTAAAGTCTTGAGATTTCTGGGAATTGCCCTGGCAAGGCTGAGGGCTGAGCCCATCCAACGCCCTGTGTGCATGTACGGGGCAGCTTCCAATACCGCCCCACAGGAGTGCTGGGGGGGGCTGCTGCAGCCACCCAGGGCAGCAAGAGTGACCCCTCTGCTGCATCTGTACCTCTGTGCTGGTTTTATCAGTCCTGGGGAGGGTATCTAACCACTGCCCCATGAGCTGGCCAAGCCCCCATGAGCCGCCAATGTGAACATGCGAGGCCATGAGTGCCTTTGGGTGGCTGATGGCAAAGGGAGAGTCTTTGTGAGTGGCTGTCCCAGGAGCTTTTGGGGTGCTGGCAGTCCCCATTTCCAGCCCTTGGTGAGGCTTCAGAGAGGGAATGGTTGGATGTGATAGCTGAGAGTTTACACTGCCTTAAAGCAATGGGGAAGAGTCACTGATTGCTGCTGCATTTGGTTCACTGGCACTAAAGCATCCGGAATCTTCACCTCCGCATGGGCCTTTGTTCATTGACTGAATAAACAAGTGAAATACAGCCATGGGAGTGCCGGGCCAGTAATATCAGGGTTACTTTAAATAAGCAGTTAGCAGGACTGTGTTGATACAGTCAGACTGACAAGGGTTGCCAAAGTGAAATGAAAACGCAGACCTCTGGAGCCTTGACCAGTGTCTGACGCAGCTCCCTGGGGTACAGCCTGCCTCGGGTGCTCATCCTGCCCAAGGTTTTGTCATTACAGCCCAAACACAATCGCCTCTGGGACGTCCGTCCTATTTGCAGTTTTTGAGATGCGTGGTACTCCCCAAGTGCCTGTGCTTGACCTGTGCATAGCCAGCAGGTCAGGCTTGGTCACACCAGTGACATTTCTGGGCAGCTGCCTTGCATGTGCCTGGGTGCTCACCGGTGGTCCCCCACTGCAGGGACAGGAATTGCCTGACCAACTCTCACTGCTGCCCCAATGGAGTTATTGGTGCAATTAAAGCAATGCTAATTCCGTGTGTTGCAAGTGTAGAAGGAGCTGACGTTTCCAGTAATTGTTCGGTTGATCTGCTTTCAATGTATTTTTGTAAGTGGTCTGGTGGGATCTGTGCTTGCTAGCACTAGCTGTGGAGCAGAAACTGCAAAGAAAATTAGGTAAAATACTGTGTGCCAAATCCTCTACTGGTATAAATCAAGGCAAGCCCACCGATTTTGATGGCATTATAACCTATCTCTATCTAAGGATACAAATTGATGTTCAAGGTGACATCCTAGAGCGTTTCTCTGTTGCTTTGCTCTTCCTTGCCATTGTGTAGTACCAGCTTCTCTGTCTGAAACCTGAGGGCAATGTAACAGCTTGCTCCTCTTGCAGCTTTTACTCTCTAGACATGTATCTCTGAGAGGTACAGGCACTGCCTCTTGCACTTTCCCTTTCTCAAGCGAAATGGGATCTCTGTGATTTCAGCTTTCTCACTCTCTGCTCTCATTTTTCATCCTGATGATACGATGGGGAGCCTCAAACTCAACAGAGCATTTCTCGTGGCTCTGGGCACTGCCGAGGCAGATGTACAGTCGGGTCCTGGTGCCCACGTGCTGCTGGCAGTAGTTGGCTCCATCCCTGCACCCCAGGGCTGGGCACCCCGATGAACGGCAGATCGGCAGCGGGCCGTGGAGCAGCTGCCTCCTGACGGTTTGATTCAATAAGGGCCAGTCAATACGATTTGCTGTCATCTGTCACTTTGCATCGGGGCTCAGAGCAGCGCCTGCAGAAGCAGCTGCTGCAGGAGCGTGCTGCGAGGGCTGCCAGTGCTGCTTGGTGCCCACGTGTGCTCAAATAAGGCAAATCCGGTTTACTGGCTGGTTTGGCACGTCACAGGCAAGCAAAGGCAGGTTGCTTGGTGCCTTGGGATCTTTGCAAGAGCACCAGGGGCACTTTGGCCTTGGCTATCCTGCCCTCCTTAAGCAAAGATCATGAGTTGGTAGGTGTCTCCTCCCTGCCACTGCAGCCCTATCCCTCCTCTTCACAGCTTCCCATGCAGCATCCTCCAGCAGGGCTGGCCCAGGGACGAGACTGTCATAGATACTTCCTCTTGATTTGGAGTATGCCAGCTGCAAACACTGGGGAAATGGAGGTTTCACTTCATTCACAGCCACAAATGTGACAGGAGACCATGGATGTCAGATCCCTGGGCATCTCCCATCCAGGGACTCCATCAGAGCTGACCCTATTTATTTGCCCCGTGCTTTGGCAGCAAACAGCAAGCCTCAGGGCCACGCTGCAGCTGAGACAGCCAAGAGTGGCAAAGCTAAAGCAGAGGTGTGCCTGCGTGCGCCTGACACGCAATTAAATGCCTTGAGCTGGACCTTGCCTGCCTTCAGATGTGGCTGCCACCGCAGACGTGGGTGGCACTGCTTCTTGCTGACATAAGCTCCACTCTTGTGGTCCACAGCGTTGCTGGAAGGTCCTCACGTCGGCACACAGTCACTGCACAGCTGCTCCTTAGCCAGCACCGACGTGCCTTGGGGCTCTCGGTACCTCTCCAAAGCCAACACATGGCTTGGGTGGATCCCCTGACCCTCACTGTGCACTAGTGTCCCCGTGCATAAGATAAGAATTGTCTTTTGTTTAAACATTGCTGAGCACAGATAGGCATTGCTACTGTATTCGCATAGGGCTGAATTTAGCCATATGAGCTTCAAATAACGCCAAGGAACTACCCTGCCAGGAGCCCTGTCCTGAACCTTCTTGATTTGGCCACTGTGCTGGCTATCAAGTGCCATTTTGATGCAAATAGCATCTTTGGTTTCAGTGTGATGTGCTTGAGAACTAGTAAAACACTACAGCCCAAGTAACAGAGGACAGCCAGATGCAACTCTGTGTTGGTCTGTCTGTTGTGAACCTGGAGTACTTTATTTGAATTATCTTAGTATTAAGATTGCTGGTAGGATTGACTCCATTTCTCCCTGAGGAGGTGGATCTCACCAGATGCCCGGTGGAGGAGCCGTTTGCTGCCATATGACAATGCTGTAACATACAAGCCAGGCAGGCTAATGGTTCAGTTTGGATAGAACTTGTGATATTTGGTATTTCTAACACCCAGCTCCTGGAGTCGTGCATGTGGCACCACTCATGGTGTCTGGAGAGGGGACCCCATTGCCGGTGCAGTGGCGTGCACCCTGGTATTGTGGTCTGCAGCTGAGGCTTTCAGGTATCACCTCCATGCAGATACTGGTCGTGAGCAGAGTCTCAGATGCTCGTCTTCCTCTGTGGTAAGAAATTTCTTCTATCTTAAAACGAAGTCTTGATTTTATGAACCCCGAGGATTGTTTACATTTTCTTGAGTCATCTACGTGCAGATTCATGCAGGCATCTCCTCTGCCCTGTGTCCTTGCTCCTCTCCCAGCTCCTTTGGGCTCATGCTGGCGATGTCCCCAAGTGTGCTGGGGCTGTGGCAGCACTTGGTGGCTGGACACCTCAGGTCTTTGCTCCCTCTGGCAGCCCAGGAGTGGGGAATCCCCCTGATCCCATCCTGCTGCCATCTGCCTTTTTTAGTTTGGGACTGGGTGTTGTGAGCTCCAGAGGACAGCAGGCAGGATCAGACCCTTGACTTGGAGGTATTGAGGAGCCGTTTAGGATGAGCTGCGTGACAATCTTGATAGTGTCTGGCTGTGATGTAGTCACAGGGAAACAAATGAAAAGCAACACCCCTGGTAATGCTGGTGGCCTGAGATGAGGGGGCTTGCTCTTCTGCCTGCCGGGAAATAGCACCCAAAAAACCCACCTTAAAAAAAAAAAACTTTCTGTTCATCCTTTTCTTCTCCCTTTCAGCTCCTTTGTGCATTGCTCTGAGAGTCTGGGGTTTTTCTTTCATCATAGTACCCTCCCCAGCACTTCTGCTTCCCATGCTGCAAACTAAGTGCAAGTTAGAAACTGCGACCGAGTGAAGAAGGAGGGGTAACGTGGTTTGTAGTGCCTGACCCTGGGCTGACCGACCAGAGCAGCTGGGAGGCACGTCTGGGGGCTCTGGGGAGATGTGCTGAGGACGGGGGGAGGCAGGATGGAGACGGCTGCCTCAGCCATGCGAGGTTCAGCAGCGTCGTGGTCGTGGGTCGGGGAGCCCCTGACCGGGGGGATCCTGCCTGGGCAGCCCTGTGAGCTGGCTGGAGCCAGGAAATGGAGACTAATCCCTTCCCGCCCTTCTGTGTGCAGAGCAAGAGAGAATCAAAAGCAGCTGAAAATCCCGGATTTCCCTTTCTGTTTGGCGGAGGGATGGGGGAAACACAGCGGAGGAGGCGGACAAGCTACAGGGGAGTTGCTCCACCTTTTCCCACTGCACAGGGCTTGATGCCTCTGCACCCACAGCCCCTGCCCCTGGGGGGAACTGGCTCTGCCCATCTATCCCCAGTTATTTTGGGGTCAGCACAAGGCAGGGCCCTGTCTCCAAGTGTTGGAGACCTACAACAAACCTTGATTTCCAGCGGACTGAATTGCTAAATGTACCCACTGCCCTCTTGCTGCAAGCCCGCCCTAGGAAAGAGCTTTGCAAAATGTGGTGAATCTCTACTAGAGCCGGGGGTGAGGCAGGGGGGAAAGGGAAGCTCTGCAGGGGTTTGACTTGTACAAAAAGGTGACTCGGGGTGTGCCTTGGCTGGTGTTGAACCTGTGTGCTGCCGGGTTATGTGCCCACGTGTAATGGAAACACTGACACAGCTCCTTACCAGCGTGGCACAAATAACAATGGGTAATATAATGTTCACTGCTGAGGTTAAAAAAAAAATTGACCTGCAGTGATGCTGGCCGCTCAGGAATGGATTAATCAGCCTGTGCTTTCTGTGCTGTGAGAGTCAAAAATGGGAGAAGCTGATCAGGGGCAGGATGCTGCCTCGCTGCTGCAGAAAGTCTTGCTGAAGCTGGATGAGACCCTCAGGGAGCAGCTTGTTTCACTCACTGCCTGGTCCCTGACACTCCTGCAGAAGCTTGGGTCATGTTTTCTAGCTGTTTTCTCTGCAATTAGGGTGGCAGAATATTCTTAAAATCTAATTTCCTACTAAAATAAGGCTAATGCTGTCATGGTATCTGTCTGCCTGTGTCCTCTCTCCCCAAATGACTTCTGAACCTGCTGGCCTGCTTCATGCAAATTTGGCTGAGAGCTCACAGATAATTAAGTCTGTGCAAATATGATGAAACAAGATGGTTGAGAGGAGGAAGAGAATCTTGTAACTGCCCCAAAACATCTGTAGCATGAGTTCATGTATTATTACACACCAGAAAATCCACGTGGGAGATGCTTCTTACAAACACTTTAACCACAAAAACATTTTCATTCTCAGTTCGTACATTTTTAGTCACCAAAGACCGTCTTGAGACACAAAACCCTAGGAAACAACACAAGTAGTTTCAGTGCTCATGGGATGATCTTTTTATTTTAATGAAAACTGAAATTCTTCAGCACTCAATGTGATTCCCATAGCCAGGACTTGAAAGAAAAGCAGCATAAATCATGGACCCGAAGGTAAAAAGTCAGGAGGGTCAGCAGTGCCACAGCCAGACTCAGCACCATGGTGTGACTCAGCGGCACTCACCGAGTTTGTTGATATTTGTGCCACTGTAACTGAGAGATAAATCTGGCCTTCGGCCACCGGTGTACAGTATTGTTTGGAAGAACACTGCTCCTCCATGCCAAAAACTCACAAAGAGTTTTGCTGGCCATTGAGAGAGGCGCTGGAATACTTCCCCCGCTGAAACAATGCGGACCGGAAACCTTTTAAAGTGGTAATTACTGAAGGGAAAATAATTTTTTTTAAACATCCTTGTCTGAGGGTCTAACAATACCTGGGAATACTAAAAGACTTTTACAATTCTTAATTGACTTTTCAGCCATGTGACGGTTTGTTTCATCTCTGCAATTCCCAGCTCAGGCATGGGCAATGAAACTTTCCCTTTCCAGCTCTTGCCAACCTCTTTTCCTGACTCTCACGTGGCCAACACCAGTAAGTGTGTACTCAGGCTGTTAAAGCAGAATATTTTCATGTCTACTCACTGCGTCCCAGACCAAGGTGGATTTGGCCCCAATTACTTGGCAGGGGCCGCACAGTGTCCGCAAGCACCCGGGCATGCTGGCTGCAGGTCCAGCTCCTGGGCGTCTCTCCCTCCACGCTCCTCCTGCAGCTCCTCTTCCTCGTCCCCACGGCTGCTCCAGGCCCTCTGGCTCCTCTCTCAGCTGCTCACTTTCAATCACATCAGCTCTTTGCTCCTCCAGAGCCTGGCTCCAAGGTTTCACTCCTCACTTCAAATCAAGTCCGCTTTCCTGCGCCTTTCACAGAGGCTTTCCAATGTGTCTGGGTTTTGATGTATGCTTTCCCTGACGTTTGTGCAGCCAAAGGAGATACAGGACCATTGTTGGAACATCCTTTTCCATATCCCACATAAGGGGCTTTGTTCCTGTTTAACTGGATTTTTCTTATTTTAAGTAACTCCAGTTGTTTACTTGTGGTATTAACATTATGTATATGGTACACCTTACTGTTGCTTGACTTATTTCCAGGAGCTGGGATTTAAATCTGTTCCATCCTATTCCTATGCTGGGCTAACTCTCTGTACTAAGCCTAGGCTACATGTAAATCTGTTTTATTTTACTACCTGTAGCTCTTCAGATCAGCTTGGTGCTGCAGCCGAGCATCTTGCAGCCTGTTTGGGTCACACATTTAAACTGAATTTTGGATATAATTTAATCTTGTGTAACATACCAACTCTACGCGCTGCTTCCCTGTGCTTGTGCTACGGCATCACTTTTCTCTTGGACTTCTTAACAGCTTCATGGCCCCGTTCCCTCCCCTGCGTGTGTCCTGACACATCGTTCCCATGATAGGGGAATGTATGGTGCTGATCAGGCTCAGGGAGCTGAGTCTGAGCGTCCTGGGGTGGCATTTCCACCAGTCGAGGTAATTGTGCAGATGCAAACCTGCATCCCTGTCCCCAGGGAAAACAAGCAGTGTGGGGGCAGAGCACGTCCACAGATACAACCCAGGCGCAGGCGCTGGGTGATGCCCCATACGTGCTGGTAGGAGCTGTCACCCAGAGGGAGGGCCAGGGCACCCTCTCTCCACCTTCTCTAGCCCAGGAGGAGAGCCAGAGGCCGGCTCGAGTTCCTTGTCTGCCCGACACAGGTGTACGTGTTGAACTCGGTGGCTGCAGCAGCACAGCCCACCCGTGCCGGCCAGGGAAGGCACGGGTGAGCGCGGGGCTGGAGGATGTGTCGGGACAGGAGCTGACAGGGAGGACAGGCACTCTGCCCAGCAAAGTTTCTTCGTTACCCGCTGGGATTTCTCTATCGATCAGCTGCCAGAGCCTCTGTTTCCGAGAGTCTCCTTTTACACGATTCAGCTGAACGTGTCGTTTTGGCGGGTTACCATAGGTGGAAAAATGTACCGCCTGCCCTTGAGTGTGTTTTTGAAAGGTGAGCAGAGCCAGAGCCTCACACTGTTCCTTTTCCACCCAGGCTCATAAGCCTGGCCATAGAGAGCACTTGCTGCTGCCCAGGTGATTTGGAAGGGCGTTTGGGAGGGAGGGATGGGGCCACTCAGCCCCACCACAAGCAAAGACATGAGCATCCCAAAGCCACAACAGCGGGTAATGCTGCTCCCTGTTTGATAGGCAGTCACCCGCTGGTCGTTGCAGTGCGTATTTTTCATATTTAATGGAGCAGTGTTTTGAACTGAGCTAGTGCTCCCAGTCTGGTCCCAGCAACATGGTACAAAGATGGTGGAGAGAGGAACAGCCATGTGCACAGAAAATCCAGCACATAACCTCCCTCGCTAAAGATTGTGGCGAGGGAAATAAGTTATGCCCAGTAAATTCCTTGATAGGTTGAGGTTTTTGGGGGGAAATGATGCAGCTGGGAAGCAGATTACTTTGTGCATCCAAATAGCCCCTGGTTGCTCAGTGTCTGAGCGGGGCAGAGCAGGGGCTGGCGGCTCTCAGGGTGCCCTCGGGGAAGCGAGGGGCTCAGGGTGCTGTGCTGGCTGCAGGAAAGCGACTCCGGCTGTCGGGGGACTTGTTGGGGGACCCTGCAAGGCTCAGGGTGCTTTGCCAATGAAAATGACCTTGCCCAACATGAGCAATCAGATATAGGTTTCCAATATATAATAAAACTTCACTGTGGCATTTTGTTTTTCTGGTAGATGAGGAGGGCTGGTTTGATTTCAGAAAGGATTTTCCCCTATCTTCAGGGGCTACACACGTTCCCATCTTTCCCTGCCAATTTTTGTGTCTTCATAACCTTTCTCCTCTTTTTCTACCAGTGATTTTTCTTTTCCTGACTGTTATGCAGAGGACCCACGCAAGCAAGAATGGAAATTACAGTAACTCTGAGCACCTGGGAGACTTGAACTCCTCGTATACTGATCGCTAAGCAACACAGAGAAATGTTTTTCCTGTTTCTCTTTTGGTTACAAGCACCTTAGGTGGTATTTGTTAAAAGAGCTGACTGAAACATTCTGGCAGAAAGGTGATAGGGAGATAAAAGCTGCCTTTAAAGACAAACAGCTCAAGAAATAATAGTCTTTACCAGAGGAGCTCTGGCATGTCTGCAGCGTGTCAGGCTTCAGCAGCTTAATGCCTGCTGAACTGTGCGCTCGGGGGAGTGCCGCGGAGGGCAGCGGAGAAACACGTGGAAAAGGCAAATGGGGCGACCTGGAGCTGCAGCTGCAGCTCCCTCCCGATACGGGGATGGTCTGTAACGAAACTCGCTGGGTATATTGTGATCTTGTCGAAACAGTGAGCTCTCGGCAAGCTTTCGTTCTTGTCTTCCTGCATCCCCTTAACACCAGGGCCCTGCAAAATGCTCTAAGGCTTCTTGGTGTTTTCACAAGATGGACCCTGTTGTCTTTGGCTTTCTGGGAATATTTTAATGTTAGCAGTTGTATTTTGCCTCTTCTTTTTTCTGAGTATTTTCACTGTAAATGGCTGTGCAGCACTTTGCTGGGAAGGAGTCAAGGCACCTCTCCCTAGAAATGCCCACACAAAGCGTGCTGTGGTCAGTTGTTTCTTAGAAAGTGGCTTGATTTCCCCCCACCCCCCATGTTGGCCTTGTTCTGCTGAGTTTTTAGAGGTCGATAAGCTTGAAAAACAGAGGTTTGTTTTGTCGCTTGCTGCCCTAATAAAAGATGCTCAAATACTACAGCCCAGTGGATGGCATAAGAAGTAGGATTGAGGAGAAATATTCCTGCAAGCTCTCGAGTCTCCAAGGCTTGTGGCATAATTGCATCGCCATTGCTGAGCTTCAGGAGCCTGCAGTCTCTGCAGGAGATGTTGTAGCCCAGCTGTGTGCAGGGGCTGCAGGAAATGAAACACAGAATAGCTGGACGGAGACTTTTAGCTCGTAACTGCCCGGGGATTTGGTGTGCTTCCTCTGCTAGGAACTGACAATAATAAGGAGCTTGCCTAGCTGCATTAGTCGACGTTTGGCGTGCTTTGGAGAGGCTGGAGGAGAGCTGCGTTCCTGAATTAACCCAGTGCTTAATAGGTAGCTGCCCATGGGGGGCCGTGGGGAGAAGGGGGGGTTTGCAGCTGGAGAACAGGTGCCACTGGCAGAAGGGGCACAAAGTGCAGGAGAGCCCCAGTCGGCCTTCCTCGCTGCCAGCACAAAGCGTTCATAGTGCCTGATCGGCCAGGGAGACAGCCCCGAGAAACACCCAAAACCTGGAGGCAGAGCGAGTGGTCCGACTGCCCTGGATCTGAAATACCCAGCCGAAAATTTCCTAAAATCCACTCTTAACTGGGGCAAGTAATGTGTGGTTCACCCCTAAAATCTGGTTAAGTAAGGGCATTGATCGTGCTTGCAAGTGAGAATCGGGTCTGCGAGGGGCTGAGGGCTGGTGGTGATCTGTTGGTCCCCAAATTTTGGGAGCAAATGCTTTAATCTAACACCTGTACACGGATTGTACTGAATGGAGCGGTAACATTGTTTTCCCTTTTTGCACAAGCTCAGAGGTTTTTTTCCATGTCCTGAAGTAGAAGAGATAATACTAGTTTTATTATTATTATTATTTCTTACAAAATAATCTTCCAGTTGAGCCTGGGCAGTGTAAAGGAAAGTCTTTCAAATTAATATGTCCAAAATGTTTTGATTTAGGACTCATTGCAAATGTAATGAACAGCCTGACTTTTAGTTATGAATTCTTTTCTATCAGTAGCACTTTTCCTCCAAAGTACCTTACAAACAGCAACAAAAAGGGCTTCCCCAGCCCCTACAATAGAAGAGTTACCATCTCCATTTTATAGCGAGCGGCCTGACACAGAGCACTGCAGGGATTTATTCAACGTGCCTTGTGATTTGGTGCCAGAGCTTGGGACAGAGGCCGGATAATGTTGCAACTCCCTCATGAAACAGCCGGATTCCCATCAGAACGTCCCAGATCAGAACTGATTTGGGTCCTGGTTCACCCACTTGAACAGTGAAAGCTGGTAGTGTGAGATGCTCAAGAGGGGCTTGGCTAGAGGCAGCTGGGGCTGATTCTTGCCTTCTGTCATCGGGGCTGAGATCAGCTTTTTTCAGTTCTCTGCTCAGTCATCTTTCCTGCTACAGGTTCACTGAAGTTCAAAGAAAATAGGAGTTTTGTGATGCCATGCAGGAGGCAGCAACCCCTGTGGAACCATTTTCTGTGCAATGCTTTGGGGTGGGCAGCCTCGCTTACTCTGCCTGTGGTCTGAGGGAAAAAAAGAGGAAAAAAAAAAAAAAAAAAAAAAAAAAGCCCAAGCAATATAGAGCACGGGAACCAGGACACTGTGAGTTTTGTCCTATAGGATATATGCTGGAAAGATCTTCCTGGAAGTGGAGCAGTGAGATGAAAGAGGAGCGCAGTCACTGGGAGGGCTGGAGGATGGAGCTGAGGGGGATGCTGAAAGGCCACGTGTATGAGCTTGTATATGTCAGGGAGAGACAACTTGGGGTCTATGCTGAGCCCTGTTATTGAGAAACAAACTGAGATCTGAATCTGCAGGTCCTGACCCAAATGGATTGAGCTAAACCAGGAAACTAATTTAGAGTTTGCAAAAACCCCTCTGTGTTACCTGCTCCACGTTATTTACCGTGCAGGGAAGTTCGCGGGCTGGAGACTGCGGGAGAGAGGCATAGACTTGTGATCAGTAGATGCTCCGGTATTGGCCGTATGGGTTTGTATTTATTTATTCAGCTAAGTGATGATTGCAGAGTGGCAGAAAGAAAAGGAGTAAGGGATTTCCCACAGCACTTGGTTCCTGCGCCCGTCCTTGCTCCTGCGCCTGCTGAAGTCGATGGGACATTTACAGCTGACGTCAATGCAAAACGCTCAACGTGTTGTGCAAATCTTTCGCTGAGTTTGCCAAGTGTAAAATGATATTATTATTTTTGTTTAATGAATCAATCGTTGATCGTTTTCTTAAATCGGCTGCTCCTAGAGTCACAAGCATATAAATAATTGCATTTTCCAACAATTTCAAGACCTTCAAGGGTACAGGGGAGAAGCCGGAGGGTTTGATCTGCATGTTCCCTTTTGGCTCTATGCTTAGAGGCAAATAAGAAGCCCTGAAATGTTATTTGTCTGGAATCTCACAATTTTCAAGAGCCTGGCCCCTGACGGCTGAGCGTTTGGGGTTACCTACGCTGAGCAAACATCCTGAACTTGGGCTCCTGACCCCGCTTTGAGTGTTTTGCTTTTCAGACCCAGAATGTTCCCAGGAGAGGAGAAAGGAAACTGGCTGACTATTTTTAAACTCTCACAGTTGCCTTCCTGCCTTATATTATTTATTATCCATTATCAGAAGTGTTTCTCCCCTGAAACCATCTTTAGTGGTCAACCAAGGGACCGGTGAAAATTGCCCATCAAACAGAGCTGCGTCTTTTCATAGAGGTCAGACGAAACTGGGGGGTTTTAAAGGGTTTTGCCAACTGAAAATGAGTAGTGCTGTTATTTATTACGTGCACTTGAGCAGTGCCAAGCCGTTCCGGTGGTGGGCCGTAATTTCACTGTCCTAAGAGATAAACACCAAAGGCAAGAGCAGTCTCCTTCCCGAAGACCCTACAGCCCAGAGAGGCAACACTGATTTCTGCTAGAGCACGGGGCACTGCCTCTGATTTCCATATCTATCGAGTGAAACTGTACACGCTGCCGCTTCTCATTTCATAGCACATCCTGCAGCATCACGCAGTTTCCGCGTGACGTGCCAGTGGGTCTAAGGACACCTCTGTGCCAAGCATCATCACCACCTTTCTGCAGCAGAGAAAGCTCCGGTGCCGTGCCTGGCACCGCGGGGTGACCTGGGCAGGGATTTGGGGCTGCATCTCTGTGCCCAGGTCATGTTAAAATCTGCATCGCCCCCAAGAGAATGTCCTGAAGGTGCGGGGCTGCCTTGGGCAGCGCGAGGCCTTGGTGCAGGGCTGGGTCCCCTTTCCCAGGGTGTCCCAGGAAGTCCCCTTGACCCTCTTCAGCTTCAGATAAGCAGGACAATAGTCCACATTGTCCTCGCTCATCCTTCTGCCTGGTAAAATTTCAAGTTTGAAGCAAATCACATCCCTGGCAGCTTTGTTAATCCTTTCCTGCCCGGGCAGGAGCCGCTGGTGCCCTCGGCAGAGCTGGAGCCGTGAGCTGCAGCTCTGTGTTCTCATTGGAAATAAAGCCGCAGGGCTGGAAGGCCCTGGGAGGTTGATGTTATTTCAGCTGCGCAGGGAGCTGAGGCGTAAAAGTCTGGATTTTGGTGTTGTCAGCAGCAACTGCCCGGACCCTGTGATACAGTTTTATCGGCAGCATGTGAGGAGGGAAGGGGAAAAGCCAGGGGAGGGCGAGAGCATGCTGTGCTCAGCGCAGGGGGATGATGAATGACAGTTTTGCCTGTTTCTCTTTGCCTCTGAAAACAAAATTACGTTGCAGGGTTTTGGCATCCTCTTGGAGGTACAGGGCCTCTTTAAAGAGGGATCTGCAGCCCCGCTGTCTCCCGGGCCCATTTCCCTTTCCCTGAGTCCCTGCGGGCCAAGGGTGGGTACCCAGGTTCCTGCTCCCCCCTTGTGCCAGTGCAGCGGGGGACTGGCACGGGGAAGGGGTCAGACCCTGCTCCCAGCACTGACTTGCTGCGTGGCCTCGGTCACATCCCTTCATCTCCCCGGGGGATGGCTCCTGCCGCCCCCACGGGGCCGTGACCACGTCACCCCGTAAAGTCCAGCTGTGGCCAGGGAAAGGCTGGGCAGTGCTCTGCACACACACACGGCACTGTTGGCAGGGGGGCTGAGCTCATGGGATGAGATAAAACTCGTCTGTTCAGACAAAAACACGTGCTGTTAATATTCATGCACTTGAATTTAATACGCTTTCTCTGGGAGGTGTGTGAACCCCCAATCTAGGTGCTGTGGTGATAGGACCCTCTGACCCCAGTATAGCTTTACACCCACCCGAGTTAAAACCCCAGTGTTCACCCCTCCAGCTGAGCCTCCGTGAGCACTGACCACACTGCTGCCCCCCATGCTTCACCCCTCCCGGCAGCTGTGTGTCCATTGTGCCTTGCGTTTTTGGGGGCTTGGGGTTTTTTGGTTGTTTTATTTTGTTTTTGTTTTGTTTTGTTTTTTGTGTGTGTGTGTTTTTTGGTTGTTTGTTTTTTGTTTTTTTTTTTTTTTTTTTTTTGTTTTTGTTTTGCTTGTTGTTTTTTTGTTTTGTTTTGTTTTTTGGTTTTTTTTCATAGCCCAGCCGCCTCCCACAGCTCCATGCGTGTGCGTGTCCCGCTCCACCCGCGGGGGCCGGGCCGTGCCGAGCCGGGCCGGCCCCCGGGGCGGGCGGAGGCTGCGGGAAGAAATCCAGTGCCTGGTTTTGCAGCCTCGCCGGGCTCCGTCCCGGCCCCGCGGTGACATCAGGCTGCTCGGCGGCGGGGGCGGCTGCGGGTTCCCGGTGCCCTGCCCCGCTGCTGCGGGCTCTCCCGCCGCCCCACCGAACCGCCCGCTGCGGTTCCATCCCTACCCGGTGGCACCACCCCCCCCCCCCCCCTTCTCCCCGGGTATCCATCACCTCGGGGCTCCCGCCGGGGCATCTCCCCGGGCATCCCCCCCCCCCCCGGGCATCCCCCCCCCCCGGGCATCCCGGGGGCGCTGGCGGGGCGCGGGGCCGGGGATCCGGCGGGGCCGATGGTGAGCCTCCGGCGCACCCCCCCGCGCCATGCCGCCTCGCCCGGCCCCGAGAGGATGTTCGAGGGCTGCCGGCGGGCTCGGAGCCTCTGGGGCGGCGTCAGGCTGGAGGTAGCCGGGGAGAGCAGCCCCGTGGTGCTGCACAGCTTCACCCAGCTCGACCCCGACCTGCCGCCGCTGGAGGTGAGTGCGGGGATGGCGATGCTTCGGGGCGGGGGTGTCACTGCTGCGATGAATTTGGGGAGGGGGGGGGGGGCTCAGCCCGCCGCACAGAGCGGGCCCCAGCGCACACCCCCTCTCTACTTTGGGGTTCTCCGCCTCTCTGGCAGCCTGGCCAAAGCCGGCACGGAGTGTGTTAAGGCTGTGGGTAATCTGCTATATGTATTGGTCTTTCATTTTATGTAATAAATGGGTGCCCCTGCTTGGTTTTTGTTTTGTTTTGGGTTTTTTAGGTGGTGGTTTTTGGTTTTTTTTTTTTGCCGTGCGTCCCTGTGCCATCGACTGGCAGGCAGGCTGCCAGGCTCTCTGCTGGGAGAAACCAAAGAGGCGCTCTCCCTCAAGACAACTGGGGAAGGGGGTAGATTGCTAAAACCGGAGGCTTTTAATATTTTATTTGAGACTCTGGCTGCTGGAGGCAGGAGTCTGCTCAGATCTGAGCTGTTTGTAAAGGCTTTAGGCTTGTCCAAACCACAAAAGTGTCCTCTGGGAAGGTTACGGGCATCGGGAGGACATTGCTGGAGGATGCAAAAATATTTGTGCTTCTTTGGATTCGACCTCGGGCGGTTCAGAGTCGGACTGGACCCCTGGAGGTCTCAGCCTGAGTAGTTTGTTGATGGCAGTGATGTGTGGAAGCACCTGAAGTAATCCGAGTCAGAGCTGTGCCTTTTGTCTTACTAATGGATGATCATTGGTGTGCCAGGAATGTCATTGATCCCGAGCAAACGGTGTGTCAGGAGAAGCTCAGCTGGAGGAAGGTTTTGGAGTCCAGAGGTGATGCTTGCACAGCAGGGTTCGAGCCTTGCGGACTGGTGGTGCAGGGGTTAATATCAGCAAGGGTCAGCAAGTCCGGCTTTGCTGGGATTTAGAGCCAGCTGCAGATGTGCTTCTCTGCTCTGGACGCTTCCCGTTGGAGCGGGGGAGCGGAGCGGGGGAATCACCACTAAAACCTTTCGGGTTGCTGTGCAGATATCAGCGGAGGGCAGCCAGCGTTTCAGGGGTGATGGCTTCTTCTCCCAGCGCTGAACCGTCTACCCCGTAACCTGTGATGGAAAGTCTTGGTCAGCCATGGATGGGAAGGGATTATCTCCGGCTGTGTTGGTTCGCCTCTGGCCTGGTGGCAGCGGCTCGTCAGCTCTGCTGAGAGTTCATGAAAGCTCCATCCAGTTTATTTTCCCCCTGCTTTTCCCCTCCCTGCTTCTGTCTCCTGGGGGTGGGCGTACTGACATTGTTTGGAGTACATCATCTGGTTCGTGTTATGCCTGGCAGGAAGTCCAGCCTCGCCGGCCCGCCGCGCTCCGGGAGGCCGAGGGGCCGCGCTTTTGGCAGGGAGAGCAAGAGGAGTGGGAAGGAAAAAAGGGGGTGATGCGACGTGCCGCTCTTCAGACCCCAGGGGGGAGGCTGCCTGGCACGTGTGAGCCCCCACACACCCCAGCCGGAGGAGGCCCCGGAGCTCACCAGAGGGTTTTGGCAGCATCTTGGGAAATGGAGGCTTCAAAGGAAAAGTCACTGGGGCTGAGGGTGGCTTTGCATGGTCCCCGCTGGTGCTGAGCAAGCCCCCGCTCACCTGAGCATGGCAGAGAGAGATGACTGCCTGCCAGAACGCCTCTGAAGTTGTCTTTGCCCATATTTCTGCTCTGGGCTGTACATGGGTCCGTGGTGCGTAATAGTCAGAGCACGGTCCCAGCATCTGATTGCTTGGGGTTTCCTCCCAGCCCTGAACAACTTGCACATTCCTCCTTTTTCTCTACCATCCATTTTCAAGGGGTGGCAAGAGAAGGTGCATCCCGGAGTGGTGTGTGGTGGCCTCCTGAGCAGCTCTGAGATGCTGGTGGAGCCGCTAACCTCTGGCGTGTTCCCATGGGAGGGACTCCACGCTGCTCACCAAGCCCGGCCGGACAGGTCGCTCTTAATGGCATTGCAGTGCATGACTGGGGAAAGTTAAAAAAATAAAGAGTGTCAGCGTTGTGACAACTGTCCTGGCAGCAGCCTGGCGTGGTTACAGTCCTGGGGTAGAGTCACTCTGCAAGATGCACACTAGGAGGAGAAGGCAGATTGTTTGAGTCAGAAAACCCCCGCAGACCGTCCGTGTTTTGCTAAGCCCCGCTAACAGCCCCACAGCGCTGCTGCCTGTCCCCAGGCTGGTGGTGGGAGCCTGGGGCTGCCGCCTCTCCCGAAGGGAGCTGTGCTTCCCGGGCTCCGCATGTCCCCTGTGCTGGGAGAGCTGGTTTCAGGGGAGCTGTGCCAGTCTATGGGGTGGATAGTCTGGTCCCACAGGGAATAGAGGATCCCTGGAAAGCTGCCGGGCAGGTTGCAGGGAATGCAGATCTTGTTTTCCGCTCCTTGGCCGAGCCCCCGGGGATATCAGCAGGGTAGAGCTGTGCCTGTATCCCACAGGGGTGGTGTGGATCACCCAGGCATCGCTTTGAGGCCCTACTCGAGGTCTCGTGGCCACGCGTTACCAAGTGTTCTCACCAGGATTTTAACTACGGGGGATGGAAAATTTAAACTGACCCTCTCAAGTTGAGGGATCGACAGAGCGGCTTTGCAGACCTTTTGCTTTGACCTTTCCAGTTCCAATCCGTCCCAAATCGGCAGCGAGTGTCAGTCCTTCCTGTCCAGCGGCAGCTGCAAGTGAATTTGAGGGCCTCCGCCTGGTCCTTGCTGGACAGGCGTGCCCTAAGCAGGGCAGCAGCAGACTGAAACTTCCATGAGGTTGCTGAACCTCTAGACAAGTGGCTGGGCTGATGCATGTCAAAAAAGCTTGTGCCCTTGCTATTCTGGCTCTATTTGTTTTCTGAACAATTAGGAGATTTTCAGTTGCTAAATGCATACTTGAAAACTTTAATTGCTCAGCCCAGATGCCTTTGAGGTCAGTGCTTGTTCTTAGCAGCTGGGAAGGAGGCAAGGGAGGGGCAAAGATATCTCTTAAAAGCCATTTCTTTCAGTTTCCTATGGTGCCTTTGGAAGAAGATCCTTTTCTCCCAGCCTGTTCTCCTCCCCCAGGCACAACCTGATATGCCCCTTGCAATTTGCCAGATGAACATCATCTGTTGGTATTTCTTGGATGGGGACCTACATTCTGGCTCCCTTCCAGAGAAAGGTTTGGAGCCGGTAGTGATGCTGGGAGCAGGCTGAGATGCTGATTGTTGATGGCTGCTGCGGGGTGGGAACAACAGAGGTGGGAGGGATTTTTTTATTATTATTTGATATGGTTAGAGAGAAGTTGGAGAGAGGCTTCTAAATGTTGTTTATGTAAGGATCGTGTTACTTGGAGGCTGCCGTGCCATGTTTCCATAGGGGTGGGAAACCCTCCGGTACTGGGATCTTGCTGAGATTTTAGTGGATTTAGTACCAGGCTGGCAGCCCTGGAAACTGAAATCTTTGTTTATCCACAGGCTGGATGGGCAACCGCCCCCTCCCCAGGCCACCCCCATGCCTCGGCTTTGCTCCTGGGCTCGCTGCACTGGGGAGGCAGAGGGTCCTGTGCTGCAGCCGAGGGTGCTTCAGGGCCCCCTGATCACACTATCACACTACGGCCATCTATTTTCTAGCGGTTGGGGTGGAATTACCAGGCAGGGGCAACTAAATGCGGTCTCGGAGGATTTCCACATTTTTCTGTTCTGGGGTTTGGGGTGCGATGAGCAAAAAGAGCGTCAGGCCAGCAGCAGAGGTGGGTCTTGCTCAGCCAGCACCAGTTTCAGAACTGGGGTGTCAACTGTGACCACCCCACAACTAGGACCGGAACATGGCCTGGTTTTAGGGCCATCTGAGTTGGTAGGGCTGTAAGAAGGGCTTTACCACTAGCAGCTCCTCCATCACCCTTTCCAGCTCTTTAATTGCCAGCTGCTCTGTCCCCCGAGGGATGTGTAATTGAAGGAGCAGAGAGCTTATTTAGGTCATTCTAGACCACATTTAAAGGCTGGGCATCCCCTGCTTGTACTTTCTCTAACACCGTTATCTCCAGAGCTGCCCAGTGACTGGCTTTCAAGCGTACATATTCCTTTTATTTAAATATATACTTGCAGCAGGGCTGTTTCAGTCCTCAAGTATTTCTTCATCTCCCACGGACCCAGCAAGAGGGGGGGAAAAAATGTCGTTGCTAAGGAGCGGGATTTGGATACAAAGCTGGCCGAGCTGCTGGCGGGGGGCCCGGGGGGCTCCAGCACAGCCCGTGGCGGGTCAGAGTTTGTGCATTGCTTTGGTGGGGTGGCACCGGCGGGGTCTGGATGGGGGGGGATGTTTGTGTGTGTCAGGATTTCAAGCATCACTTGGGCCTTGGGGTGAGCGATTGGAGTTGTAGGGCTCATACCCTCCATAGATTCATTTGTTTATCCCATGTGTGGTGTTGAGTTAGACCCAACGGCAGCATCCATGTCCAAAATGTGTGTCGTTTGTTGCGGGGGTCTGTGGGACCTTCATTCTCTAGGCGGAAAGGTGAGGCTGGCATGAGGGCTCTTACAAGGAGGGACTTGGTGCCCAGGGAGACCTGTTGGGCATTGCACTGAAACGGTATCGCAGCCTCTGGCTGGAGCGTGCCTGCCCGGGAAAACTGGCAGCGAGGAAGAGTTGAGCTGTTTGGCTACTTCACTTGTCAGTTTGTCTCATTCCCGTCCCGGCGCGGGGGACTCACCCTCACGTCACCGCAGCCCCAGCCCTCCTGGCTCACGGAGCTCCAGTAAAGATGCATTTGGACTTTGCCCCCGAGTTTAGGGAAAGGGAGCGCTGAGCTCTGGCACCCCAGCCGCTCCCCGGCGACTCTGCCTCGCAGGCTGGCCTTGGGAGTGGAGTCCCGGTGAGGGGATCGGCGCGGGGTGGGAGGTGCGAGGGGTGCTGCACTGAGCCTGCTCTGAGCGCATGCCGCAGGCTGGCACGGGAGTAGCCTTGCTCACATGTAATCCCGTGTTTGCAGAAAGGCTTTTGCGGGTGGTCCTTTTGTTCTCTTAACACCCGGGCACAGCTCTCCCAGAGGCAACGGGAAAGTCCTTTCCTAAATCTCTGCGTGGGCCATGCCATCAGGCAGGCTGCAGTGAGCAAACACTGGTCTCCTTCCGTGCAGTGGTGTGGCGACTCAGCAGCACTTAAAACCTCTGTCTCTCTCCACTTAATTTTGTTTGTTTTCTTTTTATGACATGCAAATAATCTCTAAAGTTTTTGGTTACGTTCCTGGGGCTGTGTTGGTACAGGTTCTTATTAGATAACCGCCGAGAGTTGCTCTCTAACATACCTGAGGGTCAGTAGTTATGTGACAGCTAAACGTCAGTGGAGATTAAGCACACAGAGGCACATGCGTGACCTGTTTCACTTGCATAGCTCGACAGCAGTGAGTTTGTTTTCATTACACAGTTGGCATTTGGATGAGCCCTGCTGTCAGAAAACATGCTGGGATGGGGGAAGGCATCTTCCCGCTCCACATGTGGGGTGCTGGGTGCCGGTGCAGCAGGGCCGGTGGGCGCAGCTCCTCAGCGAGCCTCGGCATCGGTGGAAGCAGGACAGAGATGGCTCCAGCTGCCAGGCACCGGCCGAGTCCTCAGAGCTGACAGGGAAGGAAAAAAAGTTGTTTTAACTTGCAAACAGGGCAGATTGGAGAGGAAACTCATCGGAGGCAACTTCATCTGGAATGCTGAGGCATTATTTTTAGAGCAGCTTTTCTTTCTGCTAACCACACTTTAACAAACAGCAGCTGAGCTGAGGGCCTGTGTGGAAACCTGCTTTTCAAAGGGCTCGCTAACCGTCTTACCCAAACGTCTTTTCATGTGATGGAGCAAAACCACGCAACCTTTCCCTGCTCTTTGCAGTGGTCAGGTTTCCATGGAGACTCACAAGCTGAGAGCCTGCCCTAGGCTCCCCGCTCCAGCCAGCGTTTTCATTTGTGAAATGATGTGTTTGGTTTGGGTTCACCTCTTAGAGTTGGAATTAACTTCAGGAAACCATTGTTTAGCCAAGCTGGGCAAAGCAAAGCATGTTTCCTGAGACTGGCAGGGCAAAAACTCAGCTATGGGAAGTGCACACCTTCTTGTGATCGGTTGGGGGGGGGAGTGTCGGGACCTCACCTTCCAGTTTAGGCCAAAACCCCAGGGATTTTGTTCAAAGACACTTGGCTGAAAGGCTCAGCTGGTGGCCTGCTGCCCCTGAGGTCTGGCTCCATGCATCAGAGCAGCAGCAGAGCCGGGGAGCAGTGGGAGCTGGAGGACATCGGGGGTATGAACTGGGGCTAATGGTGTCATCCTGCTTCCTCCCATGCTGCGACCCCAATGGTCACTGGCAAACTTTTCAGAGCTTCGTTTGGTTTTGTCAACTTAAAGCAGCCCAGCTTTTCTTCAAACGTTGCTATTTGTTTGCTTTCGATTATTTTTTTGAATGGATATTTGGTCCCAACTGCAGTTCTGCTGGTCAGGACCCCTTGGCTGGATCCTCGTGCGGAGCAACGCAGCGGCTGTGCCTGTTGCTGGTGACTGTCACTGTGATTACTGGGTTTCTAGACAATGTGGTTTACTAGATTCACTCCCAGTTGCAACAGTGAGAACTGGCATTGAGAGGCCTGGCTGGTCCCTCCCTCGCAGGGTGCTGGTGCTGACTCAGAGTACAGCTATGGCTCATCCCAGTGTCATAACAAACACTTACTCCCTGAGGTGCTTCTTGGGGGGTGGGTATCCCACAAACTCCATCTCTCCCGGTTCTCATTCCCATGAATTTCTGCGTGTTCCTCGGCAAAACTCAGCTCTGGGAGGATGGGGCTGTTTGAGGCTTGACCTGTCTTAGTCCAGGCAACATCAAAGGAAAGGAGCCGGGGAAGGAAGGTGGGCACCTCTGCCCTCTTCACACTGATGCTGCCCTGTGGTCGTTGTGTACACTGGCTTTTGGGGTATCCCAGGGTTTGTCCCCCAAAATAATTTTAAATGGGAGAGCGAGCTGCAGGGATGCTCACCTGCAGCTGGTAACCCCAGGGGATGAACGGGGCAGGGTGGCAGGAACAGACGAGTCCAGGTGGGAGCGTGCCTGTACTGGCTCGCCAAAGTGCCATGGCCAGGAGGAACAGGCTTACTTGTGTGGGCTTTTACATGCCGTGGAAGAGCTCTAGCAACGAGAGGAAATGTGTGCCTGCAAATGCCTGCGGTGACCCAGTGCGAGGTTGAAATCCCGATGCCCGGTGTCCCCGAGCAGATGCAGGTGTGCTGCTGCAGACACTGGTATGCCTTCGTCATCAGCCATCGCTGGAAAAGGGCTGTGTCTTAATCAGTGGGAGAAAACATAGTCCCAAAAGTCTGTGCTGATTCAGGGGAGGTGGGAGAAGTGGAGCAACCCTGCGCAAATCTGCCTGCTCTCTCCCTGCCACCCCACTGGGTTTAGCCAACACTTGATGGAGGGTTGGCTGCTTGCAGGTCCCGCTCTGGCTGATGCTTGGACACACTCCGTGGCAGGATCTGCATCTACGAGCGCAGGGCTGAGGGTCCAGGGAGGGAATTCATGTCCGTGCCCTGCCTGGACACCCGTGTTCCTCGCACGGGGGCCGCTCTCCACCCTCTGGGTGTGCAGGATGTGGCACACCCAGTGCTCGGGACAGGTCCTGGGTCCAAACCTCACTGCTTGGGCTCCTGGCATGTGTGTTCAGGCATTTGGCAACAGCTGGATTGTTGGGGGTTTTTTAATTTTTTTTTTAGTTGTTTTCTCCCCGAAAGGTGCCAATTAAACTTAAGCTCTCAGTTACTTCAGCTGTGGAAATCAGGTTTAGTTGACTGAGTATCCTGACTGCAGGCCCCCCAGGTGTCTGCTTGTTGACTCCTGCCTCTGTACCTGCTTATATAGCACCTACCACCTTGTTGACACCTATTTAAGTAATGCTCTGAAGGTGAGATTTTTCTCGATTACATAGCAAAAGTGCTTGCTCTTCCCTCTTCCTTCTCACAGGCATCCCAGGGAAGGGAGCAAGTAAGGGGTGACCATGCAAGAGGAGATTCCCTTGGGTGAAGGGGATGGCCTGAGACCTGCAGCTGGGACGTGGTGGGACACACTGGGGCTGCGGGTGTCGGGAGGAGACTGGGACGAGACGGGCTCAGCCCGGACCTCCAGGAAGCGTGCCGGCAGTCATCCCGGCCAGGGTGGGAGTCGGGCACGAGGGGCACGGCCAGGGAACAAAGCCTCGCATTTATTCCTCCCGTCCTTTCACCGGCAGCCCCTCACTGCCTCCCTGCGCTGGATTGTTCCTGCATTTTCTCTGCTTCAGCTGTTTACTGGGTCACCCTGATGCGGGCGCGCACACAAAGAGTGAGCCGTCCGGCGAGGCGAGCCCCTCTCCAGCCCCGAGGAGCACAGTGATGGCATTGAACCGGGCCGGGAGAGCACCCGAGCCTGCCCTGCTCCGGGGTCAGGGTGGGCTGGGGCCATCCGGAGCCCCCTGGGCATCTTCTGCTGCACAGGCTGGGGTGATGGGATTTTGGGGAGGGGGGCCTGAGAAGTCTGGGCTTGCTCACTTTGCCCACACTTCAATCGCACCAGCTTTAATGGAGGGAATGTAAGTTGACATAAGGCAGTGTAAACACAGGGGTGGACACATTTATTTCACGACAGCTTATTTTGGTTCAGCTTATCTAAGCTAAGGATGTGTCCGAACTAAATCGAAATTAACCTTGTTCAAACTGAAACAAAGAGTGATGGCACAGTTACTGTAAGCCAGACCGCTGGCAGACAGGGCCATGGCTTTTGGACAGCCTCCAATTTGTCCACCCCAATCTGTGCACCTTCAAAATTCCAGAAAGCTAGGACTCCCTGCTTCCTTTTTCCCCCTCTGCAAGCTACAGCAGGTGGGTTACTGCATAGGCGGCTATTTACAGCTCATCCAGGCTGCTCGGGAATGATGTGTGGCAAAACTCCCTGGGAATATTGGCATGGGGCTGGTGGGATGGTTCAGCATGGCACGAGGGGCTGAAAGCCACCTCCTGGGTCTGAGCTGATGTTTTACACCTGGCAGTTGCTGGAGCTGCCATGGTTGCGTTGCCCTTTTTGCACATCCCACGTGCTTTGCTTGTGCCGCAGGTCCATGCCCAGGTGTGTGCTTTGTTCATGCAGGTCAGGTACATGCCGGGGGCGAGGGGGAGGTTTGCCGAAAGTAACTGGCTTTAGAGCAGCTGATACTTCTTAAAGTTAATTTTTTGGCTGTCTGGACTGGCACATGGGCTGTGAGCTGGGAGCAGGAGAATATTTATTCAAGGCTTTGTGTCTCAGAATGTAAAGACTTGACTTTTGGGATAGATGAACTCACTAACTTGCTGATACGTGCAAGGGACGAGCATTGCCCTGGAGTTGTGACAACGAAGAAGTCCGTGTGTTCTGGTTAATGTGTGTTAAGACATAACTGACATTTCAGAAGTGACCATACCCATTGGTTTCAAGGCACCTCAGCTCTGAATGCCAACCTAATCGCTATCCCTTTCCAAATACATATGTCTGTTCTCACTGCCACAGAAATAACATATTTGGTGCAAAAGGGCCCTGTTTCAGCAGTGGAATTAATAAACACTAGATCAGGTAGGCTGTAACTTCTTTGGGACACACACCCTAGTTTTCTTCGCATTTGAACGAGGCACTGTAGAATTGTCATGTTGCATGTGACTTACAGGTGCTACTGTGTACACACATGAAAAAAAATCCATTTTTGAACTTGTTTATATTACTTTTTTGGCTGATTTTTCTGTTCCATCTTGGTGAAATGCAGATCTTTGTTCTGAGCTGAAATGACCGAGACACTCAATCTTTATTTAACCTTACAGAGCAATATGTATTAATTTTTTATACACCAGTTTTCACCAGTCATGTTGTTCTGGTTTCACTTCCAGTAATTACTCTCTGGGCTCTAGGCGAGTTTGTAGCCGAGCAATTGCTCTGTAAGCGAAGGCCAGCTGCGTCCCTCATACGCAAGCCTGACTCTGTAGGCGTTGGCGCTGAGCGTGGATGCTGCGGAAAAGCACGCCAAAGTGGTCACGAACACAAAGCTAAGGACTGTGGAGCAAGAGCTAGAACTGCTGTGTCGGCGGGATCTTTTTTCCATCAACTTCGAGAGGAAGCAAAACCTGCTGCACTCAGTTTTCTTCTTAACCTTCAGCAGCCTGCGAAGGGAGCCCATCCCAGCACGTCCCCTGGCAGGAAACACGAGGGAAGCGCTTTCATATAGGATGCAAATGTCTAGTTAGAGGTGCTGGTGGTCTTCTGTACTCCCACGTGTAGGAAACACTGAGTTTGGAGTTGTCTTTGCAGTTGCAGATGGACTTTGCTTTTCCCTGGGGAGTCCCCCTAGCAAGGCTGATCCCCCAGCACCTGCATCACCCCCTGCGTCAAGGGGCCTGATCCTGCCCCTTGCAAGCTGGGGGGGATGGGGTAGACACAAAGCGTCTTTGCAGATCTTTGACTTTTGATTTCCAGCCCATAAAAAGAGCGAAAAAATCTCTACGTGTGGGAAGGCTCGTGGTTTTCTTTAAAAGCAAAACAAAAGCAAATGGGTGAGGAATCTTGTGTATCTGCTCTGTCTCGTTTCTGGACCCAAGCGCTGAGCTCCTAATCCTCACTCCAGCCACTGACTCACAGCATGCGAGTCACAAGATGCCTTTGTAACAGATCTGCCAGCCGCTGCTTTCTCTTCTTCCTAAGCCACGAGGGTACAGAAGGCTGCCTTTGAATATTGTCTCTAACCCCTCTGGGTTACAGACACAGGGTCAGAGCTGCCATCAGTCTCCCCCAGACCCCGAGGGAGGAGGTGTAAGACCCCCACGAGATGCAGCCCCATCTTGCTCCCTGGGTGATGCATGGCCCCGGGACTGTTCCCTGCAGGCACAGAGTGCACCATTCTGTGCTGAAACACCTGAAGCAGGGCAAAACCAGAGCCGGGGGTGTCAGGAAAGCCTGACTGCAGAGCCTAGCAGCTGATGAGGCAAGAACAGGCTCTCAGCTGTCGCCACTGTCTTGGTGTCCTGGCAAAAACACCCCCTTTTCATAGTGGGTTTAAGTTTAGCTTCTGGCCATTTTTCTGTTCTTTCCTTGTTTCCCCCTTTGTCATTATGTTTTAATGGGCTGTTGGAATCGGTCCTGGTTTGAGGCAGCTCTTGAGCAGGCAGGAAGGAAGGCAGGGAGTGTTGAAAACCCAAAGGAATCATGTCCATCTGCCTAACATCTCTGCGCGGGGAGCAGTGCCCAGGGCAGGGGCCGGGCGCAGCCGAGCCGCAGCGGGGAACTCGAGCTCCATCAGCAGCAATGGGAACATGGCTCAGGGAGACAGGAGACAGTGAGAGATCGACTTGCCCCAGGCCAGTGTTGGCTGGAGAGGAACCATTGTACAGCAGTGCCACCACAGTCATCGCTGGGATGGTGCTTGGGAGCAAGAGTGCTCGTTGCCTCTGTGGGGCTGGTAATCTAAAGCACATTCCGTGGGTCACCAGGACCAGCACAGGGCACCTTTCCTTTCCCCAAACACGGGAGATATTTGGGAGCTTCCTCACCAGCTTTGGGTAGTCTCTGTAGCCTTCCTCAGCACAGCTGGGGGAAGGAAGCTGTCGATGAGCGTGAGGAGCAGACAGGACAATCCCGACCAGTGGAGCCGCGAGGGGAGCATCCACCCCCGGGGTTTTTTGCCTGGAAGTCCCCGTGAGGAAGGGTGTTGTGCTGTGTGTGCTTATTTTGGATGTGTGGGACAGAGGGTACTTCTGCTTTTGCGGTCTTTATATTTGGTTCACGGAACTGCAGTCGTTTTCCTTTCACTAGATGGGGGTGACTTTTTTCCTATTTCCTTTTACATAATGTTGTACACTTTGGTTTACATAAGAGGCCCCAAAGTTGCTGATGTTCACTGCATGAGTTCGGGATTTGCTTCTGAGAGTGAAACGAAAGTTAACTTGGGGCTTGTGTCAACTGTGGAGGACGCAGTCCTTTGGGGGGGCCGGTTTCTTTCATTTCTGGGAAGGCAAATTTCCCATTGCTGGTGGGAAGGGATTATTCTGAGAAGGGACTGGGGACTGTAAAGACCAAACCCCCGCTTTCTGTTTCTGTCTTTACCAGCTTTCATCAAGTCTTTTCAAAGTTGTGCAAATGCAGAGCTTCAATAAGAAACTCCTGATGATGTCTCTGAGGCTCAGCTCTGCCTTTTCTTGTCTCATTAGCCAGCGAGACTGTTAATTGCCAACAGGCGCAGGTTCCTGGCTTCCCATGGGCAGGGTTAGCGTCTGTGTCTCTCTTGTGGCTGGTATCAGCAGCCCTTTGAAATCACAGTGCCGAGAAACTCTCAGTGCTGTGTTATACCTGTCTGTAGAACAGGCATTTTGTGTAGCCCAGCTGAAAGGGAACAGAGTAATACAAATATTTTGATCTTTAAACCAGCTGTTGGCCAGGGAGCATCAGTAAAAGCACTTTAAGCAGTTTTGCCTCTTCCACGTGTGCTGAAATTAATACCTTTTTTCCAATAACAGTTCATTATTTTGTCTTTGGAGGCCAATGCACTAACCCAAGGCACGTGGGACCAGAGCTCTTAAGACCTAGTAATTGTTGGATAATTGTCTGTGTGTAACATGCAGGGATGCTGTCATGCTCATGCTTAATCCTGTACTTTGCTTCTGTATTACAAAAAACACCTTTGTGACTGATCTCAAACACTTTCTAAAAGGCAGATCCCTAGCCAATATTTTGTGTTGCTGTTTGGCTTTTGCATTTTCTCCTCCCTTCAGCTGGCAAGAAGAGATGAAGGCAGATTCCCTGCTGCACTCTCCCTGGTTCCTGTGAGGGTCCCTCACACCCTTTCTCCAGGCTCGCGAACCTTGGCTACATCTTAGAGCTTATTATTAAAACTCCGTGTGAAGACGTGGGGTTTGACACCACGCCGTGTGCTAGAACATTCACCAGAGAGTAGAAGAGTTTATTGCACGGAGCAGGAATTCCTCCTCAGTGTAGTCACCAATGCTTTGAACTATCGGTGGGGAGCTCTGGGGAGCTCGTTGCTCACGCAGCCCAGGGCTATCTGCAGTTGGAAGAGGCGGTCTCTAAAACCAGGCAAGCCATCTGGTGCAGACCTCCAGTTTCATATTTCAGGGGATGAACTCCTGCAGAGTTCACTTACGGCTGTTTTTGAAAAAGCCTCAGACTCTGCAGAATTGGGCGTCTTGATACCCTGAAGCTAAATGTGTGGTTTTTCTCCTGTGCCCCTCCATCAAGAGGCCTTTTTTCCTGCTGCATGGAGAGGAGCAGGATTGCACGCTGAGCTGGAGAAGTCATGGTCAAATGTTAATTTTCTCTGTCTTTCCTTTTTTGGTGCCCATCTTGAAATACGTTGGATCTCACTTTCTGGGGCGGTGAGTCTCTTCGGTGTGCGTTTGGTGGAAGGTGCAAATGCCGTAACCATCAGTATGCTCAGAGTTAGTGCTTTCACGGAAGAGCTTTGCTGATTCTTGTTGCAGCCATTTAAAGCCCTGTCTGGGCCTGTTGGACACATCTCTTCTGCCAACACGATGCAGTAAGCGGAAGGGACTGCTCACCTGTATCTCTGCCGTGGTGCAGTGCGCAGTTATTTGCGTGGAACCACTGATGAAGGAGGGTTTGTGAGTGCTGGGCTGTGGCTGTGCTGGCTGAGGCCCCACTCACATTCCCTTCTGCTGTGAGGGGCAGAAAACTCCAGCAGATGTGTAGGGCAGGCAACGGGGAGCAGTAGCTGTTGCAGTAATATTTACCAGCCCTTGTCTGTCAGAGCTGTTTAGAGACCATTTTGAAGACATTCATCTCTGGTTGACTTGCTAGAAATCCTGGTGTGAGTGCCAGATTTAAGATTGCAGCGTTCTTGGTAGCTGGTGCATACATAAGCCACAGGTCAAGGTTTTGTGTCTCTCCCAGCCCTGCTCCCACCCTGTGTCTCCTCATCTGCAAGGGCAGAAACGTGCATTTGGTGCAGGTGTCAGAGTGGGACTTCGCTTGCTCCATCCTGCTGCTGCTGCTTTTTGCTTCGTTGGTTTTTAACCAACATGTGCAGAATGCACAATCAGCATCTTGGAGAAGCAGTGGTAGGAAAGAGGAAGCTCACGCGGAATATAAATAGCCAAATTTTAAAATGTACCAGTGTAGCAGTTCGCCTGCCTCTTGGCATGAGCCTGGCTGAAGACCGCTGGGAAGCTGCGTACTTTGTGTGTGGTTTGCAAAGGGGGAACTTTGGGGGATATCGCACAAGTCAGCAAAACAAAAAATGAATGAATCTGACTAAAGCAGTGGTTTTGCAAGCTCAAGAGGCATCTACTGCTGTCACTTCTGGAGAATGACATGTAGCTGTGGGCACCAGTGACTAATGGTCTCTGTGGACAAACTGGGAAGAGCTTTTCTTTCCTTTCGTTGAACAGCATCTATAGGTGGAAGAAAGACAACTTGGCTGACTTGGGCTCAAGTTAGGCACCATCACTGTAGGTGGCTGATCTAGAGCAGGTGGGAGGCTTTAGCAGTGCCAGCAGCTCTCTCCTGAGGCCGTGCCAGTGTCCCCAATTCCCAGCTAAGGCATCTCTGCTTGTGTGGTTGGGGGTGACTCACGTGGCACAGGAGCACCTTGTTCCTGTGAGATTTTTTGTGGAGAGATGGAGAGGTGATGGGGGAGAAACCCAGTGCTCTCAGCTGCCGGTGCCTTTAGCTACATACCAAGCTCACCTTCTCCTCGCTGACATGTTTAAACGGCTTCCCTGCACCAAGGCCAATGTCACGGGTGACCCCTCTGGTGAGGCTCCCAGTGTGGATGTGACGTGGGGCTGCAGAGGAGAGAGGGGTGTCAGGGTGGGCTCGGGTGCTTGTTCGTGCCCCCGTCAGCGTTGAGGCTGTGTGGTGCCAGCCATTGGGGCCAGGCCTGCCTGGGCCTGGGCTAGCTAAACTGGGGGGAAGCTGGGCTCGGACCTGCACTACCCCCAGCAGCCAGCATCGACAGCCCCAGGGGATTTACCAAGGCAGCAGGATGTATTTTCATGTCACACCGTCTAGGAAGGCGCAGGGCACGCCATGCTGGTGGGTGCCTTTTCCATTCTTGAAGTTCAGACCTGTTCATACTTGAGCATAAATCTATCCTATAATTTATCCCAGAGCGAAACAAGAGGCAGACTGACACAGGTGTCCAGAAGGACATCTGTCTGTCCACCCACCACCTTGTGTGGGTGCTGTCAGGGTTGGTCTGGAAGCTGGTGCACCCCAGGAAAGACTTCCCAATGTTCACAGCACAGCCGAAGTTAGGAGCCTCACAACCTGTTGCGCTTCAGCAAACCAAACCTCTCAATAGTCTGGGATGAAGTGAGAAGAGCAGGTTCAGGAGAAAGTGAGGAAGAAGTCCAGTAACCCTGCCCAGAGGGATTCTCTGTCCTCATTCATCACAGCCGTGAGCAAGAGGCTTTTTGAAGTTTTCCCCTTACTCTTGAAGCTGGCTGTGGTTCCCTGCCTTGATTCCTTGCTAATAACAAGCACTTGGCTTGAGCAGGGTGTGATAACAACGCAGCAACCGCTGCTGTGACAGTGATGATAAAGGATGGTGGTTAAAGAGCATGTTAGGTGCACATTCGATACATCAGCTCAGGGTCTCCTGAGATGTGCAGCGTCATCTGAAGCCGGGGCCCTGGATACGGCTGTTCCCACATTCACAGGGAACAGTTTAGGAGGAGGATTTTTTGCAGGGAGCAGCATTACTCCTGGGGCTCTGTCTGGGGGGGCTCCATCGTGGGTCACCCCACGGCAGTTTCTTCCCCAGCAAGCCCTGCATTGTTGCCATTGCTCAGGGGTTTTTGTGCTCCGGAGAGGCAGATTGCAGGAAAAGCCCCGGGCTGGCTCTGGCCCCTGGCTGGCCGTGTGATACGCAGGAGGAACTTGTCCCTGAGCCCGTGTGCCCCAGCACATGGTCACCTACCCCTGCTAACCAGCTTATTGCTTTTGGCCATTTTCCCCATCTGCTGAGCAGTGAGCTTTGCTGCATGTTACACCGTGTCCCACCATTTGGCGTGGGGGATGGAGGGCGGAGGAGATCCCCGCCGTGTTTAAAAGGATCTGGATAAATCCTCTTAAGAGAGGCACTGACTCAGCAGAGCGTGGTGAGAAAGGAGGAGGAAGAGGAGGAGGAGGGAACCAGATTGTCCTTGTGGGGCTGGAGCTGCTGCTGAGTCCCGTGCTGGCATGTTGGGCTGGGGGAGGCATGTGCCTGGGGACCTGCCCCAAGAAACATCCCCTCTTTCCTCACCAGATTTTAGGTGGTCTCCATCCCCCAGAGCAGAAATGCGAGTCTTGTAGCTGTGTTGGGCTGTGGCCTGGAGGTGCCTGTCCCCAGGGGTGCAGTGACCTGTCCTGGCTGTGCCTGAGCCCACCCTGGTGCTGCTCACTGGGGCTTCCCCCCACCTTTGAGCTCCCCCCTTGGATTTCTGCCTTGTGTGCATGGCCAGTGCCGCCGAAGCTCGCGGCTGGCTTGGTTTCACAGTTATTATTTATTACCAAAGGTGCACTGAGGTGCTCAGTTCCCACAGGGGCATATTACTGAGATTACAGTCGGACCAGGCAGCAATGTCACCTTACAGGAAAGGCAAAGGCTTGGGGAGGGGGAAGCAGCTGGGACTGGGTACAGGGGTGTGCTGCCCCCAGCCCCCCTCGCTCCCTGGTGAGAGGGGTCCCCACTCTGCCTGGCACCCGACACTGCCGCAGCCTGGGTTTGCAGAAGGGCTGAGATGTGGAGCCCAGGGGACGTGGAGCCAACCAAGAGCAGCTTCCCAAAGTCCTGGCTTTGTGTGCAGGCTCAGGTGGTCCTGGGGTTAAGGTGGCCAGAAAGACTGGTGTCGCCTGATTTGCATTTCTGAGCAGGCGAGGGAGACTCTCGCTGCCTGCCGGCTGTTGCCTTTGGCTTGCTGAGATGCCCTGTACGAGCCCACAAGAGCATCTCTGCCGCGCTTTACTCTACTTATCTCGTGGTGTATCTTGTCCTCCTGTGCAGAGCTCCACACAGGAGATCGGAGAAGAGCTGGAGGATGGTGTGATCTACAGCATATCGCTCCGGAAAGTGCAGCTCCATCACACGGCCAACAAAGGGCAGCGATGGCTGGGGGTAAGCTGGGGGCTCTGCCAGCCTCCTGCCACGGGGTGTTTTCAGATGTTTCCCTGCCAGGTACATGGTGACCTCGTGTCAGGGCTTGGCAGGGTTGATACCAGCCAATATCTTGCCCTCTTCTTGCTTCCCCATACACTCCTGTCCTGGGGAATCCTTCCAAGCCTTATCTGGGAATGATGTATTTATTTGGGAGCGGGGGCATGGGAGCACCTGCTGACCTCTGCCCCGCAGGAAGGGGTACAGGGGAAATGATCTGAAGCCCCATTTTGCAAAACAGGGCAACTCTGATTTGCATCTAGATTTCAGCAACCTTGAGGCCTTTCCTGGGATTTCCTAAATGCTCAAGTCTTCTCAGCTGGGTTGCTGGTATTTGCCGTCCAAGGAGACCCAGCTTCCCTTTCCCCAGGCCCATCATGAGAGACCCAGGCACTGTATGGGGGTCTGTTGGGGGTCTGTGGTCGCAGCCTAGATCTGAATGGTGGCTTGTGAAGCTGCTGGGACCGCATTGCGCTTGAACATGTCTGTCTTCACCCAACCCACTGACTTCTGTTCCTGTCCTGGCAGTTTGAGAATGAGTCGGCCTTAAACCTCTACGAGACATGTAAGGTGCGGACGATAAAAGCTGGGACCTTGGAGAAGCTGGTGGAGTACCTGGTCTCAGCCTTCAAGGGCAATGACTCCACCTACGTCACCATCTTCCTGTGCACCTACCGGGCCTTCGCCACCACCAAGCAAGTGCTGGACCTGCTGCTTAACAGGTGAGGCTGCTCTGAGCCCCAAAATGCAGCCGGGGGCGGCTGATGTCTGAGCTCCCTTGGCCCGGAATGCCCCAGCATCTTCTCCTGCCATGTCTTGGAAGGCTGATGGGCTTCTCCCAACTCCATCAGTGTTGAAAGTTTTGGGGCATGGCAGGGAGGACACAACTTCCCAGAGAGCTGGAGCCCTTGCAGCTGGTACCCCACTGCAAGGTGGCCAGTGCTGGCCGGTAACACAGGGGCTGTGGCAGAGTGGGGGGAGCAGGACGGTGTGTGGGAGGCTCATCCCAACCCCCTGGCAGAGCTGGGGTGATGTAGAGGGAGAAGAGGCAGCACTGAGAGGCAGCCGAGTCCAGGATGCTCAGTGCCTCCTCACTGTGCCCCACCAGGTACGGCAAACTCCATGTGCAGGTGAATGGGGACCACGCCAGGCACGCTGTGGACGAGAGGATGGAGCTGAAGAAGTAAGTCTGACCGTGCTGAGGGTGAACAAGAGAAGGGTGTGTCTGGCTGGTAGATTTTCAGTTCTCATCCCAGGCTGTTCCTGGTGCCCGGGGTGTGTTGGGGTGCACATGGGTTTCTTGTGGCACCCAGTTCTCACACAGACTTGTCTGTGTTCCCCGCTCTCCCCGCAGCACCATCTCCTCCATCCTGGGTGCCTGGCTGGACCAGTACTCAGAGGACTTCCGCAAGCCCCCGGACTTCACCTGCCTCAAGCAACTCATCTCCTACGTGCACCACAACATCCCCGGCTCCGACCTGGAGCGCCGAGCCCGCATCCTGCTGGCCCAGTTCCAGCAGCAAGAGCAGAGCGAGTCCAAAGCAGAAGGTGGGGTTCTTTCCCCGCTTCTGGGGGTCATTTGGGGTTTCAGGTGGAGAGAGTGCTACTGGTTGGCATCGAGGGTCTCCAAAACTTCAGGTCTTTCCACATGGCTTAACCCCTGTAAACCCTGCCTGCATTTACATGGAGGTACACTGGGAAGCTAATCCAACTGAACCAGAAGTGGGATTTCTAAGTGGATTAGCTAATCTGCCTTTAATCCTCTGCAGATACTTGTGTCCAGGTTTAAAATTACTATCCATTTATCTGAGCCTTGTTTCTCAAGGTGTGAATCTAGATGGGAATTAAGAGCCCAGGAGGTTGGGATGTGGGTGCCACAGAGGGCTGGCGTGGGTCGGCGTGGGCCCCGGCTCGCAGCAGTGCTGCGGTGCTCAGCTTCACACCGTCTCTCGCAGCTGTGGACCACGGTGGCTGCACCTTCCAGCTGGTGGAGGAGAACGGCGTCGGGGACGGGAAGCCAGATTTCCTCTCCTTCTCCCCAGAGATGGTGGCAGAACAGTTCACGCTGATGGATGCTGTGAGTATTCATCTGACAGCCAGGTTGATGGTGCTCTGCCTGCCTCCTACCTGCTGCTCCGGGCACAGGCCTGTCTCTTCCCATCCATCTTTTCCTCCTGTCCTGTTCCTTCCCAGGGACCCATCTCCATCCCTTTATCTTTCAGGAGCTGTTTAAGAAAGTGGTGCCTTACCACTGCCTGGGCTGCATCTGGTCCCAGCGAGACAAGAAGGGCAAGGAGCACTTGGCACCCACCATCCGTGCCACGGTCTTGCAGTTCAACAGCGTGGCCAACTGCGTCATCGCCACGTGCCTCGGGGACCGGTCCCTGAAGCCGCAGCAGAGGGCTAAAGTGGTGGAGCGGTGGATCGAAGTGGCTCGGGTAGGACAGCCTGCCACCCTGCTCACCTCCTGCCTCGGCCCGGGGCTGAGGTTTTGTTGTGTGGGAATCCCAGCACATCCCTGGGCTTTCTTTAACACTGAATCCTCCTTTCATCTCCGTATCTGCCCCCAGGAGTGCCGCATCCTGAAGAACTTCTCCTCCCTCCGCGCCATCCTCTCGGCTCTGCAGTGCAATGCCGTTCACCGGCTGAAGAAAACCTGGGACGAGGTCCTAAGGTGAGCAGAGTTCTGGGCTCCTGCGGTCATGGGAAGGTTTCAAGGGGGAGGTTGTGCTGTGGCTGTGGCACTTGAATGTGTAGATGGGATCATCTCAGCTCCAGCATTGCCTCTTGGAGCGTGCCCAAAACACAGGGACCAGCATAAGGTGTCAGGGGCCTAAGGAGGGTGAGGAAATAAAAGCACCATCACTACCTCCCCCTTTCCATGAGAAACACCCTGGTGTAGCCCCTAAACATCAAGGCCCTGCTAGAGCTGTGAGCACTGTGGGGGGTCCTTTGGGTGAGCAGAAGAGAGCCCAAGGAGGAGCCCCCCAGGGTGGCACCATTGCTGACTTCTCCCCATGTTTCTCCCTGAGCAGGGAGAGCTTCCGCACTTTCCACGAGCTCTCAGAGATCTTCTCCGACGAGAACAACCACTCGCTGAGCCGAGAGCTTCTCATTAAGGTACGGGGAAGGGACACCCTGCCTCTGGCAGGGAGCTCGGGCTGATGCTGGCAGAAGTTTCCACAGCATTCCAGCCACCAGACTAAAGCCCTGGCAGCGCTGCCGGGTCTGCAGGCGCGGGTGCAGGCGGGGTGTGCTGAGTCTGGGGAGCAGGGAGGGGTGTTGGACCAGGCTGGCCTTTCTGATTCTCCACCCAAAAGTCGTCATTGTCTGAAGCTTGCAAAGCAATTCGGCAAGCAGAGATAAGCACTGGGATAGGATCCAGTGCACCAGGTGAGGATTCTCCTCAGAGGCAGCTGCATTTTAATAGCCTGTTGCAAAGTCCTCTTGATTTCAGGTGGGGTTGTAGGGTTTGTGAAAGGCTGCAGCAAAAATGTCATTCTTCCCCATGGAGGCTCCACAGCTTCCCAGCCTAGCTCCAGTTTGGGGGCTGAGAGGATGCAAAATGCAAAAGGGAGCAAAACATCCCATTAAGGAGCTATTTATATGGAGCTGGAAATGGGAGCAGCAGTTCCTATTCACTAAGGTATCATGGTCCCTGTAAGCACGAAAAAGCTCAGCTTTAATTTCCTCCTCTTCCCCTCATCCATCCCTCTTTCCCTCTACAAGGAAAGTTGTACCAGTAAAAGCAGGGGTGAATTTTAGCTCATCTTTTAGTGCAGTTGCCCACCTGTGCTGATCTCCACCTC
Source organism: Tyto alba (assembly GCF_018691265.1). Classification (NCBI taxonomy): domain Eukaryota; kingdom Metazoa; phylum Chordata; class Aves; order Strigiformes; family Tytonidae; genus Tyto; species Tyto alba. The sequence goes on from NW_024881273.1 coordinate 4,958,681, forward strand.
TCCCCACCATCCAGGAGGGCACGTCCAAATTTGCCACCTTGGAGATCAACCCGAAGAGGGCACAGAAGCGGCAGCAACAGCAGCGAGAGATGGTGAGTCCGGCACGGCTGCCCTGTGTCCCCTCCCCGGCAGCTGCCCCGGCTCTCTGCTGACCCCACTGTCCCTTCTGTCCCCGCAGGGTGTGATGCAGGGCACCATTCCCTACCTTGGCACCTTCCTCACGGATCTGGTGATGCTCGACACCGCCATGAAGGATTTCCTGGACGTATGTACCTCCATCTCTATCCTCTCCTTTCTCCACGCAGCCGCCCCAGAGCCTGGGCTGATAAATGGAGGGCTGGTCCCCCATGCGTTCTATATCTGACACTGCACCCTGCACATTCTATATCTGACAGCACATCCACCTCTCTCAGCCCGTGGAAATGGGCCACTCTTGTGCTGCCCCTCAGCAGGACACCCACACTGCAGTGGTGGCGAGCCGGGGGACAGGGAGGGAGGGGAGCAATATTTTTCTGCCTGGACCATGCTGACTTTTGGCTCCTTCTTTTCCAGGGCGGGCTGATCAACTTTGAGAAGAGAAGGAAGGTGAGAGCTTTGCCCTGGCAGCAGCACAGCAGTGTGGAAGGAGGGTGACATGGTGCAAGCCCAGGCTGAGCCAATCACTTTGGGGTTGATCCCTCTCCTTTTTCACTGTCATGTTCTTAATTTTTGGGGAGGGGGAATTTTGGTCCTTCATATCCGCCTCCATGCATGGGGCTGGGCTGTTTGTGGAGGATGCTGGGGCTGGCAAACAGATCCTGGTCTCACTGCCTCCATTTGCTGCAGGAGTTCGAAGTCATCGCCCAGATCAAGCTGCTTCAGTCGGCCTGCAACAACTACAGCTTCACGCAGGAGGACCAGTTTGTGGACTGGTTCCACAGCCTGGAGCGGCTGAGCGAGGCCGAGAGGTGAGCGTGAGCCGGGGCCTGGGGCCGTGCTGCCGCTGGTGCATCGGGAGGTCCCACCGCTCGTCCCCTCCGGTCACTGAGCCCTGTGCTCCACTCCCTGCCCTGCCCGCACGGTGCTCGCCGCAGCCGTGGCAGCGCAGAGAGCTCAAACCCTCATCTCTCCCCTCCCAGCTACGGGCTGTCGTGCGAGATCGAGCCGCTGTCGGAGTCGGCCAGCAACACGCTGAAGGCGAAGAAAAACACGGGCATCATCAAGCGATGGAGCGAGTGAGTCCGCTCATCCCCGGCAGGATGCGGGGTGGAGGCGGGGGGGGCCAGCGTGGGGCATCTCTGGCTGAGCATTACAGGGGACCCGGCTGGGGGGGGGGGGCCGCTGTCCTGGCAGCCAAGTGCACCCTCGCTCTGCTCCCTTCTCACCTGCCCCGCGTCTCTCCTGGCAGCCGGCAGCCGCCGAGCACCGAGCCGTGCGCCAGCGGCAGCTCCCACTCGAAATCCTTCGACCAGCTCAAGTGCGGGCAGTACCTGTGCAGTGGGGACACCACCGACTCGGTGAGCGTCACCTCCGCCGGCTCCAGCAGCTCCGATGTGGAGGAGATCAACATCAGCTTCATCCCCGAGTCCCCCGACTGCCAGGAGAAGAAGGTACGGGGCAGCTCGCGGGGTCCGGGCCTCCGGAGGCAGGTGCGGCCATCGCGTAGGGACTGCAGCCTCACCCCTGCCCCGGCGCTGGGGCGAGCGGGTGGGGGTCCCGGGGGGGCTGTTTCTGACCTGGTGGGGCTAGGGAGGTCCCTGCTCTTTGCTGCTCCGGCAGCGTGGCAGGGCTCTTGCCCCTCCGGTGGCTGTAGTCATGTCGGTCCCCCATTGTCACAGGTCAGTGAGATCCCTCTGGCCTCCCTCTCCCAGCGCTGGTACGCCCCATCTGTGGCCGACGGAGAAGCTAAACCCACTGTGTCCTCCGCATCCCCTCTCCTCCCTGCCCTCCAGTTCTGGGAATCCACCTCCCTCTCCTCCCTGGACACGTCGGGCATCGGCTCGGGCTCCAGCAGTGCCTCGTCCTCTTCCGTCTCCTCCACGCCGGTGACAGCCTCCCGCACCCACAAGCGCTCCGTCTCCGGCATCTCCAGCTACTCCTCCCTCTCGCTGCCCCTCTACAACCAGCAGGTCGATGACTGCTGCATCATCCGCGTCAGCCTGGCCGTCGACAACGGCAACATGTACAAAAGCATCCTGGTTAGTACAGGGCACCCGTGGTGACGCCGGGGAGGGGTGGCTCGCCCCGCTCGGATGTGGGCATGGTCATTTTTGGTGGGAGGCTTTGCAGCATTTTGCACCCCTCCCTGGGTTAACGATGCTCTGTGCTCACAGGTGACGAGCCAGGATAAGACCCCGGTCGTTATTCGCAAAGCCATGGCCAAACACAACTTGGACGGGGACCGGCCTGAAGACTATGAGCTCGTTCAGATCATCTCAGAGGAGAGAGGTGTGTGCTGGGGCGTGGGGGGATTTTCTGGGGCCTGCGTCCCCAGCTGGCCGTGCAGCCTGGGCAGCACCAGCTCGGAGCTGGGCTGGGAGGTGACAGCACGAGGGGTCCCAGCACCCGGGAACAGCTCTCAGCCCCACTCAGGGAAGCGGTGCCCGACTGACCCCCATCCTTGGTCACTTCCAGAGCTGAAGATCCCTGACAACGCCAACGTCTTCTACGCCATGAACTCTGCCGCCAACTATGACTTCGTGCTCAAGAAACGGGGCTTCTCCAAGGGAGTGAAGATCAAGCACGGCTCCAGCTCCACCCTGCCCAGGATGAAGCAGAAAGGCCTGAAGATCGCCAAAGGCATCTTCTAGCCTCAGCCCCACTGCCACCCATCACCGACGGGGCCTTGGGGGCAGGCTGCCCCGGGCTGGGCTGCGGCCGGTCCTTGTGCCGCCGGCACGGCGAGAGGAGCGACCCTCGCGCATCTCCCTCCCGCACCGAGAGCTGGGGCGCTTTGGCAACCGGCGTCAGCCTCCGCCTCTCTCTGCACAAACCTCCGTTTCAATCAGGTCTTTTTTTTTTTTTTTTTTTTCTACACAGGAAGGCAGCGGGGAAAGGCGGGGGGGGATATCTCTTATTTTCTTTTTTTAACCTTCCACGGTGCGACACTAGTTCAGCCGCCGGCCAGCCGAGAGCTGGAGCCCACCTCTGCCGTAGGTGCCTTGTGTCCGAGCGAGCCGGGGAGCGGTGACTCGCAGAGGGGCCGTTTGCAAGGAGCAGAGCACGAGCCATCCCCCCGCCCGGGGCTGCAAAGCCTCCCCCGTGGTGGGGTGCTCCCCTTCCCGGATTTCCTGGTGTTGTTTTACCTCCACGTCCTTCCTCCCCGGGATAACTAGCGTCGCCACCACCACGCACCTCTGCCTGTCCTTCCCTTGGGAGAAGCTGCGGGTGCTCCGGGCTTGGGGGGGGGGAAGCTGGAAAGGACGCAGCCTCACACCGCTGCTCAGAGCTCCGTGATGGGCTGTGCTGGTGCCGTGATGGAGCCTCGTGCCCTCAACAACTGGAAGCCTCCGTGCGTGGGCTCACTCCTCTCCCTCGTCCAGCACATCCTCCAGCGTTCAAACTTGCACCAAAGATCAAACGCCAGTGTCTCTTCTACCGTCGGGGGAAGCTCTGGGCCGTGCCCCCTGCGCTGCCAGCCTAGCGAGGAGGAGGAGGAGAACAGATTTCTGTCTGAACTTGTGTAAATAGAGACCTTGGGTCTGTGTGGGCAGGCGAGGAGCTGGAGAGCTCAGGGTGCTCCGGGCACCAGCGCCTGACCCACAGAAAGTGCCACTCACCTTGGGCTTTAACCAGACTTTTTCAAACACTGACCATGGGAGAAGCAGCAATGAGACTTTTTTTTGTATAAAACAAAGTTTACTGATTTTTTTTTTTTTCTCAATATTTATTGGTTGTAAATAGAAGAGACGAACTTGTACATTTTACTAATCCAGCCTCCCCCTGCCCTGCAGCCCAGGCCCTCTCCTCTCCCCACCCTGGTATTTAAGGCTGCTGGGAGGGACAGCGGTGGCAGCAGCATGGCTCTGCTGTGCTCGTGGGGTGCAGACCCCCCCCAGCCACCCCCTCCCTTGTTTCTCTACCACTAGTCACTCAAGCAGGAGCAGAGATGCTTATTTTAATCGCTATAGGAAACACTAACTGAAGGGGGACCTTTTTTGGCTCCTGACTCCATCTCTTTTCCCATCTTTCCCTTTTCCTGTCTGTCCGTGCTGCTGGGCAGGCACAGCGCCTTCCCCGGGGCTGGGTTGTGGGTCCCTGGCACCAGGTAGGGAAGAGGCTGCTCGGGTTCGAGCGTGGCTGGCACTGAGCTCTCCCAGCCCCGTGTCCCCTCGGGTGGCATCGCCCAGCGCTGCACATGATGGGAGCCCCTGGCTCCCTGACGCAGGGGCAGCCTCCTGCCTCCCCCCAGCCCTGCCCAAAGCCCAGCCCCTGCCCGTGGGCACCAGGGGCTTCCCCCCTGCTCTGTGCCTGCCAGCTCCTGCCCACCCTGGGGCCATGCTGGCCCCCGCCGCTGTCCCCCAGCAGCCCAGCATCACCCGAGGGACTGGCTGTACCATATGTATTTTGTACCACTTCAATGAAGGAGCACACTGCCTGGTGTGACTTGTACACAGCAATGTAATTAGTCTTTGCAATAAAATACTGATGCTCAAATGTCTCTGCCTCAAGGCAGGGGGTGTCCTGTCCTACTTCTCCAAAATGCCAGCACGGTCCTGGAGAGAGTTGTCAACCTGGGGAGGAGGCGGCACTTGCGCCTGTCGTTAGTACCTAACGCTAACTCTGTTGAGTTGAGTCTTGTTTTTTGTTTGAACCAAGATACAGGCTTTTTGTTCGAGGGACCAGCACCTGATTTTCAAGTGAACCCTATTAATTTGAACCTGCGAGTTGTTGAAACTGTTACGTTTTCCAGTTGCATAAATGTGATATCCAATTCACTGGCTTCACTTCTTTTGGTATAAGCAAGGGCTTTAAGAGCAGATGCAGTGGCTGGTCCTTATGGCGTGGAGACAGTGGTTTGCCTTGGTTTGAGGCTCATTTCCTATCACAGCCAGCACGTATATTTTCTATTTTAAAATTGCACAAACCACAGTGGTTACCTGCATAGTGTGGCAATTCTGAATGTGGGTATTAAAGATGGCAGCTGCACTGTCCAGAATTCCTCTGTGCCTTTGGCTACACAGATTAACTTAAACCCTGAGCTTTTGCATATGAAAAGATCATACTGTACAGACAGCTGGTAATGCTGTTACCTGCTCAGGCAGAATTAAACATCCAAATCACCGGAGTCTTCCTGGACAGAGGAATTTTGAAAATGGCTGGGAAGTAAATTAACTCTGGCACAAGTGATTTCTGGCTGCTTTGGCCACAGGCCTCCTGCTGATAGAAAGTTTGGCTTCAGGTGTTTTCCTTAGCATTTTGAAGAGTGTTTATTCCCGGTGCCTGCTAATACCCAAGCGCATATTCCTAACAGGCAGTGGTGTGTCCACTGTGTCTCTCCTTCATCCATCTCTGCAGTCAGAAGGTAAGTCCACTGCAGAGCCCCTCACACCTCTGGCTTCCCAGATTGCCAGGACCCACACCTTACCCAGGCTGGAGGTGTCCCCAGACCAACCGATCGATGCTCAGACCCTGCTTATCCAGTCTTAAAGCTGTTAGAAATGCCTTTGTACTTATCATGGCAACCCCTGCCAGCCTGAGGCAGGAGCACAAGGCAAAGCACTGGATCTCCCAGCGAGCCAGGGTGAGTGCACACCTGAGGAGGCAGTCCTCAACTGCACCTTCTGTGTGAATATACACGTACACACATCCGTATGTATCCAGGAGTCCAGCTCTGTGCTGCTGTGTGAGAGCCCTGCAGATGTTACTTTTGTGGGCTGGAGGCCAAACCTAAGGAAATATCTCAGTCTGACAAAACTCCAGAGGACATAAAAAATGCTGAAGCCTTGAGAAGCCTCACACAACTGCAGGAGGCTCAAATCATATTAAGCCATATTATCAGCCACTAATGAGAAACCTTGCACTTGTAACACCCTGGGGAATGCTCAAGACTCAGAAAATGCCAGCAGATCTTTAATTTCTGTGACAGGCTGCTACAGTCCAGCCAGCAATAGCAGACTAACGGCCAGAGTGGCCAACCTCTGTGGACCTGAAGCTCTGCCCCATTGCCTGCTTCCTTCAGTCCTTGCTAACTCCTACGGAAGCCAAAAGAGGACTGAGAAGTGCACCAGCTAGTGGGGACAACATGCCCTACATCCCCCCACAGAAGGGAGTTATTCACTGCCACAAAGGGGTTTTTCCTGCTGGCTTTATTTCCAAGATCGCCAGCGAGGCTCGATGCTGAAGTCATGGCACAGTATTTTCATTCCCCATAGACAAGCAGACGGGCAGCACCTGCCTGAGGGACTCCAGCAGCACTAGAGCTTCCCCCAGCACCACCTCGGGCACCTTTGCTGTGTCCCACATGGCCACCAGCCCAGCCAAGGTGAGTTTCCCACCCACGGAGAGACCTGGGAATGCAACTGCTCCTCTTTTCTGGTGTATTTCCAGCTGCTTTGGATGCTGTGCTCTTTCTTGGGGGTTTGTTGAGCTTGCTTGAGGGCTTATTAGCCAGCAGTTATGGCAATGTGGTCAGTGGCTCCCTAACATCCAGAATGACGGCCATCAGCAGGTACCACAGTCAGTGCAGAGAAATCGTTGTCATCCTGGTGCAAGTTCTGCTTTCCCACATCCTGGGCGTAGTGGCTGAATCCTCAGCACTCAGGGAACAAAAGCAGAGATGATTTTGTCCAGCAGCAGCCCGAGTTCACACATAGTCCAGAATTTCTGTCTCCATTTCATTTTCACTCCCATCTGAAGGCTTGAAGTCCTCTTCCTCCTCCTCTTCATCATCCTCATCCTCTCCAGATTCATATGCCAGCTGCTCTTTGCCATCTTCACTGCTTGTTGTATTTGAGAAAAGAGCTAAATTGGGAAGGAAGAAAGAAAGACAGTGTGATGCCTCAGTGAAACCCAAGGACATTTGCAACAAAGTTCATAAAATGCGAGAGGAAGGCAGAAGCTGGAGGGGCACAGCTAATGTTGCACATCTTAATAGAATCTGATCAAGCCCAGAGCAATTTGTTTTCATACTCCAGGAACGCTGCAGCACAGCGGCAGAGCTGCAGTGCTGTGCCTCCTCTCCTAGCTGATTCTGGCTGAAGTCACTGGGATAGTGTTTTGGCCCAGCATCATGCGAAAATAATTTCCTCACTTCTTGTTCAATTAATAACACCAATAAAAAGTAAAATGCCACCAACAGATACATCAGTAAGAATAAGATCTCGATTATCACTGTGCAAAGACATTTAAAACTGGAAGGCCATGACACTGGGGAGATGAAACAGAAAGCCTTTATTCCCAGCCCTTCCTAATCTCAACCCACACTGACGCTGCAGAACAGCCTTAGCTAACACACTGAAATAAGCTAGAACACAACACCAGACATAGCACGAAGGAGGAGGCAAATACGGGACCACCGCTGCCCCAGCGCTGACTGCAACATCATCACTCAGCCCGTAACAGCTCAACACCTTTGGGAAGGTAGTAACACGCTGCCGTAGGAGGCAGGAGGGCGGTAAGGCACTTTGATGTTCAGAAGCATCCTTACCAGGTCTTGTGGATCTGATTATCTGCTTTATCATCAGAGACATGCTATCTCGCAGATCATCGCTCGTCTTTGGAAGGCACCACCCGTCCCGCTCCGTGCATTCTGACTCTGTGCCGTCATTCCGACGGATGATTTTCTGTAGGCTAAAAAGCAGCAAAAGGGAAGGAAATGTTAATCTTCTATGTTTAGTCACAGGCTTCCTCATAGAAGACAGACTGTGGCTAACTTGCATTTTACTTCATTGAGTTAGAATAGCATATTTGGTTATTTGGGTAATTGTCCTACGGGAAAGGAAGTTGGTGTGTGAAAAGCCTGTTCTACTTTTATTCAGAAGCTAAACAGCTCTTCAGTTTCTGGTCAAGGAGAGGGAGGGCAATGGACTGGATATAAACAACAGGCTTTGAAATCTATCTCTAACAGAGGACTCGGCTACCAGTGTGCAATACCTCTCCACATTCAAATCACAGAGCTGGTAGAACATCTGCCGGTAAGGGGGTAAGGCTCCTTCTCGGAAAATGTAGATGGATTCCTAAGAGGAGGAAAGAAGGAACGGGTTAACGTGTGTTTTTATGGTGTAACAGGACAACTGTGGCATAACTGAAAAGCATTTCCAATGGACTGATTCAGGAACAAGGCACTTCCAACACAAATCGATTCCAAAGCACAGGTCTGCATACAGCGAAAGATAAAGCTGAATGGGGAATGCAGCAAAATTTCACCACAGCCACAGTCACAAGAGCACAGCTGTGCAGAGAACACACTGCATCTCTTCAAACTGCAGCTCTGTCTGCAGCCTGGTACTGCGTAACAGTGGGTCATAGGTTTCATTCTAGCAAAAGGGAAAAGTAAAGGACTCCTGTTCATTTATTTTGCCTTGCTGGATTTTGCAGGACAACCTGATAAATACATGGTGATTTTTTGCACTTCACTGCACATAGAATTCCCATTTTATCAACTGAAACAAAACGCTCATCACATCTAAGACTAGGGCTGAGAGTACCAATCCCATCTTGCAGCATGTAAGAAATACATTCAGTGCACAGCAGGTGATGTTCTGTAGTGACAGGTACAACTAGCAGCTTCCCAGGTAAACCTGAAGACACCAACTCACTCGCCACTGTCCCTTTAATGACTGACAAAACAGGAAGCAGCCCTTTTTCAGCAAGCTCTTTCAAGGTTCTGGTCAAAGAGCGTAATGCTTACCTTCAGTTTATACCTGCTGGAGGCAGGCTTTTTTGCACCGGACGCACCAGATGTACCAAGCCCCTGTTTCAGATCATGTACACTGACTGTATGACTTACTGAAAGACAAAAAAAAAAAAAAAAAAAAAAAAGTTCTAATTAGTGACATCTTTCACTCCATGGCATTGTACTGTCACTTCTCTATGTTGATTCAACTTTGCTGCTCAGCAAAACCCAGACCAACGCAGCAACCAAAACCACACTGCTCATTCCTCAGCGACGCTACTGGAGTTATGGAAAAGGTGCTGAGTTTGGCAGCTTTTTCCGCAGCGCATTTGTTCATAATTTTAACCTTTTCTACTCTCCCTTAACAAAGAAAAGAGAACAATTCTCCCCTTACTCTGCACTATATCCGAACAGAAGGGAATGCTGAATTCCCACAGCTGCTTGCAGAACTCCTCCTGTCTGCTAATAAATACTGTGGCTCAGCCAGACACGCATCCAAAACTCTCACACCACTTCCCAGCAGGAGACTCATCTACTGATTTAACAGCAGCACCATATTATAACCAGAAATAAAGCTCCAATTTTGGCTTAGCTAGAACATGGGAAGACCCTTCACCACCTGTGACTAGGATGGGGTAAACCAGAAGAGTCAGGCAGCCCTTCTGCTGGCACAGCATACCTTGCTTCTTGACAGTGATGGGCAGACTGTAGTTATATGTGCTGCGTTTGGCTTTCACAGGCATATCATTAGGAGCGTAACCTAGAGGTGAAAAAAAAAAAAAACAAACTAATGAACCAAGGGCAAGCACCCTGCAGAGTGTCTCGAGCTCAGTAACAGAAGTGCTGGACTGTGTGTGAAAGGCTGGCTGATCCTTGGGGTATGGTGACTTTGGCAAAGTAGGGAGAGGAGAAGTATCAGATCAACAAAACCCTTTAATCTGGAAAGAAGAGGGCATGTGGTCTGATGTTAATGACTGGATGCCAGCTCTGTCACGGACTTATTAGATGACCTCAGAAAGTCCCTGCCCTCAACTTGCCCTGAGACCTGGTGTCCTGCACAAGATGTTGAGGTCCTTGAGGAAAAGCTACTGTGTAAGTAACAGAATCTACTGCTCAGTGCCTTCCCTGAGCAAGAGGGAAGACAGTCTGCTACATCTACTTGGGCTTTGGACACAAGGAGAGGGAAAGTCAGCCAGCTGTCCACTGAGTTTGGAATGTGCCAAATGAGGAAAGACGTACTGCATCCTATTAAATAGAGTACTAAAGGAGTTTACGGAACAGCTAAAGTAAGCAATGAGCTCAAAAGGCGTCATCTTCATCAGAGCAGAAACACAGCAAGAGTTTAAAAAACAAGTAAAAGAAAAGTACTACCAGGATTAACCAGAAAGCAGAGAGAATGTCTCTGTGGGTTGGGCCCTTTTACCATATTTCATTCCACAGCGAATTCGGAAGTCCAGTACTTGATAAATCTTTGCTTCAGGGTGTTTTCTGGGGTCATACCCAAACCTAACCCACAAGCTTCTCCAGGGACCTGTTAACTGCACAGACACACATGGGGAAAGATGGTTACAAAAAACCAGTACAGTGTTGCAGAGCTTCCCAGAAAATTCTAGTATTTCCCCTCATGGCCCAAGGATTATTTCTTTTACCAGCTCTTTCCTCACTTGCCATGCCAGAATTTAGATACTGAAACTTGGGAAATCAATGCATCAAAGCACAAATATTTGTGTGCTTTTACAAACTGTTTGAGATCACAATAAAGTGTGTGTTTGGAAGAATTCTGCTACCATTACCAGATGGATAGTCAATTTGAGTGTCTGACTGAACTGCAAAGCCAATTAGAACCAATGAAGCAAATAGTTACTGAATCCTCCATAGCTTCAACTTCTGTTCAAAAGCAAGGGTTTCCTTCCCTCTTTCTCATTACGTAACATTAACCTCAGGTAATTAGTGGTAGGACCTCAGAAACAGTAAAGGACCAGGAACAGCCAGCTGCAGCTCCCTTGCTCTGCCTCCTGGCAGTCTCAGACAGGCACGAGGGCAGATTGAAGGACTTACCATGTAATAGGCCAAATACGGCAACAGAAGTTTCAGCTTGTCCGGGTGGACACTGATATTGGCTTTTACTGCATTCCGAGACCAGACAGGACGGACTTCAAAGAGCTAAAACAATACAAAAACAACCATGGAACAGTGGGAAGTGGGTAACCACTGGCTGTTCAGCTTTCCAAGTGGACTTTCTTCTGTGTCAGTGCCTTTGGCCCACAGTATGAGCTATCAGAACAGTGATGTAAGAACTAGTGGCACAAAAAAGAACTTTATGTGAATAGGCTGCAAACACAGATTTAAATTTTGACTTGCATAAGTGAACTGAACACAGCAGTGTCAGCGGTGTCCACCGACTCATGCTGTATCAGTCAGTCACAATCACCAAGAATATTGGAGGAAGTCGGGAGAAAATGGCTGCATGCAGATTTTTCCTACACAGCATGCTGTATTATAGTGCTCAGCTCAGGAGCAAGGCACGTACCTTTCTCAGCTCTTCCTCCACCTTTTTATCCACAGGATTGGTGCACACTTTCTTCCAGGTCTGTACAGCAGCATCCAGGGGTTTAGTTGGGATTTCTTCATCATCAAAGTTCACAAAGATAGCGTTGTGTGGGCGACGGGCCCTGCTGAGGCCAATCAGGTTCTCACCAGACACCTGGGGATTGTTGTATCCCTCCCTAAGAAACAGGGAAAGGATCAGGTTTGCTTTCTGCCTGTGGCATCCATGGATTTGGGGCCTTCACAGGAACATGCAGAAACGTGCATGTTTTTGTGCTCCGCATTTTGGAAGAGAAGGGACTCCACCATGCGAGCAGTGGGTTGGTTTCACTCCGGCCCCATCTCCCTACCACATACTGGTAACCATCAAAGACTCTTGTGACACCACTGAGGGAAGAAAATTTAAATTTAAAAAGATAACCCTGCAAAACTGCATCCAGTTGCCTGATGGCAGAAGTCCCCTGTACTACCTGACAGAAAACCCTCGGGCAGTTGGCTACTAATCCGTATGAAATGCATTTACAGCACAAAAGGCTTCACCCTCTGCATTTGCTCTCCTGTAGTTCCTGCAGCTCAGTAGGGTACAGGGACGAGGCAAGGTAGAAATGCAGTTAAGATAATTTTTTTTTTTTTTTTTTTTTTTTTTTTAAAAGTGCCGATGAAGGACTACGGTGAGAAAATGAAAGATGTTTCTTGTGGGAGATCTCACAGATTGTTCTTCTGGCAAAACCGACCGAGGGCCAGGAGGGAACAGGCCCGGCGAGCGCGCTCACAGCAGCATTTGGCATCGACTCCTGCACACTTTTGCCCCAGCTCAGCCCAGGGGAAGCAGGCAGAAAGCCGGGCTCGCTGCGTGCAGCGTGCTGGGGAGGCAGTCATCTTCAGATCTCCAGGTCCCCTCACCTGGCAAGTCCTCAAGCGGACTTTCGCTGAGGTTGCTGCTGTCCAGGCAGTTTTTCCAGCGTGCCTGCTGCTGTTGTGCCAAATCAAGAGGGATAAAGCGGAACAAGGTGGCAGCTTAAACAGGTGAAATACACCAATGATATATTTAGTGCTGCTCTGATGCTTCAAGAGCACAGATCCTATAACACCACTGAAATCAGAATGGATTGGAGGCATCTTCAAGTGATAGAAAAGGAAATCTTAAGTTGAAGACTTTCTGTTAGAAGTATGTAACAAACAAACAGAATGTTTCACCATCTACCCATTCCAGAACCAACACAGCTACTTACTACATTATGAGAAAAATCACTAACCGGTGTTGTATATCTGGCCGATAAAAATAGTCAACGGGAGTGTCCAGACGTGAGAAAATTGGTGGTGGGATGTAGAGAGGTAATTCTCTATTGAAAAATTCTTCCTTCTCTGGTTTGAGCATTAGGACTTTGTCATACATGGAAGTTTGTTTGCCATCAGGACCAGAATGCATTGCCAGGTACTGGAAATCAGACATTCCTGTGGGAAACAACAGTTAAAACATTGTGAGGTTCGTTGTAAATATTGCAATATTTCTCACAACACTCAGCCTTCAGGAGCAGGAGCCTGATAAGTTCATGCAAAGGTTTGTACAGCAAGGAGGCTGTAACAACTGGACGCTTGATTTTCTTTCCAGTCTTGAATTGTCTGAAGGGAAACACTTCCCTTTCCCATCAGATGAATTTGTCTTTAAGCCCCGTAGACACAAACCCAAGTACTACCTTGAAATTTGTAAACAGTGGTGACAGTCCCAAGAATTTCCATTTCAAACTGGACTTCTGGCTGGATTTGTTCTTCGGCATCCAACTGCTTCTTCTTCTTGGTCCTCCTCTTCACCTTGAGCAGCACGGTGGAGGTGGGGAAGCGATTGGCACATACGGGATGGCAGTACGGGTCCTTGGGGCGGAAATACAGCTCCAGCCTTTTGGCAGGGTCTGCGTAGATCTGTCAGCGAGGGCAGGCAGAGTCTCTGTCAGCATCTCCCACCCTGCCCGACGCCTCCCGCCTCCTCTCCCGTGGGCAGCAGCGGCCCAGAACATCGGCTTCACCCTGAAACCACACGTGGAGCCTGCGTGGGGGTGTGCTGGGCCTGAACGGCCCCGACAAGGGGGTCCCACAGCGTGGGGCTCGCTGCCCGCCCCCCGCCAAGGGTCAGGGCTGAGCTCTGACACCTCTCCGAGACCCTCAGGGCTTCCTCACTCTCCCTGCGCTCCCACCCTCTGGGCAACCTCCGCGCTCCCGCCGTTCCCCCCTCACCCGCGACACCCCCTGCTCTCCTCCCAGGGTCCGCAGCATGGCCCCGACGTCCCGCACCAGTCCCGGGTACTCCACGCACACCAACCGCGGCGAACGAGGCAGCTCCAGCACAGCCGAACCCCGCTCCCGCCACTGCCGCTCCGCCGCCATCGCTGCCCGGCCTCGGGCTCGGGCCCTCCCGTCAGCCGCTCCCTTCCCCCCCCACAGACCGTGCCCGCCCCACGGGCCGGCGCACAAAGGTTCCGCCGCACAAAGGTTCCTACAGGAACGGTTCCTACGGGCGCGGCGTGGGGGTGGAGATGAAGATGGAAATGGAGATGAAGATGATGATGGAGACGGCGGCCGGTTGGTAGTCGTGCTCCTCATCCTTCCCAGGCTCGGAGCTGGAGCTCCCCAGCCCAGCCTGGCCTCTGCCAAGGAGGGGCTTGACCCCCTAAACCAGTGCAGAATAACCTCCCCCATGTGGGTTTATTTCTCCCTCTTTGAGTTTCTGAGCTGATTTCTGTGCACGTATGGCAGCAGCTCACCCGTTAGTTCGTGTGCTTATATTACAACTGTAATTACCTAAGAGCTGCTTTATTATCAGCATGGCTGCTGATGGTATTGCGGGGCTATCCAGAGGACAGGCCGGGCTTGGGGCTGTCCTGCCAGGCTGGCCACGAGGAAACAAAAGCCCTGAGCCAAAAACCCCGAGCCAAAGGGCTGGCAGAGCAGGTCAAGCCGCAGCCCTGTGTGTCAGCAGCTTCACCGGGACATTGCTGTGTTCTGGACCAGGGGAATGCACTTTGCTCAGAGTCGGGGTGTCTCTTGCTGCCTGACCTTAATGTTAGAGAGAAAATTCTGTCACAGCAAAAACACAGAGAAGCCAGAATTGCTCAGTTACAAGCAAGCCTTTATTGAATTCAGCCTATCTTTAAAAGGTGTGTTTTCTCAGTTCCACAGCAGTTCCTCAGCCAGGGAGATGTTGGCAACCTGTGGCAGATTCTGATAAACCGAGTTCCAGAAGTCCACATACCGGGATCTCAGGTTCTGCTTCACAGAGTTCTGGTTCATCTTGTTGTAGATTTCCAAGTAGTAAGTGTTCTCAGTGCTGTAGGGTGGCCAGTTAACTGGCACCTCTGAATTCCCTTTGTTGGGATCACTGGGGAAAAAAGGTACGTAGAAGTTCAGTTTTATCAGGGCAGCTTGAGGGTGCAGTAAGGTTTGTGGCGTTTGGCAGGGACTCCGTCTGCTCAAGTGAGGCTTTAAGTGAATGCAAAGAGAGAATTTGACATTGGGACAAGCAATAGCAATTCTTCCTGCTAGAAGTGAGTTGCTGACCTGCAGTCTCCTCCCTTGATCCCCACTAGCATCGTCCCTGGCTGCACTCAGGGGCTTAACTCCTGTCTGTGCCAGGATTCGGAAGCAAACTTCATCATTAAGTTTAAGCACAGTTTACAAGTTCTGTAAATGCTTCTGCTGTCCCCAGGTGTTCTCTGGATGAAAAGGACCCAGAGCAAACTCCACCACTGGAAGACATAGAGCCAGGCTCACAACAGAACTACAGAGTACACCCCACTTTTGGGAATTGCACCTGAGAAGTGAATAGGCAAAAGCAGCGGGTTGAAGTGCTGCAGCAAGCCCCAAATGTGGAATTGGAATCACTCACCCTGTGCTGGCAAAGTTGGTCCAGTAAGCAATCATGGCACTTGAGACAGTCCTGTGCTTGGGCAGGTAGCCCAGGGGGCTGCTGAAGGGCTTCCCAAACACATACTGCAGGTCATCAGCATGGTCTGCCCCTACCCAGCTTGGGTAGATGGGCATTCGGGATGGCTGGGAGAACAAGTAGCTGTATGTCTTGGCATTCCTGGGGAAATAAAATAGACTTGCTAAGCAGCTGTGAGTGGAGAGCAGAGAAAGAGGTGCAGATTCATAACCACTCTGCAAATACGGGCAGAGCCAGACATTCAGCCTTGGAAGATGCTCACATGCGTCTAAGTGGTCTCAGGGGAAAACATCCATCTCTCTGGTAATTCTTAATTTCCATTTCAGATTCTTACCCTAACCCTCATATCATCCAACTGCCATGTCTCACTACATGAAACATTGCTAGGATGAAGTTGGAAGTTTTTAGGAGGCAAAAACTTGGTTGAATGGGAATTTATAACAAACTCATGATGGGAATTTAAAACAAATTCCCATCATGAGTCCCATGCAGCATTAGAGAAATAGTGTTTGTACAAGCTACATGTGAGCATGTACTCAGTACCAAAAAAGCCTTCCTCCTTCAAGTTCAGCCCTCTTAACCCACTCATCAGCCCCTTGTGCTGGAAACGCAGTGTTTCAGCCCCCATGGCAGGCATTGGGCTCCTGCCAGGGCTGAGCTGCTCACCGGGCATTCTGCCGGTGCAGATTCAGTGCCCACTGTGTGGGAACCAGGAAGATGTAGTCAGTAATCACGTCCACCACTGTCTTCTTCATGGTCTCCTGGTCCGGTTTGTCACCCCACACTTGCGTGTAGATATTGTATGTTGCATTGGCTCCACGCTCACCCCTGTCCACAGTAAGTCCTTTCAACAAATCGTAGACCTCATCCCTGAAAAGACAAGTAGTAGCAACTAATTACAGACCGGCGGCTTCAAAAGGGGCAAGGCTCATGGAAATGAATCCCAGCTCCTGTTGATGTTCACATCCGACCCTGTGATTAGCAACAGTTTGGGGGAGTAAAAGACAGTGATTTCATTCCAGATCATAGATGGCAGACATGTGCTTCCCAGCTTTCTCAGAAGAAATTTGGCCTGGGGCCAAATTGGCCACAAGCTCCTTCTGTCTGCAAAACGGAGTCTCTCTCAGAGGGTGCCCAGCATGTCTGGCATGTGCCTGCTCTGGAGGGAGAGCATCAGGGCTGCCAAACCTGTCGCTGGTGCTGAGCTCAGGAGCACCTTAAAGATAGATGGGGAGGCTTCCTCACTACCTGGTCCTCTCTTTTAAACACTCTGGACTTGGCAACACATGCCCTAGGCACCCTGGCTTGGAGTGACATCCTGTTTTGAAGGTAGTGCCCTGTCCATTCAGGTATAACTCCTTGGAGTTTGGGGGCTACATTAAAAATAAGGTTCCTCCTGTTAAGGGTTTTAAGAGCATCTTTCACTTACGCAGTGATTTTCACAAGTGGGCGGTTGATAGCAGGTAAATCAATGCCAGCAAAGATGTGCCCATCCATGTTATTGATCCCAGCAATGTAGTCAATGTCAGCAGCATTGGCAAAGAGTTTCTCTGGCATGTCTGGGAGGAAGTCTCCATCGATGACAGGAGTGAGGGCGAGTGTGTGAACCAGGGGAGCTGCAGCAGGAGACAAAACTGGAGTCTGTTAGGAGCTGAGAAAAGACAGATGTGTAGCCTGATGTATCCCATGGCTCAAGAAGCTGTGGAAAGAGTAGGTTGAGGTGAATGAGAGCTTGGATGATGACTTCAGCATGACCACACTCATGCCTGTAGGTGGGGGAGAGGAACAAGAGATCTGCCAGCCAAATGCTGGCAGGTAACATCAACAATTCCTCTTCATCTTCCCCCGGCCCCTTCCCAAAAATCCCAGCCAAAGGTGGGGAACAGGAGACTTCTTCTCCCCACTCTATCTGGCCACACTCATTGCCAGGACAGCCGGCTCCGGCCAGTGCAGCTGCACTTGGGCACTCTCTGTCCTGAGCATGGCTAAACACTGGGAATATTTGCTAGGAGCCGGAGGAGAGCAAGCAGAGGAGAGTCTTCTTGGGATAGAAATCCCGACAGGCAGCAAAAGCAGAAGCATTATCTATCCGGTGTGAGAGTCTTACACTCCACCCAGCGACTCAAATGAAAATAGCAGGGTTGTGGTCATTTTTTTTTTGTAAGCTGTGTTCTGGAGTTGCTCTTGCTACTTTCACAAGACAGAAAGCCCAGGCAGTTGCTTTGGGGCCAAGGCATGGCCCTTGGATAATTCCTCTGCTGCCATTGCATGATGGACAGCATTCATTCAGCACAATGTGCACCTGCTTGCAGAAGGGTGACTGCAAGATCTGTCATTATTGTCCCCTTTCAGAAGGACACAAGCAGTGCTTCAACACTCCTGGCAATCACCCCAGCGTCCTGCCGAAGGCATGGTGAGCCCTGGGGGGGTGGTGGACCACAGCGCGGGCCGGGGGACTTACAGGGCAGGTTGATCAGCTCCAGGTGGTAGGCCAGTGTCACGGCTTTGGGGTCGGAGATGCGCAGGCAGTTGGCCAAGACAGTGGTGTTGTCTGTGGGGCAGCCCACAGTTTGTCCAAGCTGCAGGGGGAGAGAGAGAGACAAATCTCCTAGCATTACCTTCCAAAGCCAGGTTTCATTACCAGCTTGATAGAGGCAGAGGAGGGGTTGGTTTTAATCTCAAAGCAGAGTGTTTCCAAAGCTCTGTTTGGCAGCATAGCTCCTGCAAAATCCCTTGCTAGTTATGCTTTTCTCTAGGGAATCACTTTTTTGTTTTTTCCATTCCTTCAGGCAAGACTCACACGGTACCTTTTTAGCCCAGGAGAGAGGGTCCTTCTGGATGGCCCAGCTGCAGAGACCAACGCCGCTCTGGCTGATGGCTCTCTTGAACAGGCCCTTGTTCTTTGGGGTCAACGTCTGTGGTACAAAATAGAAACAAGAGAATTTCAGGTGCAAAATCCTGGAGAGACCATCGCCTGCCAGATCCGGCTGATCACCTCACAGCTTGTGCACCAGGCCAGGGGAAGCTGCCTGCTCTCGTGCTGTTTAACAGTCTCAGCAGTTAAAGTTAAAAGGTGATAAGGTGAGAAGAGGAGCAGAGTAGGGGGACATGGCAAGTAAATTCTATTTCATCTGCAGTCCCAAAAACAAGGACACTTGGCTGCAGTGGTAGGGCTGATTAAACTGAAGAATCAGCTACAAAGCAAAGAGGCTGAGCATTGCTATCCGCGGGCAGGGGAGGATGTTAATCAGGCAGCATGTGGAGGAAAGTGCTGGAGTGCCAAGGGGACCATCTCTCCTGTTTACAGAGAAGAGAAGGGGCTGTGTGTGGGGTCCGACACAGACAACACACCTGCAGGGAGACACTGACGGCACCGGCTGATTCCCCAAAGATGGTGATGTTTTCTGGGTCACCCCCAAAGGCCTTGATATTCCTCTTCACCCAGGCAATAGCCATGTGCTGGTCCTTCAGCCCATAGTTCCCTGAGCAATAGAGAGCACCCACCATTGAGCAAGGGCACAGCAAAGCTGATAAGCTGGGGACCCACGACAGGGTCCCCTGAAGAGGGAGCAGCTACAGTACCTGGCAAGTTTGCGTCTCCGGTGCTCAGGAAGCCCAGGGGCCCCAGGCGATAGTTGATGGTCACCACGATCACATTGCCCCGCACAGCGATCTCCTCGCCATCGTAGAGGTAGTTATTGAGGAAGTTGGCTCCCTGGCTCCCTCCTAAAAGGAAGGCGCCGCCGTAGATCCAGACCATCACTGGCAGGTTGGTAGAGACTGGGAGATGAAGAAGAAAAGCAGTGTGAGCCACAACAGAGCTAGCAGGTCCTGCCCATCTGTCCCCATATCGACTCGCTGAGCATCACTCCACCTGGGCATGAACAGACATGATGTTTTGCAGTAGCCTATGGCAAAGGAAGTCCACACTCTGTAGAAGAGGCTGAAACTCCCACCAGGCTGCAGCTGAGGGACATTGGTTGACATGTCTCTCACCTTTCCCTCTGAAAATCAGTGCTCCTGCAGTTGCTCACTATGGGAACATAGCTGCTGAGAGATGCTCCAGAACGATTAGAGCAAATAGAGGGTAGCTTTAGATGAGATGTAAGGAAGAAATTCTTCACTGTTGGGTGGTGAGTCACTGGCCCAGGGTGCCCAGAGAAGCAGTGGCTGCCCTCTCCCTGGAAGGGTTCAAGGCCAGGTTGGACGGGGCTGGGAGCCCCCTGGGCTGGGGGAAGGGGGCCCTGCCCGGGGCAGGGGGGTGGGAGTGGATGATCTTTAAGGGCCTTTCCAACCCAAACTGTTCTATGATTCTATAAATTTGTCCACAAAAGGCAACCGAGAATCTCCTCTGCAGGTCTCTGCCAAGCACATACCGTGTCTCTTCTTTTGAGGGATCCAGATGTTCAGATAGAGACAGTCCTCACTCCCACGGACATCAGTTTGTGTAAGTGTCATCTGCATGCAGCGATTTTTGTATTTCTTTGCTTCCAATGTTCCTGAAAGAAGAGAGGGGAGACAGCAGGTCCTAGTAAGAGGCATCAACTCCATCCTTTGGTTGCAAACTGTCTATTCATCCAGCCTCTACTCTCTGAGACCAGTGCAGAGGCATCAAAGGATACCCAGCCACTGTGACTGGTCCGAGGGAGTGACAAAGTGGGACTCTTTCCCATGTGAACTAGATCTGGGCAGCCAAGGCATGGGGCGGGGAGATGCAGGTGCCGTGCTTCAGATTTGTTACTTCATGTGGTTACTGGAGTTGCTCAGGAACACTTAGACACAGACTCTCACACTCACCATGAGACTAAGAGCTTTTTCTTGGTGCTGATTAGTAGATGAAAGCAGGCAACAACATCTTTGGCTTGTCAATAACAGACTAAAGAGAAGTGAAAATAAAACCCCAAACCAAAGGCATTCAAAATCTGGATCTTACCATCCCAGCCAGGATGAGGTTGGGGGTCTTCCAGCGTCTTTGGAGGAGCAGCAAAAGGGATCCCTCTGAAGATGTCGATGTAGTCCCCAAAGAGTCCCAGTTTTTTATTCTCGCCTTCCACAAAACCGCCCTCCGTGTACACCACACCCAGCTACATGTGGTACCATTGCGAAGAGAAAATCCATTGCACAGTTATTCATGCCTCTGGCTTCCCATGTTGCCAGCACCCACACCTTGCCCTGGCCAGTCCCACAGATAGACCCACTTGCAGCCCACTTGCCCCAGCTGTCCCTTTGGACCCTTGTGGAAAGCCCACAGGTAGCTGCCGCTGGAGATGTGCCTGTGCAGATGTCCTGCAGGCAGGCAGCAGCAATTCCCCTGCACTTCCAAAAATAAATGGCAGAAGGGGAGGACCTTCAGCCTTAAGATGTAAACCAGGTCAGACTTGACACAGAACTGTGCAGGAACTTTTGGAAAAATGTTGTTGAGAGCCTTTGTCATGTTTAGGGCAGGAAAAAAACACCCTGCCATGACTGTCATGGTCTGCAGGGCCTTTTTCATGGGCTTCAGACCAGACGTAGCAGGAGTTTGCTCATTCAGGCAGGCACAGGCAAAATATCTTAGAAAGCCATAAGAAGGGCTCTTGTACTTACAGTTGTAGCCCATGCTACCCCGAGGCAGGAGCACAAGGCAAAGCACAGGATCTCCCAGCGAGCCATGGTGAGTGCACACCTGAGGAGGCAGACCCAGATGGGGGCTCACATATATATATAGCTAGGAGGGCAGCTGTGTGTCAATGCCATGACCCAGTCTTGGCTCTAAGGTAAACCAGGGGAGCCTCCACATACTTGTCCTTCAGTAGGCTGAGGGCAAACCATGGCTGAGGTAGACTGGCATCACTGTGTGAGAGCCCTGCAGATGTTGCTTTTGTGGGCTGGAGGCCAAACCTAAGGAAATATCTCAGTCTGACAAAACTCCAGAGGACATAAAAAATGCTGAAGCCTTGAGAAGCCTCACACAACTGCAGGAGGCTCAAATCATATTAAGCCATATTATCAGCCACTAATGAGAAACCTTGCACTTGTAACACCCTGGGGAATGCTCAAGACTCAGAAAATGCCAGCAGATCTTTAATTTCTGTGACAGGCTGCTACAGTCCAGCCAGCAATAGCAGACTAACGGCCAGTGGCCAACCTCTGTGGACCTGAAGCTCTGCCCCATTGCCTGCTTCCTTCAGTCCTTGCTAACTCCTACGGAAGCCAAAAGAGGACTGAGAAGTGCACCAGCTAGTGGGGACAACGTGCCCTACATCCCCCCACAGAAGGGAGTTATTCACTGCCACAAAGGGGTTTTTCCTGCTGGCTTTATTTCCAAGATCGCCAGCGAGGCTCGATGCTGAAGTCATGGCACAGTATTTTCATTCCCCATAGACAAGCAGACGGGCAGCACCTGCCTGAGGGACTCCAGCAGCACTAGAGCTTCCCCCAGCACCACCTCGGGCACCTTTGCTGTGTCCCACATGGCCACCAGCCCAGCCAAGGTGAGTTTCCCACCCACAGAGAGACCTGGGAATGCAACTGCTCCTCTTTTCTGGTGTATTGCCAGCTGCTTTGGATGCTATGCTCTTTCTTGGGGGTTTGCTGAGCTTGCTTGAGGGCTTATTAGCCAGCAGTTATGGCAATGTGGTCAGTGGCTCCCTAACATCCAGAATGACGGCCATCAGCAGGTACCACAGTCAGTGCAGAGAAATCGTTGTCATCCTGGTGCAAGTTCTGCTTTCCCACATCCTGGGCGTAGTGGCTGAACCCTCAGCACTCAGGGAAAAGAAGCAAAGATGATTTTGTCCAGCAGCAGCCACACTGCTCACCAAGTTCACATTTAATCCAGAACTTCTTCATTTTCACTTCTGTCAGAAGGCTTAATGTTCTTTTCCTCCTGCTCCTCTTCATCATCCTCATCCTCTCCAGATTCATATGCCAGCTGCTCTTTGCCATCTTCACTGCTTGTTTAACCAAAGTCCTTCTTCTGGCACAGCATACCTTGCTTCTTGACAGTGATGGGCAGACTGTAGTTATATGTGCTGCGTTTGGCTTTCACAGGCATATCATTAGGCATGTAACCTAGAGGTGAAAAAAGAAAACCAATAATGAACTGAGGGCAAGCACCCTGCAGAGTGTCTTGAGCTCAGTAACAGAAGTGCTGGACTGTGTGTGAAAGGCTGGCTGATCCTTGGGGTATGGTGACTTTGGCAAAGTGGGGAGAGGAGAAGTATCAGATCAACAAAACCCTTTAATCTGGAAAGAAGAGGGCATGTGGTTTGATGTTAATGACTGGATGCCAGCTCTGTCACGGACTTATTAGATGACCTCAGAAAGTCCCTGCCCTCAACTTGCCCTCTGCAAAATCAGAGCAGGGAAACCCTGTGTCCCAAGGTCTGAGACCTCGCATCCTGCCCAAGGTGTAGAGAACCAGGAACAGCCAGCTGCAGCTCCCTTGCTCTGCCTCCTGGCAGTCTCAGACAGGCACGAGGGCAGATTTAAGGACTTACCATGTAATAGGCCAAATACGGCAACAGAAGTTTCAGCTTGTCCGGGTGGACACTGATATTGGCTTTTACTGCATTCCGAGACCAGACAGGACGGACTTCAAAGAGCTAAAACAATACAGAAACAACCATGAACTGAACACAGCGGTTTCAGTGGCATCTACCGAGACTTGTTATATCAGTCAGACTTCAGATATGCCCATCATTATCCTCAGAAAAACAGTCAATGTCCATCCAGCAGCCAGTCTACTCTCCAAAAGGGCTGGAGAGCTCTGCAGAAGGCACACTGCAAAATTTGTTTTCAGAACATGGGCAACTCTAAGGAAGAAAATTTCACAGCCTTCAGTGGCATCTCAGATACATGTCACTCACTCAACTTCCCTGATGTGACATTGTCATGCCTTGACAAATTTTTATCTCATCCATCATTTCAGGGGTAGCTGCAGCTGTTCAGGACACCAGATATTCCTGTATCCCTGGCAGAATATGCCACTACAGCCCTTCCCATTTGGTAGATTAGAGAACAGAAATAGCAAATGTGTGTTTTCCTAAGGGCACAAAGTACAGCTGATATCAAACGTGAATGGAACCCAAATTTTGGTTCCTGGTCTAATTCTCAGGCCCATATCTCACTTGTTAACAAGGTTAAACAGGAAACATAATCACAAAACCTTCAGAGAAGCCAGCAATAGTTACAGCCACAATTTTTGGTGAGGTCTGCATGCTGCAGTATAGCACTCAGCCCAGCTCAGGAGCAAGGCACGTACCTTTCTCAGCTCTTCCTCCACCTTTTTATCCACAGGATTGGTGCACACTTTCTTCCAGGTCTGTACAGCAGCATCCAGGGGTTTAGTTGGGATTTCTTCATCATCAAAGTTCACAAAGATAGCGTTGTGTGGGCGACGGGCCCTGCTGAGGCCAATCAGGTTCTCACCAGACACCTGGGGATTGTTGTATCCCTCCCTAAGAAACAGGGAAAGGATCAGGTTTGCTTTCTGCCTGTGGCATCCATGGATTTGGGGCCTTCACAGGAACATGCAGAAACGTGTATGTTTTTGTGCTCCGCATTTTGGAAGAGAAGGGACTCCACCATGCAAGCAGTGGGTTGGTTTCACTCCGGCCCCATCTCCCTACCACATACTGGTAACCATCAAAGACTCTTGTGACACCACTGAGGGAAGAAAATTTAAATTTAAAAAGATAACCCTGCAAAACTGCATCCAGTTGCCTGATGGCAGAAGTCCCCTGTACTACCTGACAGAAAACCCTCGGGCAGTTGGCTACTAATCCGTATGAAATGCATTTACAGCACAAAAGGCTTCACCCTCTGCATTTGCTCTCCTGTAGTTCCTGCAGCTCAGTAGGGTACAGGGATGAGGCAAGGTAGAAATGCAGTTAAGATAATTTTTTTTTTTTTTTTTTTTTTTTTTAAAGTGCCGATGAAGGACTACGGTGAGAAAATGAAAGATGTTTCTTGTGGGAGATCTCACAGATTGTTCTTCTGGCAAAACCGACCGAGGGCCAGGAGGGAACAGGCCCGGCGAGCGTGCTCACAGCAGCATTTGGCATCGACTCCTGCACACTTTTGCCCCAGCTCAGCCCAGGGGAAGCAGGCAGAAAGCCGGGCTCGCTGCGTGCAGCGTGCTGGGGAGGCAGTCATCTTCAGATCTCCAGGTCCCCTCACCTGGCAAGTCCTCAAGCGGACTTTCGCTGAGGTTTCTGCTGTCCAGGCAGTTTCTCCAGCGTGCCTGCTGCTGTTGTGCCAAATCAAGAGGGATAGAGCGGAACAAGGTGGCAGCTTAAACAGGTGAATGTCTCCACCCCATCTCCACCCCATGCAACCAACTTCCCTCCCCCAAGCCTGTGCACCCCCTTTCCCGTGGGTACCCCACGCAGAGCAGCTGGGGTGCATGGGCAGCTCCTGCACAGCTGAGCCCCGCTCCCCCCAACACCATGGGGCCCCTGAGTCAGGGCTGGAGGCATGTCTGTCTGTCTGTGTGTGTCTGTGTGCGAGTGTTACAGCCGCTGCTGTTCCTCCTAGTGGTCCCAGCAAGATGGGCAATGGCTGTGTTCATTCTGTGAGACCTCTGGGATGGGGCTGAAGTAAAACCACCAGCCCCAAATACCCAGGAGCCATGAGCCAGCCTCCCTTCCCAAAGCAATGAGCCTGGCTTAGAAATTGTGATTTTAAAATAAATAAATAAATCAATCTATTTGCTGTTTTCAGCCTGTAGGGTGCAGTAGTACCACAGTTTCATAGAATCGGAATCACGGAATGCCAGGTTGGAAGAGACTTCACAGATCATCTGGTCCAACCTTTCTTGGAAAAAGCATGGTCTAGACAGCACCCTGTCCAGCTAAATCTTAGAAGTGTCCAATATTAGGGAATCCATCACTCCCCTGGGGAGATTATTCCAATGGGTGATTGTTCTCATTGTGAAAAATTTTCCTCTTATGTCCAGTTGGGATCTCCCCAGGAGTAACTTGTACTCATTACCCTTTGTCTTTTCCATAGGACTCCTTGTAAAAAAGGGAGTCTCCATCTGTTTTGTAGCCACCTTTTAAATACTGGAATATGGTGATAAACTCTCCCCTTTTCACCTTAAAAACTGTAATTCCCTTGGCTCTGCCACTCGAGCTCTAAGAGCACACCTGATTATTGTTAGACTTGAGAGGGAAGCCCCAAACCTGTGAGAGCATGTAGCAGCCCTGCACAGGGAAATGCTTTAAAAAGAGACAGCCCTGGTGTTATTTACACATGGTTTACATGGCATTAACTTCCTGGGTGAGCTGGAGAGGAGGTCCCCCGGTTTGTGCTGTGGTTGTTTCTTTTGTGTTTCCTAGGAAAGAGCAGCAGGCACTGTAAGTGTATATACCAAAACCCTGCTCCCTCTGGGAGCCCTCAGAGGGGGGACAAGGAGGTTTTGTGAGCTGTAAATTGTTGGTGAGATGAATACATAAATATTCGTGGGGAAGATACAAACCCCTAGCAAGGTGAGTCAGTCCTACTTAGTTGTATTTTAGTGCCAAAACATTGATCTCTCTGCTGGTTAATGAGGTAAATCAGGTGGAATGTGAAAGCAATGTGAGACCAAAGTCAGCTTCAGTTTATCCATCCTCAGCACCCTAGCACACAGCTCATGAGCTCTTCCTTCTGTGCTTATTTTTTGTGTTGCTTTTAATGTAGTGGAAGGCTGTATTTCTTGGTCTCACACTTATCAGAGGACCCACTAGGCTGAGAGATTCCACAAATGTGACATGAGCTCTCTCTAAATTGTGAACTTTTTTGTTTTTCATTAGGATTTCATGGCATTCTTGGAAGAGTAGGCTCTGACTGGAGTGTCTGGACTGAATGTCATTAGGGAAAATATTACATCTCCTAGATAAGGTCTGGCTGAAGTTTCTACTTTAGTTTCTGTTTTATAGAATATGTATCATGAGCTGTTGAGCTGGTACTGTATTCCACCCCAGGAGTGGTTACAGCAAGAAAAATGTTTATGGGAAAGGGCTATAATATATAAATATGATACAGTGGCCAAAACTGTTAGAAGTTAAAACATTATTTCTAACTGCCCTCTGCCATGCCTTAGATACCAAATGGCTTACAGAACTTTTTGTTTTTAGGAACAGTGATGTTCAAAGTGCCTGATAACGGGCTTCTAAACTACTGAAAGTCTTGGTTGTGGAGAGCAGAATCTCCTCCTGAAAATAGTTTGCTTGGTGGAAATTTGTTCCAGTATAAACCATAATGGACTATTCAGCTTTCAGCTATACCAGTAAAAATTCATATCAGCCCTGTGCAATGCCCAGATAGCAGAGGGCAGAATATACTTCATTTCCTTCCACATTGTGTTCTCTTTTATTGTTAGCAAAGTTTCAGTGTAAAGAATCCAAATTACAACCTTATTTTTCACATTATTGTTTCTCTCTTAAAAAAAAAAAAAAAAAAATAGTAGCCTTTGCCAGGCCTTTCAGTCCTTGGATCGTGCAACTTCACCAGCTTTTATCTCCCTCGTTTGAGCCGCAGTTTTTCCCCGCTCATCTTTGTAATCTGACATTGTGATTTGTTCACTTGCATGCTTGTTTTTCTCCTCGAAGAAGATTTGCTGAATCATTAGGGAGGAGGCAAGAGCTCTAGAGGCAGCTGGTGGCCAGTGATAAAACCACGGCCACATCCAGTCTTCAGGGTTTGCAGATGACAGCCCTTCAGTTGAAGGCCTGAGTCACATTCGCTTCTGAGCTAAGATTGCCGGGGACTTTGGGATTGAGGAAGTGAGGCTGAGGAGGTGGTGCCCCAAAAATATAAATTATTGATCCTGTCAACCACAAAGTTGTATCTGTGTGTTGTATCTGCTGCAAAATGTATAACGATGCTGTGAGAGAACTTGCAGGTTAGAGGCTAAATCCTGCTGACTGTTATATATTGTGCCCACTTCAGTGGGAAAACATAGTTAAGAACATGGGGGCTTGGCTTGAAATATGGTATGGAATGACAACTTCCAGACATGCAGTAGCAAGGTGTAGTGTGAGCAAAGATGTGCCAGGGCTTCAAGACAGTCATGAGCCTGTTTATTTGGAGAGGATGCACAAAATTCCATGGGTACAACTTATGTAGCTGTTTATATGAATTTTGCCCAATGCCTAATGATTGGAATAAGAGCTGGGAGCTAAAATGCCTTGGTTCACTTCTTAGGTCTTTCACTCACTCTCTGTAAGACCTTGAGTGACTTTCTCTCTCCCTGGCTCTTGGTTTCCTTGGAGTAAAACAGGGATAAAGATTGTGTAGCTTTTTGAAATAATTAGGCAGAAAGTGCTATTTAAATGCAAAGTATCATTAGTATTTCTGAGTCCTCCAACACCACTGCTGCGGCACTATGCAGCAGGCATGTGGACATGGTGCTCTGACTTTCTAGCTAATTGTTTCCTTAGTTCCAGTTAAGATGGGAAACCTCAGCTGTTCCGTGCACATTCACTCCGAAACCAAAAGCCTTCTCCTGTCATCTCTGCCTTTAATGTAAGGCACTGGAAAATGAGGTTTGTGCATATTTTTGTATGTATCTTCCAGAATTCAGTAATAAAATCTTACTAATATTACATTATATTTTTCACAATAAAATAGTTTTAACTCAGGATGTTTTCCTGAATTATACTTCAAGGAGGTAAGATAAAAAGCTGGTTAAGAAACAAGACTGGAAGTCCAGGTGACCCGAGTTCCATTTTTAGTTCCCCTACTCAAATTTGGGCAAATATTTTTAAAGTGAAAACTGCATATCAGGTTGGCATATCACAATGCAGAGACTTTGCTTTGATGCTTTATTCAACTTCTGTGGGATTCTTCACAATCCTGTGTGCTGTTCCAGTGTAAGATTACTGTGCATCTGCAGCAATTCTACCAAGGTGTTGTCTGTAGATCTTGGAGCACATCTGTGTTATTATCATCACTTTGCAGATGGGAAACCTGAGATATAGAGAGGGATAGTGACTGGTTCAGATCAGCTGGCAATGGCAAATCCAGGAATACAATCCCTCTTTTTTGAGCTGAGTCTCATACTCGGTGTTCTCCATGATGCTACGATGTCAGAAAAAGCAGCTACAGTTTCTGAGCTCTCTTTTCCAGGTGCTGTCACACCTGGGTGTCCATTGAGCCTGACTGATTTACAGTCAAGCTACTACAGGTTATATCTAAATAAGGAGCTGGGGCAAGGATGCCTGACTGACACATTGGTTCACCATGTCCACACTCTCAGGATGGGGCCCTTTCAAGAACAGGAATGCTCCATCATCTCTGACTTCCCTTTCCCCAACTGAGGCAAGAGATAACTTCTATTTTATAAAGAGAAGAAACCAGCGGCCTTGACCACTGACAAAAATCCCACCAAAGCTCCTAATATAGAAGGGCCTGGGATGTAAGATAAAGTCCCATTGCTTTAAAATTAATCAAGAGGAAGGCAGAATCAATTGGGTAGGGTTTTTTAACTCCTCATTCTTCATGAAGAAGCCTTGAACCTCAGAGTTGTGTTGGCCAGTGCTGACCGTGGCTGTTGTGCTTGGAACTTGCTTAGGAGCCCTTGATGCACAGAACTAAATGGCTTCAAGGTTGCTCATGGCCTGGAGAACAGTAGATTATGGGTTGGAGCAGAAACAGCTGTGAGAAATTTGGCCTGAGAGTGGTGCAAAAACCACAGGAGCGTGACTCATCTCTTATAACTTTAGATGTCTACAGATACTAGTCTCCCTTTCTCTTCAAGGAGTGAAGTAGGTGCGTTGAAGGCATGATTTCTGTCCTATTTTAGGTATGTGCTTTAGGAGGAGCTAAATCACTTCCTAGATATATTCCTTACCAGAAAGGGAGCCTTTGAGTGAATAGCTCACATTGGAGATATCCTGGCCTCCGATGCTGCTGCAGGTTTCCTACCTCATATCCCATGGAGGGCTTGGGACAGCACTTGCACCCAGGCAGCCAAGTGTGAACACATCCTCCCAGCCCAGGCTCAGGGCTTGCCCTGGGGCCAGCTCTCAGTAAAATCCCCTGGTATAGGCAGGACACAAGTTACCAGCTTGAACCCAGCCAAAGCCCCAAAGATGGGTGGGATGCAGGATGGCAGCTGTCTGTGTGCTCTAAATGAGCAGTGACATGACAACAGCGCGGTCTGACAGGCTGAAGAAACACAGTGTGTTAAAGCTGCTGATCTGATGCCGGTTCTATCCAGAAACCAAGCAGAGCGTGTGCCATGCCGGAATCTCTTATTACCTTCCATGTCATGGATGAGGTATATGGACAGGGAGCTTGCACAGGTCCAAGGGAGCTCATCCCAACGTACGAGAGTCTCTCTGCTACAATCTCCAGCTGTATTGATTTGGTTATTGCTGCCCTAGGAGTAGGAGTGAAAGGGTATTTGCTGGCCCTTACCCTTGCAGCTCAGATGGGAACTGTCAGGTTTTTCCTCTTCTATTCACTTGGCGAGTTTTTTACTATTTTTTCAGAAACAGTAAAAGGGAAACAAAGCAATTCTCTGTACACCAAAACTTAGTGACTAGTGTTATTCTGAAGTGCTAGATTCCCCTCCCAAACCTAGGGAAGGCAGTGTGGGGGAGGGCTGCTGCTCTGGGCACTGAACAGGAGCAGCTTGCTCAGTAAGCATCTGAATTGTTTGCTGTAAATCTGACTCTCCCCGCTGGGCAATGTTCCTCAGAAAACCTACTCCGTGCATTCCCACAGGCCCTTGTGTTCACATTTGCAACTCTCATGCTGCACTTACCAGGGTTATTTGCATGGATGGGGGCTCCCTGCTGATGCCTGGGTGGCAGAAGCGAAGGGCTGACAGGCCTTTCCTGCCAATCTGTCTGTTGTTCAGATGAAGTGGTTGGAAAGTGCTCACTCTCCAGTTCCCTCTTTGGCTCAGGCACTCTGATAAGGCATGGGCTGTCCTATCTTGCCCTGGGAGCTGTTCCTCCTCCCTAACAGGCCCATTTCTCCGGCTGACAGTTAGCAGCCGGCAATGCTTGATAAACTTATCAGACCAAAGCTGAGCCCAGTGCGTGCTCAGCTCCTCCCCAGCCTCAGATTTCCTCATTCCTGGGGACTCTTTGCTCTCTGCATCCCTTGCCATCTGGTACGGCGAACACAGATCACCCTTGGGCCACGAGGTCAAAATCAGCCCAAGGACCAGATTGAAGCAACACCTTTAAAATGAGGGCGTCAAGGGGGATGTTCATAGCATCCACATCCAGCTCTGTCTCTCTCCCTGGAGTATTATTCACCATGCTTATGTCTGCTTTATCCTCTCCGTGTTTCTGCTCGCCTGTTTCTCCACTCATTTGACAGTTTAGTGGTTTTAATATAGGGGTCTTGCTGTGCACACTGGGAGGATTTCTTCCTAAGCCAGTTACAGAATTGGGTTGCTTTGCTGAATTAAGTTTCTATCAGTCATTATTAGTATTGCAGTAACACTTGGGCGTTCCAGCCGAGATCAAGGCTGTGTGAGGCGCTGTATGGAGAAGATAAGGAGGGGCAGTCCCATTCCTGACTATCTTACCATTGAAATAAACAAGTGAAATGAAGGGGAGAGGGGGAATTATCCTCCCCTGGCAGATGGGGTGATGCTTTCTAGTGTGCTGAACAACTTCAGCGATCCAGCACTCATGTCTTGCCTGAGGTCATGCAAGAAACGTGTGGCAGATCTCAAGTGTCAGTTCAGGGTTGCAGCCTTAAGATCGGTGTGTCCACAGTGACTGTTAACTGGAAAATGGTGGCTCAGGAACAAATGCAGGCATCTGCATTTTCTTAGGTCTCAGCTAGCACAGAGGCAACCAACTGATTTAACTATCACTGAATAATTTTGGTGTGGCTGTTCTGGATTGTCTTCTTTGTTTGTACATGCTATTGCAGGGCAAAAGTGGAAAAACATCTCTGCTTTGTGAGCAGAATACATGATAAAAAAATTTCTGTGGTGTACTTTCTTATTCTGTAGCAGCTTTGTAGGTCAAGCTCCCTATCTGTCCCCAGGTTAGGCCCTTAACAGCAGGCAGGAACGTTTGCAAGGAAACGTGTATGCAGCTATTTCTGAGAGATTGTTTAAAGCCTTCAGGTTTCCCCTTGTGTGACGTGCTGATGGGCTAGAACTGACCTGCTGGTGTGTCCCCATCACTTACAACTGTGTGGCCCTGGGGAAACGACCTGCTATGAGGACAAGGGACTCTGCTGTTATCTTTTTTTTTTTTTTTTTTCACTGAAAACACTTCCTCATGAAGTCTAGGGCGGGAAGTAACTGGACTCAGCAAATACTTTTTCTTTTTCCAGTACAACCTGTACCCAACTGCAGCCTAATTTTTCCTTGTCCTTCCTCTCAGTTCCTTTCAGGCCTTCCCTAACCATTGCTAACACAACATGAAAACTTGAGGGTTTTGCCTTCTCTAGGATTCCACTCTGGAAGTTAATACAACCTGAAGATAAGCTCCAGCATAATGCTGTGCTCTGCTTCCTGCAGGTGTCCTGTGGCTCTGTCTTCATTAGGAAGCAAAAGATGCATCCCGCGTCCAAATTTAAATCCACCCTTGATTATAATATTTCTGGGCTGCTGGTCTCAGTGCCTGAAGGCTGTCTGGAAGACACAGAGGCACCTCTCTCCTTCTGACAGATGCCCGGGGTTATTGCTTTGCATGTCCCTCATTTGCTAAACAAAACAGCCCAAAGACCAGGATTTTCTTTCCCTGGCAATAAAGGGAAGAAGGTGTGAAGAGGACTGGGGAAGTGCAGGACACAGGGCGGGCTTGGAGAGAGGCAAAAACAATCAGCCCTTTCTTCAGCCACAAAGATTAGTTGAGATTTTGCTTTTTTTTTTTTTTTTTTTTTTTATCTGTTTCCTTGATTGACTGACCAGAATGGGTTTTTTGATGCAAGGGGAGATGGTGGGGAAGGGGTTGTTTTCAGAGCGGTCAGAACTGGGGAGGATTTGCATGATTGGAGAGCAAGGCCAGGTGTGTTTGCAGTTGGTGACAGCCGCGGCCTGATCCTGACAGGCACTGAGCATCCTTGGGTACCAGCTGTGTGGATTCAGTAGCTCCGAGGACTAGGGAAGCCCTTTGCAAGCATGCAGCAGGCCTGCCCGTGGCTGGGCTGTGTTGGGAGAGGAAGGCTCTCCCCCAGCCTGATGTGGTGAGGTTTGGGTAATGCCAGATCTGCTTCATTCCCTGCTCTGTCACCTGCATTTCCAGAGCCTGAGGTGGCACAGATGAAAGCCTGGGGAACCGTGCAGTGTGCCATTCTGCTCCAGAGCAGAGCCAAGATGGGTCCCTCCATCCTCTTCTTCAGGAGACAGCTCTTCCTGGTCAGGGATTGCAGTGAACAAGGGGATGTGCAGCTCTGCCTTGTGTTTTTTCTTTGGGCTGCTGACATCCATAGTCCTAAGGGAAGGAATGGGTTCAGGCAGTGTTACCCAGCAGCGTTACCTGGTGCCCTGAAAGTGGACCCTTCCAGGGGAAGAAACTGTAGTGCCTTAGTGAAAAACTCTGCAAGTTAATTCCCTCTCCTCTTCCTCCCTTCTTGGATCACCTCCTGACTCTGGCTGTACTGTTTCACTGGCACCTTTGCCAGCTGGCCTCCATCCACAGCCTGTGTTTCTGGAGATACGCTCCCAGCGCCTGTGGGAGTGGGTCAGCCTGCCCACCCTGGTCTGCTTTGGCCACAGACATGTTTTCCTGAGCACAGCTCTGCAGCAGCACCATGCCTAAGGACACCCCAGTGTGTTTCTCTACTTGCTTTCCATCCCTCTGAAGCAGTCCTTGCATCTCTTGGGGATGTGCTCACCAGGCTCCTCACAAATAATAAGGGTACGGCTGACACTATCTCCTCCAGTGTAACTGCTCTTCAGTAATCTCTGGGCTCAGTAAGCACAATAAAGGTGAAAGCAGCTGCCTGCCCTAGAGTTCTGGGGAAACAAAAGACAGGACTGGGGTGATCTGTGCTTTGTTAGGAGGGAGAAGCAGGCTAGAGAAGCACAGCCTTAGGACAGAAGACCCCAGCTGCCCACTGAAGGTTATACCTCCTCTGTACCATGGAAGTCAAAGATAGGAATGGAAATCTAATGGATACAGCAGCTCTTGTTTAACAGGCTCAGAAGAACCAGCTGTCTGATTTGTTTTTATGAGTGGTTTTACAGGCAGTCTCACCACGGTGCTGATCAGTGTGTGCTAGCACTTCCCTCCAGAATGGCCAAAACTGGGGAGCTTCAGATGAGTCAGACACACCTGCTGTCCCCAGGACACAGACAGGGAAGTCTGTGCTTGTGTGCCCGTCTGTTTTGGGGCTGGAGGGTATTTGCTCCCGAGAAGTTCAGATGCTGACATGTTCTTTAAATACATGCTCTTAAAATATTTCTGTTGGCAGATTTGTGGAGGACAAGGGGGATAACAAACATGGTTTGTATTTTTGGCAGTAGTCTTAATAAGCTGAAATTTGCTTTATCTTGAGCAAGGCTTGTGCATGTGTACATGTGTGAGAGTGTTCACATGTATGCGCATGCCTGGTGTCATGGTCAGGACCTGGGGACCAATTCCCTAAGCCCAGTTCTGTCACAGGCTATACCACCTCCCCTGGAGCCCCTGCCCTGACCAGGTTCTGGTGTGACCCAGGAAAGGACAGCAGAGTTTTAATGGGGGCTTTGGTAACACTGTCTGCTGGGCACACGATCCCGTGTCATCTGATGTGATTGTAGCTGCACAGCCCTCTGGCTCTGGAGAGCTGACCTGCTGCCTGTCTGGGGCTCTGCACCCATTGGTCTCTGCAGACGAATGTCCCCTGATCTCAGGCTTTGAGCACTGTTCGTTGCTGTTCTGGAACCAATAGGTCCCTGCTCCCTGAATTTGACTTCTTTCATGTCTAAGTTTGGGAGCCCTGTTCTGCATGTGAATTTCCACCTTTATTTCCACTCAAACCATTTGGGGCGATGCTGTATTCCTTCCCTTCTCCTCACCTCCATCCCCACTGCTTGCAGCTCCACAGCCAAGTATGAGTCTTTCTTGAAATGGATGCTTTTAACATGAAATACACTGTGTTAGTCCAGTTACTGAGAGGGAACAGATTTATCAGATAAACTCCAGCAGGCCTGTACATGTTGTCACTGTCTGGTATAGTGCAATAAAAATATACATTACAATAAGGATAAATACATATTTACAGTGTACAAGTAAAGCCAGGAGTACAGACTCTGTTTTGAGCTTCCAGAATGCATATTAATGACTAACAGCTTAGGCACAGCATAAAACAGGGGCAAGTACGTTTTAGGTCTTAGGAGAGTAACTTTGGATTTACAGCAATGTAACTGAGGGCAGGACAGACCTCTTCTCTCCTGGCAATAAATGAATTTTCCACTTGGACCGTTTCTTCTTTGCCCATGATGGCAGCCTTTCTTCATAGGCATTTGGAGCGAAATGTCTAGTGCCACAGCCTGTTCTCCAGGCTACTTCCCACCGGTGTCATTGTCCAAGGACATGTGTTCAGGGATGTAGTTATGGAGTGGGCTGTGCACTGCTGCAATGCCCTGCTTAACTGAAAGCTCTTGTCTTGTTAATGCTACAATAATACTTTGTCCTTCCTGATAAGAAGTCAGGGGACTCTACAAACCTCAGTGAATGACTCTACATCACCAGGAGGGGTGGAGAAATAAAAGCCCAGTGCAGTGACTTGTCAAAGGTTATATAGTGAGAATGTAGCAGAGCTTGGAGAGGAACTGGCTCTTTACTTGTTCCAATGTTTTGCTTCAACCCCGACACCTGGAAGAAGGAGGAAATACCACTGCTCTGTTTGTGTAATATTTGTAAGGTACTTGCATACTATGCCACTGTGTACAGGCCAGGTCACTTCCTCCTTTAAGAGTGGCTGGAAAGCAGACCTCTGGCCCTTGACATTGATATCGAAGAGCCATTCCTGACCATGCGGTGGCACAAGATTACCCAGGCCAGTTCTAAGCCAGTATGTCCAGCATGCAGTGAAATATTGTGGGACATACCAGCCTGGATTCCAAGAGCAGCCAGTCTCTCTCACATGGTACTGAGACATGGGGCTTATCAGCTTGTGCCTAGTGCTGTGGCGTGGCTCTTCCCAGAGCTTGCTTGGTTGCCACTAACCCAGGATCTTTGCAGCACAGTGCGTATGAGGAATGCATTCACAGACCCCTGTTATCAGCCAGGGATAGGAGCTGTTTTTTCAGTATTTTCCTCCCACTCCAAGCTAAAAATACAACACAGTTAACTTGTCATTTGATCACAGTAAATGCTCCGCTGAAAGAAAATGACTTTAGGTGTCTGTTGCCAGAATTTATGACCTGGGCAAGTCTCTGCAGAGGCCCTGTCCAGGTTGAACACAGCTCTCTGAACACAATCTATTTGCATGCCCTAGCCTTATCTTCCTAACCATCAAAGCAGAACATGGTTACAGCACTAGCTTGGCACAGATTGTTGCTGCCACTGGCCCAGGAGTTCCCACCTCACTGCTGGTCAGTCTGATGAACCGGATTCTGCACATTGTGTAAACCCAGAGTAATAGTGATCTTGGAGGAATTCTTCTGGATTTGCACTTGAGCAGGTGATGTCAGACCTAGGTTGGTACCTGTTGTAATTGAAAAGCAAGAGCTCCCACAGATTTCTTTGTCACCTGCTGGGCTGTGCAAGTCCCTGGGATGCCAGAACACCAAAGCCAGTGTCATGACTTTGCTGGTCCCTAGGGAATCATAGCATGCTATATGAGTTGTATGAGATGGGCAGCCCCATGCTGGATGGAAATGCTGGGGAGAGTCGTCTTCCCTGGAGCATGCACTGGCAGCCGGAGGTCCAGCAAAGACCAGGAGCCATCCCTCACTTGAGACTGTGTTGGGTCTCCCGGTGCCTCCGTAGATCCACCTTGCGCTGGAAGCCCTTGGCACAGAGGTCACAGCTGAAGGGCTTGAAGCCAGTGTGCTTGCGGCTGTGGGTGATGAGGTTGGAGCTCTGGCTGAAGGCTTTGCCACATACCTGGCATTTGTGGGGCTTCTCCCCTGCAGGGCAGAGAAAATGGTAAGCAACACTTTAACAGCTGAGAGAAGGGAGGTAGAAATGCCCTTTAGTGGACTCAGACCTGCCTGACTATGCTTGGGCATCAGGGTGCCGCCAGCCCAGCTGTCCTGCTAATGTGTCTGCACTCTGCTCCAGCACCCTAGGGTGAGAAGAACCAGAGGCAATCCTCTCTGGCTGTGCGAGCCATGCCTTGTCTGCATCCAGGGCTGGGTACAACCATGGCATGCACGGGAGGCTCGTCAAACCCCATCTCCTTGTCCCACAGAGGAGGACATGCATCTCAGTGATGCTTAGACCTTCTGTTATCTTACCGCACAGGGAAGAATGACTTTCCAGTGCCTCTGGATGCTCATCCCTAGTCCAACATCTCTGTGTCTAGGGACTACACATGTGTATCAACATGATGGACTCTAATTTGCATTTTCTTATTGGGAATATTTTGTTTCTCACCGGTGTGGATGTAAGTGTGCTTCTTCATATCCGACTTCTGGTGGAAGCGCTTTCCACAATATTGGCAGGGATAGGGCCGTGTGTCTGAATGGATCAGGAGATGAGTGGAGAGGGTGGAAGAACGTTTGAATGTCTTCCCACACATCTTGCACTCAAAACTTCTTTCCTGTTAGGGAAAGAAAATCATGGGATGTCTGTGGCTACAAGACATGTGACAGAGCCTGAAGAGTGTTAAGAGTGTTGAGAATAGTAGATTTGATAATCAAATCTCCTCAGCTCATGGACTGATATGCTAGGTGCAGTACAAAGAGAAGGTGGGGAGGGAAATGGATTATGGAAATGATCCAAACTCCTGCGCCCTTTAGGAGGACGCAAGGCACCGAAGAACCAGTAGCAATGATCCTCCCCTCCCAAGCAAGGAATTCTCAAGGGCATTCAGAGATTTGTGAGTCCAAGATCTAGGATCTATAGTCTTCAGAGCTCCTATCATTGTCACTGGGTGCTACAGAAAAGCCATCACGTTTGTAACCTAGGAGATGTCACTTCCTTTATAATGTAGTAAGTGACAGCTAAGGCCCAACACCCATGATCTCTGGGGAACTGGTTCTCTGGAAACATGCTACCCACCTGGGAGTGAATATTGGTGTGCTGCTCCAGGCTTACGGCGTGTCCAAAGGTTTTGCCACATACGTCACAAGCAAAGGGACGAGTCCCACTATGAGACCGTCGGACATGGACCTCCAGTCCATGGGGAGTGGAGAATACCTGCAACACAAAACGCCAGTGATTTTTTGACATGAGGCAGCTGTTCCTCCTCCTCTGTTTTAAATTCCTTCCCTTTATTTGATTCTTCCCTCTTGTGGGCCATGTAAACTGCATCAATCCCAGTGTCCTTGTCCCCTAGTCAGGAGAACAAGTAGGTACCCATTTTGAGCTGCGTGCATTGCACTTTGGTGCAGCCCAGTGAAACACTGATGTATATAGTGGAAATCACTCCAGCCACAAACCATCCCTGAGGTTCTCCTCTGTGACACACCTTGTTGCACTTCACACAGTGGTAGGTCTCCATGTCCGAGGAGTAATGCATGCTGTAATCCAGAGGGGGCTCGGCACTTGGCAGGAGGTGGCTTCCATACAGGCTAACTGGGTGCTCTAGGAGGGCTGACTGCATGGTGGAAGACATCTGTCGGTAGCTGTATGGCAAGTGGAAAGCATCCCAAGAAAAGCCAGTTTTGTAGAAAGTAGGGGTGCTTGTCGTGTTAGTGCAGTCTTTGATCTGCAGACCTGGGACGGCCATCTCTGAGTTTGCAAAGGAGAGGGAGAAGTGAGTGTCATGCCACTGCCTGCAGCTGGGCACCAGTAAAAAAGTTCCCCGAGTACCATTCCCCCACTTAATGTCTTGCCTGACCTTGGGAGTTGCAGTTGATAACTCCTTTCTTGATTCAAATCCTGATCCCCATACAAAGTTCCTATTATGACTTTGATCTCAATCTGAGGAGTTTTCAATCTGATTTCATTCATGGGAGAGGGGATGCTAAGGGAATATTAACCCCCCTACTAGCCCTTCTTCACGTGGTGTTTGAACAAGTATCATGTGGACACCTGCCTTGACCCATATAGCACAGAGCTGCATTAGTCCTTGAGATCTGGACGCTCACTCATTGGGAATCATGAGTGAGTATTATCCTTCAGGTAGATGCTGATCTAGACCAGAGTTGTAAAGGGAAATAAAGAATGCTCTTGATGAGCTCTGCCAGGGACAAATTTGATCACTGATGTCAAAATAAGAGCTGCCATTTACTGAAAATCTGGACACAGTTGTAGGAGCTCCATAAGCCAGCCCAGCCCTGACCTCTTTTGCAATTGTGGCCTTGGGTAGCAGACCTTGAGCTGACGGGCCTGGCAGCATCCTGCTCAGGTACTGGACAGGGACATTCTCTTCTTTCAGTTCAGATGGGTCCTTTTCTTGTTTTGGAACCATGCATTCTAAGTCCTGTTTCTTGATGTCCTCCGGTGCCTTGTCTCCTATGGCTGTAATCACACAGTAGTGTCACAGTTAGTTTATTCTACTTGTTAACAGAAGAGTCTACTAAGGTGGGTTTTGTACTTGTGTATGAACTCATGCTTGGATACGTGAGCCCATGCTCAATTCCCTGAATAAGTGTAGAGTGGTGCAATCAGCACAGCAATCAAGGTCTCTCCATTGCTGACAAAGGGAAATTCCAAGCAGGATGAGATAGGCAAGGTAGAAGGGGGAAGGAAGAAATTAGAGGACCCTTGATACCCTATATAGTTAGAGAAAATTAACCCTAGAAGGCTATCCATCTGTAAGAATAATTCCCCTATTTAAAACCATGTTCATTTGTCTGGGTAACTAACAATCACTAACTTATTAACCTCCCCACCCTCTCCTAGGAGAGGTTGGTATTGTTAACCTGAATTTATGGACAGCCAAGTAGGGAAGCAGCAAAGGGAGGTAACTGCTTATGTAGTTGCAACAGTGACCACAGAGCCTCATCTCCTCCTGCCCACACTCCCATTTCTTCATGCTTGTCCCAGCCCTTAAAGAGACCAGCCAGCACCTGTTAGAAGTAGACTTTATAGTAAGAGTCTAAAATGGACAGAGGTCTAATACCTGTGCCTCCTTTCTGCCGAAGATGAGACTGGGTTGCTGAAGGACAGTATTCATCTGTCCTCCAAATGCTCTTGTGTGCCAGAGAGACAAGGCAAATGGCCAAAGGATGATGGCAGGAATTGAAATTAAAGTGTCACCTTCTTTTTTTTACCAAACTTATTATAGGACTCTAATTTGATAGCCAGGGTTAGAACAAAGGGTAAGTTGATCCTAGATTTGAATAAAGAAAATTTGAATGGTGCCTGAAGGAAGAAGATAATTGTCATTGCTGTGGCCCTGTCACTGCATGGATGGCTGTGGAAAGCATGAACAGGAGCAGAGGGAGGACAGCAGGCATAGGCAGAAGCAGTGTTGGTTGGCATTAATATAGTATATAGCAGCTGGCTCTTCACCTACGAGTGTGTAGGACTTTTCATACTCAGTGTTAGGGTATCACTAGTAAACTTCCTTGCAAATCATTGGGAGGAGGTGGTAACACACTGAGGTAGAGAAGATGTAGGTCCAGAGAGAATGTGGGCTGTGAACATAGTAAGCTGTGAGTCTGTAGAAGAATGACAACCAAGTGCAAGCTCTTTTCACAACTGCTAGTTGCCTGAAGTTGGCCATCTTTCCCAAACATGACGAACTCCACATGGAAATCTTATATCTCAAATATCTCCAGGAACCCAGCAGGAAACAAAGGGAGGATCTAAATTGGGTTTCAGTGGGACAGTGTGGATTTGGCCTAGAGAAAGAGGGCACACAGTAGGGAATCAGTTTGTCCTTAGACTGGCATCCCCATGGGGAAGTCCTTAGTTCCTCTTTAGCTCACTCATCCTATTCCATTAGCTTGCCTGCTCAATTATTGATTTGCCTTGGTGTATTCTTACAAGCTCAGTGCATGGATTGACTCACCATTGAAGGGAGAGGTTATTGGATCCCACATGCATATAGGCACGTTATCTTCCACAAAGCGGTGTTGATGATAGGTATGAGCCTTTTTGCTCTTCACCAAAAAGGAACGTGGCATTTTCCATTCACTGCCTGGGCAGAAACATAGAAAAACGTCAGGTTAATCTCTGTGGTTTGGGGGGGGTAATTTCTCATTTGTTTCCCCAGCACATCAGCTCTATATGCAGGAGTGATGAGAATTAAAACCCTTCTACTGGGGAGAGAGAGTTCATCTCAAAGGTCCCTCTACCCAGCTGAAGAGCGGGGAATGTTTGCTTGGGTTTAGGTGCTTGATGGACCTTAACTCTGGGGAAAACACACAGCTGTGCAGTGGGCTAAGCAAAAAACTTACTGCCAGACAGTCTCTGCCACTGAATGTAGAGATGGGACTGCAGATTACAGTATACTCTATAAAAATTACACTTCATAATCTACCCCTAGGTTGAGGCAAAGGATTACTGCTATCATTATATTATATTAAACTGAGTGCTGTGGTACAGATCAAAACTGTGTCTTCGGCAGAGATACATTAGAAGCCAGGATCTCTCTCCTGTAGCTCTCTGCTCCAGCTACAGGACACGGAGCATCTCTGACCTTATCCCCCCTCAGAAGACACAGTGGGGACTGCAGATTGGAGATCACCCCTTTGAGAAAGGGTCTGTCTTGGTGTTTGTACCGCACCTAGAAGAGCACAGCCCCAAGCCGTGACATGGGCTCCTCTGAGAAATTGCTACGCAATTAATAGTTATAGAAACAACATCAATAACAGGAGAGATGCAGCAGAAAGTCCCTGCAGCTGTGATGTGTGGTGCATTTCCTTCTTGCTGGCTATAGCTTGAGTATTTTGTATTCTGTCTGACAAACAACAAGCAGGGGCAGAGCAGAAGTGCTGAGAGAGGTTACCTTTTGGATCTAACTCAAATATCATAGACCGTTGAAGTGACGGGTTAGGAATAAACATAAAATGCTGAAATTTAATCATACAAAATTTTCTTGCAATGCATCTGTTATCTTTACTACCCAGAACTCAGCCCGCCCTGTGCCCGCTCCCCCTGGCTAGTAACTGTTCTCATCTAGGCAGTATGACAACAGGCTCGATGCTGTGTAGGGCAATATCAACTGGTTCCTTATTTGCATATGTATTTGCATTTTCCCTTGTAATTGTTTGGGATAGTGGCACTAAAAGCAAATCTTGTTATATTTCATATGAAAGCCAGCAGTAAGTCCTGGCTCTCTGTTGATGGGAAAGTTTATTATTAAGTTTTGGGTTTTTTTCCTGAGAGCAGTTGAAGTGTAGCCTACTTATTTACTTTTAAAAAAACCCCAAAACAACCAACCAAAAAAAAAAAAAAAAACCAAAACCAAAACCAAACAAAACCAAAGTTTGCTCCTGTTAAGTAAGAATGACCTGAAACCTCTGTGTAAGTCAGGACAGAGCAGTGTGGGCTCCTGGAATCCCAAACAGCCAGGGATGGAAAAGGTCTGCTCCCTAGGGTTCAGAAGTGCCCGCATGCTAAATATAATTACACAGCCCAGCAGTGTTTTGTTTAAAGGTCCGAGGACCACATTTACGGTGGTGCCTACGGCTGCAGGTACATGTACTGTGGAATCCACACAACGAGGTCTGCTGTGGACAGGTGGATCGCCAAGCCCACTGGTGTCTGTGAGACTTGGGTGTTCACCAGCCCAGCTGCCTTTGGAAATGGAGTTATAGCTGTCTTTTAAAATCTGGTCCAGGATTTCCACTGTTTCTTCTATGACTTCAGGGATAACTTGGTGTCTCTAGATATTTTTTCTTCTGAAATGACTCACCTGTTTTTCTTCATCTTTTTCCAAGAAATTTGCATGTAACTTGCGATGAATAAGAGAAAACAGAGGCCAAGAGTAGATTTGTTAATTTAATTTTAGAAAGAGGACAAAACAATACTGAGACTGAACCATACGTACACCCTTGCGGGAAGGGACGCTGAAGTACGTTGTTGTATTTACTCTTCTGTAACTCT
This sequence comes from Tyto alba, assembly GCF_018691265.1. Lineage (NCBI taxonomy): Eukaryota > Metazoa > Chordata > Aves > Strigiformes > Tytonidae > Tyto > Tyto alba. Next base: position 5,001,024 of record NW_024881273.1, read on the forward strand.
CTAATGAGGTTCCTTCTAAGTATCATAAAGTCTATCTCTGCCTGGCGAAAGGCTGTGGGCACAGAAATACTTCCAGCTCGGTGCAAACACAGGCGTGTTCTGCAATGGGTATAACCCTTTCCGCAGAGTGCTCTGCTTAGCCTGTGCACCTCACATCCTCGCAGAAGTACTTAGCTCAGAGGGTCTCCCTGCTCTCGGGCAGTCCCAGATGGGGCATCTGTGTGTGGAGCTGCACTCTGCAATATAGATGTGCCCCAAGTTAAAGTCCTGCCACAAACCCTTTATACATGGGATTTCCACTCATCTCAAAGGGATTTTCCCATGTAGTGGGGCAGGACTGTGTCCACAATGGAGGGTATTCATACTAGCAAGCTTTAGACATTGGATTTCTCTGCGTGAATTAACCAGTTCGTTTCCCTGGGCTTCCTACATGGTGGAGGAAGAGGCTCCAACAGTGGGTAACTGTGAACTTGGGGAGAAAGCCTACACTCCCAGCCCACTGGCTAGAGGACCCTATGGCGTTATCCAGACAGCTTAACCAGGTAAATTAGAGGACTGGAGATGGGTGGCAGGAGCAATCTTGCAGTGTTTTATACGCTAAGTACACAAAGGCACTAAGTACAGCTCCTGTCTTCTGATGGCGGTTGAAAGGAGATGCACATGAATCAATGGGATTTTTTCTGGATGTGTTTGCCCCAGCACATGTAAAAGTCAAATTTGGTCCAGTATCTCGTCTCTGATAAGGGCCTCTACTGAGCACAGCGATCTTTAATGCACTACTGAGCGTTACAAAAGGAAGTCACCTTCCCCTACCCCATTTTACAGAGAAAACAGGAACTGGGAGCCCAAAGCATAGTTAATTAACAACTGCATTGGACTGTCTTTGTGATTCACACAACGGGGTTAGAGGAAAGCTAGAAGCACAGATTGTGAGAGAAAAAATACTATCTCTCCTTGAAACTCAAGATTATCAGTAGTGAGTGATCAGCTGCTACTAATAGCTAACGATATTTCACAGGGAAAGTAGTGCTATGGACAACAGACCCTGCTACATCTTAAAGTCATTGAAGTTTCCAACAGAATTTAGCTGCAACCTTTTGTTAAAAATTAAACTTTATTTTTATGAAGTCTGTTCTTGCCAGCCCCTATGGCAGCAGTTCCTATCCTGACTGGCAAGTATACAAGTAAGTTCATTGCTTGGACGTGAGTGCTTACCCAAAATGGAAGTGGTGTGGCATTTTTTGGATTCACTACAGGATATAAAATCAGTAGCCAGTTAGAATTGTCATTCTTATTTGTTTACCATTCACATAATGTTGTAGTAATCTGCCCTGAGGAAAAGACAGCCAAAAGGACCCAAGGGAAAAAAAAACCTGCTTCACTATTTTGGGTACCTAACTTGAAGCACCTTAGAATGGCTTCTTTTACCAGTTGTAAATTCACCAGTCAGATCTGAAAGCAGACCCAGTATTCATGTGTTCCCCTCCTACGTTTAAACTCAAGGTTCCTTCATACTCACTGATGCTCTCTGGTGATTTTAGAGTATCACATCTAAAACTGTAATGTAATACTGAAACACTGGAGATTGTGCAAGAACCAAATTAAAAGGGTTTTTTTTTAGGCGGTGGTTTCTGACTTCAGGATCCTAATTTCACTTGATCCTATGTTCCTCATGAAGCCCTAACTCCCATTTCACTACACAGCAGCTCGCAGAGCCCAAAAATACAGGATTGGACCCTTTGATATAATTTAGAAGAAATTCACGTTCTTACTGAATTACATTACGGAGCTGTTCTCTCTGGTTCCTTCAGTGAGACAATTCCTAACACGAAACACTGTATTTGGGAACAGGGGTTTGCAGGATTGTGCCACACTGAATCAGGAACCCAATTTGCAGTGTAAATTCCACTCTAAAGCTGACTTTCATTTTCCTCTAAACTCAAGTAATCCTGTTTTCAAATTTAAAAGGTTAATCGTAGAGATTAAACTCTTTTTCCCGCTACACTCTGCGGAAATACTTAATTTTAACTTGCAGTTGATATATGTCTTCATGTAAGTTGATAAGTGCACAAAGTTTTTGGCTAAAAGAGGCTTATTTCCTTCCCATTGATTAATTTATATTTAAATCTTAATATTGCCTTTTTCTGTTCTTTCTGTCAAAGATGAAGCTTCCAAAAATAAAGAATAGTTTGTCTTTCAGAAGACTACATTTCTGAAGAAAAAAGCACAAAACAAAACATGACCTATATCTTTAATTTTTAAGAGCCCAAATAAAATAAGAGGTTTTATGGACTCCTGACTCTTTAAACATAAAGTCATATCCAAAAATAATTTTAGTTCTTTACAGGAAAATTAACCATGTCTTCATTAGTCCATCCTTGCAAAATTAAAGGTACTTCGGGCAACTACTTTGAATTCAGCTTTTTTAGTGGAAAAATGAGCAGAACATTTTCAATTCCTGTGGTAAAACTGTGCAAATGGACATTATGGTGGGGGGTAGCACATTATAGTGGAAATTTTCTCCAAAAAGTGGAACAGAAATGCCTGTACATCTGTAGTATCTAGAAAAAAATGTTTAGAGTATAATTGCAATATTGGTTCTTTAGAAATCTCATTTAGCTCCTAGTGATGTTGGGAATGCCACTGGCTTTAGCAAACTTTGCCTTAGGCTTCCATGGATAAATAGACATACATAGTGCAATCTAACAAATTCTGTATCTCCTTAATGTATAGATGCACTTACTGTGTGAACTTGCAAATCATTTGCTCTCCTGCTTAATGTACTGAATCAAACTGGTGGTATATGAGGAGCATCTATAAATATCTAATTCCATATGCTAAAAATTGTTACACTAATCAGCCTATAATTAGAAAGGATAGGAAAATAATAAAAGATAGATTTGAAGCAAAAATTCTAAACAAGAGAGACTGAATTCTCATCTAGCAAAATTGGCACAAATTAATTTATGTCAGTAGAGGTGTGCTGTTTTCTGAATTTAAAGGTCTGGCCCTGTAAAAGGGCAATTAAAAGGGAAAACATAGTATGCCCTCTCCTCAATGCTTAAGTACAAAAGTCTACATCTAGAAACTATTCCTGCTGCACGGAGCTTGCTGAGGCACAGGTATCTGAGACCATTGTCACATCTTCAATATTTGGTTCTACTATTACCATTTTCCTATGTGAAAGTGAAGTAAGTATATGGTATATAATTTTAAAATGGTTTGATTCATTTGAATTAAGTGAACCATTACCATAAAGAATTCTTCAGGACAAGTGACTTAGGCAGTGGAATATGTTACACACATATTTGCAAACACAAGCAAAGAAGACAAAAAAGCTTAGAAAAGCATATCAGAGAAATGAGAAAAACAATGAAATTAGAAGTGTTTAAAAGAATAAATCAATCACCTGTTTGGGGGACTTTGCTTTACTGGATTCGCCTTGAAATTTCCCCAGACAAGCGAGACGTCGTCTTCTCTCTGGACTCCTCTTCCACTTTTTCACTTAGTTGCAGTCTGCTGAAATAGATACTTCTCCTTTTTTCTCTCTCAGTTTTTTTGCCCCTGTTCCCCTCCCTGATTTTTCAATCAGATTATTTGTGTCAAAATCTGGCGGTGAAGAAACAGCCAATAGAGAAGCAGAGCCCAGAAAGTATTTGCTTATCAAAACTTTCCAGGACTTTGAAAACTTGAAGAGAATTCACGATGCCCAGCTCAAAACCCTAGGGGCAGCACCCTTCACTTTCTGGGGCACCTTTGCCTTCTGCAGGAATACTCCTCTGTCATATTGACAAAGAGCATGACACAGTGAAATAATGTACCGAACAGACATTTGTTATTTTGTCTTTTCTTATAAAAAAAAAAAAAAAAAAAAAAAGAATAGCTCTTAAGAAACCTGTATTTTTACACATATTCATCCACGCATCATATCTTTCACAAACAGGCACACCATCTGTCTCACATACACACACTCACATACTTCAGTCTCATAAACAAAACCATCTAGCACATATGCACAAAATTATTTTATTCCAGAATGGATCTTTTATCTCTCCAATTTCCACGGAAAAAGGAATAAATACTTGCACAGTAATAACTGAAAGAGATGCGTGTTAATCAGCCTTCATTTTCCTAGGCATATGTGTGTGCAATCCATACATATTTTAGTCATTGCTCTGTCTATATACAGCTGTATATAGGATATAAATATAGATTTAAGAAAGCTCATTAAGCAAGCTCATTAACAAGCATCTTTGCAAAAAGCTCTTCAAGAGCAATAATAAGAATTTGCACTTCTATCACTTGCTTTCAAAAAAACGTTTGAAAATGGGTTTGCAAATGTGAAATAATTGACTGACAAACCCTCCTGTAACGGCAGGGCGGAAGGAGGGAGAATGAAGCAGAGGCAGAGTGACTTTTCTTAGATCACCCAGTTGTTCTCTAGTAGAGGTGGGAACCGGAGCTGGAGAGCAGTGATTTCCTTTTGAGAATCCTTGGAGACAAACAAGGAGAGCTGATCTCCCTAAATGCTTGGGGCCTGTGGGGAGGAAGTAATTCCTTGATTTCACCTCTTCTCTGATTATCACAATCTTCCTGACTGTGCAAGTGCACAGTGGCATGAGCTGTATGTGCCTTTGGTTATTCCCTCCTGCACTTACAGCACACTCTGTGCATGGCTGGAACTGGGACCGCAAAGATGCCTTCTGAGAAGTTTGTAATTTAAGATGTATATAAGCATACACACAGCTGTTGAGTGCCAAGTACTACGACATCACCATCAGAGAAATGCCTTCATATCGTAGAGTTTTTCTACTCCCTGTGAGCTTTCAAATGCACTTCACTCTTTTCTACAGTCGGTTGCATTAAACCAGGACTCAGCTGGGTCCCTTTTCCTACTGCAGCTCAGGGTGGTGAAGGCACCAGGGAGCAATACCCTTTTCTCTGCCCTGCATCAGGGTCGGCAGTAGGCTGGTGCTTCCCTGACGGCGCAGATGTGGTCCAGAGACACTTCAGATCCACAGTGGAGACATTCTGCCTCCCGCCGTGGCAGACGGTGGTGCCAGGCCTGCTGGCCCCCGCGCTCTCTGTCGGGACAGCCACAAGTCACAGCTCTTGTCGTTGCGCCCTGTGCAGGCGCCGCATTGCCCCATGGCACCGGACAGGCTGTGCAATGGGTTTTGATGCAACTCAGAGATAGGAGTGTAGGTTTCACCCACATTGAGAAAGATTCAGATTTTCATCTTAACCCATCTGTCATTTACTGAACATAATTAATTCTTGTTGTTTATAGAAGCAAACAATCCCTTTTCCCTCTCTCTCCTCCCCTCCTTATTTATCTAGCTGGGTTTTGCATGAAAGAAACGTTCCCAAGGCATTGTGCTAGCAAGCTGATTTGCATCCTCTTAAACACAGGCATTTGAAGGATTACATTTCCCGCTACAAAAACAAGCATTGTAACAGAAAACCAAAATGTACACTGTAGCTTCAGGGTTTCATATGAAGGCAGTTACAGGAATTAAACAAAACAAGAAAATGACAAGCTGCTGAAAGGACTGAGATGTTATTTTATGAAACATTGGAGCCGGCTTCTGCCAGCACCCCTAAGCAGACTTTCTATTGACGTAAAGTGCAAATGGCTGCAGAATGTGGCTCTTACACTAGAGACAGTAAAAGCAAGTCAGCCACACAAAAAAAAAATAGAGAAAACTAGTTATGCAAAAAAAATCTAATAGCATGTTCAGCAAAACCTCTCTGGCTAGCTGATTTGAGAGGTGCTCCAAAGAGCACTGGGCACAGTCCTTTGGAGAAAGAGAATGACTACATCTCCCAGCATCAGTAGCCTATACTGCAAATACAACATCTGTATCAGCTGTTCTGTTTCCCCACGTAGCCGTCATCTTGCAAAGCCCAGATATAATTGCATACTAACTGATCCCTGAGGTAATGGGGACAGATACTCTCTTTTATGACTATTGCTATTATTACTACACCAGAATGCCTGAAGAGAGATGAGGATACGGCTCTGTCTGGTTCAGCTCTCACCCATATGCTCTCCCTTTATTTTACTTCAGGAGTTCCTACAGAGCAAATAGTTGCAGGATGGGAGCATAGTCAGCTATCACCTTTGCTTGTGTTCTTACTCCTCTCTACATTTCTGTTTATGACCTCTGTTAAACTTATCACCTCCCCTCTCCATTGAAATCACCACCAAAAGGCGATTTATACAGGCTGAATTAAAAAAACAAGAGTGCCAGAGATGTATTTTGGGCTAGAAGGGCCTTTGAGCTGACCCCGTGTGGTCATTCTTATTTTATGTTCTTCCTGTTGATATAATTTTCCCTGTTCTCTCTTCTTGTTTCAGGGCCAGCAGAGAACAGAGAGCCACAGAGGGCTCATCTGGGCTGACATAGGCTTGTGTTGGCCCTGACCCACTGGGGCTGTGGTGGACATGCAGCGAGTTCGGCTTGCATCCGAGGGCAGTTTAATTGTGTGTATTGTCCTGAGTTCTTACTAGATGTCATATGGTCCACTGCATCCTAAGTAAATAGATTATTAAATGTGTAACTTAGTAATAATAAACAGGTTAATTATAACACATCATGTCCATTCTAATGCAGTCATTATCCCTTTCAAATCTAGCAGCAAATCCCTCCTGTAGCATCCATGTTTTGTCAATTTGAATGTTACAGCAATTAAGTCACAGTAAAATAACACGACTAATTGCTTCCAGCTCTTTTCTGAAGCTCATCCTAATTTCCACTCTTTTCTGTGGCAGATTAAATAAACATGTCTTCTGCACAGCAGGAAGAAAACACCATCACTCAGTCCAGACTGTAATAAATATTAATTGCCATGCACGAGGCAGGACTAGATTAAAAACATGCTGGCTCCGAGCAACTCTATCTCATCCCGAAGCAAGATGACCTATTGCAGGTGCAGTGTGAAGGAACTATCTGGGCCCTGCAGGGATGGGAGCTGTGAAACACCGCAATGAATGCTGCAGAAGTTAAAAATCAACGGATGCTGCTCAGATGGGGTTCTAATCTGCTTTTATTTTCTTACACCTAGTTTCTACCTTGCAAATGTAAGGTCTGTGATTCCTACTAGCATCTGAGGGCAATTTATATAGACTGAAGTTACATCACCAGCTTGCCAAGTGCTCTCCGCGCACCTCCCCTGAGCTGCCCCTCCTTGGAGAAAGGGAAACACTGAGACCCCACCGGTCTGGGGATTGAAACATCGAGTTGAAAAACCTGTTGGTGTAGCACACAAAACTGAAGGCTGGAGAACCTGCCTAGAGGTGATTTTCATTCTTTTTTCCTCAAACTCCAGATTTTCCGCAATGAAAAATAAACCTTTACCTAGACGATAAATGTTTTTATGTTGTATTTGAGAAAAAAAAAAAAAAAAAAAAAGGATAAGAATCCTTGCCTATGACGTTATGTGGTCCAAAATAGGACGAATGAAGTGAGCTTCGCATATTCATGAAGTAGAAAGCAATCAGTATTGGGTGCCGGCCCTGGAGTTTCCCTCCAGGACTTCTGCAGTACGGTACGCACGGCTGTCCCGGTAACGTTACTGCACACACACACACACAGAGGCACTTCTGAGACCTTTTTATTCCCTTTCAGCACACTTACGCACTTAAAAACCGCTGTCGGGCAGGAGCCCGAAAGCGAGTTCACCGCGGGAGCCGGCGCGCGGCCGCCTCAGCCGGCCTGCCCTGAGGGAGGGCGGGTGGGAGGGTGGCCGAGCTGAGGCCCGCGGGGAGCCGAGGTCCCGATTACACACCCCGGGGCCGCGATCCGCGGAGGAGAACCGCCGACCCCTTCCCGCGGGGCGGCGGGAGCCCACAAACGGCCCGCCACCGCCATCCCCTCAGGCCGGGCCTTGTTTACCGGCCGCCGCCCGGCCCCGCCCCCCGTGACGTCCCCGCCGCCCGGGGCTCCCGGCGGCACCGCCCCCAGAATCACGCGACCTCTCCGGTCCGCATCGCTCCCGCGTTGAGATACCTCCGCCGCGGGCGAACCGGGTGGGCTCGGCGGTCGCCACCCCAGCTTTACTCCCCCGCAATGAGAAAGGACGTTTCGGGGGGAAGAGACGGGCGGGGCGGTGGGGGAGCGGCGCGGCGTCGGGCGAGGAAGGGGTGAGGCGGAGTGGCGGGACTAGTTCGTGCGGCGGAGGGATTCGGGGAGAGAAGCGGCCTGTGAATGGGAGGGGGAGGGGGAGGGGGAGGCAGGGCCAAGATGGCGGCGCCCTGTGGGCTAGAGGAGCCCTGAGTGGTAAACAGCTGAGGGGAGGAGAAGGAGAGGTGAGTGCGCTGGGCCTCCTCCTTCCTCCCCCAGCGGGGCGAGAGCCGGGGTAGATGGGGGGGGGGGGATGGAGAGAAGGAGGCAGAGAACAGAGAGAGGGGGGAGGCAGGGAGAAAGGGCTCGGGGAGGAGACGGCAGGAGAAAGGGAAGGGGCCGGGGGGGTGGGGAAGGCGAGGGTAAAGCCTGCTGTGTATGGGGGATGTTTCCCCCTCCGTCTCTTTTCCTCCCCCCTAGCCAAACTTGCTCTTGGTGGCTCCCAGCCCCCACCGCGGCGGGGCTGACCGGGGGAGGGGGGGGGGGCTGGGGGTGCTTCCCCCCCCCCCCCAGCTAACGCGCCTCTTGAATTTTGTGGGGTTTATCGAAAAACGTTCAGCACCTCCGTTTCAAGCGCTTGAGTAGCGATTTCCAGACTTCTGCCGTAGTTACTTGCTGAGGAGGTTCCCTCGTATGGGGCTAGGTGCTAAAGCAGTTGTTAAAGGTTTGTCCCCTTGGTGAGGAAGGCTTTTCTCATTTCCTTACTTGTGGATAGGTAACGTGAAGTCGGGATGTTGTTTACTTCTACAAGAAAACATTTTGCTTCCTCTTATCACAAAGAACTTGGAAGACTGCAGTTCTGAAGTTTTCACCCTTTGTTTGCTATGTATGCTGCCTCTATCATTGTTTTATCAGTTTAGTCAGTCCTTCTCTCCTTGTTGTTTGGATTGGTTTGGGTTTTTTATTTAATGAGTCTTTTACAAGGCAGTGAGTGAAAGAAAGAACGTGCCTCAAAGGAGTATATAATTCAAAACCCATAGAAATGACACAGAAACCAGTATCAGGTTTTGTGTGCAGAACTGTTTCCAGAACTGCTGTTTCCAGAGAACCTTCCAGTGGATGCTAATACAGAAGGTTTTTCATTCTTTGTCTGGTCTGATTCTGTAGTTTCCTGACATTAACTTCTGTGGCAAGTTGTTAGAAATCTGTCATAATCGAAGGACTACTGAAATGATTCCATTAGGTGAAAAAAGTCCACTTCAATTTACTTGTATGAACAACTAGAAACTGAATCTTTGAAAACCCAGAAAGTTTAATAATTAGCGCCAGCATTTGAAATACATACTTCTGTTTGCAGTTGACTTGACTTTGCTAAGCAGCAATCAGGTACTCTGCTATCAGAAACAGCTATGCCATGTTTAAGCTTAAAATAATCAGCTTAAAATCCTTTATTCAGTATAACACTCCTTTGCATTTTTTTTTAGTTCGTTTGTTTTGTGTTTTTTGTTTTTTAACAGCCTGGTCAGCCTAGGTCTAAATTGCCTTTATGGGTATTTGCACAGACTTACTCAGATGAAAATATAGTCAGAATATGCAATGTGTCATGAGATAAACTTTAATTAAAATGATTTTATCTTTGGTCGTGTTTAATACTATCTCCTTAACTCTTTATTACTTGAGAATTTAGTTTTATGGTGACTAATAAAAAGTAGCATTATTAAAGGGTTCACACATGAGAAATACTGTCCAACTGCATATGTTTTGGTGTTTGAACAATCATTTGACTTTAATAACTATTTGTAGCTTAAAACAAATGCTGGCCCTATTTAGAGCTGGACTGCTGGGATGTTGACTTGTACTGATGCCTGAAATTCTTGCCAAACACCTTATATGAGCTGGTGGTGATTACCAAAGTCAGTCTCTGTAAAAACCAAATAGCCTATAACACACATGTGCAAACATATGTATATATATTTGGAAAAGATACCTTCTGTAATAAGCAAATCAGACAATCAGAGTGCCTTTTAATGGTGGAGGCAGGGAGGGATACCAGATTTTATGGCATCTTACAGACAGGTGTATATTTTTTGAAAGAATGTTACAGTTTAGGATCTTCGTGTGGTATGTAGCTTCAATGTTTTCATGTAGTTTAATAAACATAATGAGGACAAGTAGTAATACTTCTTTTGTTAGCGTAAGCATTTCTTTGTGTAGCACATTAACATAGAGAGCAAACTTCTTGCGGTGGTGAACTGCTATCACTTTCCTGGGTATTACTCTTTTTTGGTTTTAATTAAAAAGTTACACATCATTTGGTATTGTTCTGTGTAGTGCCTGCTTTAATTCTTGGAGTAGTTAAAATGCCTTGACAGAGTATGCTAGGTAGTTTGCAGTAGTTTCAAGATTTATTCAATTGCAACCTAACTCTTTGAATATTTTTAAAGGTTTCTCTCCGTGGCAAAAAAAAAAACGCTGCAGAGATTTAGGAGTCTCACTCCTTGTGTTACTGCAAAGTCTAGAGCTCTCTGTTTACCTATTCATAGTCTTAAAAAAGATTCTTTAGTTAAACTTAATTTCCTTGTGTACTGTTAATTAAATTGGCATAGAAAAACAGTGCTTGTTCTGATGTATTTATTTGCTATTAATATATGCAGTTGTGCATAAAGCATTATTTTAATTCCCTTTCAGGTTGGCAACTGGCTTGTTAGCCTGGCTTCTGCCAGGGGACTAAGTGTCAGCCCTACCATGTTTGGGCTTTTTTCAACATTCATTGCTTTTAAACAGTTTTCCCTCTGACAGAAACCTGATGGGTAGCAATTAGCATACTGTATTAGCACAGCCTAGTTTCCAAAGAACTTTAAAAATTGCTGAATATGATTATCTCTCTTTGTTTTGGGTTTTGTGATCTTCCTGTTGCTACATCAGTTAAGCACCTGTAACAAAGCACGGGAGAATGTCCATAATATTGAGTTATAACTATAAATAATTATCAAGTTTAGGAGTGGGGTCTTGTTTTAGATCTGAAAATAACCAGAAAAATATGGACTGTTAGGAGAAACCATACACCTTCATTCTTTAAAGTGAATAAATAAATTAAATTAATTGTACTGCCAATTGTAATGATCAGTTTGAACTGAGGTGTAAAGTGTTTAGAGTTATTTTTTTCTTGGTGATGAAAAAGGGAATGCTCAGCTGCTTACTTTCCCATTGCCACCTGCATTTTTTTTTCCCTACTGTCACTTTTCATTCATTGTTTATGTCACTTCTATATTGGTAGTGTTTAATTTACCTGTGAAGAAAATATGAAATTGAGTAATGTTAGGAAACATAAAACAGGCTTGGATTTTTGTATATTGGATGGGAGGGAGACAATCCTTTCATGACAAGCATTTCAAAGATTTGAATGAGAAGGACTGCTTTGTTGTCAATATGAATTTTTCTCTGAAAACAATTATTGCTGTAAAACAGTTCTGTCCTCATTCATGGCCTTTGCCAAAGCAGTACCTGGGAACCTTACTTTACCTTCAGTAGAAATCAGATGGAAAAAGTGTAAGTCTTGAGGTATGGCTTCAATTTATTGCTGTCAGTAGCAGTCTTAACGTTGTTGAAATCACCCTTTTCTCTTGGGGGTAGGGAAGGCAGGGAATAACCATTTACTGGAATGCCCCAAATTTCACTTATGGCTAATGAAGAGAGATGAAATGCTGATGTTGATCCCACACACACCAGCCCCCAGAATAAACGCTTCTGGTGTCTGAATTTCTACGCTGTTACAGCAAATGCTGAGGATGTTTCGGGAGGAGTGTGAGTTTGAGTGTGTACCCCTCCTCCCCACCCCTCAGAGACGCATAACTGGCACTACCAGCTGCTTTTTCATTTGGCTTGAGATAAAAATACACTGAACAGAAGAACATCTTCTCTTGACAGAAATACTTAGAGAAGTCAATCTTTTGGAATACTCTGCTATCTCTTTCTCTATTTAGCCGTTTCCAATTAATATTTTTACAGGTTTTTTTCATTTGTCGTGAGTTTTTAGCTTAACTGTATCGTGTTGGGGTTAAATTAGCTACTGAAAAAAAATTTTAAAACAAATCGATTTTTGGCTTGTTGGGTTCTCCTTTTTCTCGTGTAAGCTGGCTCCAAAGTTGCATTGGTACTTAATACTTTTTACTAAAATTTCTATTTATGAAAGCTCTTGAATATAAGAGTAAGAACTTTGCTATTGGTGTTATATCTTACAGTGAGACTAAAGTGTTGCATTTAAAATATATTTAAACAGATTTTTTTCACTCTTTACTTTCTAGTTACTTTGATCTTTTATACAAAACTATTTTAAAAGTTAGTGAAGAATCAGTGACTCAAACCATATTGTTTTAATCCTGTTGCTCACAAGTATGGCTGTAGGGATGTAGAAATTCTTCTAATAGGGGTATGATTACAGTAGCTAGTGATGGAAGCATTAGAGACTCATCTTGTATACTATGTATTTGAGAAGAAAGACGTGGTCTGATACAATACTGTAAAGATTTAAATGAGATCCTGTTCACCACAGAAATTGTATCAATCCCAGATACAAAATACTGTGGTATTCAATGGATGATCTCTCTGTTTTATGAGGTAATGGAAGTTCCTTAACCTGCTCTGTCCTGAGTTTCTTATCTACAAGATTTGAAAATCACATCACAAATTACTGGTGGGACTGGTCATAAATTACACTGACACCATGAGCCCTGGGAACTGTACTTCATCTACCAGAACACAGTTTTCTGAAGTTAAAAGCCTGTTGCCTGTAAACTAGTTATTCAGCTGTCTTTGCTTAAAAGAAGTGTGATGTGAGTTAAGACTATGGCTGGAATTTCCTGGTTTGTTCATTTGTGTTGGGCATTGTGGACCCGGTATGATTAAAGGATCTTGGCCTTAGTCTTACTTAGGTTTTCAAATCTGTGCCTCACAAATGATTTTACAAGAGATCCTGCATTAAGAAATCTGTGATTTCCTTTTTTTAAAATGTGACTATTTGTGTCTAGCAGAGTGACAGCATTATACTGGTGTTCATATAACTTCAGCAGATAAACTTTCCACTTAGTGAAGTAACAATCTGTAATGTCCCATTTTTAGATGTGATTTGAAATACTTTTATTAATATTTTGAATACAGACTTTTGGAGTGGAGATTGCTCCACTTTACATAAAGTACTTCATTGCATGATCAACTGATTGACAAGTTTATTTAAACTCTGCTGGATTTATTGGCACAAAGTCACTTGAGCCATCTATTTTAGTTTAGGGAGCTTGGGAAATTATTAGTTACCTATGTGTATAGCTATCAGCAACTAAGCTTGCGTTATCAACTTTGCTTTTATCTGATTGTGGTGTTTGTGCCTGCCATCAGGCCAATGGCATAAAGTTTGAAATCCTCTTACTTACTGAACATTTAAACTGGTGTTTTTCCCACCTGTCTGTAAGTGTGTTGTTGAACCTGACTTCCAGAAACAAGATAGGATGTCTGCAAAGGCATGTTTCTTGATTTCATCATGCTATAGTTTCTCCTCTGGCAATATCAGAATTAGTGAAACCTGCTGTTGAGGCTTCTACTGGTGTGAAGAAGATCTGGCCCAAGTATAACAGTATTACTAGAGGAAAATAAGAAATAAAAGCATTCTTTTCACTCTAGTGGGGGGTGGGGAATCAAAGAAAAGAGAGTTGACAAGGTCTTTATGGGGTAAAAAGCAGAGACTAGTGTTTATGCTGCTTTAATTCTCAAAACAGGTTTTGCTTGCAGCTGGTTTGGGGGTGTGGTTATGCATCTCTTTTGTTAACAAGAGTTTAAACAACTAATTCATATTGCTTAGGAAGCTGGTGAATCTATTGCTTAATCATAGCTGAGATTATATCCTAACACAAATCGAGGTACCTATGTTAGCAAGCCCTTTACGGTCTCAAGATGGTGCTCTTAGAAATAAAGGTATAGATTACTTGTAGTAAACTGTTTCCTCATATATAGTTCTGCATGCATTCTGGGTATCTTGGTGTAACTAATTTAGTAAATTAAATATTACAGCAGTTGCTAGAAACTGAAAAAGCAGTTGACTTCTAAAAATGAGTAACAAAGTGGAAGGTTGACTCGCTAGGTTGCATGGATGAGTGGCTTTAAACTTTTTGAAAGGATAGTGTCACTGAACATTGCTTGCCTTCTAAATAGCAAGCTCTTTGAGGAAAAAGTTGAAGCTTGGAAGTCTGCACAGTGTGGAGAAAAAAAAAAAAAAAAAAGAAAAAAAAAACAAACCAAAACAAAACCCAAACAAAAAAACAGAACCCCAAACCACAACAAATCCCAGCTCTAATCTTTTCGGAAAACAGAGGTCCATTCTGGGTTTTAGAAAAAGCTACCCTTTTCCTCCACCCCAAATTTCTATTTTATTATTACTTTTAGCTGAAAGTCTTGCTTATACTACCAGTCAGATTTTAAGGTCTTGCCAGCATGGAACTTGAGAAGAAATAGCATTTAAATCTGAAACACTTGAATTAGTTTCTGCTAGCTGCTTGTAGATGAACTGAAATTTTATTTGGACTGTTCAGCTATGCAGTATGATCCTTGAAAACTGAGGGTGGGGGGAGTTTTGTGTTCTGGAAAGTGATTACTGGAACACTTAAAGAAAGTTTCTTGCTAATGAAATGCCTGTTGTGAGTGTGGTGCCATATTATCACCTCTGAATTTGCAATCAGTGCCAGATTAAGTAAGATGATGTCTTGTGTCCCTAATAAAAGTGACCTTGGGCAGTTCTGCAACTACAGTGTGATATGTTGCAAACAACAAAGTTTACTGGTAGACAGGTTAACTCCTGCTGTTCAGTAACACTGTTAAGCATAAGCTTTCAAGAAAGTAGTATGTATATAAGTAGCTACAGCATTATCATTTAAAATAGAGCTCTGAAAGACGGGCCTTGGCTAATGTCTAACAACGTTTTGACTAGAATCTAAAGACCTAAACAATTACACTAATCAGAATTTGGTAGGATAAGAGAAGACTTCTTTGTGTGTAAGATTTTACCCACTATAAATAAAACTCTTTAGCAGCTTTTGAAGGTTCAGAGTACAAAACTACAATCTTGTGAAAGCCATCCAATTTGAGGCAATTGCACAGCTTAACCTGTGGGCAATTCTGGAAAGGGCAACTATGCAACACCTTTTGGTGCTTTTCAAACAAAGGGCTGGCTTTCCTCATGCTGGAGGTACATAGATCTGCTATTCTTAGTAAAGAACTGAATGCTGTTCTGGATATACTGGGTTTGAGAAGAAGTAAATAAATTGTGTCTTTTGTTAACCTCTTCATGCTTTTTCTTTATTAGTGATCATGAAAGGTGTGTGGCTGACAGCATTGCAGACAGAAGCTCAGCTCATCCACAGAACAGGTGATGTATACAAAATTGCAGTAAAAAAAAAATCCTGGTACATGTCAGTCTTGCTTTTCGTGGAGGAAGTGAAAAATGTATGCTAGCTGGAAGTAAAAGGAAAGAAGAAACCATTGCTAATAAAATAAGGTGTGATGTGAAGCCAGATTCTTTCTGCCACTGGAAAACATTTAGCATAGGATTTTTAGGGATGAAGAAAAACTTGATTCATTTTATGATAGATAGATAGATAGATAGTTGTGATACCTGAATCCCTTCCTTCCTGGTACATGGGAGGAATCCATTTTAAAAGCCTGAAATGGCTTAGATTTATTCCTGTATCATACTGTGAAGCTGACCAGTCATGTTATTTGCACACTGTTGCATTTAATAATCTATACAGTTTTCTCACTGCAGTTTTTAATGTATTATTCACAAATTATACATGTGAAAACTAAGTATGTTGTGCTGCTAAGCTTGTGATTTAGTATGTACAAGGTGACTGAGGAACACCAGCTGTAGTAACCCTAACTGAGTTTCCTAACAGCTGCAACTTGGCCACATTGCAAGTATTAAAGCACAGATCTATTAGTATGCAATAATTCAAAGCCGAGGGCAGTGAACTTCTAGTCTAGCCAAAGGAGTGGGGAAGAATCTTGCAATGCATATTTTCTCCAGAGTGTAGACCACTATGCAAAGGACTTGAAAGGTTGGTTGTGGAGGAGTTGCTGTAAGAAAGTGAGAATGGAGTGATTCTAGGGAGCTATTAGCATTTTATTCAAAACTTTAGTCTTAGTTGACAGACCTAGAGACCAAATTGGAAAATACAGTTACGGAATTCTCTGACAGTCTATATATGCTAGCTGAGGACTTCCACAAGACAGAATAATGTATATTTTAAAAAGATTAAGAAAATCCTGCTTGTGACTCATTGGCTTCTTTGGAAACCTTTCTCTTAGAGCGTTTATGGAATCCTTTCTGTTAGAGCTTTTATTGCAGGTGTGTAAACTCTACCAATCCTTTCAGTGTTAAACGGGCAATAGTACAGAAAATAAATGGGGAAGTGATGAGAGATTTAAGATGGAAAGGGAAAAAGGAAAGTTTATTAATCTGCTCTCTCTTCTCTCCTAGTCTGGTAGAGAGCCACCAATGAGGAACTTCCTGAAATTTTAAACTCCACATTCATGTCAGTACATGCATCATGGCACAGCAAGGAAATGTTGGTGAGCTCCTCTCAATGCTGGATTCTCCAATTCTGGGTGTCCTGGAAGATATAACAGCTGCATTCAAAGATAATCTCATTTGTGGTATGTATCCTTTTATGTAATTCAGGGAAAGGTTTTGCTTTTACAGCAATAAAGGTAGAATAATGTGGGGTTTTTTTCTATCAAACAGTCTTTGCAAGTGCAACTTGAAAGAAATTCTTGGTATTTGGGTTTGAAATTACTTTAAGGATTGAAGCTTCTCTTCAGTGCATTTTGCTTAATGGCATGCCTCTTGGAAGGTCTGTTCTATAATTGTGAAAATGCTATTATAAAATTACTAGCTTTTCTTGGTGCATAATCTCAGGTTGTGAGCTGATGAAACTTTGTCAAGTGTATCTAGAAAGAATTACATGTCATCCACATTACAGGAACTAGTGGGATTTTGTTAATTTGAAAAATAAACAACAAAAAACCCCAATCCCAAACAAAACAACAGACCCAGACTTTCTTGAAGAAATCATTGATGCTATTAAGGCATCCCTTATGTTGATAGAGCCTTTTCAGATCATGAGGGCACTGTTATTGTCTTTGTCTCTGAACTTGCTCTCCTTTATCTTCTGAAGGGAGAGAATATAAAGTTACTCCTGAACTCTGCTTGTACTGGGCAAAATACTCTTGCAGTTCAGTTGCCTCTAGGTTTTTAAGGTTAAGCAGTAATTGCTAGTTATTAGAAAATACTTTCCCTGAGCTGAATGCAATTGCTTGAATGGTTAGGAACTAGAAAGTGTAGTCGAGAGGTCTCTTTTTCCTAAAGGTCTGGTAAACACTAAGTACTGGTTTGTTATAAATTGTGTAATAGTTGTTAACAAGTTGTGCAGTGTCCCTGTAACAAGTGCTTTATTTTTAGTGTATTGAGAATGTATGTTTTTTTCTTGCTGTAAACAAACTGACAGACCGGGGACCTATGCTTGTGAACAACCTGGTGGACTATTACTTGGAAACCAATTCTCAGCAGGCACTGCATATACTGTCCACACTGCAAGAGCCTCATGACAAGGTAAAAAAATCTTGGTATTAAGTATGGCAGATTTTTAGCCTGGTATTGAAGCAGCCTTTAAATATCATGTTAAAACTCTCTTTTTTCCATTCTGGTGTAGAATTACCTTGTTGTAGAGATGTAGTATCTCTGTAGTAAGAGTAGTTAAGTTTTACAAAAACTTCAAAGGTCTCCATTTCTTGGGTTGCTTAAACTGACCCAGTTAAGTAAAGAACCTTTATAAATCAAAGTTTTCTGAGGATTAATGTTGTCTCTGCAGTGCTGCTGCTTGTTCAGTGCTGGATGTGTTAGCCTAAAACAAATTGGGTATTTTGAGCGCAAGTAGAGATTTTTAAATAGCTTGAGAGAATGGCACTACAAATTGTTTTACTTCTGCTGACCAGAATTTTTTTATTATTTATTTATGATAAACATTTTGAATAGTTTGCATTTTGCTACCAGAAGACTTAAATTTATTGCTGGGTTTTATTTGCTCTTGGATCCTGTATGTTTGTAAAATGTCCATAGTTTCCACAATTGGCACTGGCAAGCTGCTGATTACAGATAGGTGAAAAAGAGTATATACCAGTTAAATATAAACGCCTTCCCTTTTTCTTCTGCGCTCTGCAAAATCCTCTATCAGCATCTACTGGACAAAATTAATGAATATATGGGCAAAGCTGCTACCCGTTTACCCACTCTCTCTCTACTGGGACACGTGATTAGACGACAACCATCTTGGAAACATAAGCTTTCTCAAGCACCTCTCCTACTATCATTACTTAAATGTCTCAAGGTAAGAACTGTCAGTGTTGTCCATAAAACACTTGTACATGTGATGTAAACATACATAAACAAGGAAGGTATTTATTTTCTATTTTTATGTCGTTTAGTTAAGCTGTGAGAAGAGATAAAATGTTGATTAAAATACTGAGCCACAGTGGAATTGTATCAACTAAATACTCTGTGCTGATCCTGTTATTACTGACAGTGTTGTTCCTAAAAGCCACTGCCACTATATAATTTTGAGTTAGGAAAGTTTACTAAAACTTTTCTACAAGTAAGTTAAAGACAGAGGGCCATTGGTGAAGTTGATGAATATCCTGAATGTGAGCTTAAATACAGTAACTTTCCGCTAGTGTATTCTGAAATTTGTGCTTATAAGGTCATATACTCTACTTGCAATGTAGATGGGGCATGCAGTATACTATTCCATGCTGAAATTACCTTGGAATTAGCAGACTTCCCCTTCTTAGCTACAGACCTGCTGGATTAGAAGGAGATAGTGTTTCCCTATGCTTTGGTTTTGTTTTTTTTTTTTCCATCTACAAAATTTTCAGTTGTTATACTGTACAGTATTGTGACAGTGAATAAAGAATGGAAAGTGTTTTGAGACCTAGAATGTGTTGTCAGTAGTATTTAATATGGTAGTGAAGAATTCTTATTAGTCATTTAAATCACATGAAAATGCACGTAGTAGTCAAGTGCCAGTGCTTTTCAAAACAAAAACACAACTAATTTGTAATGAATTTCTAAAGAAGCTGCAAGTACTGTTACTAGAACTTCTGACCTGCCTGACAAGACTTGTTATCCTTTTCAGTGTGAGTCTTACCTGATTGTGAAAGGAGTGAAGTGTGTCAGAAAGCTGGTGGGAGTAGAACAGATGTGGAAGTAATTAGGAATGTGTACAGAGGGATAGGGACGGACATGAAATGTGCTGTGAAAGGTTATGTCTGACTGAGGGAGAATAGAGGCTGCAGATTACACAGAGGAAGAAAAATCCATGACACTGAATATGTCCAATCAGTCCGAGTGGCTCTTGTGAGATACAAAGACCAGCTCAGTGGCATCTGGCCACAGGCTTACCTGTGCTGTTTATACCCCTATCCTGACAAAGCAGAGGAGCTGCCAAGGAAAATGCACCTTAAGCTGGGGAAGCAAGTAGAGACTCCACCAGGAAAGAGTTTTAACATTTTGTGTCCTGTCCTAAAATCTGATTCTCTATTACCGTCTCATCTAGCTAAAGATTTTTGGTGCCACATCCCTTTATCTCAGTGTAAGCCATGGGGTTCTAGTTATTGTTTGAATTACTGCCTTATGAAATACTTAGCAGCCAGAGTCATCAACCAGGTTTAATAGAAAAGCTTTTGACCCTGATGTTGGTAATTGGCCAACATCCTTGAACACCCTCATCAGATTTGCAGTTTCTTAGGGTCTGAATGCTGTGTGTTCTTAGCTCTGGGAAGAAGGAAGGTGATACGCAAGATGCTTCACATACCAGTAATTTTTCTCTACTCAGTTGTGGAACTGTGGTGATATTCCCTTTTTAAGCAAGTCAAATCTTCATGCAGAATAGCAGCAGCAGCAGAATAGGAGCAAGAATCCCAAATCTTTCTTCTTAGAGTTGTTCTGGATGAAACAGACAATATTCTTGGTTCATTAAATTATGGTAGGTTTCAGAGGAACTG
The DNA here is from genome assembly GCF_018691265.1 of Tyto alba. Taxonomy (NCBI): domain Eukaryota; kingdom Metazoa; phylum Chordata; class Aves; order Strigiformes; family Tytonidae; genus Tyto; species Tyto alba. The sequence goes on from NW_024881273.1 coordinate 5,021,189, forward strand.
TTTCAAAGTAGAGAACTTTTTCCGTGGTGATGATTCAGTGTTCACTTCATCCTTGGAAAAAAGTAATTTCAATGCTTTTAACTGACTAATGCAGGTTTTCTTCCTTCTTGCAGACTGACACAGATGTAGTAGTACTCACCACAGGTGTCCTAGTGCTAATAACCATGTTGCCAATGATTCCTCAGTCTGGCAAACAGTACCTTCATGATTTCTTTGGTATCTTTGGGCGTCTCTCAGCCTGGTGCTTGCAGAATCCAGGTGAGATTTCAACTTCGTTGCATGCAGTTATGGTTTAGTAGTATCCTTGTGACTTATGCAGCTGGTGAGCACGTTCTTTTGTGAGACTCTTAATGGTCTGAGATTATTTAAATGCAGAAAATGATATATTAAGCCCACAAGCTATTCTGTTCTTTGATAGTTAGCATCAGGGAGTGCTTTGCTCAAAATTTAGAAGTCATCTTAGATTTTTCCATGTGGTGCTGCTACTACATGAAGTTTCACTGGACCGAAATGCTACCGTGATGACAGCGAAAAGCAGAGATTGTTCTTAATGCATAGAGAAGGGAAAGAGCTGACATTTGAGGCAGATATTTGGGAATTTGAGATTCCCAGATATGGATGGGGAAGGGGAAGAAGAAACATGTAAGGTTTTCTTTTAATGTGCAACTATCAACAGTCATGAAAGTGTTGGTAAAACTAGTCTTCTCAGTTATAGCATTGGTTCTGGTGAATTGGTTTTGCTGAATTTGCTATAAGGTGTCTGATATCTGACACTGGTGTTATCTGTGTATGTGTCTCATGGCTGTATGAACAAATGCTGTGTTAAGCACATAGAGATGCTATTTAGAGGACCATTTTGCATTGCAAGTAGGATTGGAACTTAAGATGGCTACTAAGATTCAAGTCTGTCATGATTGCTTTTTGTGGATGCAGCTTTTAGTTTTTACCTTTGGAAGTGAAGCAAACCTTAGTTTTCTTTTTTAATCGTTCAGTCAGTCTTGCAAACTCTAGCTCATTATCTAGAGGGGTTTCAGGTTTTAACTTGAGTTAAAAAAAATGCTGTGCTTTGAGAATGACAGGATACTGGCTGGAATTAATGGTCCATATCTTAATTTTTGATTTTGCTGTGAGCTGATGAGTAAGTGTTGCCTATTCTCTTAGAAGACTTCACAGTGTCGCTAGGGACTATTTGTATCTCAGAAGACTTGTTCCAGTTAACATTTCAAATTTAAAAGTACGTTGCTTGCATTCTTAGAAGTTTTGTTCTTTTCTCCAATGTAATGAAAAAGATTCTAACTACTTTTTCCAGGTCATGTGGCAGAGATTTATCTTGTCCATCTTCATGCCAGCGTTTATGCTCTCTTTCATCGTCTTTATGGAATGTATCCTTGCAATTTTGTCTCCTTTCTGCGTTCTCACTACAGTATGAAGGAAAACTTGGAGACCTTTGAAGAGGTAGTCAAGGTAAAATGCAGCTCATCTCTATATTATCCGAGACAAGGAATTCATAGCTGTATAAAGGCAGGTATTTGCCAATTTAATACACTACATCAATTTAACTGAGGGCTGCTCAACAAAACAGAATAAAAACTGGCTATTGGAGGACTGAAATCTCAGTTGAGAGCAAGGTCATCTCTTGAAGCTGTGATGATGTGTGTTAGCTTTATCTTTTAAATGTAACACTGAACTATTGGGATCAGTAGGTTGCTCATCAGCTTTGTGTAGTTTAGTGCGATCAAAAGATACTGTACCGATAATACATACTTCTTCTTGCTCTTGCTCATCCAGCCAATGATGGAACATGTGCGAATTCATCCAGAATTAGTGACTGGATCTAAGGACCATGAACTGGACCCACGAAGGTATATATGTTCACTCTGCTATTAGGAAAGGCTATAAATGAGCAGCTTTTAGCTGGGTTATTTCAGAAGGCTTACAGCAGAACCTTTTCTGTCAGCTACAGTGTGTGCCAGTGGTGTTTTGACACCCATATTCATAGGTACACCAGGTAAACATGTAGACTTTCTTAATCCAAGCTTACAGCTGGATGAATACGCAAAAATTGTTGTGAAAGGCCATTAACAACGATGTTGGGGCTCTAAATTAATTTTGTCTGGAATAGAATCTGTTTTCTTCTTAACAGTTGACTTTGTCTTAATTTTATGACTTAATGATCAAACATCCTCGTAAAGTTCTAAAAGAATTTGCTTATAATGAATAAAGAGAAACTATCACTGACCTGCTTCATTGGCTTAAGGTTTGGGTCATGTTTTTGTGGTTTGTTGAAGTACTTGGTGGGATTTAAGTGTTTAAAATGGCTTCAGTGTGTCTTGTTTTGGTACCTAGATATTGGTTCAGTTAACAGATCAATTCTTTTAACAGGTATGTCTTAACATTATCAGCTGTATTAGTTTTCTTTAGAAATAGGCTCATTTGCCTGCAGCAGCACCACTTGCTGCTTTTCTCTTGTCTCCACAGGCCCAGCCACTGAAGAGGACAAATTGACTCTTGTTGCTGCACAGTAGTGCTCTTGCCCTGCTTTTCAGAGCCACTAGGAAAACACTACTAAATGGGAACCTATTGAGTATCACAATGCTCAATTTTGCAGGCTTCTCCCAGACAGGGGGGAGGGTGGCACCACTAAGGAGTACAGTTGGCACAAAACTACCAGTTGAAGCCTTCTGATTTGGTATCTCACACATAATATCTTACATTCAAAATCAACTTGGCCTTTAATAGACAGCCTTCTGTGCTTTCTCTTCTTTACAGTGAACTTCCATCCCCTGGAATACTGGGCAAATCTAATCTGGCTGCTTAGTTTAGTAAGAAAAAGTTTTCAGAATGAAGGAGGTAGTAATAATAACCATTCCTAAAACTTGGGAGGAAAAACACAGACCTGAAACTGGCATTGCAGATGGTGTTTGCTTAAGTAATATAAGATTCCTTCACTGCTGCTATGTCTAAATTTTGACTACCAACATCTGAGTCTAGTTGAGCTGATTTCTACAGCTGCTGAAGCTCAGGATCAACCAAGTCTTCGTATGCTGTTCCTCCTTTCCAGAGTGCTCCATGGCAGACCTTTATGGATCTCTGTGTCAAAGCCGTTTGTCTCCTCTTTGAGACCCCCTCTTACAAGTCATCTGGTTGCAATTTCTGTGTGGTGCCTTGTTCCAGTTTTGGTTGGGAGCATGCAAAGCTGTCTGGAACAAATGAGCCATCCTACAAGCCAATTCCTCATATCTCCAGGAACTCTTGTTTGTAACAATAATTGACTAACTTACTCTTTTGGATCCAAAAACTGTCTGCAGGTGGAAAAGACTAGAAACTCATGATGTTGTGATAGAATGTGCCAAAATCTCCCTGGACCCTGCAGAAGCCTCGTATGAAGATGGCTATTACTCTGTGTCTCGGAAACTCTGCACAAGCTTAAAACATCATCAAACTGACCCCAGTGCCAGCTATTACATTGACACACAGAGCAGCTATGGTAAGACCTACCTGACAGCTAAAGGGAATACCCAATTCCTGGAGAAATACTGGCCCTATAGCAGAAATACATCTTACTAATTTATCCTACTTGAAGTCTCAGTCTTAGGCACCAGAAAACTTAACAAAAACAAATGTGCTGTGCTCGTGCAGACATACAGCACGTTTGCAAAGTTGCCATTCCACTGCCTCTTCTTGCCCCATTCCCCCTGCCCCAAAACAACAAACCAACCAACCGCCCAACACAAAGCTGTATGTAGTATATTCAACAGAAATTTTCATGGGCTGGAAGAGAAGTCTCATGTTTGCCATCTACAAATGTGTGTGTTGGATGGGTTTGAAATGTTTTGGTTAAAAGCCTTTAAGTACTAGCCAGAGGAATTGTTGATTGGTGTTTGTGTTGGATACTTCTAATTTTTTTTTTTTTTTTTTTTTTTTTTTAACTTTCAGGGACTTCTACCCCCTATTCCACTCCTCGGCTAACACTATCACAAATGCCAGGGCAGCTACCTCAGATTCTGAGCCCACAGTCAATACGGCTGTCAACTGAGCCACAGCAGGTAAAGCAGAAGAGAAAGCACAGCATGCTTTTAATGCTTTGTACTTTGTAGTTTCTTACGACACTCTTAAAAATTCATGTTTCTGAGAAGCACTCTGAATTCTTCAGAACCTAGTGTACATTTCAAATTTAATCCCCATCGGATTTCCTGTGTCAGAATGTGAATACAGGTGTGTCACATGTTTCTTTTCCGAGCTTCATTGATTTGTGTTTGTTGTGTATTGCTTTTACATAGGTTACCATCTGGAGTCCTTCTGCAGTTTGTGGTATGACCACTCCACCAACCTCCCCTGGAATTGTCCCATCGGAGTCATCCCAGTCTGCATCACAACCTTACAGCAAAGCTTTTGGCACATCTGGTATGTGCTGAATTTTGGAATTAGGCCTTCAAGGTTTATTATAATAGAAATTCCGGCTGTAAATTTTACTGGCAGCTTCTTAAATGGGAATGCCACACCGTGCCATGTGATAGGCTTAAGTCATTATTTCTGTGAACTGAGTAGGTGGTCATCTAGAGCAGTGATAATGCAAACACTGAGGTAGGAAATAAGTTACAGTGAATGAAGTGCCAAAGTCTGAAGCAGGCCTTTTGGAAACTGTTCACTCTTATCTTGATAAGTAGTTGAAAGAGATTGAAGTAGTAAATGGTTGAGACAGGGTTTAAAAGTACAATTCTTCATATAGACTATACGGCTGAAAGGAGAAAGTGGGAGCCTGCTGAGAAAACTTTTGCTCCTCCTTTTCAGCAGTGGGGAAGGGAACGCCTTTGGGAACACCAGCCACATCTCCTCCACCCTGCACTTCAGATGACTTTGTGCATGTTTCACTCCCTTCAGCTGCTGCCACACCTCCTAAAAAGGTATAACAAGATTCTTCTGTCAAACAAATCCAGTGTTTTTTTTATGAACTTGTCATACATGCAGTGACCATAATTGAGAAAGAAGAAAATGAAGTTTTGCAATGAAATGCAACATTTTTTTGTAAAGCAGTTACTCTTATTTTTCTAAGTTTAGACAACTATTGCCGCTTCCAGTTGCACAGTTTTAAGACTTCTTCTATTGATTTGCTATTGAAGTCATCTATTTGCAGGAATTTCCTTTCTGTGAAATTGTCTGAGAGGCTTGTTTCCAATAAATGTCTGATGCAAAGAATCTATTTTTTTTTGTTGTTGTTGTTTGTTTTGTTTTTTGTTTGTTTGTTTTTGTTTGTTTTTTTGTTTTGTTTTGTTTTCAGGAGGACAAACCAGATTCTGGGAGGCCTTTACTGTACCGACAGCAAAATGTTACAAACAGCGATAAATCATTGGGTAAACTCAGTTTTCTTCTCCCTATTAAAATAACCTATTGTAAACAAATCCTGGTTTTATTAACACATGTTCCAATTGTCAAATGCTTTTCCACAAGTTTTTCTCTTTTTTTTTTTTTTTTTTTTCCCCTTCAAGTTCTTTGTAGTTTCAGGATCCTGCCTTAACATGTGATTCAACTTAAAACCTTCTTGTGATGCTTTTGATTTCATTATAACTATTCACCTTCAGAAATAGCTGGCAGAGTATTTTTTTAATTGGCCCTCATGCATTCTTACACATGTTTATATATACAGATCTACACTGAAGTCTGAAAAAATATAATAATTTTTTTAAAAAAGCTGATTCTTTGAGGGTGAATTTTTTTGTTAGCAGCAGCAGGTTGTATATGAAGTCTTACTTGAACATGTTTTATGTCACATGTCTGGATCAAACTATAAGGCTGCACAGAAGGATAGATACGATGCTCCTTTTTAAAGGCTCTTGGAAAAACTTTTTCTATCTACAATTATATTGCTGTACTTGAACCTTTTTTTAAAGTCCTGTGGAATATTGAAATCAACAGTGGATGGTTGAGGAACTCAGTTTCTAATAGGTAAATCTAGATTCTGTTTTCCATTCGCTGTCATCTACATCTGTGAAGCTGTAGAAAGAGATTTTGGCACTGTATTTGAGACTTCTGTACTGTGAATCTTTACCATCCTCTAAGTGGAGATGATGGTGAAATTTAAAGCTGGATTTCCTTGGTGAATTTGTATAGCAACACTGGAATCTAGCTTTCTGAATTATAAGTTAAGGACAGGCTAGGTTTTCTACTGGGTTCCTAATCTATGACTGAGCTATGAGCCTGAGGTTTCTGTCCTGCATGCTTTAGTGTGTATCTCCCTGAAAGCTGTCTCGGAGTTTTGATCAATAGCCAGATATTGTCAAGCTTTTATTACATCAGTTTGCTAAATTTCCTTTTTTCAGGTAAATACTGTGTCCTTGTGTAGCCAGATGAAAAGCTAAAGGGGACTTTAATGCGAATGTGGACATACAGTGGTCAATCTACACTTAAGACACTTTTTTATTTATTTAATGGGTTAAATTGCAAACAGCACATCCTTATTCATAGAGGTAGTTATCTGCACTTATTGTGCAATAGCAGGTGTTAAGTTTACAAAATTACGTTTTGGGATCAGAACCGACCAGTGATTGGTCTCTGAACTGGTTTCCACATGGAATGGAACAGGAGTTGGATAGCTTCCTCCTTTAAGGAAGCACCTGAAGGAGGGACAAGCTTATTCTAAGCACCTTAAAATAGTAAAAGACTTCTGTTTTGTGCTGTGATAAGGCTGGAGGAAGCAGCATCTATACAACTAATTTTTCTCTTTTCTTCAGACGCACCTGGTAGTAAAGGTTCAGTAACCTTAAGTGATCTTCCAGAGATTTTAGGTCGTTTGTCTTTCGAAGATAGTGTTGAAAAGGACAGAGAGGAAGGTAATTTCTGTCATCCTTACATATATCTTAACTGAGGAAATGTTTGTAATGTAGAAATACAAGATATGTAATTATGGTCCTCTCTCCCATTCTTCTCAGATGCAATATCTAAAGAGATCTCTGAGATCACAACTGATGCTGAACACATGGTGCCTAGAGGAGGATTTGACTCTCCATTTTACCGCACAAATGAAAGTCTGTCAGGCTCTCAAAAGAAGACCCATTCATCAGTCTCTAGTGTTCAGGGACACAGTCAGGCCTCTGAGCCTTTAACATCTTCTCTGGACAAGCCTGGGCCTGAGAGTGCACGGGAAACACCCAAACAAACATTTACTCCCATAGACAAGCCCTGTGGAGGCTCTGGTGAAAGCCCTGCTGGTAACAGGGAAGGAACCTCCGGGGAGATGAGTATTCTCACTCCCAGCCCTTGCAAAGTACCGGCACAAAGAAGAGTGGTGTTTGGGAGTGGGCAGCCTCCCCTATATGAGCACCTTTTTGAGGTTGCATTACCAAAGACTGCCTACCTCTTTGTTGGCAAGAAGACTGAGGAGCTGCTAAAGAAAGCCAAGGGAACCCAGGATGATGACTGCATGTCCTCTACTTCTCCCGTGGAAGTACTGGACAGACTGATACAGCAAGGGGCAGATGCACACACTAAGGAGCTGAACAAGTAGGTGACTGAAAATCTTACTTTGCATGTTTTCTTGTTATTCCTTTTTGTGCTGGCTTTATTTTAATAGCTGTGCCTGAAAAGCAGCCATGTCTGGAAATCTGCAGTGAAATCACATTCTGTGAAACATTACTGTTGACTGAGCTAGGGGGTCTGGGTGGAGGATTTTTACATTTGCAGTGGTAGCATGTTTGCTTTGATATAAAAAAAGGGTCTGTGACCATTGTACTCTTACTGCCTTCACTGACAGAGCTTGGGATAAAGAAGCAGGGCTGCTGACTGCTCTGCAAGTGTGGTTTTAGTACCACTGTTAGTGATGTTAGTGTGGAACTTAAACCTGATAAAGTAAACAAAATAGTCAAAAGCAAATGTGGAGGCCATGGGAATATTTATGCTTTCTTTCTAAAATACATGAAGCTAAGAACTGGACAACCAGAGTTAAGGTTTAGGTGTATCTGCTGTATTCCTTCTTTTCACCTTATTATGCTGTGTTGTGCTTTGCTCTTATACTGTTTCGATGCCTGAGAGAATTTTTCTCTAACTCCCAAGAAATGAGGCCCTGCATCACCTGCCTTTGCAACCTGCTGCTTGCATGGTTCCTCCTTACTCTCTTCATACTTACTGACCATAATTGTACTTTTATTAGGCTGTAAGCTTTTTTGAGGCGGGCATTCAATTTTAAAGTGACTTGCAGGGTGTTTGCATATTTAAACTTACTATTTAATGCTGGATTTTCATTTTTCAGATTGTCTTTGCCAAGCAAATCTGCTGACTGGACCCACTTTGGAGGTGAGGAAGTTTCTCATATGTTTTGGCAATCTGTTCGTCTATTATTAGACTTGCTTAAACAATGACCTGCATACTTTTTCTGCCACATTAGTAAAAAAAAATTAAAAAAAGAGGAAAAAAGAAAAAGAAGTCATGGTTTATCTGCTTACCAGATAGACATTTGTGTTCCAGTGAGATGAGCTGGCGTTTTCTACTCTTTGGAAAGTGAAAACTGCCTTCCCAACAGTTCTAGATGCTTCTGCTTTTGACATTTAAGATCTGCTAGCCTTCAGAGTAATGCTGATCACCTAACAGATTCTTCTACCTATGAAATACTACTTAAATCTAAAACTGGTGATTGTTTTTCTTGCTGCTTCATGTGTGTCATAGTTACATGCTCTTAGGCTTCTTTGCTGATGGCAAGCTTGGCTTTTTTTCTTAATAGAAGGATCAATCCATTTGAATCATGTACATGTTGCCCTGGGAAAATTGTTTAAAATTTTAAGTTTGTATTGGAGATCAAATAGCGCAGACAGATTTTTAAGTTGTAATTTCAAAGAACTTTGATTTGCTTATTTTTAAAAATATTTCCCATATGTGGAACAGGGATGGGACAGTGCAGTTCAGTAACCTCTTCTGTCTTCCAGGTTCCCCCCCTTCGGATGAGATTCACACCCTGCGTAACCAATTGCTTTTGCTGCACAACCAGTTACTGTATGAACGCTTCAAAAGACAGCAACATGCCCTTCGGAACCGTCGGCTCTTGCGGAAAGTGATTAAAGCAACAGCACTGGAGGAACATAATGCTGCCATGGTGAGTAGGGATACAGCTCTAGCAGTGATTGAAACACACCAGTGCTAGATCAAGTGTTAATTTGTTTGGCCAGTACCATTCAATTTAAAAAGAAGCCTCGTTTCTCACCCTGTTAAGTTGGTGTTTGTGGAAAGACTTGTGGACAAGTTATGTGCACTGTTAAAGTTATGTGCACTATTAAACCCAGTAGTTTCTGTTTGACTGTAGGCAGCTGGCTCAGTGGATGCCTGCATGCTTGGCCCCTGCCAGCACTTACCTTTGGATAACATTAAAGGCTTCACAGTTAATGGAGTGGTTACTTAATGCCTAGATAGACATCTTACTGCATTATTTGAAGTATTGTCCTTTCTCTCCTTAACTGAAGAGTAATAGAAAAAATGTTGAAAACTCAAATGCTCTTTTCCAGTGGAATTCAGTATGATAAAATTTGAAGCTATGAGTGCATTGAAGGATGTCTCATTACAGATTTAGGCATGTTTCATTCTGTATCTCCATATTATAGCTAATTCCATCAACAGTTTCACCTTTTGATAATTCAGTAGAAGAGCCAAAAATAGACTTCTAAATAGGTTTTGGAAGATGAACTGTTGCTTCAGCTGTGAAGCCCAAGTCTCTGTCAAAAGCGAGAGGTGCAGTGGAATAATCTGCTGTTGCTCATTGTGCCTTTGACTGAGTTTTCAGCATGTCTACTCTATCACCATATAATATCTTTCATCCAAAACCCAAACCAAACCCCAAAAGCCTTAAGAACATGCTCTCTGTAGAATGTTCTATCTATGGAAAAGTGCTATGCTTGCGTGCTATTGATAACTTAGCTAGTGATTTAGGACAGATGTTCTAACTGATAAAGCAGGTGTCTTGTCTGATGCTTCATATGGGGTTCTTAACAGAAAGATCAGCTGAAACTACAGGAAAAGGAAATCCAGGCCTTGAAACTGAGTCTGCAGAAAGAACAGGCAAGGTACCACCAGTTTCAGGAGGAACATGAAAATATAGTGGCTCAGCTTCACAGCCAGATCAGACAGCTGCAACACGACCGAGAGGAATTCTACAACCAGAGCCAGGAATTGCAGGTATGAAGCGCAACACTGAACAAAATTATGTTATCTGCTTACTGTGGTTTTAAAAATAACCTTCCTAATAACATGGTATGAGAGAAAGTTACATATCTCTATTAGAGATTCTGTCCTAATTCAGAATAGGACGGTGCGTAATTGGAAATTCTTAACTTTGTCATCATTCTTTTAGAATTCTCTTTTGTCCTGTTCCTCCAGCCATATGCCATCACTAGTCCTTATGAAAGTTTCAGAACCCTGAGTTTGTTTTTATTTGAACAGACCAAGCTGGAAGACTGCCGGAATATGATTGCAGATCTGAGGTTAGAATTAAAGAAGGCGAACAACAAGGTGTGCCACACTGAATTGCTTCTTAGCCAAGTTTCTCAAAAGGTAAGAAAACTCACTATTCCCAGGGTCTCCTTGTGTCTTTCTGTTGGTTTGTTTTTTCCTGATAATTTTTATTAGGTGCCTTTTTTTTCTTGTTCTGAAAGAAACCTGTGCTTAGTTCCATAGAATCTGATATAAATGGCCCCAAAACAACAGAGAAACCTATTTTGGTGAAGAAATTTTAAACTCAGTTCAAAGGCTTCTGAAACTTCTCATTTTGGATGCTTTTTCCACAGTAGGAATTTGTAGACTGAGCAATATGAACTTGTATTAAAGCTTTTCAGTGTCTTGTCATCTTAGAGATTTTGCTTGTATCAGCAATTGAATGGGCTTCTTGTGTAAGTGGAAGCATGATTATGTTAAGGGAAGCAATGCTGATATGGTAAAGTTCTGTATGGAATGTCACTAGCTTTATGGGAGCTAATTTAACTCAGTACCAATGATGTACTGGATTCTTCTCTTTTGTCTCCTGTTTTTATAAAAATACCCTGTGAACACAGTGCCTCTCAGCTGTGACTCTCCTGCTGAACTATTCATTCCAATGTTTGATTCTGTTCAATTTCTCTTTAAAGCTTTCCAACAGTGAGTCAGTGCAACAGCAGATGGAGTTCTTGAACAGGCAACTTCTGGTTCTTGGAGAGGTCAATGAGTTGTACCTGGAGCAGTTGCAGCACAAGCACACAGACACTACAAAGGTACGATCGCAGAGGTGCAGAGGCGGCCTTTTAGGAAGATGTCACTTAAGGTCATCATCAAGCTGTTCTCAGCCTTGTGTTCAGAATGAAGGAAATGCTTCATAACTTAACAGATATTTGGTTTTGAAATTGATTTCCAGGGCTTAGATTTTATATTTAACCTGTTCAGGTACTTTTTGTGTACTGTGTCATTACGGAAACCCTTCAGTGCCCTGTGCTTGAAAGCTAAGAAGGGGATGTTAGGGAGCACCTTGGAGTCATTTTTAGCCACTTGATGTAAATTCTTAGTAATTTTTTCGTGCCGAAGGCCAAGACTTTATTGTGCTCTTAATGTAATTGGCAGTAGACTATTGCTGGTAAAGTAACGTTGGGCTCTTACATTTGTGAAAGTGTATAAAGTAGGGTAGTACTGCTAGAATTCGTAGAAAGATCTTAACCAGGGTTTTACTGGGTTTTGTGATGCTCTGTTTTAAAATAAGCAGTCTTACTATGCTCAGTCATTTTTCCTATTAAGAGTTAGTATTAACTTCACTAAAACTTACGTAGTTCATATGGTTTTACTTCCTGACTTCAAAGAAACCTTTTTTTAATTAGAAGCAAATAAATTACACAACAATATAACTGTTTCTGCGTGAGAGCAAGTACTTAGAAGGCGGATAATAAGCCAAAAAAAAAAAAAAAGTTCTTTACTGGTATTTAATGAAGGTCATGTTGCAAGAACGGTTTTAAATTGACTTTGTCTATCCTAATCTGGTGCAGAACTGGCAAGTTTGCTTTGCTGAAAAGGGATTTTCATAAAGAACATCAATGTGCTAATAAATACCAGTGATGGATAGTTATTTTCACAGTAACTTAATAGTGTACATCCTCAGAGTATCCCATTTTCTATATCTGTTTTTAGAAATGCTTCTTTTATTCCATTCTGCTTTAAAATGTGCCTATTTATAGCATCAGAAACATGTCTAAATATTAATAAAAATAACACATGATCAAATGTTTTCCTTCAAGGAGGTTGAAATGTTGCATGCTGCTTTTCGGAAAGAACTGGAGAAAGCAAAATTGTGTGTTCAACAGCAAAGCCAAAGGCTTGATGCTTCCCAGAAACGGATAGCTGAACTGGAATCTCAGCTTGCTAAAAAGGACCACCTCTTCCTGGAGCAAAAGAAGTACCTGGAAGATGTCAAAATCCAAGCAAGGTAGGGTTTTCCTATGTAAAATTCTAGCTGTGCATTGACACACTCTCATAGTTAAGTCAGAATCTGGAGGCACCAGAACCGATGGATTTGGTTTCTTTTTCTGTTCAGAGGTCAGCTGCAAGCAGTAGAAAGTAGGTACAAGGCCCAGAAAAGAATCACACAGGCATTTGAGCTAGAGATCTTGGATCTGTTTGGCCGGTTGGAGAAGAGCAGCCTACTGAAAAAACTTGATGATAAAACAGAAGCAGCTGAAGCAGCAGAAGAAAGGTAAGGGTGATGAGGTAAAATATGCTGGACTCATGACGAGCTCCTTGGAAGTTGATATTCTTGTGGAATTCCTAGCACATGGATGCATCATCTCAATATTTCTGTTACTTCCCCTTTTTACAGACTGAATCTGTTTCACGACTCTGCACAGGTTACTGAGAATCCTTGACAAAACTGGAAGTGCTCATGAAGTACTTCTCAGATAGCTGAACCATTACTCAGAGTTTGAGAGAAACCTCTGGGTTGTCTCATAGACTGGTCTCTTTAATCTAAAAACTGTTACACTGTTGTTTTATATATGTCTACCCAAAGTGTCTAGGCTGTACTGTACTTTCCTTCAGATCATACTTTTTTTTTTCCTACACCAAATTCTGCTACAGCATCAGGGTACTTTCTTTCACTGCCAGCAGATTTGTGGCAATCACCTGTGCTTGGGTTAGGTAAAAGAAAGATCTGCAGTCCAAGGAAGATGTACAGATCTCTACCTTAACAGACCAGGAATCCAGTTCCATTCTGCTTTGGGATTACTGTCAGCTTTGGATTTAAAACACTGGATGTTGCGAAGCTGAGTGTGTGACCCTTTCCTGGTTATCCTCAGTCACTTCTGCTTTGCTACAGAACTGTGAAAGGAAAACTGTAGAAGTACACATGCAATAGCAGAAATGGAAAGTAATCAAAGCAACTTGCCTTGCCCAGCATTTCCTTTTCCACTGTAAACATACACTACCATTTCCTTACCACTGTATCCCCTCTCTTTCCCAAACAGGCTGGATTGTGGCAATGAAGATACTGTGGCAGGATACAGTGAAGAAACAATCGGTAGAAATGGAGAGACCAAACCTCCCAGCACTCGAGGTGGTAGTAGTAGCAGTAAGGGGGGCAGCAGCAGTGAGCTCTCCACCCCAGAAAAACCCCAAAACCAGAGATTCAGCAGTCGCTGGGAGACATCCCTGTTGCTGGAGCCCTCGACTACTGTCCCACTGACTGTAGGTTCACTCCCCAGCTCCAAGAGCTTCCTTGGAATGAAGGCACGAGAATTATTTCGCAACAAGAGCGAGAGCCAGTGTGATGAGGAAGGTGTAACCATCAACAGGCTTTCTGATGCTCTAAAGACTGAACTATGTAAAGATCCAAGCATGGAGACAAAGGTTCCTCCAAGCCCAGATAACCTTAGCCTCTCGCCGAAGATCCAGGAAAGCAGTGTTGGACAGCTTCATATCATGGACTACAATGAAACTCATCATGACCACAGTTAAAAAGGAAGATAGTCAATCAGTGTTATTTTCATATTCTTGGCATAGAACAGGAGGCGTGAATGCAAGTTTAACTAAAAGCTTTTATGTTTTTTTGGTCTGAGCAGCTAGCTCATGCAGCGGAATAGGATTGATGTCCAGAAATGGAAGAAGGCTGATGAACGAATGCAAAGTGGATTTTTGGGTCTGGAATTTAAATGCCCAGCCTAACTCTTGCTTCTTTCTCAAATTCAGTCCTTAGCAGCGTGTACTAATTTGAAGGGAGAACTGTTAGCATTTGCAAGTATTTTTTCCCTTTCTCCCTGTCCCCAGATGAGTGGCTGCGTTTATGAACTTGAGTGCAATATGAGGCCAAATTAACATTTGTGAGTCTACTATGAATGCTTTGTATTATTTCCTTGCAAGCTTCCAATTTAGAGCAGTTAATTGTGCTGCCTGTCCGGGTGACTTTGGTTTCTTTCATCCTGGAAAGAAGCAGCACTAGAATTTCTAGTGCATTCATCTAAAGGTCTCTATTTTGCCTGTCCACTGTCCCACATCCCTCAGAGCCCAGTCTTCATTAAGTTGGACTCTGATTGAATACCTAATTGTTTAAAGAACAGTGTACCTCTACAAAACGATTCATTCACCCTAATTCATGATCATTGTTTATATTGTCCTTAACATTTCCTGGAAAGTTACATTTGAACAGACACTTAATAAGGAACTGGAGCTTGTAATGCAGAAGAGACCGTATATGCTGAAGACTTGTTAAAACACTAGCTTCTGATCTTTTTGATATTTTAAGTGTTTGCCTGACAGACTGGTACTGACCTCAGACTGGTTCATATGGGAAATCATTGGGGTGGAAGAAGAGGGAAAGGAAGCTTTACTCTCAAGTGGGGAGAGCATGCAGAACCTGTATGTAGAATTGCAAGCTTATGAAAATCTGCAGAAGAACATTTATTTCTCTAATCGGGGAAATATTTGTGCTGCCTGACCCTCCTTCATAGTTCTGGTCTTTGTTCCTGGTCTGAGCAAGACCACTGTGTTTTGAGTCCAAGAAATTGTCTTCATTCTCCCTGGGAATATGATTTCAGGCTTGACTTACAGAATACGGTTTCCTTTGAGTGCTGTTCTGCTCAGACAGCAGCACGCTTTTCAGCTCAGCAATGTCAATTTGGCTCTAGGTATCTCCCCTTTGCCTTCATCCCATTTCCTTAGAAGACAAGGCTGAGGAGGAAGCTGCTCAAACTGAGAATCAGAATTCTGTCATGAAGCCTTTCTGCATTAATCATGTTTTAAGTCAATGATGAGCCTTCTGTGAAGGAGGATTGTGGGATCAGGGCTTGTCAGTGGTCAGACTCAATCTCCTTTGTGACAGAACGGAGCCTGCTGTTAGGAAGGCAGAGTGCTTGTTTTAATGTTGGCTATGTCTGGGTCCAGGCATACTTGGGCATATCAGGCTTCACAGTTAGCCTGCATCACACGTGGCCTCTTTCCTTAAACATTCGGGGGGGGGATGGGGTGCGTGCAGCTGCTGTTTAAGAACCCTCTCAAATATAAATCAAGTCCAAGTACACTTGCACTTGTAGTTCAAATATCTTCTTAACCTAAATAGGAACAGGACTCTGTCAAAGCAGCTGGCAATATGCTAACTTGTGCCTGACAGTATTTTTCCTCCCATTTCCACTTCTTCCATAACACCTAGGGTCTAAATACATTTCTGCCTGTCTAAATTATCCTCAGTGTCCTTTCGGTTGGTCAGTCCTAACTCTGAAAGTAAAGGTGAACTTCAGTGGTTTTGTCAAAGCTTGAATCTGCATGGAATAGAAAATAGAGAGTTGGTTGTAAGTGACAGACTGGTTTTGTCGACATGTCTATAGGCTTTCTAAGACTTAGCAGTAGCAAACGTGGTAGCGTATGTTTTGGTAAGATTTGGAGGTTTCCTGCCCCTTGCCCCCCCGGGTCCCAGCCCCAGGAGTGAACGGTTTGCACATTGCCCTTGAAGGGTTGGCTCAGCCGTTGGATGCTCTTGTGTTGGAGGAGTTCCTTCACCCATCCTTCTGCTTTGCCAAGCCCAGAAGAGTATCTTGCTTAGATGATGACTTCACTTGTTCTGAGGAGAGGCGTTTTTCGTTGTCGGTTACAGAAATGCCCTGGCGGTAACTCAAGCTCATTGATAAGTGGCGCTTTTTCTTCTTTTAAAAAGGATTTTAGCACCGGGATAGTAATGGAAACCACTTTAGGTTTGTTTATGGACCACAAAGATTATGGAGGAACAAATTTTGCAATTTTTTTTTTATAAGTCTAAAAATCATGGATCTGCTGTATGTAGTTAACTTGCAGTTTGTTTGAAGGGGTCCCATCAGTGAAGTGGAAACAGATTTTTTTAACTGACTGCTTTTAGTTAAATCTGAAATTGCTGTCTTTGTCAAGTTAATCTGTTCCCTGCCTCGCTCTTTGTAAGCATGTTAAACAATCCACATTAAATGCCATAAATATGAAATATGAGGAAATGGTACAATCGTAAGCTAAAGAGAACTTAAACCAAAAGGAGGTTTTGCTGTCCTTATTAGAATGTTCTAAAATGTCAAGGCAGTTGCTTGTGTTTAACTGTGAACAAATAAAATGTATTGTTTTGCACTACTCTGTGTTAAATTCCCTGCAAGCTGACCCCTTTGGGACCGAGCTGTGCTGAGACAAAACATGCAGAAACAAGTTCAATATTGAAATGTCTTCCAAGATCGACATCGTACAGAGCAGATAAGTGGTTCTGCCCCTTTTTGCATGGGGTTTGTCAGCAGCTCATTTTTCTGCGTGAAGCCAAAGCCTTTTTTCTTCTGTGAAAAAACACACTCGACAACTACAAGCTGGTATACTCTATAAATTAACTGCACGCAATTCAGTACTGCAGATCTGCATATTAGCTTTTTCTATGTGGCATTGTTCATGTAGTCTAAAGACTACACAGTGATTAGACAACTTAATAGCTGAAAATGTCAGATACTGTTGTTTTGCAAAGCTGGGGACGCTGTCAGAAGCTGGCTGGCTCGCTCTGTCCCTCTCTACGTGCTTTTCTCTTCCGTACCCTGCTCAAGAGTCGCTCTGCACGCAGGAGGACAGTTTCTCAAACCAAGGGCAGCTTTGGGGCCATCATACTGTAAACTTAACCTAATGGGTTAAGGTTGTTCTCTTGTTTTGTTTTTTTCTTTTTTTTTTCCAGACTGGCACTTTCTTACTTGGTGGTTTTGGGTGTTTGTTTTTTTTTTTTTCCAGAAATAAAGGAGTATTTGAAAGGTTGCTCAAAGCAATTTCGAAATTCATACAGGAACCTCAGCAATCCGGTTAAGGACTGAGTATAATTCTTAAATTTGAACAACATGTGCAAAGGAGATGGCGTGAGTGACATACAGTCTATATGTGAACATGCTTTGGCCGAGTAACAGTGTTTATGGAGAATTTTATATAAAAGTTACCGTAAACATTATCTTGGGGTTAGGGGATATAGAAAGTTGTTTTGTGGCCTTCTACGCTGGGATGAGTTCTACAGCATGGTGTAAGTGAAATGAAAACAAAGCAGAAAGTGAATTTGACTTGCACTTGCCTTATTTTAAATCCATTTTGCATATCCCTTAAGCTTAGCATTGAAAAGCAGCACTTGGTAGTGTAAAAAATAATTAGATATATATTACCCACAGAAGTACATCCACTAGGGTGCAAAAAGAGAATAATAAAGTACCTTCCTTACTAATGCTAAGTAGTATGTTTAGTGGTTTATAACCCAGCTAATAAACATGCAGTAGACATTAGGGAAGGAAATAACTTCATTTCCTGAATTTGAAGTATCTTTGCTGATTGATCTTGATTTATTGGAACTACTTGGTGGATTTTAAAAGTGGTTTCAAAATAGTTTAGAGAACGGGCAGGAGTTGAGTTACTTTCTTCACACATGTAGGAGCTTTGCCACTGAAGCTGCGTGTTAAGACTTTACTTTCCAGCCAAAACTTTATTCCAAACACTTTTGACAGATGGCCTTCGTGATTTCGGTGTGTGTGAGCTTTACTTGGCTAAACCTTTTTTTCTTGCAGCCCTCCTCGGGTTCCCCCGCCGCGGGCTGGGCTCCTGGCCCGGCGGGGCTTCTCGGTGGACCGAAAGCTCAGTTCGCAGCGGTGCTGCCCCCCGGGGCATGGGGGACTCGGGGAAAGGTGTGAGCACCCAGCACCCAGCTGAGCGGCGGGGCCGGGACCAGCCCTCCCGCCTCTCCCCTCCGTGTCCTGGGGCCACGCGTGGCTGCTGCCGTGCTGCAGCCCGTGGGCTTGCTTAGATGGTAACAAGCGTTAAAAAGCCGCTTGCGATTTGGGATTGGGGGGGGGGGGGGGACGACACACTCTAAAAATTGCTTTTCAGAGCCTGTGCCAGCTGGGCTCTGGTGTGGGGGGCCGGGCGGGCGCCCCCGGCCCGGGCCTTTCCCGGCCGTGGCCACTAGAGGCCCCGCGAAGCTCGCCACTCCGCTCCCACCGGCCTTAACCGCATCTTCGGGACGCCGAGGTTCCCTTCTCCCTTGAATCACCCCCCTCTCCTTCCCTGAAAAGCCCACCGCCACCCCCGACCCTTGATCCTCACCCCTTGGGGTCTCAGCTCTGCCCCAGCCCCTCGGCGTGTCAGATGCTGGAACCTGATGTTTAACGTACAGAAATATTTTGACCTGATTACAGGTTGACAAAAGCCTGGTTTGACCCTCAGCTGAATCAAGGGCAGCACAGAAGTCATTTATAGCCTACAGATGCCAGGATTCTCTTGAGATCATCTACTACTACCAGCCCATATCTCTATTTCAGTCTTTGAACAAAAAACCAGCATTTATTTCCTCAACTAACTGACAGATCTCTAGGTAAGTCAGTTTGGTGCCCTGCCTGGTTTCTCAGTGCGTATCTTGAAATTTTATGCTCACAGAGGCTAAAGTAAAACTTTATTGCACTTCTGTGCTTGGCATTTACATCCTGTTTATGTAAATTCTTCAAACAGCTTGATTTGTAGTAGAGAAAAACAATTCTTGCTGTACCTTTTTGTCTTTTGAAGTGTCCATCCACTCTGGAAGAGGAGAACTTGTATGGAAATTAAGTAATTTGTCTAGATGTTTTTGTGAGAGTTAACTTTGCAGTCTTCCAACAGATTCTGATTACCAAACCTCAGACTCCAAGTTTTATGCACTTATTTTTCTGCTTGTGTCTTCAAAGTTTGGCTGCCTAAGACTGATTGAAAGGATAGGGCTAGGCTAGAAAGAATATATTAAGGTTTGGAACTGTGTTTCTTGCGTGTATCACAACCTTTGTCAAACAGGAATGGACAACTACATTGGCATTTTGAAGAGCAGGGTTGGGGAGGTGGTAGACTAGGTTTGATGGGACTGTTCTGACAAGCAATTTGTGCTGTACTGTGAAAGCTGACAATGAATTACTAACTGGAGGAAAATTTTGGTCTCATCAGAGCCTGTGTGTTCAAATTTAAATTATACAATGGAATGAGAAATGTTGGAAACAAGATCTGGGAATAACATCCTTTGTGTCCCCAACATTTGTCATCTTTTACTCCACCTAGCATGTGCATGTTTTGAAAAACTTTCCGAGACAGCAACTGTCATCAGACACTTGTCTTTACAACATGAAACACAATAGGGCAGCTGCCAGTAACTTTGGGTTTTCTGCCTGAAGCTGCCTCTACAACAGGGCTCTCAAGTAAAGCCTGAAGGGGTGACGGTCCCATTTAGCTGGCTGTGGCCCCAGTAGTGCCTCAGAGCCTCTGTGTGGACCTGACAAGCTTCGTTACCTTTTGGAGTTCACCAAGGTTCAATTCAGTGGGATCATGATGTCTCCTAAAAACAGGCTTCTACTCCAGCATGGATAGATGTATTGCATTGCAGTACAAGTGGATAGGGGAAAGGAAAAATTGCAAAAGAAGGGGTGTTATGTGAGGAATACAACTGCTCCTGAAAATATTTCCCATTTCATTTGAGCTACCGTTCCTTCCTATGCTGCTTCTTCTGTATTCATTCTCCTTTCTTTTTTGGCTGCTTGTTGCTAAAATCTGGTCATTTTAAGGCAAAAACTTTTTCACAATTTTAGCAAACTGAGCCAGGTTTGCAAGGGGAAATTGTTTATTCAGGAGTGTCTTCCAGCAGGAAGCAAAAACAGGAGCTAAGTTGCCTGCAGAAGGGGAAAAGAGCAGTCAGATACAGGGAAGACACAGTGTTGCTGAGATCTTAAGTTTGTAGTTAACAGTGCTTGAATAAAAGCACCACCAAAAATGCCTATCAGCTCCAGAGAATGGGGAAAGCCTGGAGCTCTGCTGACCCTCCCGAAGCAGGCTGGAAAGCAAGCTGTTTTCAGCACTGGTATAGTCACTGCGCTGGAATTGGGAAGTGCTGTTATAAAAGCAGCATGAGACTCAAATGCCTTGCAGTTTTAATGAACTAAGCCTCATAACACCCTTAAAAGCTAGGCAAGCTGCATTCTCATCTTGAAAAAGGGAAAGCACAGACATTCTAACTTACGGTTTGAAAAAGAATCATCCAAACACGGCCAGAGCTTTCTCAGTCTCTCTGCTCCCACCACATTCCCATGAATCGTATTGACTGGAAATGACTTTGTTAGCTTTGCAGAGCTCTGGGGAGGACAGGGCTGCTTTATTCAAATTTGGATATTGTCAATACACCAAATTAAGTGCAAAATGAAGCTTGTTCTCCTTCGTGTCTCTAGTTCTGACAGCAAAGGAGTCAAATGGGTATAAAGGAAGATGTTCCAAGTGGTGTGTACTGGCACCGGTGTGAGAATCTGCCAGAAGGATGCAGCAGAGCACAGCTGGTGCAGCTAAAGCACGCTGACCTTTTTTGTAGCCAGTGGCATGTAAGGGAGACATTAGTGTCCTGTAGACTTTGCTGCTCTGCATCGTGCCCTTCAGACACGCAGGCTTTTTACACCTCCGGCTTTGGCAAGTGAGTGGGTGTTCCTCATAAAGGAGTCTGAGAAAGTGTAGAATCCCATTTCAAGTAGATTGCCCAAGATTAGAACCTGATTGCTCCCGACTGTTCTGGGCTCTTCCCACAGTGCTGGTCAAAGGGACCAGCTGTAGTGCTACAGCAACTTCTGTTGGGATAGGATTTTAAGGAGGAGACTGAAAACATTAGCAAGGGAAAGAGTATGTATCTGTCCAAGGCTGGCTTACAGGGCTGACTTCAGAAAGTACACTCAGATAGGAGGGATCTCTAGTATTCATTTCACTGTCTTTAATCAGCCACCTGATTAAAGGTGGTAAGCAGAAGATGCATGAACTTTGATCCTTTAAAAGGCATGTCTACCTGGTGGTTTCCAAGGACGTTTAAGTTTCCCACTGTGGTTTCCTGTGTCATTCAGGTGCTTCTTCTGGACATGCTTAATCCCCTGCACTTGTGCATTATCTTTGTTACTAGATGAGGTCTGAGCTTTGAGGTGCACATAAGGGGGGTTTTGGGAAATCCCTGCCCTAGCTGGTGCATCCTGTGGTGCCCTCTTCTCAGAGATAGCAGTTCCACCACTCACGTTATACAGCACGTGTCGTGGCAGCTTCTCAGTGTGGGTTACCCACTCCTTCATGCAGTCTAGGACGATGGGGATGAGGCTCACCACGCCTCCATAATGATTCTTTGCTTCATCACAGCTCAGGTGATTCACAACATCATGGGGGTATCTGTGGGGCAGAAGGAAACAACTGGCAGAGTAGTCCCAGCAATGCAGCGCTGGTGAGCCCACAGTGCCACCCTGAGACCCCTTGGGAAGAGCAGAAATGTACAGATACCCATTTCCCCAAAAGAAAAAGGCATGGATAGGAGTTTATCTTGAGAAATTAATCCTGCCAAACATACCATCCTGGCTGTTGGGCCAGATCTGGAAGAGTTCAAGAGCACATACAGACACTTGCCCCACAGAAATTAGGCACGTGCAGATCAGGAGCAGGAGGAAGGAGGAGGTAAACTGCCTGAGCATTGCATGGGACTTCAGGGTACCCACCTGCCTGTATGTGCCTTTCTATGTACCAATAAAAAATTAATAAACAAACCAACCCCCCTTTTTGTGAATGGAGGCTGGCAATATTTTCCCAACAGCTGGAAGAGTAAACAGGGTGGCACCTTGTACCCTCACTAAAGCTAGAAAGGTGTTGTAACAGAACTGACGGAGAAGTCAAGTGGGAATATGCATTCCTGTGACAGTCCCCCAGCATTGAGAGTCGCCTCAAAGAAACTCAGCAGATGGAGGGACCTACTTAGCCCGGATGGTGCTCAGATCGTTGCTGTGGCTAAGAAGCAGCTTGCATCTCTCCAAAATGCCATTGGTTATGTTGTTACCAGAATGCACAGCTTCCAGCTTGTGGCAGAGCTTGCTTAGATCATTGCAGATATTTAGGAACATGTTGAGGATACGCCTGTGCGTGGAGTTGTGACAGTGATGATCCATGTAGGACTGTACCTGTACATGGGGAAAACCAGCGTCAGGCATATTAAATTACATTTAACATATGCTGCAAAGTTGCTTAGGTTAGTGATGAGAAACTTTCTCTTGTGACTCTGCAGGCATGAGCCACTATGGAAACTGCAATACAGTGTCAGGCAGTAAGATTTCTAGAGCATTCCTGAGATGTTTGCTTGTCATTCATCATGACTGAAGAAAGCTGGGGTGATGGATCTGCTCATCAGCACACCTCTGAGCCTTCCTCCTTCTTCAAAGTAAGTGTAGGAGTACTGCAGCCAAAACCACAGCTCTGCTGCAAGCACTGCAGAAACAGGTTGATTGTGAGAGGAGTTTTCTGTCTGCTCTGAGCGGGGCATCCCCTGCCACTGCCACAGCTGCCTCAGCAGAGCGGGGTGGGAGGAAAGGGCAGCGACCAAACTGGGGCTGCTTTGGAGTAACAGCATGGATGTGTTTGCATATATGTGCAATCTTCACAGTTCTTTATTTCGTGCCACTAAACGTGACTGCAAACTAAACCCATTTAACCTAAATTGTCCTTACTAACCTGTTATAGCAATGATATTCCCTATTTGCCTTGAACATTTTTATTACTCAGAGTAAATGGCATTGCACGATGAAACATTATGCCAAGAGATTATCTTCTCCAAAGAAATTATAGGCACTTCAGTCATGAGTGGTCAGAATATAAAATACTGCACGGCTGGTTGGCAGTCATAGCTGGACTCTAACATCTTCAGTGCTTTCTGTAAGATTTCAAGACAAGAACGAGTAGCTGTTCCAACGTCGGTACAGTTTCTGCATACAGAAAAGCTGTGCTATGTGCTTGGGCAAATTCTCAGCAGATTTGTAAGAAAAATAAAAAATGGCCCCTAAGAGTCCATTTCCACTACAGATTCCTCCTTCCACACTGTTTGCTGAGCGTTGTGTCCTTGTGAGTGGCAGGATTTTTTATTGCTGCTGTGAGCAGAAATAGTCCTAAGGAGAATAGCATTTTAGCCTGGATGTTCACCAGTGGGATAACAGGACTTCTTTTTGTCCAGATCAAGAACAGAGTTAATGCACCTGCGTAACCAGGATGGGGACCAGGTCTACAGGGACAAGGGCTTGGAAGGGCTGCCCCGCTCTGCATTAGCCAACTGCTGCTGAGCACTTGAGCTGCAGCCAGGGGGATTCACAGAGAGCCCCTGCGCTGGGCCAAGGGCGTGACTGCAGCCAGGGACTCCCTGGCTGATATGAACCTCAGGCTGAAGCAGTGACTGAGGAGCTGGTCTCGCAAAACCGCTCGGGATTTGGCTTTATACACTACTCCATGTAGTGTTCTTTAAGAAGCTGTTGCCATTCCCTGACTGTGGTGTGCTCTTCAACCTTCCACCCTACTATGCTCTCCTCTTTTCTATGAGAAATGTCATCACTCAACACTAAAAATGCTACCTCAGATAGCTTTTAGGGGTTAGAAATGCAGCCATGTTCAAGTGCAATATAATTTTTTACTGTTTGTCTATATTTACATGCAAAGCAAGCTGGCAGTTGAGTCAGCTGTAGGCCAAGACCACACATATTTCTGTACTTGTTGCTTTTATTCTTGTGCCCTCCCGTGCAAAATTAAAGCCGGGGTTGGACTGATTCAGGAGAATGGTAGTGAAATACAGTGATGTCTGGTTTTGTCCCCGGTGAACCTTCTTTGGTGGTGGTTCAGTTCCTGTACACCAGTACATGCTGCACCAATTGCTCCTTGTCCAGTAACTTGCTCGTTTGCCCGTCCCATCCTCCCCCTGGGTAACATTCTACCCTCAGGGCTATCCCTGCAGTCGGGTTTGCCACCACTATGTTCACATGTTACTGTATCACAAACAATGCCGGGGGCAATGTAATTTCTGAAGTCATTATCTACGTTTCACCCCCACAACAAGCAGGCCTTCCACCTCTGCCAAGAATCGGAGCCCAAGCTTGCTCAGTACTGCTGAAACATTGGCACTTTTATAAACAACATAATATTATACAAAATCTCATTGTCTATTTTTGGAAAAAATGGTTTAGTGTCATGTCTGGTGTAATCCTCTCCAATGTTACAAGCAAAACTTTTATATTAGAGAGAGTCAGCACTTAAAAAAGACAACCAGATTCTGTGTCCTCACCCTAATAACAGCTTGGCTTTCACTTTGGCTTTGGCATCCATCTGGGTTTTGTGCTTGAGTTCTACTGTCTCAAATCCACGATTCCAATTTTATTTAGATTTTTCTTTCCCCTCTGTCTGCAGGTGGTCTAAGTTCTTTGCACTACTTAAAACATCCCATGTTATAAAAATTCCAAGACAATTCACTTACCAGCCCAGAAAACCCCTAACTGACTTGGGACTTTCAGCCCTCAATCCATCATCCTACCTCTGTAACACAGCCATTATTTTTAATAAGCACTATAGAAAGATACAGCAGCACCAATACCAGGGGGAAGAGCCAAGCATGCTGGTTACTACAAGTTAAGGATTACAGATTCCATGTGCTGGAGAAGGAGGGTTGGTTTGGTTTTCTTGTACCCTGTATTTCTGGATATGCCTCATCAGTGAAATGACGGTGTTAAACTAAATTATAAAGTGATGCTCAGCAGTCAAATTCCTTCTCTGTAATTGGGAAGACCTAACATAGGTATTTCTCTCCCCTGCTTAATCTTTTACCATTGATTTGCAGAGTTATACACAAATGTTACTACAGAGTTTTTGTGCATCCTCCCATAGTAAAACCATATATTATTCCCTGAACTAGACCTAAGTGTGCCACAGCACTGTGCTGGTCCCTGTTCTCATCGGCAGAGAACTTTGTGCTGAATGCTTTGTACCTGGCTGATGCTTGCCACAGGTCTGATCATGTCATGTGCATTCTCTCGGGTGTGTTGCAGTGCTCCGATAAACGTAAACTGCTGCTGCAGGAAGAGCTTGTAGTTCTGCTCTATGTTTCTTAGAGCCTCCTTTACCTCATTCATGTTTTCCCTCTCCTGGATATTGGGAGAGAAGGAGAGAAAAGAAGCTATTTTTTACAAATTATGCAATTCTACATATATAAGTCCATCTTTTGCTTGAGTTGGAATTGTGTAGGTTAGTGACAAACATAAAAAAAAAAAATGAAAAAGAAGATATATCATGTCCAGGCTCTGCAGTCCCAGAGCCCCAAACAGTAAGTCAATGAGGTAGTAATGATGCTGCAAAAAGAGGCAGAGAACCCAGAGGGGACCACTGACAATCAGCCGCCATAAACCCTAGCGGGTCTATTGTAACCATAATGTGGCAATGCATCAAACGCGCCGCTGTGAAAGGCCCGAGGGGAGCCATGGCGCCTCTTACCCGGTGCAAAGCTATGGCCCAAGCGGCTTCAGAACCCGGCCATTAAAGCGGCCAGCTCGGTCCCGGACCGCGGTTACCCCCGGCGGGGCCCTGCCCAGGGGGCTGGTTCTTCCCCGCGTTGGCCTTACGGTCCGGGCCCAGCCCTGCCTGCCCCCCGCCGCCCCCCCCCCCTCGCCGCCGGAGCGCCGCCGGCCCCCTCCTCCCGGCAGCTCCCCGAGCCCTGCGGCTCCCTCGTACCGGCGGGCGGTGCCGGTGCTGGTGCCGGTAGAGCCTGACTGGGCCGCCCCAGCATCTCCCGCCCCGGCAACCGCGCCGCCGTCTCCCTGGCAACCGCGCAGCGGGGCGCGTCGCCGTTCAGATGACGTCACACCCCCCCCTCTCTCTCCCGTTGCATGGAGCGAGGCGGTGGCCACCCCGCTCCCCCCCCCCCTTCCACCGCCGGGCGGGGCCTTTTGTCGCGTCGCGGGGTGATGGCGCGCTCCCTTAGCAACGCGGCGGCGCGGCTGGTTGTTAGGGGCGGTGATGGCCGCCCCCGCCCGGCCGTGGCCGCCGCCGCTGGGCGCCTACGCGGAGGAGCGGGAGCTCTTCCGGCTCCTGCAGGTGAAGGGGCCGCGCCCGGCCCGGGGGCACCGCGGGGGGACTCTCCCCACAGCCTCCTCCGGAGCGCGGGGGCGGCCTGGCGGGCCCGGGGGCAGCGGTGAGGGGACCGGCGGGCTCCGACCTGGCCCCTGGAGGGGAGGGGAGGGGAGGAGAGGGGGGGGCCCGCGCCCCGCGCCCCGCGCCCCACGCCCCGCGCCCCGCGCCCCACGCCCCGCTTGGGGTGGCCCCGGGAAGGCTCCCGGGGGTGGGGGGGCAGTGCCGCCACCGTTTCCCCACCGCGGCCGGTACGGGGCTCCGGTGGAAACGCGCGGGCGGGGCTCCCCGTGTGAGGGAAGGTGCACCGGCCGAGGGCTCTCTTAATTCACTTATTTTCATCATAGCCTGGCAATTGCTAGGGTCCAGACATGTACGGTTTTTTTGTGGAATAAAGCGGCAGCCTGTGCAAGAAAGGTGTTGAGTCCATGAAAGAAATGGCAGGACGGGGCGGGGAGGAGGCAGTAACAAATTCATCCCGGGAGAAACCGAGATGAAGGGGGTTTGCCCTTCCTGAGATCTGAGCTGGTGAGGTAACGGGTGCGTTGCTGCCCCTTTATCAGCATTATCCCTTTAAAATTGTTTCTCCCGCTGCTGTCGTCGCATTTCTGTGGAGATGTGTGTCAAAAATAAAGAAAAAAAGTACACTCCTAACATCGTTGTGATTTCAGTAAATAGCAAGATTGCCTTCCCTGCCTTAGAGAAAGGTATGTTTTGTTCTGTAAATTTGGAGAAAGCCCTTTTGACAAGCATGAGGAGGTTGGTTGCAAGAGACTAAATATTCTGGTGCCATTCTGATAGGAGGACTTGTGAGAGAGACCCCTGCTGTGTACCGCTGCTAACTTAACTCCAGCGATGTTATAAGGCCTTTTTCATTTTTTCCTATCTCACTGAAAAACACACAGATGCTTATTTTTATTTCCTATTCTTTTTTTTTTCTCTTTTTCATGTAACTCAAGGCCATTTGGTATAACCAGTGTGGCATAATATTTGGGGGGGGGTTATGGGAATACTGTGTTTTGCATGCCAGGAGGCATTGCATGCAGCTGCAAGACCTCACATTACATGAAATGCTTATGGGGTTTACTTAGAGTCTTGTTTTATTTTCGTGCTTCTGTTGTATTCTATCAACATAATGGTACAAACAAACACGGCTTGACATTATTGTCCTAAACTTACACATTTGCAAAACCCAAAATGTGAAACCTAAAACGTGAAACCCAAAACATGAACCTCTCCTAGAGATTAAGAGAACTGCTCGTGTAGAATTAAACTGAGATTAGCAGAACTGAATAAAAGGAAGCATGCATGTAAATGCTGGTAGGACTTGGGCAGAAAATAGGAAAAGTATCAATCACTGTCAGCCTGAATAATTCTGAATTGCAATAAAGCCAGATTTTCTTAGGTTTGTTATTTTTAAAGCTGCTGATAATTGTAGTACCAAATTCAGATTTCTTAGTTTAAATAAATGTTGCTGGAAAGTAATAATTTTTAAATGAACTTCCAGTAAAAATACAAATGTTATATTTTATGCTATGTTCTACCCAGACCTTGAAGCATCCGAACTTGCATGTGAAACAGTTTATAAATAAAATTGAGTGTTTTAATTATTCTAATGAAGTGGAATAAGTAGAAAATGAAAATAGGCCACTCCAATAAAAGACAATCAATTGGTTAGAATATAAAATTTTATGGAATATACAGACTTTATGGAATTTACTTGCATATATTAAAGTGTTATGACTGATTTTTAGAAAAAGATGTCCTATTCCAGTGCAAGCATTTCAGTAGATAATCTAAGTCAGAACATTAGTTGCTGTTTGATGTCTAGTTTTAATTACATCATTCTTGGCTGTGCTCAAATGTCTTGTAAGAAAATCTATGGAATTAGTGCTTCTCAGTGTTATTCCTTTATCTGCCTGTAAAGCTACAGTCCTCACTGAAATCAGTGTAAGATCCCCACTGCTATCGGTGGGAGCTGAAGCAAGGCCCTGTATAATCTCAAACATTGGAGAATGGCTTCCAAAATAGACATTAAAGGAAATGCATTAAGATTTCTCCCCCCGCCCCCCACCCTTGCTTTTCATGTAGGAGGAAGACTAGTACAGTTACAAAAGTGAGATATGCTGCTTTTGTGGCTTTGATGGTTGGTTTTGTGTTTTCTGCAGGTCTTGGCCGTTCTGCAGTCCTCTAGGCTAGTCAGAAACTTGCAGGAAGGTGCTTGAGAAGGAGGTTTAACTTGCCCTGCAGAGATACTAATTTAACTTTGGTTTTGAAACTCCTTTTATGTTTTTTGTGTCAATGCTGACTCAACTGTTATCAACCCCAGGCCAAACCTTTCTGGTGTCCGTATGTATCATAAATAAGCCAAAGCAAATAGATTATTTTTCATAGGCAATTTTCTGACCATGCTTTACTTCACTTTTTCAGCATCTAAAAGAGGTTTCATATTCTCAGTTTTGTCTGTGAAAGGGGCCTTAAGAAAATAAATAAGCATTTATAAACTCTTTAAAACCCTCATTGTAATAGTGCTGTAAAAAAAGCAATATATCATGACCGCATAGCTATGTTAATTTTCACTCTGACTTTGTCCTATTTATTTCAGAACATGCTTGAAGAACTATTAATTCATAAGCCAGATGATCCCATACAGTATATGATAGACCATTTAAAGCAAAACAACGATGATGGTAAGTGAAAGTTGATAAACCATAAATAGTTCAATTACTTATTTGTAAACAGCTGTTTGAAAGCTGCATTTCAGTTGGCAAATGATGTATAAAAGTTTTCAGACTATGTCTTGAGGGGAACAAAAAAAAAAAAGGTGAATGTTTTGGAATAGTTATAGGTAAGATGCTTTTAATTTATTTTTTTAGTGGGTAATCTAATAAAAAATGCACTTTAACAGTTATAACAATGAAACCCTCTAAGGGAATAACAAAGAGTTCTAGTGTATCAATTATTAATGTGTTCTGTGCCCCATCTGATATTTCCTGTTGTCTTTAAGCTCGCTAATTACTCCTTTTGTCAGGTGTAAATTTGGCTTCCTTATTCTACCTGGGCTGGCAGATTCTCTGGGTTTTGATTAGTTAGTTACTAGCTGCTGTTAATGAGTTCCACTGCTCAGTGGCACCTCAGATGAAGGAACAGTGAGCACGCCTACTTGTATGTATAACAAAACCTAGTAAATTGAATAGGAAGTCTGTATTCTGCACAATAAAAGCATGTACACTCAATCAAATTACTTGATTTACAAACTGTTCACCCTTAGGCAGATTATATTTGGATATGCACAACTGAACTATAATTTTTGTTCTGCATGAGCTGTCAGGGATAGCTGGTGTCATGTTGCTTTGATGATTCTTTAAAACCATAGTAAACCATTATAAAAGTTCTGCTGCAGCATCAATGAAATCATTATCACTAGAGGTGCTGTGAGCTTTTAGTGGTGGTGATCAGATGGGTGTTGACTGAAATGCTGCTAAATATGAAAAAAAAAAAAAAAATCCTGCAAATTGTGTCCAGCCTTTTATAATGCAGGCAGCATGAGTAATCAATCTCTTTTATAGACCCATGGAAAATATGTGGAAGAATTTCATGCGGTTTGATAGAATACTGATAAATTTTCTTCACATTGAGCTAACATTTGTCCTCAAGCTCCTCAGTATTATTTGAACAGAATTAGGCAGGTTTCCATTTCATTACTTCAGTACTCGGAGGCTAAAGATAGAACTACAGCAGTTGTTTGTCAAAGGAAAAATGCTGTCTGCTTTTGGTCTGGAAAAACGTATTAAGAAAGTAAAGGAGCTCCAATTAAAATTAAAGCCTAAATGTTGTTTTAAGAATAAATTATATGGAAAATAATATAACAGTAATCTGTAGCAGAGTTGATTTTACTTTTTGATCATGGTGGAAGGTGCTGACTATTTAGAAGAAAAAAAACCTTATTAGAGCCATCAGTAAAGTGATGAATTTTTATGATCTTGCCTTGCTAGACAGTTTTAGCCCTAGAGAAAATTTCAAACAGAAATGTGTGGAAAAGAAGCATTGCATCTATCCCAGGTGTGGAGTTAGAAAACCTTTTTAATTAATAATAGGATCTAAAGTATTCTTAAAAATATAAACAAGTCTAATTATGATTATAGCTTACAAATGTCTTTAAAATCTCGTAGGTCAAATGTGTGGCTAAGTGTTTGCTCTTAAGGCTCTGTGCTATTGTTCTTTCACGTGTTCCTTCTAAAAACCTTAAAGAACCATATGAAGACTGGTAATTCCTACATATACAAATATGCTAGTTTTTCACATTGTGTCTTGGTTTGTGCTAATGACAAAAGCTTTCAGGATCCAAGTGGAATTTCTGTGAGTTCTTCCTTTACCGTCAAACCTCTGAAGAAATGTAAATAAGTTCTACAAGAATGTTCATCATGTACTTTGTGTTTTTCCTGTTTGACAAAGGATTTCTCTTACAAGTTAAGCAAATTTTGTCACATTAATATTAATCATAGAATCTTTTGGACTTAAATGGAACTCAGTGAGTCCAGCCATTCTTTTGTGTTATTCCAGGATTCATTTTGTTATTCCTAAAATTATTGTTGAATGTTAAAACTTACTTGGAAAAGTAAATCCTATAACATCTCATCAAGACTAGACATGGAATGAAATATGATCTGTTACTGAAGAAAAAGGCATTTTCTAGATTTTCCTGACTTCATTTAGCTGCTGTTTCAGATCTCCGGTATGAAGTACTGACTATTGGCTGATTGGAGGGGGTTAAACATTACATACAGTGGTGTCCTGGTTGTGCCCTTGTGTCATATGTTTAGGGAGAATGCTTTAGAGGAGTCTTACAAGTGTGCAAATGAGTAAATCAGTGAATTACACTGCCCCATCTGCTGCCAGCCACTAAGCAGAGAGAAAACCAGATTTAGTACAAAGTGAGCATTTACAGTAGCCCTGGGCAATATTAAAGCATGATATGGTGTATATAATGGTATGTTTCGTTTTTTATCAAACGTTTGTCCAAGAAAGCTGTGTATTAAAGCTTCAATACCTAAGGGTTTTCTTGTGAATTTTAAATCATGCTCCTAGTTAAACCTCAAAAGGATCTGTGGATGGAAAGGTTTTTTGATTTTCTTTGAAGTGGTTTGAAGAAGTTGATTAGTGTTGGCACCCAAGCACTCTTTTATGACGCTGTTTATAAATAATTCCTAAGTACCGGGCTGGAGTTTCAAGGTGTTAGATTAAAAAAAAAACCCTAGGATTTAATCACATTACATTTGAAAGAAATTAGGCGATAAAAACAGCTGATGTATCCTTTTAAAGTATTTTTCTACATTGTGTACTAGTTCTGTTGCACTTGCAAGAACCAATAAGGGGGGAGTTTTTCTTAAACCTTCCAAGTCAGATAACTTTGTAAAGATGAATCTGTAATTTGGGTTTCATGTATGTTTAAAAATTGCACCTGCCCAATAACTGTTAAGTGCATGGAAGGCCTCATAAAAATACATTTCACATCCTTCCCTGTCTGCTGCCATCAGACACTGTATCTCCCTTGGTTATCAAGAGCTGAAAAGGTTTTGGGGTGAGTAGATCCCTCATCTGTTTTGACCTATGTTACTCCCAGTAATACTCATCAGTCTCTTCTATATATAGTTTGTTTTGGTTTGTTTGTGTTTTTTTGTTTTGTTTTGTTTCTTTTTTTTTTTCCCAAGGTATAGGGGAATAAACATCAAAGATGTTAATGTAAAATGACAGCTCAAGGGATTGCAGCAAAAGGTGTGTTCATGGGAAAAGTCCCAAATACTTTCCTAAGAGTTACTCTATTTTCCCTTGTTTGTCTTGCTTCTAATTCGTTCCCAATGAAGCTTACAATGGTAATGCCTACTGTGTTGTCTGTATGCATTAGATTAAGATTTCCTCAGAACTGGAATGCATTTTTCGCAACTTGCCCCCTCAGGGAAAGGAGAGGGACGTGCAGTAGAGAAACATAAGATACAGAGATGAAGAAAATTACTTTTAATGATGACTAGAAAAATTGAAGGTAGCTGTCAAAAAGGGTAGAGTGCTTAATTTTGCAGTATCTAAATCTTCTCTAAACCCTGACACAACCTATTTAGATGAAACTAAAAAGTGAAATTGCATTTTTTTGTAATGAGAGCCAAGAGCTTTGCCAAAGAAAGAAGTATTTTTACTACCATACTGTGTAAGGGAAATGAGAGAAGAGACAATCTCAAGAAGCCCTGTCCAATCTTGTCCATTCTATGATTCTGGTAATAGTCACTTTCAAATAGTCTTGTCCTGCATGTACAAGCTAAAATATATTTTTATCACAAAATATGTTAGGTCTAAATCAATGTTTTGGGAATAAAAGTCAAACTCAGGTAAGGAAATGTTTGTATCTTATGCTCTGGTTCTTCCACTAAACTATCCATGTGCTTAAATTGATTGAGAGTCATATATCTCTTTAAGTGGCATTTTTAGTCAGAGTATTAATCTCATTGATCATGAAGATTAAAGAAATAACTAGCTGGCATTGGTTTAGTGTTCCCCCTTTTTTCCTCCAGTGGAGCCCAATCCTGAAGTCTCCGTTCAGGCAGATTTCCAGCTGAAATAATTGTTGTATCCTGATTGCACTTGTATTATGCAATGAAATAGTGGGAAACTGGCTGGGATTTTTGCTGTTCTGCATCTTGACATTCACATATTCTTGTTTCATAGCTCCACGAATTTGTGTACTTGGTCCACCTGCTTCTGGGAAAACTACAGTTGTAAGTATGCTACCTTCAATGTTGTAATACTGCCCACTTACCGTTTTACTTTCTATTGAGCTCAACATTTGTGAAAATTTTATTCTGAGAAAATAAATTTCAGAATTATCTAAGTGATAGAAGAGCACAAGACAAATTGAAGCGTGGTATTCCTAAGGGATATGCCTGTATATTGCACTCTAGGTTAAATGGAAATGTTCAAGCAAGGTCCTTGAGAACTCAATCAGGTAGTGGTAGTGATACTTCTGTAATGCAACAGAATTCTGCCTGCCTTGTTTTCCCAGCTTTTTAGCAGGACTAGTTAACCTGGGAGAAGTATCATAGTTACATGTTTGTGGTATTCCCATATTGTGGATTGCTCCATTTGCATTGCCAAACTGCAGATGGTGGTGTGTGCATGCTAGGAAGAATGCTTTCTTCTCTAAAATCTGTGTTATAGTAGATGAAAAAGACCTTATTCAAAGCTGTACACTCTTGAACATTTTTGTAAGAAACTGCTTAAAGTTACACATATAGGCTGTATACTTAAATGGAAAGCTAGGATAATGCTCTGTGTCTTTCTGCAGCCTTCTGAAAAAAATGCTTCATTTTCTTTCCAAATATTTTGACCTGTTTGTTTGTTTGTTTATTTTTCTTCTTCTTCCCTCAGGCAATGTGGCTTTGTAAACGTTTGGATGCCATACGTATCTCTCAGGAGACTTTGTTATTCAAGGAAATATTAGAGCTAACAAAGGAAGCAAAAGCATATAAAGAAAGAAAACAGGTGTGTAAGAGGATATAATAATAGTAGTTCCGATGTCACAGAAGAGGAATTATATGGCATTCCCATGATTTCCACCACTATGAGTTGAGCAGATCAGAGTAAATATTCTTATATCTATGGTGGTTTGTACATTGGTTTGTGTATATGTAGTTATCAGTTTCAAAGAAGAAGGGTAGCCTCTCCTACATAAGATATGAACAAAAATAAAAATGTGTCAGGGCACAGAATGGGGGTAGGCGAGGAAGACAATATAAAGTAATGGAAGTCTTGAAAACAGTAATCTTAGACATGAGCAATGTATTTGAGAGAAGTCCAGGTATGCACAATACAATTTAAAGAATGGCTCACTATATCATTAAACAAAACATATTCTATTTCAGCATGTTTGATAATCTCAATAAAATAAGCATGAATCTCTGAGGTCTCCTTCGGTACAAAACGTTCTGGAAAATATGTACACACAGAACTTTTTTTGATGTGACAGTGCTACTTAGTTGTGCATGCTTGATTTCTCTCTAGCATGACACAACTAACTTGGTGCATTAACTCAGGAGTATGACTATCCAGTCAGTTACTGAACACCCTAGAAGCGCTCAAGCTGAAGCAGTAGCAGCAGTCTGGAGATCAGTCAGTTCTTGGGCTGATGTGTTCTACCCAATTCTGAATACCTAGGTCGCTCCAGACAGGTTTTTAAATCTACTCATGCTTCATTGTGGGCCTCCCAATTAATGTTCAAAGGAGTTGGTCTGAAGAACATTTTTTCCAGATGTTATGTCTCACAGGATTAGTCAATCAGCAATGTAATTGTCTTGTTATTAAAGGCTAGTGACAAGTAGATTGGAAAAATATGTTGAAAGAATATCCTGAATACATGGAATCATCGCTGCTTCTGATTCCTGCCCTTTTAGTTGATTCCTTTCTCCAGATGTCAAGGTGTTTCATGAGTAATAGAGTAGAAGAAGTATGGTTTTCTGTGGCACTCTAGCTAGTCCACTAGTTTGAGTTTATCTCTTCTCCCTTGTCACCTGTTTTCATAAAAATTGAAGCAATTTCATATCTGTGACAATTCCACAGCCCTGCTAAATTTGTTTGGAATTGGCCAACAGATTCCTAATTTGCTGAGATGGTAGATGGTGTGATATACAGATTAATTTATTTTTCTGTAGAAAATTAGGGGGAAAATAGGGTAGTTTTTATTATACTGAATTGGTGAATGACTTTTGGAGATGCCTCAAGTAATATACTTAAAGATCTGAGAGGAAAGAGTTCATTGAACTCATTGAACCTACTGGCAAAAACGTTTGCTTTTGGCTGGAATGATATGAAATTATTCTTATTGAGAATATATACTTTGAAATATTCATTCTAATGATTAAAGATTGTTTTGCTAGGTTCATAATTTTCAACTTGGAGGGGGAGAATTTAAAACAAAAATTCCCTTTGGTTTAATTACTGTAATTATTAACATATTTCAGACTATACAGATGCACTTTCAAGGGTGTCCTTTTGGGCTTATTTGATTTAAAAAGATGGATGGTGTGAAAGATGAAAGTCAAAAATGTCAAGGCTAATCAGGTAGTAAGGAGTGCCCGAAGAGCAGAATCTGATGGTAGTTTAGTACTGTGCAGTTTGCCTTTGTTTTTGAGATGTTAGATCCTAGAAGAACGTTTTCACTGAATCATTTCTTTTGTTCTTTTATATGAGTTTGATTCTTCAAATGTAACTCCTAAAACTAGGAGGAAACTCCTTGCTTCCTCTCAATCAATGCACATTTTACAGTGACTTAAAATGTAGCAAATTTGTCATCTCAAGAGCTGTATTTTCCATTACTGATTCATGCCTGCTGGCTAAATCTACTATTGCCATAAGTGACTCCTGGTTCTGCTGAAGCAAGTGGTAAACTTGACTCCTCTAGCATACGTAACATCCATTAGCACCAACAGGGTTTGAATGTCTACTCAGGGACAGAACAATAGCTGTGTATGCTATCTTTGATATAACCAGGGCATTAAAAAGTTGTAGTCCTTGCCAAAGCCGTTTACTAAATGGGAAGAGGAAAAATGGGAACTAAGATGGTGTTTTTAAAAGTCTCATGTGAAGATCGTATCACGTAATTTAATGTCAGAAGAACGTTTCATGCATATAAGGTTACTGTGGCTAAATTAACCCAAGTGCCAAAGGTCATTCATTTTTAGGTCAGTAGGCCAGTGTTACTAGATCTGGGCAAATGCTGCAAAAAGGTCCACAAATGTTTGTTCACATATTTGACTTATCTTTAGCCAAGCTTTCAACTCTTTTGTGTTTGCTCCCAGGGAACATTAAAGCATTTGAGTTTTCCTGACACAAGAATTCATGGAAGGTATATTTAAAATACGTGATTATTCTCTGAAGCTCAATTTTTAAAGTTGGACATGCAATCATTCACTAACACACACCTGGCCACTTACTAATGAGCACAGTTCAGGTAGTGAATTTTAAATATTGACTGTTCAAAGCAAAATGCGATCATGCTGCAAGTAAAAATATTCCAAAAAGAAGTAAAATATTTTTGAATATTCAATACATTTGAAGAACCACGAGCTATCAATAAATATTCCATGAACAGAAAAAGAAGCTACATTTTTTGATAAATCATTGCAAATTATTCCCTCATCTCTAGTTATTATAATGTTAATAGAAAGCACCTTCAGGTTTTTCCTATAGTGAAGTCTAATGATGAGCTATTGCGTGTTTCACTTTTCCTGTTAACCGGATAAAATAAGAAGTTGAAACAACTGTGCTAATTGTGGGCTTGTGGGATGGGTGTGCTCTTAATGCTATGCTAAATTGCAGTTAAAGTGTTTGCATACTACTTAATGACTTAAGACTGGTGTAGAGTTGCATTATATCCCTGTGCTTTTTAAGAAGAAATATAATAAAAGAGAGGAAGACCCAAGGCATCCTTATCTATACATGTTCAGCATTCTAATCTATTCCAGGACAAGCCACTATGAAGGAACAAATAGGAACTGTTCCAGTCTTGTGTATACATAAAAAAGACCAGTCTTTCATGTGTATCTATCTGAACAAGCTACATCTAAACATTCATGATTCTCAGAATACTAATCCCAGTTTCTTCAAACTTGGCTGCTTTTACCTCCAGGGTGTGGACTTGGAGATGTCAGTTTTTAGCTGTAGATGTTTTTAGAATAAAAACATCCCAAACTTCCAATAAAAAGTCTAGTGAAAGTGCTCCCCCCCCCCCCCAAAAAAAAAAGTGTAGCAGTTTTATGAAAAGATCACTGAAATATAACTCTGAGTAGATCAAGCATGTATGTTGAAGTATGATGTCCCTGAAATAACATGGAATGTTTAAAATCAATCATGAATTAGTATAGTTTTTCAGCAGTATGGAAATAGTGATTAAACCTGTATGTATAGAAGAGTGGTCTAGAACATAAACAAAATACTATAGCAGCAAGTCTTTACATTATCTAAACTGAATGTTGGGACAGGCTCTGAGTGCCTTAGATAAGATATGGTTCTGCAGTTATCAAAAGTATGTGTGTCCTTGTCCATTATTGCAGATTTCTGGGAGGTGCAGTCGCATCTGCCAGGCTCATGACGTGTTTATGTGAGTGATTATGAGAGAGAAGTTGTAAACGTGCTATCTGATATGTATCAGATTTAATGATTTGTAGTTGAACAGTTCGGCATTCTGCAAACAGCCTATTGAAAATGATTTTGTAGGCCACTGCTCAGTAGGAGAACTGACCAGGAAATGAGTCTGGAATGGAGCCACAGGGAGCAGAAGGAACTAAAACACTGAAATACCCACATGTGTGTCCTTGATTGGTTTTGTGCAATAAACCCTGCTTGAAAGAGAGGACTAAGAATACTACCACACTGAAAGAAGTTAGTATAATTTTGGTTTAAATTGGTTTGGCAAGGCTTAGCAGAGTGGACCTCCGGCAGTTGCTAGCCTGTCTTGACATGACACATCAAAGAAGTAAGACAGACACTAGCTGTTTCTGATAGCAGCGTGATGTACCTTTGGAAGGTGACAGACTCAAAGCCACAGACCCAGGCTCCAGCAGAGAGAAGCTGCAGGAGGCTTTGACACACCACCCTGTGGGACCTGCTGACTCTCAAGAAACAGCAATTTCCTTCCCTTTTTCTCTTTTACCTGCCTGAACGTTGCCTTATGAATGGCTGATACTAGGAAAGGCACTGTGAACTGGGGACAGTAGAGATAAACAAAACATGAAAACCCACTACCCGACTGGGCCACCTTGTCTGTTCCACAGCCAGACGAGAACTGGTCTCTTTTGTGTATTCTGGATTGCTTTCTCCACTCCTCTACAGTAACTCGTGTGGTAGCATTTCCACCACTCCTGGTGAAATGGTTTCATGATCTAATGAAGAAGATTGCTATGAAGTCTTTTTGCATAATCGGCCACATTTTCATTATATCAAATGACATCCTTTTGTATAACATAAGCCTACAGAATTTTTTTTTTTTTTTTTTTAGGATTATGCCCTTCAGACTAGTCAGAAAAAAGAAATGGGTACCCACAATATATGAAACTGCATGGAACAGAATCAAGCTCATGTCTTTAAGTGAAAGATAATTTTTTGACTTGGGAAATAGAGAATCTGCAGAATTTTTTCTGAGTATTCATTTTACCAATAATGACAGAATGAATGAGACTGAGACAAGGCATATAGTCAAATGATTAACAGCTTTTCTGACTGGCATGGCCGAAGGTTTAGACTTTATCAAGTTAAAACAGCTAACATAGAGTTTGTTTAATCAAGTTCAGCATAGAATGAAGGCCTAAATTAACAAGATAGTGAAGAAAATTCTTGCAAGAAGGAAGGAAGGGTATTGTTAATTTCTTGTCAGGAAATATAATAATGGAAGAAATATTAGGAGAGAGGAAGGCTAAATCTGTAGAGGAACTTTGTTCTTCTGTCAGACAGCAAATACTGTCTTACAAAACATCTCTACATATGGGCAAAGTAATAGTCACAGAAAGAAAGAGCACTTCTGAAAATATTGGCACTGATTCACAGTCCTGAATTTAAAAATAAACGAACTTTAAAATTGACCATAAAATGTATTTTAAATAAACTTTCTGGATGATGAAAGACTGAGAGTTACTTGAAACTGAAACAAACCTCCTGAAAATCAGTCTCTTTTTTTTTTGCTCTGTGTTTGAGATTCTGCTTGTCTCAAGTAATAGTTGTTAAAATCACTAATGCTGAGTCCACCGACACATGAAGCAGTAGTGGGTCACATACTTGTGGTAAAAAGGACTACTTGTGGATGTGATGTTCTTCTGCATGCCTTTGCAGGTTTGATGTCCAATGTGTGTGTGAATGTGCAAAACTTGGCACTTCTTCCATGTTAGTGTGCAAAACACACGGATGTAGGCTTTGTGTTCAGCTTACCTTTAACACTGATTTCTGTGCCCTTATTAACTCTCTGATATATTATGTTAATGACCTGGGACTTGCACAGATTTATTTATTTATTTTTAAGAAGACATCTCACTTCACCTTTAACCGGAATATGCCTGTATGGTAAAATTCCTTTTGAACTCAATTGTGAATATTCAGCCTTTTTTTGTTCTTTCTTTAGAAAATTCCCAACGCGCTTTGGGCCAATCTGATCCAGGAACGTCTGTCAAACGTGGACTGCATCAAACAAGTAAGAATTGCTCCTCAGAGGGCCGGTGGATAAGCACTTACACAACTCGTGCATAGTAGTTAGCATTCTGAGTCCTGAGCAGAGGAGGGAATGGGGGCAAATCATTGGGGGCTCTGGAGCGGATTGCTTTCTTGAACATCAGCAGAGGGAGTTTGGAGCTTTATTAACAGGATAAAGGGGAGGATGAGAGTATACATATGCTAATCTTCTAGCACAGAGATGATCAAAGGCTGAACAAGCATAGCTTTGTTGATTGCCTGGGGCAACTGGCAGAGATACAGTGGACAAAACAGATAAACAGAAAATATATAAAAATCAATATGTTGAGTTAAGATTTTAACTTTTATTGAGGAAAGAAGGAAAGAAGAGTCTATCATTACTCACTTAAATTTTCTTTATTTCTCATTGTGTCTTTTTTTTCTTTCTGTGTTAGGAAAAACTGCATTGGAATATATTCTCTTCTAGGTAGTAATTAATACATTCACTGTTAGTTTACACAAATAGGCAACTGAATAGGTTTAGCTGTATTCAGAGATGTGTGGCTTTTTTTTTTTCCCTGTGTGCTTAGCCTTAATGTGAGTAGAGACTTTTGACATAAACCCAAAGAGAACTTAAATTGATTAATATCAGTTGAAATTAATGTCTGGACTCAAGAAAAGCAAAATCTCTTTTATGTGTTTCCTTTAAAATCTCAGATGTTGTTATATTTTATTGAGTCCATAATCAGTCCATTATAAGGGATTATTTGTAAGAGACAAATTAATCTAATGGACAAAACCCTGTTTCTAAACAGTGCAAAAATATGGACGTCAAATTAGTTCATGAGTTTCTTGAGTGGAAGAACTCCAGTCCAAAGTAGGTGTTATGTTCAGGAAGGACTAAACAGCTTTTTTCAGAAGAATAGTATGTGATTTCAGAACGGTCCCTCTGTCACACCCACACCTTTGGATCAGGGGATAACTAGTACTTCCTGACCTCATAGAGATATCACAAGGCTCATAGTTTTATTAAAATCCGTTGCTTCTCAACTTCATCATCATCTACCTTGTTGGCTGAATAAAGCAGGGTTGGTAATTAACATTTCATTGAAATGTGGAAATTGCTTCCTAAAGCTTCTCAGCATTAGGCACTGAAAGAAACCAGAAATGCTGAAAACCTTATGTCCTGTACTTCTTTCCCTGTCTCCATGATTTTTGGTGTAGTCTGAAATGATCTGCAGACTGAATCCTTCCATCCATGTAAAACAAAATCATCTTGGGGGCTGGACCATTGCCTAGTAGTTTTTAAGATGGTAATTCTGTAGCACAGAGGTGTCTATAGAGAAACGTCAACAAAACCAGCAGGATGAATTGAAAAAAATTTATGCCCCTGATTGAACGTTTTGGCTTTTAGAATTCCCATATTGTGAATGATTGCCAGGGAAATCATGTACTTCAATGCAAAGTCATCTATCTTAGCTTAAGCCACGGATGGAAGTGGCTTTCAATGGACCTGCCTTGTGCAAGCTAGATCAGATGGTCAGTTATAGCGTACGAACTGTGGAAAGGATAGCTTGATCAGGATGGTCATGAATAGCTGGAGATGTGATATTTTAAATTGTTCTTGTCTATGAAGTTTGCTAGAGGACATCTATCAGTTGTATTTCTGTTGCAAACATATAGCTATAGCAAAATAGGTAGTATGTGGGTCTCTAAACTTCAACCTATCTCATCATCTAATCCACTGGTTGAATGAGAATTTAATTTAGAATACTACCTGCTGGTGTTTACTAAGAAAAGTCATTAAGCTAAAACAAACCTTTCCTTGCCCAGCTAATCTTGTTCTTTTGCTAGGTCATAGAAGTGTGTGTGACAGTGCCCTTATTTGCATTGGGAAGTATCTTGCTATAAAAGTCCTTCCTTTTCTGTCAGTAGAGAAAGCTCTGAAGGAGTAAATATGTTTATGTGGCTGATTTTTTAACATCTTGTTGCATTTTTAGCTAAATCCTGGTTTAACAGACTGTAACAAAACTTTGGGATTGGCTCCCATACATATTTACAAATGATGGTATAGGATTCCTCCTCCTTCAAAGCAATTGTTTTTCCTGAAGGGGAATTAATGAAACAGAAACCTAGCTCATCTCTAAATTATTCTGGATTTATATCAGATATAAATTCTATTGACATTCATGGGGTTGAATTCCTGAAACTTTGGAGTAACACAGGGACAAGTTGAGCCATGTGCTTTTAAACTGCACCAGTATTTGCTTACATGGGGAATTGTCAGGATGTTAGGATTTTAAAATGTACTGGCAACTATAAATGGAGAAGTGTGGATTTTTCTGATGCCCCCTCCTGCCTTCTTTCCACTTACTGTGAACTAATAAAATCTACTTTGACATGCAGATGAGCCACGGGTTTTAGGCAAAACACACTGCTTTTAGTTCCAGCTCTTATTTTCTTCCTAAACCTAGCTGTTGTCTCTCTCCCTACATTGGTATGATCGAGGACTGGGAAGACTGTGGAAGAATTTTCTAGTTCATTATGTAAATGGACATGACTGGCTCCTTCTTTTCCAAATGGACCATTTGTTGTGTGTTTTAGGATTCTGTGTTTCTTACTCCATGCTTCATCATCTGGGAGATTGAAACTATGATTTTTGGATCCTTGGAATGAAAGGACTAGAGAGATTGGCAGAAAACCTAAGGGTCATCAGTTTTGCTCTACAAAATACTGTATACCTTACTCCATCTATTAACTTTTAATTTGCAAAGTAGAGTTAAACTTTCGCATTGCTAGTCACTGTGCTTGAATTACATGGGTCTGTCTGGTTTCTCTGGAAGATCTTTTTAGCTGATCTATTTTATTTTATTTTGACTGACAATAGTTATTTAACTCTCTAAATCAAATATCTGGTAGTACTTAATGTATTTGTTTATCTGTACTAAATTCACATAGGACTTAGGCCTTTCAATTTACAGGAGAATCTGTTCAAAACATGCATGTGGTGTAGCATCTTGTTCATTTTTGTGGCATTTTGAATTAAAGAGTGTAGCTGAGGAACACCTGAGAAATCAATATTGTCAGCTCTGGATATACTAGCAAATGAGCAGCAAAAAAAGACTATGAATGTCAACATTTTTTATGTAAGCAGTGCAATGAGGTATCATGGATATACAGCAAGTCAGGTGATTGTATGATTTACTACCTTGTCTTTGTGGCAAGATGTGGAACATCTATCTCAAGTGAAACTTCTCTAGTGAGTAGGTTTAAAATATCTTTAAACCTGTAGAAATGAAAGTAAGTTAGAAAGATTATAAACCCATGAGAGAAGCTGCTCTTCTGACTGCTGCTAGGCGTTAGGCTGGTTTCAGACCCCAAAAACAAGCCCCCCCTCACCTTAACACTAACAGTTTCTCTGGTTGTGCTACCAGTAGTTAGCAGGTAGGACAGGGGAGATGTCAGGGTACCCCTGGTATTTGCAATACTTTAGGTTAAGTATTTTCTCACATGATCTCTCAAAGCTAGTAGTTGCTGGGGCAACCTGTCCTCTAATGCTTTCTGAAGGGGAGCTGTTGGATGGCAGTAGTTGCTGTAAACTAGCAAGTAGGTGAATAACTCTTCAGTTTAGAGCTTTTATAGCAGTAGCTGTAAAACCTCTCCAGTGTGCTTATTTTTTTGCATGTCTCTGCCTGAATAAAAGAACGTATGTTTTCAACAGCTAACTCTTCCAGTCTTTGTTGTGATACTGTTAAAGTGAGCTTT
This sequence comes from Tyto alba, assembly GCF_018691265.1. Classification (NCBI taxonomy): domain Eukaryota; kingdom Metazoa; phylum Chordata; class Aves; order Strigiformes; family Tytonidae; genus Tyto; species Tyto alba. The sequence continues at coordinate 5,064,539 of NW_024881273.1, forward strand.
ACTAACCATCATCAGTATATAAGCAAAATCCATTGCTATCCAAAGGCTGCATCCATACTATGCTTTCTTTGCCCCATGCTTTCTGTAATTGTTGGCATGGTTCTAGTTCTCCTTTTAATGGCAAGAAAAGGATGGCTCAGTGACTGTTATTTTAAGTATTAGGTCATGTAAACTCTGAGTAAGGTGCCAAGATGGTTAAAATGCCAACAGCTGCATAGTGTCCTACCTACATTTTATGTTCCTGTTGTTATCATCAGCAACACTGAATAGTGCTGGATGTCTTACAGAAGTAGGGGGAAAACAAACCCTTTATAAAGCTTCCTCGATACTCAGCAAGAATAGAGTGGATGTTATTGATCTGGTTAAGGTTTCAGCTGTTTTTAGGAAAAACACATAATTGACTTTTAAAAGTTGTGATGGTTATTAGGAATATTTTAATTAATATATAGTAATTCATGGTCACTAAAACTTCCTCCTGTTATATATGTCTTTTCCATTTGAAAGGGGGCCTATGCATTTTAATTGCAATATTTTCCTTGTGCGGCTGAAAATACAATTAATACTATGGAGTGTTTACATCACTGAACAGATTTATGCCATTTCTTTCAAAACATGAGTCAGCATTTTTTTTACTGAAAATGTTAATAGATTAGGAGCAGTATGTTGGACCATAGTACCGCCAGCTGTTTGTTTTATTTCTCCTTGTGGTGTCATTGGCTTGGCATTAATTGTACAGCTTTCATCCCACTGACAGTAGGAATACAGAATTTTTTGTGCCGTTGTTTTGACACTCACAGGTTTATAGATGTCACAGGCATTCTCTAAGGAGAACATTTTTATTGATCAACAGCTCTGCTGAGACTCTGTGTTATGTGTTCTTCTAATACAAATGTAGTTAGGACTGCGAGGGATCAGACGGGTAGGTCTTCCAGCATACACAGAAAACTTATTGCAAGCATTATGTTAGAACCTGGGACGTGTGAAGCTGATATGAAGACTCTTCATCTTAGAGGGTTAGTACATGTTGGCTACGGCACCTCTGACTGCTGCTGTTGTGGGGGGAATTTATAGAACTGGAGGAGGCTAGAGATTGCTACATGATGAATTTGTGAGAGAAAGCTGAGCAACCTTACTGATGTCTTAGGACCATTTAGAAACTAAGCTTAGGCCAGTGATTCACACAAGAAGTGGCAGAATTACTTTTGATTGGTATTAAACCGTTCAGAAGGGCAGTGGCTATCCTTGAAAAGGAAGGCAAAGAGAGCAATGGCTATTGGTTCTTTCTGGTTTTACTTTGGCAAATAAAGATCATATTGTCTCTGTGAAACTCCATGCAAGGATAATGATGTTACCTAGATTTATCTGGGGAGAGAATCTGCCTATTCACCATATTTATTGTTTTCCAAAAAGAATGTGGCTTTCTTTTTTTTAATACCTTTACAGCTTACTTAACCAACAAAAATGTGGGGAAAAAAAAGTTTCTTTCTGATGGGAAATTTGGTGAAGTTTGAGCTTCTTCTGTCATCCGTACTGCTAATGTTGATGGACTGCAGGAGCTGAGCTGACTGCTTCTACTGCACTCCTCAGTCTGCCGCTTTCTGAAAATCTCAGAAATTTTAGATCCATACTGGCAAAGCTATTACTGATAATATTTTTTTGCATTATTGTCTATCCCCTTTCTTCAGATGGGAGTGAAAGACATGTAATACTTTTTTAAAAATAGTGAATAATGATGTGGATTAACTGTTGTGATGACTTGTTTTCCTAGAGGCAGAAGCAATCATAACCTTTGATCTTGCTATCCCTTTTCCTTATTCTAAGGCAGTGTCAATTTTGGATTTTGTAATTAAAAAAAAAAAAAAAAAGAGGACGTACAGTTGAAATAACAAGAGAGAACTTGAATGCCCAAGTAATTATTATTGGGGTGGCAAGTGTGAAAGTATGTAGGCTTGGTGGTATAGCTGAGAGTAATGCGAGCAAAGGAGTGAAATTTACATTTGGGAATGACCTTGAGCATTTTCTTCTCTCCAGATTCCTTAAATCCGGAGAGAAAAGTGATGGCTTTGAAAGTACTTCCTTGTTGCTGATTTTCAGCATGGCATGGGTCTCCAAGGAGCGCTTCACCTGGCGTTAAGGCAACAGCAGAATACTGTCTTTACAGCAGTCTTCACCTAAGGAAGGCTTGAGGTTTCCAGCTGAAAGAGGGGGAACAGTGACCACAGACTAAAGGCACCATGGAATTACTGACTTTTAGCCTTTGTTCCACCCTTGATGTGATAAGGTGGATTCCATGCATGGATGTAAGGTTACTGCTTTCAAGAACACAAAATAGATGGCTTCTTAAAGAAACAAATTTACCATGTGAAGTTACTAATTACACTTTAATGATAGTCAGGAGGGCAAAAAAGACCAGTGTTTGCATAAAGCATGATAGGCATATTTTAAGTCAGGTCTTGCTCTGCTGTGTCTTGCTTCCTCTTGCTTCGTTCCCAAGCCACACTCCCTTTTTACTCTTTTTTTTTCCTTTTTTTTTTTTTTTTTTTATCTGTGACATCTGCTTGGAGCTTGTCCCTCCTGTGATACCATACTACTTGCAGCTGTTCAGACCTCCAGCTCTGAGCTGTGCATGGGGTGCCCTGAGCATACGGCCTTTTTGATGTGTGATAAAACAGAACCAAGCCACTGGGGGTATGGAGAGGGAATGCAGCAGAATATCAATAAACCTGTTCTGAACAAAGCTGCAGCTCTGTGGTGGAATAGACATTTCACTGAAGTGTCAAGTAGATGGATAATGTATTCTAATTAGACACTGACTGATACCCTGGAACTCAGAGACCTTTGGATAAAAGATCCAAAATGCTAACTATTTTTGTAGTGTGTGTTTATTTTGTGTTTGTTTAATGCCTTAAAACCTATTTGTTGCAGGAAGCTATTTATTGAGCTATGTTTTCTTACATTGCATAAAACTTTTAGCTATAAAATTGCTTATTGCTTGTTTTAAGGACCATTGAAATTTGTTTATAAACCTCTTGAAGTTTGCTATACATTGTTAAAATACAATATTGTGTTTACTGCTTGTTGCTCAATATGTGATTTTGAGCAATAAGCTGTAGTGACATCCAAAGTAATGGGTTTGTGGGGTGGCTGTTCTCGTTTGCTTTGGTTTAGTTTCCAAGTGTTGCACTTGGAGTGGAGAAAATGAGCCAGATTTATAGTCTGTGTAAATTGGCATAGATTTATTGGCTTCATACCTCTAATGCCATTTCTCCCTAGAAGAGGATTTGGGCCTATATATATGTTGTACAGGCGCAATATATTCAGAACTAGTGCTGAAGTTCCTAGCATACCACTAAAAATATTGTGCAGCCTTTCTTCCTGCAAGTCCCAAGGGATAAATTGATTTCTCAGCACCTGTGTGACCTTAGCCAGCGGTTCATTCTAATTCGATAGAGCAAACAATGGGAGTGGCAAAAATGGCTTGCAGTTACTTGAGTCTCCTATTTTCTACAGATATCAGCAGGATGACATGTACCTGAAACCAGGCTAATTAAGGAATTTCACATAGTCTACTCTATTTTATTGTATAATTGCAATGTCCCAATTTCTTTCTACAAAAGTCATGGAAATATGTTTCCCTGAAATACTTCTAAAACCTTTGGACCCCATACTGACAGAACTTCAAATTTATGTGGGAGATGATGATGACTGCTAGCTAGTGCAACATTAAAATATCTTTTTTGTTTCAGTTTCCAGATTTATTGTACTATCACAAAGTTATTTTGAGGTATAGGATATAGTGACAAGGATGTGCGTGGTTAAGGAACTAACAGATAAATTAGAGCAAGTTCAGAAGATTCATACTTTAGACTGGGAAGTGGATTAGATTTCAGATACTGCATCACACAGAAACTGAGTGAGACGGCAGCTCTCATATGGTATTTCACAGATCTGTAAATGTTTTTTTAAAGATGCTCAATCCAGCACTTAGCTGGCTATAACAAGGACTTAAGGGAGCAAAAGGCTCTTTTTTCTTTTTTCTTTCTTTTGCTCTGTTGCTTCATTAGCTTTGGGAATGCTGGTTCCATTACTGTGAGTTTTCCTGTATAATTTAAGAAAATAATGAAAGCGTGCATATTTTCCTCAGTGTTCTTGGCATTAAATCTGTCTTTAGATTTGTTTAGCCTCTTTTTTATACACAGTGTGGGCTGGTATCCTTTTGAATATTTCAAAACTGTAGAAATTGTTTTGGGTTGTTTTTATTCAAGATAGAAGTTTATTCTTTTTTCTAAGATTGAAACATGAAAAAAACCTCATTGCTACAATACCTAAGTTCCCTTTGTTCTGTGGCAGTGGTATTTCACAAAAATATCAGTGCTCCATGTTTGCTTTCTTCTCTCACAAGCATCCATAACAACTACTGTACTATTGTGGGATCAGAATGAGGTAATTTTTCTTCAAATAGCACTGATATTTAGTGCTAATGTTGTTTTTTCTCTTCCAGGATCAATAACTGTTTCATGTTTTTGTTCAATAGGGATGGATTTTGGAAGGCTTCCCTGAAAATCAGGAACAGGCATGGATGCTGCAATCATCTGGCATCATTCCTAGGCATGTTGGTAAGCAGTACAAGGTTTATATATGATTGCATCCAGTGGGAGAAACCAGAAGTCTTTCTCCCCAAAAATACACAATAAATTTAATTACCAGTACTGAAGACAACAGAGTCACCAGACAGGAGAATGTTTCAGTATGGTTCAGATTCACTCAAACACTTGAGGTAACCTGTGAGACTCTAAACCCTGTCTTTCACACATGAACCTTTTTCTTCCTACACGTTAGCGTTCTATAAATTCAAGACCACTCCAGCAAGTGTCTCTGGGCAGCTATATGTAGCTTTGCTTCTGTTCTAGGAGTGGGTCTAAGTTTTCTCTGACTTCTATCTCTAGAAGTCAGCCTTTATCCTCAGACCAAAACAACTCCTCATGTACCAAATACAAATTCATCCTTCTGTTGAATTAGAGGATGCAAACTTTACCAATTGGAAACATCGTGCTTTTAAGCTTGACCTTTCAGAGTATGGGTGGTATCTGACTTCACTTGAGAGAAACATTTGTGTACTGGCAAAGTGCTGATAGACAAGACCTTGACAGCTGCCCTTGCCATCTAGAAGACAGTTGTCCCAAATTAATGTAGTTAGAGAACCTACTTAGCATGTAAGAAATTATGATGATTGTGTGGAATACAGTGTGTAATGATAAATGTAGAGCTTGGCAGTGGATAGCGAACAGAATGTTAGCGAACTTGATGAATTGTCACTTTGGATTTGATTTGGATGAGATTCGACTGTTAATGAAGAATTCAGAATCATTGCAACAGAGTTAGGCAAAACTGTTTAATGTCTAGTACTTGCATGTATTTTTAATATAGCTAATAACTTCTGAAGCTGAGTTTTGCTCACAATTATATCTGTGCAACCAAGACCAGAATGTGAGTCTTAAAGCTCAGTCTAGTTAATCAAAAAGAAGATTGAGAGGAGATGAGATTTACGTTGTATGAGTACCTTAATAGGGAGAAAAGCGTCTGAAAGAGCTAGTTGATACAGAGAAGTCATAAGAACTTGTTTGAAACCTGTAATTGAATGCACTGAAAATAATAATTAAATTACAGTGTTTAACTGTGAGGATGATTATCCAAAAGCAATTTAGGGAACTGACAGATTTTCCACTGTTTGATGCTTTCTAATCAAGTTTGAACACTTTTCTGCGAGGTTATCAAAAATTGTTTCACTGGTCTTGCTACCACAGTACCTGGGTGAAAAGTAATTGTGGTATAGAAGAAAATAAGTCTCAAGCGATCTGTGGGTGCATCTGTCCTAGGCTCCAAATACAGTGTGAGGAAGAACCTTGTTAACTGGTATGGATGGTGGCGACAGCTAGTACTCATGGGTGCAGGACTGGATTAATGTATATTTTATCCTACTATACTGTTTAGGAGGTGGAGCAAAATTCTGATTAAAAATGAAGTATTTGCAGGTAGAATACTGGGAAAGGAGAATGAGGCAAATGTGCTTGAAATACATTAATCCATCTTTAATACTAGTATACATCTAAACAGTTACAGGAAATAAAGCAAGTCAATAACAGCAGCTACACTTTATTCTTCTTTTTCTTTTATTTGTGCCTAGTTGTGCTTTATGCTTCAGACACTGTGCTGATTGAGAGGAACAGTGGGAAAAGGCTTGATCCCCTCACAGAAGGTGCAGTATGTGTTTGTTCCTGATCTCCACCAGACACTGGTGTGTTGCTTGGTCTCAGAAACACTGTAATATCAATGGGATTAAAATTTAAATGGTATTCTTTTGAGAACTAGTAGGAATTTATAATTATAAATTTAAACTGTTTGGAAAAAGTAATATCTGGCATTGCATTATTTTCTGTGCCGATGAAATATGTACAGAATATTTGAAGGTTAAATCTTTCCATATGAGCTTACATTTTTCTATGCATCTTTGCTAGCTCCTGGGTTTTTTTCTGAGGTACAGGTTTGCTTTTAGGTATCTTCCATTAAATGACTGTCAAATAGATTTAGCTCTGTATTGTCTGTTGAGTATCATTATCAATCACAAAATAAAATCCTGACATTGCTCAATAAAAAATATCAGATTGGATGTTTTAGGAGTGGAATTAGGAGGGATGTTCTTAACTAAAGAAATGGCTTTTATTTGATATAAAGGAGATTTTGCTTATCAAAGGTCTTGCTTAAAGTTCAGTCTAAGAATTTGGAGAGCTATCCCCAGTTCCTGGTTCTTACTCATCATGCTGTCTTGGCTACATGGGTGGGCAGTTACCTTGGCTGCTTCCTATCTGTGCACCTGCAGAGTAAGTCAGCTATCGGTACAAGTAGTGAGGGAAGGTTATTGCTTGTGCTACGACATAAAGCTTAAACAAAGACCTTGATTTTGTTTGGAAAACATTCTGGAGCTGAGCAAGACCTATTAAATCATCCTGTTAGTTCCTAATCAGTGTCTAACTTCTAGAGGTGTACCATACGACGTTTGACTGGCCAAGTGATCTGCTGGTACAGCAACGTTTGGTGAAACCAGAAGATCTATCTGAACAGGAGATATCAAAGAAACTGCTGGAATATCACAGAAACTTCCCTGGGGTTTTCCAGACCTACCAAAAAGTTTTGAAATCAATCAATGCAGACCAGCCTTCCATGGATGTCCTCTCACAGGGTAAATCTGTATCTTTCTGGCAAATCTAATAGTTGATAAACTCTTATTTGAAAGGTAGCTCCTAACAGTTTGTAGGATTATGATTAGTCAACACATATGGCTCCCAGATTAGTTGTGTTCTCTCTAGTGCAGGGTTTGGTCTGTTCCTGGTAATAATTTTACAGGACTAAAGTGCAGATAGCTGGAAATTCTCAGTTGCACAGTCCTGCCAAGGAACAGCTGACTCAGTAGAGCAAAAGTCACAGTTATTTCTGCAAGAGTCTCTTCTAAAAGGCTGCGTTGTGGCTCAGTTGTTAATCCCCCAAAGGGCTAGTACGTTCCACAAGTCTGATAACAAGAAGTAGGAGTAGTTCAAAGCTGGTAACATTTCATTATTTAAAAGCTGTTTGTGCTGGTAGCTTTTCTGTTCAACAATTATTGTTTGCCTTTGCTTGACTGTAATGCAATCTGACTTTTAATGTTGATTCTTCATGAAGAGAATAAGGAAACTGCCAGAAAGACCAATTGATAATGTACTTTGTAGCTGTCAGTCGGTAGATGATCTGTTATATCCCAGTAATTTTGCATCTCAGAAAGGTCTTTTTTTAATAACAAGTGCTGCACTTTTAAGATAAACAAGTAGGAAGTTTATATTCTGAATTTACACATTAATTACCTCTAAATTACTTAATTAAATTTAAAAGTTCATATCAACATTCATAAAGAATTCATGCCTTGAATTGTAAATAAAAATGTGAGTGCCTGAATATTAATTATTATTAATTAATAATGTAGTGAGATAAATTGAAAACTGGAATGAAAAAATCCTCTCTAGATCTTTTTTCTGCAGTGCATCAAGCAGCCAGATTTTTTTTTAAAGAATAATTAGATGTGGAGACTGTCTAGGGGATCATTACTCCTAATTAACTTGGTTATTTACTGCAAATTAAGCATCATTTGTAAGCAGGGTGCTTTGCCTGTAATGTTTGTGCTTTTCAATACATTGGGTTATGGAAAATGTTCAGAATAACTAGAGCTCTCCTTGGGTAGCTGGTATTTGGTTTTTATGAAGTTATGCAGAAACACTATTTTCTGTTACGACTTTCCAGGTTTTTTGTTACGTATTTTTATTGCTACAGATAGAGTTACAGAAGAAAGAAAATCATCAATATTATTACAGATTGTTTCATACAATTATAAAAGTTTGTAAACTCTTAAACTTTAATACAATTACTGCTAACATATGCTAGGGTATGTGACATCAAATTCAGTTGCACAGTGTAGTATCCCAGTGCAGCTTGTGGCACTGGAGGAGATGTATGTCGTCCCATGTGGTTGCAGTTTGAGTTAGTTTCTCAATACTTTAGGTCCACTATCTTGAAATAGCAGGTTCTGAGCTTGCTGGAGATGCTTCTTTATTATGAAAAGATTTTATAAAGGTACCAAAATGTCTAGCAGAGGGTCCTCATAAAAACTGTAAGCTAGTATACCACAATGTGTTAACAATGGTAGTTAAAATACTGATGCTTATGGTGTTCTCCATCAATGCTTTTGTGTTGTTTTTTTTGTTTGTTTTTTGTTTGTTTGTTTGTTTGTTTTTTATTTTTTTTTTAATGGGCTTATGATTCATACAAACATTAGTGTCTAATCCTCTCCTATTTCTTAGACTAAAATACCATTTTATTACAAGGACTTTTTATTATAACTGAAGATGTCTGGGCTAACACTTAATTGTATCCATTGCAGTTACAGAGGAAATCAAAGCCTGTGTAGGTGTGCCCATGCTGCTTTAATCATGGGTAATCATGGCAGTCAGGATATGGTGACATGAAATTTAGCCTTGGCATCTGAATCTGTGATCCCTGGAAAGCTTGTGGTGAAGGTTGAGCTGCTCTCTTCACTAGTATTGTTAGCCATAAAAGGGGCATGGGGAATAAGAGTGTTTGGCTATGTCCAAATACAATCATAATTTGTCCTCATTGCCAAGATGTGTCTTCTTTTAGTTCCTTGGAGATCTATCAGGTTTTCTTTTGAGATTGTAACAAAGTTCAGGTCTCTATAATACAGCAACGCTGATGATGCTTCACATGTCCTGTGGTCTTTCCAAAGCTCTTATAATCTGTAGATTGACCTGAATGTAGTATTTCCTATGTGATACAAAATGTAAAATAATGATATCCAGGAAACAGAGTGGAAGTGGACAGAGAAGCTCAAATATCCTTTACATGTTATGCAAAAATGATGGACAAGAGAATAAAATCATACTCGGTTATGTGTTGTCAATGTTGTATTGTGTCATGACATTCTAGGCTACAAGTCTATAATATTGTAATTAGGGGTCTGTTAATCACACACACAGAGCTGGATAAATGTCATAGTAATTTAACATCCTGAGTTTTTACACTTAAATATTTATTCAGAAGCTGTAGAAAGTATTAAATGTAATTATATCCCTCCATAATTTGCATGGTAAAATTGTACCTATCAAGCAAAAATTAATTCTGCTAAAAACAACATGGTAAAATAGCAATTATTAATTGAATCTGCTCTTTAAAATGGTTTGACATCTACTGATCAGAATCCTGATTTTGGTTGGACTATCTAGATGTTTCAGTGATAAAATAAAAGATGAACAACATGACAACCTGTTTTTAAAAAAGAAGGTAATCAATGTTTATATATTTATTTTTTTTTAAGAAATAGGGTAAAAACAGTATTTCTTGCCTTTCTCTCATGTTCTAGTTCTTACCTATGTCCAAACAAGGCACCGATCAGCCGCCCCCTTTACACCACGGATTCTCTTTTGTGGACCCCCAGGCAGTGGGAAGAGCCTGCAGGCAGCACTAATAGCTCAGAAATACGGTATTGTCAACAGTAAGTTCTCAGTAAATATGCACTTTGCTCAATTCCCCCTTTCTCTCTTTTTGATCATTTATCTTTTGTTGTTTGTCTTTCTTACTTGCTCATAAAATTTCTCCGTTTGTCCATTGCTATGGATGTCAAATTTTTGAGGGAAGTGAAAAGTATTTCAATGAAATATAACCAATAGAGCATATATTCTGTGAGAAACCAGGTCTAACATTTTTTTAGTCATCATTTTTTATACCTATTACATCAGTATTTTTCCATGTGTTAGGTTCCTGTAGTGCTCTGAATTCTTCTGTGGATCAGTGGATCATAAGTAATGTCTTTGCAGTTTCAGCTGTCTGACCAAAATTGGGGCACTTTTAAAATAGAATTTGCTCTGAACTTTAATGAAGACTCAGGTTCTGTGCAGCTGAAGTAACGTATTAGAAAATGAAGCAATTATTTAAAAGTGCATTCTCTTTTGTTTGTAAAGGAGGCCCAGAAAATTCTATATGAGGCTTCTTTGTGGTTAGCATGCTAAGGTTAAAAAGTCCTATAATATGAATATACAGCTTGGTGATTGGATCGATGCAATATATGTCCGCGTTCTATGATGTCTTTGCACAGCGGAGTAGCCATAATTTATTTTAAACAAATGTCTGGTATCTGTAAAATTTTCTGATGAGTCATATCCTCTTTGTTAAGTAAAATACAAGTTTGTTTCATTAGTATTCTTTCAATGTATGCCAAATGAAAAAATCAGAATTATGTAGGTAGTGAATTTCTATCTTTGGGAGATTCTTTAATTAGTGGAACTCACTCAGTTTTCCTTAGTGATGTGCTAGTTTGTGTCTTTCCTGAACTCTGGTGAAGTCAAAAGATTTCACTGAACCTGGATTTAGCTTTACATGTAAATAATAACTTCAAAATCTGAGCGATATTGTTTTCAATTACAGGTTTAGTAGATCTGCCCAGAAAAGAAAGAAATTCTTTCAGGTTCAAACTTGAACCTTCAGAAGAAGCCATATACTTTCCATAGAATCATTCTAACTAATAGCTAGACATAGGTTTGTGCAGTTCCATTAAAGGCACAGAAAGAGCTATGAAACTGTTTACCTATCAGTTTGGGATTTTAGGTTTAGTATTTTTGTACTTTAAATCTTTATTATTATTTTAGTATTTTTTTAAAAAGTACATTAATATGACTAAACTTATATCCAGTGAACTTGAAAAAGGTAAATTTAAATTATTTAAAAATCTGTATTACAATACTGATAATTACAAATGAAATTGATAGAATGTTTATGCTATCAGTTATTTTAATATTGCTGTGTTTTATAATTTTACGTTGTAGATTTATTCAAAGCTGTATTTTTAATAATTGTGTAATTAGCTTGATGAAAAAACATGTTTGAATGTGTTAAAGAAAAATTAACTTGTTATCATGTTTCTGAATTTTTTTTTTAACATTTTTAAAACTTCAAGTTTGATAGTATTTTCATCTAGGTCAAAATTTGCATTTTTTTAAAAGTAACTACTATGTGAGAGAGTTGCAGCTTTTTTTACTAAATACCAGTACCACTGCTTTACCCATATGTTGAATTTTATTTTAAGTATATTGTATACCAATTTAGTATTTTAAGTATTTAAAACAGAGTTGGAAGACCATAATGTTTCTAAATAGTATTCAGCATATCCTTAATTTTCAATTAGGCCATTGAGATTGAAGCACAGGCTTAAAAATTTAATCCTATGTTTAAATAGTCTCATGAATTGGATAGAATTTAAGTGTATACATATTAGTTGCCTTAAACTGGGGACTATGCACTGAGAGTCTGTTATGTTTTTAAACCATTTATTGTGGATTTGAGTTTGCTTCTCCAGGACAACTAGTGACTTAAAATTGGTGTTCATCCCTTGACAGTTAAACATTAAACTTCATAAACTTTATCCAAGAGATGTTACTGTGGAGTATGCTTAATCTTGTTTGCCAAACAGTGTGATTAGCAGCGATAAAGCAGATGAAAGGGCTTGCTTCTTTTTCCATTAAAGTCAGTGAAGCTGTAGGTGTTGGTGTTATTGATTTCAAAAAGAAGTGGAATCAACTTATGATTATTAATTGAATGGTCATGCAGTAATGTACAGGGTGACTGTTAGCTAATATTTACCAAGGCTGAGTTAGAACTAGGACTTCTTGTGATGCTGTGTAACCTCCCCGTGCCTTAGTTCCCTCTCTGTAAAATAAGGGTCAGGACTGTTGTAACTAACTCATGGGGAGCAGTAAGACTCAATAACTTTGGTCAGAAAGTGCTATCCACACCCAAAGTAACAGTGTTTTATATACAGCTGTCCTGACTAAAACTTTAAATCTTCATCTCCTGGTGTTCTGTATATTTGAAGTCAATGATAATATTGCATTAGCACAATTTTTAAAATGTAATGCTAACATGATCATTAAATGATCCAGGGAGTCACTTCCTTGAACTGCGTATCATCCTGCACCTCCAACAGTGTGGTTCAGATGCTGTTCAGCAGGTGTAACTTTCTTCAGTAATTATAAGTTTATAAAAAGTGAAAGCCACTAGCAATCCCTTGAGTTATTATTTCAGAAACATATTTGATTAATATCTTTCTCTCTACCTCTGTTTTTAATATGTTCTTTGCCAAATGTATTCTTTTTTATTCAGTATTCTCCCCTGCTCAGTCTCTTTGCTTTTTGCTCTGCTTGGCCACAAAAAAAAATATCTTAACAACAAACCCAAAAAAACTACAACTTTTATTTTATTCAGTGACCTTATTCCAGTATGCAGCTTCTGGGTTTTTTTTCTTTTCTTTGTTGCCTCCTTTTTAAAATTTAACCTTGTGTCTTTTTTGTTCTTCCTTCCTGTTAGTTTGCTGTGGGCAACTGCTAAAGGAAGCTGTTGCAGAGAAGACAAAACTTGGAGAACTCGTTAAGCCTTATATTGACAATGGATACCCAGGTAGGGCACATTGTTGTCTCATTACACTGTAGTTACAAATCTGTGGTGAGAAACAGCTTGTGAGTGAATTCTTCTTGGTCAGAATCTAGTCTGAGTTACATCAGAGTAATCTGGAAGTTGATTAGTTCCATTCATTCATGTGATTTGTAGCACTGCGTATCAGAAGTTGGATTTCTAAGATCTTTGATATCTTCAAAGCAAATAGTTCACTGTTCCAGTGAAATTCAGATTTCTTGTACACATTCCAAAATTTGAATTCCATGTTTTTATCTCTAAATAAAAATCAGAATTCTTGATATATAATTTTAAAATGTTTAAACTGTTATTTAAAGCACAGTGTTGTGTTTCATTATTATTTCAGGTGTGCTCTAATAAAGACTCTGCTTTTATATGTGGATTTTGACTTTGAGAATGCTACTGTAGATTCCTATACTTTCACACAAATATTTTAGACTTAAAAATAAAGTTTCTTTGCACTTCATTTCTGTCAGCATTTCTGGTTATAGGAGGGGACTACCACAAAGAATATCTAAGCATACTTTGCTTTTGGAGAACTCTGCAGTGATTTCAGATAAATCATAAACACTGTAAGCTCCTTAGGGCAGCAGCTTAAATTTACTTGTTTGTTGGTTGTCTTGCACAAGTATAGTTCTCTGTATGTGGTGGGTATTAAAAATCAGAAAAGATCTGTAGTTCTAAAGGATAAATTGCATTTCAGTAGGGTGAAGAATGTTTATTTTGCCAAATTACAATGGCCTGGAAAAGGAACTTTCAGTCCTGTTTCTGGCAACAGGCCAAATAGTTACCAGTGATACAAATATAAGGAGACAATCTTGCTGAAGATTGAGAAATCTCAGTTAAGCTTCAGTATTAATGGAATTTTGAGCAAACCCCCCCTGAGCAAAGAGCAATCTTCATTGTCTTTTATTTTTGGCAAGGAAAATCATTTGGTGAGGTGGAAAGCTTGAAAGTCCCCTTTTTTGCACACTAGCTTAATTCTGAGACTGAATTACACAGATCTGAAACATGAGCCTATAAAATTAACTGAGGTTCCCTTGATACCATACCAAGAGATTCAGTACTTTTCTAGGCATTTCAAAAAGACCTTTGGCAGCCTGCAGCTTTGGGTATTCTATCCCTCTGTCAGTCATTTTATCAAGTCACAAGGTAATACTTTAAACTTCATCTCTAGTGAATGGATTGCATTTATTCGTAATAACAGTAACTCTGCTAGTTCAATACATTGATTTTCTGTGGCAGCCACCATATTGCTGGGACTAGGAGCTTATATGGGAACCACAGGAATGGAAAACATGAATCTCTACAGCCTGAAAGAGAGAAGCTGGGTCCTCTGTAACATGGGCACAGAGATCTAGGAGAGGATTTTCTGGTTTAGAGACACTGCTAATTGGAACGACCATTTAACTCAAAGGCAAGAGATCTCAACAGATATTAAATGCAGGACACCCTAGATGTTCATGTATGGAAAAAACTTCTTCATGTGTATAGACTGATTGACTTGAATGTGGCTACTTGTGTACACAGTCTAACTCACATGTGAAGATCATTTTAAGCTCTGAGCCCATGTTTTTTCCATGTTATCCATTAAGTTCTGAATCTTATGTGTATACTGTAATTTTACTTTCTTCTCATCTCTGTGAAGTAGAGGGCAGCCACTGCAAAAACCCTGCTCTCTAAATTTCAGTTATGGCTGAGACTGGAGTTTGGATGATCTGTTTATTCAAAGATAGGCCCTTTAGGAGCTTTCTTTACTAAAATGCTCTTTGTGTATTTTATAAACTTCATCTTAACCATTAAAGTTCCTTAAAGGAGATCCCAAAAGCATTGCCAGTAGAGTAAAATAATTGCACAGATTGTAATTTTTAGCTAGTCCTAACAATATGCACATCCTTAGTCCAAAGAAGCTTCTTTCATTTTAGGAAAATGAAATTGAAGTTGTAATTCTTTTCTTCCTCCAAATTAGAAATTATTTCAGATTTAGATTATTTTTTTTAATAAAGCATGCAAGGATAAAGCTGTATAATGCTTCTGAATGTTAATGGGAATCATATTTCTGTACATTGTGCTAAAAAATTCATCCTTGGTTTTTGCTTGTATGCACATATATTTTATTTGGTGGGACATCCTACAAAATTAAGGGCTGAATAAAAATAAATATTATCTAGCAATACCAGAAATAATAAGTTCTGTCATTTTGCTAATCCTCCCCTCCCAGGGATAACAAAGAATGAATTTACATTAGTAAACACTAACAAAGAATTCATTACTACCCTCACAAGAGGCTTAGAGAAAATGAAACAACATAGTGTACTGAAGAGGAAAGATGGGCAAAGAATCCTTGTTGTCTTCCTACAGAATTACAACCAGGTTAATACAGAGGAAAGATTCTCAAGAAAATCACATTTGAAAAGAGTTAGTTTAGTCAATAGCAGACAGTGTTATAACTGGAAAAGCAATTAGAATTTAAAAATTTTCATTGCATTTCTAGTTGTATACTAAGCTTAGTTGTTCCTTTGGGCGAGGAATCATGCAAGTGATACTATCACAGAATACCCTGGAACCAAAGACAGACCATGAAAAATGTTGCACTCAAATCATTATTCATCAAAATAAACTAGTGCCATATAATCTTGAGGACATGCCTCATATATTCTTAAAATGCTTGCCCTAGGGACTGATCTCAGTGTGCTTTCCCTTCTTGTGGACACAAATGATTGCATACAATTAGTCATTTATGATAGGCCAATAGGGTATGGTGCGGTGTCATAAAAAGGCTCAAAAAGCAGCTTATTCAAAGCTAACTCATTATTGAGTTATTGAGGCTGTCCACTGTCTATTCTGTTCTAGTTCTGGTAGACTAACCCAGATCTCTTATTGGTTTTAGTGTTCACAAACATTCTTTGTGTTGTTTTCTCCTGTACTGCTGCTTCATGTATACAACAAGTATTTCAACAACAGCCCAGACAATTCTGTTATTCACCCCAGAAGGCAACTCAGTGCATTCCTGTTTTCTTTATTTTCTAGTGTTTGCTGTCTCATAAAGACCGTAGCTCCTGCTTTATCAAACTTCTCAATTTTGTATATAGTGATTTATTTTGCATAATGAAGGTAGCATAGATATTTTTGAGCCCATTAGTTTTTTAATTCCCAAGACATTCTAGCCTACAATTGGTGCACGCTAGATTTTGAAAAATGCATTTTCAGTGTGAAGTTCAGCAACCTTTCTGTCCGTCATAAACACAGAGGTGTTCTTTGGACAACCAGGCTGAAGTGCATGGACTTTTCCTTTAAGATATGGCGGTTTCCACTGAATACCGGGCAATTATTGCTAACTATACTCTGGGCAGAAAATTACCAGAATTGGAGTCTGAGACCAGTCTTCTGGTCACTAACTCCTGTTAGTTTAAATCTTGGTCAATAATGCTAAATTTAGTACACACTGTTTGCTTGGGCAGCCTAGGAAGACTTCCATTTTGAGTAAGAGGTGAGCGTAGCGGCCAGAACCCTTCCACAGGGAGCAAGACAACTCACATAAATTAATTCATTCAGTTTGATTCCTTCTGAAACGTTGTGAAGAGACTGTTCCATCGACTGGTCCTTCCCCTTCCAGTAATCCAGGCTATGGACAGTGATGCATAAGTAGATAGCCTGTTCATAGATCCCACAGGCTTGATGAAGACCTTTATCCAGAATTTGTGTTCCCAGGTTGCTGTAATTCTGAGGAGGGCTAGACTGCCTTCTGGACCTGTCTCATTGAAAACATGGGCATGCATTAATTTGAAGTTCCATCTGCAGGATCTATGTTCACCATTTTAAAGGTGTCTGTCAGAATTTGATACCCTGGGAGATAAAAAAAAAATACAGAAAGCGTATCTGCTTTTTTCCCCCCTAAACATCCCTGGAGTTTGCCCTGAGATGTTTGCATTTTATTAATGAATATAGAAGCAAAAGCATTTTGGCACTGGGGGCATCACAAAAATAGCAAAGGTCATCAGTCAGTTGAAAAGAACTTTGCATGTCATTCTGTCAGTCCTATTTTCCGTGTTTTCAAGGTAAAATAGTATGGAGTGATCACAGCTAATTATCTGTTTTCAAAGCTGCAATAAATGGAGCCAAGAAGAGTGAGATGGCAGGAAAACAGAGGGGAAAAAGCCCCACTCCCAAACCAATAAGATTCTGCTTTTTGTCTGGGAGAACTGCTATTAGTTTGGGTAATTGGTTTTTTTTTTCACCAAAATGAAGATTCGGGTGGTAGAGAGAGCTGATTCATGGAAGACAGATAACATTGCACTGTTTGCAGCCTGTTAGAGTTGAACACACACAATCTGTGTTGTTTTTTCCCCTTCCCTTTTCTATTTTTTAAGTAGTAATATCTGAAGCTGTCCCCAATGGCAGTCTGCATGTGGGGGGTAAAATCTGGAATTCCCTAATTTCTCCTATTTTCTAATAAAAACTATTACTGTACAAATGTAGATTTTTTTTTCCCCTTATTTTAAATTGGAATGGTTTTAAAGGGGTGCTTTTTGGTATAGCCTCTGAAAGTTGGGGTCCCCTGGTGATTGTGATCACAGTCTCACTGAAGGCACTTGGGGTTTTTTTTTGACATCAAATTAATATTCTCATCACTAAGTGTGAAGTACAGATTTGACAATAGAGCAGCTTCCTCTTTGTTAAAAACTTGCAAAGAGTTTCAGAGTTGAAAGGCTGAGTAAATCTTTATATCTGAGGAGGTAAGCTTAGTGTTATTTCTTGTTTTTAACAGCGCTGTACTGGCGAGCTGCAAGCTGTCTGAACATTGGAGAGAGACCCTTTGGGAGCTCCATTGGTTTTCAGCAAGTCTTTGCATGCAGTGTGTTTGTACTAGCTGAAGACAGCGCATGGCTCTCTAAATAATTTACAAGTTGATTAATAGACTCACATGGGTATAATTAGAAGAGGGAGAGACAGCAGCTACAGTAACGGGTACAGTGCTTGGGGGAACTAGAGACTTTATTTTTTTTTAAAGAAACTTTCTAGGGTGCTGGGCGTTTGAAGATAAGTTGGGAAGAGCTCAGTGCCTCTTCTCTTTTGAAGTGGAAATAGGACAGTTTGAATCCGTCGAGTTTAATTTTTCACAAGCTTTAGGGGCCCTGCAGTGCAACTCCCTTTTTATTATTGAAAAAAACTCTCCATTTTTCTTTCATTTTTCACACACATGCACACACACATGCACACACATACATACAGAGCCCAAACAGTAGCTAATAAACAAATTGATTTTCTATTTTATTTAAGTTAGATTTATAACGATGCTATATGTTCACCTATATGTGCACCTCAATCACAAATATACTGTGTAAAGTTATGGAGATATTTATGAATACACCATACTTTAATTTATGCATTTTTAAGAAACCTTCACCTCTGTTTGACAATGCTTTTGAAGTAGCTCCGTTTTTCAAGTCAAACTTTTGACTTTTCCTCTGGGACTGCTACAAAGGTTTTTTTATGGAAAATAGGTAGCAGTCTTTTTTCCTACTAGGAGAAAATTGGTGGTCAAGAGAACAAAATAAAATTTAATATTTTTTTTCTGCTTTAGGTGTCCATATCTTAATAAAAGATGCAAGGTTATAGAATAGAAAGTTTTATGTGAAGGGATATAGGCAGTAAGTTGTCATCTTCTTTCCTGAATTTTACTTTTTTAATGTGTTGAATCACTACAATATGATAAATCAGGGTCCCCTTTTCCTTTAATTGAAAATCTAGAATATATTTTTCTTTATTCTAAACAACATGCAACAATCAAAATTGGCTTATCTGGCTAGCAGATATTCAGGGCTAACACCTTGGAGACTAAGTCCACAGACATTTTTAAAGGCCACCTCATTTAAGAGTAAAAACAAAACAAATAACCCCACAACAAAAGCCAACCCTGGAAGCGAGACCAGACAAAATAAATGTGACTAAGAGTCTAGTTGTTTTCTGGAGCAATTGTGATAATCAGTCAGTCAGTGGATATGGTTCCACCTATATAAATTTTACGAGTCACCTGGTTTTGCAGCAGTATTGACCATTATTATAGTTACTGGAGTATCAATAGTCCAATATTAGACATCATAGCTCACAGGGATAGTGCTGCTGGAGTGTGTGGGTTTGCATGAGGGAGCAGGGTAAAACAGGTTGTAAGTTAACGTAGCAGATGCCCACAGTTCCCATTTTTGGTCCGCAGGCATCAGTGTGCACCACCAAAGTACCACAAACCCTCATGGTTTTGAGTAAAGTTGTGGTCCTTGGCCATACAGGGCCTCACGGCTGTCAGGGGCTTTTAAACAGCAAAGCACAATATAAATGTTAAGCATTATTCTTTTAAATTTTGATACTTACTGCTGACAGTCATTCTTAAAAATTTAGAAGAGTGGTGTTTCCTTTCCTGCTACTCTTCTTGCAGTAGTAGCTCCTCTGCAAAGGGCTGCTGACTTAAATTCTGTTTGTTTTTCTGTTTGGAGTTTGGGATGGAGAATTTTTAAAAGAAAACTGGAAGGAAAAGCATGTTGCATATTGGCAGTGTCCCCTTTTATGGTCGTCGGAGTTTAATGTGAAATTATGCTTTTGGCTCTATTTCACTGGGTGTCATACATACAGAATCAGGCTCCTGCGTGAAACAGGGTTTTTTAATGACAAGCAAAACCTTTAATAGCTCTTGTGTATTGCTTTACATTTTTGAATGTCCCTTTAATGTGGCTGGTAGGTGTCAGGAGAAGCGGCAAAGGAGACACCTGCCTGGGCAGCTAATCCCACTGTCGGGGGATCTGGAGTGTGTGCTGGCACCAGGAATCACTGGTGAGGGACAACAAACCCCTTAACATCCTCTCTCCTCATCACAGGGTGGAGCAGTATTTGGTATAGAAAGCCAAGATGTTTTTCACCAAGGTTATCAGACTAAATTTACTATTATCACTGTCAAAAAGGGTTTTGTAGGCCAAATTCTGTCCTCCCACAAGCCCTGTATTCTTCAGTAGAGCTGAACAGTTTAGAAATAAGGAAGAAATAGGGAACTTGGTTGATAATGGAAACGATGCATAAGATGGGTTAGAACTGCGGTTGCTGTCTTGTGTCTAGCTGTATTCTCTGCAGGAGCTGAAGGAGTGAAAAGTAGTGCAAATTTACTAGTTTTAGGAACTTTCAGGTTAGAAACATCCCTGAGAGGGAATTCAGAGTATCTTTTGTCTTGCAGGTGGGTAAACTGAGGCAGAAAACCTAATTCAATTCTGCAATCAGTGAACGAGCGTGGGTGGGAACCCAGGTGCGTGGATCTTGACCTTGCTGTCAGCCCACTAGATCATCCTGTGAGTCAGTGATAGCCTGCGCCGTTAGGCAAAAACACCCAGACACTGACAGCATCGCAGACGTTATTTTTAGAGGAAAAAAGCTGCTTGTGTTTGTATGCTGGATACTCAATTTGGGTTGAATTTCCATTGCTAAATCTGAAGATGCCACTAACAGGTAAAGCAGCGTAAGGGCTGGAATCTTACCTAGTCACTAAATGTGATCAGATGTAGATTCCTGAATCTCTGGCTTGGTAATTGCGAGAAAGCATGATGCTGCCCTTTAACGTGCATTTCTGAAAGTCTTAATTTATCAGGTATCATCTGATCAGTAACTTGGAATCGTACCTGCTTTTAAAATGTTGTAACTTCCTCTTGAATACAGCAAATTCCTATTTTATGTTACTAAAGACTTCAAAAAAAAAAAAAAAGGCAGTTCTAATATATTCAATATATTCGAAGAAACAAAAATATTTGTGTAAATATTTTATTTTACTGCGTTAAAATAATTATTCCCGTTCTTACAGGACGCCATTCTCAGCAGGGCTGTGTACATAAAATGAGCGAGTGGAGACTATTCCTGGGTAAATTTTCCATTTGATTAAATTACTAACGAAGCGTTACGGCACTTTGCAAACGCCACCTCACCGTCGTTACTTGTTCCGTTGCCTCTTTATTTGCCGGCTTCACCAGGCCAGCACCTCGCAGCCGCTTCCACGCTCCCCGTGACGGGCCTGCGTGGGGCGCGGACCCGCGCTCCGGGTCCGTGAATCACCGAGATGGCGGCGGCGCCGTGGCCCGGCCCGCCCCACGCCGCGCCCGCCAGGTGGCGCTAAAGAACAACCAACGGCGGCGGCGGCGGCGGCGGGGTCGGGCCCCGGGCGGGGAGGCGGCGCGGGCCGGGCCAGGCCGCGCACCGGGAGATTGTTCTCCGGGCGAGGAAGGCGGCGGGGCCCGGGCACCGGGAGATTCCTCGGGCTTGGAGGCGGCGGGGGTCGGGCCCCGGGCGGTTCCCCGCCGGGCTGAGGGCCCCCAGCCTCCCCAGAGCCCGCGGCCAGGAGGAAACGCTCCCCCTCGCCTTGCGGCGTCGGAGTGAAAACGGGCCTTTTCCTCCCGCCCCTTCTCACCCCTCCGTTGCACCGGAGGCGCGCTTGGATTGTCTGTTATTATTTACAGTGAGCAAAATCGGCCGCGTGCTAGGAGATGGACAAAGAGCCCGTTTGCGTAAATCTGGTGTGTTGGCTGAATTAAAATACCGGTCAATCTACATGATGGTAAATCACTGTTCAGTCATTCTCAAACACATTAAAAACAAATTGATACGGTCTCCGAAGACCTTAATGTGGGCAAGGAAATAGAATACTTCTCTGAAAGACCCAAGTAAAATGACCCATTGTGAATAATCCAGAGTTTATAGAGCAATAAAATAAGCAAATCTCATCCTTTGCTAAATTTAGGATTTACAGGACAATCCAGGAAAGTAGCCTTTGGCAGTAGTTTATACTCAGGGCAAGAAGTTAACTGTCAGGTACTGGGATCAAGCCTCTGGCATCTGAATTAACTGTGAAAGTCTTTAGACCAAACTAAAAAAAATACCTCCAAGAGAAGTATAAAGGTTAAATGGACAATAATGTCAAAAAGACCTTAAACTTTTTACAGTACAAAACTGGCAGAATTTGTATCTGCAAATGTGCCTATGCCGTACTTAGAATCGAGGTTTTATAGGTTTGGGGAAGTGAGTCAATACCCTTCAAAAGTGTGTTTTAAAGGGAAATATATGGAGGAGGAATCAATTTAAATATGATAATTGTATAGCTTGGAGCACTGACAGCATTGAAGCTACTGGAGAATAGTGCCCTGTAATCTCTCAAGTGGTGTTTTTGCATTTCTGGCTGTGCCTTTAATGTTCTGTTACTTTTGTCTTGAGCAGACTATATGATTTTGTCAACTGATTGCCTGATACAGTTTTCTATTAGTCCTGTAGATCTGTGGGCTGGCTAAGAGCTAATAGGCCACATTCCTATGAGTTTCATGAGAAAGTACTTTTCATGAGAAGTACCTTATACTTGTGAAAACCTTTGAAGCTCTGGGAAGTAAATTTATTTTTTAAATGGTCTGCTGGAAGGTGCTGATTGACAGCCCTGGTCATAGAAAATCTCTGGGTGTCCATGCAGCAGTTCCAGCATGAACAGCAGCACTTTAAGCCTCTGTTCCCTGTACCCTGCCTGATCATACCCTTGAATTGATTAGATCACTTCTTAGGTCCACAGCTGCTAATTCAGCTGTGTAGCCTAGACCATTAATGTGATCGAGACAGGCTGAGAGATAAAGAAGTATATGGTGTGTAGTACTGATGTTAGGCAAGAATGTATGCATGAATGAATTCAATTTCTGTGTGGAGCTTGTGGCCTCATCCTGACATGCACACCATTTCTTTCTGAGGTTCCCTGCGACCTCGGTCCACAGCTGTGTGCGGTGCTCTCAGCACAGGGTATCACTGTAGCTCAGCGGCTCTGCAGCATTACTTCTGAGAGGTGAATTTTACTCCTGTACCTTGATTTCTCACCTAAATAGAGATGTGCTTCCACATTACCTAATCTGGATATCTCTTTGTAGCACATTGTAATTTTTACAAGAAACTTATCTTTGGACTTCTCTAATGATAAAGTAAAATCTCTCTAGAGTCTCATTCCCCCAACTTTCAGAGTTGGAAACTCACACAAGCTTATGTTGAAAAGGAATTGATTATTCAAAGCTCTTGTGCTTCATAATCTACTTAAAACATGTAGATTGACTGTCTCATCAGAAAAGCTCTAAATTCTACTTTGCTATATAGCCCGTTGGGTCATGTGCTTAAGGCCAGGAGACCTCTGGCTGGCTACTTACAGACTGTGTGCCCCTCTAATTACAGGTTATTAATTTGCCTTACATTCAAGAGACAGTTCCACATGAGTGAAAAGGAATACCATACTGCCGAGTTCTTCATTACCTACTCTGTCTGTACCACAGCAAAATAAGAATAATACTGATTTCTTTATTCCTTTTTTGTCACTTCTTTTTTTTTTTTCCCCCTCTGGTCTGTGGAAGATGTTTTACAGTTTTAATGCAGCTGTTTTAAGTGTGACTGTTCCTGTTCAAGGGCAGCTGATGTACTTTGTAATGCCATTGAACAGCCAACAAGCTATGTTCCCCTATTGTGTTGAAGTGATAGGTATGTTTGCTAATCAAGAGGAGAGCAGAGCTTGCTGTCTGACTTGTTTATGTTTTATTTCTCACCATCAAGCTTTAGAGGGAGGCACAGAAAATATGTAAGCATCTATATTATTCAGTGATGTATATATGTACATGAGTGTACAAACAGTCTAAAGTGCATTGCTGATACCTTCTAGTCAGTCATTACTGAAATTAGGAAGCTGTCAGGATTACCACATATCCTCAATATTACTCAAAATACCCCAAACCTGGCATGCCATTAGATAAATTAATTGTCACTGCCTCTTCATTTTTTCTCCTCTTGTGATTGCTTCAGTTTTGTTCAGTGTGGAGGGTGTCGATCATCAGGATTCACAGAAGGGCTATAGAAAGTGATCAGATAGAGGAGATGCTGCTTGGTTCCCATCACAGCTGCTTTTTAATTTTCTTGTAGGCTGTAGTGTTTCTCCTTCCCATATGCAAGATGGCAGAAATTCGGCCCCTGGAACTGGAGAATGTTCTATAATCTGCTGGAAGCTCAACAGCATAGCATAACCTCTTATTTCTCTGTGCCATTCCTGGGGCTTTCGGCCTCTGCCCTGATTCCCTGTTCAAGTTACAAGGGTGTCAGCTCCAGCAGAATCTTACCTTGGTGCAGTCTTACTCTTGGGTTTGTAGGTTTCATTCAAATCCCTTGAAAAACTATCTTAAGCATTTTGAAAATGTTTCAGAAAACTCATGTAATTTGTCATCTTTATAAATCCATGTTAATGATTCCAGTAGGTATCGTGATAAAATAACATGCATCAAGACAGAAAGTTTAGTGCTGCAGCCTGAAATTCAAGACTACCAGGAAAATTCCACTGGTGTTTGTATGGAATATGTTTTGGGGAAAGGGAAGGTGGAATGTGTTTCTTTCTTTCTTCCTACCAGGATGTCTTGGTTTTGTATTAGTTCTTGTAACCTGGAGGGTAGGGAGAACTGCCCTGCAAAGAGCACTGAAATTCTCCTGTTATCCCCTCTATGCCTGCCTGCAGCTCAGGTCTTACATAAGTATCGTGTCTAATAACATTACTGCCTGCTGCTGCATTATTATATAGTTAATTTTATGAGTCCCATTTTTAACCGGATGCCTAGTTTTGCTTTGTCATCTTGCTCTCTGTCAAGTGTCTGGTTTTATTCAATTCCTTTTTTCTTTTAGCAGATGGAGAATATAAAAAAAAAAAAAAAAAAACAAGTTAAGGAGGGTAATAATGTAAAGTGGGTATCCTCAATTAATACAGTAATCTGTTTTCTAATTAATTCCCTGCGGTTTTCCTCCCTTTTTGCTGGTATTGAATCCTGACTACAATTCTATAAACTCAGTAATTTGATTATTTAAAGGAAAAGCAATGCATTTCACGATAGAGGTGTAAGTCTTTAGGAAATGTTAAATTTCAGGAAGCAAATGGATTCTATTACTGTGGTTTAAAACTTGCTTGTACCCAGGGTATAAACGTGCACTGCTAATAACATACGGTTCTAAAATACAGGTGCATTCCTGTCAGCTAGTCCTAAAGCAAATTGCATTGTTAAAAATCTGATGCTACGCTCTCCTACAAGCACTTGTTGTTGTATTTTTGTATGCAGATGTGATGGCAGGGTGAGTATCAAAACATCAACATTCCATGATGTGGATTTATGTAGCATTTTTTATCACTTGTTTCCAGTAGAGGCAACAGTGTATTAGATATACTGTACAAATAAAGAGAAGGGACTCTCATTGCTTTTTGAAAATTGTTTTGGCTGCTTCTTTGGGAAGTAGCTTGAGGTGATTTTGATGACCTTTTTTTTGTGGTTATTTGACACTAAGCCCAACACATTGCAAGAGTCCTTGGCAAATTTATAGTCACTCTTGTTGAACCTAATCATTTAATTCTTCTGTAAAAAAAAAAAATGTAGAAATTGCAAGATACGTGTTTAAGTATCTTAACTGAAATATTTTACTTGATGAAGGCTATAGTGAAAATATGCAGGATACCTCCTCACCACTGTGTCCCATTAAATAGAATTTTAAAAGCTGCATAGTAATTGTAGTCACAGTCAGCATCTTGCTGATGTTTTCTCTTGTCCTAAAGAAAAATAATAATAGAGGAAAGAGAACTTTTATCTCTAAAATTAGGGAGTCATCAATGCAGTAATTACAGTAGTTGAAATACATTTTGCAAATTTATTTTCAGTTATAAAAGCTTCAAGCCTTTCGGCAAATTGGAGAAATACTGCATCTAGCCTGCTGTGGCAGAACCATTATCATCTGCTAAGTTAAATACAGAGTACTAAAGAAATGTCTTTCCTGTTTTAGGATTTCTTTTACACAACTCGGGTCATTATTTTTGCATTTTGATAAGATTGTGTCACACACTTCATTGTGACATCAGCCCAGTATGGCTGAGAGAAAAAGTACACTGCAAAATTAGGTAGGTATCCATTTTTAACAAATACTTTGCTTTAGTTCTGCAGTTCCTTATGAGTTTGGGGGTGCCATGATAGCGCAGTAAATATGCAAAAGTCAACAATAACTCCTCTCTCCAAAATCTATCAATCATAAATGGGAATAACTGTGTTTTAGTTCATGTAGCAGTCAAACCAGAAAACGTAGTGGGTATTCTCCTTAATTGCAGACTCAGCATACAAAATAAATGTCATCTTTTTAATCTTTTGCAGTCCCAGACAGCCTTGTTATGAAGATCCTGACATCACGCCTAAACGCACTAGACTGCATGACCAGTGGTTGGGTGCTTTGTGGCTTCCCAAGAGACATAGAGCAAGGAGAAGAGCTGCAAAAATCACATATTATTCCAAACAGGTAGGATACAAATTTAGCAATCACAACATTACATGTATTGTTTGTGGAAAGATGCAGGTCTTTACTGACATTATATAGGCTATTGCATCTTATTTATTTATTCTTTCCTTAGCTAGAAAAGGGGTCTTTCTCCTGGAGAGTAGGAAATAGAGCATTGGCCTTACAAATCCTCCAGATGGCCAAACTGTGGGAGAGAGAACAGGTTTGTTCTTCTGATTATTTGTTTGAGTTGCCTCTAAAGGCAAACCATAAGAAATGGATTAAAGTTTGGATTATATCAGAAGGTGTATTTTATTTGCAGCAGGAGGGGGGATCTACATCTTCTTTCTTTAGCATTGGCATAATATCATGGAAAGATATTAGTATTGCAAGGAGCTCATTATAAGACTTTCGGGTTTTGTGAAATAATTAAAAACAACATGAGAATTATATTTTATTTGAGCTATAATGAAGTGTTCAGAAATGTAATATAAGAAATGAGCATCAAAAGTGAACTGTTATGACTACCAGGCAAATAAAATGGAGTTACTCTTTACAGCTGGTCCAAAGGTGGTAAGGATTTGAAATGCTGATGTAATCATCAAAGCTGAGAAGCTTCTCCATTCCCCTCTAGGGATTCCTGGGCCAGTCCATACCACTGGCTGACACCGCAGCTGTTCCAAAAGGCATATGTTGGAAATTTGTAGTCTTTATGCTTCCCAGAAACTTATCTAAAAACTAGTAGTTGGAAAGATACATTACCCACATAAGTGTTTTAAGTTGGCTAAGTTACTCTTCCTGTGTCTTTTGTGTGGCTGCCCTCAATCCCACCCATGCTCCCCATACAGAGAGTAGTGGAAAGATGTAAAGGGGTAAGATTAAGAAGGAGGGGAAAAAAGAGGAGAGTGAAAAGGGAGGGAGCTAGCAGTCATGCCATCAAGGTTTAAAAATGGAAGTATGTGAAAATAGCAGTAGCTTTATTAATAGTAAGCCAAAATACATCCTAAACAGGAATCCAATTAATGAAAAAAGGGAGAAAAAAATCTTGAAACTTATGCTAGACTCAGCTAAGTAACATTCCCCATGGATCGTTCTTCATGTACATTTAGAAGGTAGGTCCCGAGTCCCTAAACACGTACCTGAGTACCTGAGATCAGTGTGAATGCTCAAGTGTGTGCCATATGCTCCTTTACAGGATTGAGACCTCATCAAATGAGAAAGAACAACTCATTCTAAAATTGTATGTGTGGAAATTTAGTGCTGATCCGCTTGCTCAGCTTCCATTTTCTTTGAAGACCTCTGCACGTTCATATCTGAGTTAAGAATTTGGCCCCTACTGTTTTATACAGGGGTTGAAGTAAGGGACAAAAATAGACATGTTACCTGATTGATTTTGGAGCTGATATTTTCCATGAAACTGAAGTAGTAGGTATATAAGGGAGAGAGGGTGATTATAAACAACAGGACATATTGCAGCATAGGATAGCAGGGCAGTAATTCAGTTTCAGTTGTGATGCTAGTTATAAAACACTATCTGCAGAGGTGGTGTTTCTGACATCAGGAGAAAAACCTGATAGAATTATAGCCTTGAAATCAATCTGGGAATAGGATGCAGAAATCTATAAATCAGACACAGAACAATCTGCAAAGTCTCATTTTTAGGAGGGCTCTGTTGATGAAATTAGATTAAAATAAATTTACATATATATCAAGTTTATTATTAAAATCTAGTCACATCAGTAAACAAAATTATTTGCAAAGGAGTATGTTACTCTGTGTTTTGAACTCAAAGTAGACCTCTTTGGCTGATCAGAACACAGAGTTATTGTCTGCTTGTCAAGTCACAAATCTATTCCTTAGAGCTAATAAATGGTTAGTGTTCAAATACTATGTTTTATCTGACTCCCACCTCATAAAGCTAGTACACATAATACTAAATTATACAGCATTGAGCAGGATCAGTCTCCTGACTCCTCCATCTTATGGAAAGAAAAACAAACCTAGTAATTGATGGTAGAAAAGAAGGAAAATAAAGTTATTTGAAAACAAACAAAATGGGCTATAAAGTTTGTTAAAATGTAATAATAAAAAAACTCCTACAGCATCAGCCACTGCATCCAAAGAACTGCCCTAGAACAAAAAAAGAAAATCATTCATTTTCCACCGAAAAAGTAAAGTGCAGGGTTTTCTTAAAATTAGAATTCGCAGTAGAGCGAAGGCTTGCTTACAGACCGGTACAGAGAAACCTGCCTGTATCAGACAAGACCTGTCTACCAAAGAACTGCTCTTTCTGTACTCAGAGAAGACATGTATTGCTTTCTGTGTTCCTGCCTATGAAGCAGTTGCTGCTTAAGTGGACAGGATCCTAATCGTATTGAACTGTGGCAGCCTTTAGGGCAAATAAGAAGCTGAATCTATTAGTGGTCTCTCAGCTATCTAGTAAAAGAACACCATTAACCACTTAGTGCCTACGGTAAGTGGGAATCCAAATACAATTACAGGTTGGCATCTGAAACTCAGAACTACTAATGCAAAGGACTGAATTCAGTTCCTCATCCAAATGAGTGTAAATAGGTATTTTAGCTTTTTTTGATTGTTAATGCTTGAGCAACAATAAGAAATACATAGTAAAGCCATGGATGGCTCTAATACACCGAAAACTCTAATATCTACCAAAATATTTCTTAGCCTCTTCTGCCCTAATTCAAACCTACAGTTAAAATAAAATCCAGCAGCACCAGTGTCATCTGTTACATATCTCTTGTCATTAACTTCAGCTGGTTCATGACCAGCTGTCTGCTGGTTCCAGGCCAGCTTACGGCAATCAGCAGTTTAAGGATTCCCTGAGCCAGAGGGTCATCTGGACAACTGTCTAATATCCCATTTTCCTTGACTTTATAGTCTCTTTTTCAACACTGTACTTTTCAACTCCACCAAGTCATATGGAACGGAGTTTCACTTTTTCACTGGGTGTCATATGAAAATATTTCACAGTGTTTTTTCCATGTTCCTTTCTTCTGTTGAGAAACAGTTATAAGTGTTCCCTGTTCACGTCTCCTAACACTCCTGATTTTATAAGGCTCTTGCATATGACTGTTCAGCCATCTCTTTCCCAGGCAGAGAACCTTGGTCTGTTTATCCTTTCCTTTCCTAGAAGTCCTTTCACTCTTCTGATCATCCTGTCTCCCTGTTCATTACCTTCTCTAGTTACTCTTTCTTTCTGAGCTTTGCACTGTGTATTGGATGTATATATATTGCCATAATCATTTTTTTGTTTTGATCTTTCCTCCATTGCCAATACTCTATTAGATGTTATTGGGATAGATTTTGGAAGGATGTCTTGTGTATGTAGACTATGGTAACTATACAGTAACTCTTTCATTAAAAATATACTGAAAAATCACAAAGTGTCTCAAACTTCAATTGAGTGTGTACAAACACAGCAAGCAGCCAAAAGACCCTTTAACTCAAGATCTCGTGGTTAAAATTGCAGCCAGGTTTGTGTTAGAGTTCTCCTCAAGCCAATAAAGCAAGCCCTTCCATCTGTGCCAATGGGCTCTGCTGCTAAGTGCATCCTGTGTTTCCCAGTTCCTCTGTTCCATCGTTTCCTTTGGTTTTGTTCCATCTGATGTGAATCCAGGGTCAGTCGTTATGCATTTCAGTATTGATTAATTATATTACAGTAGTATGTATAAATGATACAAGTGGACAGACAAAGCTGGGCAGAGGAGGGATGAACTCAAGGATTGACCTAATAATACATAAATATTATGTTTCAAATATCAATTTTTCCAATATTAAAGTTTTTTCTTTCCCAGTAAAGAAAATAAACAGCACAAGCTTCTCCAGTGCAAGTTTTCCAGCAGTGTTTTACTTGGTCTTCAAGATGATGTGGCTGTATCCCTGATTATGTCATCTTTTTACATGATAGATTTAAAGCTTCTTTTTCATCACACTGCTGAGAACCTGTATTCAAACAGTTTAGGATAATGAAGTTCCTAATTTCTACGGTAGAATCTGTGAATATGTTGAAAAGGGAAAAATCAGAATGGGAAAAAAAAGACTTTTTTTTTTTTATTTTTTTTTAACTATTTGGTCTTTACATGGGGCTTTCATATTTCTGCAGCTGATCCCAATGTGGATTAGGGACAATAAACAGCCTGTTAATGGAGGCCTGAACTAGGAAATGGAGTTTGAATCAGCAGCAAAATTCAATGGCTGGCGAAGGTTAATAACTCCATTACTATCAGCTCTATTTTTTAGCCGTCTGAAGAGCTAGGTGTTAGCCTTATCTTACTCCTCATTAATTGAGCTAATAGAACCCCAGTGACCCTACCATGCTGCCATTATCTGAGAGTTTACCAGACATGGACTAGAATACTTATCACTGAATATGTATTCCTCGGATTCATTTTTATATCAGAAATATTTTTGTTAAAGGTTGGCTGTCTTCAGGTTTCTTTTTGCCTTTTCATTTCCTTACTGCCTTCTGTAACAGCTACATATCTGGAAATTAAATGTAAATGACTTAATTAAAATCCTATCAAGGAACAAGCTAAGTCCCAAAATAGTTGCATCAAGGAAACACAATAGAGATTGAATTATTCTGACATGGAAAAAAATCTTACAGGGCATTTTTAAAACTTTGGCCTAATTTAAATGATGGATATTGTATATTTATAAAAGATGTGGTTTTAATTGCTGGCATATAAAAATCTGATGAGTAACAAAGAAGAAATGTTATAATTATATCTTCTTATTTTCTCCTCATTTTCATGGGAGAAAGAAAACAGAAAAATGATGTGGCAATCAAGGTACTAAATCAGTACAGTAAAATTTGTCTGCACCAGGGAGAGAGAGAAACAGTAGGAAAAGTCCAAGTGACCTATGTAGGATTTAGCTTAATTTATAATAAAGTAGTAAAAATAATAGGCAGACCAGTTCTCTGTTCCAGTCATTCTAATTTTTTGTCTCTTCTGATTAGAAGGCAGCTTGCTTTTACTGGAACCATTATATGGTTGCTGGTTTACTGACAAAAAATCTAAGGGGCAAGACAGTGGGAGTTAAAGGGGCAGGATCTTCTTAAGGTCAGTGGTACACTCATGAAATACAAACATATTTTGGAAAGTGTGTTTTAGGTGATGAATTCTTATTTGTCTTACCCACTCAGGTGGAGGTACTCACCTTCTTAGCTATGCTGACGATACATCAAGTACACACAGAGCCATGCTCTGGGGGAGCAGAACACCCTGGCGGAGTGATAAAAATTACAAGGTTTTTTCCCAACCAAGATCCATTACAGATTGTGCTTACTGGGCAAAAATAACAAATCATCCTCTCACCTGGACTGGTGAATGACTTGTCTGCTTCACTAAGTGAGTGGGATCAGTTTAATCCACAGTTGCCATCGCTGTAGCCTTTTCCAAGCAACAATAATTCAGTCATTGTGTTTTCTCTTGATGCATGTGTTTTGAGACTTATCCTGTCCATTGACAAGATTTTAATTAAGTCATTTATATTTGTTTCTGATCTGTTTCTATTGCAAGAGGCATTGCTGAGCACTCCATAATGGACAAAATATATCAGGAGAGCTCCCGTTACCTTACGTATAACAGCTGTGCATAAAAAGTAATACATTGCTCTGGCGTGAAGGCTCTATTAAGCAGTCACACCCATGGGCTATTTAATAGTGACTACTAATGCTCCACATGTAGTGTAAAACACCGCGCACACACAGCCTTTTGCCCTACACAGAACTGATGGAAGCAGCTCCTTAGGCAGATTTCTGAGGTTTGGCCATTGGCTGGGAATCCTTGTTCTCCTTTCTCCCTCTCTTCCTTAGTAGATTGTGCTCTCTCTTCCCTCTTAACACCAATCTGAATAGAAGCTATTGCTGTTAAATAATCCAATAGATAGAAAATTGGATGATTACAATAAAAGGATCATGTCACTTCTGCTGCACATTCCGCCTGACCTATGTTGGTACTGTAAGAGCCTTTCTATCCTGGGTAAAGGCGTTAATATGCATCTTGAGCCAACAATAGCAAAACATCAAATGCAATTTTAAAATCTTTCTATGGGCTTTCTGTAGGTTGCTGCATTTGCTGTCACAAGCTTATTCTGCTCCAACAAGAATAGGAGGTATATTTGGCTTCAGTTGTGGGAGGCAGATATTATTTTTAGAAGTTACCTCATACAAGCTCCTTTTGATGGCTGGAGCTTGGTGAAACCCTAGATACAGCAATTAAGGAGATCTCTGATCTCAGCAAGCTTCCTAAGTCTTCAGGAAGAGAAAGAAGAAAGCTTCTACTTCTAAGGCAATATTTTTATTTTTATTTTTTAAGGACCCAAAACCACATGCACAATCCTTTCATTCTTTTTGCTGCTGAAAGGAGGGATATTTTTCTGCAGTAGCCGTCTCTCACAAATGAGGAGACATTAGGAAATCTGAAGGCTTTCTATCCTGATTGCCCTTACGTTGAAACTGTTTTTCTCAGATGTTGCCATGGGTATCAAAGTTGCTTTTCTGAACTCAATACCTAACTGGAGACAGAGGGAGAAAACTCTGTTAACAACAGTCGAGTCTGGGCTACTTTTCATGTCTTCAGCAATGGTAGCAAGTTTTAGACAAGGCAAACTAAACCAGCAGCGTCTCTGCTTTCTCCACATGGGAACAGATACGGTCAGACTGTGAAGGCAGTGGGCTTAATGTTAATGCTTTCAGCGCTTCTTCACAAAATGCCATGAAGTATCCATGCTTTCAAGGCAGACCTCCTAGTTCCTCCTTTGGCTGCCAAAATTAGATGCCTGTGTAGCAGCAGCAATTTGAACAAGGTAAGTTAGAGTAGATGACACTGGGTTGTATTGAATCTCGAAGAGTCAAAGAACTGTGAATGATGTCAAATTCAACATTACAGGAAGCTTTCTGTTTGAATACTTGACTCTGCAGTTTGGAAGGAGCTGGCTAAATCAGGCAACATTTCAGGAAGAGTCAAGATCCAGGAAGGCCTGATTTGGTCAGCTACACAAGAGTCCTGTTCTCTGAAGCTGTTTGGTATAGAGTTACTTTTAACTAACAATTCTGCTAAGACAGATAGGTAGGAAAAGATGTAGCTGCATGCAGTCATATATCATCAGTGCATTTTGTGATATGTAACACCGACTGATCTCAGCGGGGTAAAATATGATGTGCTTTGTCAATTCTGAATATTTCTTCATGGACTATAGCAGTCATTTTCAAAATTTTACATTAATTTCCTTAGTAGTTAACACACAAATAGGAACCATATACATGCAAGTCTGATTTTATAGGATTTAGGAGCTTTTTGTAGGAAACATGCTGTTTTCAAGATCTGACTGGAACCAGAAAAACTTTTGAAAAATATCTGAGGAAGGAAAACTTCAAATATAACAGTTTGGCAGCATTTTAATTTGCATGGGTAAGAGAACACATAGATAAAACATAGAGTTTTGCATGTGTGAGAACTGTGGATGAAGACACTTAGTGTCCAAGAAAGCACGATAGGAAAAGGAGGACTGTCCAGTGTTGCCAAGTGTCTCACATTGTGTTGATCTCTTACCATTTACTTCAGCAGTGTGGTAGCAAAAGTTGGCTGAATCTTATTCTGAGAAAATGTAGAAAGATCACCCTTACAGTACAGGTTAAAACTGAGTTTATGAATGTCTGTTACTGCATTTGCTGTCTGACCCTGAGAGCACAGGAGCAGTGCTTTTAGAGGAGCTACATGACAAATGTACATTACCTTTGAACTCTATGATTATTAGAATTCGTGAATTCTGGAGTAAAAACGTAGGACAATATTGTGCCAGCTGTGCTCTGATTTAGTCTCTTTGGATCTGAGACTAATCCCTAAGTAAGCCATTACTTAGAGGTAGTGTGGCTGGCAAAATTGGCCCATCCTGAAAATCACAAGGCAGAACAGGCATTACCCTTCTTTTGCTTAGATTCTCCAAGCTGAAGATCTGGGAAGACAAGTGCATCAGTCTGTAGCAAATATAATACGGCTTGGGTGATTAAAACTGTCAAGTAATATTGCATATTGAATGGAGACTAGTTTGTCATTACCCATTACCATGAGGATTAGAAAGTGTAATCTTCATTAAAACATCAGTGGATTTAGTGTTATTTGCCTTGGAACAAGATATTTGCTCAGAATTTTCTAGTAAGTAAATTTAGCAAGTGCAGGGCTATTTAAGAGAGCGGAGCTGAATACTCATTCTGCAGGAAAGATGTAGGAATGATCCCTTATGTCTGACAGATGCACTGGATCTAATTCTATTGGCCTGGATCACCTGCAGTCACATAAATGTATTAATCACCATCACTTAAATTGGCTTCCTTTGGCTCAGGTGTAAGTGGTGATGCAGTGTTTTTGTGCTGTGTAAGGGTCATATTTTCTGTCCCTAAATACATTATGTTTACAAAATTCTGTATTACAGAACTCTGTCCTTTGTAAGGCTTGAAATACACTTTGAGTAAGGCTTTTATCCATTCCACAAAGGCTTTTAAAGTTATCCTTTTCCAACTTGTGCTGTATTTTTGAGTTCCATAACACCACTATCGCGCTTTGCACATGATAAAAATTATTTTTTAAAAAATTGTAGTCCAATATTGTTCTGATATGAATACTGATTAATATCCCACTGATATGCACTGAGTGAACGATCCAGAGGACAGTCTGTTCTTTTGATGTAACTGACCACAGATCAAGGTACAGCAGGTTAAAAAATAATTGTTTCATTTAACCTTCTTTTCTAAATGCTGCTATTTTGTGAACATAATTTAAGCTGATTTTCAGGCCAAGTGTATAGGAGGAGTTCCTCCTCACGTACTTGCAGTGAAATAAAAAGATTTGTATTGGCCATGAATGTGCCCCAAAGTTGAAGAAAAAATAAACAAAATAAAGAAATCATGTGGTTTCTCAACACCTTGAGTCCTGTGGGGTCTTCAGGCTGACATCTATTTTTCTTAGCAGTGTTTACAGTAAAACGCTGAACTGTCAAAGCCAAGCGGTGGGTATAGCGAACTCACCATGTTTTTGTAAAGTTTACTTTCTCCTCTTAAAAGTATGGTTTCCTCACAGAATTCTGACTCCAGTTGTACATTTCTAACCTCCATGCATGAGACTGCATAGAATTTACTGGTATAGGAGAAGGCCTTTAGCTTCCATTCCACCAAAATATAATCTCAGCTGGAATGCTTCCTGCCATTTTTTTGTTAAAAATGTTACTGCCAGTCAATTATACTGAATCCAGGATTTTATTAACTTTCTGTTAATAAATAGCTAACATGCATTTTGCTCAGTGATTGTTAAAGAATTCCTTGTATTCCAATTCTGTAATTCTTTAAGTAGCTGTTACTTGGAAAAATCAGCCAATAAAACACAGCAAAACCAATGGTGGCATAAGAGAAGCTTGGACATAATGACAAGAGAGAACTAGAAACAGATTAATTTCTTAAAGTCTCTTCTACATCCTCCTTTGGCTGTGTATTTGCATTGCAAACCTAGGAAATTTGATCAATACAGCTTCCAAATTGTTCCATCTGCAAAAACTTGAGAGAAGCTTCCTCTGATTTATTACGCATCATGTTGTTTTACTGCTACATGTAGGAGAGCTCCATATTCAGGCTGAATATTTGTTATTAGTTTCTGCCTTGTAGGAATTTCTCCAGTGGTTCCTAAGTTTCTCATCACGCTGTCTTCCTTCCCCCCACCCCTACCTGACCCTGCTATAGATCTCAACTGTTGTTTTACCTTGTTGATGTTTTGTCTATATTTGCTTTAACCAGATGCCCCTCTTTGCATGCAGCACTGGGACTCATCCCCTCTCTCCTATCAACAATAATTAGCCTTGTAAGACTAATGGAAGAAATCGTGTCTAATTACCCTGTTGAAGGCCCAATTATGTTATTAACATTTGTGGGCTATAAGCTAATGATGAGGAGAGCCTCTCATTTGCATAGCATTAAGTTAATTGAGCTGGAAGCTATGGGGTGGATAGCAGTGATGATAGCAGGATTCTGTTACAGAATGGATAATGATGACCGGAGCAGGACGATTCACCTGACAGGTTTATTAATTAACGGCTATCTGATTACCTAAAAGAAATGGCAAGTGGCAGTCCTTCTGAAAGAAGCTGCAGTATTTTTTTAACGAAAGATGCTATATCACTGCTGATATTCTGGGGTGATTTATGGTAATGGCAGTGTAAGGTCTTTACTGGAAGCCTACACAAAAAACCTGTTCTGGGTTCTTCCCTGCCCTTGCAAAAAAGTGCTGCGAAGGTCTGATATTTCTGAATATGCCTAATTCTTACATGGTACACAGTTTAGGGCTGTGCCAGTGAATTTGTGTGATTGTATGGACAGTGTATCCTGAAAATCTTCAATTGTTATGTAATCTGGGAGTTTTGCCTCTGAAAGAACTGGAGGGTTTGATTTTGTAAAAGGTTATTTTCAGTATGGTGTTAGGCACCATTCTGTGTTGTTTTAGGGAGAAAATAACTATAAACATTCAGCTTTTCACATTTTCCCAGTATGTACAAGCTGCGAGTGAAGGTGAGTGCCCCTACCTTCAATTTATTTCTAGGTACAAACAGTTATGCAAAGTTCTTATGCCTTTTAAGGAACAGGCATCTTTTTTATTTAAAACAGTTCTAAGAATAAAAGTCCGTCTTTTTCTTTTTGATTAGATGTCAGGTTCTGTCTGGTAAATCCAAACACATTGTAATTCACAACAGATTCAGACAGAATCTTGTTTGAACTATAGTATCTTTTAGATTAAAAAAATCACTCTGTTTAAAAGTTGCCTGTGCAATCAGTCCAAGGCTGAGTAACTTGCTGTGCAGTTAGTCGTTGTTAGAAGCCCACACCTCCGTTCTGAATGTATCTGAATGTCAAATCTAGCTTCCAGTCAGCAGATCTTTTTAGATTTTTTCAGCTATATTGAAGAGCCCATTATTAAATCATGTGAACTCCAGACCTTACCTCCCGACTACGATACCCAGTTCATTCTGGAACAATCTTTGATCAGACTTGTCCCAGGAAAAAAAGAGAACACTACAAATTTTAACCTTTCAGAGGATAACTTCTTAGCCATTTAGGTGGCCTGATGATTAGCGTTTCAATAGTAATAGATTTGCGAAGAGTGGAGACCTATAGATAAAATACAATCACTATTATTTTGCTGTTGGAGAATTTATATGCACTAACTCCCTGCATACTGTGGCTGGCATTTCTTGGGTACAAAGGAGCTGAGTGCCTCGATCTGGTTGAGAGGCCAAAATGTTGGTTTACTAGATACATACAGACATTCACAAATCACCACAGGCACTTTTGGTCAAAAAGCAAAGAGAAGAAAAATGAAAAATTATGAAGGAAGTAATCTGGGAGAACAGCTCCTAGAGCCGGCTAAGAGTCTGCTCTGTTACTGGTTATGACTGGCAGCTGCCAGGAGGAACAGAGTCGATTCAGTTGCTGCTGATTGAGGGCAACTTACTCTGTGTAGCAGTGGACACCTGAGTGGTGTGGAACAAGTGAGGGAGAAAGGTTTGTGTAACATTTACAAGGAGCATCTTCCAGCGCGTGATGGTACAGAGCCTAATGTCTGTAGTTGTGTAGAAATTACCTAAAAGGATTGTTCAGGAAACCTAGCACAGTGAATAAATGCCTTTGCTGGAGTTTAAGCCCTACATCCTCCTGGTCCTCATTAGCTTTCTGTAATCGCTACAGTGAGTGATTACAGACAGTGTTGGATAGAAATATCTTCACTGTATAAATTAGCTTTTCTGTAAGGTGTTCTGTAGTTCGCTACAGTGCCTCACTGTATAAAATAGACAAACACAGCATCAAGCCAAGATCTGATAGATCAGGAATTATGTATTTAATTCAGAGTTCTATATAGAGTGCTCATAAAAGCTTGATCATGATAGAGGGGCCAATAAACATTTGGGAACATAAATATTTCTGTAGGAAACGGCTTTGTGAAACATTTAGTTGTTGAGTAATAAGAACAGAGGAAATCAGAAGAGTAGAAATCTCTAGGTACTAATCTGATGGGTTATATATGTTGCAATGATAATAATGTTGAGAGAGAATTTTTATGGGACCAGTAGCAACAAATAAATTGAGTCCTGCACTTTTTACTAATGTCTTCATTTTCTTGTGCTCGTCCCTCTTGCTCCAAAATTCAGCTTTAAACCTAGAAAAGCAGTGGATG
This sequence comes from Tyto alba, assembly GCF_018691265.1. NCBI lineage: Eukaryota > Metazoa > Chordata > Aves > Strigiformes > Tytonidae > Tyto > Tyto alba. Next base: position 5,103,163 of record NW_024881273.1, read on the forward strand.
AGACCGAGGGGTGCAGAGCTACTCCTCTCTTTGGACACGAGGATGTAAGTCCTCTCAATCTGCATGAGCTGAGTGTTTTGAGCAGGCAGAGCAAAACCTGGGAGTCTCAGGCCATGATCAGATGTTCGCTAGAAGAGGATCAAAATTTACAGAAGGCCAGACAGCATTTGTCATCAGGGATGAACTGCAAGGGAAAATATAACAATGTGAGGATTTCAAGGGAAATGATGCTCTCTTTGTCTTTTGTTTTTCTGGAACATCCATTACTTGACTATTTAAGCGTCAGTCCAGACAGACAACACAAGGAAATATATTTCAGAAAAGTACACATCAAAAAGTATTTTAAATGGCCAAATTGTAGAACAAAACATTCTGGCAACACAGCTGGTGCTCTTGTCAGTCTGTAGGCTAGAAAATAAGAAGATAACAAGTAAGAAAAATAAAAACAACCTAGGAATAGCTAATCAGGTTAGAAGTGATGTTTTAGCTGCAAGGATTTTGAGGGCTGTAGAGAAAAATAGAATAAGATTAGAAAATGTTTGTCCATCCTGGATGACAGATGTGGGAGAAGATGTAATCATTTGTTACTTCCCTTTTTTCCTCTGAAAACAGCAGCAGCAATGAGCTGGCAGGCGCAGTGAAATGCAGTTAGCAAAAGTAATGGGAGTTGAAAGTTTGACCTTTTGTGATGGAAATTTGATATGAAAAAAGGGTCTTTTGATAATTTCTTTAGCCAATCAGATATGGGAGATGTCTTGATCCTGTTTCCTCATTTGCATGCTGCCTGATCTCATTTGAAAACCCAATCATTCAGAAATATTGGGATGTCAACAGAAATGTTACAAGCAAGGAGCTGTTTTATCTGAAAGGTCTGCAGGGTGTCATCTCTTGTTTTTCACTCCAGTGGCCTGATCTCTTCTTCATGATTCCATGTTTTTATTGGCAGGATAAGTTGAAATTATTGAAATGCAAATAGCCGTTTCCACATTGAGCCAAAATATAGGAGGTTTTTTTCAGTATGATTGATTGTATCCAGGGCACTTCAAAAGCAACAAAGAAAATATTTGCTGCAGTGCCTCTGATTTGTTGACATTGCCAAGTTCTGATGTTTCCTGTTAGCAATCATTGGCAGAAAGTGATTCCTGGGCCTGCGCCTCACCTCTGCCTTTTCCCCATGCAAGGCCCACATTGATGCAGCTCGCTGTCTCTGGGACCAGTGCATGAGGTCATTTAGTTTGCCTACACACACACACACACACTTTGTCGTTATCCCAGGTACTGCGTCATAAATGTATTTAATGGCTTTTACCAAACTGCAGATGTGCTTAATCCAACAATGGTATAATTCAAAGCCTACCAAGATCACATGTTGGCTTTCAGCTGTGTGTATAACTGTCCAGATGATTATCTGGCTAGTCAGATTTCAGATCCCAGGCACTGCCCACTTAGGTGTGTTTAGGATCAACTTTATCTCCCAGACAATTTAACCTTTCTATTTTCCAGAACAGGCAATCCAATTTCCATTTCACTCAACCACACAGTGGGTTAATGGCAAGTTTTCCTGCTGTGTAACTGGTGTCATTATCCCTTATTTCAGAGACTGCCTATGAAACAAATGTCTTAAGACAAAGTTTTGCATTACTTAATCCAGAAACTAGGGGCAAACTAACAGTATGTAGTGGTTCTGAATAAAGGAAATTATTTAAGCTCTTTGGGGATTTTGGGGTTGTGGGTTTTTTTGGTTCTTTTTTTTTTTTTTTTTTTTTTTATTTTGCATAGTACCTTTTTAACATCAGGGTCAGGCTATATAAGAAATATTTTTTCTTCAGTATCCTAAGATTTTTTTTCCCACCTGTTTCTCCACCTGGACAGCCCCTAGCCTCCTAATCTGAGTGCTGTCCTGGGAAATGGGAGGTTCAGCTCCTCCTTTCTGGGGCTTCTTAGGCTTGCCCTGCCTTTTAGAAAAAAGTAAATATTCACTGAATCCGAGTCTCTTGCCTCCCTGGTGAACACCTGCATTGGACTGCAAAGGCATTCTGCTTTTCTGGTTTGATGTAATTCTTTATACAAAACAACTATTCCAACAGGAGGGCAGAGATGGATTGTCTTAGTTTAGTGTTGTGGCACTTGGCTGGGAAATGGTTCATAACTGGAATGTCAAAGTGAAGCTGGCACGTTTTGAAGAGTTATCCTGTGCACCAGCTGTTGTCTGCCCCTACCTAAAAAAACCTTTCTTAAAACTGGTGTGGTTTTGCATGGAGTTTTGCTTCTGGCAGACGAGCACACCCTTTTGTTTCTCTGGAGTGGGCAGATTTGGAGAGGGGATTTCATGCTCTGCGCTGTGGGGTAGAGCAGGTGAGGAGGAGAGGCACGAAGCGGGTGTCACTGAGGGCGCTGCAGGGGCTGCTTTCCAAAGCCGAATCCTGGAGGGAACGGGTGGGAGAAAAGGGATGAACCAGATTATAAGATTTACATAATAGGATATCTTGGAAGTCATTTAGTTGGTGTTCATACAACACTCAGAAATGTAAAGCTCTAAATTAGACAGGAGTCCAAGATTTACCACGGTGTTTCTCAGGTGGGTGACAATACACCTGACTGGGAGTGCACAGAAGTTTGCAGTCTTCATCACTGAGATACTGAAATAGCATATTTTCCTAGCTTGTTCTTTATTCAATAGATTTCAGGGTCTAACTACAAGTTAGTGCATGTGTTTGTGATATTTATCTGATAGTATCTAATTTCTTCAGCAATACATGTACTTCTGTATACGGGTTGGGGATTTCATTGCTGGAAGAGCGTGCCTGGTTTTGACTGAGGACAGAAATAACTTGACTGATAGGCCTCTTCAAATCAAGAGAATCCATTTCATCAAATCCTGTGGCCTGTCAGCTGGGGGGGAGTGCTTTGTAAAACAGCAGAAATGGTAAATTCCCCCATTCCTTCTGTAATAAACTGAAGTTGTGGTATGACTAGCTAGCACAACTCAGCAGCGCTCTGAATTAGATATTGAGCATTCTCCCAGATGGGAAATCAACCTCCTTCATCTCTCATGTATTTTAGAATATCGAACCATGTAAGTTGAAACACATTGTATTATTCTTGATAACCACAGCAATCTAGCTCCTCCCTGCTGGATTTTTTTAAAATGTACTTCCCTCTCCAGCTTCTTCTTTTGCTCCTCAGTATTAAAAAAAAAAAAAAAAAAAAGGCAGTTTAGTGTACCAATATTTTCTCTGCAGTGAAGTCAGCATAGAATATTAGTGTCCAAAAAGTTGTAAAACAAAAGACTATCATATGTTGCACCTTTTAATCATGTAATTGCTGAGTGACATTTAACTCTGAGGCTTTAAGTTACTCCTTTGTCAGCCAGCCTTCTCCTTCTGCCCCTCTCATTCCTCCCTCCTCCTGAAGCAACCTGCTTTTGCAGAGTAGTGCTTTAACTACACTGAAGTTTGGCTGGGCTTCTACATATTACAGCAGCAACACGAAAGCAAACAATTGAAGTATTTGAGAACAATGAAATATGTATGGCTATCTGTGACAGCCCTATAAAGCAGAGCAATTAGCCGCGTAATCCGAGAAAGCCAAAGCAACCGGCAGCCCACGGTTCCCTATTAGTTAAATGCTTTTTGTACGTCCTCATCCCATCAAATCAACTAACACTTCCTTTAATTGGTTCATGAATTATACAGCTTGGCTGCATTATAATTTAATCACCAGTAAACATTCCTGGGGCCCGCTGTAAAGTGTATAGCGCTCATTAATTCCTTAATTTCAGCAGATGGAAGGGGAGATCGGATGAACGGTGGCAGTACAGAGCGCCTTGGGCAATGGAAGAAGGAAAAAAAGGTGGGGGGCCGTTTAGGTTTTTTAAGGGCTGTCAGAAACTCAATCTGTGAGCTGTCAGCAGCTTGGACCCGTTTCCCCCCGCCTCCCCCTGCCTTCACCCCACCTACTGCTGCAAGTGACTGACGGATTCATATGGAGCCTTGTCAACCCGTCTTTAAACATCAAGCCAGCGGGTAAACCAAGCCCAATGTAAATTAATTCTTGTCTTACGGGCCCCCCTTTCTCTGTCCCCATGAATATTTCATGGCGGGCAGCATAAATATTAATTCTAATAGCTCTGCACAGTGGTTATTATTTCTGTTTTATGACAAATATTCATAAAATATTCAGGACCCTTTTTTAGAACATTTACACACTTGATTGTGAAATTTTCCAGCTTCCTGGGGACACAGTAAACATATTGGGGTTCTCTTGATGGACTTTTTTCTCTCTTAATTAATACTACTCCACATTAATATTTAATCAGATTTAGTTTTCTTTTCCCCAGAAGTGAACCCTATTACATTTGAGGATTTATTTGACAGTATTTAAACAGGGAATTTTTATTCCCTATTATGAAATTGGTTTCCTTTGACACATATATAAAATGACACATTATAATCCATTCTTTTATTCCCCCCCTTGCCCCCAAATCATACACTTTTTTGGTGTCAGTTCTTCTATTTATTTTATTTTATATACCAAATATCCTACCAACAATAAAAGTCAGTGTTTAAATGATGGGGGTGGGGGGAGTTTAATGTAGCATTTTATAGGAACACTTAAGATTAAACATCATTTACTATAAATTTGATTCCATTTATTTAATAAGGAAGACGGGTATAGGTTTTCTTGTTAGGAGCAGGAGGTGCTAGTGAAGAGCTGCAGACAGGTAGCAAAGGCATCAGTTCTGATATGAGTTTGCTAGTGCTTAACCCCGGAGTTCTTGCTCCACTCAAGATTTGCTTTGCAGCATCTAATTATTGCAGGGGGGGGTTGCAAGCATCTAAGGAAACATGACTGCATTTGGAGAAGCGGGTTCAGGTTCCTGACCTCGGGCCTCTGGGGCTGCAGAGGCTTTTGATTATCTGAGACTGAGTTTGATTAACCTTGCGGATAGTGGAAATCGTGCCAGCCACATTACTCTAAAGCAGTGCTGGCTGCCATCTTATTCTGTGATTCATAAAGCACCGCTGGAATGAACTCCAGGGGGAATGCAAAGATGCTAGAATAACAGCTGAGAGTAAGAAGGAGACAAAGAATAAAAATGAGGGGAGAAATGTAAAGCAATTTTGAATGGAGGTACTAATGCATCCAAGCCACTTATTACATATGGAAAGAGTTAATATTGCCTTCTCAAAAGAAGCTTTAAAAATGCGTTGAAGCTCCTAGTACGAAAACATTTGCTCTGTATATGTGTGCCTTTCGCTGTGCTTATGTAACGTTTACATAGCAGGTAGCTCTTCAGACCACTGTTGCAGGGAATGGCTCTTGCTGCCAAAAGGCCTGGGGTTCTTCGCTGGTGTCAATCTGTGTGACACCACTGGAGCTACTTTGCTTTATCCCAGCTCAAGATTCAGCCCATTGTTCTGTAAAACAGACAGACAGGGCTACCCAGCAGGGCTGCGCCTGTTCCCGCTGCGTAAGCTGGTGTGGCGCCCGGTGAGATGCTGCTGAGATACCAGGCTGGTGGGGTGGGATGCAGGAGGGACCCTGCCACCTCGGCTGTCTGGACGGTTGGAGGCTGAGCACATCTAACTGGTGGGTGGAAAACATCTAACAGTCATTACTCTGCACTGCTGGTGAAAGCAAGGAACATCTGCAGCCACGAAGGATGTTGTTCATCTCGCTCCCCTGGTCAAAAGCCACGTCCTGGGAATAGTGCTCCACTTAGCTGCCTTTTGTAGTTATTCGACAGAAATGCATCCATTTGAAAAGAAAGATCCAGTGTCTGGAAATAGCTTGTCATCGCATGAATCATTACAGGAGCTCAACGAGCAAAGCACTTGTGCCAATTAACCTGTGTTTTAATGTTTATGAGATGTATTTTCCCTTATGGTCAAAACCTAGAGGGTGAAATTATTTCCCAAAGTGGAATCAAGCATCTTTCATCAGAAGATATCCCAGAATTTGAAAGACATCAGTGAATAAAACCTCCTAACAGCTCCTTCCATAAATAAGAGATAATGATCATTTCATCCATTGCAGAGACATGCAGAAGCAGTATTTAGGGTAGGAAGTAAACGACGATCCATGTCCAGTCAGTAGCACAGCCTCAGAAGATCCTTTGTAGTCTCCTTACCCATGGGCAACATACCTGGTTTATAGCTGCATTGAGAGAAACCTGAACAAGACTGGCAAAAAGGTAGATGGGATCTCTGTAACCCGTTTAATTTTTAAGAGGGAATTTAGGGATGCAGAATGTAATTATGGAAATAAAATGTGCTTGAGAAGAGTCTTAGCCAAGTTTTCAGGTTCAAGTTGTCTTTGTACTACAGGAAATGGAGCATTCTTTAGAGGAATTGATCCAAGTCAGGTATCTCTGGCTAGAAAGTCAATAAAGACAAAATGACCTGGGTTTTAGCTGGGATTAGTCACTTGGATTCTAATCTGAACTTCCTTGTACCTGTCAGCTTGAACCACTAACTGAATTTGCTGTATTATTCTGATAATTCAATGGTGCTACCCAAGAAAAAGACCTTTTTGCAATGTAGATTTTTCTTGAATCTTGGCCAAGCTTGCCTTCCCACTCCTGTCTGGCTTGTCCCTGTATGATCCAGAAGTTTGTACAGTTTTATGCATTTTTGGAAACTTTTAAAACCAAAAAAATGTGACCAATTTTAACAATGGGTCTTACAGTTTAGCCAAATTCAGGACAGTTGCTGGAGATGGTACTTGTCTCTGCCAGTTCAGTCCATAATGCCCCCCAAAGCTTTTCCATTCTTTTGCAAGAACTGTGTTGTTTCCTTGTCCACCTGCTTTGGTTCTGTTTTATGAACCAAAGGGAGGAGCTTGCATTTGTGCCAGTGATCACATAAGGATTTTACCTGTGGTAGCCTTTTAGAGAGCTACTGCATCCACACACTTCAACAGCCTCATCTCTTTTTCAGCTTTATATCACAATTACAAAAACTGTAGCCATTGCATTGCCAGAACTAAGTCCTCCAGGAGAGTTATCTTACCTGGGGAATTGTGCCATAGCATCAGATAACACTGTATTGATATCTCTGTATTGAGTAAGATGTACTGTGCCTTATGAAAGGCTCAATTTTCTAGTCTTGAATTTGACATTGCTATTTGTTTGCCTGGAAAAGAGGGTAACTTTGTGTCCCTTGCTCTCATTTCTCTCCTTCCTCTCTCTTCCTTGTGCTCTCTCTCTTGCTCTCTCTTTCCTGTTCTCTTTTGCTCTGATTTAGCTGGGGCTCTGTCAAGGTTCTGCCAGCAAAGTTTGCTGTAACTTTGAGATCACACAGGCATCTGATCTTCACATTCTTTTTTTTTTTTTTTTTTTTAAAACAGACTGATGTGGTACGTTGTAAACTGCCAGGAGCACTTGCTAATTTAGTAGTTAATGACAGTCATAGAGAGTGTTTTTCTTGCCCCTGGAGAGGTTTTAGACACAGCTGGGGTAGATTTGCCACTATCAATTATGCACAATTTTAAACAAGAATTGGCCAGCAGGGGCCTCTTTTTTTTGCAGAGTGCAGAGCGTGAAGAACGGGAATATGGCAGCTGGTACCTGCCTACAAGGAGAAGATATATAGGAGTCAAGAAAATAAGGAAAAGATTAATAGCTTACTATTTTTAAAGTTGCAGTTTCAACTCAGAAGTTTAAATGCTACGTTAAAAGTGGCCCAGTGTTGTTTGGTGTTGTATTTTTTTTTTTTTAATTCAAGTATCCTAACTTTATTGAAAGACTTGATCTGGCCCTGGCATAGCCACAAGTAAGTCAGTAGTCTCTGTTTTTAAAAGCCAGCTAAGGAGTCAAGATTCTGTCTCAGATATCCTGTTGCATTGTCTTTTCATCCTTAAATGAAAACAAGATATGAATTCAATTAAATTTCTTGGTATAGGTCAAATTTCACAGACAATAATTTTACAAAAAGGGCTTGGCTTTGGACTCCCCTCCACCGATGTCAATCCAGAGCAACTCCAGGTAATGGGAAATGCCAAGGATGAGAATATGACCTGAGTAAATAGCTCAGGTCCAGAACAGTCAACATCTGGATCCATCTAGGTCAGCCTCGTGAAACAGCTGTGTTTAAATTACAGGAACAAAACCAGCAGAAGGCCGTGGCTTACAGGCAGAGCTTTAGTTCTCTTGAGATGTGAAGGCAGCTGCAAGGCAGTGGGGCCATCCTGGAAGGTGACTGTCAGTACGCAGGAGGAGCGTGCCTTAACCCCTATCTCAGTGATACCGTAATTCAGGCACACAGGACTTGCTTGTCTCATGGCAACACTCATAATTTTTCCATTATAGATGCTTTAAGTCGGTGACATTATATTCACAAAACGGGAAAACCACCACCAAAAAAATTCTTCTGAGGACAACTCTGAGCACTGTCAATTGTTAATGACTTGTATTGACTAGGCTGGTTCCCATCTGGAACAAATGCAGTTAGGATTAGATGAATGCTGTTGTGTAGGTCAAAAAGCCTTTCTTCACTTATTGTACAGTTATGATGCATTTTTCCAAAAATGCTGTCTCACGATCAGGCATGAAATGAAACTTCTGCCACCCATACACTTCTACCTCCTCCTCCCCCCGTTTGCAAAGGGAAGGGGAAGCCACCAGGATGCCCTGGTGACCTCTAGGATCTTAGATGATGCCATCTGAATAGTCAGAAGCCAGAAGCAATTGGAATATCCTTTCAGAATGCCAGATGGCTGGTAGGAAAACGTTATATTCCAGCTGTTAGAGGCTTTATAGATTTCATCGTCATCTGAAGGCGACTAGTTCTCATTTGACTAGGTACACAGTGAAGGTGTCATCAACATTATTAATTTGTTGGAATTTAATATCTCCACTGTATCTGAAAGCTGTAATAGATTAGATAAGTGATGTCAAGTACAGTAAGGAAGAGAAAGGATTCTGACACAAGATTTTTTTTTTTTCCTTTTAACATTTGTGTTCCCAGTTTTATTATTTGTGAAAGCTAGCTGACAGGACTGGACCTTCTCTCACATCCCTCTCCTGGGAGAGAGAACAAAGGAGAGAGGACAGAGCTTTGCTTACGAATCACTTGGCTTCAGTCCTGCATGTAGCAGCAATGTTGCCACTCAGTGGTAGTTAGGGGGACATTGGTCCTCAGAGACCTGGGCTGAGAGGCTCTCCCGAGTTTTACCCCACAGAGCACCAATTTGTAACTGGATGCCACTGATTTTTCATTGCTGCTGGTAGATGCTGAGCCCGCGATGCAGGAGTGAGGGCTCTTGGTGCATCTCTGCCCAGCCCTCCCCGGTGTGCACCTCACATTGCTGCTGAGTGACGTTATTCACTTGTTGCAGAGCTGAACTAACAACTTGCCAACTCCGAAAGAAAAGCTGCGCTAGATGCTAATCTAGCAGTATAATGTACTAGACTTTGATATGAGGCTGTGTTTCCTCTACTCCCTGTCTACCAATTCTGATGACATCTGTTTCATATTTCCCCTTGATAGAAGTTGTGACACATTACAACATACAAAGCCTGGCTGATTCCTAAAGCAAGCTTTACAGAGGATGCATTTATGTGAAAAGAATTACATTCAGTATGTGAAAGGGGCCAAGCTCTGCTTGGAGATGAATCCAGTACTTGCAGGGAGTTGTTCCTGTTACTCCTGTAAACACTGGATCAAGGTCGTGGGTGCAGCCCTCTATTTTGTGAGGATTTCCAAGAGAAATCCAACAAACATGATACCTGGGCAGCTGGAGGGTCAAGTTTGTTATGTGATCAGTCATAGTAGTCCGAGAGAGGGACACGGGTGAAATGTTGCTCAGAAACACCTTGAGGAGCTGAAGGAGCTGGATCATATACCCAAGGCTAACACTTCACGGAGAGTGCCTACATGTAAATAGGGTTTACTCATGTGAGTAAGCCTCCTGGGGCTGCATAATAGACTGTGTGTGGTATGTGTCTCCTTCAAAGGATAATAAAGCTTTCTAATTGGAAGTATTTTAAGTCTAGATGGTAGTTCTGTCAGTGTTTTTCCCCTTCGTTTTTTTTTCCTGCTTTTGAACGATTTTAAACTGACAGCCCTGGGGAGTGTTGTTTCCTCTTATCCATGGAGATGTATGGTATGGCAGGGTAAGGATCCCACCTTCCACTGAAAAGACCACTGGATTAGGAGTTTGTGCTGTTATATAGTAGGTGCTCTGTGTGCTGCTATACAATGCATGTGGGAAAAAAAAAAAAATCCATATTAGCAGGGATGTCTATACTCTCCCACATCTTCCCCCTACACTCTTCTTTAATGGTGACACCAGACTGGATAATAAGAAGCATCTTGTATAAAAAAGAAGGGAATCTCAGACAAGGCTTTCAGGGTTCATTTTGTTGGCAGCTTTTTAAGTGGAGTTTTTTAGGCTCTTCTGTTTCAAATACCATAATACTTTTTGAGTTAGTAACTATGAATTACGACAAGCTTTCTTGATATGCCAGGTTATAATCCTTTAGTGGTTTTGTTTATTTCAGAATATAATAGGAAGCCGTATCAATTATCATGACTGTATAAATGTTGTTCCTCTCCACTGGAATATTCATCTTGAGACATATCATCAGATGTTACCTGTTCTGACAATCACGTTTTTGTGCCATTGTTGGGCAACAGAAACAAAGAAAAACAAAATGCTAAGAGTGTAAGGGATAAAAGAGTGTTGAAACTGTTGTTCTTTTCCTGTCTTTGGAATCTCCGAGATCTTGAATGTTTTATTCCTGGCTGTTATTTTGTTACCACCGTGTGAATAGAAGTCATTATCTGTAAACATTTGAGAAGAGAGATGATTTTCATAACTTTAAATCCTACAAAGGATTCTAGTAATCTGCTATGTGCATGCCAAGGTAAAACTCAGTCTTTCATCTGGTCTGATCCCACCCAGTCAGTGTAAAATGTTCCTTTGGTGAATGTCTAAAGCATACAGTATCTTTTGTGAGAGGCAGATAAAAACAAAAATAGGAAGCCTGGTCTTGAAGGCAGCAGCAGGAGAAGGTATAGTATAAAGAAAGATGTATTTACAGCCTTCAGGCCATGCTCAGTTGGTAAAAGTTTATTTTCATAAGTTTTCAAAGGAAGCCTTATTTTCCATGTTGTTCTGAATTAATCATATAATGTGATCTTTGTTCAGATCTGCTTTAGTCTCCAGTAGCTGGGGGACAAGGGACTCGCGTCTCCTTGTTCTTAGCAGTTTGTCAAGAATTTTCTGCTGAAGAGCTTTTGAACTAGAATATAAAATTAACAGGACCATTATAATGAACCAAAATGCCAAGAAGGAGTCAATGTGAGATGGACACAACAGTGTAATGTGACCGGGGTCAATAGTGGTGTATAGTGCTTTCTGGTTCTGCATCCTTCATTCAAATCATGCTCTTGTGTCTTGTGTAAGCTGCATGAAACACGCCGGCAAGTTCCACTCCATCCTCTGATGAAAAGCTGTTCATAGTGTAGAACCCACACCACTGACACCGAGGGTCTGACTTCTTAAGATGCTGAACAACTATGCCTTGTTCAGACTCAATGGGAATTGCAGATTTTGATCTTAAAATGAAGCATTAATATTTCCCCTTTAAGCAGTCTTAACAGCAAGGCTGCTTGCCGAGTGAGTTATGCCATACGGAGCTGCCTGCCTTGCCCTGGCACTGTTCTCTGCAGGTCATTGCTAGCAGAAGGGACAAGGAGTTGTCAGTATCATAACATGACATGTATTAAGTCTTAATACTCATTCTGCTTTCAGGGATGCAGGACAGGAGTGAGAGACAGGAGGACTCACACTGTGGGGCTGTGCAGGGAGGCAAGGGCAAAAGAAGTGGAAGTGGACTAAAACAACAAGAAAATCCCTTTCATGGGCACTGAGTTGTGCAGTGCTGTTATTAGGGAAGAAATTATAATACTGTCAGACAAGCTCTTTTTCTATCCTTGACAGGAACAGTAGCAAATTTTTATTTATCTTTTGCAGAATATCATTGTGATTGTATTTTCTAGCTGGGTTGAGAAGCTGGATCCAGAGGAAGTTCAGAGGTAACTGCTGGGCTGTGATAGCCTGAGATAGGCTCTAGCTGTAATTCAGTCACTGTGTCCACACTGTATTGTCTGTTAAGCCCTGTCAGGGCACACAGCACCACACATACCGCGTGCCAAAGAGCTTCTGCCTTGATGAGCTTGGAAACTAAACAAGATGTGAGGAGAAGAACCAGAGAAGAGATGTCCTGTGCAGGTGCTACTGTGTTCTGATGCTGCAGTTTTGAGTGGTACTGTCACTTCCACTTTTGCATGTGCCATTTGTTTGGGTAAAGATTAACTCATACTCTGAAGGTCACAAGTGATGTTCTCAGGATGTTAATGCACTTAATTGTTTTTTTTCCATAGGGTATTTTTCTTTAATCTCCCCTATGAATCCATCTTGGAACGACTGTCTCAGCGGAGGATTGATCCCGTCACTGGGGAAAGGTTAGCACTCCTGTCTGATGTTCAACATTTTTCAAGACTGCCAGTAAGATGAAAGCACCAGATAGACTTCATAGAAATCTAAGGAAACTCAGGAATATTGTACTCTTGCTTAGGGATTCCTTAAAAGAAAAGTTAAAACTTTCATAGCTACTCAAGTACCAACCCACCTACCTGCTGCAGCAAGCTCCTGTTCTCAGAATAGGACATTTTAAAGTCTTGGAGCCTGAAATCTACAGTAACAAGCAGCTCAGGTCTAACATTTTAATGGTTACTAAATTAGCTGGTAAAATAATGCCAAAGGAAGATTTCTGAAAACTAGCCTAAGTGCAGATGGTTTTCAGACATTCCCATGGGAATTTTGAAAGCTTCCCAGCCAGGGAAAATGGAAAATTTGCTGCATTTTACTTCCCCCAACTCCTGTGATGGTTTTGTCTGCTGTGAGATATTAATATATTTCCTACTCAGTAGAGCAAATTCATTCGAGTCACTGAGTCACTGTAAGACTGGGTTCTCAAATGTGGCAGTTCATCTCACTGGCACACACGTTGCCTCGTTTCATCAGTGACCTTCAGGTTTACTATATTCCCCACCTTTGTTTTTTGGGGAACAAGTAACAATTAAATATCTTCCTAAATACCTGCTGGAATTGGTGTAGATCTGCAACTGTGCTCTGTTTCTATGATTCCCCACAATTAAATTGTAAGTCACTGTTTTTCTTTTCTAATGGTTAAATGCATCCTATTGAATCAAATACAAGTACTGAACCCTCAAAGATTAAGGCCACAAATACTGGATTTGGCCCAAAGTGGTACATGATTATTCAGCCATCTCACTCGAGGTGCAATATTAACTTGTGACAGCAACAATGATTTGCTGTAACTGCTCTCGTTGTTTTAGTAAGAAGTGATCAGTTGTTCACAAGTTGTGTTTCTTATCTTTAGGATTAGCCTGTTCAGTATCTGCTCCAGTTAACACGCTTCCTTCTTCCAAACTCTGGGGTTTATTCCTTCCAAATTCGTTGTGAATTGAATTGTTTTAGATGCTGTATCTAATCCTCAGCATTATGTTAAACCTGCACGGCTGGCTACAGTGCAGTGAAGAGGGTGGCCTTCAGCTTTGCTCTAAGTAATTGCAATGTGGAATGAACTCTGTGACCACATCTTTGTAGCAGCTGGAGCTGCAGGGCAGTTCTGTGAAGAGACACAGAGACTCTCCTTCTCGCCTTCATTTCACATCTATCCCAAAAGTTTCAGAAAATTTGGCTGTACAGGAAGAGGGATAAACTATTCCTGTGTTAGGGCACAGGAGACATTTACTCAGAAGCAGAATTACCATGGCAGGAAATTTAAATACATGTTTGCAAAAAATACTTTTAGTGACTGTTGGGAGCCTTTGGCAAAGCAGAAACGTTGTCAGAATTCTTTTGGTGTCAGCTGTCTGGGCAGGCGGAGCTGGACTGTGGTACTGCTACACAACTGGTGATGAAAACCCCCTGTCCTGCTGAAGCCTGCTGACTAGTTGAGTGAACATACAACTGTGAATTCAGGGAAGCCAAACTCTGGCATTCTGGAAATTAGAAATAACCAAAACCTACCTCAGAGTGAATTAACCTCTTTGTATCTTCAGCTACTAGAAAAAGATGTTAGCAACTATATTCTCCACAGTATCTGCCCAGACCGAGGTAGAGTATTTGTGTCTTCTTAACTTCTTCCAGTGATCATTAGCAACAGTATTAACCCTACATGTAGCAGCTTATCACGAGGAAGCATACCTGTCCTTCAAGCTCGAGCTTGAGGTGATTTGGAGACTGCTGAGTGAGGGTTGTGCTTCCATTACCCTTCTGCCGCTTGCTGCAAGCACTCAGCCACACGCCTGCTAATAGGAAATACTTTCAGAATTTAGTATTGGTAATCCCAGCCCTGTTGCTGCACTTTTGCATCTTGGTGGGAAAGTTCCTGATGTTTGAGAGCCTTAAACACATTTTAAGTTACAGGTCCTCCAGCAGTGCCTGGACACTGGGCTATATTTGGGCTCACTGATTCGATGCAGAAAAAGCACTCAAAGTTTGGCAGTTTTTTCCTGACTAATATCTAGCATCAGCATAACAGTAAACCACAGCAAAGATATTTAACAGATGCAAAGGTTTAAGGTTAGGCTTTTATAGATGCTTTTTTAAAGATAGGAATCAGAGATTACAAGTATAATACGTTACTTTGGAACAGATCTGGAAATGTTTCTGAACCTGGAGCATTGGGGATGTAACAGGGGTTTCTCCACACCTCGTGTGAAGTATATAAACACTAGCAGCATTCCCTCTGTGTCACCTCAAGAGAAACTCAGCTTTTGAGTATCCGGGATTCTTGAGAGCAGGAATGACGGATTACTTGCCCTGAAATTTCCAAACATTGTTTTAAAGCCCCAGCCTCGAGTAGAAAGAGGCTCTTCAAGGAACTGTGACAGGTAAAACATGGAGTATGTTAGAAAGTGGCTGTTGTGTCCTCAACTTGAGCTGAAGCAGTGGCATTTGTATCTCATCCCCAGATACCACACTACTTTCAGACCAGCACCCACACCGGAGATCCAAGCCCGTCTCAGGCAGAACCCTAGGGACAAGGAAGAAAATATTGAGAAGCACGTGGAAACCTATTACAGAAATGTCAAGGAACTGGAGGATTTTTATGAAGATGCCTTTTATGTCAATGCTGACCAAGACCCTCATGCTGTCTTTGAGTTTATAGAAAGCTGTATCATTAAGCCCCTTCCATGCAAAAAAATTAAAAGCTAATAATTAATAAGGTTGATATCTGGAACAGTTAATTTTAAACTTTTCCTTGTAATGTTTGCAGTCCAGTCACTGAAGTGGCAGGTTGTCACAAGTGAAGAGGAAGTCAGCCAAGCTGTATTTAATTTAAAGCTCACTGAGTCTGAGTGAAGTACAGAGAGCAAGATATCGTGCTTTAGGGGAAATTTTTTCAGCTTTTGTTTTGTGATCCAAGGTATGAAGCACTGTGGCTAGAGAAGTTCCTGTGTTTGATTCAAATATCTTTTTCTGATCTGTGATTCAGTGAATAGTAGTTTTGTCTGAACTATGTAATACCCGTGAAGCCAACATGGAGAATTAAAGCAATTAGATGTGTCTGTGTCTTAATTCACCCAGTGCTCTCAACCAAAACTACAGGCACTACCTCTCTACCTCACTGCCACACTCTGCAAGCAAACACAAAAGCAACTAGAAAAACAAAGCTGCACTTTCCCCAAAGACAACAGCAGTGTTTTGAGGCCAGGGTGCAAGAGTTTCTAACCCCTTGTTAACTCACATTGCTTAGAAAGTTCTGACAAAACACTCTGCAGATGCACCAACTGTCCCCATCGCCCAGTTCTACAGTCCAACGCCGTGGCCGGGCAGAAAGACTCAAAACACCTGGACAAGCTATCAAGAGCCATAGAAAACGGGTTGCAGGTTCATAATTTTCAGAACCCAATGAAGGACTTAACGAGCTGCAGGAGCAGATAAGTCACTAAATTCTGTTTTTCTCAGGGGGTAAGGCTCTTGGCCTGTGGCTGCCCTGACTGAGCTGTAGCTAGGGCAGGTTGATACCCAGTTTTGTGGATCTGACTGCAGTAAATGCTCAGGTAAGTCTTTTTTAACTGCTAAATCCTTGATGAAAAGCCCATTACTGTTAGCTAGCTCAGACTCTGGCTGTGGAAATGCACATCCTTAATGCTTCTAAGAAAGGGGTGTGATTTGTTGTTGATTCAGAGGAGCTCTGAGTTTGATGCCTCTATTACGTCTCTATTTCTCCCTTGTTTATGAGTGTGAATTCCTCTTGACCAGGGGATGGGGAGGAGCTTTGACTTTCTCCTGGAACCCTCTGTGTCTGGAAAGATGCAGGAGGCATGTGCCTTCTCCTTTCAGAGAGCACAGTCCTCCAGGAGCCTTTTGGTTTTAGATGACTTCTCCGATCCTGTTGATGGAAATAAATTTGGATCTTTGTTGCTGTTCTTGATCGTCTGTGTCTAGGTCTGTAGGGAGTGTTGTAGAGATGTGCATGCTAAATCTCCTCCTTGCACCTGTAGGGTGAATTCAGATGGGAAGACCCTGGTTATCCAGGGGACTATGAGGGTATTTTATTATTTTGGGAGAGTTTAAGGTCAGAGTTTTCAGTATCTTTGGGGGAACTGGTGAATGGGAATTGGACTTTCCAGCCTTGAGGGCAGCTTTAAAAATCTCAGAATAAATATCTTTGAAATCTAAGAAAGCCAAATCCTCTGGCACCAGCGATGCAAGCCAAGTCCTCTGTGTCTCTTGTGCTGAGAAATTCTGGCTCGTAGCACCAGGCTGAGGCAGAGGCTGCTCCCACAGTACAGGGCCTCAAACCCTCGCACAAAGCTGGGCAAGGGCATTTATAACAGTCCTACCTGTTACAAATGTGCTGGTTGGTAACCTACTTGGGCAGCTGTTTTTTATGCTATTGCTATAAAGATACGCTGAAGCATGCATGCATAATTGGGAGCCCTTCTATTAATAATACATGGGAAGCTCATCTTGCTAATATCACCTTCATCTGAGTGTTCCTACTAAATATTTTGATAGATGAAATGGATAGAGAGCGTATTTAAATACTGTTTGTACTGCAGCTAGGGTACAAAAGGGACAGTGCATCTTTAATTAGACAGGTACATCTGCTTAATTAATTTAGCTGTAAAGCCCTTTTTCCTCTTCATTCTTTCATCTATATGCGGACGCTATATTAGTTCCGCTCTGCTGGTTCCATAGAAACTGAGAAAAAGAGCTCGTCTCATTGAGATGCGCTTGGCATGTCTGGGTACGGAGTCTCAGGTCAATGGTCAACCCCCAAGGGTTTGCAGCAGGCCTGAAGTGCAGAACGTAAGGGTTAGCAGAACATGCTAATACTCATGTAGAACTCTCCCTCAGAAACAACTAAAACAATTGACATTCATTTAATTACTGTAAACGAAACAGCCCCTGCATCACTTTGCATAGTAAAGCCTGTTAATACCAAAAAGGTTCAGTGGGTGGAAGGAGGAATTAGGTTTTTATAATTGGAATGCAACACTTGAAAACCAATTTGGTAACTACGCTTGATTTTATTAGCATCTTATTCTGGCAAAACAAATGTTGAGCAATGAGAAAAACAAGGTAAAGAGGAGGTGGTAAGAACGCAGCAGGGACCAGACGTTACTTATTGTACAGCTTGCCCGGTGCTGAAATGCACATCTTTTATCACTCCACTTTCCGAAGATGCTTTGCAGAGAGGGCTGCTTGGAGGTTGTGCTATACCCTATATATTATGCTGTTAATTACGTAGTTCAGCAACAAGATGAGTATGTCCAACTGTTCCACAAACTTTCGTGTCCGTCTGCTCCAAACAACAGATCCTTCGGTGCACTGTGGTGGAAGGCTGCTTGAACACCCCAGCACCGTCTCTGCAGGGACCCCCTGTAGCTCTTCAAGGATCTCCCCTGCAGCCTCCTTTGCTTTCTCACCTTTCTCTGTAAGGCTTGGGTGCTGATGCCAGCACAAAAGCCTTAAATGTAGCTGGTTTTGCCACCATCCATTCACAAGGTGCTGTAGAAGCTGTGGGACTGTAATGAAGGGAGGGCCAGCAAGGTGTCCGTACAGGTCCTCAAGATTTGGTTTAGAGCAAGGACGGGCTTGGCAGGTTCTTGTGCCTCGGTTCTGCTTCCCAGAGAGGCAGCTGGAGCCAAGTTGATCTTAAGTAGGAGCGACCTGGGGTTATGACCCTGTAACTGCCCGTCTGTGTCGCAGTTGCCAAAACTGAACCTGAAAGGCGGCTCTTGCCTTGTCATACGTACTTCATACAGAAAATTGTCTATTCCCCTCTACAAGCAGGCTCTCCTGGGTTATTCTCCTCTTTCTGCAACAAGAACTGTTTGATTCTACGGAAGAAAAGAAAAGGTGATGTCAGGCCCCTTTCATGAAAGAAAGTTGGTTCTTTAGTAGAATTGTTTCCTGGAGCTGGAGGGCTGCCACGCGGCGGTTCGGGAGGCCGGGGAAAAGAGGGGTTGAGCCTGCGCTGGTGAGGAGAAGGGAGCAGTGGTGTGGCTGAAGGGCACTTCCAGACCGCAGGTCCTCCCCCAGCTTCACCACTGGTGTTCTGTGACAGTGGCCACAGTGGGATTTTTACTACTAAGCTTTTGTTTATTTATTTTTTGAAGTGTGAACTCATATGCTGAAGGACTGACTGCTTAACTACACTGCTCTTTCTTGTCAGTCTCAGGTTCTGGCACCCCATGTTCCTCCCAGGAGTTCAGTCCCTTAAAATACAGACATTACAAACAAGTACTTTATTTATTTATTTAGAATAAAAAAGGAGCAGGATTACAATGCTACTGTTGCAGTATACAAAACATTCATCCAGGTTTGCTTCACGTTTACAAAATGTGCCATATACACAGCATCAATATTCACAGCAACTTTGTCAGACCCTTCCGGGAACTACATCTCAAAGGAAAAAAAACAAACTAAAGATTAAAACTCAACTTTGCTTTTCATTCAGCCTGGTGACCGTGTGGTCAGCCAGCTACACTCACACCCCAGAACAGAATTGAAGTAGCATGGAGAGATCAAGTAGATTAGTGGAGTAATTAAATTAAACTCTCCTCTGCAGTTCCATTTGAATGGCTCTTGGGTTTTCCCTTTTCAGGGCTGGCCTCCCAATTTCGTGTTAAATAAGAATGCTGCAGGACTGGCAACTCCTGCTGTGGGCTCTCAGCAGTGCATGAGTCCTCCTGGGATGAAGGTGCTCCAACATTCACCTTTGGGTTGATTCAGCTGCAGCCTAGGACAGCACAGGGAATTACTCCACTTTCTGCCCCAAACTGTAGCGTAGTTAATGCCAGTAAGTGCCCCGTGTACCTGCTGCATTGCAAAAATGAGAACAGTCATCCCTAGGCAGCTGTAAGCTCCTGAGGTCACTACCCAGATCATGGCAGAGCAGCAGGAGTTCCAGGTCTTTTGAGTGAAGAGCTTTAAAAACTGAGTTAGCATTAAAAAAACAGTGACAGAATAAGAGCATTCCAACTGACACCAAGGGTCTGGGAACATCTCCGGTGTAAAGGATGAGTTAGAACTGAGGACAGCCAAAGATTAGTACTGAAATTTAAGTGAGAGTATGTATACGAGGCCCTCCTCCATTAGAAGTGAAAACTAAAGCTCTGTGGGCATTGCTGTACAAGTTGTGAAAAACTATCCTGGACTGAGACTTCCAAGAGGCAGCTCGACTCCCTCTTGTGAAGTTTCCTGCGCCTTGGACAGGACTAGGACTCCAGATGAATAGAGCCAAACTCAAACTGCCCTTGTTTATCCACAGAGGGGGGAAAAAAAAAGCAGCTTTCCAACCTGGTATTTACCAGTGGAGCTGTACATCAGCAGACATCTCCACACAGCCATTTGTATCATTTGTTCTGGTTAAAGAATAAACCCTACCCATCTCAGTGTAAGTCTGGAGTATAACCAGCGTAATTTGCATGTTTACAGGCCTGATACAGAAAGCTTCAAAAGGGATTATGAGGGGGATGAGGACAGATGTCGTATTGATACCCACTTTGAGCATCTCACCTTTATTTACTGAGAACCCATAAACATCATCTTCCATTTAGTTTAGATGCTTACTATAAATCTGACTTTTGCCATGACTACCAACTTTTTGAGGCTAAGATTACTATCACCCTTACTTCCAGGGGCAAAAATATGAACTAGGGCTCTGTAGTAACAGATTTTGAAGTTTATTATATTGCGAAGTATTGGACTGCTACTAAGTACACACTTAGACAGTGACCGCCAGGAAGAATTCAATAAACATGAACTAGGTTGTAAAATGCCAGCCAGCACTTTATCGTGATCGACAGCAGGAAGCAGGCACACGTGGTCTCTCACTGACATACGCAGCTCCCCTCGTGCAGAAAGGCAAAGAGAATGAAGAGGTACCTTCCTCTTCCCGCAGCCACTGTCCTGCCCCTTGAAGAAAATCAACATGTCTAACTGGCCTTGCACATCTGTCTCGAACACAAAGTTCAGATGTTGTTAAAAGAGCAACAGCTTCAGTGATTAACCCCGGTGCTCTCCCTCGTCCCCTCCCTGGTGCTGTACCTGTAGGTGGCAACTGAGGCTCCTGCAATGGTGGCTGGAAGGCCACTGCTTCACACCCAGGGTAGGTCATAGAGGAAGGGGTCTGTGTTTGAGAAATTAGACTTGTACAAACAAGTCTCCTGTAAATGTTAGTTTAGGGCATAACAGCACAAGTGTGATTTGTTAGCCTTTAACTAGGACTATAAATGTTTGCATTCAGTTCTTTTATGTCAAGAAACCCTTAATGAGGATAGAATAAACAGTGTTATGTTGCCCATAATCACTGATGATACATTAGCCAGTAGAAAACCTGGTAAGGTTAAGCAAATCAGGGAAATATTTATTGCCTGTATGTATTAGCAACCATAGTATTTCCTTTCTAGAAATATACAGTAGGATTAATGGGATGGGGGAACATACAAAAGGAAAGGATGATTGACTTATAACCCCAACCTGTAGCTGAACTGAGGTAAAAGGCAGCAATGAGTTCCACTGTCACTGCTTCCAGAGCAGGAGGTGGGTGTAGTTTGGAGACCCAGGACAGAGTTCTCATGACCCCAAACTTTCACCTTAGTTCAAGCAATGGCATCTAGCACCAAGGCACTAAGAAGCTGCACAATCCAGAGCTGTTCTGCTTATCCATCGAACCTGAATTAGCCTGGATTTCTTCATCCCAGTGGAGGAGGGATAAACTCTTATCAGCATGAGTAGCAAATCTTAAATGCTATCAGAAGCTACTTATCAAGGACAATGATGCATTAGCTTCAGACATAGAACACAGCATCTCTGGCTATTAATTCTCAGATATGGGAGCAAGTACCACAAGTCTTAAAAAAAAAAAAAAAAAAAAAGCAGCAATGCATCAAGAACCACATAGTCTCTCTGCTGGAGCATTATTTTTCCTCTGGAGATGAGGCACCATGAACAGCCACCAAATGGTGAAGCAGTTCAGGAAAGCCTCCAACTACTCACTTGTTTGAGAGATCTTCCAAAACTTAGGGCAAAAACTTAGTGAGAGAAACTCTGATTTTGCAGGATTTATTCTTTGAATAATTCACGCGGTGTCTCAGAACAGACTGAGCCTTAATATTGGATAGCTCCCCTCTGTGTTAGTTTGAGAAGGCAGCTCTCTTAATGGCAAAATAACACACGGATCTGGCAGCGGGTGCTCGTACCTTCCTCACCCGCTCACCTTCGCCACGTGGCCTGAAAGCAAGGGGTTTGATTAGACAACGTGAGGGATAATGCATCAAGGTGCTGCTGCAGCCCTTCAGGGTGTTACAGTACTCCAGCAGGAACGGGACTAACCTCCACATTCCCAGAACTACAAGTCATGAGTCCAAGACGGATAAAAGGTTTCCTGAAGGAAGTCTCTGAGCTGCTAGCTGCGCAGAAAAGTCCAGTAAGATCAGCATCAGAGGTTAAATGTTACTGGTCTGGGTTATGCTGTAC
This sequence comes from Tyto alba, assembly GCF_018691265.1. Classification (NCBI taxonomy): domain Eukaryota; kingdom Metazoa; phylum Chordata; class Aves; order Strigiformes; family Tytonidae; genus Tyto; species Tyto alba. Next base: position 5,125,201 of record NW_024881273.1, read on the forward strand.
TGTTTGAGCCTACACTAGTTAAAAATACACTTAGGGACCAGTGACGGTTAAAAAAAAAAAAATTAAATCACAATACCTCTTTACCTGTTGTGAATGGGTCAGGGTGAGAAGTGAAAGCTTTGTGCTAAAGGATCTCCACTGGCATGCAGACAAAGCCGACATCATTGGCTTTAAAATTCCATTCTCCCAGCAGTCATAAATCAGGTTAAATAAACTGGCAATGGTATACTGAGTATCTACTGCCTTGAAAGACAAGGAAAATAAACATTAATGCTGCAACATTAATGCTAGGTGTACTAAAGCTTCTACATGTCTAAAGCATTAAAACTCAATCCAAGGAAATTCAAGAGAATTGCTATAAGTAATCACTGGGAATTAATCTAATGATACCATGCTGAACCTTTTGGTCAGCCAGACTTAAACATTTCAGCAGAACAGGATATTATTAAGGTTTCTAAGCCAATATCAAAGAAATGTTCTTTGACTTATTTTAAAAGCGCTTACACATGGTTCTGGAGAGCTCTCCCACCTTTTCCAGAGTTAGGTGAATTTCCAAATCTGATCACTTACTCATGAACTGGTCAGGCCTGCCTGAACAAGGACTTGCAGATTCCACGTAAAAGGTTTTTTTCTACCACCATGAATAAACCTGTTCAGTTCCTCTTGGAAATTGATGTTCTGTTCCCCCCCCCAAAGCCCATCAACACTGGGAAGAAGATAAATGCTGCCCCAGGTACAGTACCTGGCCCCCAAACTACGCACACATTAGGTATCAAGGTTACTCTTTGTTTTACTAGATGCTATCATGATCTACATTTTCTTTCTTAGTAGACACACTGAAGTAATTTCAATTTGCAATGCACAGCAATAAAAAACTAAACATTTCTTTAATACAATTATGGTATCACTTCCAAGGATATTTACAAACAAGGCTGATTATTTTATAGATGAATGTGCTTCTGCTGTTCTAGGCTACTACATTATTCTCAGTTGAAGCACTATCATGCTTAATGCATGAAACACTGAATAGTAAGGACAGCTGACTTGTTTTAATGTTAGTTGAAATAATATTTGCTCCTACTAAAGGTGAAGGAACGTTAAGAAAATATGCATAGTCACTGAATCAAGGAAACTTAAGCACCAATCCACACATGCGTTGCTGGAGACTGATACCGTCAGGACAATTCCTCGATTTCTCAAATAGCTGTAGAGCACTTCACACACAATTAGAAGTGTCATGAATCACAAACAGGGCAACACATCTAAGTGTCCAGATTAGGACTTTGAAGAATGTAAATACATAAACTTTGGATTATTCGACAACGTGGATTTAAGTTAACAAGACAAACTGTACCAAATAATCATACACATTTTGGAGGTATTATTCCTCTAACACTGCATAGGAAGTTGAAAAGGATTCTCCTGCTCCCCATAGGAACTAGATGCCAAAGAGAAAAAGATTGTTTTTTTCCGATAGGACAGTCAAAAGGCAGAATAAATTTCTGGGCTCAGCCATGCTACATCATTGGCGTATTTATGAATCTCTTGATGATAAAGTTGGGGTTATACAAGAACAGCTTTACCAGACTCCATGACCACCTGTGGAAACTTTACCTGTAACACGTCAGCCACGGTGGTGTTCAGGTTTGGAAGTGTTTTGTCTGGGTTTTTTTTTACTGCATTATTAAGAAAAGAGAAACTGTCAGCTGGGAGTGATTACTTGTGTGTCAAACTTCTGTAAAACTCAGTTACTGTATGAGGGAGACTCTCGATTTAAATGAAAATAAGGTAAATTGGTAATGGGTTTGGTGACTAAGTTACACTAGAAAAGATGACTCCTTTTGGTAAAGTGAAACAAAAGGCATACACATTGGCAAAAGCTAGGAAGTAGTTAGAACTCAGTTCAGAAAAAGAAAGTGGGCAAGAGACTTAGGAGCATTGGAAATTATATATATTAGTGTTTAATTGCTATTAGTTTAATAATTATTACATTTAAAAATTATTCTTACTGATCCATATTTGACCCAGGCAGCCAATATTACCCTTCTGACTGTAATACTGTTATAACAGTTAAGAGGCAGTTATTTTTCTAGACTTAAAGTGAAACTAATATAATGGCCAATTTCTTTCCTATGGCTGTAACTAGTATAGGCTTCACTCTGCAAGAAATTAGAACCACAAATTATTTTGATAGTTTAATATTCTGCAGCAAGTGCCAGTGCTTGTTAAAAAGCAAATGAGAGCACTACAAGCTGAAGCCTTCTCTACCCACCAAGACCACTCAAGAGGCAGCTCCGCTGTTCCCGTCCTAGCCTTTGGGAAATCACACAGCTGTCAGGCAGAAAGGACAGTTCACACCATGTGCTTAAGACTTCAGTTCCTTTTCAGTAAAAGGAAGCGTGTGCAGCTGCTAATGCTTCAACGGGGTGCATTTCCAAACCGCTTTATAAACTCACTCTTCCAGATGTACTCCTGTTTCTGGAACATGGAACAGGCTCTGGACTGAAGGAGTTTCTAGAACGTCTGATGTTCTATTTACAGGGTTGTGGACAATGTCTTCCCCCTCCAGTAAAGTCTGTTTTCCTGTGCTCTATACCCTTCCAGACTGAAGGGAGTTTATGCAGTAGAGAAAATATTTTCGATTTTTACATAGCTTCTCTCTAGAACACAGGAGAATCACAGAACGTGCAAGGTCCTTGCAATAACCGCTTGATCCATTCAGGATCTGCAAATAAGAAAACAAGTTGTTTAAAGCTGGAGGTAGAGATGAACACAGGAATGACACCCGAGATGGACAAACTAAATAGTAATCCTGAAACAGTTTGTATATATTCACCATGCAGGATTAACTGGGAGTTCAGAGGAATCCAACTCCATTTTTGTCTTGAAATTTCAAGTAATGCCAATTTAAATCCCACTTCAGTAGGGGACAAAATTTAAGTGAAACGGTCCATGCTGCATCATTACATACTCATCTAAATTGCTATACAGCAAAAAAATTTTAAAGGATCACCATGCCACAAATGTAGAGTCCTCATTTTCTTAAGTGAAATTAGATCCTTCACGTAATGTAGTCATTGGTTCCTGTTTCTTTGTCCCTCTTCAATATAAGGAAATTAAGTTTACAGACTCTCTCTACAGATGTTTAAGTTCTGTAGTTGATCCTTAGCACTGACTGGAATACCCCCATATTATGGGGAAAGGTATCCCCTATGCTTTAAGACAAACTGTTAGAGTACTCTATTTTTTTAAGTGTACCAGTTGGGAAGAAAACAATTTTCTTGCACAGCTTGTCGTTCCTCAAACTCTGAAAATGCAAAGCCAAAAGGCTGAGTGTATCCCAGAGCTGCCGTCCTTGTCTCTGAATGATGTACTAATGGCAGATGTGGGTCCCAAGCCAGCAAGGTGCCAACTATTTCTTAACCTGTGCTGGATCAATACAGCTTGCACTGAAATAGAATGTCAAAGACATCAGCTCTTGCAGAACTGGATGCTAATATATTCAACTTGAATATAAACCAACTGTTACAGGACTCCAGCACAGATTATGTGTTTAACCAGCTCTCGTTAAAGTGTAGTATTTATAAGCTAATTTCTATAGTCACTATTTTGTAATTAATATATGCCACTAATGCACGGACAGCAACAGGATACCATGAAATGTAGAGTACTAGTACTTTGCTTAATAACTGCCTAAAAGAGAAAAATCAGTAAAACTAATTCATTTTGCATATAAAACTTAAGAATATATAATCCTGCCCCTCTCAGCCACAGGAACAGTTTACCTTCTGGTGTTGGATGCCGTGCAATGCTGTCATGAAGCAAACACCTCCTGTATACCAAACTCTGACAGGACTGGTAGGTTAGGAAGCACCTGTGAAAGGAGAAGTAGTTTCATCAAGAGGCCTGGGGTTATATTGTTTTGGTTTGTGACCTGCTCCTATGCCCTGACTGGAGGCTGAGTTCTGTTCCCAACAGACCTTGATTAAGAGCAGTCATGTGCCACATGAAACAGGAAAATTAATAATTTATTAACTCAGGTAAATGAAACTTCACAAGTGTACCCCATTACATTTGGTCACAAAAATGAAAAAGGCCAAAAATCAATATAACATTGAGAAAAGTTCCATCATAGGCCAAAAAATTTTATCATACAGTAGAAGAGGTGAAAAGCTTGAGGGTTCCTGCATAGGGGAAGAACCACAGTGCCTTTAAGGCAATGACTATTTAGCCAAACTATTGCATAGCATCTGTTAGGCAAAGATTTTCCTTTGTGACAGACTACTGACTTGCCAAATCTCCAGGGACAATCACCATGTACTTGATACATCAATGCTGGAAGATCTCCTTTTCTAGATGTTCAAGAACTTGTTTGACTTCTCAGTGTGGCTGTTTCCAATAACTTTTTGTTAAATTACTTTGTTTTCAAATGCTGAAGTAGCTAGAACAAGCCCTCCTTCATGTGCTGTTCCAAAGGATCAGTTCTGCTTGATTCTCCCTCCCCTACTCTCTCCTTGCCCCCATCCTCCCCCTGCTTGAAGAAAAAAGTTAAAGATGATCAAAAGCATTTTATTTTAAAAACAGTGTACTGATAAGAGAACCAAATCCAATCTACAGTGCCCTCTCTCTCACGGAAGAGGACAGGTAACAGCCAGCAAAAATTGCAATTAACTGCAGCATGGGTAACAATGCTTCACAGCTTTTTACTCCAACACTAAGAAGTGGTTTAGGTTAGCTGTTTAAGTATGTTTAAATTATCCAGAGGATGGCAAAAACTTTTTAAGAACCAATTACCTGAGCCAAATATGTCCATTGGAGCAGACTGCCTGTTTGCGATCAGTGAATGGCAGGATCTCTTTACACAAGCTGCAGTGCTCTGGAAAAGTCTGTTTGTTCATTTTCTTTAAGATATGCCCAATCAGCACCTGGGAATACACAGCAGTCAGCATTGTTTACAGCAAGACAGCTGCCTACTGAATGGTGGAAATGTCTCTCAGAGTACTGTGATTTCAGATTATGATACAGGATGCAAAGAGCTATGCTTTTCACTGAATTCAAAAAAATAAAGGCCTAAGAAATATAATACACTGATAAGTATTAATTTCTTGTAATTTTCTTGTCACCTCCTAAAGATTTCTGTCCCACAGTAACGGGATACAGAACTTAAGAGCAATAGTGTTAAGCTACTTGCAAATTTTAAAAGTACTGAAGAAATTGGTATCATACCACTTTAGAGGATGCCACTGACCATTACAGCAATGGTTTCACATTCTCATGCCTGTCACAATGGATGTGCTAAAAAAAAAAATGCTGTTCAGAAATTACATGGATGCATGTCTTCAGCAGTCATCTTAGAGTATATGTAATGTTACATTTACGTGATCATTTACGTGATCAAATTTGTCTTTGACATTTCAATAGATATAAACCACATCCTAAGGGCCTTTAAAATGTGACAGCAAACCGAACAGATAAAATAGAATTTGGAAGTCAGCTTTTAATCACTATAAAAAGAATCTTGTTTACAAAATAAGGAAAGCAACCTCTCAAACCTTCAATTCATAGTAATTGGATGCTAGGAAAACACAGCAGTTCTGCCAGAATACTCTCCCAGGGAATTACTGATGACCACGCTGTGTGGCCTGCTTGCTCCCAAGTCCAGCAGAGAGAACACCACACTACATAGGTAATGGAAATGTGCTTCCTTCCTCTGTCTTTCTGGATGCAATGTAAAAGTTGATTTTTTTTTTTTAGAGTTTAAGTGATTTAAGGGCTTAGGTACTGAAAAGAACTGTTCTCTGCTCATACAAAGAAGTACGCAGACATCTGAGACATTCTTGTCATCGAGTCTTAAGAGCTGGGAGGCCAACAGCAGACTGTTCCCACTGAAGCTTCCTTTGTCTGACATCTATATTCAGAAAACTTCATTGCCCAGCACAAGGTTCACTAATCACTCATTTCCTGCCACAAATGCTTACTCTACACATTGCAATAGCCCTGATATTGTCCTTGTGGTTATGCTTTTACTTTGATAGGGCGTATTGCAAGTTTAGGAAGAGTTCCTATCATGGCCAAGCATTCCATTATGCTTATTTATTGTAGTTCAATAAACGCAAGGGTGCCTGAAGGTTTAGGCCATGTATGTTATAACAAAGACATTCAGTCAGCTTGGTTAATTGAAAGTTCTGCAAAAAGTTCTGAATCATTGGATTTTACCACATAAAACACAATCGCTCTCTGAACCTCTGTAACTGATCTTTCCACCAAAGGCTCACACAGCAAGGACAAGACCTGATGTACCACCTGAACAGTCACAGTACTTTCAATTATAACTACTTTAGCAAGCGATACTGCAACTCTTAAAATTCAGAACTGCAGACATAACTGACTAGAGGAAATATCTCTTAGTTTTGTAGCGATGATAAATTAAATAAGCTTAGCCACGAAAACAAACATCTCTCTCAATCAGTACATGTTCTAAACCCACCACCGGCAGTAGAGTAACTGTTGTCCTCTCCCTTGCTCGACAAAAACTCAGGAATGCTTATTCTATAACGTGCCTGATCCAAATTTCAATGTCTGTATTTACATTCCCTCCTACTCCATAATTTCAAGGAAGGACAACATAAGATGTATGCTCTATAGAAGCTGACTGGCAAGGATGACATGATTACAGTTCTCTTTCCCACCCAAAGTTGTATTTTCATTTAAGGATACGGAAAGGGGAGAAAGAATTAACTTGTACCAGCAAATCCCCAGAGCATAGAGGTGCACTTACTCGTGCTGTTCTGTCATCATAGCCATCATCGGACATTAAGAAGTCACAGACTCCTCTGGTGGGAATACTGGTGTTTTCTGTAATCCATGTGTGTAGATAAACTTCTCCCAACACCCGTTTCATGTGCTCTCGTGTCAAGTGCATTTCTACTGCCTCAATCTGTGCCTGTATTTCAAGAAGTTTTTCTTCCATTGGCTCACGGCCTCCTATGTCACTTGACTGAGGAAGAGAATCATCTGCAGTGTCATCTATGTCCATACCTTTGCCTGTGTCACATAGGCTCTGCTTGCTGGCTTGTTTAGAAGTTCCTTCCTCTTGATCATCTTCAGTGCTGCCCATCCCAGGGGAATCCGATATCAAGATTTTTGCATCCTCATGTGACGGTCTCCACATGACCTCTGAGGGAGCTTTCTGCATTGACTGGTACAAAATCCTCAGGAGAAATAGCTTAAACCGCCAGAAGTAAGTAGAACCACAGCTCTCAATCTTTTTATCCAGTGCTTCCTGTAAGAATTGAGGAATATGCTTATCCTTCAAAATTTTCCAGCGTACAAGATCTGTCAAGTCCACTTGCCGGAAAAGGTTCTGAACAGAAGATTCCAAGAGCTGCGCAGCTGCCTCCTCAAAAGTCTTAAGGGTTACAAACTGAACCTGGTAGTTTTTGTTAACTGGGTGCAGACCGTTAGTCATCCCTTCTGTCGTGATAACTGCTAAGTACGCCCCACACGGGCTAACAGCTATTCCATGAGTCCTGACAGAGCCAAACACTTCCGAGAGCTTAATCAGCTGGTGCTCAAACTTTAAAGCAACGTCTGTGAATATAGGAATCAGCTGCCTTACCTTTCCATCACTGGAGCACGTGTACACTGTGCCATTCTGTTTGTCCGCAGTCATAGATACAATCGGCAAAGAATGAAGCCCTGTCACGTGGGAATTATGGACATTAAGACCCGCTTTGGATATCAACAGGAGACACCAAAACACGTAAGCTCCTCTTGCAGCCACCACTAAGCTACAACTACATTTCTGGTAGGGGTGGTAAAGAGGAATGCATTTGATGCTATGCACTGGTAACTGGTCCATTTCTTGCCATAAGACTACAGGTTGTCTCAGCGTAAAGTAGCCTTTGACTGCTTTTAGGTTGACAGGAAGGATCTTAACCGGTCCAAAAGCACTCCCTACTATAAGTCCACTCATCTTTCGGTTGTTATGTTCATATTCCCACCAGGACAACACACTTGGGGAATTTATTCCGGACTCTATGGTATTGCAAGAAGTAATTGATTCCTTACCCAGAAATGGAAGCTGAAATTGCCAAACTGCAATGTTACCGTTTTCAAAGAGTACTGCTAAGAGCACGCTACCGACATCCCGGCATTCGTTGTTGTGTTTCACCTGCTGAGTGGTGCAGATGCCCGACCACTCCATGCGCACTGGAGTCTGCATGCTGTGCCGTCGCTGAAATTCAGAGAAGTCTCCCAGTTCTCCCCTGGGAGCATCAGCCTTAGAAAGTTTGTAACTGGCTTCGTACAAACGCTCCCCGTAGATCTCTGTCAGGTCCACCAGCTGCACCCACTGCAGTCTGTTGAGGTTTGCATGGATGGTCAATCGATTGTCCATGGTTAAGGCTGCAAGCAGGCATCTCCCGTTGGCGTCACAGCCCAGCGGTGACCAGCTGGAATACTTGAATCCTCGCATGGGTGGCAGTGACTTCCCCTCGGGATTGAATACTCGATCTAGCATAAAAGTCTGACTAACTGTTGGATCCACTGAACTTGCGAACTTTTCTTTACATTCAGCTACTTCCTTTTTTGGACCAACCTGAAAGATAACAAAAAGGACTTTTAAAACAACTGGAAAAGTTTTTTTTTTTTTTTAGAAAGACTTTCTTGGAATTAATTTCCACTTGAAACAGAGCATCCCCTATCGCAACCTATACCACACTGTCCCAACAGTTAATTAACGTCACTCTTAAAGACTTAAGCTTCTTTGTTGGCCTGAATTTGTATAGCTTTGACTCTCAGCTATTCGATCTTTAGTGAATCAGAGCCTGTTTTCATACTTCTGTTTTCAAGTGTGTACTTAAAGGTTCTTGGCATAACATTTGACCTGTAAAGCAGTCAGTATTTCAACTCAACTTATTCCATATTCTCAGCACTCTTTTGGAGAAAAAACGAAATCAGATCCACGGCAGCAGAATTATTATTTAATAAGATATTCAGGCAGACTTGCCACCCGTCTGTGCCAAGTGTGAAGTCAGATGCACCCCCCCGAAGCCCAAAACAGTCCCTGCTGCGAAAATCTTCCAGCTTAGGTAGCAAACCGGAGAATTCTACTTAAAATGTTACTGAAGTGATTGCCATCAAAGTACTGGAGCTCAAGCGATTCTTAGAAAAAACTGCTGAACTTTAGAATCCCTAAAAACCGTTTGATACTGGGCTGTGTTTCACCCTGACATCACCGGGCTACGTGTAGGGGTTTTTATTCCTTCCCCTGCGGTTTTAAAACGCATCGGCGAGTGAAATGCAGCGTGAGCCGCAGAAAGTTGTGCCTGGGGCTGGGGCAGCCCGGGGGGGGGGGAGGCGGCCCCGGGCCCCGGGGGGGGGAGGCGGCCCCGGGCCCCGGGGGGGGGAGGCGGCCCCGGGCCCCGGGGGGGGGAGGCGGCCGGTGCCGGTGCGGCGGGCTGGGCGGCTCACCTTGAGCAGGCAGGCGGCGGAGGGCGCGGGCACGGCCGTGCGGTGGATGACCATCTCCTGCCCGCCGCTGTGGACGTCGCTGAGTTGCTCCAGCACGGCGATGCTGCGGGCCGTGCTCACCGACACCCGGTGGTCCTCCGACCAGGCCAGCGGCTCCAGCCCGCTGACGCCGTGCTGCAACCGCACCGCCGGTTCCCGCCGCACCGCCGTCAGCCGGAACCCGGCGCTCGGCGCCGCCGCCGCCGCCTCCTCGACGAGCGAGTCAAGCCCCAGCGGCGGCTCCTCCTCCCCCGCCGACAGCGAGGGGCTGCCGCCGCGCTCCGCCGCCGCCGCCATCTTACCGCCGCCTCACCGGCCGCCGCCGCGCATGCGCCGCCGCCGCCCGCCGAAGCCCCCGGTCGCCCCGGCCGGGGCTGCCCCGCCGCCGCCTGCGCCGTCCCGCGGGCCCCGGGTGGGAGCGACGGGCCGACCCCGCTCCCCACAGCGGGGTGGCTGCGGCCGGGTTGGTGGGGGGGGGCTCGGGGTGAGCGGCTGTTCACCGCGGTGGGGCCCCCCGGCCGCCTCCTTCCCGCCCTCGCGGGCTGGGCCCGGCCCGAGGGGCGGCCCCGGGGCCTTGCGGGAGGCGGTGGGCCATGGCGGCGGGCGGGACGACGCGCCTCAGCTCGGCGCCGCGGGGCCGCGTCTCCAGCCGGGTAGGAGCGGCCGCGGGGGGGGGGGGGGCGACACTTTTCTGGGACTCGGAGTGCCGCTGCGGGCCGGGGCCGCGGCTCTCGCCCTGACCGGGGCGAGGAGGGGGGGGGGGGGGGGGGGGGCAGCGGCCGGGGACTGGCCTGGGGTCGGCGTGGCTGGGAGGGAGGGGAGCTGGCCTCTAAAAAGTTGCTAAATGGAGCTTTTGGCTTTTCCCTCCCCGCGACGGGGTGAATACCTGCGCGGGGGTCCGGTGACGGCCCCGGTGCCCTGGGAGCGGGGGGGGAAACGGCGGGTACGAGCTTCTGTAATGCCGGGCTGCTGGGGATTGCCCTGCCCTTCCCTCGCCTTGGCGGCGGCTTTTGGCTTGTCGGGGGCTGGCTGCTGGGGCTGTGGGTGACGCTGTTCCAGGCCGCAGCCTCATTTAGAGATGCTTTGAAATGCTGCCACGGAGGGGAGGTCCTCTTGTATTTTAGTGTGAACTTCTAATTGTGGAAATGCGATGAGGCGCGGGAATAGGTGCTTTACTCTTAGAAGTCTGAGGAGAGGAGCACAGGAATGGGTTAAATAGGCGTTTTCAATTTTAAAGTTATTGTTGCTGTGATTCCAGGTTGTTTCGACTATTATTCTTAGTATTTAAATAATTCTTAAAATATGGTGTAAAAGTATGTGAGAGTTAAGTGATTGGCAGGATTTACCCTGATTATATTAGGTACTTTGAGGTGGGGCACCACCACCGTCGTTTTTCTGATAGTGAATGTTGGTGGAAGGAAGTTGCGTTTTGGTTGGTTGCCAAAAATGTGAAGAAACAAGTAAGAAAAGTAGTAGAGCTTGAAAATGATATGGTTCATAGGAGGACAAATAAAAGCAGGGACCAAGATTGTGCTGGCGTGTCACACATTTCAGGAATTTTACAATCATGTCTCGAAAAAACAGTCCATTGAAAAGGGGCTGGGGGATGTTGAAGAGCTTTGGGGACCAAAGGAAGTTAAATTTAATTTTCTTTTTCCCTATTCCTGGAGGGATATGAGAAGAGCGAAAGTTTTTCTCAAGACGATTGGAAGATCGGTAAAATAAAATGTTTGCTGCAAAAAAATAAATAAAGAGCTCAGAAATGCTGAAAGCTGGCAGAAGCATAAGTTGGAGTGAAGTACAGGCCATCCCTCCAGCCCACAGAAAGAAGGAAGCCTATGGGGATGGCTTCAATGTAATCAGGAGATTTGCAGAGCTTTTGAGAGAGATTTTTAAAGCCTGTTCTGTTCAGTTACTGGAGAAGCTAGATGAAATCCTTTAGAGATGAGCACCATACATGGTTTTAGATTTCTCTTTGCATTTCAGGAGTGTTCAGTGCTCTTAGGCACGGTGGTGAATCTGTTAGAGTAGGAATTGTCTAGCTGCAAAAATCAAACTTACTTTGTTTAGTCAGGGATAGGGTATTCCAAAAATAAGGGATCTGTCTGTGGGCTGTTTGCATTCAACATGATACCATGTTGTTAATTCTCAGTCATTAATGAATTCTTGTTCTCTGGTTTGTTTGTTTGTTAATATTATAGCAGTCTAGCACTCTGAAGAGAAAGCTCCAGTCACCACATGGAAACCCACCTTTGAAACGTAAGCGTAAGCCATCAGTAAACACCTTCAAGAAATGTGCTACAGAAGCTGACATCAAGGAGAAGGGAAGTTCGTCACAGAAGTTTCTTCCTAAGAAGCAGTTGACTGACAACCAAAATGAAAGCCAGAAAAGCAAACCTTTTGTTAAGACGTCCAGCCTGTTTAAAAACAACCCTGATATCCCAGAAATTCACAGGTATTTTAGACAAATGGGAGGAAAAATCACTTTCAATGCCTTGAAATTCAGTGCCTTGAATTCTTGCCCTTGATTGGGTAAAGCAGTTGCTTGATACATGTAGTTTCATTACTGTTTATATAGAATAGTATTGTATCATTTTTAACCACACCATGTGCTTTGTTTTGTTTTGGTTTGTTTCCCCTAACTCAGAAGAGCAGTGCAGCAGGTGCAAGAAAATATTTTCACTACAGATTCTTTTAGCCAGTTGGACCTTCATCCACATCTGGTGAGTGGCAGGAAGGCTGTGCGCCTTGAAACATGCTTCTTTGGGTGAGGAGCAGGTTAGAGACCTGAGAGATGCACCTTTGTTCGTGGTGACTTGGACAGGCTTGCCAGTACTTTGCCTGATTGTGTTGCAGTCTCTTAGCTCAAGGTGCCGGCCGATGTCCTGACCTGTCCCCAGGCACACTGTCCCAGCACCAACTGTACAACGGTTTACAGTTGTAATACCAAGAAAATCACAGAGAACTAGTTGTCAGTGCAGTATTTTAACAAGTCTGATATTTCATGGTGTACCAGCAATGGTGTAATTCTGATGAACTAAGAAATATTTTGAGGACATGGGAACTTTTACATCCAGTTGCCCTGGACCAGTAATGTAGGGAATAAGCATCAGTCTTGGTTTTTCCTTGATCTTGTATTACAAAAAGTAACAAAAAGAACAGTTTAACAATGAAACCTGCTTAATGCTCTTTATTATCTCTCTAGATCTCCACAATAAACACTGTCCTAAATATATGCAGCATGACCAGGTAAGCAAATTCATGTAAAAACTTTGCACTTCACTACCCCTTATACCCGATCATCTATGAATGTTTCATTATATGTGATGGGCTTGTGAAGCCCACAGTACCCGGTAAACTGTCCCATTTGCCATAGAGTTTGTTGCTTTCAAAATCTGGGATGAGAGATAACTGGTAAGTTACGCAGCAAGTCAGTTGTCACAGCTGAAGAGGGAACCTTGGAATCCTGCCTTCTAATTTGGTACTCGAATCACAAAAACATCTTTTTTTCAGTTTATCACATCTGATGCTTATATAGTGACTTTCTCTAGAAATCACCTCTGCTGGTGTAGTTACCCAGCAGAGATGAATGTGTGGAATTTAGATTAAACAGTTCTGAAATGGTCACTGTATGCTAAAACCTTAGCATTCTATGCTGTGTTGCATCCATATTTCCTAACCTGTTTTATTTGTTACAGTGTTCAGAAGCAAACGATTCCTGTGCTCCTGCAAGGCAAAGATGCTCTAGTGAGATCTCAGACTGGTTCAGGTCAGTATTTAATTGTTAGTCTCCTCCCCTAGTGCATATTAAACTGGATCTCAAATACAGAAACAAAACCTCACATTCCCAGTACAGCTCATAAAAGTGACAGTCTGGGAAGCCTGGCGTGGGACTGCTGTGACACAGACAGATGCTGTGCAAACTTCTGCAACAATGCAGTGGCAGGACTGAATGCTGATGTGCAGCTGCCAGCAGCCCCGTTGCACGTGGGCCTGTGCTGGGCTCACACTGGGGATGCAGATCCAGGAGCCCAGCAGAGTTAAGCAGCACACACTCTTACCTTGCAAACTTAAGTGCTTGCTTGACAGCAAACTATGTCTGGATGTCTCATTTCCCTGGTTAGGTGGGGATATATATTTAGATAGATCTTAGTGGGCTACCACCACCTCTCTTTTTTTAAAGTTTAACTCTTTGGTGAATTGCCTGTTAGTCTTCCATTCTGGAAACTCTACTTAAAACTTGTCCAGACTCTGCCCTCAACTGAAGAATGGTAGGATGAACGGTACTTCAATTTGCTGTAGTTCTGCAATTGCCACCTTTTTTTTTGATGGAAGCGGTTCTAATTTTCTCCCTTTTAAAAAGGTAAAACTCTTGCCTATGGGATTCCACTTGTACAGTCTTTGCAAGGAATGGAATCCAAAATACAGGTAGGTGCAACATCATTAAATATATTTGCTTTTGATATTAAGATTAATAAAAATAAAATCCAGCTCTTACCTTGTATTCATCTCTATCTCTTCTTGATACAAAAGTCAAGCAGTCTCTTTTCCCCCTTTATTTGTACATGTGGCTTATGTGATCATCCTGTACTGTTGAGATCCAGCGGATACAAGAACAATGTTACACACTCCCCATTACTTCATGCAGTAGGCTAAATTGTAAATAGGCTAAATTGTCAAATTTAGAGAAGGTAGAGTGCAGAAGAGGCAATGGTCTGGAAGCTGGGAGAACTGGAAACAAAGGTTACTGCCATGTCTTCATGAGTAATAAGTTTCTGATTTTTGACATGAAGTAAGATTTGGTAATTGCTCCCAGTTGGGCTCATCTGATTGACCAGAAAATGCTGCTGCAGATCTGCCATCTCTTGTGTGTTTATGGAGGGAGATCATCAGGATTCCTTATGGGTTGAAATGTTTCCAACCCATCCTGGATCATTGCTTTTTGCAACTACTACCTACAGATTGTTGCTGTGCATCAAACATGAGAGTTTTTCTGAAGCTCAGAAATACAAGAGTGAAACAATATGTGTGTGGAATAAATTGCTGGGTATGACTGTGAAGAGGTTTCCAAGCAGGAAATGGAAGGCAATGAAGTATTGATATTTGAAAGACTTGATTTTTTTTTTTTAAAGCTGGGAGGGAGGAATATCCCCAACTATATGTCCAAACTTGTGCTAAAAGCCTTCAGAATTTACTTTGTTGGCTAATAGCAGTTAGACATGGAAACATGGAAGTGCTTTGTTTATCAGCGTTACATTCTTCCTAGCTGACCTCTTGTCTTCTCTTTCCAGCGCAGTGATGGGCCTTATGCACTCATATTAGTCCCAACAAGAGAGGTAGGTGGCCTTTTTCCTTTCTGATTTTGTCTGAGTGAGTGTTTGAACACTGATTTTTTTAGTGTGCAGATACAGGTCTGCCAGGGGACTGTCTTAGGAGATGTCATTTGTCCTTTTGCTGAGATCTTGTCCTCACAGAAAGAATGTTTTCTCTCTGGATGCATGTTGTCATCTCTGTTCAGTGCCATACCAAAGTAAGAAAGAAGGAATCTCTTTTAAGTTTTCTTCATGTGGTTGAAAGTAGTTGTGAAGACTGGAGAAACTCTCTAGCTCAGTGCCTGGGAGGGAGAAGCTTGCCTAGCTCACAGGTAGAGTAAGTACATCCAATGAAATCAGCTTTGCAAATGTGTAGGCTTATACAGATGTTTCATTTTTAAAGCCCTTTTTCAAATCCATAAGTGAATGCTGAAGATGAGGCTTCCAAGACCTGGTTTCTCAACTGAACCCTCTTCTATTTGATTTATATTTGCAATTGCAAAGGCAATTTCAGAGGAGGGTAACAACCTTTTTTTTTTAATGCCAAATGATAATAATTTATGTGTAGAGAATTGATTGTAGGTATCTACTTTGGGGCACAATATTTTATGCAACCTGTAGTGCAATATCTCAGCTCGGTTCTGTGAAAGGAGAAAGCTCTGAAGCTATTTAAATTTTTACAGCAGCAAACTTACCATTTCTCTAGAATGCTGTATGAATACTAAGCATGTAGGAAACTGTTTATAAGCTTGTTTAAAGGGCTGCCATTGAGAGTACTTATGAAGGTAATTTGTAATTACAGTTGGTATTACTTTTGCTTTGCACTGAAAGCAATGGTCTTTCTTGAGAGCTTGGCAAATAATAGTGTGTAGCATGTGTAGTCAGAGCATTTAGAATAGTTTTACTCCCATAACTAAGCCCTGCTCACATACGCATTCCATGAAAGAGTCAGGGTGGCACCGTTGCCCTTCTCAGTCTTCTTCACAGCCACAGCAGAAACGGCTGTCAGACAGCACATGAAACCCAATAGCTAAATGCTTCTTACTGACCAGACATTTAGGTTTGCAGGCTTTGTGCATATCATCTCTGTTCTGCTGACTGGGAAGCAGAGGGGTAGGAAGATCCAGTGGTATGATCACTCCGTGGGTCAGGTGAGGGAATAATGTGGTCTGCCTTGACGGCCAGAAGATAACTAACCTCTCAGCTGTATTTCTTTTTCATAGTGGTTTTCTTGCAGAAATTATGCCATTTTCCCTTTTACTCTTCCAGTGGAGCAAAATCTTCTGTGGCTTCAGCTTGTTTTCTCCCTGGGGCATTCACAGAAGCCATCAAAAATCTCTTATTGTCCTGAGAGCTGGCTTATGGAGCCAAACCAATAGGGAGTTTTTTGAACAGGTCCAAATATAATAAAAGAAGAATTATACAAGAGAATAAAATAATAAGCAGCTTCTAAAAGAAAAATTAAGGATATATTTAGAATTCTGATTATATACATAACTAGATTAGCATACAGATTTTTGAGCCAAAGGGGCTTGTAGTCCATCTTTGTAGTCCAGGGACCTTTTCAGAGCTCACTTTCTTTTGTTGATTTCCACAGCTTGCGCTCCAGAGTTTTGATACAATACAGAAACTACTTAAGGTAAGAATTCTATGCTCTCTGTTCTTCTTGTGCCTTGAGCCTCTTGCTGTAAGATGCTAAGCAACTTCAGTTCCTGTGAATTCAACTGGATGTTTAAGGAAATCCAGTGTCTGGCAAGATGGTCCTTAAAGATAAATCTGTTTCTCTTTTAAGTGCACGATTTCCCTGTGGCATGTTTTAAATTATTACATGAAAAATAAAGTGATTAATTAGGGCACCTTAGTTGCATATGATTTTATAAGCAAGTGTGGTTGATATTCAGAATGGTTTGTTTTTAGAAGAACCTACCATTGTTTCAGTCTTGAGTTATGAATGGAAGCTCTCACAATGGCAAGTACCGTTTTACTGAAACTAATACTAGACAGATGGGTTTCGGATGGGGAGTAGAACCTGGTGAACTGCTTTGCCAATTGAATGGCTGGAGAAATTAGAAGGCTTTTAAAATCATGAAATGATAGTGCTTTCCTTTTAATTGAGGCAGAGTATCTCTATTCTGTTTTTTCCTTTAAATAATAAGGCACTTTCCAAGTCTTTTTTAGTGATGGAATTACCAAGTAAGACTTTGTTGTGTCATGCTGAGGTTTAAAGTACTTCAGTCTTTTTCCGTAGTAATTAGAAGTTACTGTGAGTGGACTTTTGATGTCCTTCAAAGGATGAAATCTAAACTGATCCCCTTTATTTTTTTTTTTTTTTTTTTGTTACATATAATGTGTAGTAACCATCAAGTCTAGTGTAAACTGTCATGATGACCTAAAGCAGATTTGGATTGTGGTCTGACTGGACCTTGGAAGGGCTGGATGATGGGAGGGTGTAACGTGATTATGTAATTACTGAGAGAGGAAAAGGCTGGTTGAGCTGCTCCTGACGCAATTACTCTAATGCCAACGGCTGAGGTTATATTGCCTGGATCTTGCTTAGACATCTTCCTTATTTTAAACCTTAAAAAGAAACTCTTTTTGTAGAAACTATTTTGTTGGAGTGTTTCTGGCAAGCAGTGACCTGTGCAAACTTAAGCCTATTTACCAGTCACGCATTTGTGCAATCCTTACAAGCTGTGCTCTGCTTCTGTCCTGCATTTCCTCTCAAATGAGGCAATGGCAGTCCTGTGCTTTGATTATCTCTCCTGTAAATATTGGGCCATATTGGATTCAGTGAAGGATTTGAGCTCATTAAAGTAAGTGTCAAAAGCTCCTGCCAGTATCAATGAGACTGATATTTAATGTTCACAGACATGGTGACTGTGTGCATGTACATCTATGTCTGTATATATAAACTTTATAGTTCTTGTGTGGTTTTCTAAAATTTTCCTTGGCCACAGGAAGATACTGCATAAAGGCAAGATGAGGAAATGGCAGTGTAACTTGTCTTTGAACATTTAGGCTACATGGGGAGAAGGAAAATAAATATTATTGTGTGATTGGAAGTGGTGCAAAAATGATTGCATTTCTGTCTTACTAGATGGATGCGGGAAGCAAGTTACATGGCTTGAACTAAAGGTGCCATCGATATGTAGCTGTAGGTGAGAGAGTGCATGTAGACTGTATCTGTTAGATCAAATCAGATGCACACTGCTGTCAGCCCCAGTTCTTTCTGCTTCTGCCAAGAAACATCGTACTTTGATTAGGCTCTGTCTCTTTATTAAGAAGAATCTATATTAGAGGTTTTGGTTTTCCTTTCTGTAGCCATTTTCCTGGATTGTGCCTGGAGTGCTAATGGGGGGAGAAAAGAGAAAATCGGAAAAAGCCAGGTAGGAAGCCAACTTCTTAAATTGTATTTTGGGTTCTTGTGCTCTACAGTGTTTTTATCTGTTACTTTTCTTTAGCATGATTTTCTTACTGGGAGAGAGGATTGTGAGTTTGGCTCAAGCTGTGATACCCCTGGATCTTACACAGACACAGTGACTGGGTCAGCAGGAAGTGTTCACTTCCCCCAGTTGGATCTATTTTGAAAATGTTGATGAGCCTTCTGAGATGATGATCTCTTGTGTCAGTATTTTTTTTTCTCTTTTGACAAACACATGTATTTGCTTACCACTGAGTGCTGTCTACAGCATTTGTTGTGGGGGAAATTGCTTTCTGGAGAAGAGATTTCCTGGTGTTAAAAATCTCTTTCTTTTTCCTTTTCAAGAATTGAATTGTAAGCTGGTAATCCAAAATGGAGTTTTAATTTTGCTATATATAAGCATGCACAAAAATAAGTTTACTCTTGACAGTAAGAAGAAGTACTCAATTAGAAAGGAAAACCTAGCTTGGGTGGTTTAGATTTTTTTTTTTTAATATTATTAATATTTCTTTACCACTTTAAGTGTCCTTACCACTGAGTATGCCTCTGAGTATCAGTGATGATGAAGGATAAAATAGAGCTGTGCAAGAAATTTCAGTTTTAATCAGTGAAGAAGTACTGTTTCTGCTAATTTTACTATGGCCATGATTTTTTCCTCTGTAGGTTACAGTTCCTCACTCTGGGTTCCTACTCCAGAGTTATTCCTAACCTCTGTGTTTCCTTTTTTTTTTCCTTTCTTTCTTGTTTCTTTTTCTTTTTTGTGTTTTTTGTTTGTTTATTTTTTAATTCTAAACAGATTACGTAAAGGGATAAATATCCTCATTTCAACTCCTGGTCGCCTGGTTGATCACATCAAGTCCACAGAATGTATTCATTTCCGTCTCACTCAGTGGCTGATAGTTGATGAAGCAGACAGGTAAACTTCCAAGTGTTTAGATATGAAAAATAACTATGATACCCTCTGCATCATGCTTCACTAAATATTTTTTAAAAATGAGAGAGCACACGTACTATCTTAAACCATTCCTGCTCAGTGGCCTCAGCCAAGCCCCAGTCTAGGATTAGGAAGAAACGGTTCCCTTTAGACAGATTGTTGTGCAGTTATTCATTGTGGAGATTCTCTCAGTGTCTTCTGACATGTCTGACCCTGGCAAAAGTTGAAGATAGAACATGAAGCTATACGGACCAAAGATCTCATGGGTTCTAGCACTTCCACTGTTCCTAGTTGGCTCATGTAGCATTGAGACTTTCTCCTTGTTCCTTCCTACAGCATCTTTCATCACCGCTGCTGTTTTTGTAGGATCCTGGACCTGGGCTTTGAGAAGGATGTAGCTGTGATACTCAATGCTTTAAATGCTGCGAGAGATACACGTCAGAATGTCCTGCTCTCAGCCACCCTCACGGAAGGTAGGTTATAGACAGATCATGTCTCTCTTAGCTGAATAATGCACAGGAAACTGCAAAATAGTTGGTTGAGTCTAGTTATGTCTGATTATTCCTGTCAGTGTATATACTTACATGCATGGTCCTTATATGTCTTACAAATTCCAGAGCAAAGTCACCATGAACCTGGGAAGCACCGGTTTGTTTGTTTGCAAAAGCTAACAGGGCAGGACAGCTTTTGGGTCATTTGCTCAGTGTTATGCAGAAAGTCAGTTCCTGGGGCCTCATGACTCCTGCACTCTTGATAGAGTGAAGATCTGTTGTTTATTTTACACACAGTTAAAAAACAGGACTGCAAAATGCTGTCTATCTGCATATATGTAATGCATATTATGTATTATATACATAAATTACATTTATGTAATGTAAAATAGCACAGTTGGCTGAAGCAGTGTCTTATGATGCTTTTGGTAGAGTCCACAGCAACTAAGCCTGGCTAAGCCCTGAAAAGTCTGAAGTTTGTGAAGGTGTTCTGTCAGTGTCTGAAGCATGGCTCATTAGTTCCTTGCCCTTCACTGCTTTTCACTGGAATTGTGTTAGTTGGGTTTTTTATGTGAATATATCATCGCTCTCCCCAGCAGCACCCCAGACTGGAACTCATGTATTTTTCGTTTTCTGTGATTTAGGTGTAACACGGCTGGCCGATATCAGTTTGAATAATCCCATCAGCATTTCTGTAGCAGATGAAATCCAGAAGGTGCTCAAACCAGCATCACACACAGATAGACAAGCCAGTAGTTCATCAGACTGCATGGAGCAGGAAAACTTTGCTGTTCCGGAGAAGCTCAAGCAGTATGTCATGATGGTCCCCAGCAAATTGAGACTTGTGACATTAGCAGCTTTTATCCTTGAGAAATGCAAGGTGAGACTGTTTGCATTTACATTACTAAGTAGCCGTTGGCCCTTTCCAACTTCTTTATCTGTTACTCTGTCAAGCACATCTTGGATTAGATTTAGGGCTTTGAAGCACATCTAGTGTACAGGGAGTCACAAGAGAGCTGAGGTGCTATTGTGTCTTTCATGCTGGCAGTGGGATACCTGTGCAGCACATACTTGTACTTCTTCTGTGGGCTTAGTATTTGGTGTCAAACTCTGTAATCCTTTCCTAGATAATCATGTCTCCAGAAGTGAAAGCCACCAAAATCTTACAATGATCAGGGAACTGCAAGAAGCCTGTGGAAGTGGTCATGTGCAACTTTCTTGTTTTTCTTGCAGTTTGAAAAACACCACAAGATGATAATATTTTTCTCCAGCTGTGAACAAGTGGAATTCCACTATGAGCTCCTTCTAGAGGTGCTTTCAGGAGGGCTAGAGTCAGAACAACCTGGACGTTCATCTGCCTCCTCTGCACACTTAGAGTTTCTACGACTGCATGGCAACATGGAACAGGAAGTAAGCATTCTCAGAATGTCAGGATACAGTTTTATTCCTTATTCCCTACAATTTGTTATGTGGTTATTTTGGGGAGGAGGGCAGAAGAGAGGACAGAGAGTCATTTCACCTCTAGGGGCCTCACTCTTCCATCTGCTAATGAGAATAAGAATATTGTCCCACTTCTGGAAAGTACCTTGGTATCTGTAGCTGAAAAACACAGCTGAAGAGGCAAGGGGTGTCAAGAGGTGTTATTTCAGCAGGCTGAGGCAGCCATTCTGCATTCCCAGTGGGGGCACTTAAGCCATTTATGTATCCATGGTTCTCTCTCATGCAGTCAAGACAGGCTTTTAATGCCAAAGGAAAGCCTTATCCAAGCCCCAAAGCTATCCAATAAGTTGCCCCCATTAGATGAGGGTGGAACGGGTTGGCTTTGGTTTTGAAGAACAATGTCTTGGAAGACTGTTCTTTTCCCTGGAATGGAATAATAGCAATATAACGGTGATTGTCCCAAGATAGGTCTAAGTTTTAGCCAGATGGGCTTCAGTGATGAGTTTAGAGCTTGCTACAGAGTGATGAGAGGCTAGAAGAGTGTCAAATAAACTGTCACTGCAGCATTTCTCTCAATAGCTGAGGGACCTCTCTTGAAAGTTCAGTCCCTGATCCTGCCCTTGGTCTGTGATGGAGAGAGTTACCGCTCTGCTCTGAGCTGCACAGCAGAGATGGTAAATGAGTAGAGCTCTTCTGATGAAGCAAGAGGTGAAGAGCCATTGTTTTTCTCACTCATTCTCGTCCTGTGGAGACCAGAAACATGTGCTTTGCTGTCCCTGCAGTCTGGCCTTTCCTCAACCTGCCTGCCTGAGCGAGTGAGCAGGCCTGGTCTGGCCCAACTCTACCCTGACCAGCTGTTAAGCCAACAGAACACCACTAAGTAGCTGGCACCAGGGGAAGGGTTTTGCCTTTTTAGTACCCAGTGTGTAATTAGTGCTTGATGTCTTCAAATTAAGAGCATTAATGGAGCTAAATTGTGGATCCCATATGGTACTGCTGAGCACGGCTGCTGTCATTGTCAACAAGATACAGCGTGCTCTCTTCTTTAATTTTTGTCAGCAGAGGGTTCAGTGTGTCGGCAAGGCCCAAGTTTCCCTTCTTTCCTTGAAGAGAACCTCTAGCTGGAAGTCAGATATGTAAGGCTTCCTCTATATCATCAACATAATAGGACATTTGCTTAACACCTAGCTAGAACTCTGAGGAGGAAGGCTTGAAACACAGAAACAAAGATATTTTGGAAGGGGAAAGCAGAAGGGATGGGAAGGAAATGGCTATGGTGTTTCTGAGGCCAGAGACAGCCTAAGTTCTGAAAAAGAAAAGATTAAATGGAATCAGATCAAGGCAGCGTGGGTGTGCAGTTATTTCCCACAGCTAAGGAGAGGGAGCATAGGTGGTACTGGCAAGTGAAAATCAAACAAGGCCTTTGGTTACTAGTACTCAGAGATTGTGTTGTATGATAACAAATATTGTTGTGATGTAATGTGGGCTGGAGAATCAGTTTCTGTTGCTTTTATCAAGAAAAAAACAAATCCCGATGTAGTTAAACTAACTGGAGTGTGCTTAGGAAGGTTTTGGGACTGATAAATGCAGGAAGTTTTTGAAGGTAGATGAGGAGCTGTATTGACAGGTTCCTACAGTTCTGGGGCTCAATGGCTCAAAGACTGCTGGCAGGGTAATTTGGGATCCTGGGGGCTGTGGACAGCCCTGCTGGGAGCCTGAACTCGTATTAGAAGTGGAGGCTGCGAGAATTTGCTGGTGCAGACCAGCAATGAGGACAAGGCTGGGGAGCACCTGCCTCCGACACTTGTGGGAAAGAACGACCTCCATCCCAGTGTCAGCAGCGCCATTGGTGGCTCTCACCAGTACGAGACCTTTTGTTGTGGGAAGGCCATGGGAGTGTGCCCTGGTTGCTCTGTGGCAGCTGCCTGCAGGGCCCGGGAGTCCTGCCTCTGTGTCCCCCTTGGGCAGGGATTTCTGACCAAGGTGTCATCTCTCCTACCCTCTTACTTTGAAGAGTTATCTCACAACAGTTCACGTGAGCAACTGTGCAGCCTAGCATCCCTGATACTTAATAATTACACAGTCAGTCCAGTGACTGTCTGCATGCCCCATTGAGCACTTGATGAGGCTGATCTCCTGTGATGTGACTATATCACTGTGTCAACAGAACGGGCTTATCCTTCCCATTGTGTGACTGGATAGACAGCAGTTAAGATGTTCAGCTTCTTCTTGGGTTCACAAAAGCCTGTGTTGCCCATAAAGTATGCCAGTGCTTCTGTTGTCTTACCTTTTGTAGATCCCCTCTTCATGTAAAACACTTACTGCTTTTTGACGTATACAGGCCATGCTTCCGTGCAAACTGTGGAGGTGTTGGCTGCTTTGATTTGACCAAATACATTCAGGCTTCCCCCAGACTCTATGCCTTCCTACCTGGGACCACACCTGTATGCCATAGATTTTTATTTTTTTTTTTTTTTTTTCCATTTGGAGGAAGAGTCTGACTGGAACTCATTAATTCAATTCCTCTGCTTTTGAAGCTGTGCGTGACATAGTGAACAAGCCATAGTTGTTAAATTGTTACACTAGCTAATTTTCTTTATGTTTGATTGTAATGTGCATAAGTACTCTTCATTTTTCTGTTTCAATCCTCTAGGAAAGAACCGAGGTCTTCCAGGAGTTCCTAAAATCCAAGACCGGCATCTTGCTTTGTACTGTAAGTAACTTGGAGTCCCTTTGCAGCTCCACGCTAATGGGCCTGTCTGATATCTAATGGTAGAATAGAGGATTTGGCACTGAGCTCTAATTCCAGCTCGCTGCCTGACCTTGAGGAAAGTCATTTCCTTTTTCTGCATCTCACTTGTTAAATAAGGAGTGGTGCCCTCTTTGCAAACTGTTATGTGGTCTTTTGCTGCAAGGTACCATATACAGAAAAAGCATATGTCTTGTACAAGAGGCCTCTCGGTATTTTGCACGGTCTTATGTCTGGAAAAATCTGTTCCTTTGAAGCTGGAACTTTGCTCTCTACATGCAATCAGTCAGTAGAACGCAATCCTAATTTGTAGTATGACGCATAACTGCCAGGTAAATTGGTTGTAATGTGATATTTCCCATCTTAATGACTACCCCAAGGTTAAAAACAAAAACCTGCAGGGACAGAAGGGAAGCCCAACCAGAGAATGGTGTCATTAGAAATGCACATGGTCTGCTGCTCTCCATGCTTTGCCCTTCAAGCTTCCTTCAGAGGTGCTGAGGGAGAAATTGTTGTCCTCTACTGAAGTTTGCTGGCACCCTTGTGTTGTGGTGGCACCTTCCGCTTCTCGATTCTGACCTGTCGGTGCCAGAGCTAGCCTGCTGCAGTGGTGCAGAAGGCTGCACGATTTGCTCTCTAATAGTGGCAGCTGTTGATCTGAAAATGTGTGAATCTTGGCGATTTCTACCCACCGCAAACTTGTAAATTACAACGATCGGGAGTAATTAGAGCTGAGAAACCCTCTCCAGCTCTGAAATGACTCCTGTTCTTGCAGAGCATTATTCTTAAAGGAAACTAGTTGCTATTTTTTTCAGAGTGAGGGCTGAATTTTATTGTATTTTTATGCCTGCAGTTCAAACTAGGACTGCCATGTATATAGGAGTGTTTGATGTAGCGTTGCCAAATTATTTACTGTATCACCTGTAAAACTGTACTTGTTACATGCCAGTCTTGGTCCTGCTTGTGTGTACAACCTTTCAATGATTTGATCAAGGTCAAAATGCAGCTTTGCAATGCATAAGTGTAACTATAACTTGGTTTCCCTGTATATGGAGGTAATACTTTAAAGTATCTCAACTGAGGAGGATAGCAAAGTTTAAATCATTCGGTGGTGTGGGTTAAGTGTTTTGAAGAGAAAAAATGTTTGGTAAGTTCTAAATAATAAATAGCTGAATTTTGTTATCCTTCGTGCGCTTACTGTCTATAACTGAGACATTTCAGGGACATGTCTTGTTACTGAAATTTCAGTTTAATGAGTTTGGAAAGACAGTGAATACTCAATTTTAGACAAAGAGAAAGCAGAATCACTGGAATCACTGGGCTATAAGTTCCTGGGTGAGACTGTTCGAAGGGGAGATGCAGCCTCTGGCAGGAAAAATCTGCCAGGAAACATACAGCTGTTGACAAGGTAGGAAGAACAATAAGTTGGATAAAGAAATCCCAGTGGATGGGATCCCCCTCATGAGACACTGGAGATGTGGTTTGATTTCCTGCCATGCCACAGACTCCGCACAAGTGGATGTGGAATTGTGATGACAGGGCAAGTAGCCACATGTCAGCTGAGCCGCGATAGTTGTGTGTTTGCTCCTGACCTGTCATAAACGGGAGGTAACGTGAATTAATCTAGATTGCCACGAAGAGGCTAGTGTAAGGTAATGCATTTATCGTAACCCTCCTTCGCTTCAATCTAAGCTACTTTGCATTAACTGCAAGGCAGGGATGCAAATCCTGACAGTTCCAGTTACTATGGCTCAGCTGGCACATGGTTAGCACGTTAAGCACAGTAAGTTGTGTGTCTGAGTCCAAAATCTCTCTGTGCTTCAGCTCCCCATCTGTAAAATGGGGATAGTAGCACTGTTCTATCTTACAGAGATGTTGGGAGGACAAATGCATTGAAACCAGGAGGTGGCCTGTTACCACAGTAATGGGGACCATATGGACACCTTAATATAGAGATACACTTTGCACTAGTCCCACATTACAGGTGCCTCCCCAACGCAGATGTCCAAAGGGCAGCCAGGCACTGTGACCACCTCCTGCCTCTAAGGGCATTGCTTTTTCTGACACTTTTCTTCATATCAGCATAAATGTTTTGCAGAAAGATGGTTCTGTTCTTTTCACTGCAAAATCATGTTTTGTGCCCACAAAATTTTGAAACCTGGCTCACAGAAGAGCAGCACAAATAATGTTCCTGTCCTTCCCTTGTCCCTTATGCCATGTTCTCCACCCATCTTTCCGCTCTAGTAAGCAATGGGACCTGCTGTTCCTTTTATTAATTTGCTCTATGTCATATGTATATTAATATATTCCATAAAATATTTTTGCCAGACAATATAAGCTGGCAGACAAGAAAATAAAGAAGGGCCATGTATCTCAGAGGGTCTCATCCAGATTTATTTCTCTCTCCTTCACTGAAGTTCTTTGTGGCTTCCTTTGGGATGTGCCTTTTAAACAAGTTCATCTCTTCCAGGGAGAGAGGAAAGATCATTTGGAGATTGTTTGCTGTTTACTCACTCACGCTAACTCATCTTGCCAGTTTTCTGGCGGCCCCAGCCAAGAGCTTTCGCCTCTGACAGCTTCTGTGCTCTCTCCTTCCTCCTCTGATTACGCAGCCCAATCTGTCACCCTGCCGACGGGGGTCTCTACCCTGCTGATGGCTTTCCACACTCGGCAGTAATGACTTTTGGCAGGCCGGGAAGGCGCGAGAGCTTCTTCCCCAGCTTGGAGAGCCGTTAGGCCCTCTCTGCCTGTTAGCTAAAGCACTTTGTGAGGTTCTTTGGTAAATAAATGAGTCATTTTAATCCAACTGACAGCCTGGCACCTGAGCAAGCTGCCTTCCATCTGTACTTCTAGGCCTCATGTAGGCAGCCAATTGTCAAGCTCAGGGCCTTCAAGACCTCACCATTGAGTGTCTTTCAAAAGCAACTTTAGCAATTTCCTTTGCCCTAATTAGATTGTGTGAGAGGGACTGAGCAAACCAAGGCCCTTGCAAAACTTTTGTGGCTGTGCTGGTTCTGATCTTCCACAGTGATATGCCTTCGCTTTTGGGGCAGCCTTTCTGCCCTCCGTTCCCTTGCACCCACCCCTTTGTACCCCACCACCGTTAGCTCAGGCTGGTAAGGTGAATTGTTAGAAGTAGAAATTTCAGTGTTTTAGGGGTGTTCTTGGGTGGATTGTACCTTGATACTATGCCATTCTGTGGCTTGCAGTTGGGCTCAGGGCAGGAACATGGTTAAGGCTTCAGATTATTGAGTTTGCTTGGCATCTGGGTTTTGTTTAAAATTGCACTGGTGTAGATTATTTGTCCTTGCTCCTGTGAGATGATCACTTAATTCTCCCTTCCGTTACCCATTGAAAGCAATCAGCAGTGACCTGCTGAGGTGTCATATTCTTTATTTCCCTGTTATTAAGGAATGGTGGTGTGAGGTCATGCATGGAAAGGGGAATGCTGTCTGGGGCAGTGGAAACGGGAGAGTAGTACATTGGAAGTCTGTTGGGCTTGTTGAAAGAGCACTGGCAGGAGGTTAGTGCTTCTGTGTGTGGAGTAAATGTAGTGCTAGTAAAAGTGGGTAATTGTTGCTTGAGCTGTATTCTCTTTCCCAGTAAGGTGACCCACAAGTATTTTTCTAAAGATCTGAGAAGCAAGAAGCTCATGGGTGCTGCCAGCAGAGGAAAGCAAATCAACTCAAACTTTTTATCCTAATTCTACTTTGCTGCTGCCTACTGGGGTCTTTGAGGAAAAGAAGCTACAGGAGACACAGGTGGACTGATACTGAGGAATCTTTGAGAGTTTGCAAAACACTCCAATTACCAGTAAATCCCAAGACACTTCTGAAAGAAAGCCAAGTTAAACCCCAGGAGAATAGCTGCTGATATGTGTCAGTAACTGCTGAGTGGAGTTGGTGGCATTGTGAAAACAATAGTGAATACAGGGCTGATGATGGGAGAGAGCCTTCTCCTAAAATGCTGTCCCTGGCTATTCATTAGGCTTTTGGTTAACCTTTTCAGCTTTTCCTGCTTGCTTTGGCAAATGCACATGAGAACGATACTGTCTGTGGCAGTAGTTTCCCCAGTCAGAGGTGTTGAGAAAAGGTATCTTAGAAGAGGAAAGAATCCTGATGGATGAGAGGGATGGCTCCTGCCCCTGCCATCTACTTCTCCTCACCATGCTGGAGGTGCTCCTGACCTCAGGGGTAGCTTGACTGTCCGTTTATTTTGGGTAAACTGACTGTGTCCCAAGGTCTGAGCCCTCTCATCAAACACAGCCTTTCCCAGACTACTGGGTGTGAGGAAGAGCACAGTATAGGAAAAGACCAAAGACTTGTCAGCATGGAAGTCTATAACAGAGCCAGCCAGATCGGAATCAGACGTCAGCACTCCTGTCTGATCATGCTGTAGAGTTTATAATCTTGTTATCCTGGTAACTGCTGTACATGTTCCCCGACTTCTCTTGATTTATTTTCTCCAACCTCCTTTAAATGGCTTTTTGTACATCTGTTCATTCTGACTCTGGGAACAACTCGTTTCTTAATGAGCGTGCTGGAGCGAAAGTGTATATTATTTCAGAGTGGGCGCTGTGGAAAGTGTCTCCTCTTTTACTGCAGTTGGAGCCACAAAGCAACCTGGCTAGTGCTTATGGGAAGGCCTTTGCTGCCAAAACATCAGCTTCCTAGTCTTTTAACGTGTGTGGGAGTTGCATGAAAACACTTCAGTGGGTGGCTGACACATTTTTAGTACATTAAGCTCCTGCTTACGTTCTTAATATATTCTATTTTGCAACTAGCTAAAAGATACATGTGTTCCAAAACATTTCCTAACAGAGTTAAATCTGCACACCTGCTCTGCTATTGCGCGTGGTGAATGTAAAATCCAAGGAGTATGTGAGGACATTACTAATGAACGGAAAATCAAGAAGGGAGATTGAAACCTGTTTGCACTCTCTCTCCGTTTTGAACCGTATTTAAACTCTCTTTTCTCTTTGAAAGAGTATGTTTTTTAAGCTATACTGGCTGTGGATAACTAAAGGGTTTCATTCAAGTCCTTTTCCAAGTTGAGGGGTTTTCTCACCAGCTGGCACATCAAATAACACTCCTGATAGCAGCTTCGGATTCTTTTCTTTGGGACTGAGTTTTGTTTCTCCAAGCCAGACTGGTGAAAATCTAAGTGATAGCTGAAGTCCCCTCTCCTCGAGCTGTCCTCCAGCTTCCTGCAGATCCTGCTAAATTGTTTCTTGGCTTTTTATCGTAGAGCCAGGTGACCTGCAAGTCAACTTCAGACCATCACCTAGGAAACAACTAATTATCTGTAGATGGAGATCAGTGCATCTTTGGACATTCCACTCTAGGGTCCTTGACCATTTGCTTTATGGCCATTTTCCTTTTCAACATAAGCAGCCTGGTTAGTTCTTAGGCTTGCTGTGGAGAAAGGTGTGCTCAGAAATAGCGTTGAATTCCAGAAATTTAATTCTGCCTCTCTCACTGTTTGGTAGTAGGTGCCTACGAGCAGATCTGTTTTCATCAATGAAACAAACTGAAGAACCAAAGGTATCACTGCCATTAAGACAGTTGATTCTCTCAGGTATAATGTAAAGGGACTGTAGCAGACTGTTGTAATTCAACACCACTCTCCTGAAATAGGTGGTTTTATATCCTGCAGGCTTTGGGCCTTAGCAGTGGATCATTTTTTTATTATATTAGTCTGTTAACAATATTCCTTGCGTTTTAAACCCTTAACGTTATTTCTGAACTTCAGTCCATCTCTTCCCAAACCAGGCACACCAAATTCCTACTTACTTAGCCAGTTGTTTACTGGCATAATTGTCATCCCAGAAGAGTTCTTACTTTGCTGATATCTTCAAAGCATTTTTACTAAAGTAATGTCCTTATTAATTTTAAAGGATGTTGCAGCACGTGGACTAGACCTGCCTCAAGTTACATGGATTGTACAGGTAGGTTTGCTCTGTGTGTGCATATGTATTAAGTACAGTCTTGCTTAGATGAAATCTGTCTGGACCCTCTTTTTGCAGTTTGCTGGCCTGTGTGGTGATGCCTACAGGTGTGAGACCTGCATGTTCCTGACTGCAGGACTGGGACTCAAGGTTTTGCTAGGATACAGCATTGCTATCATGTCTTTGGGTTTTGACAGTCTGTTTTCCTCTTCAGTAACTCCAGTGTTATCAGCTGTGTACTAATATTCAACTGGCTGGGAGGAAAGACCCTCAGTTTCCCTCTGCAGGAAGCCAAATCTTGTGAATTACTGGCCATCTCTCTTGCAGTTCTGTGTTTCTATTTTTCTAAGCTTGCTGGGGAGGCAGCTCCATGAGGAGTTGTGTGATCCTAATGTTAAACATTGAGTAGCCCAATAGTGTTTGTGCAGTGACCTGAATGTTTCAAGCAAGTCTTTGCTGGGTTGGGGCTGGGGCTGAGTAGCTGTAAGCATCCAGCTTTCAGTAGAACTGCAGAGTTCAGATTTTCCTGGGGGAAAAAAAAAAAAAAAAACAAAAACAAAAACAAAAAAAAAAAAAAAAAAAAAAAAAAACAAAAAAAAAAAAACACAAAAACCAAACAAACACCACCACCAAAACCCCAACATTGCTGCACTGCTGTTGACAGAAATATTGTCTTTGGGGAAAAAAAAAAAAAAAAAACAACTAAGGGGGATGGATTGAACCTTAAAAATAGCAGACTGTCATTACAAAGAGGAAGCTGAGAGCGTGAAGCAGATTTCGTTTTTATAAAAGATTTATAATTAAAAAAAGGTTAGTTGAATTGAAGAAAAACTGATCCAGAGATTCTCATGTATCAAGTGACACCTGGGTAAAAAGAACCAGGCACAGAGCCTCAACAAAGCTCTTTATTTTCTACTTCATCCCTTCAGGTAACAAATTTGAGTTTAATTTTGTTTTTAAAAAAGAAAGCTTTTGTAGCAGCTAGCTAGGCGGAGAAGGCTGAGGAAGTGAAGTCTTTAATTCCCAGATCTGTATAGTAATATAATTTAACCAAAGATATAGTTGCCAGTATTAGAACGCAGTGCAAATTACCTAAAGCCCTGGGAGACTTATGTGTGTCCAGAAGGCGAAATCTCAGCTGTCCTGAGAGCTGTGTCCAAGAGCAAGGACCTGCAGGGAGCAATTAGATTGCTCACAGCATCTTACTCACACCTCTAGCCAGTAGAAACTTTGCCAGAGGGCACAGGTATAAACACTAGAGTGGGCTTTGGTTGTTGGGTTTTTTCCAGTTAAACTGCTGAGGGCTCATTCTGAGCAGTATCTCTGTGCATGTTCATTTTTCCAGGAAAGGGGGGGGGGCGGGAGGGGAAGAATAGGGGGAGGTTAAAGGGAGGGAAATATGTCACCCTTTATCAGATCTTGCAAATGGCTGGGCAGTTTTGATTCCCAGTGAAGTAAATGAGGCACCGCTATATTAGTGGGGGCTTTAAGCAACATTTTCATAGTGCCTGATAGTTGTACGTGGGAGGACAGTTGCTACCTGTGTCATATGCTGCTGAAAGCACTTATTCCCTCATCTCTCTTAGATTTCTTCTGTTCAGTAACCAGCTATGATTTGCTTTAATCAAAACAAAGCAGTGTAGCCCAACATCAAATTTTAATCCATCATCTTTAATTTTATGGCTTTTCTCCCAAATATGGAGCAGGCAGCTTCCCACACTGTATGGGCAGGTCTGGGTTTGGGGTTTTTTTTGGTTTTTTTTGTTTTTTTTTTTTTTTTGTTAAGGGAAGCAAACAGGTTCCTGATGTGCCTGTATAGAAATAAAATGTAAAAGGCGAAGAGAGACACTGAGATGGGGAAACTGTCCTATTATCTGAAAGTTGGCCAATGTGTCACATTCACATGTCAAAAAACTGCTGTGGCTGAGGGGGCTGAGTGATGGTTACAGGGATGAGCCCGATGGGCTCTTTATAAACAGGCCAATTCCGAGGGAGGTGCAGCATGTGGGTTTTGCTAAGATCCCTTTTGTTTCAGATGAGCGGGCTGAGCGTCTCGTTTATAATTAACATGCTGTGTTCTGTTAATTCCTCCTTTCCCTTCTCATGTTCCCTTTTGAAGTATAACGCTCCGGCTTCACCTGCGGAATACATCCACCGGATCGGGAGGACGGCTCGCATTGGCTGTCACGGGAACAGCCTGCTTGTCCTGGCACCTTCGGAGGCAGAATATGTCAGCTTGCTGGCTTCTCACAAGATTAAGTGAGTCAGAAACGCGAACAAAAGTTTCAGCTCATCCTTGCTAATTAACCTTCCATGGCACTTTCAGCGGGACTATGTCTCGTGCAGATTTTAATAAGAATTTATTAATTCTTGTGATCCAGGACCGGCCCCAGACTAGCAAAAGGAGAAGAAGAAAGTGTGTGAAAATCATCAGCCTGACAGATTGTGCATGAGTGTGAGGGTGAGGGGCAGAGAGGAGACGATAGTTGGAGATCCTTTGCACTCTGTTGTTATCTCTCTGGCCCTGGGTTCAAATCATGGCTATGTGGAGATCACAAGTCAAATGAGCCTGTCAGATGCTAACTGGCCATCTGCCTGGAGAGCACCATATTGTCATAGATTGTGATTTCTCTTCAGGAGAGATCCAGTGGAGAAATAGCTAGGGAGCTGTGGGTCATATCTGGCAGGTAATTGGCCAAGATGTGTTGTGTAAGTGGCTCGTGACAGGAATAGTAGAGGCTTTTGCAAGTGGCGAGTGCCCAGTATGGTCCTGGAAGGCAGTAAGGGGTTAGACTCTGCAGACCAAAAGCGAGATGTACTTCCAGGCTAGCTGAGAAAGCTTCTCTTACACCAGCTCTAGCTCGGACTTGGGAGTTGACAGTAAGGACAACAAGCCAGGCTGGGTAAGGACCAGCCCAATGCACAGTCAGCAACCTGATGGCCAACACATGATGAGATTTTAGTCCACCTCTGCTTGCACAGTGGTCCTTTTGTGGAGAAAAACCACAACTCGCTGCCCAGCGCTGCTAGTCAGGAGTGCTATCCGGTCTCAAGCCTCCTCAGCAGTCAGCTGGATATATGTGACTCCCGTTGCTCCCTGCACTGCTGTCTCTCAGCATTTCAGAACATCAGCAGAGTAGAGTCCCTTTAGTGTTGTACTAGTGTTGATGGAGCCCTGTAAACTCATGCACAAATTAGTTCTCTTTTATTTCTTGTGTTTATGTCGGGTGGAGCTGCTTGGAGTTGAATTTGGTTTTGCATCCTTGAAACAAACAAATGTTGGCAGTAAATACAGGCTTATTCTAGGCTGTGAGCCATTTAGTGGTCTAACAAAGAGCCATCCATCATCCCAGGTAACTATCTATTAAGCAGACACCAGCAAGACATGGAGGGCTAAGCTGACAGGGGTTTTTTTCATGTAACAAACAGCACTGACATTTAAAGGTGAAATCCCACATAATTGTGAATTTTTAACTCCAAGTGGAAAGTTCTATTTTTCTATTTTACAATATTTTGGAAGTGTTGGAGGAAGGAGAGGGAAATTTCCCTCCTTTTTTTTATTTTAAATGTTAATGCTTTTATCCAATTTTGTGTTTTGTTTTTTTTTTTTTTTTAACAAGTTTAAGGAGCAGTGTCATTCACACTGGTAATTATATCTGCTAAGGAGACCTGTTGTTGAGCTAGCCATGTTCTTCAGGAATCTGTAGAAGACTGTGCTGAATGAGCAGAGGAAGGTTTATGTGAAATTTTTTTTTTTCCACTTCTCAAATCAGTAGAGCCAAACAACTCTGGGGATTGTCTTTTCTTGTTTGTTTGTTTTATGTTCTTCATAAAACGTGCTGCCTTGCAGATAAGGGACTTGCCAAAAAAGGAGTGTAATGTGCCTTCCTTGACCCCCATCTTCAGATGGAAGAAAATGAGTGTCTAATTGGCATGGGTGGTTGATTCGGCCTGTTTGCAGTCATGTGTCCTCTGCTCTTCCTACATAGTAGTGCATGGTGTGAGAAGGGGCAACGGGATAGAAAAGAGCTGATGAATTACAGAGAAGATGCAGGAAGGCAGCTTGAAGCTAAAGGCAGCAAGTGCCATCAGCACAAATTGCCGTTACCCTTCATAAACAGAGCATTATGGTGATAATCCTGACAATTTAATTCAGTGCGAGGGTGAAAGACAGCATGTGTTGGACTGTCACCGATCCTCTTAAGCACTGGTAATTTTTGTTTCTTTACCTTAAGTCTTTGTAGCTTTTGACTTGGACTGCACAAGTTACCAGAGTTTGCATTTTTTTATTCTTTGCTTAATTTTTAAATCACTTGGTTTTTGTTGAAGATGAGTGTGTGTTGTGAATTTTTTTATCATTTGTTTTCCCTTTTTTAAATGAAATTCCCGCTGCGTTTATTGAAATGTAAATACTTCATAAAATATGTATTTCTAAGAAGACAAAGCGTGAGATGGGTCCCCGCAGCCTTCAGCGGGTGTAAATGAGCAGTGCCGGGCTGATTTGCAGTAGATGAGAATCTGACCTAGAGTTTTTTCTTAAGCCCCTCCACCCACCCCAGCATGCATGGGAGTAAGTCCAGAAATGTTGAGAGTCGGAAGTAATGAGAGCAGACATGGCTTTGTTCCTGGATGAAAATCCACTTCGGAATTAGGGATGACTGCCTTTGAAATTGGAAATCGCTCGCAATTAATTTTCACCGGTACCTGAAGCCTCTCCTTGGCTTCCACTGTGGAAAAACAATGTTAGCCTTTGCCAAAACGATCTCACTTTGGCTCTGCTGAGATCAGTAATTCCTGTTGGGGCTCAAGAAAGCTGTGTGCCTCTCTGCAACTTTCTTTTCAGTCTTTGTGTGGTTTTAAGTTGCGGCTCCTCTGCCTAACTGTAAGTGCGTATGTGCATGCACATGCACACTCATGTTTTCTGTACATTTCCTCTTTCTTTTTTTCTTTTCCTTTTTTTTTTTTGTTTTGTTTTTAAAGGTTAGACTCCAAAATGTTCTGTGTCGGCTCTAAGCGTAGCTAACAGATTTTCCTTCAAAGGGAGGAGGCAAGAAGCAGAAGAAAGTCAGTGAGGTTCACTTTTTTTTTTTTCCTTATGTCTCTTTTAGTTCCTTCAACTGCAATCTAGCAGCGCCTGCCTCGACAGCCATCAGATAATTTCTTTATCTCCTAACGGCAGCCTAACTAATTTATAAAGGAAAACGCATCACCGTGAAGGCACGAGTCATTTCTCTCCCTTCTCCACGGTTGTGCTTGCCCCCCTCCCCTGCCCCCCTCACATGATGCTCCCCGCTGCGAACCAAGTTCGCGTATCTGTTAGGCTGCGAGCTGGCAGCGCGCCAGGCGAGAGGAGGATCGGAGAGGGGGTGACATCTCAGACAAATCAATGTCAAAGGTTTGACGTTTTCATTCATAGCGGTGTCAAAGCAACCTTTGGGGGGGATGGGGAGGTATACTTTTCTCTTGCTTAAGTGGTTGCCATTTATGTTTTAATTTACTGTTACACTTTTCAAAACCAAACAGAGAAACCCTCAATTGTCTTTTTATGCTCCGTTTCCCTTTCTCCCCCATCACTCCCCTGCCTCCTCTGCAGAGGAATCTGCTACATTGTGAGTCCCAGCTGCACAGCAGTGGGGCTCATCTCCCATGTAGGATATCTTCTGCCCACGCTGGCCTTACAAGCTGGGTGGCTATTTCTCTGGACCATCTCTTTCCCTTTCCCTGCATTGTGGCGCTGAGCTGGCTGAGGTTGAAAAGGCAGATTGCAAAACAAAAGGTATTCATTGCTTTAACTGGGAAGGACTGGGGAACAGGTGAGGATCACGGTATTCTGTTCCACAGTATGGCAAAGATTCATCCATTCCTTCTAGCCAGGTTTTTAGAGATCTTTGCATGAAAAGCAAGGGGATATCTTTGTTGTTACAATTTCTTTCTGTGCTTTACAAATTGAAGACTATCAGCAATGCTTGCTTTCAGAAACTGCATACACCTTTCTGAGCATCTGAGACTCAGGAGTCTGAGAGCTGTTGGACCCCCAAGATTTCTCTCTTCCTTAGGCTGATTGTAACCCAAATGAACTCCTTGGCTTCCATGTAGTATTTATGATTTATTCTGGTATAAAAAGGAAAAGAATCTGTTTTCTAGAGATGACCTTTGCCCATTGCTGAAAATTTGGGCCCACAAACTTCAGGTTTTATCATCTGAGTAATTCCCTTGGAAATGGGACCCAGTTTGGATGCAGCTGTAATATTAATGGCCTGGAGCTGCACAGCTGTTTCTGTATTGTCACCTGGCGTGCGTGTGCCCCACAAGACAGTGTTAAAGAGGATGAAGAATTTCTACTCTCCTGTAAATGCACCTCTAAGTAGGACCACTCACTTTAAAATGAAGCAGGTTTGTAAGCGTTTCCAGTATCTGGGCCATAATAGGACCCAGCAGTGTCTTGCAAGCAGGACTGGAGAATAAATCATCTGGTTGAATCTACAGGAGGAATGTGAGTCAACAGAATGAAAATAAATGCCCAGTGTGAAGCCTGGCTAGGACAGCTGACTGAGTCTCCTGTATTTAAAAAAGATGCTACCGCGTCCCTAATGGGCCGGGCTTTGGCTTCACACTTCAGATGAGAGGGAAGGTGAGTTCCTGGAATGGGGAAGAAAATCAAACAGTGTATTTGGTGTCAGAGGTGGCTTTTGAAGGTATAAATGAATTAGAGAGTGTGTGCCCATCGGAAAGTGTGTCTCTGAGCTTTGACCCAAGCATCGTAGCAAGAAGTTGGACTCATGTAATGTCTTGTGGGAAGAGCAATGATGTGACCAGAGGGAAGGGAGCCACGGGAGAGTTGGCTTGGTAGGAAAAGTTCCTTGGGATCTTGTTGTTATCTTCTGAGCTTGAGTCACTGTGAGAGGAAGGAGCTGTGTCTTTACACAGCTTTAGTTTTAGCTCTTTAGTTTTGGGAGCATAGTCACTAACATGGGTGGAAACAAACGTGTATAAACATTAAAGTACTTTGTCCTTTTGAATGAGGGTTGAGCAATGTCTCTGATTCCAGAGAATCTGGAAGGTAAATTGAGGGAGACAAGATGTAGGAGAAATAGCAAAGTAAGTGGAGCACATCTTCCAGCCAGTATGTGTTTGTCTCAGTCAGTCTCTTTCTCACACTTGCATGAGCAACCAAAAGCAGACACCTTCTGCTCCCTGCCCATGCCATCCAATATACAATAAAATGTTTGACCCTCTGGGTTTGAAGTGGAGGTTACAGATCTTATTGTTTATAGTTATAAAGCAAATCTACAAGAAGCGTTAATGTTATGAGCATCTTAAACTCTGTTTTGACTTTTGTTTAGTGGAAAACGTAACCATATGGTTCCCAGTTGTCTTGGTGCTTCTCAATGGAAGGAAAGAAAAATTATGAAAACAACAGAAATATAATTAAAGGCCTAATTTTTTTCTTCTTTAATCAGTTATCTAGTTGAGAACCAACAAGACTTTCAGTGAACTGAAAGTCCACCCTCAGTTGTTTTGACACTGTTAGAATTGGAGTGTGTGTTGGTGACTTGTAATGGCGACAAGACTGTGGGTAAAATTGTGTCTGTGTTCCAGTGAAAGCTCTAGTTTAGCCGGGCTCAAGACTTTACAGTAGTTACACTTTTAGGGTTGCTGAGTGTGTGTCTTACCCAAGACCTCACGTATTTCAGGGATAAATTCTTGGGTTGAATGTGTAAATCCCAACTTTTTTGCTATCGGTTATCAGCCTGTGGCTTGTTACACGCTATATTTGAAAAGTAGGAGAAATGGTAATCTTTTGTCTTTGTTGCTTCAGTGTTTCAGAGGTAAAGATGGAGAAAGTATTATCCAGCCTGATGAAAGATGATCGTTTCAAGTTGTGCAGACCAGGAAGCAAGGTGAGTTATTATGCTGATTAGGAATTGCTCCAATTTTCATTTACCAGTTAAACATCACAAGTATTTCTCCCCTAGCTTCTGTCATTACAATCCGAGGGTTGGTATATCCATGATGTCAGGCAGTGCACATAATTACAGAACTGCCTTATATCACAGTTGTTCAATCTTTAAACTGTTGTACCCAAAAAGCAGTCACTTCTAACTCTTCAGCAAATATTTTTGTAACAGACAGTAAAGGTTTCTGGCTGCAAAAGCTTTGGGCTTTTTTCCCCCACAGTGTTTTTGTTCTTCTTGGCTTTTCTGCACTAAAATGCTGTTGGAGATCACAAATGACACAAATTTTTCTGAAGAAATAAGGAAAATGTACTTGGTGATGTGTTACGTAGGTTTTTTTATTACTTGTATTGGTGCCTAAAACAAAGCTCACTGGGTTGACAAGTATCTTTTCATTGACTTTGGCTAGCTTTGGGTCTGCTTTCAAGTTGCTAATTCACAGAATTCAGTAATTTGCAATTGATGTCTCGGGTGTTTCTGCATTCTGGCAAATTAAATCCTCCAAGAACCCTCATTTTGAATGGAAGTCAAGAATGTGTCAAGCATGATGCAGCATGCTCTTTTTTTCTCTTGTTGCTGTTTTGCCTGCTCGTTCTTTCTGTTATACCATGTATGAGCCTTCTTGTTTCCTGTGGATGACTGTTACGAACTGTGGTGTTCTCAGTAAACATGCTTTTGAAAGATGTTCAGTTTTCCTACATGCCCTATATTTCACAGAAAGCCAGATCATCTGAGACACAGCTCTATTTAAAGCTCTTTCCCATCACTGCAGTTTTTCACTGAAATCAGCCTGTGATGCCTGTATTTTA
Source organism: Tyto alba (assembly GCF_018691265.1). NCBI lineage: Eukaryota > Metazoa > Chordata > Aves > Strigiformes > Tytonidae > Tyto > Tyto alba. The sequence goes on from NW_024881273.1 coordinate 5,163,772, forward strand.
AATGTCTGGAACATGCATAGGATATGACTAAACTTGTTCAACAGATACATAGTTTAGTTGTGCTTTGTCAGGGCAGAAGTTATTTTAAATAGTTCATGCGTGTATAAATCCTTTCTTCTGAACGTGCTTATAGGCAGGTGACTTCGGGTTTCCTTTGGAGGGTTTTTCAACAATTACATTTATGCAGAAATCACACTTTAAATTTGTTGCTGATAGGAGACAGGATATTATTTGTTCTGGGCTTGAGGACAAATGTTATTTCATTGAACGTGAGCAAAAAATAACATGTTTTTGGTAAGAAATTATGATTTGACTTTTGAAAAATGACAGGAGACAATGCCTGCTGAGTGTTGTTGAATGTCAGAGTCCAGTACTTGTGGAGGTTCAAAATCATTGATCCATTTGGAAAACTCTCACCTAAACATCTCAGTGCCTTTATATCCTTGCCTTTGGAGCAGTAATAAAAAGCTAGCAAGTCTGTTTTCTACCAGGACTTATCAAATTGGTATTTCTACCATGCTTTCAAATTGTAAAATACTCTACACGTCTAAACACAGAATATTCTAAATACTCTTGTTTTGTCTTTCTTTCTTTCCTTCAAAAAAAATACAAAACCGTACGGTATTTGAAAGCTCTTGCTCTGGTTTTTGCTCAGCAGTGCTGCCTGGGCATGCCCTGCCGTGCCAGGTGCGACACATGAGAACATGTACAGAAGGAGCTGGTTCCTTTCACTTGCAAAGGTGGGACTGAATTCCTCTCTCCCTCTGCCATCAAAGTGAATAGGATTTTGCTGTTGACTTCACTGGAGCTGAGATATATCCGCTCTGGCTGTAGGATGGGCTGAATCTGCTATTACAAATAGAAAATAACCTATTTTTGTATGACTCAGAATCTGAAAGGATTGGGACTGAGAAATAGAGTTTCTCTTTATGGACAAATTTTCTGTCATTTATTAGGGAAGAAATTACAGTAGTTCTGTCGATATCAAATAGGCTTCTTCCGGAATTACTTGAAAAAATATATTAAACACAGTTAAGGATTAATTCTGCTCCTTAGCTTTGTATTTTATTGACCTCAGAGGCTCTGTAAGTGGTCTGCAGTGCTTTCAGCTGCAGAAGCTGCAGGGGCATGTTTCCAAGTTTTCAGGAGGGTTAATCTCTATTCTGTAAGTTTGCCATAAAGACAGTACAGCAAGCTGGGAATGCGATGGGACATTGCATAGGCCGGAGAGTGATTGAGGACTTGTTAGGAGGAGCTGAACCTGATCCGTTTGCTTATCAGTTCTCCATGCATTGAGTCATGTATATATTATGGTCGTGCACACAGGAAACTCATTATAATGCTCTTCGGTTCTCATTGCCTCAACTGAAGTCCATTATAAGTACCACATTGGAACATGTATTTTTTGGGCTTCTGTGTGCAGCCAGGGAGCAAGCTGAAGTGCCTGTAAAATGTATATTTTATATTTAGGTATATAAAATATATATGTGGCTATGTCTGGGTGTGTGAATGTTCACCTGCCTACAAAGAGAATAAATTTGATCTTTCAACTTTTATGGAGGGGGGCAGGGGGACTTGGTGAGTTCTAGAGAAGGTGTGTGGAGGTTAGTAAAAAGTTGTTATTAAAATCCTTCATTTTGTTTTGAAGTATAATGGAAGCAGGAGATATTACAGCCTGGCTTTTTGGTGCTTTTTGTCCCACCTTCTTTTTTTTTTTTTTTTTAAAAACTATTTCTAAGAAAGAACTTTCCTACCTCAGTCTACTTTTATTGTGTTTCAATGCCTTCTCCCATTAACATATTCTCTTAATGAAATCAGAAGCTTTCAGTACTTATCCCAACCTCTCAAACCTGAAAGCTACAGTCTATAATCAGAAATTTTCTTCTTCTGAAAGAAATAAGTATATGTCTTCCTGTTTGTTGGTGGTGTTTGGGGGAGTCACCCTGATAACCTTGAATCAGTTAAATAACATTCCATCCAGGCCATTTCTTCTTTTAGCTTATAGATATTGTTATTGATCACAGTCATTATGCTAACAGTTAGGAATCTGCCAGGATAGGCTTTTACTCTAAGCAAACACAAGGTAGAAAAAGTTCTCCTATCCCACTATTTCTCCATAATGGCAATAATGCTTCTTACTTAACAGATATAACAAATTTATCTAGATGGCGAGTAGATCAAGCAAACCTCTGGGGTAGGCTTTTATCTTTTGGGTCTTGGAAAAATGTGTAAGGTCTCAAATTAATTGTCCTGTTCATCCAAGCCAAGATATGAGCAAGATTAAAGCTTGCGTGTGTGAGTAAAGCATAGAGGATGGCTTCCAGTGCACTTCCAGTAGCACTCTTTTATTTGATCTGTCCAGACACTCACATGGTGTACAGGTTTTATTTTCACAGTTTGGCTCTGAGTCAGTTTTAAATTTAGATTTATTTTGTGGTTTTTTTTTTTTTTTTTAGATAAACCTCCCCAGAAGGCATGAATCAAACACAGATTTTTTTTCATGCCCATTAGGGGGCAATTTCAAAATGAGATCTGTCTCAAGGGGCTGAAGGGGATAAAAGACAAGGTGGAGGTGGGAGGAGGGGAGAGGCTGTTTTCTGAGTACATTATGTTTCCTGCCATTTGCTTTTCTTCATTTATTTCTCTTGGACTGACCTCACACTTTGGAAATTATGCACCTAGTTTTTTATCCCTCATTTTTGTCTTACTTTTTTTTTTTTCCCCCCAGCACCAGGAAGAAGAGATGCCTCATTTTGAAACCTAAAGGGGGGAATAAGAAAAGTCCTTTGTAATATATTGCCATATTATCACTAAATCCCCTGACAGTTGTGACACAGAAGCAAGTCACCTGTCACTTAAGCTTGAGGTCTCTTTAATTTTCTCCTGGAATTCGCACCAGGCTGTCTTTAATTTGAGGCCTTTATTGGAATTCTGAAACCTTTCTGCCTCCCTGGTGCTCAGATCTATTCTGAGTGCTGTTACAGAATGTATACAATAACCAACAGAGGGATTCAGAGGGGGCTGAAGCACTGTTTATTTAACACTCTGGAGGGATTTTCGTGCTTATTCGGTCCTGGCTACCCGGCTTTCAATATCGCTTTGACAACCGTTATGCCCTTCTCATTAATTTTAAACAGTTAAAACACAGGAAAAAGAGAAAAAGTTTTCATTATTAAAGTGCTTTACTTTTTAATAACAGAGGATTCTGTCCGCCAGGGGAAAGGGCAAGCCTCACTAATTTCACATTCATATTAAAAAACGCTGGGAAGGTGACACTTTGTGCTGCCAGGAGGCTTAACAAAAGAAAAGTGATGGGGGCTAGGAGGAGCAGGCGGGGGGAGAAAGTTTTATGTTTCACGTCAATGGAAACTTGTTAGTCACAGCAACGAGTGTCCACTTCGGGGAGGCAGCACCACTTGTAGTTTATTAAACCTTTACAGAGGCCCCTCGACTGGAGACTGTCTCCACTGATTAATAGGCACACGTTAAGTCAAACTAAAAGGCGTCTGTGAAACGAGCTGTGTTCTGAGGCTTTCTCGAGTGGATTGGGAGACAGATAGCAGAGACTAGAAATCTGGGAGACTCTTCATGGAGGTTTAAAATACCCACCTTGTCTTTGGAGATGCAGATGGACAGTTAGTCCAGGTAGCGAGTGAGCGGGAGCTCTAGTCCCCACGTGTGTTTGCTTCACTGAAGAATAGCCCAGTGGCTGGAAGCTGTGGGATCCTGAGTTCAAGAGAGGGCACTGTGCAGGGAGTTTAGACTACGTTCAAGGTCGGTCTCTGGGCAGACTTGCTGTTAGGCTATAGAGTGGCAGATCTGGGTCACTAAAACATTTAGTGTAGGGTGCCAGCAGCATTGCCTGGCTTCCACGATCACCGAGGTTCGCGGTGTCAGTGTGATATGGTTCCCCTGGACTGGCAGCAGTGCAGACATGATGCTCGCAGCTGTGAGGGAAGGAGTGTTTTGCAGCATTAGCATGCAGATCTATCAGGAAGGAACAACAGGATGGTTGCCTTGGCACAGCCTAGTACAGAATCCTGGGAGCAGGATGTTTGTTTTCAGTCAGCCCTGGTCAGATGAGAGGGTTGACCAGTATCAAGTTACTGCCTTGGATCTGGCACTCTTAGGCTTGGATGCTGGTTCCTGTCTGAGTAGCTTTTCAGAACTGTGGCCCTTTCTTGGGAGAGATTCACATCCATGGATGCTTGGCTTTGCACTTTGCTGTCAACTTTCTATCAAAAATTCTCTTGTTTCCTTGTCCACATTTCCTTTCTCTGCCTGGGTACTTTGGAGAGAGAGAAAGCCCGTTTTCTCCTCCCAGTAACAGCTTGCTCCCAGGAATGATTGTTGACCATTTCCTGAACTGCATCCTGCAGTCTGATCCTGGGGAAGCCTGAGCACAGGCAAAATTGCCCTTTTGGTCTGAGGAAGTTTCTTCTGTCATGACTTTAGTGCAAGGGGCTTGTCTTGTAGAGGAACCATGTGATGGCAGTTACAGCTAAATAACTTGTTGACAGTGAGAAAACTTCATGTAGTCATCAATAGTGAGAAGTTCATTTAGTTGGCTTTATTCATAGGTACTAAATTTGGTCTATTTTCTGGAGCTTGGGGATAAACGCAGATCTGCCTCATGCATGCCAAGAACAGGCCAGGTGTTTTGGGGAACTGCAGCGGGGAGCTTGCAACATCAGTCTAAAACTGTTAGCACAAAGTCTGAGGGGACTTTCTCCAAATACCACTGCTTGTTTCCATTGGAGTTATCTGGCCTGTGGAATCTGACGAAAAAAAGAAAAAAAAAAAAATAGAAAAAGAAAAAAAAAAAAAGCAAGGGAAAAAGATACGTGATAGATGTTAGAAAACACAGAATTAAAATTGATTTGCTCTCTTCACCACACAGCACTCACTGGCTGCTTTGACTTTAACGTCTTTATCTATATTTTTTTTCTCTAGTAATATTGAGAGGATTACCTTTGTTGGCCCCTGGGTGGTTACTGTGTGATTTTACTGTTATTAAATCTATTGTAAACTGCTTCATTATTCCTGACTCAAATTCTCTCTTTCCTCTAATCCTTCCACCACCCTTGTAGAAATCCTGTGGCACGGGCCCTCAGGAAATCCGGGAGCGGGCCACGGTCTTGCAGACAAAATTTGAAAATTACATTCACTCCAATGAGAGGACTGTCCGGTGGGCAAAGAAAGGTCAGTGCATTTCCTTTCAGTTTGTTCCAGAAGGACTCATATAAGCTGCCATGTTTTTTTTCTGGGGGGGAGCTTCAGGGAAAATGCCTGGAAGAAACATTTTGGGGCCATTGGGCTCTGTAGGGGGTTGAGATGGGCCCAGAAGGCTTTGTGTTGATATTAAATGTTAATTTCTTGCATTCCCATATTACGTGAAAATGAGGTTTAATCTTGTCTTTCGACAGGATTCACATCTGAGGGCTCTGACCCAATCGCATGAGCGAATAGATTGTGTGTTATGCTGGGAAGGTCATGGGTGACCTGCTTAACCACATCCTGGTGCAATACCCATTAGATGCTTTCCGTTTATACCCAGGATGAATTTGAAGCCTGTAAGACAGGATGCCTTGGGAAAAACTCTTAACAGGCAAGGATCTTAGGCCAGAGGTTGTTGTATGGGACAGAATAAAATTGAGAGTGAAGGCAACTACTCAGCAAGGCAGGAACAGGAAAACTGGGATGGATTTAATAATAGTAGCTAGGGGCAAATACGGGATTTGATCTCCCATCTTTGCTGAGGAAGATGCACAGCAGTTGTCATTGAGCAATACAAGAAACTCTTCCCTTCTTCTCAGTTTGGAAAATCCAGAGGAAGGTGGATTCTGGGGAAAGATTAAAAACTTGCCAGGGATGTGGTAGGAAAATAAAACACTGAGAGGTCTCCTAAGAGGAGCCAAAATGGTACTGTAATGTAAGGACCCCCTTCTATGTACTGTTCTGTTGCCCAGTGAGGCTGATCTGGGTGCACCTGAAAACTGAATAGCAGTTGTAGAGGGAATGCTTAAGTCAGGCCTCAGAGGTCTTTGACAATTACTTGGAATTTGATTATTAAATATTGAGACAAGCCCACAAAATGCAAACTCTTTGTGCAAGAGACTAAACCGCTCTTGCTCACAATGTATAGGACTAGAGCCTTTCCACTTTTTTTGAGTCTCCTCTTCCTGCATGTCTCCCTTCCTGATTGTTTTCTTTTGTCACCTCCAAATCCTGTTGTCTAAGCTTGCATGAAAGTCCAGTTGATTTCAGTTCTGCAGCATTTCCAGTTAGGTTTGGATGAGGGTGGTCCTGGTGAGGTGAATTTTAATGGTCTGCATCATTTGTGTTTACCATTATATATACCTGCTGTATGTGTGTGCATACAAGTCTGGTACAAGTGTACCATATGTGCTAAACTACATAAATCACGTACTAAGGGGTCCAAAACCAAATGGGGAAATTGGCCTTTGAGCTGTACAATGTCATCATAGAACTGGATAAGGGAAAGCTGTTCTCAGGATAGAAGTTAAGCTCAGCATTAGAATTGTTTGGAATCCTGAGAAGTGATTGTTCAAGAGTTAAAAGGAGCTGCTTTTTTTCTGAACGTTGTACTAACTTGATAGGTGATGGCATAGCAGAACGACTAGAGGTCGTACTGTAACTACCTGCTTACCCCAAATTATTCTGCATGCTTTTAGTGGTACATGGCTGTATTGATGGGTGAGGTATTTGAAATCCTACTGTTTCACTCTTTGCTCTACCCCCTGCCACTGCTTGTCACTGTACTAATTCTCATACACCCCCCCAACAGTTGCAGTGTTTACTTTTTTAACTCGGGGTTTCAAAATACCTTTCTTCTACAGTGAAAGTGTTGGAGGCTTGCTACACAAGCAGCTTGCTTGCACCCGTTTTCAGGTGTCTTGTGCTACTTGACTGGTGTAATTACTTTTGTAGCTGCACTTTTAAGTCCACGGTCTCAAAGCACGTGACTAATATCCTCAAATCCTTGATTCTGCATGGATGAGTTGCTTGTTGCTCCCCTGGGATTCCTTATACCCCATGTGAACTTCTAACCTGAAATGACTGTGACAGGGAGAACAACTGAATGGCTCTGGCCACACTTAGAAAACCTCTGTGGTTTCTCTCTATGCAGCGTAGGTCACTGTGCACACACACATGCACCCCCATGCACACTTGTTGCTGAGCTTAGCACTAAGAACTTTTTTAGCCACAGACAAGAAGTACGGAAAATATATTGGGAAATGTTGAAATGCTGTGCATCCCATTTATCTTGTACAGGAGCACTCCACCTCTTTTTCCTACTCTGCTATCTACATATGCAAATTTTTCACTGCTGAGTGGCTTCCATAAGCCCCCTTTTCCTCCCCTCTGCGCCAGGCATCATGAATAATTAACATGGCAGCTGGCTTTTGCTTTCATGGCAGACAATCAATTGGAAACTGTGCCAGAGATGCATTTGTTTCTCTCTCTTTTTCTCTTTTTTTCCCCATTTTCTGACCTAGTCAATGTTAATAAGCAGTGTTTCTACTGCAGTCCGCTTTCAAAAGGCGAGTGGCTCCCTGCCCACTCACCCCTTCTGCCTCTTGGTCCTGTGTCTTCCAAACTCAAATCAAATGGTTCAGTGAAGGTGCTGCCCTTCAAACTTGATTGACTGATGAGTGGTGAGTTGGGTGGGAGGAGGGGGGCAGCTGGGCCCTGCTACCTGAAGGACAAATCTTATGAAGTGTGGAGCTCCTGTTGGGGAATGGAGGACTCTAGTCTGAAGGGTTACATGGTGATAGGTGCTCTGGTTTGGAGCTGTGGGGACAGATGATGCTCAGGAGACTTTGATCCTTCGTGCCACTGGGTTTACAGAAAGGGTAAGGACACAAACCCTGCTTTTCTCCTCCACGTTTCCCCATTTTATAGCCAATAGTGGAGCACTTTGCCTCTGTCCTCAGCACCTGGGTGTTGAGAGGGACAGCAGAGTTACAGGAGCCCACTCCTGTGGCATGATGCTTGAATCTGTTGTGGTTTTGGTGCATTTTTCCTTCCTGTTCCCACATGCTCTGTATGCTGGCAGAATGCCTCCACCGGTTTGTCCAGCCGTGTGGCTGAGGCTGCGCTCTGGGGCCGGCGCTGGGAACTGGCTGCCAGCTGAGAGCATGGCGAACAGGTTATGTCACCTGTCTCGCTTTCATATCTCATTACTCTCTTGTCCCGTGTTTAAAAAAAACACAAACCAACCTATCTAACCTCCATCATATGTAGCTCGCATTTTTTTTTTCCTTTGACTTTCCACGCTTACATTTCCTGTAGAAAAGTGGAGATGCACAGGTGCAAAGGACCAATCTAAATCCACTTTCTTGCACAATTGCAAGTCTGAATCCCACCCCAGGCCAGTATATGTTTCCTTAGACTTGTACTGATATGCCAAAAACTAACAGCTCAGGCAGTTTGCTCCTGTGGCATTAAGATGACATACCCTTTATGTGAATTATTGCCTGACCAGCACTTTTTGAGTTGTTTTCATAAAACCTTATCTCTTTGATCGCAAAATTATAAAATAATTTCAACGTAAAGCTTTTAATATCTGGCCACTATAATTGCACATAAAAACCAGAAAACATGACTCTGGCAACACTGAGGGTCTAAAGACCTGATAGTAATGATTTTAAAAAGAATCACACCCACAAAGATCTTCATTTAAATCTCATGGGTGCTGTAATGAACGTAAGCAGCTCTGAGCTCCTCAGAGGTAAGGCGTTTGCATGAGCTGAGGTTTCAACCTGCTGGTACAGCAGGGCTGTTAGTTCAGGTTTGGGTTAGTGTCTTGCAGCTCTCCCTGGTTTTGCATGCCCTGATTCGGGGACTGGATCTGGCAGTTTTCTGTCAGGACTTTGGGAAGAGGGCAGCCTTTGACACTTTGATTTTCTAACGGATGTGGGGAATTAGTACCAGCAGCCTTTCCTATCTGAAGAACTGTGAGCTCAGCCTTCGTAAGAACAGGATCTTTAGTATCAACCATTTCAAATGCTGCAAGACAGACAGCTATATTAGCTCCAACGGGACCAAATGTGGAGCGGGAGCAGGTTCATATTGTTACTTTTGAAGAGTTTACACCTTCTCGTAGGAGGTGAATTTGACCAATAACTTTAGGAAAAAAAGCAGCAGAATGGTGTTTTTGAGAGCATTTGAGCTTGCTTATAAGCCCTCAGAAGGATGGTCTTCAGATGAGACACCAAGACAGGGTATTTGGAATTTAGCATTCTCTTTTTGGGAAAACACAGGTCTCTTGATGCTCAGACGCCTCTAAAAAAGTAGCATTGTGAAATTGGGAAGAAGGTGCAAAAAACTCAATCTTTTCTTCTCATCGATTGGGAAAAGGAGTTCGCTTTACTCAGTAAACAGAGCTTTGATGGATTCCCTGGGTCCTTCCAGCAGCTGATCTGCTAAAATGACATTTTTATTACTGTTCATAAACTCCAATCTCCGGCTGCTGCCAAGAGATTAGACATAAGCTGTGGGCAAACTTGCTGGTCTGGTGGCTCAACAGGCAAGGGCAGGAGAGGTTAGAGTTTAGAGCTTGCTGCTGTCAGGGGTTGAGAGGGAGAGAAAGATGTAGGTGGTGGTTGAAGTGAGGGCTGGGAGGACACAGGAGGTTTAGCAAGCAGAGGAGCAGCAGGGGATTGAAGAGAGGCATTTTCTGAGCTGTAGAGTTTCCTTACTAAAAGTCCCTCTATTCCCCAAAGCAGAGAGGACAGCCTGGGTGTAGTTAATGTTCTGGGTACGTGGAGGAGCACGTAATGTTCATATTAGTGGATGATCGTCTTTAGAGCAATGAGCCCTGAGGGAAGGGCATTACAGGAATATAAAGATGTGAAGGGAAATTTGCACACAATTCTATTATTTTTCCCTTTTGAGAAGGTGAGCTCTGTTCTCAGTGTGATCATGAGCCAGGAAATCCATCTGGCTCTCAGATATTTATAAGGGACTAGCTAGTAACTGGTGAAAAATGCATGGGCTACTGGGACTGTAATATCAGAGGAGTCTTCCTATGCCATCTCCATGCTTTTCTTTCCCTCTCTTCATCCTTGTATTGCTATTCCCTCTCTGCCCTTATCTGCTGTCATTTGATGTCAGTGACTCTTCTTGTGAGAAGTGCTGCAAACATCACCCTTTCTGGCAGAAGGGGCATCCCTGCAAGAGGCAAATCTAATGCAACTTAATATAGCTTTGTTTTAGTTCCTAACACTTCTCTACCACCTACCTTCTCCTTTTGGGATTGTACTAGTACTATACAACCTTCACAGATTTTTTTTTTTAACATACCAACCTTTTCTACCAGCTGCTGACCAGAAGGTGTCCCAAAGGACAAGACCAATGTTCTTTCAGCTGGAACAGCTGAATCTTTAAGTATATATAAAAAAAAATGCAGTAGCAAACAAAATTCACTTTTTTTTTTTTTCTCCCCCCTCAGCACTGCAGTCTTTCCTTTGTGCCTATACCACCTATCCCAGGAACCTCAAGCACATCTTCCACATCAAATCTCTCCACCTGGGTCACGTGGCCAAGAGCTTTGGCCTGAGAGATGCCCCCCAGAACCTGACTGCTCTTCCAGCTGTGGGCTCAAAGAAGAAAACCAAAGCAAGACCAAAAAGGTAGGCCAACTTGATGATCCTGAGCCAAGGAACGTGCACATGACAAGCTATGGAGTGCTTTGCTCCTCAAGGTTGTTGTGCCTGCTCCAGGAATCGTAGAATAGTTTGGGTTGGAAGGGACCTTCAGACATCATCTAGTGCAACCCACCTGCCATGGGCAGGTTGTGTGTGATTGTTCCTGAGAGGCTAAATCATGTTGAGCCATTGGCTTAGGTTGTATTGCTCTCTGAGCTGTTGCTTCATGCCCCTTTTTCTAGTGGCTTTAGAGACCCTAAAAATTACATTTATTAAACCAGCTTGGTTGAACAATTGAGTGTGAATTCAGTTTAACAATAAACAATAAACAAAACAAAACCAAGCAGCTCACTTTGTAGTCGGACTTCTGCTAAAGATGCTGGTTTTTTGAAGGAATCTAAGTGAGGAGATGCACCTACGTAGACTAGCCTGGGGTTTGCTGCAGCTTTTCTGTTTTCTGAGCACTTGAAAAACACCATCTTCTGTGAGTCTTATGAGCAGAAACAGCCTAATCTTTGTTTACTTATACTTCACTCAAGAGCTACCTTGAAGGGTGAGGAAGGGCACAGGCAGTGTTACAGAACGAAGCATGAGATTTTCCATAAATTGGAGTGGTTCTCTTTCTGGTGCTGGTCTTGCTTGCTAGAGCTCCAGAAGCAGTCCTGTTGTCACAGCCAAGCACCTTCATATTAGAAGCTGCCAGATTTTTTCCAGACACGTGGTCCTACAGAGAGCTATGATCCTTGGTTCAGGATCAAATGCAGTAGCAACTCTTTGTCCTCATCCCTGTCTAGGGAAAGGCACTGTGCTCATAACTACTTGCTGTTGGTGTAGGGCATGGGATGATAAAAGCATCAAAGAAATAGCAGAGAAATTAATATTTTTGCTTCTCAAATTTAAAGTTGACTGTCCTGTGCATTATGAATAAGGCTGTATGAGTGCTGATTTATCTCACAAGATAGGCTCTTCCTTCCTGGCCTTGACAAATACCACTGCATCAGGAGCAAAGTATGTGTATTACTGTCTTTAAAGGCCTTCTGTGGTCTCCTCTGACCTTTTTTATCACCTCTTCTACACTAGACAGGCAGTCTTTTGTAGGCTTTCTCCTGCAGTTCCACCAGTAGTTTCCTGGCTGTCAGATTTGCCATGGGACAAATTGTGTCCATCCTCTCAGAATGGTCAGCTGCAGCTTAGGCTACTTACTCTTCTCTCTAAGAAGACAATAGCTTAGTACACAAAAGAAGGGGAAGGACTGCAGTGTATTTTGTTTAGTTATTATATGATCAACTGTAGTTACATAAATACAAGCCCAACTCAGAAAGCAAACCTGTCGGTAGAAATGATTCTTCTACAAACTTGTGCTCTGCTGCCTATAGATTTAAGTAATTCTGTCAAAAGCATTTCTGCAGGATCATGTGGAATGTCTCCCAGAAAGAGTCTGTAGCAAACCTAGAGTTAAAGCTCTGTCCTTTGGTGTGTGGACAGGCCTTTTCCTGAGTACTCCTTCCCTGTGTAAGGAATTTGAGACTCCCTGATGCTTCTGGGGGAGCAGAGCCCCGAATCCTCTTCTCTGCTTGAAATGAAGCTGAAGGTTCTCAGTACGTCCCATCCTAGCTACTTTGAGTGGGTTCCACAGGATAGGTAATCCTCCCTTTTGAGATTACAATGTTAAGGTCTCACTGTCTTCCCTAGCACAACGGGCCAGATATGAACCTCTGATTTACCAGTAAAATCACTGCAATAATTCAAAGGAGGAAAATCTTTATTCCTTCATCAGTATCAGTTGTGACTCCATGCAATTATTGCTGCAAACTCCGTTAGCAAACGCTAGCCGTGCAATTAAAGCACTAATCCACATAATTGTTCCTGGGTTGGTGACATCTCTTGCACATGTATGTATCTTGGGTAAAAAAAAAAAAAAAATGCAAGGGGAAGGGATTTTAAAATAAAAAGTTGGAGACCGCATTGTCCTGCTTTGAGAAGCCACCAGGGACAGGCCACTGATCTGCCTCCTGCTTCGGCTGACCCTCACCAGCAGATGGGCAACAGGATGGGAATGCCCCTGTGAGCAGGGGATTTAACGGAGCTTTATTTCAGGAAGAATAGCCTGATTAGCCGATAAAGAGCATGTAAGATGGTATGGGGTGGGCTTTGATGTCTTGCTGGCCCAGCAGGGTGTCAAGCTATGACTGACAGTAGCGTGTCACAGGATTACTTGGCCTGCAACAATGCCTCTCTCTGTTCCTATGATGTTGCTACTCTGTTAGAGCTACTTTTTCCCTTGTTACAAACCTCTTTTAGATGGCATTCCTCCTCCCCAAGTCTTCATCCTATTATAGTACAGACAAGCTCAAGATACAGTAGGTAGTTCATGCATAGGACGCGTGGGGTTGGGGGATGTGGAGGTGTTAGAACAAATGGTCTGAGAGTGATTTGAAAGCTCATTTGCACGTGCATCATATAATTGCAGCTCAGGGAAAGTGGGCAGACTTTGCACAGGTTCGTCATGGCTCAAGCTCCAGATTTCAAATCCGGGAGCATCTGGAAAGTTAAGACTCTGCAGAAACAGCCAAAGTTGTGACGTGCAACAATTCCTCTTGCCAGTGAAACTTATTTCTGATCAACTTTCTCTGTGTGTGCTTAAAAAAAAAAAAAAAAAAAAAAAAAAAAGGCAAAGAGAGAAGATATATTAGTATTTATAGGATAGTTTAGAGAAAGTGAATATAGATTCAAATTCAGTCTTCACTAGCATAAATTCAATACAGTGCTGTTAACTTACAGAGAATTGCTTTTGATTTCACACTGACAAAGCAGAAAGCAGAATTTAGCCTGCCATTTAGAAGACAAATTTTTTTAATTGTAAAATGCGAGGCTTGAAATTATAACAGCATAGTCACAGAGCAATCTTTTTAATTATATTTCTCACGTTATATGATGAGTGTGGGTTGTCGTATTACACATTGTCTCCAAACATCTGATACTTGTTTTTAATCAATCTGCTCACTAAAGCCTCATCTCTCAACACCTGCCCAGAGCATAAAGAACAGGCAGTCCAGGTTGAAAGTGGGGTAAAGGCAATCATTAAATGTTTTTTTTAAGAGGACAAAGAAAACTTTTCTTTTCTTTTGAAGTCTCCTTTTGTGCTTAGCACCTCCTTAGAGAGCCTGCTTGGGGAAGGTGAGACAGGAAAACAGAGCAGCCAGGTGTGTGATGGTTCAGTGCTGAAATGTGGAAGCAACCCTCTCCTGAACACACGTGTAAAATTTCATGTATTTTTTAAACCTCTCTGTGTGAACAAACTACCCCTTAGCTGTAGCGGTTCTTGCAAAACCCAGTCTGAAGAAGGAAAAATAATTGCTCGTGATTTTTTTTGAGAGTTGAAATGCTGTATTTAGGTAAGAGATGAGCACATGAACTAGATACTGTATATTAAGTTACAGTACATCAGCTTAGTAGGTGTCTGGGCTCATGCTTTTGCTGAAGGGTAGACGCAAGGAAGCTGATCCCACTTCCATTGAGGGATTAACTGTCTTTCCTTCACTGCAGAGAAGCAGCATGCACAGGAAGTAGCTGACGTGCCAGATAGACATGTCTTTTGACTCAGTCACAATGCAGATGCCAAAGACCTATTGCCATTCCACCAAGCATCCCTGTGCTACTCAATCTTTTGCATTTTGGATCACTGGGATTTTACAGGATTTTGTGGCAACTGATGGTCTGTTTTCTAGTTTTGAACTCTGGAAGACTTGTGTATATGTCCCCAAAGGGTTTCACTGTGATGAGGACCTGCAACTTAATTTGCCTTCTTTGTGAATTCAAGCCATTACAAAGAAAGAGATAAATCTTTAAGTTTGATAGATTCAGTGGAACTCATTGCTACAGGATATCTCTGATGCCAGAAGTGCTCAGAAAGATTGAATTTACATATGAGTATCAAGTGTATTCATAGTTACTACAGCATGTGCAAAAAACGAGTATAAAAATTAAGGTGAAAATCCCCCCATGCTTCAGAGTTTAAGTCCAACCCTTAACTAAAATGGGATCAAGAAAAGGTGTCCAGGGTGTTTCTGTTTGAATGGATTGATTTATATCATTGTGACACTGCTGTTGCTCTGAATATGGATATCATCATGCCCTTAAGGTTTTGGCTACAAGATTATTGTGCTAATTCATTCTTCAACATTTAGTGGTCAGATAGAATTAGACTCCTGCTGGGAAATATAACTTGCAAGCCTGTGTGCCCTTCTCTGTATGGCTAGGGCAGCAGTCTCCTTTGGTTGAAAGTTGGTAGCCTTTTACCTTCTCTCCTACCTCATATACTTGATTCTACTTTTGAACGTCTTGGCATTGACAATTTTGGAAAGACTAATGCTTCTATTGACAGGGCTTGCAAATGGAGGCTGCGGCTGGGTCTCCCTGCACAGCAATTGTCTAATCATTAGAAGCAGTTTGCCTGCCAGTTTTTGCATGCCATTTACAGCTTTCCTAATATCACTTAATTAGTCAAAATGCAAGTTTGGAATTCTGCCCACTGGGAATTTCACTTGGTTTGGGCAGTCTGCTCTAGAAAGCCAGACTGGAGCTCAGGTAAGAGCGTGTATTTGTAGACTGGAGTGCAAATGGATCCAAAAATTAGAGTAAGAGACATGGCTGCTATGAAAGGAAGCATCACCATCACTCTTCATTAAGGCAGTTCAGGGACACAGATGAGTCCTGCTTACCACATCATAACGTTATAAAAAAGTCCTGTTACAAAATTAAAGTTTTATAATTGTAAAATCCATCTGGTTGTTATGTGCATGCAGCAATGCCCTTTATTACTGTCTTGTTCCACCACGGCCCAGAGCCTTTTCTCCATCTTTGAGCAAGGTAATAGGGCTTGCACATGGAGCTGGAAAACCCCTGTGCTGTTTGGTACAGACCCCAAAATGGCCAGCTCTCTCTGATTCAAATATATTCTGTCCTTTAGGCTGGGAAAGAGCCTGACAGAAGCAAGAATGCTGGGAGGTTCCCAGCCTCCCATCCTTTCTCCACAGGGTGAAGACCAAGGGATTGTAGTGAAAGTGAAACTGGGCTTTTGTCTCTGTCTGTGTAGCTGAAACACAGTTGATTTCAGTCAGGGTAAGGTGGGCTTTACTGTTCAGCATGTCTCGGCATGAAGACTGCTCTGCTCTGACTGTTCTGGAACAGCGCTCGAAGCTCAGTCTAACTGGGTAATAATTTCCCTTGATCTTCTCAAGCTAGCGTTTGCCTCGGCAGATAACGGAGTACCTAGGCCATCTGTTGACTTGTCGAGAGCAGTGTAGGACTGCTGATGAATTTCTTGCCCCCACTCTGCAAAAAACAACAACAGAAAAACCAACCCAAACAGGGTTGTGTTGGCTGCAGATGGTTCATCCAACACTATAAGCAGAAAAAGCAGGTGTTGCAGCAGCCTTGGCCCAGAGGTAACCCAGCTCTGTTGCTGGCACAATTTCAAAGAGCTGTTGGAGATTCTGTCAGGCAGATTGATAGTGCGATCCATGTTGAAATGTTTTCTGATAAATGAAACTGCCTACTCCTGTCTCCTCCAAAGACACACCATGAGTTCTGGGACTGTGCGTCAGAACTTTATACTCCTTTTTCCTCAGCTGGAGCAATTTGGGAGCCTTTGGTTGCTGCAGATGCTGCGGGTTGGTTAAAGGTCACTACACTTGCTGCACTGCATTGCACCAGCATTTCACACAGCTGAAGACAAAGGAACAGACAGCAATGCCAACCAAGTTGATGGAGACATCTTTTCAGAACAAGCTTACTCACCATTTAGGTAAAAAGACTATCAGGAGCATCTTCTAAGCCATCAAATGATATCCAGGAGACCATGCATGTGTATGCACCACTACTCTGGCATGTAGGAGTTTTTGGCTTGGTGATCAGCTTGTGATTCCGTTCTCTAATGAAGCAGATGTGTCAATGAAACACACGTATTAGAATTTTGAAATGAAAATTTTAAATGGTGTCAGATATTCATTCCTTTTCTTACTGTTGTCACTTGCTGCTTTCACACCAGAATGTTTTGAGTCTCCACATTCAGGATCATGGTTTGCATATTGTAACAAATTCAGTCTGACAAAATCAGCTGATCGATCGTATGCTCTTATCAGTAATGCTTGGGAGATGAATGGGATGTTATATAGAAACAGAACAGTTTGAGAATGCTTTTCTTCCTCTTCTGTTTGTGCCTTGGAGCTGTCAGCAGGATCTCAGCTACGTTAAACATGCTCAAAACTTAATTCATTATACTGGTCTTGGGGCTTTTTACCGTAGCATAGTCTTTGTTACTCTACCATCTTGTTGCTAGTGATTGTGGAATTCAGCAGATGGTGTCTTCAGAGCTTGCAAAGCCATCGATCCCCCAAGGTGTGCTCTGGTGTCAAGGGGCCAGAAAAGGAGACCAGACCAAATCATTCAGATTTCCAGTGAGGTGGAGGGTAGGACAGCACCAGCGCGGCTGTGGACCACTGCAGCTCCTGAGTGGGATGGGGAAGGAGAGCAGCGTGCTGGGAGTGACACTGCAGGTGGAGATAGAAGGAAACTGAAGCAGAGGAAAGAAGGATTTTATTCTTCCAGATGCTCCTCTTCTCTGTTTTGATCATTCAGTGACGTATTTAGCAAGATTCCCGAGTTTCTCATGTTTAAAGGGTAAATAGAGTCATTCTAGTTTTCTGGAAGAGGACAGAGCTTTTTTCATCTTTAAAAGCTTGTTTCTGATCTGGTCTTTCCCAGGCTTTCAGGATATAACAAAGTCATCTGGGGACAGTTCCTCTGTTTCCTTATTGTCTCTGCTGAAGCTCTTGGTACCAGCTTTTGAGAAGTTGTAACTTAATTACAGATGTGCACAGGCATCTGTAAACGTGGGTCTTTTATTCCTTCCACTGTCTCCATGAGGAGGAGGGGAGCTTTCTCAGACCGTGCCAAGCAATTCCCTGCCTTCCCTTCCTCACTGTGCAAAGCACCTTTCTCTCCCCCGGGTAATGAGGTGATTAGATTGATCTTTTGGGTGATTCAGGTTTTGCCCTATACCTGGAACATAAAGCCCAAAGCAGTGGTTGGGGCTAGAGTTAAGCCTTGCAAATGAAGGGAAGATGTGTCCCCCACTTGAAGTTAGAAGGTGGTGCTAACTCATCTCTGCTGGCTCCTCTGACTACTTACCAATTCCTGTCTGTCTTTTATGGGAGTCCTGATACCCCATATCAAGCATAAAAGAGTAGTAGTCCAGTGGTGCTTCTGCCTGGCATCCAATATGTCACAGCACTCAACACCCGGTGTGCTGGACAGTAACAGAGAAGTCAGCTAGCTTGTGTTCAGGGACAGGTTCTTCCTAACTTGCATGTGGGGGCAGTTTTATGTTCTGAATTATGACTTCTCTATTCCTGTCTCATTTTCCCCCAGCTAATAAAAGTGGCTGTTTTCTCACCCATTTCAACATTCCTTTCTCCTCTAAGCCCTGCTGAAATCTTGGCACTGTAGCACATTGGGATGGGTCAGTCATTAGTGAATCTTTTTCCCTGCAAGTTCCCCTTAGCTGCACTATTTTGTAGTTCCCCACCTAAAGGCTGAGTGTTGTGTTTGGAGGGAGGGAATTAAAGGGCTGGGGATTTCTCTGCCCGTTATCAACATGATGTGTTCTCATTAGGGCTCAATATAGTGTGATATCTAGACACAAGATCACAGAGAGAAATGCTGACAATCCATGTGTTTATCCAGTGATAGGAACATGGGTTCTGTCTGTGTTGCAAATATATCTTATATGTACAGCCTTTCTGTGAAGCTTTTTGCCACAGTATCCGGTATTATCACGCAGCTCTCTTAAATTAACATCACACCAGCCTTTGGCAGCAGGGGAAATGCAGTCATCCTGGGGTATGAGGTGGGAGAAGGGACACGAAGGCCAAAGAGATTAAATACCTTGCCCAAGGATGCTCAGGAGGTGAATATCAAGGTCTTGCCCTGTTCTCCTGGGCTTTGTCTCATAACCACAGGGCGCTTTCCTCGCTGATGTTATCTGGACTGCTCTGGCAGAGCCCCAGAGACTTTCACCAGTTGAGCAGAGAGGGGAATTTAGAGGTTTACAACAGGAATCAGAATCCAGCCAGGGATCCTGACCTGGTGCATTTTCCTGGTGTGCTGTCACAGACTGTTGCTGTTGCCTGTGGCTCTTCCATCTCGTGGTTGCTCAGGGCCTTGACAGCTGCTTTTCTTTTCTCAGTGATCAGCACAGCTCCATTGATTTTTGTGGCCCTGGTTAGAGGGAGAAGCCTCCCTTTGCCCTTCATCCTTGCTTTTCTGTGTACAGCTGATCACGGCAGCAGGGGGTATTGATTTACTAATTGGGCAATGATTTCACCTGATTGATAATAAAGTGTTGGACAACCTCCCTGCTGAGCTGAAACTCAGCCCGGCAGCTACTGGTGGATTACTTGTCCTTTTGCAGCAGATAGTTCCCTGTTGTTAAGTAAACTGATCTGTTGCTTGGTAACCCTCAAATTACTGTAGTAAATGCTTGGAGGCACAATGAAAGTGTCAAATAGAAACTTTACCAAATGATGGAGGGGGCTGAGCTGCGCTGCGAAGTTTCTGCAGCAGAGCTGGGCTGGTTGAGGGCGCCCCTTGGCCTGGCGCTGTGCGGGCACCCAGCAGCATCCCTCTGTGCCGCCGTTTGACAAGGCACGTCTGCTGCGGAGGGACTGCAGGGATGGCTTCACCACCAACACGTTTGCTTCGGTAGCTGTACGGTCACTTTTGAATTGATTCTGTCTTTTTGCCTTAGTTTCTGTGGGTTCAAACTAGGCGGTGGCTGCGTGTCTTATTTCTCCGGTATGTCCAGTCTCTAGCCTTTCTGCCAACACAGAGCTTGAATGTTTAATTAGTTTGAGAATGGAGACTACACCAAAGGTAGCAGAGTCTTCTCACATGTGTACTCCAGGTGTTCTCCTCTTGGGAAAACTATCTTCCAGTGGTAATCATCTCACCATCCTTCTTATCATTCTGATCCATCCTTCCAAACCCACTCCAGACATGAAACCTACACAGGGATGAAAAACAAGTTGGGGAAAATGGGGCAAGCAAATACCCTGCACTGCCAAGAGTTTGCTTCCCTTGCTTTCTTTGTGTGTTTGGCCTAATGAGTGGGTTGATCTGTTGCTGCAGCCCCCAGCGTGGTTCCGGGCACCTGGAGGAGCACTGAGAGGCCAGTGCTACAGGGCCTCCACCCTTAGGGCTGCTGAGGTCCCTGTGTTGTCAGACATGCACACTGGCATGGGTGTGGGCCTTCTGTTCAATTCTCTCCTATTTAGAGGGACAGACAGATTTCTGTTCACTTCTCTGGAAATTTTTGAGGCCTGTTACTGGTCCTTATTATAAAGAGGCGAGGGGGGTGTCCAGACAGCAGTAGCTGCAAATACCCTGTTGTGCCCAGGAACATGGTAGGGAACGATGGGTCCTGCACCAAAGAAATTGCAGTTTAAATAAGTGAGGGTGATAGCAGCAGTGAGGATGAGATTTGCCCAAGGTTATAGATCAGGACAGTGGCAGAACTTGTGGTGGAAAAATGCTGAGTAGGTTTTTATATTTATAGCTGGCAGTTTAGGGCTACAGGGAGATCCATGTTGGAGTTTAGTGGCTGGGCAGAATGCAGCTACCTTTGCAAAAGCCAGTCTCTGGAGAGGGAGGCTGTAAGGTGCATGTGATGTCTGCAGGACACTGCAAGTCTGTTGGGTTTAGACTCCTGACTTTTTTCTATTGGTTGTTTGTTTGGGTTTTTTAATGTTTTCAAGCTCTGGATTTAAGCTCTGTTTATAAAATGTTTCCATTGTTCAATGTCTTAAGGCTGTTAGGTTTTTTTAGTATTATAATTTTCAAACTGCTGTGTCACCTAATTCATCAGCCTTCAGCACACAACCTTCCCTCCTTCTCCCCGCCACCCCTGCAAGAGCATTTGTACAGAACAAAGGCTTGCTTTTAAAAACGGCATGATATTTTGCCACCTTTGTGAAAACCTGTCACAACAATATCTAATTTTGCATGAGACAGAATTTCAAATCAAGCCTCAAGAAAAGGAAACTGTTCTTCTGCTAATGCGCAAATGTCATTTTCCATGGCTGTAAAATAAGTAACCCAGCTAGCAGCATTTCAGAGAGAAGGAAATCTAATTCCTCTTCTCTTCCCTCTGCCCAGGTCTGACCTTCTCAGGAAGACCCACGGCAAACGTCGCCTTGCTGAGATCTTGCGATCTGAATATTCCAGTGGGATGGACGTTGGTGTATCCAAGGTCAAGAAGAAGAAAAAAAAGAGAAAACCTGGCAACCAGCAGATTCCAACATAAGCCGGGACCTTCTAGTCATTGGCTGCGAAACCTGCTTGAGTGCCTCAGCCGGGGGTCAGGGTGACCTGCCAAATCAACTGAGGAGCGTTTCAATTTATCAGGCAAATATGGGAGGGATTTTGGGGATCTTGGCCTCCTCCCCTTCATTCCATAGGTCCAAATGGAATCCAATCCAGGCATGTCCTGTTGCACTGCTGCAATTAAATGTGATTTCCTGAAGATGCACCGCGTTTCTAAGGTGCTTTTTGCAAGGAAAATAAAAAATGTTAAATATGGTTTTCAGAGAAATGTGATGTCTATGTAACATGAAAGAGAGACAAGTGAACTCAGACAGGAGATGCTTCCCTGTTTGAAAAACCTGTAGAAACACTCCACAATCTGTTTGCCTGCTTATTTTTAAGCAGATAAACAGTAGTGGCAGAGGAGGTGTTCCAGGAGCGTGTTTAAGAGGAGAGGGGAGGCTGCCCTTTCCCCTGTCGTTATACAGGGGGGCACTTCTGCTCCCGTCACAGGCGACGTAGCCACGTTGCTGCCACCTCCTCTCCTGTCCTTTGTGCGCTGGGGCAGGGTCTGTCCCTGGACACGGATCATTAGTCAGTTATTGCCACCTGGAAGGAATCTCCCCCATTTCAGTGCAAGCAGCAGGATTGTGGAGAGCTCTTCAGTGTAATGACACATGGTCCCTTTGGGGCAGAGCTCATGGGCACAAAACTTCATGTCAAAACTCCTGAGTTTGGGAACAAACGTTGTCACTGTGGGAAGGAGCCAGCGTGGAATCCAGCAATCTCCAAACTTCTCCTTGCCTGCAGCATATTGTCATACCTAATTATATAACGCAGAGTATGTATGAAATGTCTCACCTCTCTGAACATTAAAGCCTTTGCAGGCTCTTGCTAACGCTTGCCAATAGTAACCCTGGCTTTCGGGGTTCTCTCTGCTGTGGCTAGGCCTATTTTGAGTATGTCCCAAACTAATGGATTTCACTTCTTGCTTTTCCCATTTGCCTTTTTTCTTGTTCTTGCTTATCACCCGAGAACCGGGACTGCTGAGAAAAAGGATGTGGTATGGCCCTAAATGTGCCGAGGCCGGCACTTGTTCCCCGTTACCCAATGTGTGAAGGGGAACCTGAGCTCTAGGGAAGTCTGTGACAAAACTCCCCTTGGAGCTGGGGAGGTGGGGGGAGCGGGTGCTCCCCAAGGCCTGCGAGGGACTTACAGACTCCCCCAGGACCTAGGGGTGAGCACCCTCCCCCTCTGCCCGCCTTCCTCGCTGTGCTTCTCCCAGCACCTCCCGCGACACAGCTGCCAAGCAGTACACATTTGGGAACAGTGCTAAACCCTGCCAAGCCACAGCTTCCTACTGCCTGCACGTGTCTTCCTCGAGGAAGGAGATGAGGAAGAGCAGCCCACCCATGACCCGAGCCAGGCATGTGGCAATTTGAGGTGCCGGAAGGGAAGAAGTACTGAAAAAGGAGTATAACCAGACAAAAATGATACCCACTTTGTGCATATAGAATTGAGGGCACCTACTTGGGGCTATGGTGAGTCATACTAAGGACTGTAGGAGGGAAGCAATCAGCCCAGAAGTATTTAATTTCTGAAGTGAATGTAACTTTTGAGAACCAAATTTTTTTTTTTTTTCCTCCCAGGCAATTAGCAAACACGCTGATTTTACGGCAATACTTTTTTGAACACTTCAGAAAGATGCTAAAAAGGCTTCAATATAAAATTAACCATGTTTTTACAGAGAGAATGATGTTACTAGCATTTATTAGATTAAGATAAAATAACAACAAAGCTCACTTGATTTTGTTATGAGTGCTGTTTGGAAAAGTAATCCAGTTTAAGGCAAATGTCAACTTAAACAGAAAAGAAACCCCTGAGGATGAAGATGACTCAGAGTGATGCAGAAAGTGTAAGTTTGGGAAGAACTGATCTTGTGCATGAGGGGAAAATATATGACCTTCTCCTGGCTGACTGTCATGTATGAATTAATAGGGACTACTGGCGAATTCATAATAGTAGGAATAAAGACCAACAGCACATTGGTGAGAGACGTCAGGAAATCTCATTGCCGTCTGTACTAACTGGGCATGTAATGTTACAAACAGTTATGATGAATAATGTGATTTAAAAAAAAAAAAGTGCCTTTTTCTTTCAACTTCATATTTTAGCAGATAGTGCTGTATTCCTTGTGTGATTAGGGAAAGGAAAAAGAGATTGTTAAACAAGGAAGAGCGTTAAATGCACATGCACCTGAAGCTAAGCCGAGTTTGCTCTTAATAAACTTGAAGGCCGATGTGCAAAACTGTGTTTGAATTGTAGCTGGGTCATCAGGAACCAAATTCTGCCCTTATTTACACTTCACCAGCTCTAGGCGGGCTCTGAGCTGGCTTCATCCTTGTGCCTCACCCAATTCAGGAAGAACCTGCTGGGTTTGGAGTTAATTTGTGCTCCGCTCAAAGCATCTCTTCATCAGGGCAGGGCAGGGTGCGGAGCAGCGGTGCCCGAGCTGCGGCAGGAATGGGGTGTCGGGGTGCAGAGACTCCCGGGTCCTCCGAGCAGCCGCGTGCTGGAGGAGCTGCTGGGCCTCGCGGTGGGTTCCCTTGGCACAGCCCCGCCGTGGAGCCGGTGGCTGTCACCCTGAACATCTCCTCAATTTGTCCCCTCTTGCTCTGAGGTACGTGGCGCGGGGGCCTGGGCGGGAGATCGGCTCTTGGCAGCGATCGGTGAAACTGCAGGTTCCTTTGGCTGCGCTGGCGCTGGCTTTGGTCAGGTTTGCTTCCTTGTCTTAATTGTGGTGAATAGCAAGGGCCTTGCTGCCCCACAGCTTGAAGTTTCTGCGTTTGGTCTGGAAATAATGGCACTACAGAGCTTTTATAGAACCTTGGTCTCGGGCCGGGTTTGCCTTCCCTGCTGCTCCTCCGCTCCCGCCTGGAGTCCTGCCTCACCCAGAAGATGCTCCTGCACCTTTTTTCGACTCTTTTCTTGCTCCGTGTCCTTTGCCGGTAACAGGAGCCCACATCCTCCTCTCCTCAGCAGCTGGAACATCTTGAGTTTACACTCAAAGGCTTTGGGATAGGAAAAAGCAAAGAGGTCACCTTGGGACAAGGGGCACAGTTGAACACTCGCTTTCAGTGTCTAGGTCAAACACAAGACACCTCAGCCCTGGTACCCCACCACGGAGAAGCACCCATAACTAAGCAGGGCAGAAAGCAACAGAACTTCCCTGTTTACAACTTATTTTTGCCATAAGCCTGGGGAGAAGACAGGAAAAGCACTGATTGTTCTGGGCTTTCTTTTCTGGCATAATTTTGTTTGGTGTTCAGAGGAAACCATAAAATATCTTGGCTAGAAACGATTCTACTGGTCTCACTGGATTTGTGTGTGTTGGCATGTTCAATGGAGCAGCTTTTGTTCTTTGTCTGTTCCCAGGGTGGTGGTCCTGGTTAAAGCTGTGGCAGGAGGGGAGGAAGATGGCCCTCGAGCTGGGTAAAAGCCCAGAAAGGGCTTGAGAGCCAGGATTGTGTTTGGTCCTGGCAAACCCACTGCACTAACTGGTTTGCGTCTTGGATGCAGAGCCTGGAGCTGACTGAAACCAACCACCAGCAGCCTGTCAGAGTCTCTGCGCCGGGAGAAATTGGTGGAGCAGAGCTGGTGCAATACTCCAAAGGTTTCCTTAATGGAGACTGGTGCTCCTTCTCAACTGTGCCTTTTTTACTGCTTCATCTAATTTCAATCCAGCACAACCTGTGCCACCCCTGAGGACTTGCCAGGATCGTGCCCACCTGGCACCGGCCGCTAGAAATGAGTCTCCAGCCAGGTCAGGGGCTGCTGTAGGTGCAGGCCCAGCGCTGGTGGGTTCTGCTGTTGGTCAGCGGGTCCCGTCTCCATCCCTGCACACAGGCTGGAGGTGAGGCTGGTCCTTCAGCAGCTTTTGAGGCTGCTGAGATCCTCCCACGCAAGAGGCTGTTCATGTGGCAAGTGCGGTGCTCTCTGACGAGAGCTTACAGCGTGTGGCATCTTCCTTAAACTGATTTATTTTGAAGCTTGCCTTGCTTGACTCTGCCACAAGATCTCCCTGGAGGAGACAGCTCCAGCCCTCGCTCCCCTCTGCTCTCTTTCCATCCCAGCCAGACCCAGCACGGCCAACCTCCCTTACCCAGAGCAGAGGTTTCCTCAGGACTCTGCCCCGCTCTCTCCCACCATCCTGGTAACACAAACCGGACCCTGTCACCGTTACAGCGCTGGCTCAGCCCCGCTGTTACAGGGGAGGTTCCAGCTCCTTCCAGATGTGAAATGGCAAATTTAAATATTGCAATTACAAACGTGTAACGAAGCCTTGTACTTCATTAATGTAAGAGGAGGAATCTGCTACAGCTACAAGGACAATTAAATATTAGAGAATGTCTTTGATTCACATTCCTGCTGTGTAAATGGGAGGAAGGTTGCTGTATGCTCCCTGCCTTTGCGCTCACAAATGAAAAGCACACCCACTGCAAGTTGTCCTTTGATAGATTTTTAATATGATTTTAAAGAGTTTTGTTTGGCCTCATTCTTATTCAATGAGATTAATTTAAAGCACTTATCCCCTGGGTTTAAGTCAATCCATGTAGGATTTGGGACGGGGGTTTGTTGCCCGGGGAGGGGGGTTGTTTGCAGGCCTCTCTGAAAGACTCCTTTCCCACTTCATTAACCTCGAGCTGGGAGCGACCCCCCTTCCTCCTCCTTCTCCTCCTCCTCGCCCCAGCCGAGGCCCGGGGATTTACCAAACTCCCCCATTCACATGCAAAGGAACAGCCCGGTCCACAAAGGCCGGGGGGGGGGGTGCTCTCGCCTCCAGGCGTGGCGGTGCATTTGGCCGAGCCGACAATAACCCTCCCGGCGGGGCTCGGGGGTGCCGGGGCAAAACTCCCGGGACGGAGCCGGGCCGGGGGCAGCGGGGACCCGGCCCCGGGGAGCTGGGGGGATACTGGGGAGCCGGCGGAGTGGGGGGGGGGGGGCTCCGCAGACAGGAGGCTGGGGGGGGGGGGGGGGGCCGGGGGGGTGGTGGGGGGCCGGGGGGGTAGGGGGGGCCGGGGCCGCAGCCCATCTGTCGGCTCCCGGAGCGGGCGAGCCGCTGCCCGGCTGTCCCGGGGACCAGCTGCCGGGCTCGCTGGCCGCGGCCAGATGAGCGACACTTTTCAAGGGTGGAAACAATCCATTCTCCAAAGCGATCATTTAAAGCACTTAGGCAATTATACACTTAAGATTAGCGTTATTAATTCACCAGCGCCGCGGCTATCACCGCGCCGGGCAGCATCGCCCCGGTCGGTGCCCGCCTGCCCCCCCCCCCGGTCCCGCATGCCGGCACTGGGGCCGGGCCCGGGGGGGTGGGGGGAGCCCCGAGCCCCGGAGAGGCGGGGGGGTCCCTTTGATGAGAGGTGGGAAAACTCCTCTTTGCTTTTTGCTTTCCCTCGGCGGCGGCTGATCCGCCAGAGCAAACAAGCAGGAGGGGAAGAAAGGGCCGGCGGAGGCGAGACCCGTTTGTTTGTAAAGAAGTTTTATTTCCACATTTAAAAAAGGGGGGGGGGGGGGGGGAAGCGGGAGCGGCCGCGGCGCCCCGACTCCCCCCCCGCGCCCCCCGCCCTGGCCGGGCCGGCCCCGGGATACAGACTGACAAGAATCACTTACACAAATACGCCCTCAGGGTTCACAAATAAATAATTCATATACATTTTGCGCACCGTATTTACATTTCGCTGCTTTTTTTTTTGTTTTGTTTTGGGGTTTTTTTTTGTTTTTTTTTGAAGTTACGGACGTCCCATGGTCTCGCTGCGGCGAGCAGAGACCGGCGACCCGGCCCCCCCCCCCCTCCGCCCCCAACGGCCCTTCCCGGCGGCCGGACCGGTGCCCCCGGGCCGGGGAGCCGGGGAAGGCGGGGAGGGGGCTCCCCGGAGCCGTCCAGGGTAGGTGTAGCTCGGCACACCCCCCCCCGGCAGTTCCTGGGGAGGGGGCGGAGAGGCAAAGCCCCCCCCCGGAGCTGCCCGTGCTGCCGGCGCCGTCCCAGGCGCAGGGAAAGGGGTGGGGGGGAGCGGAGGGGGGGACGGGCCGCAGCGGCCCCTCTGCCCTTCGGGGGGGCACAAGGGGGTAAGGCGACGAGTGCCCCGCGGGGAGATGGAGAGGGGGGGAAAGCTCTGCCGGCTCTTCGTCTCGCCAAACCTTGCTTCTTGCATTCTTTATATATATTTTAAAAAAGGAAGGGGTTGGGGGGGGAGGTCTCGTTTATATATATATATTTATATATTTGGGGATGAGCGGGAGTCTGTCGCTTGCTCGCGGCCCCAGAGGTGGGGTGCCCCCTTTCACCCCCCCCCCCCCAATTCAGCCTCCCAACCCCGGGGGGGGGCTGCCCGGGCTGCCGGGGCTCACCGGGGCTGCGCGGCTCGGGGCAGGACGCCGGGCAGCGGGGGCAGGGGCGGGGGGGGCTCGCTGCCGCCCTGCAGTCCGTGGATGAGGATGCGGGGCACCAAGGGTCTCTGGAGGGCGGGGGGGGGGGGCGCTGGGTCCGCGGTACAGGTAGAGAGCGGCGCCGGGGTCCAGGTTGGAGACCAAACTCTGCGGGTAGAAGTAGGGCGAGGGGAACATCCTCTGGAGGGCTGAGTAGTTGCCAGCCTCGGCCAGCAGCTCCAGGCCCACCGCCGTCTGCCTTTTCCACTTGGTCCTGGGAGGGGGGACAAGTCGAGAGAGGGGTGTCAAGGAGGGAGGGATGCTCCAAAAGCCGCTCCCCGGCTTTTTTTTTTTTTTTTTCTACCCTTTGCACATCCCCTTTCCCCAGACCCTGCTCTCCTTGCCCATCCTTTCTCCCCGCCGCTGACTCCCGGGGATACGGCAGGGATGGGGTGGGATGGGATGGGGGGGGACCAACCCAGTGTCGGGGGGACGTAGACCCCATGAACGAGATAAGGGGGCTTATATCCCCCGTGGCCCCGCCGCGGCAGCCCGCCGTGAGAGACCACGGAGATTTCCCGGGGGCATCGGAGCCGCATCCCGGCTGGGATCCGCTGGCGGGGTATAAATCCCTGCGCTAGAAATCGCGACCAGCATTTCAGTCCCCTCCTGGGGTGGAAATTCCAGATTGCAACTTGCGAACGACATTTCGTGTGTGACACGCGGGATCCTCGCCCCGGCAGCCCCGCCGCTGCGCAGGGATGCTGATGCCGCGCTGCTCCGGCCCACGGTCACGGCGGCCCCACTCCCCCTCCTGGGGGTCCGGGACCCCCTCCCCGGGCCGAGCCGCTCGGGAGTCCCGCGGGGGGACGCGCGTGGGGCCGCGTCCCGGGGCATTCGTTTGCAGCATGTATATATGTGCGTGTCTATATATATGTATGTATATTTATATATATATATGCATATATACGTACATATAGGCATAGGTATGTGTGCATATATATATATATAAAATATATATACATAGATGTGTCTGTGCCGGATCTCATGGGGAAGCCCCGGCCCCGGGATCTCGCCACGTCGGGGCCCTGGGCGGGCCGGGCTGGGGGGGGGGACGGCTGGGGAAGGGGCTGGGAACACCGGCCCCGCTCCGGCATGTCCTTGCGGGAGGGATCTGGGGAGAAGAGGGGGTGAGCGCACAGCCCCCGCCGCCCCCGAACTCCCCCAAAACCCCGACGTGTTGATAAGTCGCGGATCTTTGCAGATGGCGAAGCGGGACTGGAAATGAGGGGGAGGGAGGGTTAAAACCTGGGGTAAGGGAGGGGGGCGGGGTGGGGGCTGCAGCCGAGGGTCCCTCGTTTCGCGGCCGAGGCTGAGGAAGCACCGATGGGGATGTCCGGATAAATCCACTGAAGCCATCACACGTCTCCAGCCCTTTTACAGATTTGTCGCTGAAGCGCTAAACCTATTTCCACCAGTAAATTATTCATCATAATAATAATTGTGTAATTACTGTAAGGGGTGTTAATTATTGATGCCCAAAGCAGTAATTGGTATCTATTATTAATGGGCCGATGTGTTATGCTGTTGTGTTTAGCTGGAAGCCCAGTCCTGCCTCCCCGGCTTGTCGGGGCTGGGGGCACGGATTGCCCCCCCCGCCCCGCACCCCAAACCTGCCCTGCCTCGGCTTCACTTTTCTCCCCTTTACTTTGGGGTAAAAGGCCCCCGGGACAGGGGGAATACACGACACCGCACCTCTGCCGGTGCCGGGAGGGACGAGGTGGTTTGGGGTGCAAAAGCCCTGCCCGATTTGGGGGTGCGGGGCGGGGGAGAGGGGCGGGATGGGACCCCGACGCTGTGGGCAGGAGGGAACGGTGTATTTTTTACCTTCTGTTCTGGTACCACGTTTTCACCTGCGTGTCGGTGAGGTTGAGGGAGGCGGCCAGCTCCATCCTGTCCTGCACGCTCAGGTATTTTTGCCTCTCGAAGCTGCGCTCCAGCTGGGCCAGCTGATGGTCGGTGAAGGCGGTGCGGGCTTTGCGCGGCTTTTTCAGCCGCACCGGGGGGCTGTCCCGGGAGCTGGAGATCTCTCGGTCCCCTTCTTCTTTCACTGAGCCGAGAGGGAGGAAGAGAAGCCGGGTCAGGGCGGGAAGGGAAGGGAAATACCCTCAAAAGAGGGGGGTAACCCACTGCATTCCTACCTCGGCGGAGTCGGGCCCGCGGCGCATTTGCTCTGCAACCCCACCAGTTTGAACCCCGGCTGCCCACGGGAGACCCACGGGGGTCCCCGAGCCGGGGAGCCACGGGCCTGGGAGCGGGGCTGGAGCGCCGGGCTGTGCTGCGGGGACCCCCAGAAACCCCCGGCCCAAACCCCCCCGCATCTCCCTCCCCCCCTTTATTTCTCACGGGGACCAAACCCTGCGCTGGATTTAGTCCCCCAAACCCAACAGCTTTCTCGATGCTTGGATTTTTTTTTTTTCCTTTCCCTCTTTCCCCCCACCCTTTTTTTTTTTTTTTTTTTTTTTTTTTTTTTTCTGTTTAAACCCAAGCCAACCCAAAATGGAAATTGTGAGCCCATATTTTTGGAGGAGAAAGTCGCCGGCGTGGTGCTGCTTCTCCCCCTCCGTCCTCCCGGGGATGCTGAAAACAAACCTCCCTTCTCCAGGGAGCACAACGAAATACTGGGGAAGGGGCTCCGCAAGCCCGTGCCTGTGCTGTTATTTATCTTAAATAATGCAGAATGAGACGGGCTGGCGGCGGTTCGTTAGCGCGGACGGTACATACGCACCGGCGGAGGGACGCGGACATTTTCGCCGCGAAACATTAGTCTGTGTCGGGGAAATTTCCGAGCAGGAGGAAAAAAAAAAAAAAAAAAAAGGAAAAAAGAAAGAAAAGAAAGAGGGAAAAAAAAAAAAAAAAATCCCTGTTTGTGCTCTCCTTCCCCACCCTCCTGCAGGCGATTATGTAGGAAAACAGGCTCAGTTTATACAAATCGGCGCGTTTGGGGTTTTTTTACGGGGTTTATGTTAAATTTGCTGGTGGCGGGGGTTAGCAGGGACAGGTCTGTAGCCGAATGCGAGCTGATTTCCCTCTGTAGGAAGACAATAATCCGGTTAATTGAGTCACCGGGGAGCGAAACCCTTCAACCAGAAATCCCGGCTCTGGCCGAGCGGGCAGAGCCCGAGCCGGGAACGAGCTTTAAAACACGGAATCCAGCTCCGGTTCCCGGGAAAGGCGCCGGCACCGCCCGGGAAGGGGCCGGAGCCGGAGCCGGCAGGGTGAGGGGGGTGTGGGGGTGTCCCGGCTCCTCGCCCACCCGGGAAAGGCCCGAAAGTTTGTGCGGAGTTTTTTCGTGGAGGAAAAGCGGGTCCGGCCTCCCGCCCCCCCCCCCGGGGAAGGCGAATCTCCCCCCGGGCTGATCCTCGGCTCCTAAAAAGTTCCTGCTCGCCCAAGGGCTGCGCTCGGCGGCGGCTTCCCCGGCCGGCTTCGGTTCTCTCCCCCGGCTATTCCTAGCTTAAAAAATATATATATAAAATGAAAAAAAAAAAAAATTACGGGTTTTTCGGTATTTTGGCACCGGCCAAATCCTCCCGCAGCTGCTGCGGGTTAGGCCTGGTCCCACAGCCCCTTTGCGGGGTAAATCAGGGACGTTTTGCCCCAGGAAAATCTATTTTCAAAGCAGCAAAAAAAAGAATCACGTTATGAGCGGGGACTTTCACCCGCTACCCCGTTGAAACGATGTTTTTACCCTCATTGAAGCTGTGGTTTCTTCCCCATTTAAGCTATGTTTTCCCCCCATTTAAACTGTGTTTTTCTCCCGTTTAAGCGGTGTTTTCCCCCCCGATTTAAGCGGTGGTTTCTGCTTCTCGATTTAAGGGTTTTTTTTTCCCCCATTTAAGCAGCTTTTTTTTTTTTCATGGTCGTGGCTGCCCCGTCGCAGGGGCAGGCGAGGAGCCGAGCGCGGTTGGGGTACGGGCCCCCGCGCCCCAAACCTGCCCCCCCCCCGCCCGGGCTCGGCCGGCTTAGGGGGGATGAGGAAAACCCGCGTTTCTTCTCCTCCTCCCTCGTTTTTTTGGCGCTTCAGCTATTTGGGGGGAGAAAAGCTGAAGGAATCCGGGGGCACGGGAGGTCGGGGGGGGAATGTAGAAGGTGAAAACAAAACGCCAAGGTGGGAACCGCGGCCGTTTTCGATCCCGGCCCTGCAAAGCGGTGGGGCCGAGCCCCCGGGTCGCTTCCAGCCCCGGCCCCGGGCTCCCCTCGGAGCGAAAATCCCCCCGCCGTGCCCGGAGCCTCCCGTTGCCTTTGGAGGCTCGTTTGAGGGGGAATATTTTTTTCCTCCATAAAGCGGATTTCAGCGCGGCGGCTCCGGGAGGGCCGAGGGTGCATCTGCAGTTGGGCCGGGGGCTCGGCCTCATCCCCACTTTTCCTGCCAACCACCCCCCTACTCAAAATCCAGCAGCTCCCCCAGGAGCCATCGCCTCCCCTTTCTCCCCCCAGCCTCGCCTTGCACCTCGCAAACAGACGGCAAACAATTTTCCATGGGTGAAAGTTTTTTTTTCAGGGGTGATGGGGGCGGGATGGGCGAAGGCATCCTGGATAAATTGCTCCGGGGGGCGAGGACCGACCCCAACCCGCCCCCTCCCCGCCCGGCTGCCGCGGGGGGAGTCGGGGAAGGGGCTGCGAGGGGCCCGGGAGGCCGAAGCCCCAGGCCCTGGGCGAGCAGTCGCCGCATCCAGCCCCGTTCCCCGCCTGTGCCGTGGATGCGGCCCGGGGCTCCCTGCCTGTCGTGCTCGGTTTTAAAATAATCTCCAAAATAATAATAGAAATAATACAAATCGAATCAAACCCCGCCGACTTTCTTTTTCGTTTCTCACCGGAGCGGGAAAAATACCCAGCAAAGCAAAACCGTGATTATTTTATTATTGTTTTGTTTTCTTTTCCTTTTTTTTTTTTTTTTTTTTTTCCTAGGCAGAAATCCGCCCCCGGCTCTGCTCTCCCCATTCCCCGCGGGTAGGAACGCAACAGCCGAAGCTTCCCTGCGGAAAACAGCCCGGCGCATCCCTCCGGGCGCGTCTGACGAAGCCCCGATCGCCCCGACCCCTTCCACCGCGCTGAGCCCCCAAGTTTTCCCAAGTTGGTGCCGACCCCGCGGTCAATTCAGGGGCGACCGGTGCCGCGACCCCCCCATCACCGGGTCGCGCCGCAGCCGGCTCCCGCCGCACCGGGAGGCTTCGGGGCCGCCGGTGGTTTTTGGGGTCCAGGCCGCCCTGCCTGCAGCGCAGAACGGGGTGAGCGGCTCTTACCTTTGTACTCCGAGTCCGAAGAGGAGCTGCTGGTGTTTTTTTCCATTTTCTCCCTAAAGTCCTCGCCGGGCTTGGTGGGGATCCTGCCCGCCGGCTCCTGCCCGCCGTGAGGTCCATTGGTGCTGGAGTAAGGAGCGCAGGCGGCCAGGGGCTTGCAGTCGGCCAGGATGTCTCTGATGAGGAAGGAGGAGGTGACGGTCCGGGACTGGGAGGGAGCCGAGACCTGCCCCGGCTGGAGATGCGCATCCAGGCCCGGCCGCGGCCCCACCGCCTCCAGGCACTCGCGGCCCGGCGAGCGGGGCGAGGGGCACCCGCTGCTGCCCTCCGAGCGGGGGCTCAGCTCCAGCGGGGACCGGCCGTCCCCCACCAGCGGTTCCCCCTTGGGCACGGCCGGGCTGCCGGCTCGGTGGGAGAGGATGGAGTCGATCCCAAAGCCGGTGGAGCCCTCCATGGCCCCCGAGAAGTGCCGGCGCTCACACGGGCATTGGCGGGGGGAGGGCGCGGCGGAAGCGGTTTGATAATGATAATTAACAATAACAAGAGGGGGGGGGGGGAGGGAAGGCAAAAGGAAAAAAAAAAAAAAGGGGGGGGGAAAGGTAAAAAGGAAAAAAAAAAAAAAAAAAAGAGCAAAGTTCAGCCTGGGTTCCGGGCAAAAATTGCTGCAAGGCTCTCCGAGGCGCCGCGCGTTAGATCCAGGGCTGCTCCGTCTTCAGCATCGCGCCCAGCTGCACTCACAGACAGACAGACAGAAGAGGGGGGGAGAGGGAGGCAGAGTCAAACTTTGGCCGCGAAGGGGCTGGAGGGGGGGACGGACCCCAACCTCACCCGGGGTCCCGGCCCCTTACCCGGCCACCCCAGCCTTGCCCGGAGCCGCGGCGGCGCGGGGCTGGGGGGCAGCCCGGGGGCTCCCAGCCGGAGGTGGGGAGGCGGCGATCGATAGTGAAGCTTCGCAGCGCCTTAACCACTTAATGATCCAGAAATCAATGGGGAAGGGCGAGGGGAGGGCGGAGGGGGTGGCCAGCCGTCGGGCCGCCGAGGCGCCCCCCTTCCCCGCCAGAACCTCGGCCAGAGCGGGGGAGGAAGGGGGGGGGGGGGGGGGGAAGACCGGAGTCACTCCGGAGCCAAGGCTCGCCTTCAGCACCTCGGACAGACACCGGACGCCGGAGTCACTCCGGAGCCTGCGCCTCATTCAGCACCTCGGACAGCGGCGGGAGCGCCGCGCCCTCGGCGGGGGGGAGGGGAGAAAGCGGGGGGGGGGGGAAAGGGGGGGGGGGGAAATGAACTTGTGCCACTCAGGCTCGGGGACCCCGGCACCCCCCCCTCCAGACTCCCCCCCCCCCCCCCGTGTGAATGCGCCCATTGGCCGCGAGGCGTTTTGGGGGATGTCACTCCCCGGCGGCGACACCTTGCAGCTTGATTAACGGGAATTAATTGCCGCCCGGATCCCCACGCTTTCCGGGCGGTTTCCGCCCTCTTTTGCTGTCATTATCCCACTGATGGGGCTCGTAATGGGGTGATTAGCCGCCGCGGGGAGCGGGGGGGAATGTCGCGGGGTTGTTGCTTTCTGCTCGCCTCCCCCCGCAATTAGCCGATCTGCCCGTCCCTCCCAAGCAGGGAAAGTTTTGCTGGGCGTTAAAATTAAAAAAAAAAAAAAAAAAAAAAAAAAAAAAAAAAAAAAGAGAGAAAGAAAAAGAAAAGGAAAAGCACCGAAACCCTCCCCAAAGCCCCAGCGCAGAGGCGGCTGCTCAGAGCCCGAGTTGAGCCTCGGAGCTGCGAATTTCGTTGAATCCCCTCGAAATCGGTTGCGAACGAGCAGAGCCAGCAGCCGCGGGGCCCGGCTATCTCCTCCCGCCCGCTGCGGCGGAGCCGGGGCCGCCCTTCCCGCTCACCCAGCGCCCAGCGACGGTACCTACTACTGCAACTGGGAAGGGACCACGCTCCAGTTTTAAATAAAACCCCGCTGGCCCCAGCCCGGGCTGCCCGTCCTGCCCGCTTCTCCCGGAGACACAAAGTTTCCTCCCTCCCGCCCCGTCGGGGGGTTTTGCTGCTGCTGATCTCCCAGGCTGGAGAGGGATCGGCTCACGCAGGGCTCCCACCTTCCTCCTGGTCAGACCGGCTCCTGCCTCCTCGAGGGTTTATTTAGGGGCTTTTCCTGGGGGTAGACCCTTTGTCGCGGAGATGAGGAAAATGTCCACACCCGGGTGCGTGAGGCTGCGCCACTTTAAAGCGATGTCGCTGGTTATTTCTCAAATACTCGATTTCTTCTGTTCCCCACCTTCCCGGCCAGGCAGCTGCAACTTGTCCCTCTTCCAAAGCCGCCTTTGGCCGGCAGCTTGGAGGCGATCAACGAGGGGAGAGCCCCCCCTGGCCCCCCCGGGAAGCCCGGCTGCCAGCTGTCGGGCAGCGGCGCAGGCAGGGCCCCCAGCACCTCCTGCCCTCGGCCCTGCAGGCTCGGGGCCGGCTGGGCTCGGGGCAGCGGAACAAAAGAGCCTTAGGGGAGGAAAAACCCAGGGAGAAAATCAACATCAGCCCCCGGCCCAGCCTGCCCCCACCCTGGGGGTGCAACGCACCCGGCGCTGGGGGCTGCTTCTCCTCCCTGGCCCTGGGCAAAGGATTCCTGCTGCTGCTCTGCCCTGTCCCCTTCCCAGCATAGAGGTGCTGCCCCAGTGCCAGGGACTGGGGGCCAGGCTGAAGGGTCCTGGTTTGCCGGGGGTCGGTTTGGAAGCAGCCATCTCCCCAGGGGGGGCTGGGCCAAGGGTTACTTTGGGCTGGACCGGAGCAACAGATGTGCAGGAAACTGGTCCCAGTGAGGAACGGGGCAGAGAACCCGATGGGGTTTCCCAGCTCTTTGCTGTGTGACTGTGTTGGTTCCTGGGCTCTGGCAGCCTCCCTGTCCAACCAGTAGATCCCATTTGGGCTGGAGATTGGCACTGGGATCAGGAGCAGTAGTGAGGTTGTGTTTGGGACTAGGAATGGGACTAGAAGAGGGAGCAGGGCCGGGAGTGGGATTGGAATCAGGATTTGGATCAGCCATGCAGGGACAGGTTTAGTCTGGTGGGTCTGCTGCTGTATTTCCCTCTTTTCAATAAAGCGTTTGCCTTCAAACAACTGCAAGGAAGTTTCCAGATCAGACCCATTCTTTGATGCTTTGTAAGATTTTTGGGGGTAAGTGTGTGTGTGGGCCAGTCCTTATCCCTGAGCAGACACTATATTGTGCCCTCCCCAGCCAAGGCCCTGGGGACAGACACTGTCACTCCTCGGCCATACTTGAAGCTCCCAGCAGCTACAGATGCACTTGCTACTTATTATGTTCTGATGTCAGTGTGGCTGACATTAATTAATACGAATTATTAATATTATTAATACTATTAAGTTGATTCAGAACTAGACTCCCCAAGGCAGGAACGTGCCCCATGCTGCCCATATGTGGTGTCCTCCCTACATCACTGGAAACTGGATAAGTGGGGTGCAAATGATTTATCTGTGTCTCCCAGCACAGGTAGAAAATCCTGTGTACAGACCGAGCAGTGCACACTGCCTGCCCCGGGTGTGTCTGCCTTTAAACCCCATTTTCTAGACTGTTCCTGTTCACAGACACACAGGCATGCACCAGACAAGAGGAGATCCCTGATGCCAGCTGCATTTCCAGTTACCTCCCCACAAGCCCCAGTTGCACCCCAGGGTTGGCTCTAGGACTCTGACAGCTTTGGGACCTGCCTCGCATCCCACCTCGCTGGGTGCTTCAGGCTCTCTTGGCACCAGTTGCCAGTGCTGGTTTGGCCCTGGGGCTGTGGGGCAGGGCTGACCCCAAGTGATCCTGGAGATGTGGGGTGTGGGGAGAGTGCTGAAGGGGCTGGGGGGATACCTCCACAGCTGAATCAGGGCTTGGAGGGCACAGGCTACTGAGCTGCGGTGATGACTGTAGCAAGAGTTAGTCTAGAAATATCTGCTGGTGGTGCACAGAGCAGTATCCCGAAAGGGTTTGGCTTAGGGAGGAAAATCCCCGGAGACTCTGTTGTGCTGAATTTCTCTCTGAACTGAAGCTGAGAATTCACTTACAGAACCCAAGCTGGGTGTTTGGAAAGGCCATGCCCGGGCAGGCTCAGAGAGGGATGCTCAGCAGCGACAGGCTTCGGTGGGATGCTCCGGTAACGAAACGAATGTGTCTTCAGGAGAGAGAGAAGAGCAGGGCGGCTCGGGGAGGGGGAAACGGCAGAAAAAAAAAAGGGGGGGACAATCAGCCGGAGGGTCGCAGTGACGGGGAGGAGCGGGGCCCGGCGGCGGGGAACCTGCAGCAG
This sequence comes from Tyto alba, assembly GCF_018691265.1. Classification (NCBI taxonomy): domain Eukaryota; kingdom Metazoa; phylum Chordata; class Aves; order Strigiformes; family Tytonidae; genus Tyto; species Tyto alba. The sequence continues at coordinate 5,200,837 of NW_024881273.1, forward strand.
CGTTAAAATCCCCTTTACCAGTGGGTGTCACTGCAGGACAAGGAGCGTCTGGGGCTGCGCGGGGGGTCGGGACCCCGGCACCGGGCTCCGCCGGGGCAGCGGGGAGCGGGGGGAGTCCTGGTTTGCGGCTTGGTTGTGTGTGTGTGTACCCCTCCCCTCCGTCAGCTTGGCCCTGGGCTGGGGGCGCTGGGGACGATCCGAGGTGGAACCTCGACCGGGGGACAAGGCTGCCCGGCCCCCCACGGGGTGCAGGTGGGTGCCCGTTTGAGCTGTAAGACACGGGACATTTTGGGACACGACCCTGCCCAAGATTTCGGGGTGCAGTGGGGCTGTCAAGCCCCATTGAGTGGTGTCCCCTCCTGAACGCACTTTGTTTGACTTGGGTGTTGCTTTTTTGGGTTTCCGGTCTCTTTGCTGGCTTCTTGGACCTGTCCCAGAGCAGCTGGTCTGTGAGGGCTTGTTTCACACCGTGTTCATTTTCCAGCCCCTTTCCAGCAGTGCAGGACTCCCTGGAGGCCCTTCCTTCCCTGCACACACCCCATGGACCTGCGCGGTTGCTGCAGGTGGACACAGATGTTGTGGCTGGAGCAAGAGCTGGATGTGGCTCCTGCCAGGCAGCCAGGCAAACCTCGTGCCTGGGTTTCTCACACACTCATAAACAGTGTCATTTTTAGCAAGACAAGTGGTTTAAGGCCTGGCTTCCTCCCTCCCTGAGGAGGTGGGAAAGGTCTCTGGTTATAATCCACCCTTGCTAGCATGGCAAACCCTACTGTTACCCTCCTAGTTATTTTAGATGGGTTTTATTTAGAGGTCTGTACTAAAAAGAGAGAACTGCATGTCAGGGTTTCCCCGATGTGGAGCAGGTGATTTCTTTCCTCCCTCGCTCAGGTGTGGGCAGGGTGGAGTTTGCTACAGCTGCTTCCTTATATAAAGAGCAGGTTGAGGCACAAGCTGCTCCTAAGGAAGGGATGTGGGAAATGCCAGAGCAGCTGGTGTGGAGCCTTCCTTGGCCTGGGAGGGGTAAGAAAAGCTGCCCCTGCAGTTTGCTTTGTTCTTGTCTCCTGAGCAATGCAGTTTAATGTTATGAAGGACTTTGCTCTTTGAGATTTGTGTTTAAAAGTTTGTTTGGAAATCTGATGGGGGACAAGCCCTGGGCTCAGTATAGCTTCTCTATGTGCTGGTGGGTGGATGTAGGAGGGCTGGGTACCCCCAGTGCTGAGGTGTGTGGGGCAAAGTCATGCTGGGCACATCCACTCCCTCTGCAGTGCTTGTTACTGGCCCCTTCCTGAGCTGGGGCTGCCCAGGACAGCAAATCTCACCTCTCAGAGGATGGCCCTGGGGTGCCCCGGTCATCCTGGGGTGAACACACCTGAGCTTTCAGAGTGCCAACAGGATGATGAATATGAAAACTGAAAGCTAAAATATTGGACTTGTGTTATCTGGTGCAATCTGAGATATAACAGTAGATGTGGGAAGTTGACTACGTAGGAGTAATTAATTATTCCTCTAGCCACCTTGGAGGTGCACAGTTAAAGTAATCACTGTTATTGACAAGTGGTATTTTCTTAAGGTGAAATGCCCTGTTGGTTGGAGATGGATTTTGGATGTGTTGGCACCTGTCTGAGGCTCTGCTGTCACCTGTCGGTGATCATGCCGGTGTTTGGGTGCTGTGATGTTGAATTGGTGTTGATGGAGTTTGAGTTTGTTCAGCAACTGCTTAGAGAGGTTCAGCCCTGAGGGACACCAGGCACCAGCAGGTATTCGAGGGCGAGCGTGGGACTGGCTGGAGCCATCTTCAGGTGAAGGCATCGCTCTGTGCTGAGGCCTCTGTTTGGCAGAGTGCTTCAAGCAGATGTTTGGATGCCTTCACTCAGGCAAGGGCTTTGCTGAATCATGGAGCAATGGGAAGTTTATTTGGCAAAGGAATTAGAAGGACTGATGGATTATGAGATATTATAGACTTGATATCAACTGGGATATGGTTGTATTTAATATAGTTGTTCAGAACAGACAGTGAAGGAGACTGTTCTGCTTTCCCTCTGGGGCTGTACTGGTGTGAACACTGCCTTATTCCTGGTGTGGGTGTTGTTACTGAGCACAACGAGAATTGTGGTGATCAGAGTAAGGTGCTGTGCATCTGACACAAAGCAATGAACAGGCTGAGACAGAATCATTCCTCTCATTTATGATTTATTTGGCTATATCTGCATTTGCATAACTTCTTAAAACAAGAGAGCAAGTCTATTGCCTATGGCTGTGGCAGGGTCTAGGGGCTGTGGTGCCCAGCATGGCGCTGCGGTCCTTGCTGCGTGGATGGTCTGGGGAAGGGGGCCACGTCTCACAGGCACCTCTCAATGGGAGGCACTGAACGCCTTTTTACGAGCGTCACGGTCTGGAAAAGTACTGAGATGAGGCCCGACCTATAACGAGAGGAGCAGATAGACGATTGGTTACAGTGAGCTGCCAGCTGAAGAAAATAGGTTGTAGCAAAATCAGGAAAGAGGCTGTAGGTTAGCACAAGGTTTTTTTGCCTGTTTGGGAGATGTTGCTCCAGCTGAAGTTAAAAACTTAACCTGTTTAAAATGAGGACTAGTTTTCTGATTGACTTCAGGAGATTCTTATTCTGCTCTAAGAACCAGATTCTGTGGTCTTATTATGGTGTGTTGGTTGTCTGATGTTTCCAAATGCTGGCATGCCTTAAGATGGACCCTGAAATAAATATGACTTGTTTTCTACAGCACAGGACTCGTGCTTTGCTAAGGGAGCCAGGATGGGCTCAGAGCTCCCAGGGAAGCCCCTGTCAGGGGCAGGGACTCTTGCATGACCTGCCCAACAAACACACAAGCAACCTCTCCCCACGAATCACCTTGGAGGCAGGGAGGGGGTGAGCAATTGCCCATGATAAATAAACAAAGGGGAAGTCAGCTGGGGGAGAAAGGTCCCAGGGCCTTTTGGGGTGAGCGGTGGGGTTTACACACAGCTGCCTGCAGCAAACCTCTACAGTAGATGTAGAGCTACTAAAGCGTGTGAGTGTCTTCATGTAGGGAGTGGGCTTACTGTGGGGGGCCATGGGCTTTACCTGCCCCAGCACAATTCCTTGTGCCATACATCTTCCTTGTGTGGACATGCCGAGCTGCCTCCCGCTTCCCCCGCCCCACTCAGGCTGGCTGGATGTCGGTTTTGCATATGTAAAAATACACAGCAGTCTTTGCCCTGAAAAGCTTGCTAGTGATCTCATTAATCAAGACAAACAAAGCATATTTAGCTATTCCCCCTCTCTGGAGGAAGGCGTTCAGGTACTTAAATATGCATTTGAGTGCCTAACTTCAGACAGTTGTTTCTGGATGTTTTTGCTATTTCACAAGCAGCAGCAGTGACATAACTCCTTTCCAGGAGGGAAAGGTGGGGGAGGCAGAAGCAAGAGCTGTTAAAGTAGGTGACTAGCCCCTGGGAGCTGGCAGGGACAATCCCCAGCTGGGCCAACTCCAGTCTCCCATTAAAGATGCAGTTTTTCCCTCAGAGCTGGGATTGTTAGAAAAATCCAGTGTCTGCAGTTAGAGAGCTTTTCTTGAATGTGTCCCTGCTTTTATGCTCCCTGTCCACCAGTACTGGGAACTGGGCAGAGGGACATTTCTGCCTGGGATTGGGTTGAAGCTGCAGGGGAGGACGCAGCAGTTTATTTACTCCAGTCTTGGTACAAAGCTCCCATGTGAGAAATGTCACACTGAGACACAACTGGCGGTTATTAAAATCAGCAAAGCCTTGACAAAGTTGAGGGATGCCAGCTTCTGCCCCCAGCATGAGTAAGTGGGAAGCACCAGGTGTAGGACAGGGGACAAGTGCTATTTTAAAAAATGAGAAACCCCCTCATAATGAGGGCCAGTAATTAGATTAGAGTCAAGATAAGGGTGTCCTTGGGTCAAAGGTCTTATGACAAAGACTGTGTTGAGAAGTCAGTGCCAGTGATGAAGCCTCATCTCTGATTCTTGTAATTCATATTTTAAATGATGAACCCAAAGGTACCTCCTCTAGAGACAGCTGATGATCTTTACCATTACTCTGATGTGGTTATGGGCTGTTATGCCAGGATTTTGTCTGAATCATGGATTTGGAGCATTGGCTGTAGCAGGACAGGAATATAGCTTGTAGGAATATAGCTTGTAGGCACAAGCTTGGTGCTTTTCCTTGCAGGATGATGGAGCTGCCATGTGTTTCAGCTGCTGATTAGAAACAATGTTTTGCTGTTATTCATTGTATTTGCTATTGATAAATTAAAACCTGCGGAACACTTACAGCTGGAATGTTATAATGTCAGTGCTTGCTTCAAAGAATTGGAGGGGCAATAAAAAAAATCCTTATTGCTAAAATGTAAATATGTATTTGGGGGGTTATTTTCAGTTGGATTTCTCAGTAATGATGTTTTAAATCGGAGGGCTGTAAATAATCACTTGTCAAGCATCAATACAACCACATGCATGTTGCAAACAGAAGCAGGTATGTTAATGGAGGACTGATAAATTACATGTGAGATGCAGAGAGGCTACGCTGGCACAGGGAAGGCAGAGCTCCCCTGACAGCAGCAGAGCACCTACCCCAGAGACAGACCAGGGTTTTGCGGGTGCTGTTGGCGTTGGGCTTGAGGTGGGTGCTGGGCTGTGTGTGCTGTAGCTGCTGGGTGCTGTGAGCACCCTTGGGTGGTCAGTAAGCTTAGTTTCTGGAGGGAAGTTTTAATTAATATAGCTGGATTAAGTGGTTTGTGAAGGTTTGTAGATGTTGAGAAAGAACCCACGAAAAGGGCTGAAGCAAGTAATAAGCAGCACCAGGCTCTTCTCCTGCCCTGGAAGGATCCGTGCTTGGCTGCAGGGAGATGTGGCTGCACCCGTTCCTCTCCCAGCACCTGCCTGCCTCTGCCCGCCTGCTCAAAGGCAGATTCCCAGCCTTGTATGATTTTCCTACTTTAACAACAAAGCTGCCCCTAGACTCAGCCTAGTTTTTCCATCATCCGTTTGATTGAATCCTTTTAGTGGGTGACAAAACACTTTCTTGAGCTATCTTTACAGAAAACCAGTCTCTATTCCTTTTTCAAAACCTCCCTCATTTACAGGAGTCTAACAAATCCTGGGCCTTTTTAGTACTCTCCTCTTATATATATTTTTTTTTACTCAAAATAACACAAAACAACAGTGCCATGTTTGTAGATTTTTTTGGGGGGGGGGGGGGGCGGGGGGAATAAAATACACAATACAGAGAGGGGTAGGGTGTACACACTGACGCACATTGCGCCAAGCATCCCTGTACAGACAAAAACCGCGCGCGCGCACATCGAGATGCAAATGATTTCCGTGAAGCTATCACTTGTAAAGCTTGACAGAAAATAATGAGAAACACTAAATCTTTTATAAGGTCAACACTCAAGCAGCTGTCAAACAAGAAAAGAATTTAGCGAAAGATCCGCAAAAACTTCCATCGCCTCATTAAATCCAACAGGGCCGGGGCCCGGCGTGGTGAGGAGGCACCGGGGCGCCTCCGTTTTGTGTCAGTAATTTGCGGCGGAGGAAGAGGGAAGACGAAACAGCCAGCGCCGAAGGGGCCTTGGGGGAGGCTGGGGAATCGTTAGTGCGCCAGGAGCGGCCTCGGCTCCTAATTGGAAGCATTGGGCATTATCAACGGAGGATTTGCCTCGGCTCCCTGACAGCTCTCTAGGCCTGGAATGATAGCCCACTTGTCAGTGTAAAAGACCATTAAAAACAAACCATTTTGATTTAATTGGAGGCGGTGTGCTGGGGGCCCAGGTGAGGCGCTTCATCAGCTGATGTTGGCTGCTGATGCCTTTTTCCCCCTGTATTGATGGCTTTTTTTTTTTTTTTTCCTCCCCTCCCTTTCAAAAACTGTCTAGGAAAGAGAAAGAGGTGCTGAAAGATCCTTCACAGCCGCATTGAGAGCGGCTTTCAATAGGGTTGTCAACAAATGCCATGACAAGTTAGAGAGAGGCAGGTGCTTTTAAAACAGACGTTATTCTGTCCAAGATGAGCTGCGCTCGGAGGTGTGTGTTGGATTATTAGGGTTACAAATACTGTGGCTTTTCCTGGCAGTAGCACGCTTAGACATTTTAATGAATGGGGTTGATTTTTTTCTCTGACCACCTTTCTAATTCTAAGAACATGGAGAAATGCAGGACGGGGGTCTGGGCTAAATGATCCTTATTTGCTTCAAACCCAGGAAGGCTTTAAAAATTGCTTAACAATTTTTGGCTGCTGTATTTAATGCCCCATGGAGATTTGGGATTTTTTTTTTTGCTTCCTGAAAATAAAGGCCACAGGTATTTGCTGGAGTTCACTGGTCACTTGGTCTGGGCAATAGTGTGAATAAAGGAGAATTAACACATGGGAGCTGTAACCTAGAATGTGCCCCCCTTGGCAGACTAGAGCTGGCAGCTTTCATGATGACCTTGTGTTTCTGAGATTTGAATCCTGACCCTTTTCATGCCAGGCAAGAGTTTTACTTCAAACTAAGCTGTCTGCTGGTGAATAGCATCTCTGCAGAAGGTAGAATAGGTCTGTGAATGAAACCCCAAGTCCACTTAAAAAGCACTTCTGTGGATTTGTGTATGAAACAATAGGGAGCACTGAAAGCCATGGTAGGTCCTCACCTGTAACCCAACACAGTGTGTGTGGTTTTACTCTATTGTGAGCACCTCAAATCTGTTCCTTCTTGGGTGAATATCTCCATAACAGCAATAGCCATTGGTTGCCAACAGCTTGTGCTGCCTTTGGACACTGGGGCTTGGGTGCTGCGTGCCCTGGAGATGATCCGGGCTGTAAGGCTGTACAGGGAGGGGTGGTGTTTTCTTGTGTCAATTGTGAGATATTGGAGAGCAATGAAAACGGCAGAGGAACGATGGGTTACTGTGTCTCTGAGGAAGGGCTGAGCGTGGCAGGGCAGCACTAGGATGTGATGGAGAGGTTGAGTGTCCAGGGCATATTCAACATGATACTGGGAAGGGTTGGACCGTGGAAATGCCTTACTGTGATTTGAGCAATTGCATTACTGGAAGCTTCAGCTATTAGGTAAAACAAGAAAACCTCCAGAATCTGCAAGAAAATGTAGCGATGGTGACTGATGTCCAGAGCCTGCATTTAGTCAGAGAATGGCTGTGGTGTGGGAGGTGACATCTCTGCTGTGGTCCCAGTGGAGATGTGCAAGGATCATGCTCAGGGTAGCTGAGTCTCTGCTGCCCATTTGGAACCCTGCAGGGTGTTTTATTTTCCTTTTGCATTGTGCCTGTTGTAGGCAGGTCATCACTGAAGGCCAGTGGTGCTGCTTTGTATTGTTGCTGCAGGGCTGGGACCCACCAATTCATGCCACTTGGGCCACTGAACAGCCATCAGGTGACACTGATTTTTTTTTTTTTTTTTTTTTTTTTTTTTTTTGGTCAGCCAAAGTCCTAGCTGAAGGGAGACTTGATCAGGTACCATGGTGACAGGAAGCTCATTGCTTTATTCTTTAAGTACTATTTAGGCCCCAGCAGATAAGTTTTAGAACGCTACAACTCCGTGAAGTTTGCTGCCCTCAAACCTGGGAGGATGAATGCTGTATCTGAAAAGCCAGCTCACCGTGCACTGTGTGTATCAAGCCTAGGTTATTTAAGCAGAGTCTCTGGCTTTTCTGACAAGACAACAGTTGAAAGATTACATGAGCTGTGTTTGTCAGTTCAGCTCTTCAGACAAAAATAGAGGTAAGGCATTAAAAAAAAATGTGGAACATATCAGTGTGTATGTGTTAAACCTCAACTGTTAATTCTGATGAAGGATCAGGCTGTGAGCAGATATCGGATCCCTGGTGAGAATCAAATTCTGGAGCCCAGAATTTTGCTGCAAAGTTTATACAGTGGGGATTCCTCTAATTACTTTCAGTGGAAATTTACCTGACAGAGCTTTCCCAGGTAATGCAAGGCGTATGTGGGAGAGCCGCTCAGTCGTTGACAGAGCCTTTGATTTTGTGCCAGGTTGCAAATTAAGTCTTTTGCCAAGGTACCCGAACACTTGCTCGTCAATTGCTTATCGCTTATTCATATTGCGCACTGAGTGCAGCTTGTTTCATCTGCTTGGGAAGGCAGTGCGTGTTGACAAAAGTGTTGTCCAAAGTTGCTGCATTTTCTTTCCTCCCCCTGTTTGGTCAAGTAAACAAGACTATTCTCCCTGGAAAGCCACCTTGAATGTCTGTGCAAGTTGGAATTCCCTAATGAGCAAAGGAAAAACCTTGGTGTGTGTCAGTGACGCGTGGTGCGCGGAGCTATTTTGACACACGGGTGAGTTCTGCCCCACATCACTGCTGCGTGAGGTGTTGCAACCTAAATCCTTTTGGATTGGCTTGACAGAGCTCTGGAAATCTATTGCGGCGTAGCCAGTGTTGACTTACTGGTTTGGACTGTGACTATATTCAATCAATGTGAAATATTCAGGAAGCTGGAGCCTCACCCTGGGCTGGCACAGGCAAGGCTGTGGGGATGCTGTATTTTGGCAGCAATGTCCTTTCCAGAGTCTGGTTGACACCAGGGATGCCATCCTGCTTGGGCCAGCATGATGCTAGTGATGAGTGACACGGGGACAGGACACATCCCATGAACATGGTGGGCAGGAGTATTTATGTCTATGCTGGGTGCCTGAGGTTCCTGGGGAATGTAGTCCCACATCTACAAATAGATAAAGTCTTGTTGCACAGGCCCAGCTGCGTTGGCAAAACCTGAGCCCAGGAATCATGTTGCTGCAGGCAGAGCAAGGCAGAGGCTGTTTGCCTTAAGGGGTGACTGAGGAAGAGGAGGGCAGTAGAAGCATCTTGCTGAGGTAAGGAGTTAACTTCTGTTTGGTTTTGTAAATAATAAAATACTCCAGTTCCACAGCTTTCCCTAATGAACTGCCCATCAGAACTGACTGGATCCCTGTGACCTGTTTGTCTCAGTGGGCTGCAGGGCCCACGAGACCCCACGCCAGGTCAGTCCTTCAGAGCGAGATGTGGAGCAGGAGCAATCACCCGGTGTGGGAGAGCCTGTAAATCACCCAGTTAGCTTAATAGTGTGGGCCATTATTCTAAAGCAGTGGGGCTGAAACCTAAATCCAAATGAAAATGTAGTCAATTTGTCTATACTTTACTGACTGAATGACTATGTAATGTCATGCAGCCGTGGCAATGCAGGGAGCAAGCAGAGGCAATTAGTGGGGAGGGCAAAGCTCCTTTGTTTTCTTCCACAAGCTCTAGCATGGTGCCAGGAGGTAATACTGCAGGGGCTGGGTGGAAAGTCCAGTTTAAGATCCAGCAGTGACATCCATGCCCAATTTCTTCAGGTTTCTGTACGGGTTTAGGATGGGAATAGAAAAAAATCCTTGTTTCTTTTTATAGTTTTAAAGGAACAAAATCTTACCTTCCTGCTGCCCTGTGCTTTGGGTTACAACCGTCTCTGTAGCTGGGTGCTCTGCATTGCTCCCCCCAGGCCCAGAGCAGGCCAGACTCAAAGGCATCATGCCAGATGACAGGGGCTGACTGAGTGACAAGAAGGATGAATGGGTTGAGGACATGCCACACCCCTACACCTTGTACCAGCCTCTGGTCACGTGGAAAAATAGTCCAAAATGGGGCTATGGTCAGGGCAATGGAGCATCTGAATATTCTTGCCCAGGTTTTGAAGATGTTCCCAGGTCATGAATATCTTCTGTAATGGCAAGAGCAGGACAATATCACTGCAGGCTGGTAGGAAATCACATGCAGATGAGAGTCTGCTAACAAGCTTTCTGTAAAATGATATTTTTGTAGTTGCTTTTCATACTGCTTTTTGTGCAGTAGGATGAGGGCATTATGGATTAAAGACAGTGTTTTCATAAACTACCTACAGTGGTCAGTGCTAACAACTGACCTCCCAAGGCCACTGAGTCTTAAAAAAGCTGTAAGAGTTATCCACTGCCATGGAAGAGACTGAGGAAGGTTTCATGAGGGCAGAAACACAGCAAGAACAATCTCCTTCATCTCTGGAGCACTGCTCTCTGTCCCTCTTATAAAGGGGAGGGATTGATAGAGTGACTCCTGGAGTCGCTGGGTTTGGTTGAAGGGTTAGTCCAGTTTATCTTTCAAGACTATTTCACTGCCACTTATGTAGAACCCAACTTTACAGAGATACTTAAAGCAGAGTTTGGAGGCTACCAACTGTCTTTGGGAACTATCAACTTTCTCTGGGTTGATACTGCTTTTAACTGGGTAAACATCTATGGACATTCAAGAGAACTTATTTTTTCACAGAGGAAACCATGCACTGAAACTTGAGTAACGAATTTCCTGATCCATGTTCTAACATGGGCTGTGCCTGTTAGATGTGCAGCTGGGGAAAGGCAAACCTTCGAGGTTAATGTAATGAGAAAGAACAAGTACAGAAAATCTGAAGAGGCTGTGCAAAATGAGCTGTCCCTCCTCCTCTGGATGCTGCTCCTGGGAAGGAAGGGAAGAGGAGAGGAAGGAGAAAGGCAGAGAGAGGAAGAAAAGACTCAGATGTTTGAGAGCTGTGTCTTGGGGAGGAACCCAACCATAGTCATGGCTGAAACAAAAGGGAAAGCATGAAGAAAAACACAGGCTGAAAAATGAATAGTGATGGAAAGGTCTGGGGTGAGAGGAGCTCTAAAGAGGAGGCTTGCCCCAGTATCTCGTGTGACTTACACAATCTGTTTAACAGCGATCGGTCATGTTCTTTCCCTGACACTAGCTGCAGCAGCGGCTCTGTGCTGACAGGCAGCGGGGATAAATGATTACTGACATATGCTAATCGGACAGTCTTAGACAGGACATAAGAGGAATACATCAAGGTGGTGCAAAACACATTTCTTGGTTGAAACTCTCCAACTTGTAGAAGTAAATTAGCTTCAGGAAGCCACAAGGCTTCTTCGTAGGTTTAAACTGTGGTTAAAAATCAACAGCATGGCAAAAAAAAATAATCTCATCAGAACAAGGGCTGGGGTGGAGGGCTGAGGGGCTCTTTGCAGTGTTATCTATCAATGCCAGATACTATTTTGGCCATGTAAACTTGCAGGGTTTCAGCACTTTCAGACTTTTTGGTGTCTCCTTTCCATTCCGCTTGCCCAGCTCTTTTCCCTTCCTTCCTAAAATGCCCCCTAGCACTTCACTTGAAATTTCCCTATAATTTACACCACAAACAAAGCTAACAGAATTCAAACAAGTACCCCAGAGCACAGCAGAATGCACAGATGGATTCAGAGAATTGTTCAGATCCCATTGCTAGAACAAGAAATCTTCACCTCGGCCCTTATTTGGATCAATTAAAGGAAGTGTCACGCACATCTGTGACCTGGCTAGATCCTTTGCTCAGTCTCAGGGTGAATATTGTCAGTTGGGTAGTTTAGAGAGGTATCAAGCGTGCAGGATTTCTGGAAAGCTCTAATTCTTGGGGTGAGAATGGTTCTTGAAACATCTGGTGTGGTTTGAATTAGCTATGGTGAGAGCTGATAAAATGACAGGCTACCAAAATGCAGGTTTGACTGTCCTGCCAGTGTAGGACAGTTGTGGGAATACCAGCAGAGAACAGAGGCCACCTCAGTACTAACAGGGAGATATAAAAAGATGTTTCTCATCTCATGAAGCTCATGAAAGCGCACACAATGTAGAAAATAAGTCATTAAGCTCTTATTTGGGCAACTTCTGCTTTTCTTTTAGGGCTTATGGCTGCAAAAAATAGCCCACCCTGAAGACCACAAGAGGCTGATGTTTGAACACATCGTGTGGGGCTATTTCAGGGTCTGGGTCAGCCCTGAGGTAAGAGCCTCAGACCTGCCTTTGTTGTGTGCTAAGGGTGTTATTGGGGTGTGTGGGCAAGGTTAGAAGGGTGTCCCTGAGTTCAGTCAAGTTCTCCATACCTTCTCCAAGTGGGGCAGGTGCCAGAAGGACTCCTCCTTTGCAGGTGGCGGGTGTCTTCGTAGAAATGTGGTGCGAGTTTCATACACTTTGTCCTTCTGTAACCAAAGGTAAACAAGAATGGGCTGAAATGGCTGCACAGCTATCTACATCAGGTTGGTGTCATGCAATGTAATGACACAGGGATGAACAAGACTAAAAGTCATTTTGGACTGATGATCACAAGTGTGTCATCTGGGTAGTTTTTCATGTCCATGCAGCTAATGCTGATATCTAAAACATACTGATGAGAAAAACATGAGCAGCTGCCAGCTCTGAGAGCGTCTGCTTTATATGGCATCCCAGTGAGATGCCTGCTGCCTGCAGGAAGCCCTGTGTTCCAAGCTAGAGCAATGGTTCATCACTAGCTGGGGAAGTCACTTCTACAACCCCCACCATGGGAGGGGGTGTTCCTGACTGTCTGGTGTGTGTTGCTCTCCTGATTAGTTGCAGCTTGCAGTGCTTCATAGTCCCAACACAAGACACTGCAGGTATCTGCTGAATATTTTGACCACTGTGAAACCCTGGGGAATCTGTCTGCTGTGTGGTCTAGGAGGTAGATTTGCCTTGCTTAACTCAGTAATTGGTGGCTGCAGGCTTTGGGAACTTGATGGAGGGAACTTTGTGATTAAAAACATCAGTCCTTAATAGATAAGGTAGGAATGCACTTTCCAACATCCTAGGCTTGTGTATTCATAAAGTAGCTGCTAATTAAGAACACTATTCTTGCACTTCAACTATAAAGCATAGTTTGTGATGGCAGTAAGCCCATTGAAATTGGTCATTACCATATTAGCTCGACTCTTCTTTGAGCCATTAACTAATAAAACAGTCATTGGCTGCTTTTAAATGTTATTACAATATTGGCGTGTTTAACAGCACGGCGTTGCACTCTAACAACTGCTGTGGGTGCTGACATCAAGCACACCATGCCAGGATCAGGGCTGGTGCTGATCCTATGAACATTTGTTGGCTGTTCCATTTTGTCCACTGTCACAGGTAACCTGATGCTATCCAAGGGACAGTCTGCAGGGTTCCTGGCATGCCAATGACATAAATACCAAAGATAATTTGAAACTTAATTCTTTGTTACAGCAGGGTGTTTTACTACTGTGGCGATGCAGAAAGAACCAGAGCTTCCATTTTGATCAATACCAAGAGCTTAGCTGGGCAACCTGTGACTAGAGGCATGCTGGTGCAGACAGATGCTTGATGATTGCTAGAAGGATGTCTGTGGGACAGGTATCTGAGCCTTTGAAAAGCCTTGGCCAAAGCACCGCTACCCTGGAGAGCTTGCTCAGCTCCTGTGTATACCTTCAGATACAAATATACTTTAAAAAACCCCCACCTTCCCTTTAGTCTCTAGAGCACTTTCATGCACACACATTGTGATTTGCATATCTGGTGTTGACTCCCACAGCACCACCCCATAAGACATGCTCTGGTTGAAGTCAGGCCCATCTTGGCTGGGAAGCAGCTCATCTTCGATAGGTTTCACCAGCCTTCTAGCAGTCAGGAAGGATGTTTTCCCAGTTGAAAGCCCTCCCCATGGCTGGGAGAAGCCCATCCATTGTCAGGCAGGACACTGGGGGACTATGCCTATGTGCTGTGCACAGCAAGGGAAAGCACTGCTGAGGTATCACCTTTTTCTTTTCCACTTGTAGGGCTGCTGTCAAGGCTCTCTGCTGCTCCATCCACAGCTCCTTGTATTTGTGTTGGAGGAGGTCAAAAAAGGGAGTGCAAGGCCTGGAAAACATGGAGAAGACAAGAGTATAATCTCCAGGGTTAATACCTCTTTACCTCCCCATGCTGATGTGTATCTCTTCTCCTGGAAAGTGTGCCTGAGAGCATGAATAAACCCTCACACTGGGAAAAGTTTTCTCTTCAAGAACGACTCAAACCCACATTCACTTGCAGTTAATATACCACAGCCTGCACACACTTGTGATAACTTGTCACAGGATTGTGCAAGGGCATTCCCCAGAAAGTGTGCAATTTCTATCTTTGCAGAAGCTTTTATAGGGCCCATATCATCACCTCTGTTCAAACCCTGGTGTGCTGGAAGGCCACAGAGTGCCACAGACTGCAGCTCAGCCTTGGGCCCTGCTATGGCTCCAGGAGAGCATTTCTCAGCTGGTACTTGATAGTGGGTAACAAAAGCACTGAACGGGGCCACGTCTAGGAGCAGGGAGCTGGGCTTTTGCACTGTCGCCCTGGTGCCCAGATGAGCAGTTCTGGCTGGGTCCCCTCCAGACTGATACAGCTATGGCAGCTGCCTGGGAAGAACCACTGGGTGCAAAGTGAGTTTTGGTAAAATAACTTTGCTTTTACAATTAAAATATCACTACTGTGGTATACCAAAAAGCCACAAACAGATGCAATGATGGATTGGGTGAGAGGAGTAAGTGCTGTCTTAAGAAATCTGCACAGGGATAAAAATGGACTCAGTGCAGATGGTCAGGTTTCTGCAGCAGAAAGGGGAGCTGAAATGCTGAGCCCTGGTCTAGCACCTCAGCTGCACAGACCAGATGTATTTGCCCCTAGAAGCAGGGTACCAGGGAGCCTCTTGGCCAGGAGGAGACAGCAAGAGAGGAGCTGCAGATGACCACGGTTCTAGAAAAATAGTAAAAATAAAAGGCAGTTGCTTGTTGGCCAGCGTCCTGTTCACCTACTCTGAGCTGGCATTAACCTGACCAGCTCGTGGCAGAGCTGCAGCCTGAAATTGTTGAGCTTTGCTCCTTGCAAGTGAGGATACTTTAACTTCATCAGCCACCATGGGAGGCAGAACTGGCAGTGGCAGCAGCAGGGTTCTTGCCTCGAGGACAGCATATCACTTATTGCTGTGGTCCTGCTGCTATTTTCCTCCAGAAGCAAACACTTGATGGTGATGAAGGACCTCGACCTCAAGTTTTATTGGTCCTTGTCCACCTTGCTGGGGAGGGAATTTTCCCATCTCAGCAGCAGACAATGACTGTGGAGCCATCACCCCCAGCTCTGCTCCCACCTGTAGCCCTCAGTGCTCATAACAGAAAGGCAGTGCTTTCCCTGCCTGCCTGGACAGACTGCAAGACACTGGGGACCTGGGCTAACTCTTGGGTTACTTTGGGCCACCAGCTCTACCAGGAGGTTGTTTCCTACAGAGAGAGACCATGTGCCACAGAGTGAGCTGGTGCTTCATGGCTTTTGGCAGGAGTGGGTCCAAAATAGGTAGCTGCCAGCTTTTAGCAGTCTGGAGAATCTTTGACGATCATGGAGGGCGCCAGCAGCACGTATGCAAATAGTAACTCTTCTGTTTCTTGTTTCTTCACCCCTGTGGTGACTTTTATTACTTAATTATTGCACACCACATGCTTCAAAACAGCCTAATCTATGGTCGTGTTTTCTAATGATACTAGATGTGCAATCCAGCAATATACTTCCCAAGGGGGCATTCATATCAGAGGAGACATCCTTCTGCAGACCTCCTGTTTCATAGATCACATGCTGCAGGGCTTTTCAAGGCTTTGCTTACAAATCAGCTGTGCTGCTCCAGACTTGTCTGGAGATACCCAGTGCCAAAAGCGACACTGACGTTTACCCTTTGTCCCTTCTTCTCTTCCCTCCTTCTCTTCCAATTTGGCATTTCTTACTGATCAGAGCTAGGCAAAATATTTCCAAAGGACAAAAGATGTGGCAAACCTGTGGTCAAGTGTCTTATTGTCTGCATGGGTCTCCTCTCTCATTGCACAGTGTATGTTTTTGTATTCCTTGCACAAGCACGTGGTGAGCCTTGCACATGGGTTTGTTTCCCTGGCCTGTCCCTTTGCTCTCCAAGGCAGGGGTTTTTCCAGTGTGCAGGAATAGTGGGGTGGGACTCAGGAAAACATTGAGCCCTTGTATGTAGTGTTTGATTACTGATTTTTGTGGTAGCTGAATGTGTTTTCACATCTTTATGGAGGTGACTTTTACCATCTCCAGTGGACCAGCCAGTTGGTGACTGATTACTCCACAGCTGGCTTGTAAGTAAATGCTTGAAAGGACACATTTGGGTTGATGCTCTTCAGAGATCCTTCCCTGCCGTGTGATTAATCACATTTAAGTCCTGATCCAGCAAAGTATAGAATCATGCCTGGAATGATACATACATGAACTGCCTCTTTGAAATCTGTGGGAATGACTTGTGTGCTTGGTTATACACGTAAGCTCTGGTGGGGCTGTAGGACGTGAGGCTTCGTCTGTCTTTTTCTGACTCCTTTAACAGAAATACTGAGAAAGTAGGGAAGAGCAGGGGATATCAGGTAACACACTATGACTAAGGTAACTGGAGAAATTTCAGTGAGGTGGCTTTTTCTTTGTAGGTCAAACGCCGATCTCATCGGAGTGGATGGGGAGTTTTGGCCCTGGTATCGGTGCTGCTTGGCAGTGTGACAGTATTCCTCATTTGCAGCTGGCCTTTGGGAAAACGTCCTCTCGCCTTAGTGTTACTTAAGGACAGGAATGAACGGCTTGTGTGTTCTGTTTCCTTTTGTCACTGTGCCCAGATGTCACTCCTCTGAACTGGGAGGATTCTGCTGTTATCATCTGCGGATGCTGTGGGGAGAGCGGGGGAAGCATCCTTTGAAAATGCTTATTGTGGATTAAAATCCATCTCATTCAGAGTAACTCAGATCTCCTTGTTTTGGCACAAGCACCCTGCCACAGAAAGGGAAGGGAAAGAAGTTCTGATAGGATGTAACAAATTATTTATAATTGTGGAAAAAATAATCAGCTGCTTCCTTTTATAGTCAAATAGTTGGAGCCACTTCTAATGTTGACATTTCCTAAATATTTTAAAATTTATCTGTGCACATTTTCAAAACTATTATCCCTGAAACAGTTCCTGTCTCTTTAATAGCCTCTCTCTCTAATTTACTTTCAAGAGTACAGACCTAGTTTCAACTGAAATGACAAGCGCCTGCTAACTTGGTTATACAATCTGGTATGCTAGTCTGCCAGAAGTCTCCCAGAAAAGAAGCTGCAGCATCCTAATAGGCTATTTTACTGTGAAAACAATGGTAAAAAGTATAATAAAGTATTAACAATATTAAAATAAAACAGTGTAGGCCTTAAATGAGCTACAAACTAGTTAAATCTATTCTACTCAATCTGAGCCTTCAGTGCCTCGCAGCTGATACCTCAGAGCTGGGATTTATCTAAAATGAAGGCACCAGGGACATGCAAGAGAAATGGTAATTATAATTTGCAAACATTAGGCTGACACTTTTTTGTGTATGTGTGTATAAATTCTGACAGCTGTGATTTGTGCCATGCCAAATAGTGTTCCACTGAGCTGGGAAGGGCTCCCTTTCTGGCAGGCCATCCTCAGAGCAGCAGCTCATTAAAACTTTGGAGAAGAAGTTGCCGAAAACAGGAAGGCATCAGAACCATCTGAGGGACTTTTGGTACACGCTTGTTGAAAGGTGTTTGAGAAGAGAGCCTTGGGTCTGACAAACTGGAATTTTAGTACGCCTCTCCGTTCACAGTGGGGCAAAATAATTGGTCATCAGTGACTACTAATTTGGTTTAGTAGCCAGAGGCAGTTTTTTTCTTCCCAGAAAATCAATGACAGTGCCGAGGTCTGTTCAACGTGATTCAGCTCAAGACGGGTCCTCATTTAGCTCTTGATGCTTCTTCCACTGGAGACAGCTATTTTGTTAAAATGAAATTAAAATCTATCTATAATACTCAGCTCAGGGAGCGGCACCCGTCAGTGCCATGCTGCTCTTGAGGCTTCAAGGTTGTCAGTCTCCCCTCAAACTTATTTTCAAAGGTTTATATATTAACTGAAAAAACGGCATTTGGCAAAAGTGGATACAAAGGACTTCGCTCAGGAAAGGGGTTTATACCAATTTAAAAGGTGCAATCAATTTGATGGCTAAGTTGTGTTGTAAAAGGGTAAAAACTTGACTTGTGATTGCCCTTTTCTTGTATAATTGAAAAGCATAGGGGCTTGTAAATATTTTAGCGCAAACTTCAGCCCTTGGATTTTCCGGGTAGCTCTCCAGCCAGCGCAGACAGCTCCTGCGGCACTCTCCCCGCTGCTGGTCAGGATGGGATCTGGCGGGGAGCGGGGCGAGGGAGCAGGGCACACACGTGTGGGCATCGACTCCCCGGGGGCTGTGCAGCTGCTTGGGCTGCGCTGAAAACACTGCTTTAATTTCAGTGGCAGTGGGACCTGGCCCTGCACGGGTGCTTACGCAACAGCTAAATGATGTAGTTGACTTTTTTTCTTTTTTCAGTTGTGATATTAAAATTGTGTTGCAACACCATTGCTTATCCTGAAACTTCAACACTCAAAAGGTTAATGAGCTTTCAGGGGGGGTTTAGTCCTTGCTGGTGTTCTCCTATCTGAGATGATGTGCTTTTGCTGCACAGCCAGCATCTGTCTTTGGGGTCTTCAGTCCACAGGGGAGACAGCTGCAGGGGGTGTGTCCATTGTGTTCCTTTCTCATGTACTTCACGATGGGAAAGGTTTGTCCTGTGGTAGCAGTGTCCATCTAGAGATCTTCCCTGTCTTGTGGCCGGGTCAGCTGGACCAGCTCGGGTTGGTTTCTTATTGGGAACCAGTTTGGTTTCCAGCATCTCTGGAGTGCGAGGCTCCTCGGTGCAGCAAGTGCAGATTATCTTCAGCAAATAAAGCACAAGCTGGAGTCTGTGATTCTGCTCGGGGCCTTGGGGTACCGCCAATGCAGGCGCCAGTAAGGCATTAATGCTCTGGTCCCTCTGCCCTGAAAGGGGGCTGATGGCACAGGAAAATTCTGATTACGGTTCCCTTGTACTGCTATATTGTCTCCCTTCCTCCCTCGTTACTGAT
Organism: Tyto alba; assembly: GCF_018691265.1. NCBI lineage: Eukaryota > Metazoa > Chordata > Aves > Strigiformes > Tytonidae > Tyto > Tyto alba. The sequence goes on from NW_024881273.1 coordinate 5,219,615, forward strand.
GGGTTGGAGCTAGCAATCTATCTACCATTAATTTGTCTCTGTGTAGCCCAGCAGGAATCTGGGGTATGATTACAGCTCTGGCCTTCGTGTGAGAGCCAGCACGGCCCCGGCATCCCCCTGCAAACTGCCTGGCTCTGCCTTGCCTTAATTGTTCCCCTCTGGCCGGTGGACCTGTCTCTTCTAACAAGGGCAGTGAGGAGGGCCGAGGTAATTGAAGCACTTAGCCACACTCCCAAGCATTGCCTCCTGCAGCTAATTAGGAAAGAGGGCCGCTGGGCTCTTCCTTATTTCTTTTAATTGTTTGTGGGTTTTACATAACAGTGAATGGCAGAAGAGGGATGTGCAGTTAGTGGTGAATTCTTGACTTTGAAATTTGTATAAAAGGTCACTTACAATTTGTTAACGCTTTCACAAGGAGGAATTCAATTAGTGGCTCCGGCAGTCCCTGCACACACGTGTTTGTAAGGAGAGGGAGAGATGGCAAAACAAGCAGGGTGTGAATGTAAAGGCTAAGAAGCTTGTGGACTATACAGTAAAGTTATAGGCCCCTTACAGCTTTATGGTCCTCTAAATAGGCCCTGGCAATAAACCCATGGAGAGGCCTGAAAGATCATTTTTAAATGATCTCCACTTGTCCTCACTTTCCATTAACCACTGAAGAAAATAACAAGAGAAAAATTTGTGGAAAACACTCAGGGACCAATTTTTTTTGCAGTCTTTGGGCTGGCAGAACTCTCGGTTGAAATAGTCTTCTACCCGCACAGCAGCTGCAGGATCTGTGCCATCAAAGCACTGATTACTCTGAATTTCTGAAGCTTCTTTACAATCCTTGTAATTTGGATGAGGAAATAACAATATAAATTATTTCACTGTGGGCAGCCAATGAGGCAGGGGCTTCTTCTAAGTGTCAGAGGATGTGTTATTTTGCTCAGAGGGCTCATATGTATAGAACAGTAAAAAGAATAAAATCCATTGTAAACATGCACTTTAAAAGATTTATCAGATGCTCATAGCTGTACTTAGGCGTACACATGGTTACAAGAGCACCAATTTGCTTTACTATTCCCTCCCAGGCCAAGAGTGAGATGTATACTTGTAACGGTCCTAAATATACATGTAAAAACATGTGTCTTGTAGTGAAGATACCAAGCCAGCTCTTACACATTAAATAACTGGCTTCACAAGCTGGAATTTGTGCATTAGCATTGATTTTGGGGTTGGAGATACCCTTTGGCTGACTTAATTGAAGATTTAGATTTGTCTTCAATGCATTTGTCTACTGACTGGCAAGCCGCTGTTACCCCCTGAGAACCTCAGGTGGGACGTGATTACGGGACAGAGCTGTTCTGCCTGGAGGTCTCAATCCATGGCTGAGAGTGAACAGTGCTCAGCCTGCAGCCATCAACAAATGCAAAACATCCCGATGAGTGAAAAACCAGGAAAAATCCCCACGATACTGAGCAAAACAAATCAAAGAGCATGGTCTTCCCCTTGACCTCCATCCCATGCTTGAATCTCTCTGGCTGGGTGGGAACATTACTTTGTTTGAAAGGAAAAGATGTCAAGGAGGGCTGAAAAGCTTTTCTTTCACATAAAGGATTCTGTGGTTATTTCCCCCTGACCCAGGCTTTCATTGTACAGACTGAAAAAGCAGAAGTTTGCAAGGGAAAAAGTCCACTTGTGGCAAGAGGTAGTTTTAGATGGTAAAAGTTTTGGAATTTTTTTTTCAGCCAGCTGTAATCAATGGAGATAAACCCAGAGACAACAGCCTGTCTGTGTGACAGTACATTACTTTCCTATTCAGTGTAATGCAATTGGTAATAAGGGATCTAAATGTCTGTTCTTTAGATCTCTTTTTTTTTCCGAGCTCTGTGGCTGACATGCAGGATCTGAATTTTATGACAAACCATGACTTGACTGTTTATTTTCTCTTAAACTGGGAGCCTGAAGTAGTCAGAAACTGTTACAGCTGCAGTAAATAACTACACTGAAAGAGAACCAGTATCTCCACAGTGCACCCAGGATTTTTTATTTTTTGAAGGGGGTAACAGGTCTTTCTGCCCAACCACGTGCTGCAGCCACTTGGACACAAGGCAGCATGATCCAGGTGGATGTGGCTGGGAGCTCTGCAGTAGCTAATGTACACACAGCAATGCGAGCACACACCCAGCCTGGAACATCTCCAGTAGAAGGAAATTATTCTTGAAATAGAAATTCTTACCTTAGCAATGGGAGAATGGTGGCAGACTCTCAAAGTGCTTTTTGCTGTGGAACCGGATAGGATATGCAATTATCTGAAGTGATGTGAGTCCTATATTTTTTAACTTGGTTGCATTTTTCTGGTGCCTTCAGCCTGACAGTGATTCTAGTTACTATGTTACATTTTTACAATTGGTTTTGTCAGTGCTCAGATTTTTTTTTCCTAAAACTTTTGCTTGCCTCAATCTTTTGGATTTTTGTGGTTTCACATTGTCTATTTGTTTGGCTTTCAGTGATCATGGATCAGAAGTGGGCTTGCTATAATATTAATCTTTTTTGCCTATCCATCTTTTCCTGGTGGGTTCTTTCCAGGAACACCCTCTGCTCTTCAGTATTGTTTCTTTGACATATCTTTGTAGCTGGACTATAGCTAGATTAGATTTTTTTCCCAGGTCTGTATATTAATGACCTGAAGTGTTGTTTGTCTCAAAACAAAACACAGTGCACTCTATATGCTGAAGAGATGCTGGAAATATCTTGGCACCTTTTGGGCAGCTTTCTAAACTTTGTTCTGGCTGTGTGCAAACATCACAGACACTTTGGGTGGAAAGGCCACTTGCAAAGTAGAAGTATGAGCATTGAAACCTCTGTTCTTGGGGAAGGTGAAAGATAAGGACAGAGTAGTCAGTTAAGCCAGGAGGCTGCAAGGATAGCCAAGGTAACAGCTGAGCTGCTAAAGGCCAGCGAGACAGTTGTCAACAGAGTGCTAGGACAATTGCAAATAATACAAAGAAAAGAGGAGGTACTGGATAGCTGATGCCCTTGGCCTATTGTAACGATTCGAAGAAGAGAGATTTCAGTGACCAAATGCTGTAGAGAGGTGAGTTTGCTGCAGGAACATGGTGAAAGCAGGATTAAGACCAGTTTTAGGGGATAGGAGGTGGAATGGTAGGAGGAGATGAAGTTAGAAGGAAAATGGGATGTAAAATTCAGGAAAGGGATGGTTAAAGTGAAGGCAGACGGCAGGGGGGGACCCGGCAGGAGACATGGGGATGACAGAGTGCCAGGGAAATCCTGCCAGCACACCCAAGGTCAGCCCAACCTACAGGCCAACTGCCAAGTGGATGGCAGCACGTTGGGAGGCAGGGTTACAGCCATGCAGGGTTTGAAGGAGGTACAGGTGTAGAATGGCACAGAATGGCACGTCTGTGCAGTCCTTGGGTCCAGGAATACACTCTGGGACGTAGTACGCAGATTTAGGGAACTTGCACTACTAAGAGGCAAATTAAAGCTTTTCTCTAAAAGCAGCCCTGGAAATGCTGGACAGTGTGTTCACGCTGAGGATGCACTTTGCACTGCTAGCTTCTGGGGAGAAAACTTGTGCTTGGGGTACCAACTGTGTGCTGGTGTGTTTTGGCTTCAAATGCTTTGTGTGACCTTGTGCAAATCAATACAATCTAAAATCTAGCTGTAGACAGCATCCATATCTTTGTGCTTACTTCTAGTTCCAAAAATGACCATTCAGTGTCTGCTAATTTCAGTGCACAGTGAACTTCAATCAGAAAAGCTGTTCAGGAGGACAAATGTGGGTCTGGACATCCATTGGAGTCTCCAAATGCACCTTTAATAACAAGCTGTACTGACACCAGTGAAGATCCTGGAGGTCTTCACAGATCCTCTGTGTCTTTAAACCTCCAATATCATCAACCCCCAGCCCACTCAGTGCCCTGCATCCTCCCTCTTGTAAAACAAGGTCATTACACAAAGAGTATGGGGGTCAAATACACCTGCTAGTAGCACTGTGATGTGGGGTTATTTTAAATGAAAGGACCTAGGTCTTGGGTCCAGGAGGACAGCAACCCTAATGTGCACACACCTTACAGCTGTGTAATGTATCATGCACAAAGCATGTGGATGGGGATGGTTTTAGATCCTGGAGGAAAGGTATTACCAAGATGGGCATTTTCCTTGAAAGAAAACCTGTAGATCTGTTTGGTGGGGATGATTGCTGGGGCAGGTGAAGTTGAGCGTGCCTGCACGGTAACGTGGCCATTACCCCAGCGCCTGCACTCAGTGGACACGTGCTCTCTTGCAAATTGTGGCTCGCACAAGGCAGATCTTGTAGAGATCAGAAGCTGGAGCATGAATCGGGGGAGCCTGACTGGAGGATGCCCCATGGGGGGAGGCTGGGACCCTACCACATCCTCGTTACCGCTGACCTTGGCACGAGCGCTGCCTGCTGATGGATCGGCTACGGAGCTGGACAAGACCCTGGGGAACCACTGTATTATCTATTATCGTCCCATCAGTGCCTCCCCTGACCCCTCCCAGCTCCGAATGCCACAGGCATCAGGGAGGGAATAAATCTCTGTCTGATACTGAGAGAGAGAAGAGAGCGAGAGCAGGAAAAAGGAGAGATGAAAAATGTCCTTTTTATGACTCTCACAACAAAGCTGGCCACATGATTCGTAGCAAACATTTCTCTGGGAAAAGGGAGGGAGAGAACGGGGGAGAATCAGCAAAAAAGCAGAGCTGCTTCTCTCCCCTGGAAGATGCCCACGGGGAATTAATAGAGGGGTATGGGTGACCTTTGAAGGTAAATATCCCAGGAAGGGAAAGGCCTCAAAGCTTCAGAAAGCTCACTTCAGTGTCTGATGCTGCCTTGTGAAATGCTCCATGCAGCACACGTCCACCATGAACGGAAAGCAGGGGCATAAGCAATCTGCCGTGCTAGAGGGAGCAGCAGGGCCAGAGCGTGATTAATAAGGCACTAATAGCAACCACAGCATTTGTGTTCATTTCTATGTGGGGTGATCCAGGAGAGCTCGTACTTGTGAGCCTGGGGAGAACTCCTGACCTTGGTGTCTTTAGGAGACAGAAGCCTTTAGCAGCACAGCCTGGGGCCTGAGGAAGGGTTGAAGATACGTTGCCAGAGCTTGGGAAGGCCCCTGCACGTTACCCACTGACAGCTGCGAGACCACAGCCGTGTTCCTGTGACGGCCACGGAGTTGTTTGGGCCTTATAATCCCTCGTGCTGCTGTTCCCAGGGAGGCAGCCCAGCCCTGAGGCTGCACGCTGGGCACTAGCTGTAATTCCAGAAGAGCTGCAACAGGGCGGTGCGTGCAAACCGGGAGGGTTTGCGTTGGTGTTCTGGGCACTGTCCCAGAGCATCGCCATCATCAGGCAGGGTGGCTGCAGCCACTTCCAGCGTGATGAGAAGGCGGCTTTGCTCTCTGGCCTTCTCAGCCGTGCTGTCTGTGCTGTGCCTTGGGCTAGGGAGCGACATGCAGGCTCTGTTCCTGTTGAAAAACCTCACTTTGCCTGAGATGTTTATCAAAGTGGACATTGCTGAAGGCAAGTGCGTGCTTGGAGTCATAGAAAAAGACCCGATGCCACTGCTCTCTTCTTCTGCCCCTAGAGAAGTCTGTATTTTAGCTTTGAGTGCCTTCCCGATTATCAGCACTAAGAACACAGTTGTACAGGGCTTAGAGTCCGAAAGCAGAAACAACTTAAATCCATTGACAACCAAGACATTTTTAACAGGGCAGGTCTTGCTGAACCTGGTCAGCTGCGACTAGGGACAGGCTTGGGCTGGGGAATGCTCACCAAAGCTGGTATCTTTAACTTGCCAGTGATGGAAAACTGTGTTAAATTCCCACTTTTACCAAAATGGCTGTAACAACTCCTTGATAATCCCAGTAATTTGATTTTGTCTATAACGTGCTTTTAAAGTAAAGGGATAAATACAATCAGTCTGCATAAAAGGTAGCTATTAAGGAGCAGGCAAGTTGTACAATAATAACTTTAAATTAAAAGCCCTTTCTGACTACTTCTGCTGTTGTGGGTCTGCAGATTTTCCTTAAAACTTTTGAAACGTGTCTAGACTTCTTACAGGCAGCCATTTAACCTCCGTTTATGAAGAAATAAAGCAAAATTGATGTTGATTTTGGTCTACATTGGGGGATACTTTTGCAACATAAAAGCCCTTTTGCCTGCAATTTGCAGAGCAGCCCTGTCACATCGGTGAGGGCTGATACTGATAAAGATAAAGCTTTATAGCTGGGGCATTTGCAGCTAACAGCAAGCTAATGCTACATTTTCATTTTGATGCAATTAATGTTAATGTCTGCTACGAAAATTGTCATTAAATACCATTTTAAAATCCATTCAATTTGCATATGCAAAGCCCATTTACTATCATGTAAAATACACGGTGCTGTTCATCATGTCTTTTCTCTAGAATTTGTAGCTGTTATTTTTCTGGTAGTGATTATTATCCAGCTCTTAAAGTGAAACCTAATGTCTAGTCCAGACCTGCACAGAGCAAGAAAACCCTCCATGTTCCAGCAGCATCAGAGCTGTTTTGGAGCCTCTTTCAGAGACTTTGAGCTGTTGTTTGGGCTGGAGTCACACTGACTATTCTGGACCACTGTGTTCTCCAGCCTTGCCTTGTGCTCCCATGGAGGACAGGCAGTGGAAGGACCTAGAAGTCAGTCTAAGGTGCCCATGTTCTCCCCTGCAGACCCCTTGTTGCACAATTCCCCATTAGAAAGCAGCACAGCAGGCAGTGGGAGCTGGTAATGTGAGAGGGACGTTAAATGGGTCACTTCTAAATGCTGTACCTGTTTGAACCTCAGGCAGGGCTCATGTATGCCCGATGCTTTTGTAAAAGTCTGTTGGGAGACGCTGTGATGCAAAAGACCTAACTTGGTACAAAGCCTTAAACATCCTGTTGCATTGCAAGGGATGAACGGGTGGGCTTGTGCCCTTCTAGAGGGGTTGCTGGGAGAGCAGCAGGTACCAGCTCCCCTCCAGCCCTTGGGAGGGAGCTCAAGCAAGCAGGAGAGCAGTGAAAATATTCTTTGCCTCCATCCTGCTGTACTTACCAGTTTCTGCCCAATGCAGGGCAATGAACTAACAAGTGGAAGAGAGTGGAATAAATAACTTTAACTGATTCTTAACTGCACCAGAGTATTTCAACCAGTGCTAACAGGTAGAAATGTTGTTGCTCTTATTTTCTGGCCCTGGGAAGCCATTATTCTGGCTTTACAACTCTTCATGTTCCTTTAAGTTAAAGGATTTGGCATTGAACATGTTTTTAAGAAGTTCCAAGCCCTTAGTTTCACAGGTGAAATGAGGATGTGTTGTGGCATGTAGATTAGATTTAGGAAGTTGATTATTGACACAGAGGTACAATCAGACATGGAAGTGATGCTGTGACTCAGTTGGAGTGCGTCCAAGTTCAGGACACTTATGCTTTGGGGACTGTGCTAGCTGAGATGTGAAGCAGATGTAGATGTGAGGGTAGGAAGGGATAATATTCTGAGAAGGTCCCCAAACTTTTGCCCTTACCGTGTTGTGATGCCATAAGTAAAGTCTGCAGGTAGTTTAGGAGGACATTTCTTGAAGTAACTATATTCATCATTTTTGCGCCGAATGTCCTTGGCCTTGTAGTACAAATTAAATTCATGCGCCGTGGTATAACCGGCCTTCAGAGCACCACGGTTCATGGTGATGAAGTCTCGGGGCATCTTCTGAGCTAAAACAGTCCTGGGCTTTACTGTGTTCCAGTGGCCTATTGCTGGAGAAGGAGGGAAATGAGAGGCAAAGAGAAAAAGATCAGGAACTTCATATAACTCCTATTTGGGGAGGCAGGCTGTTTGTGCACCATGCACAAGGGCCTTGCGTGACTTGCATATATTTTGTTATGGCTTCACTGTGGAGTGAACTTTGTATCCTATCCCACTGCATTTCATATGGAAACCTCTCCCATCTGAATCGGATGTCTTCTCACCCTCCACCCTGGCTTGCTCAGCAAGTCTGATTTCACAGGGGAACTGTCCATGAGAGGACAAAGTAGGAACTCCAACAAAGTTATGAAAGTGGACGTGTATCACCCTTTGCAGGTGCCATATCCCTCTCTGCTTGGGCTCTGTGTGATTCCGTATAAGTTTCCAATACAACAGAGAAACTTTACTGGACACCAAGCAATTTGGGTGATATTAATGAAAGTGGGTAAATGTTCTTTGCCTCCAGCTTCATAAGAGGCACTGAAGAGCACTGGGAAAGAGAGGAACATCCCTACTAGCATTAGGACTTTGTTGCAGGTCTGTATTTTAGTGGTGGTGTCATACCTTCAGGGACTCCTCCATCTGTCTTGTGGATGTACAGCCCATATGAAAAATCAAAGCCTGGCAGGGTGTAGCAGTTTCTCTGGGGTTTCCCCAGTTCTGCCTGTAGAAGAGTGAAGTTAAAGGAGAAGCATAAAGACCTTTCCTGTTAAGCTAAAGCCCCTCAAAATAAAAAACTTGTAACAGAACATGGCCACAAGTACCAGGAGAGGATGAACCAGAGGTTTGAATCCCACTGCCCAAGCGAGTACCACAGTGCAAAAGGAGAACTCTCAGCCATGAGGCTTCACCAGAGCTGAAGCCTAAGGGATGCTGAATTTCACACAAGTTTACATGAGTTATAAAGCAGCCTAGCCTTGATGGAAATAGGGATACTGACTCAGCATATATGGACTTGAAGTCTCCTTGTTTGGTTAATCTTTCTTTTGGCTGGGAGGCTCAGCCATGGTGTCTGCTGGGGAGACTCTGCAGCTAGTCTTAGCTTTCCTTTGAGTTATTTCCTTTCCAAGTTGTGCATCCTCCTAGAAAACTGATGTAAACTTCCCCAAGCACAATCACATTGCTGCACCTGTCTGGGAATAATCAAGACACAAGGCATGTTGCAGGGGGAGAATACAGGGGATGAAGAAGGGGGAGCAGAGCCTGGGGTTTATAGCGCAGAAAAGAACTTGAGCTCAGTAACCTCCTTTCTATTTAGTTTTAAAATGAACTCTTCCCTAGCCCATGTGTGTCCCAGCCTGGTGGTGTCTGTGGGATTAACTGACCTCCCCTCACCCCTTTGTCTCTACTCTCCCATCTCCATGGTGAAGTCACTGCAGGATGTGTGTGTCTTGAAACCTTATTGCTGCTTGAAAGGGAGGCAGTGGAGGAGGGAAGGGGTGAGAGCCTGGCAGCCTGGGTCTGTGTTCCTGCTAGGGGAAGCTGGAGCAGGGTCAGGCAACAAGTCCCCTGGAGACCTGAGGCATGGTGTGGGTGTTCTGGGATAGGTTATTTTCCATGGGAAGGGTGTTGGAGGAGCTAGAGGGTTGTAGGGGTTGGCAGATCTTGTTGGGAGAATGGAAGTGCTGAAACCTTACTCTAATGCTTCTCATGGATGAATTATTGAACATTAACATTAAGATGACCGTTATTACACTCCAGAGTGAACGCTCTCTGGATCAGGAGAACCTGAATCAAATGTAGCCTTTTCTGCAGGGACTGAGTGAAAAGAGTGAGACTGAAAATGAACCACCTCCAACTTGTCGCTATGGCAGGTTGAGGCTGTACAGTGGTCGATAAGGGACACTGCTTACTGAAGCTGCTTGCATAGGAACATCATCCAAACCCAAATTTATGTTCTGCTCTCAGCCAGCACCATGCAAATCCTGGCCAGGGTCTCAGAGCAGCCACAGCTCTCCTGTACACTGCCAGCCTGGTGGCCCCTTTCCAATGTGCTGTTGAAGGGTGCTCACCAAGTGTACATGATGCTGCCAAACAGCTTGAGCTGTTCTGCATCACTCTCAGCTCAGGCAAAACTCTCACTGAGCCAGTTTTGCCTGGAGAGCAAGGGCTAATTACCCCTGGCCAAAACAGGCATCTTTCCAGAGGGGTCTGTGTTGCGGTCTCTAAAATTGGCTCATAATTCCTCAAACTTTTTCAGCTAGAACCATTTTTTTGTGCATTTGGTTTGGAGTTTCTCAGCTCATCTCTATGTGCAGCTACACAGAAACTTAAAAGCACGCAGTGGCTGTGGCACCGGACTCCTCACCAGCGTGTCCAGGGGTGAGATCATGCCGGCTTGCTGGAGTGACCTGTCCATGTTGTGACATGTCTGCTCCTTCACAGATGCTGGTAAGCTGGCTGTCAGCTTTGCCAGTTTGTGACCATTGGGCCTGTGAACCAGTACAGTGATGCTTTCAAGTAAATCCAGGGTCTTGCTTCTCAGGTTTGGGAGGGAGGTGCTTCATCTTGGTCCCGTTAAATCCATGCACTTGTGATGCTATAAGGCAGGTGTGGTATTCCCGTGACTCTCAGGAGCACAAGTTCACCAGAAAATGAATTTTCTGGATGGACTTGCTAAGGTCCTTTGATAGACTTGAAAACCCCAACAGGCTCCTTGCCTTGTGCGAAGCTACGGATTCTTTGTTGTAAAAAGACCCTTTTGAAAGCAATCGACTTAGCTGCCTGATACAACCTGTGCATAACATGGCTGCATTCCCCCAGCTGCCTCCTGTGAACCACTAGCAGAGGAAGGGACTGTCCCTTGCAGATGTGTCCAGCACCTACTACGATGGGAGTGAGCAGGCTTTTAGTGCTACTGCAACTGAAATACCACACGGCAGTGCTAAACCATATGTGCATGCTGTGTGTGAGTTAGGGAAGCTCGCTCAAGGCATATAAACTGGTGCCAGGGATGATAAAGTAGCTTTCGTTGCTGATCTATTTCTCCTGTATTTACAGGCATTTGTATGCTAGCTATTTTTAGATTAGTTGTCACTGATATACAAGGGAAATGGTGTAACGTTACTCAGATGCATGAGAAAAAGCTTTTTCCAGGGATCATGTTCCGATATAGGATCAGCTAAGTGAGGTCAGAAATCTGCTATGACGGCGAAGGTGTGGCAGATGGGAGAAAATTGCTGAGAAACTGCAGGAAAGGAGAGAGGTTTGTAACCTGTGGCAAAGCTGCTTCCAGAGCTTTGAATGCAGAACTCTGTAGAATGGAAGAAATGATGGGATTTAAAGATTCTTTTTTGTAGAACACCTGAAGTTAACACAGTTGGGTGTTTACTCCATCGCAAAATGAGTGCATGCTGTTTCCTTTTATGATCAGGTGGCATTTTACAGTCACTTTGCACTGAATAAATAAAGCTGAAGGTGCTGGATAATTAATTAAAAAAAAAAAAAAAAACAAACAACAAATCTGGTCCAATATGTTGAACACAGAGAAAACCTGTGCTTGAAGAAAATCAATGGACTCGGAGGACTCTGGTTGTCTGCCAACATCTTTAACCCACAAAAGCAAAGAAGGGGAATGAGTTAGCCAGAATGAATCTTCCTCAGTACAGTCCAAGATTACAGCCTTTCTCATTCACAAATTAGCAAAATGCTGTTGCAACCTCATGGGCTGGTTTAATTTGTTTGTCCTGGGGCATTGTAGGTGTGCTGTGTCACAAAGTGGTGGGGAGAGCAAGTCAAAGTTGATGCAGAAGGTCCTTTTTACTTCCCCAGCTCCAGCACGGTTTCTGTGTTCAGGTTTAGCTTGTCACAAAGCTGCTTGGCTGGAATACAGATCTGTCTGACAGCTGTGCCCATCAGCAGACAACTTCATTAAACCTCATTAAGATGTCATTTCTCTGCCTTATTTCCCACCTCTTGGCTCTAATTAAAACCGTCTCTCTCTGCATCCCAGGCGGTCCTAATTTTCTCTGGGTACCTTCTGCAAGTTTTCTCCCTTTACAACCTCAGTGAGGGAAATCCGGCATCTTAAATACTGTTTATCCAGCCCATTCGGAAAAGAGAACTCTAGACTTTTTCCTGAAGCATTCCCAAAGCATCCTGCAGAGATCATCACCTCCTCCCAGGGCTGCAAGAGATGTGTGCTGAGGCTTTGTTTGCGCTCTCAAACTGTCTTTAAGGACTCATCTCATGCATTCCTCCTTTCCCCTTGGACATGATAATTTTCATGGTTGAAGCAGGTGTGTCTCAACTGGGTTTGGAGGGTGCCATGCTCAGACTGGCTGCAGGGCAGCAGCGGAGGTGTTTGATCGGTGGGGATACCCTGGTCGGCTGAAGAGCAAACAGTGTTGGGTGGAGTGAGCTCCCTGGCCTTTGACAGGTAGTTTCAGATCTGTGCATCACCGGGTTTGAGCCCTGTTTTTTTATTTGAGTGTCTAATGGTGTTGGAAAATTTTTGTTATAGGAAGAGGGAGGCTCAGAAATGTGTCTGTTTATAAGAGGTGGGTGCATTGCAGAGGTGTAAGAAAGTACAGAACTTTTAAGGATTTCAGGTTTTGTTGCAAGACTTATTTGTGTTTCATCCCCTGGTATTTACGGCTCATCAGCACATATTGCAACAATTTTCTAAAGATGACTGAGACCGCGAGAGGGGTAGGAGACATGTCAATGTGGAGCGGTACAGTGAGGGATGGAGGCATGGATTTTTAATCCCTGTGTCTGAGGCAGCTCTTCACTGGGAGGGGATGCTGGGCAAATCTGTGAATCCTCTCTGCTTGGACTCAGCCAGGGCTGCCCTGTCCCCTCCTCGATGGCTCTGTCCTGCAGATGCCTGCAAACCCCATGCCAGTGCATTTTCAGCCTGCCAGGCCCTGCTTCCTTCCCTACCTTCTGTTCCCCTTTTCATTACACCCCCTTGTACAGTAAAGCCTCCCGTCACGCTGCCATTACTATTATTATTGCAGATTTACTGCACTTGCAGAGTGAAGTGATTGCGGTGACAAGGCCCAGCATTTTTCCCTCCTTCCCCCCGCGACAGCTTGAAATCAAGCCCTTCATTTGCATTTACATGATCTTGCTGTGCAGCTTATGAGATCGGGAGATTTATTTGCTACTTAGCTTGATGTTTGATTACACTCTAAGAAGGCAGTGAGCTACAAAGTGCAGGGATACATCAGAACTGAGCTACTGAAAGCCTCTGGGGGACAGTAACTCAACATCAGGTTTAGGTAGATGAGAAAGGGAATGTTCAGTGTTTTGAAAAAGGCAAATTTGATCAGACTTTTTATAAAGGTGGAGGGGAAAAAAACTTACTTTCCCTCTCTCACAAAAAATGGTTGGGAAAACAAGAATGTTGTTATACAGACACACCTGAAAATCTGGATTTGTTGGTGCAGAAGAAATCCTAGCAGGGGCTGGTGGCTGCTGGGCTGCCTGCCGCTAACTGCTTGTAACTTCCACTCCCAAGAAGATTATTAATAATAAGTTGGCACTTATCTTTGAAGATTTTCATAAAGTCAAAGGAAGTTTTGCTTGATGGAGGACTACAAAATCTGGCCCTGATTTATTAAGCTTAAAAACATGCCACTGAGCATTAACCCTGCTGTAATACTGGGGAAACTGAGGCAGGGAATTAATGTGCCCATGCAGGACAGCAAAAGGAATGGTGTTTGGGTTGGGGAGAGAAATGGATCAATCTGGTACCCTGCTGTGTTCAGAGTGGGAGACCAAATTATTGGTGTCCCACAGTGGTGTGAGAATCTTCCAGAGAAAAGAGTGATGGTTGGGCAAACCGCTGCTCTCAGTCAGGAACGGTAAAGCTCGAGGATCTTACTGTGAGTTTAATTCCTTTCACTGCAAATTCCCCAGATAGGGTAGAGACACTGCTAACCCGGAGCATGTCTGCACTAACCTGTGCTCCTGACTGACCTGCGCTGGGAGCCGTGGCCTTATTAGATACAAGTGTCAGGTCTAAATTTGAAAGATTTTCCCCTTTAGAAGCTACATTTCACGTAACGCTGGCATCGGAGGACTGCGAGGATGAGTGGGACACAGGCACCCCCCTCACTGGGTTAGATACGGCGGTTTGATAAGGCAGATGGTACTTCCAGCCCAGGGCTCTACCTCCCCAAACCGGGCACCAGCCTGCCCCTTCCCATCTCCTCTGCTCGCGGCGGGGCTGGAGCACCAACAGCTGAGGGCCACGCACGCAGGTCCCCGGCACAGAAACCGTTATCTAAGGGAAGACATCCGCTGTCTGGTACAGTAGCTTTGCTTGCAAACTATCTGTACTTAGCTTTTAGTCTTGAAAATTGCCACGAGATATGCTATTACAATTAATCATTGAAGACTTAAGAAAGAGTATACCCCATTACATAAAAGACTCCAGTGATGATCTTTATCCAACTTGTAAAATGGGCAGACTTGATGCGACTGAATAATTTTCCTCTCATCTGCACAAAATCATGAATGCAAGTCATACTTTGAGACTGAAGTGAACACTGCGAGACCAGCCTATAATTACCAAAACAGAAAAAAAGAACAGCATTTTCTAATGAATGACAAGCCACTAGGTGGAAATCTAATTTGGTCTAATTAAGCAGCCTTTGTGAGGATTTGTCTTTAGATGAAAAGAGGGAGCCAAAGAGATCTAAATGCAAATGAACTCTATCATTTTGGTTTTAAAGGGCCAGACAGATATGAAAGTATTTGTGTACACAATACTTTAATTTGTCTTCATGGGTGTATTCACCTTCTAGTTTTCTGTTGACAAATCCTGTTTGCCCCAAAATTCTGGGACTCTGAATACTAGTCACTCTTTACTGAGTTAGAAGATAATGTGCTGTTATAGGGATGATTTTAGCAGTAGGGTATCAAAACTGTTAAAATTGCCTTTCCCCATAACAGGGCTGCTTCTTTCTGCTCTTTGAAAATGGTTCTGGAAAAAAAAGGATGCTTTTTGCTAGGGAGTCAGATCCCAAGTCTGCTGCTGTCGGTGTGTGGCACCATATAACTCTCAGGTCTTTGGGGGCACCTGCTGGACCCTGAGCTCCTCCTCGGCGCCTCTGTGTCAGTATGAATTACTTCAGCACTGATAAATCACCAACACCTTGCCCAGTTGTGCTATTTCTGCTGATTCTGCCGACAGTCTCAACGCTGGAAGCAGGAGCCCAGGTACAGCCCCAAAGGCTGAGACTCACAGAGGTGTTTGACTATAATTGAGATGGAAATATTGAAAATGATCTTCTCCTGCTCTACTAAATCTGCTCCTGACTTTAAGATAAATTTGTGTCTGTGTAAGGTTTTGTGCCAGCATTGAAGGTCAAAGAAGCGTATGTGTTTCTGTACTGGGTGTCACAGCTTGTGAAGTTCACATCAGCCTCTGCTCACTTGCAAGCCCGACGAAGCGGTGTGGTCTGTAGTCATAAGAAAAAGCTGCTGGCAGGAAGGACGGGTTATTTGGGCTAAATGAAGATGGGTGCAGTTTACAGCTACTGCTAGACTGAGGTCTTGCCTGTGCCTGATCTACCTTGAACTACAACTGCCATTTGACTCTAAAAGGCAGAATGACCCTGGGAGAGATTTGAGGACACGTGGGGACAATGGCAGAGAGGCTTGGTACAGCATGGGGTGGCCCTGCAGCAGCTGAACAGAGAGAGGTATCCAAGTCCTTGCTCTCCCCATAGGCAACACCAGGGAAAAAATGGAGAGTGTATGGACAAATCAGGGCGGGAAAAGCGGTGGAATAATTCTGTCTTAATGGCAGCAGTTCTGGGAGCTTGGAGGAGAACACAGACAGAATAGTGCATGACACCTTGGCAAAAAAAAAAGCTATTTTACCATCTTTGCATTTGACTCCCCAGAGAGACGTGGAGCCTCTAGAGGGTAGCTGGAAGGGGTGTAGTGGGGTTGTAATTTCCCAGAAAAACACAGCTTTGGGATACCTGCTGTGTTGCAAACCCTGAAGTCATATTCTGCCAGGGAATGCTTTTGCTTGGTGTCCGTTGGCTTCAGTGGGAGCACTGAGGTTTAGCTGAGAGCAGGATGTGGATTATTTGAGGATGAGAAAGAACATTCTCTAAATGTTAAAACGATGGGACGATGTCTTTTAAAAAAAAGTTTCTGTCCCCTCCCAGCAGTTATGACCTTTTCTCTGTTTCATCCTTAGTAATATCTGTTCTATAAACCTCCCCATCTGCTACTTCAAGAAAAATCTCCTTATGTTCTTGAGGCCAGATGTTGTCCCAGATTACGTCCAGCACAACTCAATTTAGTGAAGCTGCTGTTTACACTGTGTAACTTGCTGCTGGCTCCTTCAACTCCATACAGGTAGTTTTAATTTCTTCCTCCTGAATATCTTTGGGTATTATAGAACATATTAGGTTAAATGCCTAATATGCATCCATATAAGCCAGCACAGCCTCCATATAGGCTACAATGACATTAAAGGAATTGAATGCAAGTGAGAATTTGACTGTGGGCCTTCTTGAGCAGACTGACTATGGCCACATTCCCTGTACAGCAAAATAGTTCCCCTGTGGCACAGACCTCTGATTCTTAGGGCCAAATTCAGTCCCCGTCTGCAACTGAGATGCTGACTGCCTTGAGAGCTGCCTGTTATTTCACAGCAGAATTTACCTGAAGTCAATACACTTGTGGTACCTCCTAGAACAAAATATTAAAATATTTCAGACTAACAGACAACTTGTTAAATTTGGGCAAACCTCCGGTTCAGGAATCTCTTGGCTTTCACTCAAGGAGAAACCTTAATCTCTGATCACAGATGCAGGAATTCACCAACTTCAGTCACCTCATGTACAGAGTAATCTCCAATTTCATTAGAGAATAGATAAAGTTTTTGCTGTTAAAAAAAGGATGCTGTTTCTTTAATGTAATAAAACCTCAGCAGGACAGAACGTCTTTACTAGACTATTCCCCACTATTCCCACAAGAAATCAAATATAATCCTATTTAAGAAGCTTTAAATAATTTTGAGCTTTCATATTGACTTATTAAAATGCAGCTTAAAAAACGCCTTCCTTGCAATCCCTTTACAAGGGTCAGGGATATAAAATTTGAAGAAATATGATTAGTAGATCAGTTGGAAAGATATATGCAGCAGCTTCCAATTTTTTTATTCAAAATGCCCTTTTAGAAGAAAAGGTGATTCTATAAAAAGTGGCACCATCTTACCAGAGGAATCTTATCCTGGGGTTTCCAGTCCTATCTCCTGCAGTCACTACCCAACACATCTGCCAGGTTTGTCCTAGACCTAAAGAGCTCTTGCAGCTGAGACAGAAGAGTTGGTTTCTGTGTCCTCATACTCCAGCAGAATAGAGGCTTCTCAGGCTCTAAGCACAGAAGCTGCCAGTAGCATTTGTGGTCATTCTTTGCTCAGTGCAGAAGACAAAGTGATGGTAATAGAGACGCAAATATGGCACAGAGGGCAGAGCCATTGCAGAGTGGTGAGCACAGGTACAGTTTGGCCCACAGAGCCTTTCTTTTTCCACCTGGAAAATTTGAGGGATGAAGAGCTCCTGTGACTGTTCAGATGTGGTTTGGACTGGGATGAATCCCTTTTTCACTTTCTAAATGCTGTGTGTTGGAATAGAAAATTATAGGATGAAACCGGGATCCTGCTGTGCTGACTTGAACTCTCTGCAGGGTGAGCTGCACCTTATCCAAGCAACTGCTACAGACTCCACCAGCGCGTCCTGAGGGGTCCAAGCAGAAATCTCCTTCCAGCAGATTTCAGTCCAGTTGCCCATGTTCAGCCCTATTGATATGGGAAGAACTGGGATTGTAACCCAGAGCATTTTGGGGCACATTGCTAGAAAAATTAACTGGAAGGTGCTAAGCAGAGAAAATTGAGTCAGTTACAGGTTGTCCTGAGCTTCCACTCCACAGTTCTCCTGGGATTAGCAGGGTTGTATGGATGTAAATGATGAGACAATTTGACCCCAGCTCTTGAAGTATATTAAATACAATGAAGACCCAAATTGTGCTGTCAGTTAGACAGAACTCCCATTAAGCACAGAGGGTCTTGTGCTAATGCAAGAATCTGCCTGAATCATTTGCTCTGTCCTACAGCAAAATGTATTCAACATGCTGAAATTTAACTGCAAAACCTAGTGAGCAAAATCACGCCCTGCCCATTACATTTACAGCCCGTTACTGTGAAATCCTAATGTGTCAGACTTTCTCTGGGAAATAAGGTAACTAATAACTTTACTCCTGCCTAAGGCTGGACTTTGGTCAAGGCTGTCAAGGCTTCTACGATTTTCATGTGTTTTTGAAAAAATATCCATGATTTTGACATGTTGGGACTTCTGTGTGTGAGCAAGTAGGGAGCTGTAATAGCTGAACTTCCCTGAGAGCTGCAGTGCTCAACCTTGGGCTCTCTGCAAGACAAACACCAAAGGGTCCTCAGCCCACTAGTTCCTTTATGTCTTCAACTCCCAGAGAAGTCAGTGGCAGTCAGATGTGATTGACTGCTGGCAGGATCTTACCCAGAGTTTTTTTCCTGTGGCAGAAAAAGAAGCAGTGACACCAAAGGCGAGACCAGCAAACACTGGAGAGAGCCTTAGTCCCCCAAGCAGTTGTCATAAGGTTTTTCCTAATTTTCTACATTTATGACAATAATCATGAAACTGGGCTGAAATAGCACTGGGAAGTTGCTGCCAATGGTTAAAAACTACTGTTGCCTATGGGTTGATCTTATTAACGGTACTAAAAACATGACAAAAGTCATCTGGCTTACAGATTGGTGCTTGTTATCTTTGAAATATATATATATTTCTAAAATTCCCCATAATGCTACAGCTGATTCCCTCATTGCTTTCCCCACCAAATTTTCTCAGTACAATTTCAGCTCGACTTTGTTCTACTCTTTTTCTCTCCAGTCCTATATTTTTTTGAAAGGGTAGAACACAAGGGGTCAGATACTGCTCAGGTGACGTACACGACACGAGCAGCCCAATTGCTTTCAAAGGGGCTACCTTGTGAGGCAACCAAGATTTGGCTCAGAAAAGTCACTTCATAATTGCATCATGTTTGCTAAATCAGATGTTTTATGCACTTAAGAATTCTCTATGTTCCCTTCGTGCTCAACCATTACAAAAAGCTCCTGCTCTGCTGGAATTCTGACCCATATTTTCCCTGCTGCAGTCCAAATTTGGTTGCTAAAAGGTAAAGAAAAAAAAAAAATCTCTGTCTCATCACATCTCTCCCAACCCCTGTTCAGCTGCTGTGGTATTTTCCTTCATTATGCTGCTGCCTCAGACTGTAAACCTCTCTAATTTCCTACATCGCAGCTATTTATTTAAATGCTAACTCGCATTATGAAGTGATAATCCACAAGCGCAGGAGATAATTTATGAAGCATTTAAATTAAGAGGAGCAGCTAATTGGGAGCATGTGTCTTATAAGCCTTGCTAACACCAGAAAACTACAAATTAGGGAGAAAATGGAAGATATTTTTATCTTGCTTTTTTCTTTTGTAATGCACTGAGGAAAAATATTACCATACATCACACAAACACTGCTGTTCACAGAAGTCTTCTTTTCTGTTGTTCGCTTCATAGTTAGTCTAACACACAACGCTCTCGTTATTACAAATTCCTCATTATAACACACAAAATAATCTTTGCTCTCGGGGAAGGTGGAATGAGGTGGGGTTTTCTGTCTCCAAATAAAGTGGAATAAATTTTCCACGAAAGGTCCTCTTCTTGGCTACACACATTAATTTAAAAGAGCAAAGACTCCCTTGTTATATAGGGATGTTAAAGTGCATTTAATTTAGGACTGCATTGTGCTGTAAGAGTTTTATAGCTTTTTGTTGAAATGAGAATGAGCATAAATGGCTGTGAAACAGGGAAAAGCAAATGTGCTGTGGCCACTGAGCTGGAGGGAATGCATTTCAGATGCTCTGTTCAGACTTTGGCACCAAAGCCACAAACTTTGTTTTCACTGTGGCTTTGCGGTGGTTTGAATAAAGACTGACACAGACTTGAATCTGAACAGCAATGTGCCCCACCATGTGCAATTCCTGGGATACAGCTGTATGACAGATACGGCTCATTAAATGCTGCTGGGATGGGCTGATGGGGAAAGGAGGTTTTTGACACACAGGCCAAGACAGCAGCACTGGGGAAGATGATAACCGTCCCCGGTCTGAAGTTCATGATCATGCACCAGATTCCCTGGGTTTGCTCTTGGAGGCTGTTGCCTCAACGGGGAAGGTGAAGCGCTGGGTGTCCTCAGGAGGCAGCTGCTTTTGCCTGTAAGTGTAACGCCCCTTCTGTTGCTTTTTTGGAGGTTGGTGCTTTGATCAGAGGAAACGCCTGGGATGTTCTCCCGTAGGGGCATGAGGGTTTCTCTGCATTCTCCAAAGAGCATTCTGGGCACCCAGAGGATTGCATTAACACAGTTCAGAGGGAACACATGGGATGTAGAGAGTGAAGCTGACAGTAAGGACCACCTTAATATACAGCCCTCTCCCAGCCATCAGCAACCACTTTAGAGTAGTTTTCAGTACAGTTGTGTGAGTTCTTTAGTTAGGATCCTCCTTTACTAGGCAACCAATTCTTGTGGGTCCCTTGTGTGGTTACTTGAGACAGATTCGCTGCTAGAATAAAATATTGTGTGCACACCTTGCCTTGCAGGGTGCTTGGGAACTGCAGCGAGATCCTTGCACGGAGGATGCTCTGGAAGTGTGTGTGTGTGAATTCATCCCCTACACGTAACTGCATATGTGTGCACTGCATGTCTAGAAAATACCTCGCTTTAATCTTTGCATTCCTGTTTCTGCTCTTACAAATCTCCCTTTACATATATCCTGTCAAAAGCAGTCAGCAAACAGGCTCTGGCATTACTGGAGTTGCTCCTCGATTCGAAGGAAACCATAAATCTGAAACTTCAATCATATCTTTATGATCATTCAGCAAACAGAGATGGAGGATTTATTCAACATGGGATAGCAAAGGGGAAACTGCAGGGGGTTATTGCAGGAGATATTGGTTTAGCTAAGGCAGAACTGCTCCCTCGGGCCTCTCTACGGCCGAGCCAATGAACAATGGCACCAATGACAATAACAAGGCAATTATGGGGAAGAGGGTGAGGAGGGGGTAATGCTTTGTTAAAGATAGAGGTAAGATTCCAGCATGGTGTCTCTTTTGTGTGCTTTTGAAACTAAAGGATGGTGTGTCTGCCTGGGGTGGTCTTATTAGGAGCTGGTGATCCTAAAAACACAGCAAATGCTTCAGAGAGCCTGTAGATTGTATGTGACTGTGCTGCTCTTAGGAGGTTATGAAGATTTCCTCCCAGATTAAATAGGGCTGGCAATAGGTTCCCCTGATCCATGCTGCACCCCAGGGCAGGAGATAAATACCTAAACCTCTGCTGACAGAGGTTTGTCTCTCTGGCTGTATGATGATGATGTTGGGTTACCTGGGAGGGAACTCAGGGGACCTCTCCTTGCTGAGGGGACGCTCAGACCTTCACCCCAGGCTGGCCACAGTATCGTGCCACAAAAGCTACAACAGCCCTTCCACCAACTTGACTTGGAAAGGCTGTTTTGAGATTGCTCAGTAACCTGGTACCCAGCCTTGCACTACTCCCAACTTCATATTTTAGATTATTTTTTTTAATAGGTGTAGCCAACTTTCAAAAGCCTGACTAGAAAAAGAAGCCAAATCCTGAGGTTTCAAATACAGAAAGATTTTTGAACGCCATAAGCAAGTGCAGCTGTGTCCACACTCTCCTGGGGGTCAAACAAGGCAGCGTTGGAGGGGGCTGCTGTGGTGCACCCCCCCACTCCGTGCAGCGATGCCAGGGTCAGCCCTGTCCACAGGCCTCCAGCAACAAAGTTTCCTGAGTGCAAAATGGGGACACAAAAGCTTTGGCACAAAGGGGTGGAAATGTTCATGGGCGAGCTGGATCCTGCCACTGCTGCCAATAGATGGGACGTGCATGAAATTTGCATCTTTTCAGGGTGCGTTAGAGACAAATGTCTCCTTAAAAAGATGCGATTGTGCAAAAGCAGGAACTAAGTGATCCATCCCCACTTTTCCTGCCTCCCCTCCTCTTCTTCTAGCAATTTTTCCTCCCCCCTTTCTCTTGCGAGTCCCCAAGCAGTTTGTTTTTGCCTGCAGAAGGAAGCTTGAAATATTGCAAAGGGGGTACAAGCAGCGCTCCCTGCGGCCTTGCCCCTGATGGCACGAATGCAGACATAAAATAACCCAGCGCCATCAGTAACCTGTCGCCAAAGCCCCACTACGAGGTGAGAGTTTTCCTCCCTGCCGTGGCTGTTAGCTGCAATGTATTTCTCCCTGCACTAAGCACCGTCTTTCCCAGGGCTGCATTACAATGATTTATAAACCCCATTTCTGGGGAAAACTAATAGATCAAAGTGAGGAGAAGGAAAAGGAGACATGAGCAGCTGGAAGAAGATATTGAAGCATGAAACAAAAACAGAAATGAAAAAGTAGTTTGTGGCACTAGTGAGTTGTTCTGTGCTGCACTTCTATTATTGAAAAATAATAGGGGGAATCTGTATTTTAATCCATTTTTTTGAGACTTTCAAGTAATCTGAAAAGCTCTTCCTAGAGCCAGCTTGCTTTTGTGTGTTTGTGCATCTCTTACAGAACCAAACACTTATTTTGCTGTTTAGCACTTCCCTGTCTATTTTTGTGTCATTTTTAGAAAACATTTCCATGTTTTCAAGCAGCATCTAGATTTTCTAACAGCGTAAACAGAAAGCATCACATGCAGGATTGATGTTCAGCTGGACCTGAGCCTAGGATGTGCTTGTTCCTGAGCTGAGACTTGGTCAGGTTTTACAAAGGGACATCGTGGGCTGAGATCAGGGCGGCCAGTGAGGTGCTCTGCCTTTGTTTCTGTTTCTTCTCCTGCACAGTGAGGACAAATACACAAGATTTGTCATGTAATTCTCAGCATCAGTCAAGTTACATCTTGACTGAACTGAAGCAGGAATATGGACCAATGCTTATCTCTTAGTTTTGCAATGATTAATGTATTAGTGTTTGTAAAAGCGATAAGAAGCTAATTGGGTTTCTGCATGTGTTCTGCTTGTCTGGTTCAGCCACCAGACATCTCTGACTTCAAACACAGGCAGTGGTGGAGAATTATTATGAAAATAACTGTAATCCTTGTGCAGCACGTCATATATTCAGAGGGCTGCACAAACATTCTATCTACAATTTCCCCATGTAGCGCTTATGTAAGTGCAAATGTTAGACACAACAGACGAAATGCATCGAATAGGACAAACAGCGGATTTGATGGAAAACAGACGTGTGTGGCAAGACTGCAGGGGCTTTTCTAAGAGATTGTACAGAGCCACGAGATGGAAGCCGATGAATTATCCCTAGGCATGTCCCAAACTTGTCTGAGGTTTGCAGGTTTCCATTCAAAGTATTTTCTCTACATTCCTGTTTGTCTTGCTTAAATTTTCACTTTTCCTGGCAATTTTCTGTTGCCGGTTAATGGTGCAGTGTCGTGTTAACTTTAGGCTGGCTGGTTTACCTTGGTTCCTGATTGCTGTTGCATCTTTTGGTGTTGATAAAAGGGTTCCTGGGGGAACGCAGTTTCAGGGATGTGTTCATGGACATGTGTAACTGATAATTCTCACAGATAATACAGGAAGCAAGCATGTGTTGAACATGTGTCCCTGCTCTGCACAGGGAACACCTATGCCTGTTCACACAGAGCAGCAGTGTGGGCAATGAAGCAGTGTATTTTCCTTTTGGTGACTTGTAAAAACATGGTCTGGAGAATACACATCTAGGATGGCATTCAGGAGTGAACATGTGTGATGTGATCTGCTTTCAGCTACGTTTCATGACTACTGATAAGAGAACTAAACATGGCCACTTGCGAGATCAACATCTGCCCATTCAATCAGCCTGAGATGACCAAGATCATTATAAACCTTGTGGGTCTCTTCTACTTTGATATATTCTATGATCCTCACAGCCACGCCTGACTTTTGGCTCAGGACTTTGATCAGTATGAGCTGAGTGCATTAAAATGAAAATACCGTGCTTTTTTTTTTTTTTTTTTTTTTTTCCTTCTCGTGCCCTATGTGATGCAGTCCAAAAATGTATTCAAAAATGCTTCAAACCAGAGAGGTCATCTTGCTAAGACACTCATGCCCTTCCCCTTTTGGCTACGCAGCCCCAAGCAAACACCACTCCACTGAGCCATGAGGTTGGCACTGATGTTGTAGCTGATACCTGCCGTGATGGCACACCAGGCAGCTGCAGAGGCCCTCTTATTTTCACCGCATGGATCCTGCTTACTGCTGACCACAGCCTAACGCAGATGCCTTTTCCATAGACCTTGCGCTGGTAGCTGCCGACTGCATCTCCTGCTACAACAGGCAGAAAAAGCTGTCCGTGCTCTAATAGCTATTGTAACCCTCCTAAAACTATGACAACATCTTTCTTCTGACTCCCTATGGCCCAGCCAGTCTTTACTCTTCTTCTGTTCCCTGTCTGCAGAGAGAGCTCTCAGGATGAAAGACAGCTAGCAATGTAGGGAGAGCTGAATATGGACTAAGAGCTGCCAGAGGAATATGAGAGGAGAATTTTGCCCTATAAGCTTTAATAAGGTGGTGGGTTAAGAGAAATGCAGCTAGGGAGAAAAATGGGGAATGTTCTCTCTCCAAATGGGCACTGCTTTGGTTTGTAAAAGCACCAGGGATTCCCCATGTGGCTTAATTTATTATTTTCCCACTCGTTAAATGCCAAAACAATAAAGCAAAATCTATTGTTAGCTTTAAAATGCAGGTGATTTGCATATGGCTGTGATAGTCCTACTGCTGCCTTCATTTAAACTCAGTAAGCTGAGGTACCTTTAAAAATTATGACTTGTTTTACATTTAATATACTGAACTATGTTAACATAATATTAAGGGGCTGACTTCACAGCTTAATTGCTGATCACGTAGAGGGCTGCTTTAGCAGAAGCATTAGCCTGGCAGTGCTGTACGGCCTGATATGAGAGCAGCTGGAATAGCAGCCTGCACAAAGGGGCTGCGAGCTGCTCCTTCCCTGCCGCGATGCTCCCTCTAAGAGCACCCTGGAAACCCAGAATCATTTTTACTCGACTCTTGGCTACTCTCTTGTGCTAGAAAGTATTTGGTGCCCTATTACAGAGCAGTGTCTGTGCAATACAAACAGGACATAATTGTACGTGTACAAAGCAATATTAGATAATCAAGTGGGTTTTTTCCCTGTTCAGTACAATTTTGCAGAGGGAAAGGAACGCACCATTTCCAGGCAGAGCTGAACATGTATTGTACTTGCCAGCCCCAGATCTCCAAGGTTGCTGTAGAGAGATCGTGCAATTCTAGTGGTGGTGTTTTATCTTCTCATTTTCCTCCTTCCATCTTTGACCCTTGCTTGTGTTGGGCTAAATGCAGAGGGGCTGGTATTGGGAATGGGAACCGGGTCCACAAAGACTCAACCTCTCCTTGAATTCAGAGACCGTGTGACAGTATTTTGGTCAATACAATTGGCTAAGACTGAAAGCTGGTGATTGGGAAGGGTGAATTGCTGCAGTTTCCTTTACACCTGTATTTTCAGCACACTGAACCACTGGGCCAGCATTCAGTGGCAGGGCATCACCTTTAAGGAGGGAGCTTTTGCAAATGGCTGACTTGTACTTGATCCCCAAACCTCCAGCAGCAAAGTGGTGCACGGTGCTACCCTTTCTGTCCACTGTGTTAGAAATATAATTAAGGTCCAAATACTGCCCCAAGATGTGTCCAAAATAAGAGGCACTCACAGGCTTCTCAGGAGCTGAAGAGGTATCCAGGAATTACCAGCTACTCACGTTCATGTCTCTGACTTCCACACATGGCTTCAATTTGGGAGTTCTGGACTCCTCAAAAAAATTTGCTTTTTTTCTCAGTTAAAAAAGCATATAGATTGACAGAGATGTACAGCAAGTTCTAGCCCTCTATGATTTAAAAGAGCAAAGTTATAGGCCCCTGAAAATTGAGCTTTATAATAGAAGCACGGGCAAGCCCTTAACTACAGAGAAGCTACCAGGCGTTGCAACAATAATTGGGAAAGGAGGGAAAAAAAATCACACTGTGTTTTTCAGTGCTTAGCTAAGAAATACAACAAGAGAGTTTATTGCTTGCAAAACACAGCTGCACTGCCTCAAATTGGATGGAAAAACGAACCCTGATAATTTATTACACCCCTAAAGTCACAAGAATGTACCCATAAATTACTTTTTTGGAGGGGGAGGGAAGTGGTACCACTGTAGTCCATTCTGCACAACCTACTTATTAGTATCATAATTTATTATTATTATGCCCTGCTGCAAATAGAGAGGCAGATAAAACTCAAATCTATTAAAACAACCGCTCCACTTTCTCTGAGCCACTGAGGGACACCATTCCAAAGGAAATGAGATAAATTACTAAGATGAATGTATGAGTCTTGCATTACAGCACGTAGCTTGTATATATGCAAGAGCAGGAGGATAATTCAAGCAAAAAAGAGTCCTGTTAAGTTTTACCATTCAGGATTCAACACAGAGGGACTGGAATAATATCAAGTGGTCAATTAAATATTTCTAATGTATAGATTTTTTTTTTTCCCAAAGATACCTTATCTGTTAACTTGGAATGAATGTGCAACACTGAAATAACTGCCCTCCTCCTATTGGAAATGTACTTGGATCAGTATGTATTTAAAAATATGCTTTATCCAACTATTGTGAGGAAGTAGACACTATACTGATAAGTCTGAAAATTATATCAATATAATATATATATTTATAAATAGCCAAGTGGCGCTGATTAATTGCAAAGCTGATTTGAAATTAAGGTTGGTGAAAGACGTTGCTTTGCAGTCTCAGAAGGGCAAAGTGGCAGAGCCAAAGGTGCAGTTATAAAGTTCACCACATGCCTTTGCTAATGGGTTTCAGATAAGTCAACAGGAATTTTGTAATATTTTTCCTTCATTTCTTTCTGGGGTAGTCAGCTGGACCAGCAGTTTTTAATGCTGTCGTCCCCTTCCCTGCCACATGGATTGATTAGCAGAAATGATAATTGTATTCAGAGGTTATTGTTTATTGCCCTCTTCAGGACATGGGTCAAGTGCCTGTTAGGTTATTGCAAAGTCAGGACGAGTGCTCTTGGCCATAGTCACTGGGGTATAATGGAGCCCTGATTCTGGAGGCTGCTGGTCCAGAATGGGTTTGGGTACAATAACCACCAGATCTAAAGATAAACCTAGCAATAATCATCTTTCTACAAGCCAGTTTGTGGTTTTCAGTTGTATTTTTTAAGAAAAGAAAAACGATGCATATGTGATAAAAAGTTCATACTGGACTTTTCTAAGTAATGTAAGAGTAGTGCAGGTTTAGCTGGCTTCACTTTTATGAATGCTGGGGATTCTCAAAGCAGAGTACATGAGAGACAAAGCCAGTGAAACCTCAATGGTCCACAATGTAAACAAACTTAATGAGAAGAAAAGAGTCAGCAATCATTTCATCTTCCCTACAAAGCCTGCTGCTCTGATCAGGAAAACAACATCCAGGCCACACAGTAAGACACCGAGACTTTGTGCTCTTGCTGCAGAGGGTGGGGGAACGGGAGGGATTGATGAAGGAAGGAAATGAGGCCACCTACTCGCTGTGATACCGCAGATTTTTGTATTTGCAGACTGCTGGTGGCCTGCGTCAATCTGTACATCAGATTATTACTTCTATACCCTTGCATACTTGTAGCAACTGTGTGTGTGTCTATGTCTCTCTTGAATGGTTCTCTGCACCCTTTCATATTCCATGCATTGGCTTTTTTTTTTTGTGGGGGGATTACTTTTCATATTGATGGTTGTGGTACTTGGAGTGAAAAATGGAAAGTAAATAAAAATATTTATTTTTTGAGCTGAAAGGTATATGAAATACATTCATAAAAATGTATTTAACATTGCTCCAGGTTTGGGCTTGAACATTTGCTCCTGCAACTTATCTTGTAAATTGTTTACATAAGAACATGATGGAAGAGAATGCAGAAACTTGTTCTGCCTTTGTTTGAATTTCAGTTGCCAAACCCAACACTTTCAGCCTTCACTTTCTGGGCCTTTGTTCAGATCCTAAATATTAAAGTTCCCACGTAAAGCTGAATTTCCACTCCCCAAATGACAAGCTGTGCTTTGTAAAGGTATTTCCTTCAGATGTGGCATTTGCCTCTCTGGCAAGGTGCAGGGCTACTATTTGAGCTCTTTTGGCAGCTTTTCCTCCTGTTCTGGCCTCTCCCCAGGGAAATGCTCCATCTGCATGGCCCTGCAGTTTCTAGTATTTAGTTTGGTAGCTGGTTATCTTCCTCCTGAGGTTCTGGCACTGCCTGTTTACAAACAGGAAGGCAAAGATTGACCAGGAGAGGACACCTCCTTCCAGGCTCAGACACATGCCTAATATGTGGTGCTTAGTTTCTACTGTATATTGATATTCAGCTTTTTCATAAAGAAACCTGTGGTTTCCCTGTATCAGAAGCAGTGGGTAAATTCCTACTATTTTATGACATCATAGAGAAGCCCCCAGGCTGGCTGTGCCTCTGTTACATTTTTAAAGCAGCAGTAAACAGCATGCTTTGAGTAACAGCTGCCTTTCTGATGGTGGACTGGGACAGACTGCTGCAGAACCGAGGCTCTGAGATTCACTAGATATTGCTGATCTACAGGTATCAGCTGAAAGCCATGGAATGATGACATCTCTAATGAAATAATGAAATACAGCATCATTATCAAATGAAAAATAACAGTAGTATTTCCAGGCTTTTTTGCTTTGATTAGATGGATGAGCGAAGCACGATTATGTGTGACTGAGAGATATTGGATGGGTGAGGTTCACCTGCCTTTTCCATGTGTTGTAGGAGTCCCTCTACATAAATGAATTCTGGCTGGGTTTTCCAAGATGACTGGATTTGGAAGATCCAGTGGCGTGGCAAGATGGATACTTCACATTGTATAAAATAGTTTGTTGCTGCTGGTCACAGCAATTATATTCTCACTTCCTAATTTGCTGTTTTCTGTACCACGTATGATGTTGGCAGCTCTTGTTCAGGCTTAGCTAGGACTTTTGGGAGCTAAAATAAGTGCTGTGTGTACTGAGAGGCAGGACTAGACATCCTGGCATCCCCAAACTGGAGAAATCTCTGACCCCAGTCTGTTCATGAAGAGGGCACATGCCAGAAGAGGTCAGCTAGGACCATGGAAAGCTTGATCTCAGTGAGCCATTTTGCATTGCTCTAGGACACCTGCTACTGTTGAACCCAAGTTTCCAAGCCCGTAGTTCCTCTTCAAAAGGGAAGAGGATGATAGGAGCCTAAGCAGAGAAAGGACAGTGAAATTTTAAAGTATTATGACACACATACATTTAATATTACATCACATGTAAGGGAACAAGCACATATGATCGCAATACTACAAGATGAATATAGGTCCTACGATATTAAATTTAGTGCCTTATGATTGATGATCCTTTGTTTGCAGGTTTTCTTTTATGTATATATTATTTCTGTAGGATAAGCATCTTACCAGCTGGAAGAAACATACAACTTTTTTATTTTCTAGCATGTAATTTCTGTTTGATTCACAGCTAATAAATAGGTCATCTTGTACTTTCAAAATGCCAACATGCAGTAATTCAGTGAAATAGAGACTCTACATTAAAAAGCTGTCAACCTCAGTGCAATTTTCCTGCACCCTACGCTCTGGAAAGATACCTTGTCACTCATGGTTCAGCTCTGTTTTCCTGAAATATCTCTTCTTCTGCATAAATAATGAATATAGTTGCATGAAAATATCTGGCACAATGTCTGTTCTTCCTCCCACTCTAAGGAGCTGCGGTACAGACTCTGTATTTATTGGTTGATCTTCCCAACAAATCTTACTGAAATCACAGGTGTGGTAATAGCGTGGCCCCCTCCCAGCTGCAGGCAGGTGTTCTCCACTGTGCTAACCCCATCCTACCCGCCTGGCTGAAATCAAGGAAATGCTGCCTCAAAAAAAGCCTTTGCTATTTAGTACTCATAATGTAAAGGCTACATGAAACAAAATAATTTAAAACACTTATTCACTTTGAGTCTCTTTCCATTTTTAATGCATTATGCAGGTCTTGCACAGAAAAGGTATAGGGCTGAAGCAGATCCCAATTAGGAGTTTAAAAAATCAATTCTGTTCTTTAAAAAAGCTAGATATAAACCCCATTAGATCACTAAGCCTGTCTTCTATTTCATATGATCGGAAATGCACAATTTACTGTGTTTTTTATGGCTTTCTCCTAGTAGTCCACTACAGGTAACACAAGAATGGCAAAACCTTGTTCTGCACCTCTGATTTCATCAACAAACCAGTGGAGTTGGGCTGCTGTGGCACTGCTACCAGTGACAGAGGAAGGCAGGCAGCCCTCTTTACTCACAGACTTAAGGCCAGAAGGAGGAGTCCTGTAATTTTCTAATCTGTTCTGAAAAATCATGATGCATTCAAAGGATCTCACTTTCAGAGAAAATTTTCGGATGCAACGCAGGGAAATTTCTGCGGTGTTGATTTCAAAACCTCTGAGTATTTATAACCCACCACCATAGTACACAGACAAAACTTCAAGCCCAAGGTTTAATCCTGCAGGTGTCACCCACATGAATGGTTTCCCCTGACCCTAAGTTTGATAATGCGGTGTGAGGCAGGGACAATGCTGTTTCAATGAAAAACTGGACCAGCTCAAGCCATGAAAAATTTGGTGGTGCCTTTTGTGGTTTTGAATTGATAGAAAGTTGAAACTTGAAGATGTCAACCCCATAAAAATGGGAAAAGCAGGGTGTGCTAACCCCCTGTGAACCGGGTTTTACAAGGGATAAAGCTGCTCAATCCTCACAGTGAGGTCCAAAAGTAATTTAAATCTCTTCCCTTCTCTCCTTGCTCCCAATTTCTCCATCCCAGTTGTTGTTAGATACATCAGCTGAGAAGGAAAGTTAGAGAGTGACACTAATAAGGAGAGCTCAGACACACTAAGAGTATTAAAAGGTTAGGTCATGGTGTGTTCTATTAAATAGAATATTAATTGAATTCTTGACATCTGAGGTGAACTGTGACATGCTCATGGGATAAATATTGCATTTAACAGAGCATCATGACCTAAAGCTCTAAATACTATTGAGCATCAGTGCCAATCCTGCACAATAGATCTTAGCCTCAGTCCTCACGGTACAAATGCTCCCTTGGAGTTTTGGAAGCTTGAGCTTAAAAACATGTTTCACATTACTTGTTTCTGTTCTCAGTTAAGTCCAAGATTGCTTCTTCCATCTCAAGGCTACACTCAGTCTCAGACTTTTGGTTACTGACTCTTAATATACAGCTAGAAATGCATGTTTCAAATGCCTGGTATTACAACCTATTGGGCACAGTACAAGAAAAGTCAAAAAGAAAATTTCTCCATCTCCACCCCTACACTGTAAAGAAGATTAAAACATTCAAAAGACCAATTAAAAATAGGGAATCTCATGGCAACATTTTCATTAACCCTCCCCAGTTCTTCTTTCTGTCTCATTAGTCATCACAGGGAGAGGAAGGATCATTTTAATTAGCAGCATTGTAAAGCTTTATTTAAGGCAACTGCCCCTCCTGCTGCTCTCTGGATTACCCTGCCGGCTTATAAATACAATACCAAATCATTAACAATCAAAAACACCACCACTGAAGGGTTTGGAAGAAGGAAGATCCACTATGGTCAATGTTTAGGGCTCTTTAACAGCGTTCTTTCTCCTTATACAGGCATAATTCAAGCGTAATATTGGGCTTTATAAAACAACTCAATATCCTCTTACAGCAAAGCCCTTTCTAGTTGAGGATACCATGTGTTCAACTTTCTTCTCCTTTGTTTTCAAGGCAGTGAAAGCACAGAACCACATCTGATAGGATAGACATGGTAGATAGGATCACAGGTTTTCCAGCATCTCAATTTAGAATTACTTGTTAAATTCCCAAATTAAAGGGACTGCTGCATGCTAACAGCCTTGCAGGAGGGAGGTGAGCACTGAGACCCCAACCGGGGGAGGCTGGAGGAGCATTTTAGAAAGAAGTTCTTCTGAGTTTAGGGTGAAAACAAAGTGAACGTCCACATTTTGTGAAAAGGAAATTCCTTTTCCCAATCACCGCTTGCTGAATTTCATGTTTTTGCAGAAATGAGCCCAATGGGTCTGTTCTGTTAAGAAACCTTCAGCCAGTGTTTCCAGCCAGCAGTTTCCACACCTGGGAGTGCAGTCCAGAGTACATGTCTGTGCAGAAGAACAATTTTGCTCTCCCTCACACCCATGCAATGTGTAAATGACCCCCACTGCAGTGCACAGGCTTATTTTGAAACTAGTTTGAGTCACTACATTTCAATCAGGAATTAGATGCAAACCAAGATCTCTCACCCTCTTGCAGAGTCCTGAGTCAGAGACACATTAGTGGAAACCAACAGGACAGCATGACCCCAGATCCTAAATAACCCAACATTTGGAAAGATCTGGACATTGCCTTCCAGCCCCTAGCTATTTAGTAGTCTCTCAAACGAACAGAATGTTTTCCTTCTGGACCATTCTGCAGCAGCTCCCTCTTTAGTGTCCAGCAAAATAGTGATGAAACCATCACATTTCTTAAGATGTAAGCTGTATAAAATGTCCTCCTTACCAGGAAACCACAACTCAGACTATTAGGATTCACCATTTAGATGTGGCCTACTTTCCCTGACCTGAATAGGTAACTAGGGACTCTTCAGTACACCTGTGTGCTGCAATCGCTAATTGTTCATCACTGTCCAGCCAAGGCAACCCAGTCTTTCCCTTGGAGCAACCTATTAGCTACATTCAGGAGTTGATGCACTGAGGGTACTCTGTCACAGAGTTTTCGTGTTGGGATCACAGCCAGGATTTGCTTTTTTTCAAAGTTATAGCGTCACACAGCTGAAGTGAGCTGAAATTTTGAGATGTCTTCTTTGCTGCTGGGTGCCAAGTTGCATTAAGGTATATTAGCCACCTAATTCTTACGCTTTATTGCTTGACATGACAAAAAGAAAATCAGACCAGAGGACAAAAACTCCTAACATTGAAGTCTGAAGACACCAAGTGCATTTCATCTCCCCCTGAAAGCAAGCTTGCCCTGACTTCAGTTGGAGCACTAAGCAGAATGTGGAGATAATATCGGCTTCTTCAAAAAACATGCATATTCCTCAAGAAAGGTTTAAAAATTACTAGGTATACTTGAATTTACCTACATGAACTACTGTTCAAGTAATAAGAAAAGGAAGACTGTAATGACGTATCACTGAATGATTAATGTATTGCTACGTAGAGTTCACTTCATGTTAAGTCAAGATCTGTACGTGTGGAGATTTGCAGGGAGAGGTGATAACTTTTATGGAAGTAACTGCTACATGTCAGGCTGTCACAAATGTGAGTTAGAAATAAGTAAAATATTTCCACTAAAAAAAAAGGCAGGGGGAGGGAAAACCACCAAAGTTCCAGTTTGGGTCTGACCAGCTCCTCTGCCCCCATCTCAGCTTCTCCCCACTCAGACAGACTAAGCAGGTCACAGACCTGAGCCACTGTCACTAAATGCTCATCACCAAAACTGGGGGAGGCTTACAGAGGCCAGTGCACTGCCAGGGCCTAAGCCCTGCAGCTTCAAGGGATATCAGCCTCCGGTGATCACGGATGCTAAACTCACTTAAAACCAGACAGTGATGAGTAGTATGAGTAACAGACACTGTAAAAGTTTATATACGAATTGCTTTGTTTTCTATTTATAGCTGCACTGTATTTTTCTTGTAATACATTTTTAATGACTTATAAGGCCTAGTTATTTATTCTCCTGAAGCCAAATACTTTCTCACCCCAGTAATGCAAGTGAATGAGCTTTGAACAGAAGAGCTACATGGGTGATGGCTGGATCTGCTGCCTGCACAAGCAGCGGGCTGGGGGGACGCTGCACGGCTCTTGGGAGACCCGCAGCACCCAAGGCACCAATGCAGCGGGTGCCCCAAGCATGCAGCTCCCCACTGCCTCTCTGCAGAGGGACTGCCTGTGGAGGGCCCTCCCTGGACCAGAATATTTTCATATTACTCATTATTTTGTCTCCACACAAGGGAGTCTCTTTTTATGGTTATTTTGCTCTACGTTTCTTAATCCAAAATTAACTTTAGCTAAAAAACAATCCCCAAACCTGCAGTGTCACATAGGCAGCCGCCCTCTCCACATATGTGTTGAAAAGTTAAGTAGCATGAACAACAGACTGAACAAAAGCAGAAGATGGGACACTTTGAAATGGCAGGATTTTGCATGAAATGTAATTAATCTGCTAAACCAGTATCCATCCCTAAGCACAAATGCTGATTGCCTTATGATGAGTCTAACCAGAATGGTATTAACTCTACTGTTTTTTCTAAATTGTTATATACCCAGTATTATCTTTTGACTCTTCTTTATATTTAGATTAATAAGTATGTAATCACTTCATTAGTTTATTTAGATTATGTTACTTTAGGAAATGATTGTTTAGATCAGCCTTGTCCTTCCCATCTATCTGTGCCTTCCCAGAATTAAGTAATATCTGAGGAAACCAATTAATTGCAACTCGACCGCTGTAATGGGGTCTGCTCTACAATGTGGCAATGTCTAATGGAGTTTTAATTTCCCCATGGTGAGTCAACATTTGCTTAAAGAGAGAAGACTGTAGGAGCAAACCACTGCTTGAGATACGCACAGCTTCTTCCAAGTCTATGGGGCTGAACAGGCACCTTGGGGCTGCTGCTTCTTTTGTTGGGGGTAAAATTCACAGAGGGTCATAGCTAGGGCATCAAAGAGCATCCCAATTCCCACTGCAGGCTGAGATTTCCTGTGGACTTGCAGAACATGGAGGACATCACAGCCCTATATGGCTCTCAGGCTGTACCTTTCAACTTTGCAGAGGTCCTGAGTGCTAAAATGAACTGGCCACCCAGTGAAGGTTTGACAACCCTTTTTCAATGCATGGTCTTCCTTAGAAAATATTTATTTAACTATCCTGGGTCCTCGCTATGCAGTTGCACCACCAAGTCCTTGTCATGGACCAGAAGGCCATTGTAATAGGGGGCCATCAAAAGCAAAAGTCTGATTCCCAATGTAACTTGTGACAC
The DNA here is from genome assembly GCF_018691265.1 of Tyto alba. Taxonomy (NCBI): domain Eukaryota; kingdom Metazoa; phylum Chordata; class Aves; order Strigiformes; family Tytonidae; genus Tyto; species Tyto alba. The sequence continues at coordinate 5,254,573 of NW_024881273.1, forward strand.
ACATGGGACAGCAGAATTTATAACTAGATTTTTTTCCTTTAACTGGATTGGTCAGAGTATTTAGTACCACCAGAAGTTACAATTGGGATTCTGGAGGGAGGCAAAGCACCCAGAGCCCTTTGAAATGCCCCTGGTCCCTCCCTTGCTCAGGCCCTGGGCATCTTTGCAAACATCAACCTACGTGCCGTTAACTAATGACTGTTTTGCCTGGCGAATGCTGACAACTTCTGAAGTCGGTCTGCCTTTCCCAATCTTCTGACAGCTTAAAAGATTTTAAACAAAGCTACATTATGATGCAACCAATTTCAGCAGCATCTGATTAACAAAAAGGAGGCCGCAGCTACCTGACAGCAGCCGGTGGTTATTTTTTATTTCTAAAACAAACTGATGGCCTCAAACATTCATACATGTATTTATTGTTTTGTTTAAATGTCTCATTTCCAGGGTTTTTTTGGATTGCGCAGGGAAATAAAGTTTTGCAATTCTTCTTCTCATAATAAGTCTGTCCAAAAATGATGTTGCTCGTTGTGTTGAAAGATGGTTTCATTTTCTACTCAAAATTGGTATGAAAAATTTGCCTTGCCAAATGAACATTGTATACTGAACTTGTCAAATTCTCTCTCCTGACACAAATAAAAGATAACATTGGGTGGCAGCATGTAAAACAGCACTGACAAGACAGCTAGGATGGAAGCAAAGAAATGCATATTTTTCTCTTTCTCTCTTCCTGAGAAGGGTAGGGGAGAGATTCAGGTGAGCAAATGCTAGCGTATTACAACCAAAAATAAATCATCTAAAGACCTAACAAGCCATTTCAATGCAGGTTTTAAGACAAATGTAAGTGATTCCATTTCTGATTAGCAAAATCATGACAAAAGTCTCCACTTTTTCCAGGCAACCGAGAAAACTGCTAAGTAGAAATAGTGACTGGATGAAAGGGGCATTCAGTTAAAAGTTCACAACTCTTCTGTTCAGGCTGGAAAGACTACTCATAGCACTGCTGAGAATTATTCTGAGTATATTTAAAAATAAATAAGGTAATGATAGTACTTTCATTAGATCTGCAGTCACACCATGTAAGTGAATTTTTTTTTCCTATTAAAATTGTTGATTGAAGGCCGTTAGCTATTTATCAGCCCAAAATTACATTTCTTCTCTCTTAGGGGTTGCCTCTTAAAAATCCCAACAACTACCTAGTTAGTAACAAGAAAAGACTCCTAAAACTGCAGTTTTGGGTTGGGGAGAAGAATACAAGCATGAAACACAGATTGCACCTTCAAATCCCCAATGGCATCACGCTTCTTTGTTCTGCTAAGAAAAATTAACCTCAATCTCGGCTCAAGGTCCCCCGATTGATTATCATAGTCATTTAAATACTGTAATCTCATTTTCAGCATCAGGGAAAAGGAGCGAAAAGAAGAAAAAGAGAAAGAGGTGGGGAAGCAAGGGGGAGAGAAAGAGAAAACAGAATAAATTATCTGACAAAAGGAAAAAGGGCCTTTCTGCTTACGGAGCCTATTTCAGATCCTTCCACTTGATTGGAAAAGTTGATGAAGTTTAAATGAAGCAGAATTAGAGGCTCAGGCCACTGAGTATTGACAGGGGCCCATGGAAGAATGTGCAATTCAATAGGCCTGATTTCTGTGGAAAACAGGGGAAAGGCCTAAATGGTATAATCTTCAATCAAATCTAACATCGACACTGACAAGGCAGGGTAATGAGATAGGCCAGATCAGGCATGTTGGTTAAAGAAATTAATCCCTCTCACTGCACCAAGAGTTCAGCTTTGATGCCTATTGTACAGACCCCCGTCCCAGCCTATCTAAATGCTAACTAACTGCGAGTGTGATCTGGGACTGTGCTTTTCATTGCTGGGGCTAATCTGATAACAATTTTAGCTCCCTGATTATGGAGGCAGAGGTAGCACGGCAGCCCCTCACCATGGCACTGCGGAGAGGGAGGAGAGGGGCAGCGCGCGGCGAAGGATGCAGCCGCGCTGGTGCGGGGAAACTTGCATTTCGGCGTGTATTAGAGCTTTAACACACCGTAATACATGGTGATTAGTGTAGTTACAGTCGCCTCCTGACCAGCTGATTGGTATCTCCTGGGAGCCACCGAAGAGGCTGGGCAGCGAGGAGGAGGAGGGTGATCGGAGAGAGCAAATGTAAAGGGATGTTGGGAAGTTGAAAAGCGTGCTGCAAACAAAGGGGCTCTTCTACCTGGGCGAGCAGCCCGAAGCTCGCGATTAAATCCACCTTTCTTTTTCAGGCTAGTTTGCTCTTCACTGAGCAATACAAGGTTTGCTGTCTTTGCTTTTCTGATTTCCCTCCACTCCCCCCACCTGGAAATTACACTATTATTTTTAATCAGGTTTCAATTGTAAGATTTTCAGGCATAAAAAAGCATATTGGTTTGCTTAAAAAAATCAAACTAGAGATATTTCCCCTGATATTGAAGTTTTCTTAAAGGCTGCTGCTGGAAAACTAGTAATAGGGTCCCGCTTCCCTTTATCTATACTAGTTCAAATAAATGTGAGTAGAAAAGTCAGTGCAATTTATTTTACAAAGTACTAATGGTTAAAAAAGAAAATATCCTCAAAATGCAGGCTCTGTCTAATCTGTACAATGTGAGCAGCCAAGCAAGAACAAAACAATCCCTGCAAGATGACAAAGGTTTCTCAAATTCAATAATTAAGCATAAGAGCATCTCTAAGAATTTGTATGGAAAGCAATCTGCCCTTGGGGAAAGTGTGGCTAAAAACTTGCAAAAATGCAGAACTGAAAACGTTGGTCCTTGTGATTGCAATGAACGTGCTTCCTTTGCTCTGTATTCTGCTAGGCAGTACTCAAAAAGAGGGGAAATGTTTGTGGCAAAGATCTAAAATTAATAGATTTTTGCCTTTTCTTTGGGCAGTTGCCCTCCAGTTGCCTGCCCAGTGCCCTCCTGTCCAGGACGGTCCTTACTGAGCCCCCAACAGCTTCTCCTATACACTCAGGACGTTTTCTTGTGCCTTTTCCAGAGAAGGAGGGATAGTTATTGTTGGTGGAGTGGGAAGCTGAGTATGGAGAGGAAATAGGGCAGAGATATTCCTGTGCTCTTACAAGTTTTAGCTGGGTCTCTAGTGCTGCTCTCAGCCTGCTGGGTTCAGTGTCTGCAGAGAAGGGTTCGTGGGTGAGGGCATGTTATCAGGGTTTGGAACATCCCTGACTTTCTGCACGGTGTCTTCGATTTGAATTAGTCTGAAAATCATCTTTTGGTTTAACGTGGTTTGGGGCCAATGTCATAAACTGGTGTTGTCTCTCCCTCAAAGTTTCTTAAATCTTTCAGACAATAAAGCCTGAGTTTTAGGTTCATCATAAAAATTTATAGGCTGCTGCAGCTTTGGATTCACTGTGAGTGCATGGACCCGTTTGTGACCTTTTTTTCATTTTATTTTTTTTTCTATTCTGCCTACATTCTCTCGTCCTTTGGCTTAATTTCTGCTTTTATATCACCAACAACTCAGGCAAGAGGCTGTACAGATGTTCTCTGTTATGACAACGCTGCTATTAGGGTCATAATGCAGCAATTCGGTCTAATGGTTATTATTGTGCTGGCTGACTTCAATAATGCACTTTTAAATCAAAGGGCCTTTGAAGCTTTATTTCCATTGTATTAGACAAATAAACATAGAAGATTTTCACGAACATAAAAGGCATTCACCTTGTAACGTTTCTGGGCTTATTAGTCCCACCAATTTGCATTGTTTTGTTCACATAAAGGATCAAAATGCCCTTTTGCTTGCTTTTACATACTGCATGCCGATCTTGGTGGTGAGCAGCTACGAATGCCCGGTGCTGCTGGTGCCATCCCTCTGCCCACTGAATCACAGCTGGCAGTTTGTAGCCTAAGTCCTGTCTTTAAATAAGCAGGAGAAAAACCCACTACTTTCATTCATGCAGAATGTTTACTTGCCAGTTGGAAATGCCTTATTTATTTCAGTGGTGTTTGTGCAAAATATGGGAGGGCACTAGAGCTCATAAGCAGTTTAATTTTTAGTGTACCAAATAATTCATTTAAAATCTTAAATGAGTTCATGCTGAGAAGAAAACCCTTAGAAGTCTGAGCATTGGCAAAACAAAGCTCAGAACCAAACCTAATGATTATTTGACTAACCAGCCCCTCATTAGTTTATTTCTCTAATGAATTATTGAGCTGTACTGTGTAGACATTTCAGAATACATTTTTAAAAGCACAACCCTGGCCTTAGATTGCAAAAATATAATAGTAGTAGTGATATAATAATAATAGTAATAAGCTCACAAAATGCTGCATAAACACTAATTAATTCTCAGCATCCCCAAGCAGCAAGCACAGAAGGCGGGATGCTCGGCACATGTAGTGATTTGAGGTAAATAGTATAATTAACACAAAATAAAAGATGACCTTATTCCAAATATGGTTCACAGTACTTGTGGCTACTCTGCTCTGTGTTACAGGGTTATTCATCTGAGACAGACAGACTAAAATCTGGTCCCTGACCAAGTTTTCAATAGATGCATTGATTCCTAACAGCTGAGGGTGTTTATTAGGAGAGGGAACAGAGCTATTTAAATCAACAAAGCTAACACGTGAGGGAAGTTACCCAAAGCTGTGTCACAGGGCTGTGGTGCTGTCAGCAGCAGTTGCTACATCTGGGGTCAACATGGGGGCAGCTGCGAGGTCTTGGCAGTGGCTGAACCCCCGGATCACACGGGGGGAGCAGAGGTGAGCTGCAGAGACGACGGAGACCGCAGGGACCTGCGCTGCCTCGGCACGCTCGGGGCGTAGGTGCTCTGTGCAGGGGGAATGATTTTGCTCTCTGTCAGTCCCAGTCGTCACACAGACCCTACACCTGCACGGTGTCTGACGGCTTGCACAGCTGCTCCCTGAGTATCCAGTGATGGGTGCATTCCTAAGGAAGCCTTTATTTTATGACCTTCCCTTCCTGCGTGGGTTAGCAGTACTTGCACAAAGGTGGATGAGGATTGCAAAGGTGAGTGGTGCGTCCTGGCTCTGTCCTGAGAAAGGGCTTGGTGAGATGGGAGCACTGCTCCAGGTTCACCTTGGCTCCTCGCTATGCTGGTGCAGGGAGAGCTAAAGAAGATGAGTAGATTTGGAGAAAAGGTTTAAAAAAAAAAAGAGGGAAGGTGAAGGTTAAAGGCTCAAAAATTGAGCACGACATTCAGATGTAAAAGCCCTGTTACAGACACAGTGCAGGTCTATTAATAATAGCTTCAACTCCTGCATGATGGAAAACTTGCCCTTTCAGTAATTCCTCTTGCAAGAGATGTTTGTGAAGCATGTAGTTTACAACTCAAAGTTGTAATATTCTTTTTCACACCATGCATTTGTCCACGTTTGTCTCATGCATAATTAGAACTTTTTTTTTTTTTTTTCATGATGTGACACAATTTTAGTTTGATAAAATACCTCTACTTGCTTTTCTTAGCTGTCCTTCCTATGGATCATTCCAGAAACCAAAATGAGTTTGCAACAACTCTCAGCAGCACCTTGCTCTGTGACAAGTCAGACAGCTCAGTAATACTTCATTATAAGTTTTAATAGGCATGAAAGGGAAAAAAAAAAAATGCGGGGACTGATTTCTGCCTTCACTTGGTACCCATGTAGTGAGTGGAGTCCCACGGCCACCCGGCTGGTGCCCCGCTGTCACCCACAGCGAGCTGCTCTCCCTGGGCATGGGGCAAACTCTCCCGTGTGTCCCCTTCCTCCACTAAAAAGGGCCATTCAGCCTCCCTGGCCAAGCTAATCCTTCCTCTGCTGGGATTGCCAAAACCAAAGCTACCAGTGTGCCAATTCCTGTGGTTTTGTGAGATTTTTTTATCATATATGCTTCTTCTGTCGACTGTAGCTTCTGAAATTTTATTGCCTGAGCCCTGTAGTTTTTGTTCAGTCTTACTTGGAAAAAAGAAACAATTCCAGCCCTCAGGGCTGGAGACAAAACCTTAGTAAAATGAACTCTAAATGGCCTGGCATTCAGACCAATAAAAAGAGCCTGGTAACAGTTGTCATGTAAATAACAATCTTTTAAAACAAATATTGCACATTCCAGCAGTGCTGAAAACTTCTGTTTGTTAAATCTGGTTCTCCAGCAGAGTTGGATTGAGACCTGGCAGCAGCCTTTCCTGGCCAGCAAAGCATCATTACCATCCTCCTCCTCAGAACTGCCAGTTCTGAAACAACTTTTTAATGCTGAGAGCTGTGGTTGGGGCTCTGAAGGCGAGCTGGATGCCTCTCTGCTCTGAAGGTGTTTCATGGAGACCAGTTCCCCGATTTTCACATGTCCCCTGGCTGCACTTTAACAGGTAAGAGGATGCTTTGGCACCTTTCCCATTTACCTTTGCACACCAGGAATATGCCCAGCTCCAGGCTGGTGACAACAGTGACTCTGGCAGCAATATGTTGAACTTAATTATGTCATATTATCTAGAAAATGTTAATATAAACATAACCAATCTGGTGTGGTCCACTTTTTCTGGAATGTCTGTCATGCATGCTTAGGGTTAAGTGTAGAGAAGTCTTGTTTCCTGCCCAGAGCTCGCTTATTTTTGTAGCAGTAGTTTTCAGTAAGTTTGTACTGAGAAAAGTGCTTGGCTAAGGCTTTTACTGGTAAAAACAAACAAACCAAAAATGCTTTGCTCAGATTTTTACTGGCATCAATAGATGAAATACTTTCCTCAGTTTTATGCTGCAAGCAAATACATATTGATAAACTAAATTAATGTGTTGATTAATTAAAACACATCATGCATTCTACCAGAGAAAAACAGCATTGATCCCTAGAAGTCTTTCTACGAAAAGAGAAGATCATGTTTTTAATCTGCAATAACCAGTATGTGTGGACACATCACGGGGAGAGGATGGGGTTGGGCAGAGCTGAGGCAGGAGGGTCAGTCAGCCTGGGCAGTGGTCTCTGTTTGGATATGTGATACCTCATTTAGAAGATATGTTGAGAGAACTGGGAGAGAAAGTAGGGGATCCTGTTGTTAGCTGCTGCTATATATGCTATATGATAGGAGATATGTATGTGCTATATAATAGGAGGTCTGTCACACCTGCACTAGGGTTTTGGGGACTGAGGGCTAGTTGGAGGGAGATCAGGGACTAAGTGTCCCATCCATTACTTCTGGGCCTCAGGTCCTTGTGTAGTTGCTGCCGGGTGAACCTTAATGACAGCTGTAGGAGCTGTGCATTCCTGAGTGCTCTCCCAGGGCTGCCCGAAGCACTTGTCCAAGCAGCAGTTGTCTCAAAACCTTTTATCCCCTTCTTCTAAACCATCCTTGTGTCCTTGCTTTTCAGGTGGCACTGCAGAGCATGAGGGTTGGGACTTGCTGATCATCCCCTTTGGCAGCTCTCTCCAAAATGCCTGGTCCCCAGGGCTCTCCCAGAGGGGGAAGAGATCCCAGGCTGCAGTTGGAAGCATGAAGAGGAGACGTGGCAGAGGGCTGACGCTCTGAGTTTGCCACTACCGATGTGTGCACCAGCAAGCAGGACTGGCCGAGTGCCAGCGCTTATCCAGTAAACTGCCATCCTGTTACTGTCACCTCCTGGCAGCTGAGGACACCCTGGTAAACTCAGCATTCAGTGGGGCATGAAGCAATGTGGGAAGGCAGTTGGTAGGGTGTCAGCAGTTTGCTGTACCAACTTTACAATATAATTTACCATGAGGTAAAATTACTGCTGGTTCCAAGAGTAAAAGCATCTCTGTTAATAACGCAGTTACTTCATTCTAAAAGGATCGCATCAGGTGGATGCAGATCCCTTTTACATCCCTACCAGTTGGTTTATGGTGAAGGAAACCCTCCTGCCAGGAAGCCCTGACAGAATAGAAATTGTCCAGAATTGTAAAATTTAACACTTTTTCTCAAAACTTGCTCAAATTTTAGTTTCACCTGTCCAGAAATCCAGATTGGATCTTATCAAATCATCCCATGATTTGTAACTGCTTAGAATTCCCACTGCCAGGATGCTCTGAAACAGTTATGCTGAAAAAAAACTCAAGCCCTAAAGCTGGGGCTGAGCAAACTGCTGGACCCAAGGGGAGAAGATATCAACTGAGCTCTAGGGACAGGCAGTGCTCAGCCGAATGCTCCCATGCAGACAGGCAAAACTCTCACATAAATCAGCATAATCTTAATGACCATGTATAATCTACCTGCAACATACACATTACAGGAGAGGAATCACCCTTTGTAGGATCACCCCGGTGTTATATTCATAGACCTGGGATTTATGGTGCTGACGGGTGGTTTATACCTATTTAAATGTAAGGAATATAAATGCATTGTGAAAGTAAGTAGGACCAACCCAACCCCTGCAATTATGCCTTATCGTACCTAAGTACCATATAATTACATATTATTCTGATTCATATTCGTGCAACACGTAGAAAAGTGTGCTAGTAAACACATTTTTAAGAAAGGAATAGTTTGGAAGGAGGGGGGAGATGGAGGGCTGCCTCCTTTCCCTCCCAGCAGTGAAGACTCCTCCACCCATCCACACCAGCTCTTTCTGGGGGGTAGCTAGGTGACGAAATGTCACCCTGATTCCACTTTTAAGCAAAGATACCGTCACTTCCTACCAAACTTACAGGACCCAGAGAAAAGAGAGAAGGTAGAAGTTTTGGATTTGAAAAAGTGAAGCTGGTTTTGAGTTATGATGTAAAACCTACATTTTTTTTTTTTCTTTGCCTTCCTAATATAATTTCCAAATCGATTTTTAGAGTTTCATTTTGGAGGGGGGGGGGAGGGGGAAGTTCTGTGTTGCAAGACTGAAATTTTCTGTGATATTCCAGATTCCAAAATTTGATGGCCGACTTCCAAGCCTGCCGCTGCCGGGGTGCGATCACCGAGGGAACGCGAGCGCTGAGCAGCCGCGGTTTAAATGTCACCGCCGGGGAAAACCCACCGCTTCTGAGCAGGGCTGGCTGCCCTCGGCAGGAGAAGAGGAAAAGTGCAGCCGGTCAAACGGCCCGGTGCCCGCTGTGGGGGGTGGCGGGGGGTGCAGCCGCCCTTCTCTCTCCCTCTGCACCCTCCGAGCAACGCTCCGGTCCCCTCCCCTCCCTCCCCCCCCAAGCTCTGGGGAGAGGGGTGGTCAGTACCGGCGGCGTGTCCCGGATGGGGACCGGGATCGGAAAGAACTGGTGATGGCACGAAGCTATTCTGCGAGTGCCATCCAGGGGACGAGAGCTGTACTTCAGCTGCCGGCGGGGCTTGGGGGGGGACGACACACACGGCTCCAGGGAAGGTGCGGGGCGGGTTAACGCGTGACTTTCTGGGGCTGTGGATCTTCATTAGGTGGAGGCAAGCGAAGTGAGATGCCTGAAACTTTCCAGAGCCCACCCAGAGCTCAGCCTGGCCACGGGACGGGGTTGCAAGTGGAATTGGTAAGGTGAGGAGTGTCAGGAGTTTCTGAAGTGACCATAACCTCCTCAGCCAGTTTAAAAATCCTAATTCTGGCAGTTAAAGTTTGTGTATCCCCCACCCCTAGGACCCCTCGCGATCCCTGTCCCCGAGAGCTGCTCAAACCTTGGGGCTATTGCTTCAAAAAGCACCTGAGCCTCAGAGGGAAAACGCATCCTGCGCTGCTGCCCATCACCATCCCGGGACTACAAGGTGTTTAACGGGCATAAAACACGAAGGAGCAGTGAGAAAACACACTTTTTCCATCCTTTTCATATAAGTAACTGGGGGGGGGGGCTATTTTCAACTGTTGTCACCCTTTGGGTGCTTTAATGGGAAACTTCCTCTGTGTGGCAGCGGTGGCCTAGGGCTGCCCCCGGGGACCGTCCGTGTCCCCCCCCCCCCCCCCCCCCCAGACCCTCCCGGGGTCCCGTTGGCCGCTACCGGCGGTAGGATGGGGGGGGGTGTGGGGTGCCCGGGGAAGGAGCGGGGACGGAGGGCAGGGACCGTGGGTGTGCCAGGGCTCACCTTGAGGATGAGCGGGTTGCGCAACATGCTGTCCCGGGCCACCCCCAGCCGCTCGTTCTCGCTGCCCGGCTCCACCTCGGCCAGGCTGAGCGGCCGCCGCGGGGGTGCCGCTCCGCAGGCCGCCATGTCGCGGCACGCCGCGGTGGGGGGGGGGGTGTGTGGGGGGTGTCTCGCTGTGGAACTGCAGCTCCCACCCGTGAGCGTGGAGGGAAGGAGGGCGGGAGCGGTGGCGGCGCCGCGTCTCCTAGCAACCGCCGGCCACGCCGTCGGTCCGTCGCTTTGGAGGGGCCGGCTGGCAGCGCTTCCGCCGGGGGAGGGAGGTGGGAACGGAGAGTCCGGTAGCAGGGTGCGGGGGGGGGACACGCAGTGCGATGGGCGGACGCTGCTTGGAGCACGCGTGGCGTGGAGGTGCGGCGGGGAGGCCTCGGGTGGGACGGTTATCCCCACGCGGGGGGCGGCGGGACGCGCTGTCCCGGCTAGGGAGGGAGGAGGGGGAAAGGCGATCCCTGAGGGAACCGCGGTTTCCCCGCCTTCCCCCCCCCCCCCCGCCCGGTGCCGCCGAGAGGCCCGTGACTGCTCTGGGCGCCTCGTTCGCCCTCGGTAATCTCGGAGGGTAACGGCGGGCCGGCCGGTGCGTGGGGCGTGCCTCCGCGCAAGGGGTGTCCCGGGGCCCCCTCCCGGGTGGGCGCGCCCGCGGCCTGGCTTTGTTCGCGGGGGCGGGGGTCGGTATTTGTTTGGCCCCAGAGGTTTCGGGGCAGCTGCTTCCCGGGGAGGAGCTCATACCCGGTACTGGTCAGCGCTGGGAACTGTTGGGGATAATTCAGGGTCTTGCGTTTCAGAGATGGCAGGATGTTGTTTTGTGTTTTCTGTGTGCAGGCTGTTGAAAATGTGCTAAAAAATACTTCTCACCTGCTCTGTGTAACTCTGGTTTTCAGGAGCTGGCAGGGCCTGGCCCGTTTGAACATGGGCAAAGCTGGCCAGAAGCGTCTAATTGGGGAGCTTGGTTTCAATGGTGATTCATTTAGTATTTCTTTATTACTTATAGCTTGTTGCTGTTTCAGTGCTGAAAGCAGTCTACCTAGTTATTAAAAATCAACAGAAAGCTGATATTTATTGAATAAATATTTATTTATTGTATCTTTTGGTTGTTATAGGAAGGCAATTTTAAGGCTGAATACATCTGTGATGCACATCTATTTGATGAAGAAGGTGTTGCCTTTTTGTAGTCACTTTGCAAAATTAGTTGGATTGAAAAGTAAGTATCTTTATTCTATGTTTCTGAGATAATATTGAGTAGTTTCATAGTATTTTAATGTTTTGGGTAGGGTTTTTTTTTTAATTTTTTTTACTGTGCAACTGTAACAGCACTTGAGTAAAACTTATATCTTTTATTTAAGATAAGAAAAAATATGACAGGAAAAGCAAGTGCAGATGACTTTCAAGTTCAGGATTTTCTCAAGAAGAAGAAGAAGAGGAGAAAACACAAACAATACAATGAGAAACATGAAAATGATGAAAGAGAAGGTACACAAAATGCAGAGCTTAGCCGTGCTTCTCCAGTGCTGTTTGAAGATCAAGCAGCACAGCGTGGTGAAGGTCGTAAAGAGAAGAAAAAATCAAAAAACAAGGGGAAGAAGCAAGTGTCTTCAATAGATGATTTTTTTGTGCGTCTAGAACATGAAGTTAGTAATGAAACTGGAGTGGAGGCTTCCCAAAAGGAAAAGAAAAAAACAAAGCGAAAGTATAATGATAGTACAGATAAGCAAAGTGATGTAACTTGTGTTACAATAAATCAGCACAGCACTGATTGTCAGGAGCTCAGTGCTGATTACGTTTATTTAGAACAATCTGTTAACAAGAAAAGAAAAAAAAAATTGCCCAAAGAAGATGAGGTACATGAGCTGCCTACCTCAGAAACACACGTTGAAAACCATAAAAAACCAAAAAAGAAGAAGAAGAAGAAGAAGAAGAAGAGAGACAGTAGTATCCAACATATGCAAGAAGACACTGATGTAACCATTGAGCAGTCATTGTCATCTCTAGAGCAAAACGGGCAAAAGGAAGATGCAGGCTTGCCGTTACCTACAGAAGAGGATGGTGAGGCAACAGCCCAGCGGCGGCATGGAGGTGATTCTCCTGCCATGAGTGAAGATTCTATGGATGTACCTGCTAATTTTTCTACACCGACTAAAGCAGCTAATCAATCTCGAAAAACTCCAGTGCATGCTAGAAAGGCAAAGAAAAGCCGAGCTTTTATCATGGAAGAAAACTCTTCAGAATCAGATGTAACGTAAGTTTAGCGTTGTTTTTTTTCTTTTTTCTTTTTTTCCCCCCAACTCCCAAGTATGTTTCTATTACATTATTTGGGTCATAGATGTTTCTGCAGTCTGTTTTGTATGTATTTTTAAAAACAGCTCAACATACTGTAAAGGTTTTTGAAGATGTTAGAGACCTACTTTAAGAGTTTATCAAGCTCTTAATAATCTTGTGAAAATACAATGGAAGTTTGTAAGAATACACTATTGCCTTCAGCTTAGAATCTATTTTCTCCTATTTAAAAACTGCATATATATAAATAATTTATGTGCAAGCATATCATATTTAGTAAAAAAAAAAAAAAGGGAGGAAGAAAGGAATTTCACATGTTAAAGTTGGTATTTATAGAGAACATATACATTTTCACCAAGCAGCTAGTAATGTCAACTGAAGAATTTAACGTTCTGTGCATACAAACGCTCATGTAAGTAGTTATTGGTGCTTTTACGGTGTCTAGGACCCACAATAAGAGCACTAGGAAGAGGCAGATCAAAAAGTTCTGTGTTGTCAGTGGTAGTAAGAGACACTATTTCTTCTGTATATCTATGTGTGAGAGTTTTGTGGGAAGGGTGTGGATTGTCAAAACTTCAATAAACTCCTTGAGTATTGTAAGTATAGAAATTTGATAATAAATTATGGCTGTGATAAAAGGTTGGAAATACAAGGGGGTGGATCATGAAGTATTCCTTGTTCTTTAATTAATTAACATGTTCATTCTTTTAATGGTAGAGATATTATCAAAATCTCTTGGGGCTCTGGTGGTGTATTTTATTTTATGCTTTTTTTTTTTTTAAAAAAAAAAAAACAAACAACCAAACCAAAAAACCCACATCAGGACACAAGAACCCTTGACATCAAATAGAAAGAAGGGCCAGAATTGTTCCTTCACTGAAATGGCAGCTTCTGATGAGCTTAGTCTGGATGATGAAGAGTGCCAGGACTATACCATGTGTTCAGCTATGGATTTGGATACTGCAAAACAGGAATTGGAAGAGTTTATTCCTCATGTGAGGAATATATCAGATGATTCAATCAGGAAGATGGCTGGAAGAGACCTAGCGAGGTTTAAACAGTTTAAAAAACAAGGTGAGCTCTCCAAAATACTGTTGCAGTGAGGAAGGAATATGCAGCTGTGCTAATGTTTTGACAGAGGGAAAATATCTGTACCATGTCTGTCACATCCACGGAGTCTGGTTCACTTCATTCCAATGAACATATTTTCTATTTTTCTGTTTCATAACATCTACTTTCTCATTGTCAAATTACAGTCCAGAGCGTATAAGTAAATTACCTGCTCCCAGCTTTTATTTTGTCTCAGTTTTCTTTTTTCACCTTTTGAATTTGTTGATCTTTCCTTATACACCTGAAGTGCAATGTACAAGAGATGGTACTTGAGGTTTGCTATCTTTTGTTTTTAAATAAAACTTCCTGTATATTTTAGGTCTCGCTGTCAAGTTTGGTAGATTTTCCCAGAAGGAAAATAATCAAATCCGGAAAAACATCGAAGAGTTCTTATCGATTACTGGAATAGACAGTGCTGAAAAAGTCCTGTTTACCTCAAGATTCCCGGAAGATAAAGGAACTATCAATCGCCTAAAAGCAGAACATCTTTTTTGTGAAAAACTTTGTAAGTATTTAAGTTCCTTCTCAAATAGCTGAATGCTACATTCCACAGCATGGTGATATCATGATGTATTCTAAAATAATTTTTTACTGAAAAGCATTAATGTTGCTGAATTTGGCAAAAAAGGAGCGTGCTGCTGAGATTATGGAGTTGATAATAAGTACAATATACTGTTGTTCTTACCTTGGGTGTGAAGAGTTTAGAGATTAAAATATCATTATGGCCAGCAGCATTTACAGATTTTAAAACTTGTATTTGGGCTTTATGGCTTAAGCTGCAGTATTTGCTAGGCTATAATTAAGCATAGTGACTCTAATAATGGGAGGTGTGATTAAGTTCTGTCTGAAATTGTCAGCTTGTTCTTAGAGCACACAAATTAGGTGCTGGGTTCAGAACTGAGTGAGAGAACATAGGTGGCAGGTTTAGGACTGAGTGATGGCAGAAACTGAAAGAAATTAGCTTGATAGCCAAAATTGTTAGTTTTCCAAGACTTGAGGAAAACAAAATTCTTATGGCTAAGATTCTGTTTGCAGGAGGAGCATCTCTTCTCTTCCTCTTTAGTCTTTTTGTTGGGCTTTTCTTGGCTTTTCTTCGTATGTTTATCATACGAAGATGTTCACGCTTCGTATGATAAACAGGCCCATTTTGTAATGTCTCTGAATCTACTCAGTGCACTTTCTCAGTGGTTTTCCCTTCTGTGTTCTGCATCGTTAGCATAGGCAAGACACAGTAAATGACAACCTGTAATGGATTTGGACACTAGCATTTATTTAAGGATCAATGAGGCTACAGGCTTGTTCCTCCTTGATTATCTCACATAAACAATCATTCCCTCTGATCGTCATATTTGCCTGGTGTTGATGTCACTTCCCATCTGAGAAATCGCTCCTGATCTGGGAAAATTGGGGAGAAAGTCGTGTCAGTGTTATGCAAGTTGCTTGCAGTCACCTCTCCTGGGCATTGCTGATTAAGACTGTGTTCCCAGGCATTGGTCTCTCTGGATCTTTTCCCTGCTCCAAGGATCTTCCGTTCAGTCAAGATCTTCACTTTGTTTTTGTTGGATGCCCCCAGTCCCTGCTTTTCCTAATTAAAATAGTCTATATGCAGAAGCACAGTATCTCATCAGCCTCCTGACTGGTGGCTGTCTCATGTCTCTCTCTTAATGGGAGTATTCAGTATGTTAGTTAAATTGTAATCACATCTGGATCAAATGTGCAGCCAGTCCATACAACTTGTAGCTAGAAGTAGGTTTGTGCTTGAGAGTTCAGAAGTTAGTTTTCAGTATTCACCCACACGTATGCAGGCATGTACCCAATTATTTACCAGCTGTCAGCATTCACAGTCTTACCACGGTTGTAACAATTACATGTTCGAAATTCCTCAGGAGATTCTCTTCAGACTATTTCCTGTGCAGTTACTGAAGTGTTATGGAGTATGTTCTCTTGAACGGATAGAATCTATTGTTGACACCACAGTCATGAAAATGTATGTTGTTGGTTTTTGATTTGGTTTCATTTTGGCTTTTTTTTAAAGTGGCCTCACCAGTGTCAGAAATGTTTCTTTAAAAATGAATCATTTACCTTCTAGCTGAGGGTATACCACGACCCTGGAGGCTGATATATTACCGAGCAAGGAAGATGTTTGACCCAAATAATTATAAAGGGAGGTGAGTAATCTGAAAAAGTTTTCAAATGTTAATATCAGTCACTGATGTTTATTTGTATGTTAAAAATTGATATAAATTAAGATAATTTCTCCCATTTGTGCCAGTTACTGTGACTTAATTGACAGTTCACTGTTCCTTATCAATTCCTCTGTTCTAAAGTGTGACTTGAAGTGATAGTGATGAGTAACACTGAAACACCTGTAAAGATTATATCTCTTCTAAGATACTGGAATGGTTTGAATTTACAGCTGAAGCTGTGCCAATTTCCTCAACTAGGTATACTACGGAAGAAAAAGAAAAATTAAAGCGGTATCATGCTATGCATGGCAATGATTGGATGAAGATTTCTGAGATGATGGCCCGTTCTAACCTCTCAGTAGCCATGAAATACTCTGAAATCAAGTCGGGTATGTAATTTTAAGAAAAAAACAATTAATTCTGTGTATTGCAATTTGGGAACTTATTTTAACTGTATGTTGTATGTGCCCTAAATGTTAGGAAAAAATCCCTAGGGTGGATTTTTTTTTTTTTTTATTGATTTACGCGGGTGGTTCTTTTTTCCAGACCAATGATTGCATTTTCATATGGAAGGGATAAAATAAAAACAGTCTCTAATAGAAAAGGGAAAAGAAGTAGAACAAATGTGACTCTATTAAATGGAACTGACATCTAAATAGATGCTTTCACGAGAAGGGTGGGGGGAATTTGGCAACCAGGTTTTAGAAGATAGAAACTAGGGATCAGTGCTGTTTGTTACTGATTAGGCTGAACTCCTCTCTTAAATCTGATATGCAGAAGAATTTCTAGGAAGTGTGTTATGAAGCTCATCTTTGCGTTATTGTTATTTACAAGCAAAGCATTTGTTCTTTTGCCTTTTTTTCCTAATCATTTATGATAAATTATGCCTTAGCCTTATTTTTCAATTCTAGCTAGCAATTATGGACCTTGGTCAAAGGAAGAGACCCAGAGGTTGATGCACGCGATGGAGGAGGTGATTAGGAAAAGAACAGAAATGGAAGATGCAAATTCTCTTTCATCATTGGAAAAGTCAAACAGAGATCTCTTGATTGACCGTGAGAAACTGTACCAGAACTTACCATGGACTGAGATTGAAGCTAAAGTGGGAACTCGATTTTGGAGACAATGTAAACAGAAATGGTAAGCTTTTATACTAAATTGAGTTAGTGAAATGCATTCTGGAGAGTATTTAACTCTATTTGGCAAAACTGTACCATGATGATTGTTTGGTAAGATAGGTAACAAATAGGTTGTAGACTACAGAAGAGGTGTTGCAAATGTGTCTTGAGACAAACTACTCATTGCTAGCTGTGGTAAGTTTTCTTCTTGCTGTGATAGTGAAGCCTGATTTCTGCTTCTCTGTGGCAGCAGCATCATCCTCAAGACACTTCCTTTTGATGCTTGGAATTTCTTGAAATGATAGAAACCTTTTTTTGTGTGTTTTCAAAGGATTACAATTTTAACAAACAAGATGACCAAAGGGCAGCAGTTATATAGGGGGACCAAAGGATTACAGGCCAAGATCAATCTTATTAAAAGGTATAGTTCAGAGGTACTGGAATGTTTTTGTATCTCTTACTGTTCTGAATTGTGTTAATGAAAGCTTGCAGGGTGAAAATGGCATGCCTGTGGTTTCATACCAGTTTCCCAACCACTTTTTCTTCAGACAAAATGTCCCATGATTTCTGACTGGGAGAGCTGTGAGCATTATTGAATTATTTATTGAATTCTGCCTACAAACTGGTTCTGTATTATATTCACAGATTGTATGAAATGAAAGTGGAAGATGCTAATGAAATAAACTGGGAAGAACTGAGTAATGCTATTGGGTAAAGCTTTTTTTCTTCTTTTTATGGATACAAAGGATTGTTGAAGCAGTCAGTCTTATAAATTCCACAAAGGAATCAAAGTTCTTAGACCTCTGCAACTACAGAAAATGTTAGTTTGGTAACGTGCAAATGTATATCCTTGCATAGTACTGAGCAGTAAGCCATGCCTGTAAGCTCTGACACTTTTAACCACTTAAGACAACCATTCTGCGTACTAGAACCGTGTTATGTAGTCTGTGCTAAAGTCTTTGATGAAAGACTTTTCCAGGTGTTATTCAACACATAAGAAAAAGGGATAATTATAGGATTGTGTAATACAGTATTGTAGTTGTTTTCCAAACAAAGTAAGTGTTGACTATGAAATTACCAATACTGTGAATGCTATACTTACTACAGCATTTGTATGTGTTTTTTTTTTCCCCTCACATGCTTTCAGTTTCATTTATCGTCACTAAACACATAATATGTATGTATGATGGCATGGTTTAGGTTCTTACCTTCAAGGAGAGTAGGATCTGAAATCTGTCCTTCCTACTTAAAGCTAAGATATTGTTTGACTGGCATCGCTTTCGTGAATGGGTAACTCAGTAACAACTAAACTTTGTAATAGTTCCTAGCACCACTGATTCTTTCCACTCTTCTCTTTTCAGAGATGTCCCTAGAGCATATGTTCAAGCAAAATTTTATAAGCTAAAAGTCTCCTGTGTCCCTTTTTGGCAAAAAAAGACTTTTCCTGGTCAGTATCCCAGCTGTTTGTATATACTTCTTAAGGTTTTTGCTTGAATCTAAGAGGATACGTATTCTAGTCCAATTCTTTCTGTTAGCTTTCCCCTAAGTAAATTGGCTAAAATCTCAGGCCTTATACTTATTTTCCTAAATGCTTTTTTTAAAATAACAGTTTACTTTTGATGTCATCTTCATGCAATGCTTAGGCACCTCTTCTTTTTAATACCTTAGCTTTAAATGTTTTATGACTGTGCTTTTCTTAGTTTATCTTTGCATGTATGTATGTGTGTATCTACCCTGCTGCCACTGTGATGACTACAGAATACTGAGATTTTTTGCATTTAACAGACAAAGTAATTTTTGTCTGTGAGATCCTGTTTCCCCTAGGCATCCAGTTCCCCTACAGATCCAGTTAAGACTACTTTTTTTTCTCTTTTTTTTTTTTTTTCCCAAGAAATTATTGATTATCTTTTTGAAGAGAAACTTCCAGAACTTGAAGAAAAGTTAGAAAAAATGAAGGGGAAGCACCTTATTTCTGATGACTCAACAGCCACGCAACAGAAGAAGGCTTTCCAACTCAGTGACATTTTTGACTCCAGTGAAGAGAGTGATTAACTGACTGCCCTAAAAGCAATTCCTAGTCTGCATATTGAACTCCAAAATGGATCTGGTTGAAAGTAGGTGCAGATCGACAACTGCAGGTACACAGGCTATCTAATAATGGAAAAAGTAAAGATACGCATAGCTGATTTTCTTGTTTCATATTGAAGAATGAGGTAAATACCGTTTCTGTGCCACCTTTTATTACCTTAATTTAACATTGGTTTTAGAAGTCTTCATTTAAGTGTCCAAGTTCCTTTCTGAATGTCTCAAACCCAGTATTTTTTCCATGGCTTTGTCTTCTGTGGACTTGAAAGCTGTTTTTTACCCTTTGTGTGTGAACTTGGTTTTCAGAACTTTAATGAACTTCAAACATTTTAAAAAAAATAAATTAATGGAATTGGGAAAAGGCTTTCAATTTGCTTTTAAATCTCTGTCATAAGACATCTGTGTTGATGGAAACAGCACAAATTTGAGTCTTTAGGGTTTTTTTTAGCAGGTATCTTGTTCTTAAAGGCAACCGATTTTTATTTTTGATGTAGACTTATACTTTTATCAGCCCCTCTAGAGAAAAGGAATTTTTGTCCATTGCTATTCATAAGTTGTAATGTCATTTCATGCTAACCAAAACAATGCATTTAGTATGCTTTTGTTAATACTTGGAATAGAGAGACAAAATAGTGTATATACATATATATATTTTTATTTTGCCAAGGAGAATTTATACATTTAATAAGAAAACTGAGGGATTAAGATGGAGGTTGTACTCATTTCTTTGGTATTTTTAACTGTGTGCCTAGAGTGATTACTTGTAAATTGACCAACTGAATGTAAAAATAATAAAAAAAAATATATCTTACTGTACGTGTAAAGTGTTTGTATGGCTTGTTTATAATTCTTATATGCTGTACTAGAAAGTAATGCAAGAAGACTTGGTCTCTGACATACTACTTTCTGATGCTTATTTTGATAAGACAGAATTTCCTTCTTTAATAATTGTCATTGAAAATGCAGAACTTTCAATCGCTTGAAATAAAGATCTTGTTGGAGGTTCTTCTGGACTATGACTTATAGCAAAGGATGTTAAATGAGAACTTTCCATATTTAACTGTGTCTGGCTTTAGTGTCTCTGAAGATAGAAAACAATGATTTTTGTGAGTCAGGCAGAACACCCCATGAGATCAGCCACCAGTATAAGGGTAAGTTTTCCAGCCAAGAGATGAAATGGGGTGGGGGGGGGGGTGGGGGGGAGAAGGAAAAATGTACCAGCTCCCTTGCACTTAGGTCTTTGACTTGCTTCTGTTCCCTTACAGATTTGAAGGTTAAAAGCTGAAGAACTTGAATTTCTGAATCTAAGCAGTTTGTGCTTTTCAAGTTTTATTTCCTGGAAGATGGACATCCTCAATTCTCTGCAGGCTAGAGCACAAACAGTTGAGTGGTTGTAGAGTTGGTAGATTAGATCTCTCAGAAATCAACTTCTACCTCTATAAGGAGATTTATTTAATCCTTTGCTTTAAAGGGAAACTCACAGATAAGGGGAATGCACCTCACTCAAAAGAGAAGCAGCAATATGTTTTTTCGAGGTAAAATAATAATTTGACAAAGTTCAATAAATTCAATGAAATTTAACAAAATTTAACAGTGGTTTACTAAGGTTCAGTAAGTTTGATGGCAAGGTTCACCTTATTAGTTACTGCATGGAAGAAACATACAAAGGAGAATTGAGCTAGAATAGAGTTAGAATGATTCACACAGACTGGAGATGCAAAGGGTATTCAGAGTGGACCCCCTGATGGACCTTGGGTGCAGCCAGGTCCAATCTTAGTCTCGGACTTGGACAGTGGTTTATGTCTAATGGAATTATCTATACCAAGTTTATAGTAATTAATACTGAATAGCTACATGGATTAGTAATGTTTCATTAGTATTCAGCATGCTATCAGTCACTTCCCAAGGATTTGTTGTGAGTAAAGGATCTCTCCACCTTGGGCAAGGATCTCTCAGTCTCAGGTAAGGAATCTCAAACCTAGAGAGGCATCGTGGCTCAAGGGGAGCATTGCCAGGTGTGCAGTCCAGCTGCAACTCAGGGAGAGCTCAAATTGGGCTCATCCTGATGGTAAAATTTAGTGTGAAGCAGTTGGCTGCTAGTCAGTATAGAGAAGATGTCTTTATTTTAGCTCTGTTTTTTGCGCTGTATTTTGGTTATCTTGCATTTTTGGGCTTTGAAACTACCTTTCAAAATATTTTTGAGACACCTTTGCTCCCTTCTATGCGAGCCAGGAACTCCCCAGCTCACATGTTCATCACAGGGTCTGAGGCCTGTTGCTCCTTAGAAACGCAGTTAAAAGCAGTGTCTCTGCAAAATAATGTAAGCAAGCCATGGCAGGAACTGTAAAGTTGGTGCCACGACTACACTGGCTACTTTGGGAAGAACACACACTTCACCTCTGCCACAGGAGAGAAAACAGGAGAGGCTCTGTCCCACCTTCCTGCAGCTCTGGGAATGGAGTAAGGAAAGGGCTTGTTGGCTAACGTGTTGGTGATCTGTTTGCATGTAAGCAAGTAATTGGAGGAGGAGAGTACTTTTTGATCGTTTCCCATTTGTGGAAAAATGGCACTTAAGAGGCCATTAGAAGGCAGCTTTCCCCTTTGTGTCTGAGCAGGGTGGGGGAGGCAGTGGTTTCATGTGAGTGTTTGAATATTGAAAACAGAGCAAGCTCCAGGAAGGGATTTAAAAAAAAAAAAACCCAAACAAAAAAACAGGCTCCACCGAATGATGACGGAAATAACATTGACAAAGCTTTGTGTATCAGGCTGCATTATAAATAAAAGCATGACAGATCCTTCAAGTCTAAAAAGCACTGCAAGTCCGCTAAAAACTTTGGTGATTCAAGCAGGTATGTCGTTTCAAGCACTTTCCTGGTGCGTTGATGGCCTGAATGGCGTTACAGAAAAAAAATCTCGGCTGTGTGCCATTATCAAAGAGTGAGACAGCCGGGTTACAAGAGCTGTGTTTGCAGCAGAGAAGCACTTCAAAGTTGAGGAGTGTTACGGTGGCAGTAGCTGAAGATGAAAGGGGGACTTGCCTTTTTCACCCTCTTCTCCTGTAAAGTCTTGAGCAAGGAGTTGAAGAAAGGCAAATACTCCCTGGCCGATTCCTCGGAGCCCCCCAGGTTGGGCCCTGGGGGGTCTCTAGATGCTGAGGCGGGGACCCAAACCTGAGAGAGGCGGCTTCAGCCCCCAGACCCGCGGCCAGGCCTGAGCTGCCCCACGATCTCCCGCCTGTTCGGGGTGTGGGGGAAGCAGCTTCGCCCCGGGGGGGTTAGCGCCCCGGGGGGGTTAGCGCCCCAGGGTGGTGGGGAGCGCCCCAGGGTGGTGGGGAGCGCCCCGGGCACGGCCTGATCGTGGATTTGGGGTGGGGTTTTTATTCTTTTAGCACTTAAGTAATTCCACCCGTGAGGCAGTGCCGTTAGCCGTGCTCCCTTGGGCTCCGACACCGCTTAGGTTTACGCTACCGCGCAGCTTCCCCTTCTCCCCCCACTCCCATCCCCGCGTACCTCACTTTCCCCTCGCATTCGCCCCCTACTCTCCTCTCGTTACTGGCCCTTTAAGGCACCCAAGGGGCGGGGCTCGGCCGCACGCGGAGGGTGGCCCCGCCCACAGGGAGCAGTCTGCCGCCTTCTTCCGCTGCCAGGCCGGAAGCGCGGGGGCGGGGCGGCCTGAGGCGGTGGCGGAGCGGGGTGAGCGGGAGCGGCTTCGGCTTCGGCTTCGGCTTTGGCTTTCTTCCCCCCGTGTCCGGCGGAGCAGGCCGGGCTCCTCTCCGCTTTCCTTTTGTTTCGGGCCCGCTGTGGCTGAAGGGAGCGGCGGGTTCCCGCGGGACCGGGCAGAGGGGCTGGAGCTCCCAGAGGGGCTGGAGGGGAGGGGGGGCGGGCAACGAGCGGCTGGGGGCGGCTGCGGAGACTTAAACTGGGAAACAGAAACACCCCCGACCTCTGCTTCCGCTCAGGCGTTTCTGGGAGCAGGTGTCGCTACTCGGCGCTGGGCAGCCGTTAAAGCGTTCCAGGTAAAGCGTTCGGTGTCCGTGCGCCCTTGTTTAAGCAGTTCCCTTGCTTAATGTGCGTAGATAACCCCTTTTGTTGGAAGGGGGTGCGATAGCTATTGTTTTGCTCGCGTTTGAATGACAGGAGGGAGTCAGTTACAAATCATAATTATTACTTCGGTAAATGTGTGTTTAACGTAAAGTCTCTTAAATACCGAAGAAATTCTTAGTTTATAACGTGTGAACCGAACCAACTTCTGATGATTGTTGTTTTGTCCTAGATCTTCAAAGTACCATCAAGGCTCAAGATACCACCAAGACTCGGTTACCTGGGGATGGATTACTGAAGATACGGCTTTGCTGCGCTGTACTCAGGGCATGTATGGCTGAAGGTGTCAGCCCCCTTCCCCAGATGCAGGGCAGCACTCTTCTCTTTCCCAACATGTGATCTGACACACCTGCACAGCAAATAGTTTCCTTATCCAAAGGTCAATACCACAATTATTTTTTTCCCCAGTACGTATGTATGAAGAAATGTATAGTTTTGATTTATTTAGATATCCCTTTTCCATTCTTGGTTAGTCTGAATAACAGAAGCATAGTCTTTCTTTTTACATAGCTATTTCAAGTGGTTGTGCTTTTCAAGTGTTCTCTTGACTTTTCCAGACTAGTAGGGTTAGCGATGACTGTTTTGCTGCTTAGTGAAGAACTTTTCTTTCTAGAGTATGCAATCTATGCTGAGAATTTTATGATGCTTCTGAACTATAATAATAGTGAAGACAGAAAAGTTCTGCACAAATATCCTTTGCTTTTGACACCAGGGATTTGTTGACCTATAAATTTTAGCAGGAAATTAAGGAAAAAAGCTAATCAAATTTTGTACTCATTAGACCTAGATTCCACACATGCTGTTGTCCCAGAGCCAGGGATTCTTCACCCTGTATGCAAAGAGCCAATTAACACGCAGAGTTGAGATACTTGTATTGATTACAATTCGGTGCAGAAAAGGGTACTAGGCATCCAAAGTGGCCAGCTCACTGAGTTACAAACACTCAACATATTTACTTGATTCTAAACACACGAGCACCTGCCTCTATAACTGTTAGTTAGTATTTTATCACAGTATCATCTGTTGGCTAGTTTTGTTTCTCTCATTTAAAGTCACAGTACCTACCTGTTAATGAATGCATACTTAAAGGGTGAGGGGCTTCATGAAGAGGTAGGTATCTTAAATTATAGAGGTGTGGTTTTCCCATTATAATGAGCTAAGTTCACCTCAAGGACACAAAAATAGGGACCTTCCCCAGCATGTTTTCAGGTCATAGTTCTGTTGGTCATAAGTCTTAACAATATAATAGTTCTACCTTAGAACTAAGTAACAGTAGACTTGTTTATAGCAGTAGTGATCCTGGTTACAAAACAAAAGCAACAATGGATTTGTTTATTGCAATAGTGATCCTAGTTACAAGACAAACCTTAGATTCTGAGCTGTAGATATGAGAAAAACCTCTTCTTTTTGTCTTTTGCTAAATTTTTGCTCTTTTATCCTTTTGCAACAATACCAATAAAACAATGTAATGAACTTTAGCATTGTCGTTCTGGAAGGTGTGCATCAATTGTGGATGAGGGTTTTTTTGTATGTAAAGTGTATTTCCACATGTTTTGTAGTTTGCAAATTATATTATTTGACTTTTTAGTACTTTACTTGTAATGTTTGCCATTGAACAGGCATTTTTCTGTAATGTTCGTTTAATGCTTTAATCTGTATTTTTTTGTTTGACTGCATGCACCTATATGATATAAGAACACCCAAGAACATATGTATGTACGCTGCTGATGAGTTACATAAATCCTGAAACTCATCGCACTTGGAAATTAGGTACTGTTGTGACTGAAAGGAAATACTTTGCTGCATTCAGTCTTTGGACTTATGTTGATTCCTTCTTCTTTCTATCCAAAGAATGAGTACATGTCGGTGGTGCACACTTAGTGGTTCTGACACCACTGAGTTCCTGAAGAGCTATGCTTCTAAGCAGTTGTCCCCAGAAGATCTTGAAGGATCCAGTGATGACCTGTGTTACTGCCTGGAGTGTGTGGTTGAATACCACAAAGCAAGGGAAAAATTGCCAAGGTTGCATGAGGTAATTAAGAGATTTGGCTCCTGCCCATTACTGAGTGGGAGGACTTGGAACTGAAGGAGAACTTCAGAAGAGATGTCTGTGGTCCAGCCTCCGTATAGCGGGGGAGTTTTGTGCAGGAGTTTGGGGAATAGCGTATGTTGCTTTTTAACTGTCTGCTTTTTTAATATTGAGTTGCAAAGAGCTGATTGTAAAACAAGAAGGCTCTCTTGTTTTGTATATATTCAAATTAGCGAGAACTGAAACAGTAGTGGGAAGTCTTTGACTGGACGTTATAGCTTGAACTTTATTCATGCTGTGATGGTTTGACGTCTGAAAAAACACCTGCCAGTCAAACAGTTCTGTAATGTACTTCTGGCTTCTTTTCAGCTTTGTGTTTGTTCCTCTTGTTTGCTTTCATTTCTCATCTATAGTGTTCTACTATGCTTGAATTTATCTTGCAAGCCTGTGAGATTGTCTAATTAAAAACAAGTTTAAAAACTCTTTATTTTAAACCTTTTGTAGTTTTCTCTTGCTGGTACCCAATTTTGTGTTTTGGAAAGCTTCTATTCCCATATGTGTATGTAAAATGAATATTTGTAGCTAATTGATCATAATACAGATGTCAAAAAGGTTGCTTTTTAAATTAGTCAGCTAGATTTCTCTGGACGGCAGTCCCACCTGAGCATAGATTGGTAATAAGTGGAGTGACTGAACTGAAAGTTCCTTTCTGTGTCTATTAATTGTAGGAAATAACTTTGGTTTCTAATTGAGGTTTGGATCATTTAGTTTAGATGAGCAATGTTAAGTGAGCCAAATCCCCTAGAAATATTCAGCAAGTTAGTCTGTGTGCATTGTTTACATTCATTCCCTTCCACTAATACATTGCAAAATATGTGAGAAGGCAAGATTTTAAAATTGCTTTTCCCATTTTCCTAAATACGATCACTCTCGGTATCATGCACTTCTTTATATTGGCCAGTGGAACAAAGTTTTGTGACTAACCTATGGCCTGAAGTAATTATTGAAATGGTTTGTTAATATTTAACAGAATTATAAAAATGCTTCTGGTGTGAATGCTGCTCTTTTCAACATTGCTTTATAATCTTAATTCTGAAGTGAGAGTTTTGTGATTTGCACAATCTGAACTCCATGTCAAAACTTTGTTTCACACCATGCTTGATGAATAACTTCTCAAAATGAAATTGTAAGTTTTGAAAGCCTAGTTAAGGTTTCTGCATGTGATAATAAATGTCCTTAATCACTTTCTTCAACAATGCACTTCGATTAGTTGTTTTTCCCCACTGAAATAGGTCTTGTGGGAGTTGGAAACCTCCCGTCTGGTTGCCCACATAGAGAAATCCATGCAAGAAGAAGCTGGAGAAGATGATGAGTTGTTTATAGTGAATGAGAATGGAGACACACAGCTGTCTGGTTACGTGGGCCCGGATTTTGAGAATAACCTGCGAGTGCCCCTTATAGAAATACTGAAATACCCATATCTGCTGCTGCATGAGAAAATCGGTACGTATCTTTCCATATACAGTTGGAAAAGAATGGTGGTGTTTCTACTTGGAGATGAAAATAACAAATAATAGTTAAAATGAAGTGCCTGTGTGTATATATATATAGTATACTTATTTTGCCACTAAATTTTTGTTTTGTGAGCATATAAATAAATCCTTACCATAATTCTGTTTGTCCTTTTAGCTGAGCTGTGTGTGGAAGTGCTCTGTAGAATGGAACAAAGTCACAGCTCCTTTCAGGTCTTTGAGAAATACCCAGGAATTTATCTCTTTCTGGTACACCCAAATGAAGTGGTAAGTTAGTTTTTCTGTTTCATTAAAACTTAGTTTGAAATAGTATTAGAACATATTCTTATTTTTATTGACAGGAATATGAGAATAATAGCATTCAGAATTTTAAGTGGTTGGTTTTTCTTTTAATAATATTTATATAAATGAGAGTTCAGTAGTGTCATGGTTTGAGCTCAGAGGGCAACTGAGCACCACACAGCTGCTTACTCCCCCTTTCCCCGCCAGTGCTGAGAAGGGGAAAGTAGGCCAGACTTGGGATTTGAGATAGAAAAGGGAGGGGTAAATCACCCATTAGGGTCATGGGCAAAAGGCAGACTTGTTAGGGGAAGAAAAAAAGAACATACATTTATTACAGACACTAACAACAGCAGCACTTAACAGAGTAGGACAGTGAGAAGCATTACCACATCTTGAGAACACCTTCCCTCCACCCCTCCCTTCTTCCTGCTCTCAGCTCTGTTCTTGATATCTCTGCCTCCTCCCCCAGTGGCGCAGGGGCAGGGAATGGGGGGGTGCAGGCAGTGCTGCTGCTTCTTCCATCTTCGGTGCAGGGAGCTTCTGGAACTTCTTCCTCCTGCTCCATCGTGGTCCCCCTCTCACAGGAGGCAGTCCTCCACAAACTTCCTCCAACTGGAGTCCCTCCCATAGGCTGCAGCCCTTCCCGAGTTGCTCTGGTGTGGGACACCCCCACATGCTGCAATCCTCCCAGTGCCAAACTACAACATCAGGGGCTGCTTTTTCCCACAAGATCCTGGCCTCCTTTGGGTGCAGCCACCTTAAATGGCTGTATGAGGTCAGAAATCAGTGTCTGCTCCACCGCAGACTTTCATGGGTGGCAGTGGGGGCCACCCTGCTGTCTCACCACAGGGTACAGGGGGGTCTCTGCTCCGGCACACCTTTCCCCTCCTTTCTTCCATTGTTCCTCCACTGACCTTGGTGTTCACACAGCTGCTGTGGCTCCTCCTCACCAGGTCCCTTCTTAAATATGTTATTGTAGAGGCGCAGCTGATCGGCTCGGCCTCAGTGCAGAGATGGGGCCAACTTGGAGCCAGTGGAGCTTCGAGAAGCTTCTCACAGGGTGCCACCACTGTAGCTCCCTCCCCTGCTACCAGAAAAACCCCACTATTGGGTTTTCCTGGGTTTTCCAAACCCAGGAAAAGTAGGGATATAGTTACTCTTGCTGAAGAGACTTTTTTTTTGCAGTAACTTCTAGAATCACTTCACTGTTTGCATTTAGTCAGCAAAAATTACAGATGTTCAAGCGAACTGTAAATTTATGCCCTATACTCCCAAATGGAATTCTTCTCAAGTGGGCCAGGGTTTGTAATTCAGTGTATTAATCCCCTTTTCCTTCCCTGTTCTTTATTCTTAGAAACTTTCACATTTTAGTAATGTTCAGAACCTTAAAAATTGAAAAAGTGAGAATAGTGTAGTTACTTGGAAGAAGAGACGCGTACCAGTGCACTTTAATTGTCACTGAATTTTGTCATTATAAGGAGGCAACACTGTGTGTTAATGGGTTTGTGTATTCTGTGGTGGAACAACTCAAAACTACAAATTTTTTAAAATTTTTTTGGCCTGTGTCTGAATCCATATGGGATATTTTAATATTGTACAATCAGAGATCAAAAGTTCATTTGAAAGTGTAAGCAGGAGAGCTCTATTCTTTATGGTATTTAGAAATGTCAGCTGATCTTAGTATCATTCACACTAGTGTACATAGCGAAGACTGCTGTCTTTATGAATCCAATCTCTTAAGAAAGTAACAAAGAAATTTTGGAATACTGAAAGTGTCTAGGGTGAAAGGGTTGAGAGGTTTTGCAGTTGGGGTTGTTACCAGCACTTCTATTTTTTGCTGGTTAAAAGGATTTGAGAGGTGATGAAGAAACCCCGAGGTTCTCAGGGCAGTACAGATGTGCCTGAGTGCCTAATTTTCAACATCGTTTTGAAGACAGTGTATTATCCAGCAAGAAGGCTGTTCCTTCCGACTAGATATACACGTCCTATGAGTGAAACTGTTATCAGTAATAGGGAAGAGTATTGAAAAATAGTCATAATACAGAGAACTTAGGAACATGCACCCTGCTACAATTGGGAGGGCCTGCTGGAACAGTGAATCCTGATTTCATGCACCATGTTAATACTGAAGGGAGATGGAGTGCTTTCTTTGCACGATCTTGGAGAAGTCCCCGTGTGGTGTGTTTATCTGTAAATTGAATTTGGATGTGTAACTATCAAAGGAGTACTGAATTGTAACTCAGCTAGGCTGTTTATATTGGAAGAGTGTGAGTTCATACTATCATTTTTCCACCTCATTTGTTGTGCTTTGGAGAGTCAGGTTGCATTTGCTGTGGCTGGTGGGCAGGTTGCGGATGTACCATTTCTGAGTCTGGCTTAAACACCAACATGCAGCACAACATTTCAAGTTATCCTAAGAGACAGTAAAAGATTTAATAGTATAGTACCTCACACTTGCTCAAACTCTGAAGTTTTCTCAGTAGGTCAGAAAATGATTCCACCAAGGCAAGAAATTACAACTGTCCTGTGCTGACAGCACAGCTTAAGCTCTGGTGTTATAGTATAGTTACCCAACTAGAAAATGTTGGTCGGTACTGTTTAAACAATATAAAGCAAGTACAAAAGCAAATGCTGCCCCTTTGTCACATGAATCCCAAGGCGTTTTATTTGTATATCCTACCCTGAATTTTAACTTATCAACATCATCTTGTAAGTATAGTCAAACTGTTTCTAAGATTATTTTGGAAAAAGATTAACTCTTTCTTGCAATTATGAGACCTTACTTTAGTAAAAATATACTTTGTCTAATTTGTAGTAGTAGTGATTCCTAATCTTACAGCACAAAGCAGTGATTTTTTTTTTTTTTTTTTTTTTTTTATTAATAACTTTTTTGTTTCAATCCATAGATTCGTCGATGGGCCATCCTAACAGCAAGGAATTTAGGGAAGGTTGACAGGGATGATTACTATGACTTACAGGAAGTACTGACTTGCTTGTTCAAAGTTATTGAGTTGGGGCTTTTTGAGAGGCCAGATATTTACAGCTTTTCAGTGGTTGAAAAGGGTAAACTGATCCTTCTGCCATCTCATTTATATGATACTGCCAACTACAAGAACTATTGGCTAGGTGAGCATGATCAAAAATGAATTTGTATGTGTAATCTCTCTCATCTTGTAAGCACCTCTTTAAAGTCAGAGCTCTACTATTTCATGGGTGCTGTTTATTTTGGGGCATGTTACATGTGAAAATTAAATGTTTCACAGCTGGAGTAGTGCAGTAGTGTTTAATTAGTTTCATGTTGCTGCTGATCTCTTTGGTCAAGTGTTACATTGGTAATGGCATTTGGAAAATGATCCTTGATTTGATGAAAGTTAGAACAAAGTTTTGCTAATATATAGACAAATGGCCTTTTTTTTTTTTTTTTTTTTTGTAGGGATTTGTATGCTGCTAACAGTGTTGGAAGAACAAGCTATGGACTCCTTGTTACTGGGCCCAGACAAACAAAATGATTTCATGCAGTGTATACTTCACACCATGGAGAAAGAAGCAGCTGGTAATTAATTTTGATACTGAGATTAAGACAGTTCATAGATCATTTTTCATCTTTATCAAACTTCCTTGTTTGTGTAAATGCTTAGTAGTGTAATGCTGAGGTGATTTTAACTGAGGCTTGTTTATCTTCTGTAAGATGGCCAATATTGTACGGTATTTGGGCAATACTGACAAGTACTGGAAAATGACATTCAAACTCTGGAGAATGGATAGCAGTAATTTGCATAAAGGTGGCTTAGAGGTTTTGAGAGGACAAATCTATAGTTCCTACTACATTGTTTTCATTTAATGTACAGGTTGTACAGGCATGTGCATGTCACTGTGGTATGAACTTTGAATTTTGAGTCCTAAAATAAAGAAACACCTTCTGAATTGCCGCAACTTGCTTAAAATTTGATTCCTCTGTCCATCTGTTTGAGGGAACCCCTTTTGCAGCTGGGAATTCAGCCTTTAGAATTTAGTAGCCCGTGAACCATTCTTGTAGGCCACGTGCCATGTCATAGCCTGGGAATGGCACATAAGCTCAAGACCAGGGCTGCTTCTCAAATCTTTATAAGCCTAGTATGTTAACTGAGGATGTAGTATTGAGGATATATACACTTGAAGGAAAACCAACTGCTTCTAGCTTAGATTTGAAATTTAAGTTGTAATAGCTGTGTAAGTTGTACTTTTGTAACTCTGCACTTCTTAGAACAGCACTGCAAAAATTGGTGTGGAAGAATCAGTTCCACGGAGCTGGGAAATGTTAGTAATAGTTATCCAGATTCCTGTTGATTTAAGACTGCATAAGGAGCAGTGTCTGTCTGTACAGATGAGTGAGGTTGTCTTTTTTTCATCCTTTTTCTGGGTTAAAAAGTACAGTTGCAACTTACTGGAATACATATCTTTGTATTAGTATTTAAGAAGAATCAATTAAAACCAACTCCTTTCAACTTCAGCTTAGTCTAAGAATGTACAGGACTCTTGCATTTCAACTCTCCCCAATATTACTGTTATGTTTCAGATGATTCTACTGACCCCTTCTGGCCTGCGCTGCATTGTTTCATGGTTATTTTGGATCAGCTCGGATCTAAAGTATGGGGTCAGCTTATTGATCCTGTCCAAGCCTTTCAAACCATTATCAACAGTGTGAGCTACAACAATGAAATAAAAAATATACGCAGTAGCTTTAAGAGGTCAGTTTTATTAAGAGACTAGAACAGTTTTATGATTTTAATACCAGGTACCATAGTAGCTTGGTTTTCTTGTCAGTATGGCCTTAATTTGTGTTGGGGGAGGGAGATGACAAGGGTAAAAAATCAGTTGTTGCCAACTTCAAGCAGTGAAAAGATGAAGTAGGTCCCCTGAA
Organism: Tyto alba; assembly: GCF_018691265.1. Lineage (NCBI taxonomy): Eukaryota > Metazoa > Chordata > Aves > Strigiformes > Tytonidae > Tyto > Tyto alba. The sequence goes on from NW_024881273.1 coordinate 5,286,211, forward strand.
ATTATGAGGTTCTTCCAGAAAAATACATGCTTGCTTCTTTTTGACTACTGTTAAGTCTGTTACACTTTTCAGGAATTTTTTTTTTTTCCTGAATCAGGAAGGCTGCTAACTGTTCAGTGCTTATTTAGTGCTGTAACCAGCTTGCACTTACGTTTAATGCATATTGCTATGCTTGAGAGTCTTGGAAAAATTATGGGAATTCCCAAACTTTAAGTGGATGACATGGTTTTAGATTTTATTGCAGTTCCAGGTGACAACTGATTTGAGCTCATGTTAAGTCTTAAATATTTATTTCTAAAGATTAGATTTAGTTAATGGTACTGTATGGTCTTAAAAGTTTGACTTTTCTGAATGTATTCCTTTCAGGGAAGGTAATAAAGTGAGAATCATGGAAATGTCCTTTAAGAACTTGGGTAACATAGTGAACTGCTTGAAGGGAAGTGCTTTAAAACATGTAGCAGGCATCAGATACTCCTTTGAAAGGTTTTGCCTTCATATACTTACATCCTAAGATAAAATTGATTTTTTTGAACCACCTCTGAGTGACAATATTGTCAGTATTGAACAGAAAGTTAATTAGGTAAAGTGTTTATTCAGTGCAGAAGTGGTTGGTTAGTACACTGCCAGGTAGTCTAGAAATAGCTTCTATAGTTACATCCAGTCTCAAGACTTTAGGCACACCTTCTGTTTTGGAAGACTGAAATTGTGCCTCCTTTTAAAAAGTTGGTAGAAAATAGTACCGGGATAACCATACCAGTTGTTTAATATTTTCTTCTGATATATTTTGAATCAACTTTGAGTGACAGTGACTTAAATGTTCAGTATTTTTATACGGACAGAATATAATGTTATAGATAGCTACAGATATGTATATATGGAATGTTATAGATAGCTGAGGAAGGGATATTAAAGGAGAATTTCTTCAGTCAAACAAGCTATTTGAGTGTTGTGTTTAGATGGTTGCATACAAAGTTCATGAGTATGTAGCCATGATTGAACTGCATTTATGCATAGATTCAAAGATAATGGAATTCTGGGTATTTGTCCTAGGTAGTCAAATCCATGGCTCACTAGAAAGCTCATTTTCCTGAGGCAGTCGCTTCCCCTGTCTGTTACGAGCAGGATAGAACAAACTCTACAATTCTAAATGTTGTCTTTTCATAGATATGTTTTATCACTGGCAAGTTCTAATAGTCACATGGTCAGTATCTGAAAAGTGAAATCTGTGTCTTGGCCAGTTGGCTTTCATATAGTTTAAGCTAGTTGTGTATAGTCTATAGTGATTTGTATTTCTTTTTAGGACAAAATCTGAACCGGAGTCAGACTACAATGATGACATGGTTACTTGCAGTCAGATTGTGTATAATTATAACACAGAAAAGCCTCAAAAGGTATTAAAAGAATATTTTATTTCCCTGTTCTTCAAATTCTGATCACTGACACTGTCAGTTTAAACCATCTGTTATACAGAAGGGAAGATACTCTGTTTCTCCTAGAAATGTTGTAAAGAAAAAATACTAAATAAAGTATGTCACTGTTGTGTGCCTTAAACAACAGCCAGTCTGGTCACTTCTTGTTTAGCTAGTACTTTCAGGCAGTAAGAGGAAAGAAGAACGTGTTTGTGAATTAGGCAGAGATGGTATTAAAGCCAAAGAATTTTTATCAAGATTGAAACAAACATTGGTACCTCAATGGAAACTTTGAATTAAGTTTTAAAAAAGTTGCTGATTGTGTTCTTGTATTTTACTTTTTGTTTCTCTGTATCCTAAACTAATATATTGAATATGAAGTAATAAGGTATGCTTTGATATACTTTCAAATGTTAGGCTGTGCTTCAAAATGGCACCATTTTGTTATAAAGTGGCATAAACATTTGTGAGTGTGTTCTTCATGATGGTGTGTTGTATTTGTGAAATGTCTTTTAAGGCTTTAAATGTAGATTTGGTTATCTGAAGTTAAATTACGTTAGCATAGCATCATCTTTGGAGGGTTTCACAATGTTTTTTAAAGGAAATGCTACTTTATACTTATTTCATAGGTTACGTTTTAGGAAATGGGTTCCTTATATGTTATATGTTGATCTTTATTTTTTGCATTTTTTTTTTTAGTTTAGTTTTTGACTTACATTGGGGTATAAGAGATGTTACCATTTAATTAACATATATTTGAAAGAAAGTAACATTTATGGCTAGAAAAAAAATGGTGGCAAATTAAGCTGTGCAGATGTGTATAATGATTATGTGTGGTGAATTTATTTTTCAGGATACTGGATGGAAGACTGCCATTTGTCCAGACTACTGCCCCAACATGTATGAAGATATGCAAACACTGGCTAATGTGCTTCAGTCTGATATTGGCAGCGAGATGCGTGTCCATCACAGCACATTTCTCTGGTTCATCCCTTTTGTTCAGTCACTTATGGATCTCAAGGACTTGGGTGTAGCATATATAGTAGAGGTCATTCACTACCTCTGCTTGGAAATCAGAGGTATTCTCAATGAAAGAATCCAGCAGTGTGACAAAATCTCTGAATTTTTTCTCCTGATCTTGGTATCGATTATCGAACTACACAGAAATAAAAAGTGCCTACATTTGCTATGGATTAGCTCCCAAGAATGGGTAGAAGCAGTGGTGAGATGTGCTAAGCTTCCAGCTATAGCATTTACACGGTGCACTGAAAAAGCATCTGGACAATATGTGAGAGGTTCATCAGCAGTATCTTTACAAGCTTCTAATTCTGTACAGCATGCCTGTGTCCTGTTGATACGTAGCCTTCTTAAAGAAGGCTATCAAATTGGGCAGCATGCTCTTTGCAAGCAATACCTGGACAAACTCAATCTTCTTCTGAGAGGAAATCTATCCTTAGGTTGGCAGCTGAACATCCAGGAAACCCAGGAATTACAAATGTGTTTAAAGCAAGTTACAAGAAGTATGAAGGACAGACAGTTGAATACCTCTGTGCCTGTAGGAAACAATGCAAACTCTAAAACTTTGCCTACCATTTCTGTAAAGCAAGAGAAGAGTGCACATGATGGTGGATGTGAGGCGAGTATACATGGCAGAGATGACCTCTGTTCACCACTTGCTGCCATATCAAAGGAAGATGGAGATGAAGATTATCAGAATTTCTTCCCTGGAAGAAAGACTGCATGGGAAGAGGAATGTAGAGATGCAACTGAAAGTTCAAGATCTTGGACATCCACAGATGTGAATATTAAAAAGGAACTTAATGACTTGACAACTTGGGAATATGGCTGCCCACAGAACTCTTTGTCAACAAAAGTATATGGGAAAATTCAGGAAAATAGAAGCAATGATCTTGTGACAGTGAAGTGTGATACAGATAATCCATGCTTTAATCCAAATGCCCAGCATTCAGATTTCAGAAGAGGTGGAGAGTTAGAAAGCAAATGTGAAGCAGGAACCATAACACCAATGCAACTGGCTGCTCAAACTTGTATAGGTTCTCCAAAACATGTTTATAGCTCAGATGTAAAGGAAAGGAATATGTCTCCCAGTTCCTCTTCGAAGTTTAAAGTAGATGTGCGTAGACTCGTGAATTTGAAAAGCAAGGTACAGAAAATCAAATGGTCGTCAAAAGTATTGCAACCACGCAACTTGAAAAACTACAGTTTAGCAACAAGTGCTTCAAAAGCAGAGATAGAGCAATCTAAGTTTTGCACTGGCTGTCTGTGTACAAGCAAAGATTGTCATAAGCATCAAGGAGTGAATACTGTGTGTGAGAAGGAAAACTCTGTTGGTACTTCATCTTCAAGGAGTTGTGAAGGTATGCAGGAGAAAAATACCAACAGTGGTTTTCAGTCCAGACTGACCCCCACTAAACAGGTATCAGAAGAAACACCACTAGATTGCTCTAGCTCTTCTACAAATGAACCTGGTACGGAGGAAAATGAAGATGGCAGTATTTTGCTTTCAGGTAGTAGTGACACCTTATTGAAAAAGGTATCCACTGAAGAAAAATCATGTTCAGTATTGAAGTCTGTGTTTAAGACAGACACTGACATGCAAACTTCAGACCAGGATCAGCCTCATTTAAATGATTTGGTTAAGTATGACTGTAAAGGTGAAATTTCAAAGACATTTTGTATGGATAAAACTTTAGCAAAAGGTTGTGTTCCATCTAGCTCTGAAAACAAGAGGGTTATATCCAACCCTGCTTCTCAGATCAGGCCGCTGTTGATGAAGTGTGAATCAAGTGACAGGTTGTTTGAATTTTCAAAATATTTCAAGAGAGAGAACAATTCAGTGGGGAGGAACAAGGAGGATTATGTGAAGATGGCTTCTGAAGATAATATTTTAACGGACTCCCAGGTTGATAGAGAACTCAGTAAATTATCTTTAACTGCATATGCCAAAAGTGTCAATTTTCCCTTTGATTCAAGCCAAGAAAGCTCAGTGCACCATGATGTGTGTGATATTAAAAGGAAGGTGAAAGGTGCTGTAAGATCTTCCAGTGATGGTCAAAGTACCGTGTCTCCCTGTGATGCAGATTGCCTTGACAATCAAGTCATTGTAATTTCAGACTCTTCTGATGAAGAAGAAGGTGTGGCTGACAAGGAGGCATCAAAAGAAAAGAATGAAAGTGTGTGTCCTGAAGAGCAACCTTCAATCTCTAGCTGTATTTCTGATAGTGGTAACAAAATAGAATCAAAGACTCCAAACTCTCCAAGCTCTCCATTGTTACTGGAAGACTGTGAGTCTCAGTACTTTGAATTTGAAACAGAAGATGATGTCTTTTCGGTTTGGCAAGATACTCAAGAGAATAGTATGGAAGCAACTCCAGAGCATATGCAACATGATGTTTCAACAGCAGTTGATAATAGTAATTCAGATGGCTTACTGAACGATCACACAAATGAATGGGGTTATGATGTGGATTACATAAGTGATGATACCATGGAAGAAGAAGCAAACTTAGCAGAAAAGCAGGTAGAAAATATTTCTCATCAGAAGGAAACTGATAATAAAGAAGTAGTAACTAATTCAACATTGCAGGAATCTATTAGTAAGGGAAATTCAAAAGATCAACTGGAGAATTTTGCAGACAAAGGTTCTGTTGCTAAAGGCTTCACCCTGGATTCAAAATTGACTGAGCCCAGAGCATCTACGTCTAACATCTCATTAGCTTCAAAGCTGGCCCTTAAGAAAAAGAGCATGAGTCCACGGAAGAGAATAGCAAAATCTGAGATAGCAAGAACTATTCAAAGAAGTCCTAAAAAACCTCCTGTCCTTAAAACAGCACAAAATAAAAAGCTACTTCAAATCACATCAAAAAATTCTCAACCTGGTAGGTTAATGCCTGCTGTGGTTCCCCCAAGGAAGGTTCGGCAGTGTCCTGTACCAGCATCAACTGTAGAAAAACTTGGTCTGAAGAAAGCACCCCGCAAAGCATTTGAATTATCCCAGCGCTCTTTAGAGAGTCTAGCTCAATTGCGCAGCTATGGTAAAGCTGCAGGGCGAGTTGGAGTTGTACAGAAAAAGAAGACTAAACTAATTGCTCCTCAGAGTTTGTCTGTAAAGTATAATAAAAAGTTGCTAGCCTGTCAAGACCGTCAGTTTTTAAGGCAGACAAGGCCCCAGAAAAGTGTCAGAGTGAAAAATACTGCAGGAAGTTCTGAGAGTAGAAATAAAAAAGTTAGCAAAGTGGATACAAAATCTATGAAACAAAAGCCTAAAAGTTTTGAACTGGCATCTGTTGAAGGATCTGTCGAAAAAAAAAGGGAGGAGACTGTTTGTCCTTCTGCCAGTGAGAGAAAATTTGAAAACCTCTCTGTGGAGGAGGAGACATGTATCTCTAAAATGCCTTGTTCTTCAGACTCGAACAGAAAATCGGAAGATAACAGTATGATGGTTCCTCCTGTATCTAGGGATTCAAGTCTCTCTGCGTTTGTTGGAGATGATAAAGATGAACCTTCAGGAAAAGGCTTCATTGTCCAGCCTGAGTGTGAGAAGACAGCTTCAAAAGAAAATGGATGTAAACCAAATGAAAACACTGAAGATGATGATGATTTATTTTTAACTCAGTTAGATCCTGTGGATATGGAATTATGTTCTGAAGAGGAAGGTGTTCAAGATACTACTATCGCTGGTAAAAATCCAGAGGAAGTGGATACTGCTGAAAGTCTTCAGCAGAATGAATCTTCGACTATTGTGAAATGTAAATACAAAGACTGTATGGAAAAAGTGGAAAAACCAGCAGTGTACTGTAGTAAGCATCCAGGCACCAGCTCGGAAGCAGATCACTTGTTTGCCAAACCTTCTCTCCTGCCACCTAAAATGAAAAAGCCTTCCACTACCAAAATTTTCAGCTCAGCAAGTTCTTCACGGAATGCAGCCTTCAGCAAGGATCTTGAAGATGTTAAAAAGCTACCTCCAGCTTCAAAAAGCAAAGTGAATGCAGCAAAACTGGTGGTGGTCAGGCCACCAAATGCCAGGGCTATACCAATACGAAATCAAACATGCAAATTTCCAAGTTTCAGTAACGTACCTCAACCCCATATTTCTAACAACGTTCTCCAGCCACAAAATGGACAGAACAACAATGCTTCAAATATTTCCAGAAGGCCTGCCCAGGAAGACTATTCTTCCTTCGTTGGTGCTCAGCAACGTGACCATAGTATTTTTGTTAATGAAGTTCTACAGTGGACTTATGAAATGTTTGCCAACTCCAGCCAATTTGGACCTCCAATTAATCTCCTGCATTCTGTAGTAGCCTCTGTTCCAGTCCAATTTCAGGGATACAATGAGTATTTTAATACATTTTTCCCCTTGATGATGCTAAATGCCTTTGAAACGGTAAGTAGCTATCTGCCTCTTGGTTTGTTTTCATCAACCCTGGTAAATTTTACCAAGAGATTAAAAACTGATGTCCTCTGTTTACCTTCTGAAAATGTTCAGATACAGATCTGCATAGAGGAACGGTTTGGGGAAGATAATCTAGACAGTTATATTTAAGACTGGCGACTGACAGTGTTACCTTGGTGAAGTGGTGGTTTTTTGATGTGCATTCACAACAGCATGCAAAAGGAGGGAAAAGAGAGGTGGTTCCTTTTTATAGCATATAAAGTTTAAAACAGAAACATTTAAGAAACTGAGGTCTTATGATGACAGTGCCTGTAAAAAGGGGATAAGAATGTAATGTTTTGATTTATGTTGCAAATTTATGTGAGAGGGTAGGTTAATCTGAGAAGTATTTTTTTTTTCCCAAACAGCATAATAGTTTATAGTTTAAGAGTGAGAAAATGCATTGTTCCTTCAATTAAATCTGTATGCTTTCAAGTTCAGTCATTGCGTCACTTCTCTTGTAGAAATAAGGTAGAAAGAGAAGTCAATAACAGGATAATACTCATGTTTTAAGGTGAAAATGCAGTCAGGGGAATTTGCTCTGAAGAACTTTGTGAGAAAGTACATTAAATGGGAGGTGGATGGGGAGGAAGTGCTTTTGTTTGTCCTGTGTGTTTATATGTAATGTGTATGCATATATGAAAAAAAAAAAGGGTAAGAGTCTTTGTCTTGTACTTGCCAGTCTGTTAGCTTTCTTTTATTTCTGCTTAGTATGTTTGCCCTTTGAGTCATGATAAGCTATCCTTCTGATACACTAAATCCTTCAAAGTGTTTTTATTTAGCTTTTACTTTCCAACATGTAGCTAGCACAAGAGTGGATAGAAAACCAGAGAGTAAGAGAGAAGAGTTACTACTTCTACTTACAGAACTTCTGTGCTGATATGAATACAGCAGATTTTACAGGTAAGAGTTTGGGTTTTCTTTTTTGTAAAATCTTCTAATTTTCAAGTAGACAATGCCTTATAATGAACTAGCACTTACAGGTAGAAATTTTTTTATTTGCTTTAAATACAAAGAGGATCACGAATTTGCTATTTTGTAGAATGCATGTAACAGAAATACATATTTTGCAAGGAATTTGTGCATTAAGTGTTCAGTACAAAAAGTTGTTATTTGATTGCTGTTGAAATACTTTCCGTATCACTCATTTGGGATTTTGTTTCAGCTTTTTTTGGTAAATAAAATAGTCCTTGACTTGCTCTATTTTTGTACAGTGCTATGCTCAGGCTTAAGAATTCAGGATGCAGTTAAAACTCTTCATAGTCTTTTGCTATAGCTTTAAAAGTTCAGACGTGGGTAGTACTGAAATACATGGAATATGTTAATTGTAGTACTTTTGTAGTCAGAAAGTAATTGTAACCATTTTCCTTTTAATGTTCTAATTTAATTTGGGTAGCTCATCTTCAGGAAAGTGATTTAGCAAGGCAGCTTCATCCAAAGGAGGATGACTTAATCTTTTTTGTGGTCCAAAAGAAAAAAGACACCTTCAAGGAAGAAAGTGAGATGGAGAACCATATAGTGAATCACGTTGGTCTTGTGAAGCGATTTTCTCGTGCGTCTGGCTGTTTAACTAGTAAGTAAATGGACTTGGAATAAAAGTGGAATTCTTCTTGGTACTGTAAAATGCTTCTTCATAGCTGACTGTTGATAATTGTAGTGTAACATTTACCTCAGATGAAATGGGATTGTTTTTCCACTGTAGCATGTCGATTCCATGCTAGAAGCTTCATAAAAAGTTGGGAACTGAAGCTGCAGACCTGCTTTCCATGAGTTTTTGTAGGGATTTCCTTCAATACAGATGTTACTACATTGTGTAACAACAGAAACTGATGATGAGTAAGTGCCTGTATCTTGAGTGCATTGCTGCGAGATGTGAAGTGCCATGAACTCACTGACTAACGTTTCCACTCTCTGGAACTGACCCTGTGAATTACCAGGATTACCAAGTATCAGGGTTAATGCTGCCTGATTAAGACAGTGATCTGAGTTGTTTTACAGATCACTGGGTTTTTCTTTTGTTTTAGGTTGTTGGGTTTTTTGGGGGCGGGAAGGCTAGTGTTCGGGTTTTTTGCAAGAATTAATTGTCTCCATAGTAAGAAGGCAGTACATGGTTCTGGTGAATTCTTTGAGAGCTGTTATTTGGATATTCTTTGAATTAACAACTTGTGTTCCTCCCTCCCTCCCCTTTTATAGGACAAAAGGAGCAGCGTACTGTCTGTCATCTTTCTGTGCAAACTCGAGGCAATTTGTCATTCTTCATAAATAAGCAAGTGAAGTGTGTGGTGGTTGGCTCCCTGGTGACCACACACCGAACATTCAAAGGTTTACTACTACTGAACAGGAATTTCTTGTCTAAACCCATCATATATCCAAAGTACAGTGACTTCTGTCCCAGAGATTTGCCAGCAGCTTCAGAAAGCACTGTAAGTTCTTCAGCTAGAGGTGATAGTTAGGCATGGCAAGTGGGTATTTAGATGTCCTGAATTTTGCAAAACTGGTTTTGCATGCTGTTTTTTGAGATGACCAAGTGCAAGCAGACAGGTTTCAAAAGCACCAAGGCATTGTGCTTTTCAGAGTTGGTTGATTGGGTGGTTAGAAGAGGAGTCTGAAGATGCTCAGGTTTTTCTGCTATGTTGACATTGATACTAGTAGTGCACTTTAAACAGCTTTTAGGGTTGTTTTGTTTTTTTTTCCTTACTGGGGACATGTCTGTTCAGAAATAAGGCATAGTATGGAAAAGATACTGCAAAATAAATGTGTGTAGAGTAAACAAAACCTTCATTATGGCTTTTGAATCAGGATTGGGTGTGCATCTAGAGCAAACATAGAATCAAAAGCTTCCATGCCTTTCAGAGTTTTTTTGAGTCATAGTTTAGAGGGGTGGAGGACATTATGAAAATATATAAAATGAATGTGGATGGTTTGATCAACGTTAAGTAATCCATTATTCTTTTTTTCCCTGTCTGTTCTGTCAGGCACTGAATATGAATGAATACAATGAAGATCAAAAGAGAGCCATTGAGACAGCTTATGCCATGGTAAAGCAACATCCAGAGCTTCCCAAGATCTGCCTCATCCACGGACCACCTGGAACAGGGAAATCAAAAACTATTGTTGGACTTCTGTCTCGTGTTTTGAGAGAAGTGAGTGAATGTGATGTGATTGCCACGTGCTGGTGTTTGGTTTCCCAATGGGAGTCAATGATAGCTTAAGCTAAATGGAAGTGTAGTACTGGTAATTACTGGGGGTGTAATGCATTAAGCTGACTTAATTAAATCTGTACTGTATAGAGTGTAAAGGTGGAAATAATACCTTTTGGGCATTTTGGAAAACATTTACTTTATGGAACTTGTAAAATCAAGAAAACATGAACAATCAGTAGTATAAACACTAGTTAGGTTAAAAAAACCTTAATATTTTGATGTAATAAAGAATGTTATTTGGCCTGTCCCATTTAATGGTTTTCATACTACCATCCAGTATATTCAACAAGTACATCATTGTTGAAGGGAATTTCTGCAGATAGTATTAATACATTTGACTTGTTATGCAATGTAAGACATACCTTAAGAGATACTCAAGTTCAGTAGTCCTCATATTCTGCATGCTGATTAAGATAAGCATACAGTCTGGCTTTTAAATCACAAATGAAAACAATATAAATTTTGGTTTATTGTTAATTAATCTACAGAACACTAGGAATGAAAAGACAACTCAAAAAACAAATTCCAAGATCAAGCTAAACCGTTTTCTAGTTTGTGCACCATCAAATGCTGCTGTTGATGAACTCATGAAGAAGATCATTGTTACATTTAAGGAAAAATGCCAAAACAAGCAGGAGCCTTTGGGTATGTTTTATTTTAAAGTTCTGTTTGTATGTTAAATAGACAAAACCTGAAGGAGGAATTAGAACAGTTGATTGCGTATAATACTTGTATGCTACTCTAAGCAGCTTTATTCTCTTGCAGAATGTGACTGGTACATCCTTGTACTGTTACTAATTTTAATGCACTTTTCTAAAAAGTTTATTTTTTTTTTTAATTGCACTTTGGCTTTATATTGACATTGACCCTTTCATCATAGTTTAGTTTCACTACACAAGTTTGTTTAGTTTTATTGCACAAGTTTTTTTAGTTTCATTTCACAAGTACTCCTTAAAGATTTGAATGCAAGACTATTACCTTGATTTTGAATAAAATTGGAATTCGTTGATCATGCTAAACAGAGTGATAAAAATTTTGATGTGTCAGAGCCTCTCACATTTTTTCTCCTAGTTTGTGACTAATACAAAGTAGGTGAATTCTGAACAAGGCATCTAGTCTGTGGTAGGGAAAAAAAAATCTGCACTGAAACCAAATGTTAATTTGCTATTGACTTAACTGCGTTACTGATGGTAGTCAGTAATCTTCTCCCTTAGGAATTCTGTATGTTTTAGGTAAAGAAGCCTGAGAATAAGAAGTTATTCAAAATAACATTTTTAACTGTTAGTCACCACTAAAACATGGGCAACACTTTCTTAGAGTTTGGAATTACTGTATATTTTTGTAGATAGTTGTTGCAAACCCCTGAAAAGCAAAAAAGGAAGAGCCTTGTTTGATATCCATGATGCTTACATTTTTTTTTTCCCCCTCTCGTGCCAAAGTTCATAGATGATTGGAGCAATCTAAAAGTATTTTGACTCTGATTTTGTAAACAGGAAATTGTGGTGATATCAAATTAGTGCGACTTGGTGCTGAAAAAGCAATCAACAGTGAAGTGCGGGGATTTAGCCTGGATAAGCAAGTTGAACATAGAATGAGTAAGTAACGTGCAAATCAGACTTTTCCTCAGTCTTGTTTGAGCTTGATGTTTTGCACTTGGGACTATGTGTCCTTTAAGAAGGAAGATCTGGTAAAAGATTTTTCTGCAACAGTGCTTCATAAAGTATTATTTTTCTCAGTCTTAGGGCAAAAGTGTCAGTTTACATATGGCCTAAAATCTAAGCAAAAATGAAAAAATAAACAAGATGACTTCTTGTTTGTTTATGCTTGTTTTTCTTAAGAAAAGAAATGATAATAAATGAATGCTAAAGGCATCATTTTTAAGCGATGTGGCTGTGCAGCATTTGAGAGCTACAGTTGGAACCAAGTCTTATTGCCTTGTTTTTGCAAGATAAGACCTCGGTAGGAAAAGGGAAAATGTAATGGGAAATGAGTTTGTCCATTTCTTCTTAATAACTTAAGACGCATGACTGAGAGCAAGTGTTACTGTAACTTTTTTTTCTATTCTTCCTGTATGTTTTCCTTTGTTTTATTATAGAACGAAAGCCAGCTGACTGTGACCAGGATATTCAGAAGAAAAAAGCAGCACTGGATCAAAAGCTGGACATGCTGTCTCGTCAGCGTGCCATGCACAGATGTGAGAAGAGGGAGGTAGTAAGATAATAGTGTTTTTAATCCTGTTTGTGTTTTTTGTGTTCATAACTGAAAGCAAAGAGTGAAGAACTCTACCTTTTAATGCCATTTCTGAGTAGTAGCTGTCTATTCACCTGCTTTTTCAACTAATGGGAATGTTGGTTGGCACCATGAAAGGGAATGAGGAACTTTACATCAGGAATTTTTTTTTTATTAATACTAGTATTTTCAGTTGGTTGATCATGCCACTTCTTGGTCTCATTTTCAGTAGTCTTCATTTGGTTCTGTCATCAGTTAATTTTTAGTGTAACCATATTTATAAATCTTAATGATTTAATTTGATGATATACTTCAAAGCTCTGTTTTTGTTTAACTAGAAATAGTAAGATACATTGTGATCCGAGATTTGGGGATATGTGTTGCACTTAAAGTTTTCCAGTTTTTTGTCTAAAAATTTGGCATTTGTGCTCAAATTACAGATTTCTGATGGTAAACCGTTTTCTCAGTTGCACAGAAATGTAGGATGTAATATTGTGTGTTGCAAAGTCTAAATATGTTGACAACTTTCTAAGAAACTGATCAGCTGCTTCAGACACATTTGTTATTAAAAGACAGTCTGAACAAGTCTAAGTGTTTAGGAAATGGATTAGGGTATGGGAGGAAAAAGGTATATGGGAAGTGTGTGGTGTTAATTATTCCTGATATGTGATTTCTCTATTTTTTCCTCCCATCTAGAGTCAAATTTTAGATGATGAAATTGGCAGACTTTCAAAGGAGAGACAACAGCTTGCTTCTCAGCTAAAGGAGGTAGGAATTTATCTTTAAGGCAGCTCTTTAATAAACTTCAGCTAATGTATTTATATACTTGGTATCCTTTAATTGTACTGAAGATTTGTTTTTGATGTGGCTGGGAGTATTTATAAAGTAGTATGTAAATAGACAAATGTCGTAAGCTGAGTGAGTTATGGGCAGCCTGGTGTGAAATCTAGGTGTAGTCTGGCTATATATTGCAAAAAAAAAGGATGGGAATATTCACTCGTACAGTTAAGAGTGAATTTTAAACAAAATGCGGCATATTTGGCAAAGAAGGTAATAGAAAAGTGCACGTCTTTATGTGCTAGAATGTATCTTCACTATTCTCATGCCCCTTACAGTCTTCCTGGAACTGAGATACTTTTAAAATGTTTTGAAGTGAAGTAAAGCAACATCTAGAAGAATTTTTGTGTGTGCGGAGATAGATAGATCTTAAAGTAGAAATGGGCACTGATAGCAAAACTAGTAATTAAGGCTGAGTAGTACGAACCATGATATGAATGTTCATCTTAAGGGTCAGCATATATTCATTAATAATGGTCATGGAGGCTTGGAGTTACAGATGTGATGGTAAACTAAACTTTACTCACAGTTACTACATAGCTGTAGAGATAAAGGAATACTTCTTTCCAGTTTGCCACCTCAGTGACATTGATCTGGAATTGAAAGTGAAAGTAACGCTTCAGTTAAGTCAACTTGTGACTTTCATTTGTTATAACGGAGATTGTTTTATTGGGATGATGCATTATGCGTGATTTGTTTGGCAGTTAGATTTGTCCAGGCAGTTAAAATTGCTCTAAGTTAGTTCAAGAAGACCAAAAGAAAAGAGGAGACATGGTGTCCCGTTGTACTTGAAGGTTCGGGTGCATTCTCAGAAAGTACAGGCAGATATCATCTTGGAGTCGGACATCATCTGCTGCACACTGAGCACAAGTGGAGGAAGTCTGCTGGAATCTGCTTTTTGGCGGCAAAGACTTGTTCCTTTCAGCTGTGTCATTGTGGATGAGGTGAGTAAAGGTACTTAGAACTATAGCATGTTCCACCTCTAAGCTCTGCCTTGTTCTCTGCTTAGGCTACTTGTGATTGTTTGGCTGCTGGTGTCATGTATTGTGGGCTGACTGCTCCCTTGCCATTCTTTTAACTGATAACCAGCCTGTCCTGCTATGTAGAGCAGTGAGAAGAAAGAATAACTTTGAATTGCTTCTTTTTCTGACTTGTTTGGTGCTTTAATGGCAGACAGCATTTACTTAAAAATCATGGCTAAAGTGTGGTTCTTGCTGTAGAGATTTCTAGATGCTTGGGTTGTATTTGTATCTGTTTGGAGAGCTCTGCGTATTTAATAATAAAAGAAAAATCTGCTTGGACTTTTTTATTAGGGAAAAGACCTTCTTTTTCTCCTTAATTTTGTTTTATTTTGAAAGACTTAAAAAGCATTTGTCTAATTCTGGCTCTGTTACAGGAAATTTAACATATTTCCCTCCACTCCTTTGCTTACAACTTCTTTTTTTTTTTTTTTTTTCTTTTTCCCTGTTTACATATACAAAAGGCAGGGCAGTCCTGTGAGGTTGAAACACTGATTCCACTGGTGCATCGCTGTACTAAGCTTGTCCTTGTTGGAGATCCCAGACAGCTCCCTCCTACTGTAAAATCAATAGTAAGTGTTCAAATTGTATTTTTTTTTTTCATGCTATATAGTGGATATAGTATAAGAACAGTATTTGTAGAAAATACGCAAAAGGAAAAAAGACACTTTGATGTCAGATCAGGATATGTATCAGATAATAACTTTTGCCCTGCAAGCTTAGTCTCTGTTATGTGGAGACCATATCAATACTGCCTTCAGCCGTGTGAGCGCAACCTCTGTAGGCTTTCCTGGCGTAGTTGGCAGTGATGGATGCTCCGGTAAGAATAGCGGTGGCAGCGCAGACTTCAGTGCAACTCGGCCCCTGGTTTGTGATGGATGTTGTGTTGTGGCAGGCTCTGTTGTTGGATTATATGAGCTTCAGGCAGTGTCACGTTCCTTAAGGAATGGAGGATGAAGACTACCTGCTTGTATGGGGACCTCCTCGCCCTACAGATGTGTTCTAAAGGTCAAGCTACAAGAGTGCTTTCTTGTATCCAACAGTAAGGAGGGCTGTTTTAAGCAGCTGATAAAGAAAGGAGGGAAAACCAGACTGGCTTCTCTAGAAGGGTAAATTGTTGGGAGGCTGTGTGCTTGTTTAACAAGATCCCACCTGGAAGATCTTGCTTTTCCTTAATGTTGATGTTTTTACAATTTTACTATGTTGTGACTCATAAAGTTGTCTTGCTAAAGACTACACTGACAAAAATTCAGATTTATGCAGGTGATCTTTACTGAAATAAGAAGGCTAACACAACAAATAGAAAATTGAAGTGCAAGTAGTTGTTGTTTTGTCAGTGTCTTGGTTTTGGGTGGGATAAAGTTAATTTTTTTTCTTAGTAGCTAGAATAGTGCTGTGTTTTGGATTTCATATGGGATTTGCTATGAGAAGAATGCTGATAATACACTGATGTTTTCAGCTGTTGCTGAGAGATCAAGGACTTTCCAACTCCCCATGTCCTGCCTCTGTGCAGGTGCACAAGAAGCTGGGAGGGGGCAGAGCCAGAGCACCGGACCCCAATTAGCCAGTGAAATATTCCATATCATGTAACATCATGCTCGGTATATAAAGAAGGGTCAGCCAGGAAGGAGGTGGTTCTCTCTCACTTTTGGGATTGCGATTGTGGGATCTTGGTATTTTGGGATCATTGGGTGGGAACAGGCTGGGTATCGGTCAGCGGGTGGTGAGCAATCACTTTGTGCATTGCTCATTTGCACTTAATATTATTGTCTTGTTTTATTTCAATTATTAAACTGTTTTTTATCTCAACTTACAAGTCTCTCTTTGCCCCTCCAGTTCTCTCCCCCGTTCCCCACGCAGGGGAGTGTGAGCAAGCAGCTGCGTGGTGTTTGGCTGCTGGCCGGGTGCAAACCACAACAGTCAGTGATTTAGAAATTTAAAAGAAAACACCGAATAGTTTTAAGTCCGAAAAGCAAATTCCTGTTGTTAATTTGGGACCTGATTCCCCCGCAGTCCATCTTGTGTTTTCCCTCTGGCAGAAAGCTCAGGAATATGGCTACGGCCAGTCCCTGATGGCACGCCTGCACACGCACCTGGAGCAGCAAGTGCAGAGCAATGTTCTACGAAGCCTGCCGGTTGTGCAGCTGACTGTGCAGTACAGGATGCACCCTGACATCTGCCTCTTCCCATCCAATTATGTTTATGGCGGGACTCTAAAAACTGACAAGTGAGTAGAGGGTATTTCAAAGAAACCTTTTCATATCAGGATATTCTTTTGAGTCTAAAAATTCTTGAGGTTTTGTAGGGGGGAAGATGCTTAATGGGAGAAAACTTACATCTCATCTCTTGTTAGTGCTGGCTGTGATACGTAAGTTAACTAGATCACTTAAAATGGAGCATAGTTACTGCTTAGAGTTCATTTTCAGGCCTCAGTTTATGCAGGGAGCAGTGAAAATTAAGGAGTCTGGGGGGAAAAAGCTGAAAGTAGGTTGCTTGTATTTGATAACTATGGTGTAAATAAATGAAGTATCAGTTCTTAGAATTTCCGTATGGTTACCTAGTGATAAAAATGTGATTTACAGAGCAACAGAAGAGAACAGATGTTCTTCAGAGTGGCCATTCCAGCCCTACCTTATTTTTGACGTAGGAGACGGTCGCGAGGAGCGAGACAATGAGTGAGTCCTGCATTCTACTCAGCCAAATTTTAGATTTGCTGAGAATTAATTACCTGCGGAAGAGTTGTCTCCTCTCCTCTATTGTCCCAATATATATTGAGTAGCCAGAACTGCGTTTTCACCTCGATCTAATTTTACAAAAAAAGCAGATGTTAAATGTTTTTCTTTTTTTTTTTGTTTTGTTATAATGAGAAACTGGTTTTAATCCTAGATTGACTATGTGTTACATGCCAGTCAATGCCTACAATCTCTGCTAACTCTAGTAACAGTTTCAAAGTTCCTGATTTTTTTTATCAGTGACTTTCCTTTCACAGCTACATGCTGAGGTAATGCCCAGAAGGTGGCAGGCTCAGTCCTCCCCTTTGCCTATTCTGTAAGGAAAGCAAAATGTGAAGTGCAGCCTTTCACCACTAACGCTTCTCGGTGTTGTTAGCCTGGGCCTGCCTGCAAAGTTCTTTAAGCCTCTATGTGAAGCAGGCTGCAGAAGTTCAAGATCGAGGCTTTGACTTGCAATCCACCTACAAATTGGGCTGAAGCGCTGAATTTGAAAGAGCTGTCAAATGTATTTCTGTAATGTTTCCACTCTGTCTTGTTCAGCTCTTTTAGTAATCCTCAGGAAGTGAAGCTGGTGATGGAATTGATTAGAACAATTAAAGAAAAAAGGAAGGATCTCGGAGTTCGTCGCATTGGAATAATTACTCCCTACAGTGCACAGAAAAAGAAAATTCAAGAACAACTGGACAGAGTATTTAGGAATAATAGGTAAGGAAACCGTGAGTTTTCAAATGGAACTTGGCTCTTGCATGTCAGTCCTTTGTTTATCTTCTTAAAAAAATGGTAAAAACTCAAAACTTTTTTCTGTACGACTAAAATCTGTACTTTGTCATGCCTTTGAAGGGGACATACAAGCCTTTTGCTTAAAACAGGTATGGCCTCTTTGTACCATTTCGTAGTTATTACTTGTATACCTGCTTTTATTATATTGCTGTTCTGAATAAAGCTGATTTAAAAGAAAACCTAGAATTCCAAGCTACGTGGACCTGAACAGCTTTTCAGTAATGATGCTGGCCTCAGAAAAGTACGCTCAGCTTTAGGTTCATGCACTGAATCTTTTCGTACACTGAATCAGAAATTTACCTTGCGTTATTTTGTCAGATGATCATTAGGGATAGTGTTTTGGCTGTTTGCATCAGTCTGTTGCTTAAAAATTCAACTAACATAGTTTAACGGCTTGCTAATTAATTCTTTCTTCAACAGCCCAGGAGAAGTGGACACAGTGGATGCATTTCAGGGACGAGAGAAAGACTGCATCATAGTGACATGTGTCCGGGCAAACAGCACTAAAGGGTCAATTGGGTATGTTTCTTTTCAGTGATTTGCAAGTCCCATTTCCAGTGGCACACTAGATAGTTGTCATATTTTTAATATGACCAGTAAGAAAGTTATGGAAAACAAGTCACTACATCTAGCAAATTAAAGGGTATTGTAATACATGAATTAATGTTATTGGTTTGAGATCTCTGAACAAAAGGGACGTGGAAATGTTAAGTCTTGTGTTCTGCATTGCATGCTGATGAATCAGCATGCTGATGCATGGCTGCCTTAGCCTGTCACTGTTTCAGTTTGGTGGGATTGGTCTTGGAAACTTGGTTCTTTGTATTAGTATTGTAGTTATTTTTCTTGTAGCTTTTGATATATATATATATATATATATTTGTAACTTTCTGAATGCTGCTCTCTTAAAATGAAATCAGTTTTCTATGACTTGCTATCCTATTAATATAGCTGTCTGTAAAAGTATTGTTAACTAGTTATGTATGTTGCTAGGAATGTGATGCAGATGAGCTGGATCTTTGATTTGTGGATGAATGTTGTCTTCTTGAGTTAAGAGACTTACAGGAAGTCTTGACTTAATGTCGCAGATTTGATAATTTTATATGGGTTTTTCCTATCTGAAACAGAAGGAACTAGATACTGGGTGTGATATTTACCCCTAGAACACTACAGTGGTTGTTGATTTATTTCTGTAACTTACATATCGTTTTAGTTAAAAAATGATAGTGGAAACATGCTGCTTTGTAGTTCATTGGCTTTAAGTTAAACTACGGGAAGTCTGTTCACATAAACAGAAATCATTGTTTCTGTGTACAAGGTTTCACTAAGCTGCATATTCTCTGATACTAACTTTCTAATTGCTAGATAAAGGGCTTTTAATTGTGCTGATCCCTGCTACTTTGGGAAGAGAAAGGGTCCGAATCCTATAATGAACAACCATGATGCTTTCTGAAGATTTCTTAATCTGGTTGATTGAGTTTGGAAACTGAAGGCAGCTAGAACCTGCCAGTTCTTTTGGCTGACATGGGACTTAACCTCTACTTGTTCTTTTGAAAGAAAACTTTCCAGCTTACTGTGTTTTGGTAAATAAGCCCTAACAGAAGTCAACCTTTAGGAATACACTAAGCATTTGTTTGTTTAGGTTTCAGTACCTTGGTTTGTGATCCCACAACAACAGAGTAGACAGTTTTCATACTGCAAATACAGACTTTCTTCTGCAAGGATTTACTTTTACTCTTGAAACATGACAATGCAAAAGCCTTCCTTCATGTTCTTCCAGTGCAAGTCAACTTTAAAATAAAATACTCGTGTGCAGTGTTCAGTATTTCTGTAGAAATTTTTCCCATTAATCATGCCAAATATCATTAATCTACTTCAGTTCAAGTCAAAAAGAAGCTTTAAGTCTTGATAGGTGAAGTTGTCTTCTGCACTTTGAGAAACATTTAAGGAAGCAGTGGTTGGTATTAAGAGGAGATTTGTTCTAAGAAAGAAAATGTCAACGGCCAGAGTTGGGGAGAACTGGAATTCCCTGCAAGGAGTCAGAATGGTGAAAGAAAGAAAACACAATTAATGCAAAGCCCTTCACATAAGGCAGAGCTGCTGCAGTGGGATCTGGGAATGGGACATGAACTGCTGCTGCCTTTGTAACTGCTTCTGTTATGTTCATTTCACTGAAGTTGAATATTATCTCTCTTTCTTGTAACAAACCTTATGGAGGAAGTAGTTTAGGAGCTTAGTTTTGTCTTGTCCCCTAGGTTTCTGGCAAGTCTTCAGCGTCTGAACGTTACGATAACCCGAGCCAGATTCAGCCTCTTCATTCTTGGAAGACTGAAAACGCTTATGGTAGGTACAGTGTTAATCAGATGATCTCATGCGATCCACCCTTTCAGGTTAAATCAGGGTTGGGAAAGTGAAAACTATCCTCAAACAGCTCCAGTCAATAAAAGGGGACCCTTTTCTAGTGTATTGTTTAATTAGTACAATCCAGGCCTCTGAAAGTGTTCTCTTTGAAAGCTTTGACTGTAACTGTCATAAAAGCTTTAAAAAAACAAATATCTATTTTCCTTGCTTCCAAGAAGTAAAGTTAAAAATTACTCTCACAATATTTTCAGTAACTAAATTGTAACACAGTCCTTTACAATTCAAGTGTGGGGGTTGTAAAAAAAAAAAAAATCTTCTTTCTACTAGTAAGATAGGATGATGGCAGAGATACTTTCCTGCTTGATCCTTACTGTTCCTCCAGCTCCAGCTATTGCAGTTGTCACTGGAGGTTTGAGCAAGGAAAATTATTTTAAAAAGCCAAACCACCCCAAAACATTCCCCTGATTTTCAGATCGTTGGTTTTGACACTACTTTGTAGTCACATGGTTTCTGAGGATGCTCTTTGCTTGTACTCTCTGAAACAGGTGTTTCTGGAGCAGAACTACATACCTGGGGGACTGTAAAGGCCTGCTGAATGTGTAGGGAGTGCTCTTGGATAGCTTTAATGTCTTACAGTACTTGATTTTCATTTTTTCCATGGGTGTGGGGGTGTTAGCTATACCACTAGAGGGCATTGAAGCCACGTTTCTGTTCCACTCCCTGTATGAGAGAACTCTTCAGGCCTTCATAAATATAGGAATTGTCATTTTAAGTAGTAGCTCACTGATGGTTGAAAGTACCTTCCCTGTGTTACAGCAGCCAGAGTGCCTATTGCTGTTTTGCAAGTGAAACATAAGATTCTTCCATTCCAGAAGGAACATAGCAGTGGTTTCCATGACAGTTGTGTCAGGTACCTTGATTAAAGGGGTTTTGCATCCTCTGACACTTCTATCCGTTTGTGTTGATTTCTTTCTGATAACTGTGTTCTTTTTTGGGGGGGTGTCTTTTTTTCTTTCTTTAAAGGAAAATAAAGACTGGAATCAGCTGATTCAGGATGCTCAGAAAAGAGGTGCCATTATCAAGACATCAGAAAAAAACTACAGGAAAGATGCCGTTAAGATTTTGAAGCTCAAGGCAACAGTACACCCCCCAACCAAAGCAGGGACAAAGCCATCTCCTCTGCAGTCTGGTCCTTCTAGTAGCAAGAAGGGTGAGCATGCCAAGCCAGGGGAGGCCAGCAGCCCATGCTCGCTCGCTGCTGGCGCTGGCTGTGCGGCGTCGCAAGGAAGCAGAGAGCCCCAGGGCACTCAGGCTGCAAACTCCAGGAGAGGCAGCGCCTCTGCACCCAGGGAGGCTGCAGCGCTTCCTGCTGATAAAGAAAAACTGCGGGACCCAAGGCTGGCAAGCATGGCTAGTAGAACTGAAGCAAAAGGGAAGGAGCAGGCTTCAAAAGACACCAGTCGGTCAGCCCAGAGCAATCCGGGATCATTGTCACAGCAAGGCCTCAGTGTCCCTTCGGCTGCCAGGGATCAGATTTCCAGAACAGAAACTTCTAAGAAGCCCGGGCAAACAACGGGACAATGCGACGTTCCTTCCACATCGCCTCATGCAGCTTGGCATGAGGGTGACTGGGGAGCTGCTGTATTGAGAAGCAGCTCAAGAGCCCACAGTGAAGGAGGTCAAAGTTATAGCAGTAAGTGGAACAAAGACTATCATGTTTTAACGACAAAAACATCAGAGGAATCACCAGAGAACACAGAATCAAACAGGGCTAAGCGAAGAAAGACCTCTCACTGACTTTAGTATTGGCTCATTACTGAAAATCTATTCACGGATTTCTGTCTAGCAAGGACTGTATTTTAAATTATTTAGTACACCTGGAACTCCCTTATATTGATACCACTACTATCAGGAGATCCCTCTCTCTCCCATCCCATCCCTGATTGTGAAGGGGACTTTATATGTGACGGTTGATAGTTTTGAGTTTTTGAAAAGAAAGGCTGGGTAGCTGCATTGCTTGGAAGAGCAGTGAATTTTGTAATCTAGGAAGTTAAGGCTGTAGATGTTTAATGATGTATATTTGTACAGTATACAAAATTATTTTAAGTTTAATTTGGCAGATATATAGCTTCTTGTTTCCTTGTGCAAATGCTGATTTCTTAGGGATGTAATTTTTTTATGAACCAAAGCAAAAAAAACCCCAGCAACCCCTTCCAAAGAAAAATAAAAAAAAAAACCTCAAATCCAGAAAACAACCAGACTTCTTTTTCCATTTGCACTAGTAAGTCTAATTTATTTGATAGCAGAGACTGAATCTTGAAAATGTGGTAGCAGTGATTCTTCCTCATGCTCCACTAGTGCCTCAGGAAAGACTGAAGGCAGATGTACGCTGGCTGAATGGAGAGAATTCTACCTATTTTGTATATTTTACTGCTTGTTCTTAGAGGAACAGAAGAGCTTTTGTTTATACAAATGTGCCTTGAGTTTTGCTCTTGCTGCTGTTTCATCAGTTGGAATCCTTTTCTTGTTGCAGTGGCAACACAAACTGCAGGTTAAAGCCTACGAGGTCTGTTTGGTCCCAGTGAGTCAATGTGATGAATAATCAACAGCACTGTGGAATCTTAGTCAAAGGTCTAGTTAACACTTATTGGTAATGACACTTGAGTTTCTTTTGTTTAGAGCTTTTGGAGATCTACAGAGATAAAAAGGGCGAGCAGTTCATTCTAGGTGTTATTACTGGGTTCTTTCTACTGTGTTGATGAAGAATTATATAACCAGTAAAATGGGGTGTGGGGAAAAAATGAACTATTTCTATGAAAGCCTTCCTTTCGTCATAACATTTCACAATAAAAGTAGAATTATTTCCACTAAGCATGCCTTTGGGTCACTGTGAAGTATCATTTTCTTTTTCTAGAGTATGTGTCTGCCTCAGGGAGGTGAAGAGCAACATTTCATGTGCACAGAGTTTTGCACGGAGATAGACTAGCACGCTTCTGCCTTGCTGTGCTAAAACAAGTTGGGTGTATTGTGAGTGGGCCAGGTTGCCATCTGCATGCATCTGTGATAAAATACAGCGTGCTACGGGGCGGGCAGTGCCCTGCTGTCCCTCGCTACTTGACGTGCTTAACTAGTGTAAAGGCAGTGGCTTTCCTGAAGCAAAGGAGCTGCTAGACTCCTCTGGCCAGAATTTAGCCATAATTATTAGTTACGGTTTTTGTCCCAACACGTTCATTGCAATGGTTAGTGTTAGATTTGTCCTTCCAACCCCCTGCCAGAGGTACGCATGATCCAGTTCTGTGAAATACAGGTGCCTTACCGTACAAAACATCAGGTGGTGGTTCAAACTGTAACTGCCAGTAAAACTTAAATGCATCCAAGCCCAGAACAAACGTGCCTTACTGGTACCAACTGCATTGTAAGTGTGTTGGGAGGCCTTTAGTTGCCATTTGTGACTGTCCAGCTCGTTGTGCTGCGTAGGACAGAGCTTTTTAAGATAATAGGGGAGAATCTTTTAGATGCCTGTGAAGTGAAATCAGCATATGTGCATTGTGTAGCTTTAGTTATTCGTTCTGTTGCAATCTTAATCGCTTCAGTGAACCCTGACCACCCCTTGTCAGCAGGATATGCACTTCTAAAACTGCTGTGGCTCTTCCTTGATGTTGTGTACCTTGTGTGAGAGGGAAGGCTGCTTGAATGAATCTGTCACGAATTGGACATTTTGGTCACTCCCACATCACAGAATCCGTACCCTGCGTGTTATCTTCCTTTATGTTAATGGGAATATTTAAAAATGCTGTCATCTTTCAAAGCTCTTGGCTCTTCTTGGCAGGGCTGTGCTGACCTGCCTGCTGTTACTACTTAGCACATGAAAAAGGCTGCTATTCTGCAAAGAGCTGTAGGATCCTATAGCTGTGGAAGCCATTTAGACTGTCTTTATGTAAATAAAGTGAAGCTGGCAACAGTGTGAATGAGGAAATGCTTTTCTGGCAATTAAATACAATTTTGTCAAAAGACTGTTTCTCTGAAACTTCTAGTTTTCTTTCTACTCCATTTCAGAACATGTTCCGAGCTATACTTACCACATACTGGAAGGAATTTTGTTTTAACATTTCATTTTTATTGTATTTTGTACACAGCACATAAGTCATGTACTCTGTAATGCATGTATTTTTCCATAAATCATCTTTGAGGCGTGGCTCAGACTTTTTTGCTTATTTAATACTAGATTTATCTGACTTAAGTTGTCAATCTTTCAGTGGTAGCTTATCGCTACCGTGTCAGTCTGTATTGTTAATGGTGTATTTAATAAAAAATGTTTGGGTTGTTGCACTTAGCACACTTCCCTCTTCACGTATCACGCAGAGTAGGCTTGTAGTTTTAATTAACTGTTTTCCCCCTACTCTTTTATACCCATAACATGGAAACCCACACAAACTCCAATCCAAAGCACACTTTTTGCCAATTCAAGTAAAATCTACACTGGGGATCAAACAGGGTACAACTTTCTTAACTTCTCTGCTGTTTCCATTGTGTGTTATAAAATACTGAGTAGCAATGGACAGTCTGGGGTGGTACGCTGGGTGCGGACTTGCTTTATTCATTTAATATCATCTCGGAACCAGTGACAGTTGGAGAAGATTGTTCAGTGATTGTTCTCTTCTGCTGAGTGTTAGAATAATCAGTAATGAATATATTCAACACAACTTAATGTAAAACAGTTTAATTGGAGTTTGTGCCAAAACACTTTGGAAGAAGCAGTAGTTGGGTTTTGGTACAGAGGCTTCCATGCTTCTTCCAAGTCTGGCAGCTTAATTCTCAGTGCAAAACCAGTTACTTCTGTGGTACTACTAGTCTTTGATATCAGTAAGAAGGGAAAGTCTCTTGCAAGTGTTGAACTATATTTTGTTCAAAGTTTGGGGTTTGTTTTTAATTCTTTGTACACAAAATAGGCTTTCCAGTAAAGGTGGAGTATAATTCTGGTTATTCCTTTTTCCTCAAAGGTCTACTGTAATAGATTTCTGTGTCATTACTCCAAATCAGGGTGATGTGAGAACAAACCAGAGCCAGATCTATAATGATGATGTCCAAACAGGTACTTGCCTGATAAGTTTTTCTTCTTACCTGTGTCTCATTGTACATGCACTACGCTGTGGAGTGCTGGCTTACTAACAGTGGCTTTATCAGTTGGACCTACGGGGGTCTGCTGAGCACCCAGAGGAAAACCGGTTGTGGGGGGGGGAGTGTTAACCCCCTGTGGGGACATGGTGGGGGGTGCTGAGTATTCAGTGGAGTGGTAGCGGGTGGGCCTGAGGAACAGGAGAGCTGTGCCACGCTGCCGGGGGGACGGAGCCAGCGGCCTCTCCTCCCGGTGCCTTGGTTTACGTTCACACTTGCAGTACTGGTGGGACAAGGAGTTTTTTACAGAACTGTCTCCTAGCTAAGCTGAGTGCAGTAACTGATCAGCAACTGGGTCCAAGAGCTGGAGGCACAGGAGCTGGAAGACTGAGTTGTGCGAGGTGTGCAGGCAGGTGAGGCACTTTGCCTCTTCCTCCTGCTCGTCCGTAAAATGGAAGCAGCGCCCACCCCTGCTGTACTGATGCCAGGGATGTGTGAGCAGCGAGTGCTTCCAGAGCAAGAAAGAACTTGTAGTGACCAAACGTACTGATTGAAGGTAAACGACATTCTCAGTCGGCATCCGAAAAATAACATGGAACCCCAGTAATTTAAGAGTTGAGGGTTTTTTTCCCTTTTTTTTTTTTTTTTTTTTCTGTTTTGTTTTGTTTTGTTTTGTTTTTTCCTCCAGTTACTGATGTGTGGTGAGATGCTGGGGTTTACTTCTCTGTAAGAAGAAGGGAGAGACCAGAGTAGCCAACAGCTGGATCTGGGCTGTTCATTCACAGCACAGCAACTGTAGCAATACTAAGGATAAGTAGAACCACAGTCCTAAAAATGCAAGATGTTCTCTCTAGTCTGCATGAATAAATGATGGATGAAATGACTGTTGTACTGTAAATGGAATTTATAATGTTAATGATATAATACCGTCTCTTGCCACAACGGGTCCATTCCCAAGTCGTATATAAAGTCTTTCTCGTCTTTTTAAGTTGCTTGGAAGGGAGCCCAATGCCTTATTCTTTAGTGCAAATAAATGTAAGCTAAGCAGCCTTGTACATCGAATAACGCTGACACATGAGACCTTCTAGCCATATGTACCTGTCTGCTAAGACCTCGACTAATTTGCCACCAACTCCCAGGCAAATAGTAATAGAAATTAAAATGAAGGTGGTTTGAGTGCACATTACATCTGGTATTGTGAAAACGTAGAAAAACTTGTTTTATAGCCTGACAGGCACCGCTGCTGTGGCCATTCAATTTTGTCACTGATTTCACTGTTGCATCAAGCAAGAACTCCCTTTGCTCCAAAAAAATCCCATCAGTTTCCCCTTTATCTTAATCCCTGAAGTCGCACAGAGCGGGGTTGGGATGGAGCTTTTGGTGCCCAGTATTGTTGCTGGCCAGGAGAGAAGGTAAGCACCCGGTAAAAAGGGGTGGTTTTAGGCTTTCCTCACACGTTTCACCCTGCAGTGAAACTTGTTACGACACCTAGAGAATCAAAATGATAAAAGAGCCTCTAGGACAGTCTGAAGCTCTTCTCTGCATCTCAAATCAGCAAGTGATTTTTAACCAGTTTTTATGTGATAGTGGCCAAACTCTCCAACTCTCTGCCAGAAGGGCTGAGAAGAGAGTGATACAAAGCTCTTCAAAACCCAGCTCTGCTCTTATTTCTGAGCAGGAGCAATCAGCTCCTCCGTTATACTTTGTTTTATTGTCACGAAAGCCAATTATAGAACAGAATTGGTTGGTGAAACTGTTAATTTTATTGCCACTAAAGTGTTGGTTCTCTCGTCATTCCAGCCTCCGCAAGGCTCCTTACCAATCACTCTTGTAGATGAGATGTCTGCTTCCTTATCTTCAAAAAAGCAAATAACATACCTGGTAAGTGCCAGCGGAAATTTTTCTCCCCTCCTTCTGTCTCCAGCTCCCAGGGACTGTAGGCTTAACATTTTATCTGGCGAGTGAACAAATATGCATAAAGCCAGACTGCTGCTGACTGCTCTGTGAACTCAGCCTGACCGCAGGAGTCTGTTACATCAGACAGATTTTTTTGCTTTGGGTCTTTTGGTTCTTTAGATTTGCCAGTGCTCTCAATAGTTAAAATCAGAGTAGAATTGGAGGTAAACAAGAAAAATCAAAAGCTCTACTTGTACTGTTTGAAGAGGTCACTTTTGTGCAGACAGAAGTGTAATTTTAAAACTTTTTCAAATGACTCCAATGCCGGCTGCATGCCGGCGACAGGATACACATGAAAACCTCTTGAAAGAGCGCAAGTGGCTTTTCTCGGAAAGAGAAGTACTTTTTGGTTAACCTTTCCACAAGTGAAGTATCAAGCTCATTGGACAACTTCTCCCATTTGGAAGCATTAACTGATGTACAAATGTTTCTGTCTTAAAGAAGATGAACTTTTGGATCTGCGGGTACTTGCTGTGATGGTTTCTCTCTGTATAATTTCAATAATTCTCTGTTCTTGTGTAGACACCGATGCGCTAACAAATGCCTGTAGTTAATGGATCTTCAGTGCTGAAGCTTTCAGAAGCTTTAAATTATTTTCTTAAATACCAAGTTTAAGTTGCGTGTGAGAGGGTTTTTTTCTGTCTTGTAGTGGTTTGTGTTATGTGATTGCAAGTTCTCCAGCACCACTGGCCCGGTAAAGCACCATCCTGCTCTCCAACGCGCAGGGCTAGCTTTGTGTCTGAGCCTGAAGAGGAGCCGCAGGAGGGAAGTCTGAAATTCCCTCTTTTGGCTCTGCCCTTGCTCACAGCCTAAAGGCCATTTGATTTCTTCTGCGAGATGAATCCGGTTGTGTTTGTCCTTTGTGGCTACAATTTACAGGGGGCTTTGCTCCTGCACAACCAGGAAGAGCCTAAGAACGGTGTATGTAGTGTGGAAGGCAGACTTGTGTTTTGCTCCCCAACATTTTTCAGGTTCCTTTTGGCATAGCTGCCACAGCTTTCTGCTTCTGGTTGACGTTATAGAACTATCTATTCATTGGGCCAGGACCAAACATTACTGGTATTCTGGGTTCACAGGGAGGTGACTGTCTCTGGAGCTGAGTAACGAAGACAATGATGTTTTTTCTTACAGACAGACAAATAAAACCCCCAAACCCACCAACCAACATCCAATCAACCAAGAGAAAATCCCCCCAAATCTAAAAAGGTCTAGTGCAGTGGTCTATCACCTTGAGCAGTCTTCATTCCTGGGCTTTTCTGAGCTTTGCTGTGCCCTTCTGAGGTTATTTTTTATGGAAATGTGGTGCTGCTGCTTGGCACATTCCTGCTTGAATCACAATAAAAGTGTGTGTGTGCAGGGAATCTGCTGGGTGCAGAGTTTGTCTGGGACACAGCTTTATGAAGTAGTAAATTTTCTGTTGCTTAATCTAATATTCTAGAGAAAAACACTAGTGCAGGGAAAGGACAACATTGCTTCACCTTCCAGAAGTGCCATTAGAGATCTTGATCTTGTTACAGTCTTTTCTATGCTATTACTTTTAAGAACAGTAACATATGAGAATTTTAAATCTATTGCAGTCAGAAAGTACAAAGGAAGAGTGAGTGTCAATACCAACAGACAGCAACTGGCTGCATTAAAGAAAGAGAGGCAATACTTGTTCCAACTCACTCCCTCAAAGATCAAATCTCAGCAGGGTGAGTTTAACCCTCATTTATTTTATGGTGGATTAACTAAGCCCTGTGACCTGCCTCTGTGATGTTAAACGCTGCTCAAAGTGTGCATCAGATTTGCGTTGCTTTTTGAAGTGACAGTAACTATTCTGTACCTCCGCTTCTGTTTTCTTCTTCTTTTTCAAACTACAAGTTCACTGCCCCCCTCCTCTGTTGAGGTGGCTGCATTTTGGGGGCACTGACTGTGTACACGGAATCTGCCATGTTAGACTGGAAGACACGGTGGGTTCTTGCGCTTTTGAAACGTGGGCTGCTCCCATCACAGGCCCCCCTGAGCAGGGTGGGCTCAGGGACCATGGAGAGTGTTAAAGCAGAACAGATGTTGGTAAAGAAGCTCTTGAAGACCTTGGGCAAGGACACCAGAGCTGGAAAGGCCAGTGGAGGCTCGAGTTTGGATTGTGTGAGGCTCCTGGGCTGGCTCAGGGAGCAACTGGACTGGGTAGAGCTGGGGTGGTGACTGAGAGCTGCTCCCTTGTCCAGAAAACTAGCCCAGAACTGAACGAGCTGGAGGTGGCAGGGGGGGGTGGTATCTCCCATCTTCTAATCCTCCACTCAATCAGCTCCTGGCTTGGTAAATCTTTGGACATGACAGAATTAAAGCTCTTGTGTTCACAACATTCCTGTTCTGGTTGAGTTACATCATGTCTCTGGTTTCTCCTGACTTTGTTTATATGCTTGACTGCAAACTCTTCCTCAGATAGGGTCATGTTTATGAGTCTTAAATGAGTTGATCTAGTCCCTGTGAGCTCTATATTGAAGTTCCAGGCTGTAGCTGCTTAAAAATAAACAGCTTTTTCTGCAAAGGTGCGTCACAGCATTGGACAACTGAGGTCCCCCTGGAGAAGCATCCCTGGACTACCCAGCCTTCTGCTGCAGGCTCATTTGGAAATGGCCTTTCCACACAAGACCAGTGCTTAATATATCACTCAGGCTTTGTTCATTGTCTACAGTTAGTTGTCTAACCTAGGTTCAGCGAAGTAATTAGGAAAAATAATTAACAGCTCTCAGTGATGAAGCAACCTCTCTCTCCCTCCCCTCTCCCTCACCGTGCGGTGCACCTTAGTAGTGACTCAGAAAACACAAGAGGACATTATGAATCAAAAAATAAGTCTTTACCTGTAATTAACTGTGCACACAAAAAGAAAAACGTGGTGATCAAGCAGCCATTAATAGTTGCTTTACTGGAGGAGGATACACCAGAATCAAATGCTCATGGCAAAATGTCCCTTTAAGTTGTGGTTCTTCTATAACATTTAATCCAAACAAAAATAAGTCTCTACCAAAAAAAGTATTTGAACCGTACACTCTACGGACATGTGTGGATAAGACACTGCACTCCTCACGTACCATATGCCTAATGGCCCCTGCGTTCTCTGTAAGTGCAAGAAAACAAAACCCAACAATGAAAATACAAAATCAATGCAGCAACTAGAGTTGTAGGCAACAGTATGTGTGCGGCCAGGCCAGGCCAATGGTGGGACGTGGGACTATGCAGCACGGATGGACCAGAGTCCCCCCTTCCCTCCCTCCCCTTCCCCTGCCTGTTGTGTTACGGGGCTCTGGAGTTGTCATGACAGGCTCTTCCAAAACAGGACACTAAGAAGAGGAAAAATAAGAACACCCCAGCCTATATCAAAGTAAATAAAGTAATAATAAAAAAAATATCCCTTAGATTGCGGCACTATGTCATCAGGGCCCCGGTGGCCCCGGCCCCAGGTCGCCCTGTGTGGAGCAGGGAAGGAAAGTCACTGCACGGAGGGAAGGGTGGGCTCCGTGGGCCCCGTGTCCCCAGTGGGCTGTGGGACCGCGGCCCTGGCACAGGCTGGTGCCGTCCCCGCGCTGCTGCTCGGCAGCCGGCTCTGCGCTGCGGCCACCCCGGCTGCTGCCGGGATGGGTTTGGTGGCAGGAGTCAGCCCCTGATTTTCTGCATACCTCTCTGCTTGGAAAGTGGACCGAAAGACGTTGTGCAAGTCCTAGTGTGAAGGAAGGCGGAGGAGACGGTGGGGAGAGCCATCCGTTACCTTAGTCTCCCCAGGTCCCTCGGGTGACGTGCCTGGGCTGGGCTCCCTCCTCTGCAGCTTCAGAGGTCCACCCGGCCGCGCAGCTGGAGGGCGAGCACTCCAAGGAGGATGGTGCCGAGGCTGCCGCGCGCGCTGGGGCCACCGTTGCAGTCCTTTTTGTCAGCTTCGCACCGGGATTGCTGGCACAGGACCCCCTTGAAGCCCACGGGGCAGACACAGCGCTGGTTCTGGTAGCAGGTGCCGCCGTTCTGGCAGAGCAGGAGCTCGTCATCGCAGACGTTGGCTACAAGGTGGGAGGGAGGGAAGGATGTGGGTATTAGGCTGGGGTATGTTAAACCCTTTGACTGCAGCAGCAACTAGAAACTTTGGCTTTCTTCTCGAGTTCATAGGGGTTAAATTTTCCAACCCTCATAGTGCTAGAACAGCCCTAAGTCCAGAGGAACACAGTGGGGGCTGCAAACTCCAGGGGCAAAGCTATCAAGTCATTTTGGGTTTGGGAAGAATGGCTGGAGTCTGCTCCCTGCACACCCTGAGCATCACAGGGCACCAGAGCAAGCAGTACTGAAGATCCCCAACTTGTTTGGACCCAGCTCACATCCCCGTCTGTCCCTCTGGCTCAGATACTTACGGAAGCAGCCCTGTCTCCAGTAGTAGTTGGGCAGGCAGTCATCGCACTTGGGCCCCATGGCACCTTCTTTGCATTCACAGTAGCCGGTCTCGTTGCAGCGGTCGTGCATGGAGCCGATCTGGTTGCAGTTACATTCTGGCCAAAGACAGGGCTGTTAGTGCCTGTTCCTGCCTGGGGGCTTTGTGCCCCGTTAACGCCCTGAGAGAGGTGTTGGGGACTTTGGAAAAGCCTGGCTATGTGCTACAGGAGGGATCTTAGAGACTTAAGGGCTGGGAGGGCATGGTTGCATGAGAGGCTTCAACAGTGCAAACAGCCATAGGTGCAAAGACCACCCTCCTTTGGAGCTGAGCAGCTCCTGGTAGAGCAATTAATCTGAATCAAGTTGGAAATATATTATTTGGGCTTTGTTTTCAGGGAAGAGATGCCTTGGCATGCTGCAGAGACTGTAACGGCTGCTGTCTTTGGGAAGCATGCAGGTGGACACACCACACTCCAGAGAGGAGCTGGACTGAAGCCCACCCCACAGAGCAGGGTCCCACACGAGCCATCCCATGTCCCGGTGCCGCTGCCCGAGGCCACTGAAACTCTCACCTATGCATACATTCTCATCATCCAGCTCCGCCGAGCTGTTGCGGTAGAAGCCCAGGCGGCAGTGCTGGCAGTGCTGGCCCCTCGTGTTGTGCTTGCAGCTCACGCAGGTCACCACGTTCAGGAAGTCGATGTAGCTGCAGCGGTTGGAGTGGCCGTAGCATTCGCAGTCTACGGAGAGGAGGAGAGAGCTGGGGAGCTGGGCTGGGACCATCCTCCCTCATGCGGGGCAGAGGAGAGGAGCCACAAGGCTTTGGAGGAGGCTCCTACTCTGGGGAAATGCAATGGCCACTGCTGACTGGGGTGGGCTGGGGTGGGGTGGGCAGGATGAGTGCGCACAGCGGCTGCTGTTCCTCACTGCCATGGAGTAATCGGGCTGGAAATCATCGCTCAGGGAGCAGAGCGGGGTCAGGGGGCTCTGTCTCCTTGGGGTGAGGACAGGCAGGAGCCAGCCCACGGCTACCCCAGGAAATGCACCATCATGGGAGCAGGCTGTGGAGGGGAGTCAGGTGTTAATTAACAAAGTGCCTTGTTAACAAGCAGAGCTCAGCTTGGTGCCTGGGTTTGGCGCTGGTGGGGCTGCAGGACCTGCAAGGGAGCTGTGCTGGGGTGCAGGGCCCCAGAAAAGGCTCTGCCAAAGGCTGCACGTGGCCTCGGTGTGGCAAGGAGGGACCCAGCCCATGGGATGGGGCTGGCAGGGGGTGCAGCAGCACCCACTGCCTCCCATGATCAGAAATCCCTGCTGCATGTCCAGGTAAAACCTTGCTGCCTCTCCGGCTTTTTCCTCTCTGTGTCCCTTCTCAGCATGCCCCTTGCTGTTTTACCTCCCAAACCAATGCTGGTCTTGAAGCAGGTGACTTCCAGGTTAAATGCTTAAAATGGGGCTATGCAAGGAAGTGTGGCTTGTGTGGGGTCCTTCAACAAACAGTGGGCAAGTGCAGGAGGGCTTGAACTGGGGCTGCCTGGCACAGCACAGGGACATCTGCAAAGGCCGCTGGCAGCAGGGGAGATATCCCATTGCCTGGCCAAGTACTGCTCCTGTCCCCAGGGCTGACCTCTCTCAGCTGTGGGCATGTGTTAGAAAACAACCAGCTGGGTTTAATTTCTAGCCAGAGGAATTTGATTACTTGCTTCTTGTGCTTTCTTTTTATTACCATGACTTGGGACCATGGCTACCTTGCAGTGTTAGATTCAGGGCACTGGATTCTTTCTGGGAGTTTAGAAGTGTAACACAGGAGGAGAGGAGGTGGTACCCTAGTTACCTTGTGGCCCAGCTGCCCTGGTCACGAGTTGTCCCAGCCAGCATGGCCAGGGGATAATGTGAGCAGAAACAGTGTCAGCCAGGTCTGAGCTTCCCCAGCCTTTGGAGAAGAGGAGGGAGGCTCAGAGCTGGCGTTTTGTTCCAAGCATTAAACATTTGAGGATGGCAGAGGGATGGGAGGGAAGGGTGTGGGTTGGCATGCGCATGCTACTGGAGGAGAGATTTGTCTCAATGAAATGAAGATGAGGGAAGATGGAGCAGAGCAGAGGTTTCCCCACGGTTCACAGCTGCTTGAGGAGGAGCTGAGAGTCTGCTGTGATCTTCACCTTCTGTGAAACAACTTCTGCCTGTTTGACTAATACCCAGTGAATTTCAACTCAAATACTTCTGGCTGCTGCAATTCCCAAGTGTTGTTTCTAGGGATGTACTCCTACATACAGCTAACCACAACTGGACTGCCAAACCCTCCCCACCTTCTCCATGTCAGAGGCTGCTGGAGCACATCACCTGGGCAAAGACTAGGAGCACTGGAGCACCACGCTCTTCCTCTTACCTTTATATGTTTCAATAGGAGCCACTGGGCCAGAGTCTGGTTTGAGCCGGATGAGTTTTGAGCTCTTTGAGGATGCTTAAGAAAAATCAAGAGACATGCTTTTTCTCACCGCTTAGCACCACTCCATGTCCTACCCTACTGTGAGCAGCTCTGCCATGAGAACAATGCCGAGCCGAGCCAAGAACACCGCTCTGGCAGCACTGGCATCTATTTCTGCACCAGACAGCTGGTAGCTGCTAAATTTCTCCTCTTCTTCTCCCCTCCTCAAAGTTTGATGCATGAAAAACTCAATGCACAGTGCTATTGCAATGTGCAGAGCCGGGAGGAGCTACTGGCACATCCTCCCTTTATGCACATTTGATATGAATCAGGATATTCAGGATAAGGATTTTCAAGTCTGAACAGTTTCAAAAAAACCCAAATCTACTGCCCATGGCCTCAGTTTGATGGAGGTCATGCCAACTGGCACCCGAAAAAGCTGCTAGGAGTGCAGCTAGGAGGAGGAACACTATGGAGGTGGCATCTGGCAGGGCTTGGTACAGGGTCCTGCAGAGCACGTACCACTCCAGCCCGGCTTGTCCCCACCAGCACGTACCTGGCTTCTTCCCATGCCTCTTGCCTGCAGAGTGTGCTGTGTGCCCTGCTTTGCTCTTCAGAGCTGCTACACCAGATGATAAAAAAAAAAAAATATCTGAGTGCTGTGTTGGGGAGAGGGCTCCCAGAGCCAGCCCAGTATGGCTGGACTGGGATATTTCCTCAGGGTTAGGGGATGCCCCAGCTGGGATGGTGCTTCCTTGGGGCTGTGCTGCCAGCCAGCCAGCCACTGGTCCCACACAGAATCACCAGGGTGCTGGGGGTAAAGGCCGTTCCTTCCAAACTGAGCTGATGGGGTTTGGTGCTTGGGGGGTTTTGTGTTTTGGTAACCCCAGGAAGGGGCAAGGTGGAGCAATGTTGAGACCCCACAGGGTGTTTAGGAATGGGTTCCACCGGTGTCTGTGGCGTGCCAGCCTTTGCACAGTGCTGTGGTGCTCAGGGAGGTGCTGGGTGGGCACTGCCAGCTCCGTCCCACTGGTGCTGGTCACATCCCCCCGGCGATAGAGACAGCAGGAGGTGGCCGTGCTCCCACCCCCAGGGCTCAGCCATGTCAGAGTGGGCCCGCTCCTGTCTCTGATGCCATTTGAGAGGCTGCTGTGGCATTGGGTCCTCCTCAGGTCTCCACGGCTTCTCCCGGTCCCGTGGTGGGCTGACATGGTGCCCAGACACTCCTCCACCGACACGGCCTCTCCAGCTTCCATGGCTGTGACTGGCCGCCGTGGTGCCCAGGCCCTGCTCTGCCACCACGGCCTCCCCCATCCCCTGGCACGATGGCCGAGCACGGAACATGGCAGCCTCTTCTCACAGCCACCACGGCTCAGGGGGACCAGGGCCTATTGTCCCTGCCATGAGGGAAGTGGGGCAGCCCAGAGGGGAAGGAGCAGCTCAGTGGGTCCCCAGGGTTCTCCAAAGCCCTGCATCTCTGCAGTGGGTGCTGCAGGCGGCTCTGGGGGCCATATCCCTGCGTAGAAGCCCCCCCATGGTTGTGCCTATCCCTCATGAGGAAGGGGCCATGGCCGTGAGGAAGCTCTATGGGGTGTTGGGAGCACGGTGATCTGCTAACAGGGCTTAGCCCTGTTGGGCCAGAGCAGTTGATCAGCCCAATTAATCTTGGCAAGGGGAAGGTGTATGCCCCTCGCCCCGTGGCAAGAAACCCCTTCCCAAAGCAGCTGAGGCACACTCCCAGGGCCCAGAGACAGCCCTGCAGCCATTCCAGCCCCGAACACCTCTCCAAAAAGATCTTCATGGGGCTGGATGAGCAGAACTGAGCTGAGGCAGACCCTCTGAGTAGGAGAGCAGATTGTACAATAGTGGCTCATGCTGAGGATGGGTGGGTTGTCCTGACCTACAGAAACTTGGGGAGAAACCTGTCCTGCCCTGTCCTTGGGGATGTGTACAGCCTTACCTTGAATGTTCTCAGGAGGATCCCGTGGCTTCATCTTGGGTCCAAGTGCTGCTGTGTTTGGTGGATGCTGAACAGCTTACAGTGGCATCAGTTAGAGAGAACGTCAGATTTAATAGAGATCTCCCTTTCGTTTGCTTAAAAAGGTGGTGAAGGGACACTGGAAGCTCTAGGCAGGTATCTAGGCTTGGTTGGTGGAACCATGTCTAGTTGAGGATGTGGTGAAGCAGGAATGAGAGACAAAGTCTCCTGGAAATTAGAGACTTTTAAGTGTGAAGAGAGACA
Organism: Tyto alba; assembly: GCF_018691265.1. Lineage (NCBI taxonomy): Eukaryota > Metazoa > Chordata > Aves > Strigiformes > Tytonidae > Tyto > Tyto alba. The sequence continues at coordinate 5,322,366 of NW_024881273.1, forward strand.
GAAAAAGTACTCCTAAGAGGAGGGCATGGGAGCTGCTGAATGGGCAAGTGTTGGCATGTGGTCATTCCATTGCCCAAGCATAGACAGAAGATGAGTCTGCAGACCACTCTCAAGACTCAGAAGCCCCCCTTGTTTGGCACAGACTGTCAGCATTACCTGGCATTGATGCCCATGGTGTAGCCCTATCTCTTGTTAGAGTATCGAAGACAGTTTTGTCTCTCTGTGAGGCCGGAGACAGACCCAAGGGCACAATTCCAAAAAAAGCCTCAATTTCAGAACTTTCTGCCCCCCAGTTGAGTATTTCCAAACACTGGGTTGTGCCCTGGGCCCAGCTTCAGCTGTTGTTACCTTCTGCACTGGAAGGGATGCTAATGTCTATGGCTGGGGTGAGCTACAGGCATCTCAGCTGGGAAACAGCACTTGAGCACCAACAGGCAACTGCTGAAGCGTATGTGCTGGTAGGAACCCCGAGGAGGAGAAACTTCAGCCTCAAGAGCCAGCATGAAGCCTCCCAAGGTTCCCACCAGGAGCAGCTCACCTTAGGCAATCAAGCAGGAGACCTGAAGCAAGGAAATACATAAGAAGGCATCTATGCTACAAACGACATGGGCCTATCTATTTACAAAGTTATTCTGCTCTTCAAGCAGAGTTCAGGCTTGGGAGACGATGGGATTTCCATGATACTCTCCGTTCACCTCAGCAGCAAGCTGTGAACAATTTCTTCTACCACTCGCCATCCTCATCTTTCATGTATACGACTAAACCCCGAGGCTCAATCCAGCCTCACCAGATTCCCAGCTGCATGTCGGGCACAAACAAACCCTGAGTTTTTTTCCCAGGTGGGAGGACGAGAGAGCTGCATGGAAAACGGAGATGCAGAACTAGAAACTAAAGCGTTTGCCGAGAGTCGGGAGCTGGGACTCGCTCAGCCACGCGTCCTCCTACCTTCTGCTCCTGGGCCAGCCTTGCCCACTTGAAGGGGGGCAGCCGCTGACAAGCCGGTGTAGTCTTGCAACGATCAAAGGGGAAAACAGTGTTACTGAGTGTGCTGGGGGGGGGGAGCTGGCAGCCAGCGAGGAGCTCTGCGGTGCTCTGATGGAGGGCCAGGGCTTTGGAGGACACCGCCAGCCCAGATCCCCGTCCCGCGTGGGTTTCCACGCCTGCTCCCTGCAAGCACCGCTGCTGGCACTGGGCAACTGGTGCATCCTCGGGCACTGGAGGGGCCGGGCAGCCCTTGTGATGGAAAGGGTGGGGGGCAGCAGTGCGCTGAGCTGCCCGTTCTCAGCCCCGCTTGAACGCGCGGTGTTTCGCTTGTGTGTTTGCATCAGGACCTCAGTGACTGAGCTTGTACCCCTCTGCTTTGAAATAATGGGATGGAGAAATGGCACAGGTGTCTTAGGATGGAGGTACTAAGTCCTGGTTTCTAATCCAAACTTCTAGGCTCTCATTCAGGCTCTGCTCTTCCCTCAGAAATACCAATTAAATAATTTGCAAGCCACTGCAGAAAAATTAAACCAGTAAGAAATTTATAGATCACTTGTTTGATTTCCCTGCAAACCCTCACCCCCACTGGCTCCATACCCCTTCCTGCCTCCTCAATATTGGTAGCAATCTTCAGGTTTGCTAGAAAACAAACCATGGGATAAAATTTTAAAAGCCATATTATTAATTTCAAGCTCCAGTTGGGTAACATAAGGAGGAGGAGGAAAAAAAAAAAAAAAATCACGATCCTTGCCAAGTTTCAAAGGACAAACCCGAGTAGGAGAGAAATGTGATTTCCCAGCCTCGTCAAGGGGATGATAAACAATGCAGAATAAAAAAAGAAAAAAAAAAAAAGATTATTTTTTTTTAATGACGAGCTCTAAAAGAAGGTGATAGACATTGTCCTTTTCAGTTGGAAAGTGGAAACCAATTGATATTAATATGGTGTTAAAGAGAATATGAAAAAAGCCCTGTGCAAATTGGCAAGGGTTTAATTAGAGTCACAATAAAAAACAGCCCTGGAGGCATTTTGCTTTTTAGTCATTCACATACACCTCCACTCAATGGCATTTACAGAGCCAGGAAAATTATTAATGCTCATTATCCTGACAATCTTTCCCTTGTAGCTCTTGGACATTAATGGACAGTTTTACATTTTTGGGAGGGGAAGAGATATGTTTCACCCTCAGACCCAGTTCATACAAATGGGAAACACTGGGCAGCTCTTATCTCAGAGGCTTGTGTGAGTCCTGCTGAAAATTGCTGGTCTTGGTGGATTTCTGGGGAAGTAGCATAAATTGAACCAAGAAGTCACACTTCACAGCAAAAACCAGTGGGGCAAACACTGCTGGAGTAGTGGGGAAGGACCCTGAAAAAGTCCTCAATACAGAAACATGGGGTCCCCTTTCTGCAGGACCTACACAAAGCCAGGCTTTTGGTGTTCTTTCTGCTGGAGCTCTTAACCATCAAGCAGGGTGCAGGTTGGTTTTGTTTTTCCCAGAGGTGAACTGGTGCTGCCAAAACTGCTACAAACCAGAGCACGGCAAATGGAAGCAGGAAAAAAAAAAAAAAAAAAAAAAAAAAAGAGAGAAGCTTTTTTTGCTTATTTTGAACGTGGGAAAAATGTAACAAATGTCAAGGAAGAATTTGACAGACTCCAAGGAAGGTTTTGAAATAACAGAACTGCAGAAGGCAAATGAGAATAGCACTTAATTCATTCTCCTTAGGGTAACTCTGTGATTTCCCTTCCTTCTACCCATTTCGGCAGCCTCGAATGCCTTCAGACAACAGACCGTGCCCATAAACTCATTCTTCTCTCCCCTCTCACCACACGACAGGTGACCGGGCACAAAAGCATCCTACGAACATGACCACAGCTACACCTTGACCACGGAAAACACCATGAGCAGCCAAAGGAAGCAGATGTCTAGCAGATTCATGCAACCCAGAGACAACCCAAATCTAATCTACTCCTCTAGCCTACGTGCTATGTTGCTTTTTGCCTTGCCGCTACCCACTAGTGTGCGGAGGCATGAAGGAGAATGGAAAAACACATCAGTCTGGCTTTAAATATCTGGTTTTTTCTGTGTTTCTCTCACGGGCATAGAAGCAGTGAACGCAGAGGTTGGTCTGACGATGCTTGCTTATGGTGGGAAGAAGAAATTCAGAGGACAGAAGATAGTGTGTAAATTAGAGGGTGAAACAGCACAGGGATGGGGCAGGGCTCTAACAGGACTTTTTTTTTTTTTTTTTTTTAATGTCTGTCTGTCTGAGCTGGCTTTAAAGCAAGGAGGGATCTGTTTAATGCAAACGGGCGTTTTACCAGGAGCTTGAAGGGGCATCTCTTTAACAAGGTGTTTCCCTCAAGGTCTAGGTGAGTAAGATTCACAGCCCCTTGGGCATATCATGGTATTTAAAGAAGCACTTTACATTTTGCAGGACCAGAGAGGGAGGAATATCTCTGGTCAAAAGCAGATCAGAATTAGGCTGTGCCTTGATTCCCTGCTGCTGGTCAAAGGCACACAGTGGACCTTTGGCATCAAACCCAGCATGCTGCCCTGGTAAGAGAACAGGTCCCTGAGCTGCTGGGTGGCCCTGGCTACCTTCTTATTTGGAGCAGCCCCTCTGGGGACTGTCTCCAACCCCAGGCACACGGTTCTGGGGTGGGACCTGGCTCTGCAGAAACTTGGATGGGTATCTGGATGAGGGCAAGGAGCTCTGAGCTCAGGCCTGACCATATCAAGCCAGATATGCGGCAGCTACACTGAGTTTTATTTATTTATTTAGTCACTTGCCATCAGTTAATGAAAGCACTATGAAAACATTTTTTTTCTGCCCAGGAAGCAGGTTTTGGAGTAGGAATAAACCCTAAGGTGCGTGATGCCAGGTCCCTCAGGACAGTTTGGCAGGAGAGACTACCCCCACCACCCCCAATCCCACACAGATGCTGTCCTGCCCGCCCCAGATGTATGACACAAGCGAGGCAGAACACTGCAAATCATACACAAGATAGACACTAAACACACCACCCACACGTACGCAGCACTTGCAAGAAAAATAGACCTAAAATGTTGCTATGGGTGAGCATGGATAAAAATCAAATGACCCCAAGAGTGTGGTGCAGATGTAGATGTGGTCCCCTGTCGCTGCTGAGGCCATGGTGATGGTGTGAGCTCTGGGCAGGGGTGGTGGATGAACCTCCTTCTGCACATGTACAACACAAATCGGGGTGGGGAGCACTTCTTAACAGACCCTAGACTTGCACTCTTTTGCTCAGGGTCACTGAAGTTGGAGCTAAACCCTTGGCTTCCTGATTAAGTACTCAAGCAGGGTACTTCCATGAATATATCTATATTTGCATAAACATGCAATCAAGTTTCCTCATCCCTTTGACTGGCTTCTGGCAGCTCCCCCAGACAGACTGTTACTAACATACTGTGGGTGTAAAACGTCCTCCTGGGAAATATCAGGCCCAGAAAGCATGGCAAGGGGAGGAATGCGTGTCTAATTCCCCCATGAGAAGCTTAAAAAAAATGTCCTGCTGTTAAGTTTTATCTGCTCATTCCCAAAAGACAAGTGAAAACGCCGTCTCCTTGTTCACGGCGGGGAGGGAAGGAGGAACCCCCAGAAAAAGGACAAAAGTTTTCCTCCACGGGGTGATTTTTAAAATTAGGAAGGGGTGTTTCTGGCACGTGTGTGAGCTCCAGCGCTGCACATTCCCTCGCTGCTTGTACAGCGGCTGCCTGGGGAACGTTAGAGCACGGCTCTGCCCTAGGAAAACTGCCCTTGAAGATGCAGCCAGCCTGCGCTACATCCTTGAGTCTGGTCGCAGGGACCTGATGCGGGACTGGAAGAGCCAGCAAGGACAGAGCCAGCTTCTCCCTTGACCCTACGGCCCGTCCCTGGCAGGGCTTGGCAAAGCCTGCGGGCTGCTCGGCAGGAGCTGCCCGCTCGCACGCCGAGGCTGCAGCCCTCCACGGGGAAGGTTCCCCGTCCGAGCGAGCGGCTGGTGGGGCAGAGCAGCACCCAGCCTTCTCCATCGCGCTCTGGGAGCAGCACCCAGCCAGCACAGCGAGGGCAGCTCTCTCTGGTATCACAGGTGGAGTTCAGGGATAGAGCAAAATGGGGTACCATTCCCCTCTCCTTCCAGCCAGGCAAGTCTGGATACCCGGTTTAATTTTATGGCGGGACAGTAAAGCCTTCATTGCTTTCCTGCCCTGCCTTGTGATGGAGCTGTAAGAGAGCATCTCTTGCAGCCATGCCAGCCCTGTGCAGGACAATGTTGGCAAGTGGCTGTAGGAGGGATGGATTTTGAAAACCTTTTCTTTTTAAAAAAGCAGAACTGAGAGAAAAAAGGGAAAAGCTTTGGTTCCCCTGCATCCCTTCTTGCTGCCCTGATAATAACAGAGTGACAGCAGAGTGAGATCAGCTGGTGAAGGGGGATGTCAACCCATGGCATGGTTGTTTCTTGGCTCTGAGGTGGACCCGTTGAGGCTGGCTCCCTGCTTACAGGGACCATAACGCTTGCTCCTCGCCCCTGTTACACACGTCAGAGTGTCCTTGGACTGAATAGAGAGAACAACAAACCAGGACTGCCCAGAGGCTGGGGGCACGTGAACAGAGTCAGGGTGATTTTTATCCATCTCCCTTTATCATCCTACAAAGCAGATAACCAGGCCCACCGACACGGCAGCCCTGTGCGTTCCCCACCACCGCCAGGATGGGAAGCAGCCGAAAAGAGGAGCCTGGGGGCAGAGTCCTGGCTCTCTGAGCGAGGCAGGGAGGGTGGCACCCACCTGGCTGGGTGGTGGCAGCAGGGAGGGAGGTGCTGGTTGAGGTTGTGGTGGCGTGTGTTGCAGTGGTGGTGTTTTTTGCGGTGGCAACCCGCTGCCGCCGCTCATACGCTAGCAAGCAAAGGGAAGAGGCAGGAGGCACTTACTGGGAGGGAACGGAGGGTTTACTTGCCAGCCCACACACCCACGAGGCTGCTGCTGCTGGGGCTGAACTGGTGACCGATTTCTCAGCGCGGTTACAACTGGGGCACCAAGAGGATTAAGGCGATGGCAGCTCGATGACGCTGGATGCAGCGCGTGAGTGTGTGCGGGCAGGGGCTGGAGGCTACGGCCGCATCAGCTTACTCTGCTGGCGCAGATTTGGCTTAAATACTTACAGCTCTATCACAAGATAATTGCCAATTAAGCTGAAAAGGGGAAATGAAAGCACACCTGGGCAGAGGTGGGGTGAGGAGAGGGTGGGAGGTGCAGAGGAGCCCCCAGCCCACCCTGCTTGATGTTCCAGCTGGCAGAGCCTTGCCCACCCCGGCTCTGTAACCGTCCCTGCTGTCGCCCCGCAGGCAGCAAACTACCTGGCACCATCAAAACCAACCCGTACCGCTGGTGTGTATTAATTTCCACCGGCAACCTTCGTTTGGCAGGGCAAATTAATTGATGGCTTAAGGTTGGTGAGCCCCCGCGGAGCTGTGCAGGAGCGATCCTGGGTGCGGTGCTCACCCCCCCCCCCCACTTGCCACAACAGCCCGAACTGAAATAACACTCGAAACACAAATGCCTACTTAACTTACACCTGCTGCCCTCCTGTCCTTGTTTGTCCCACTGCTCTATGCAGATTATCATGCTTAATTTCATAATAGCCCTGAGCTAGTTTAAATACTTAATTTAGGTCACTTCTAGTCTCCTATGCAGGCTAAATAATCTCTCCTTAACCAGCCTTGGACACAAATCCCTCCCGTCCACCTCCTGTGCATTGCTCCCAGCACCCTCCCAGCTTCTCCCTAGCAGAAAATTTTCGTGGGAAACATTTTCCAGTGAAATAAAGGTAGCACTGAGGATGCCAAGCTCTGTTAAGGGGGGGAAAAAGAGTTATTAAAATGGTTTTGACCAGAAAAGCAAAGAATATTTTGGACTGTTAAAACATTTTTTTTTTTTTTAATCCTAAACTACTTGAGGAAGACTTTTAATTTTATATTTTTAACCATTTAAATTTAACTGCTTAAAATCTAAATATGGTTCATTTACCCAGAAAAACTGCCCTCCACATTTCAATTAGGTGCATTTTCCTTATTTTCATTTGCATTTCTCTGAAACTATTTCTCCTCCAGTTCTTTCCACTTGCCTGCAAACCAAAGAATTCATTATTCATTCAGCTCTCCTATTTGTTTCTTCTGGAGGGTAATTCCAAGCCACAAAATTCAAACCCAGGCTTCTGCTTACCCAAAACTCAAGGCTCTGTGATATCAAACTACCTCCAGCTTTGTTAAATAAGGAGTCCTATCACATCATCAATCTTTCAATAGAAATCCCCGCTGAGCTCTACTGTCTTTGCTGCCGACACTTCATAGACATCTGTTTGCATACATACACGTGTACATACAGATGTACACAAACTCTATACATGTTTTTTTGTCGATAGCCCAAGGTGACCCTGGCTGAATGCTATGCCAAATAATTGAAACCCAGATCCTTCTCAGAGCAGAATTCTGCAGTACTGGGAGGTGGGGGGAAGTTCACAGCGAGCACTGGTGGTTTTGAAGAGTCTTTTTTTATTTCCTTTCCGGCTGCCATACTAACGAACCTCATGGGGGGAAACCATGCCAGAGGAAGAGGCAAAATGAGGCTACTGAAGTCAAAGGAAGAAAATATAAGACTCTTTGACAGGACAGAAAATGAGGCACAATTAGGGAAGACGTATTGCCTAGAAAATGATAATGGACAGAAAATAACCATTTTTTTTTTCTCTAGTGACATGCACAAAGACCATGCACCGAGGTGTTAAATGCCAGCATTTCAGTTATGTTTTTACTTACTGCCAAAGGCTGAGCCTGCAGCTGCACCTGGAAAAACAAGAAGAAGCCCGGTCACTGGAAGCAGGATGCCATCAGCTCTGGTACCAGCAGAAGATCAAACAGACACATGACGTGGGACCGAACAGCAACTAATTAGCGGGGGTCTGGCTCATAGGCATAGCAGTTTGCTGCAACATCTCAAAAGCTGCTTTTGTCAAACCACAGAGGCAACCAGACAGTGCTGTCTGGGGTCTTGCATCTCCAACTTTTCACCTGGGGAAGAAAAACCACCTTGATCCTTTCTGATGGGCTTTTCTGTTATCCATTTGCTTGGCCTACCGTTAAAGCCCAGCAAAGGACAAGGATATCGGCTGAGGATCACTCTTCTAAGTACAAACTGTGGGGTCTGAATCAGCTTGTTGCACCTAGAGAAGTTCTCCGTGAGCAAGAAGGGTTGAAGACCCTTCCCACTGCAGCACTTGCTCAAGAGGATGCTGCAAAGCCACTGGCTTCCAACCAGCCCGTTGAAGGCCATCCAAGGATTGGCTTCTGGCTTTCAGCACCCAGGAGACTAACGGCCATGCTCCTCTCTACTGTAACAAGTGGATGAATCATGGCAAGTCTCAACTTTGCCTGAATATAAAGCACAGGACCACCAAGAGGAGAGGACTTCAGAGAACTGCCTCTGTTGCAGAGGAAGAAGATGCCGATGTGGGAAGGGGGAAGCAACAGAGAGATGGGGTGGGGGGGAGGAAGAAGACTGAGTGACAGATGGGAAGAGAGATGAATGGGAGAAGAAAGAGCAGAGGAGAAAGAGAAATAGGAAGAGACACAAGGAACGGAGGGGAGGGAAAGAGAGAGAACAGCATGTCTGTGCCTGTCAACACCAGAAATTCTCCCAGGCTCCTTTGAAGCAATGCAGCCGCTTGGTGGGAGCTGACAAGCTCGTTCCCTTTCAAAGAACCTGCTCGTCTACCAACCCTGGCACGCACAAAACATTCCCGTCACGGCCTTCGGAGCCTGAATTTCAGCTTTGATCATCTTAAAGCGCATAAATCTTTCAAAAAATTTGGGGGGAGGAAGGGAAAAGATTCTCTTTGGTAACACTCAAAGCTGCTGCTTGAAAGGCTGGAGTGGCTACTGTGGCTCTGTGACATTTAAACAAGTCTGCTAATGTGGACTGGACAGAAACCCAGGAGAACCTGGCCCATCTGTGATGTTTCCTGCCCCAATTCCCCTGCTCAAACGATGGTGGTATGCATCTTTCATCTCGCCTGCGCGCCTTTGCTTCTGTCAGTGCCTTGCTCCAGCAGGCAATTGGATGAGACTGGAGCTGCGCAGAGGGACTGCAGCTCGTGGCACTCGCCTGAAATACCAACATACACAGAACGGGACCTAGAAAGCAACCCAGAAAGCAAGCTGCACTCCCGCACTTGAGCAGTGCCAGCGCTGAGCCCATGAGCTATTTGACAGCCAGTGCTCTACTGGGGCTAAATATTATCTTCAAAGGACAGTAATTTGCATTGCCACAAAACCATGGACCTGTGTCTTGGTCCAAGTTCATCCTTCCTATTCTTGACCACCATTTGGACTTACCACTTAGCTACCATCCACCTCCGCACCCACCCAGATCCTCTCTCGTTTCTCTGCGTACCAAGACATGGGTAAATACCCGCTTCCCTTTCAAAAGCTGAACATCCTGCACTGATTCAAGATGGAGAAGGGCAAGATGAGAATCTGCTCCCATCTGCAGGCATTGTGCAGCCCAAGGTGGGAGTACGGCCAGGGCTGGCTCACTGCAGGTTACTTACATGCATTGGGGGACCCGTTGGGGAGAGGCAGGTAGGATCCTGCTCGCCAAGACCTGGAGCGAAAGTTCTTCTTGCACTTGCCACAGTCCTGCCCCGTGGTGTTGTGCTCGCACTCGCACTGAAGGCTGCCCTCTTTGAAGGTGCACAGGTTAGCATGGAGGTTGCATTTACACCTGGAAGAGAAAGACATAAGAGCTGTCAGGTATTACTGCTACTCCTCCTTGCCCCTGGCGTAGTGCATGAGAATGAAGCTGGGCTGGTTACCCCTTTTCTGTTCCTTCTGCAGGACTTTTTCACTGCACTCAGCTGTTTTCCCCAGGTGCCTGGTGCTGGAGTTACCATGTCCGCTTCCTTGCCCAAGCTGGATCTGCAGTCTCTATTCCAGGATGAGAGATACTTTACTCCCACCATCTGACTGCAGTAGCACAGACCGTTTAATGGTAAGTCAACATCTCCAGCTGAGACTCCGGGAAGGAGCCACACACATTTCTGGCTGTTACAGAAATCTGGGTGATTAGCTCAGATGGAGGCTTTTACTTGGAGGCCGAGAGAAAAGCCTCAGGTTTTAGATGGAAGAGCATGGCTAACACTGGTGGGACAGCCCCTTGACCCCTGCACAACGTACTAAAGTCAAAAGCGTTTTCTCCCCTGGTGTGAGGTTGCACAACACAAACCCTTTTCCCTATGTGCAGCACAGCCAGCCTGCTGTGACCGAAATAACAGAGAGAACAAGTCACCATCAGAATCTGCCTTTTAGTCCCTGCCTCATCAGAGAAGGCAACGATGAAAAACACTATTCAGCAATTTGCAAACATTAACAAACTTTTAATGAGCTGTAGTGCAGTGTGCAGGGAATAATTATCTCTGTGTACAATAATTCCTGTTGCTCAGACTCTGGAGGTAACTTGCGCAGAGCACAGAGGCTGAGCCCATAATTCACATGTAGCTCTGGTGACTCCCGGGCCCGAGCTCAGGCCATCAGACAGAGACTTCAGGGACCAAAACCTCTCATTTCATTCCAGACAGTGGATCCCTAGCACAGCTTGTTTTTTTTTTTTTCACTGCTTTGTGCAATAATTTACACTCTTGGAAGCAGAAGCATTAGAAAATGGTAATGCTTTGCCTTATGTGAACGGATAGAGAAATCTGACCGGGCAGTGCTTTATTTTACAGGGCTAATTGCACAAGAAATGCAGAGCTGAAGGGAACGAACCGCTTGCAGAGAAGATAGAGGAAACATGGCCTGCCTCTTCTTGTGCTCTGTCTGCAGTGGGATGAACAGTCTGGATTAGGCTGGGAGCTGGGTCCCTCCTGGCTGCTGGCACCGTTCATGGCCACCAGTTCCTGGTGCCTCTGCCCCTCTCCCTTGGAGCCCCCAAAGATGCTCCCCAGCTGCCTGCCTGACCTGCTGAGGCTGCCTTTGCTGTGCTCCTTCTCATGTGTGGCTGGATAAGATGACCCCATGTATGATTTTTTTTTTTCTCCCCCTCCCCTCTCTGTCCTTAATTCTAGCAAACCCTGCTCAGAGGCTAAGCATAAGCTGGATGAACAGTCTATCTCCCCATCTTACAACCCTGGCCTGTCTCTGACCAAGAGGAGGGAATATTGTAGTCTTTAAAAGGGAGGAAGAAAGAAAATGTGGTCCATGGAGCAGAGGCAGACACGCTCAGCATGCTCCACTTGAGTTTGTGTGTTAGTGAGCGCTGGAGATGCCGTGTCACGGCTGAAAGCACTAACAGCCTCTGAGCACCAGTGCTCTGGGAGCAAGCCGTGAATTCGAGCATCCAGGGGAAGGAAGCGGCTTTGGCTGGTGCCTGCACAGGACGAATGCTGTATTTCAGCTGCTCTGTGTCTCCTCCTCCGATGAGGAAGGTTTTTGGCTGAGCCGTCCCAGCCCTTTAGCAGAGGCGGTGCCCAGCCCTGGGGTGCTGCGGAGCTGGACTGAATTATTCAGTGTCCACACATCACGGCCGCCTTCTCTCGCTTCAAAACAAGCAGACGGGAGGAAAGCAGGCAAGATAGTGGGTTAAAGCAGGTCAGAGCCTCACTGCTGCCACTCTGGGCCCAGCTTGAATCAGAGCAACAGCTTCTGGGAGCTGCAGCTCTCTTCCCTTCTACCACTGGTGGGATTGAGGTGGTGGGAACCAGCAACCTTAAAATCCAGCTGATGGGGAGTTTAAGAGCCACAGGGGAGGCGATAAAAAGAAGGCAGGGCCTGGCATCCCCCTTATTTTCTCTGAAGTCTGAGATGACGTGAAGGTAGTGCCTGGCTCCTGTCCTTGACCCTGCTAGTCTCGCAATGGGCACGTCAGCCCTGGGTGACCACCACCTTGTCCCCTGCGGTGGCCTGCAGCAGCCTCTTTCACCCCTCTCTGCCTGTAGCACATCCACGCTCCTGGAATCCCCTGCTGAGGGCCAAGCAGCTGTTTTGGGGTGCTTCTGCTGGCTTCAAGCTGCTGCTGTGCAGGAGAGTGAAACCTGCTTGCCGTTAATTTGGCTCCAGCTACAAAAGTTCCACCACGCAGTGAGACCCAGCCTTTGCTACCGGGAGATGGAGGCACGGATGGTTGCAGGAGGCAGACAGACGTGCCTGCTGGTACGCACACACCGCTCAGGAGAGCCAGGAGCTGAGCACCAGCTCCTGGGACAGCCCCCAGCTGCCTCCCGTCCCTGCAAAGGCACCCACGCTCCCCTGCCAGCAGGATGGGGACAGGGTGGGTGCTCATGGACATCCCCCAGCCACTGCATGTAGGGGTGGTGGAGCACTGCTCTTCCCAGAGAAGACCCTCACTCCCTAATTGATGTAAACAAAGAAAATGGAATAAAGAGAAAGCAGAGGTAGCTGGTCACCCTGCCTGCCTGCGCCCAGGTCACTGATATTTCTCGCTGGCCGGCCCTTCGCCACTGTACAAAAGTTTTGTTATCCAAAGGATCAATTTTACTGGGGAATTGCTTTCTGAATTCGACCTTTGAGGATCATCAATCTAAGCAGAGAACTGTAACCCCAGCCAGCTGACCCCGCAACACAGCACTTTTCAGCCCAATCAATCAGGCTGCATTATTTAATAGCAAACAGCCGAGCGCCTTCAGCCAGCCCTGATTGCCAACCCCATTTTGTGTGAAGGTTTCTGCATCCGGGCCTCCCTGCTGTTTGGGCTCAGCTTTAACCCCTTCTTCAAGCTTTTCTGTCTCCTCCTCTGGGCCTGCAGCCTAAGGACGTGCACTCACCAATGGTATGTGCACAACGTCTTTCCTCAGCCAAGATCCAGCTGGTGGAGACTGGAGTAAATGGCATTAGCCCTGTCCCCTGGGTGGGAGCTGCTAGTCCTGCTTGCCTCTGCTCATCTTCCTTGGGCGAGAAGCCATTGCAGGAAAGAGAGGATGAAGGGAAAGGTTAGGAGCTACTTAGCAATGAGGCTTAAATAGCAGAAGTGGGGCAGACACCTGCGCTGTGTCCTGCAGAAGGCAGCAATGGCCCTGCTCCAGTCCCGGGGCCGCTCCAGCAAAGTGCTGGTTGCAATATGGTCTCTTTGGCTCCAGAGGAGATCGGAAGAGCTGGGAGCGTTTCTCCTCTCTAACTCATGGGTCAAGGCTGGCGGTGCCAGTGCTGTTTCTCGGTGAGCATTCAGAGCACGCAGAGGGTGCAGCCGTGGTGGGGCACAGCCCCGGGGAGAGCAGCCCCAGCTCACACCCAGCAGGAGCTACAGCACCCACGGGCACCCTCCACGGCCCGGGGGCACCCCAGTCCTGCGCTGGGCTGTTAGAAGGCGCGCACAACTGCCTTTTGCATCAAACAGAAACTGGCTCACACCTTTCCCAGCAAAAGTGGCTCCAGCAATGTGTGGCCCAAGACATTACAGTTTGCACGACGGGGTATTTATGAGTTTATTTCAGTGCAGGTCGTTCAGTGGCTGCCTTCCCTCAGAGTGGTGCAGCATGGTCTGATGCTGCCAATGCCTCCACCAGGGAACATCATGGAGCTCAGCGCGCCAAGGAAAGTTTACAGGAAAGTGTCCTTCTCTTTTTTTTTTTTTTTTTTTTTAACAGCCATAAAGAACTGTTTGCCATCCCTGTATTTCTCCAAGTCAGCATCCTGGAGGTCACAGTCTGGTGCCAAGCCCGTGTGTGAGGGAGGGAGATGCCCGTGCACAGGCATAGGAAAGGGGTGAAGGCGGGGGTGAGTGCCACAAACCTGCATGAGCCACACTGGGAGTGGGAGAGCAGCCCCTGTTGCTGAGCTTTCATAATAATGACTTTTGAAATAATTTTAAAAAGCCATCCCAGACCTTTGAGTTCCTTCCAAGGATTCTTATGTGTTTTACAACCTCTTTTCTGTCTATAACTCCACTTGCTGAGCAGGGAAGGAAAGCAGAGAAAGGCAAAGAGCATCTCTTCATCCCTCTCCCTCCCTGCGGGGCTGAGCCAGCTGTGGGGTGCTGACACCCCCTCCTCAGGCCTGATGCCATGACCCCACTGCTGTGCTGGGTTGGGCTAGAGGAGCCACACACTGGATGGAGACCTGTAGAGCTGCTCCATCCCTGTGTACCTCTCACCCAGCTCCCACCATGGCCCAATCCTGTCTTGCCCACAGCTCCTTAAAAAAACCTGGGTGAGGACATGGGGCAACAGAAGTCCACTACAGTGGGTGACCACCTCCCTTCCAAGTCTCCTTCCAGCCCAGCCTGTGCTCTCATCTCCACGCCGTGCTCTCCATGAGGACACTACTGCACAGCCACATGGCCCCAGGGATGTTGTGAAGACCTGGTCCCTTTCTGCTGGCTCCCGGGCCACCAGGCTCCAGCTTTCCCCTGCCACCAGCTTGGCAGTGGTGGCCCCTGCTCCCTTTCCGCTCGCCCGAGCTGGCGTTGGGGAGAGGCAGCACACAGCAGAGAGCTGCTAATGATTGCCATCCAAAGGAAGGCTTATGATAGCTTTCCCCTGAATTGTTTGCTCTCACTGTAATTGATGAGCCTTTAATGAGTCTCATGGGACAATGTGTTTGAAGGGAGCTCTTTCCTCTCCGTCCCCGAGGAAAATGATGTTTCAACTGATCTCAGCTCTTGGAGAAACATGAATAACTCTTCTCCATCTCTCTATTGTCATCCCCAGCCGTCGCTTGCAGCATACGCTGGCAGCTGCCTGGCCATGACTTACCCACTTTTTACCAGCTCCTTTGCAACTGTTTTGGCAGCTCAGCAAAAGCAGGGAGCAAATCTTTTCGGCAAAGCATAACGGGTGCTGAGCTTGGATTGTTTCTGGCCCATCTGTGCGTGCAAAAGCAGGTAAAAATAGCTTCTAATGGCTGGGCCACGGAAGAAGCACCGTCCCTTTGTGAAGAGCTGTTATATTAGGATTCACCTTGCTGGGAGATCGCTCTGGCAGAGGTTTGCTATTGCCAGTGGTTGGAGCAGGGCTGAAAGGGCTGAAGAAGGTGACAGCAACTCATTCATCGCAGGAGCAGGGCTGGGAGTGTAACTGAGCCTGCGGTCCAGGGACTGAAGGGGGAGGAAAAGCCATTTTAGTGTATTGTTTCTTTCTGCTTGAACCAGATAGAGAGGCATCTGGGTTTTGATGCTTTTTGCAAAGCCAAAAAACTGAAAAAAAACACCTGGTTTAGGTCAGAGGGACATGTTGTGAGGTTTTTTTTTTTTAACTTGTGGGTTTTCACTTTTGGTTGTGTGGTAGGGATGGATGAGTCTTCCTGGCAGGGAGGAACCCTCCTCACTGCCCTTCGAAATGATTTGAGGTTTGGGTTACAAAGAGGAGACAATTTAAAAGATGCCAAAGTGGAGAGCACGCTAGCTGGCTGTTCACATTCGAGAGGCTATTTATTTTAAATAAGTTGACACTCACCAGCTGTCAAGATCCTGCTGACTGGTGGAACATTATTTACATTCAAAGCTGTCTTAAAAAGCAAACACGAAACCAAACCTCCCCATTAGGGGGTCAGGCAGCAGAAGGGAGGAAGGGTGAAGAGGACATCACACGGATATGTGAACATAAATATTTGCAGAGTAATGTGTATAAATGCTCTTGGTCTTTCTTCTGGAATGCAATAATGCCTGCAATTGAGTTCATTGGCCAAATTGAATTTGGGCTCCTGTAGAAGTCTCTTTATATTAAGTGCTTTAACATACATCACCTTCTCAGTCTATCGATGAAATTCTATTATCCGCTCAGGGCCGGACGCAACTCGGCAACAAAATCGGAGGGGAAATAAAAACCTTCACAAACCGAAGGCAGAAGCAGGTAATAGGACCTTGGGCATCCATCTCCGGCTATTGACAAAGTGTCACAAGCATCTGGGGGAAGGAGGAGCTCTCCAGGTTTCTCGCTAACTCCCTTCCTCCCACTCAGAAAGTTTCCCCTTCATCTTGCTGCAGTGGGAGTAAAAACCTTTACAAGACTCAAGGAAAGCCAAGCAAACAGTTGCTGTGCATTAACTTAATTTAACTAACTGACCAAGAGCAAGATTTTACTTGAACTCAAGATAATTCCAGCCTGGAGGAATGCCAGGGAAATTCAGCCATCCTGCTCTCGGGGGCTGCCCAGCACGAGGCGAGGATGGGCTGAGGAACGTGGTGCACCATTGGCACAGACTTGGCCGTCCTTGACACGAGGATGCTGTTACCTCCTGGGACCCGAAGTCTGGCTGCCAGGAGCTGCGGGGGGAGGAGTGGGGACAGGCACAGGCACTGTTCATCCTGGTTTTCATGGTCTGCCCAAAGCTGCTGAGTGCAGGTAGAGGCTGCCCACAGTCTGCAGGGGCATTGGGCTAGTTCTTGGGGGATGTTTGGGTGAGCCCATGGCTATTTTGGAGGTGATGCTCTGGCACTGGGGCTGGGCAAGCTGAGCTGGGGAAGCTCATGCTCTCACAGATCCTTTACCCCAGGTCCCTGCCTGTCCCCCTTCTGCAAAGCAGCGGTGGTGCAGCTAGCAGGTCTCATCCTGCTTCTCAGGGAAAAACACTCAGTGGGGGCACTGGTCATCATGCAAAATATAAGACCCTCAACAAGAGACTGTTCCGTGGACCAAACCTTCTTCTTTCCTCCTGTCTAGAGACAGTTTTGTTGGATAAGTCAAGATTGCAAAACTGTATGGCTGGATGTGCTCCAACAGCTTCATCAATAGAGTCAGAAGGAAGAGCGTCCAAGCAGGGCAAAGCAGCCTGGAGGCAGCCAGGACGTGGTTTCTGCTGGCACCCCTGGTTCAAGCTGAGCTATGACTAGAGGGGAAGTGTGCTAAGCTGCCATCATTGTGCTGGCCTGGAGGGCAGAAGCAGGAGGCAGCCACCAGCCTGAGCAGGAATTGCTTCATCTTTAACAGCAATACAGCATTGAGCATCACCTCATCTTGAGAGCCACCAACAAGGCAGCAAAATATATCCCTTGCATGTGGCTACCACTGACAACTAACCAGCTCGGTTTTTTGAAGGAGGTGCTTTGGGGGGATGGCCTTGAACCTCCTGGTCCAGAGTGCCTGATCCCAGCTGTTGGCACCAGGATAACGGGCTGTGCAAATTCATTCTTATTCGCTAGCGCAAACTCTCTACTCCAAGTCACGCGGAGAGCAAAGCCCCCCCCCCCCGAGAGCATCCGTGCATGGCACCAGGAACCACACACGGGGAAGGCAGGGATCAAGGCAGGGGAGCACAGAGGACCTGTGCCTTCAGTTCTTTTGTGTAAGCAAAAGAGAAGCCAAGGAAACCCTCAGAAAAGCTGTTGGTGAGAGGAAAGGTCATGCCAGTACAAAACTGGAAACCTCGTCTTCTGTTGGTGCCTCTTTGGCTTGATCAAAGCCCAAGATGAGGCACTGTTACATGGAGCTGCTTGGTGATGAGTAAAACTCCCTCATTCTGCCTTCCTCCGGGGACTGCTGATCACCAGCAGGATGGACAAACAGACAGTCAGAGAGAGCAGGCACTGGGGCAGGGGAGGACAAAGGCGAGAAACCTTAATAATCAGCCTAAAATTGATTCACTTCTGCTCAATCTGACTTCTCCTAACTGGATCCACATGTCCTGGCCATGGCACATTAACTTCAATTATGGCTTATTAATGTTTCCGTGATGGAGCGTGCCCCGCTGAGCACTGCGGTGACTGATGTTATGAAGGGGAAAAAATTACTCCAAAGAGACACGGTGGGTAATGGAAAGAGAACTGGCGGCTTTCATTGTGCCGACCGTCAGTCCCGGCAGCCAGGAAAAGCTCATTCACCCATTCTTGAGAAGATGACTGAGCTCATTTCTGCACTGAGGAGAAAACTAAGCAGTGAATAGAGATCTGTGGGGAAAAGTCTTTCCGCTTCCCTTCCCCACCCTGCCTGGCACACACACAAGCACACAGGCTAAGGGCTTGCTTGTGTCTATTCCTGTCTTGACTCCTCTGCATCTCCAGTTACTCTGCAGATCAATAGAGACAGGATGGAAGAGGCTAAAAAAAAAAAAAGAAAAGAAAAAGATACCAAGAAGAAAGAGAGTAAAAATAAACTGTCATCCATGAACAGAGAAATGGACCCGGCTGAATTTGTGGGAGGAGAAGATGCAGAGCAGGCCCTGAAGCACCAGCCCATTGCACCAACACCCAGGAAGGGTGCAGTGACCCTAAAGATTCACCACACACTCTGGAGATCCTGGAAAACTCTTGAACTACCCTGGTCCATCTGGCCTCCAAGAGGAGAGAAGGCAGCAAACTCCTTCCCTTTGTCCCTGTGTTGTTTGCTCTGTCTCTTTCTGCTTATCCCAAAAGCTCGGGGAGATCACGGTGAAGGGTTTTCCTTGGTGGGAAGCAGATGGATGAAGGACAGGGTGTGTTTGGATGGGGGCCCAGGAGCACATGGACTGAGAGGATCAGAGAAACCTCTCTGAACCCACCGGCTAAGGCTGCAGCATGAGAAACTGCCTGGGCTTGTGGTCTGCTCTGAGGGCAAAGTGTTTTGTTCTTCCCTTGACCGTGAACATCAGCTGGAAATGAGCTGCCATGTGTCTCAGCACCCCGCGGATGCTGCCAGCTGCCTGCCAATATCCTGGTGCTGTACAGGGGCACAGGTGATGCCACACACTCTGACGGCACACACTGCTCCTCCAGTGCCACATCTGACTGCTCCTCCAGTGCCACATGCCGGGCACTGCTCCTCCACCCTCCCGGGACTGCTCACATCTCTGCTCTCCAGCTGGAATTTTCTGGCTGCTTTTTGCATTTGAGACCTCATTTCTTCATCTTCCCTCTCATTTCTGTGACCCCTGTAGTGGGTTCCTAACACCAACCCCCATTTTATCTAGGCACTTTCCTCCTGTTTCTCAAACACAAACTGGAAGAGGCAGCTTGTGAGTGTCTCCAGCCCTGCCTGCCCTGCCTCCCCCCTTTCCCATGCAGCGCTCCTGTCAGGCTCGCATTGATTTCTCCTCTCTTCCTCTCAATAACCCACCTCTTGTTGAGCCATACACAAGATTTAATTTGGTTTTAGTCTTTGCACTGTAACTGGCTTTGCTTACAGCTGGAATTAGATTGCTTTCCAGCAAAAAAAACCTGCTTGCTGGGACCAGAATAATCACAGGAGCAGAGTTAATTCACATAAAGCTTCTCCACCTTATACACCACCTATCCACAGCTCCTCAGCCAGTCATCCTTCCCTGCCCTGTGCCCATCGGAGCTGGAAGAGTCAGTTCAGGACAGGCATCGACTTCTTCCCTGTCCAGGATGAGTGTCCCCCTCTCCTGGGGACCAGCCCAGCAAGTGGGGACACCTGGCAAGAGATGAAGCAGTGCAAAGCTGGGTCTTGCTGTAGCTCAAGACTTGGAGTTTGGGCTGAAAAAAAGCAGTTTTTAGAGTTTTTTTTGTCCCCAGTCAAGGAAAAGCCCTCTCCTCCCAGAGGCCCTGCTGTGTTGGAGGAGTTGATGTCAGGCAGCTCGTGGTGAGCGGGGCCAAGAGGGGAGTGGAGGCGAGCAAGCGCCGCTGCTCTGCAGCAGCCGTGGGCAGCTGTCCACGCAGGCAACCATCCACGTCAGCTCCAGGGGGAGGCCACCAGGAATTAGCCAACAAACCCCAACCCATCTCATTCTGGCCCCAGCAAAAAAGCAGCATTGCAGCCTCCACCGGGCACTCGCAGCCCGGATGTCTCAAAGAGGTTGTGCCCCTCCCTCCCTGGGGTGTTTGAAAGGGTTTTCCTCCCCTGTCAGAGTTGCTTCTTTTCACAACGTTTGTAGGCATTTTATCTCTTGAAACTACCTCTGCTACCATTAAATGGGATTAGATTTGGGCAGTGAGTTCAAAAGCTGGTGGGGGACTGGGTGAGGAAGGAGGAAGACAGCTAATAGCCAGCAAGGTGCTGGTTTGTGGAGAATTCCACCTGCTGAAGTCAAAAGTACTCATGCAACATATCCTGCACAAGGCAGTCAGAAAAGGTAAAGGGCTCAGAGGAGGAAGCTATTCACAGGACATCAAGAGTATTTTAACATGTATTTTAAAGCATCGAATATTCTGAAGCTGCTGTAGATGCAGTAGCAAGTCCTGGGTTATCTGCACAGTTATAGCCATGCTTGGAAGTCAAAAGTCATTGCACAAGCATTGACATCAAACATTTAATCCTTATTTACCCCTTTCTGAGCTGAAAACTCTGTGTCCCTGTTACAGAGTCTAACCAGCCCAGATAAATTGATATACCAGCTTCAACCCTTCCCACCAAGCCACCTCGGTCAGCGTGGGCTTTGGCTGGGAATTGCCCCCTGTAGCTTTGCCACTGTTGGCAGTAACATCAAGTGTCCCTGCGGGCAGCTTGGCCACCCGGGGGGAGCGGGGCTGTGGCAGACGGAGCTGGGAGCAGGACTGGCTGCGGTCGGGGTGGAGGGGAAGGCAACACGCTGGCCTTTTCTCTTGCCTTTGCCTGCTTTCCCTCCCTTCCACCCTCTTTACTTTGCTATTTTGCCCCATCCTGAGCTGTCTGAGGACCGTGGATATTTAGGACACCTGGCAATACTTTTTAAGGGCAGGTGCAACGTGTCTCTCTGCACGTATTTATACAGGAGCGCATTGCACCGAAACCTGGGCGCTTGCAGACGCGTGCGGAGGTGTTCTCCTCCACCTCTGCCCGTGTGCCTGAGCTCCTCAGGGCTCCTCCCTGAGCAATCCCACCCGTGGGCACCCCGACACGCCACCGGCCCAGCCGAGAGCCTCGGCTGCTCGTCCCAGACAGGCGACTGCTCTGTGAGAGAGACCTAGCCCCCACCGCTGCCTCCTGCCTGTCTCCGTGGGAGGAGAGGGCTCTCCCATCCCTCACTGCAGCTTCCTATCCCTTGGAGCCGTTTCAAAGCCAGCCTCGATGGCACCTGCAGAACATTCTTGCTTGCAAGGCTCAGAAACAAACAGTTTGGAACCGATACAAACGGCTCCTCTGTCGCTGTGGTGATTCTTGTTAGCAAGGGGTGGGTGATGGGGAGATTTTTCCCCTCTCGCCTGTAAGTCTCGCACAAGCTGCATCCACAAGCTGGATGGGAAATTAGCCATCTCGGCATTTTTCCACCTTACTTTGCTTTTTCGGTTGATGTCATAACGTAACATATGGCATCGTACAGAGAAATTAAAAACAAAGACCAGGAGAAACAAACCCCCTCCTGCCTTCCCCTGCCCCAGACCTGTTGGGGTGTTTACCCTCACCCCAAACTCTGTCTGCCAGAGCCGGGGCTGCTCCAGGGGTGCAGAACTGACTCCAGATGACCCATCCTGCTTGTACTGGGAATGAGCTGGAGTATAGTGGGGCAAGCCTCACTCCTCACCCCCCTGGATCCACTAGCATGGGCAGGGCATCCGAGAGGGAACTCAGACCCCAGCCATCCATCCAAGCCGTGTCCCAGCTGCCCCAACTCCAGGAGGACACAGCCCTTCTCTCAGACACAGCCTTGGAGATGCCCCAGCCATTCCCTGCAAGCACACATCTATTTTATCACCGATGCTGCCCTGCCTGGGGAGAGAGGGTATTAGAGGGAGAAACACTGGTAAACTTATTGGTTGACAGAAACACTGATGGCTTAGTTTTCTAGCAGTAACCCTCTTCTCATCTCTCTGAGAAGAAATGCCCAAAGAAATACAGCAGCTGTTACCTGCCGGTGACTTCAATGTTGGAGACGGCATAGAAGTATTTGTACAAGTTCTCCCTCTGCACGTAGGTGCCTCCCAGGGCTGGTCTCAGCAGTCTCATCCGCAGGTCGGTCACGGTAAAGAAGTCCTTGAGCCCTTTGGCGCTCTCCAGCCGGGTGTATAAGTTGTCCATGTTCTTGAGGTCAGGGCCAGCAAAGATGGCAAAGCGGTCCCTCACCTCGAACCGGACAGTCTTCTCTTTTTTGGAGCCCGCCCAGCGGGAATACTCCTCTGTGCAGAGGACCCTGTTGGCACTGGTGGTGGAGAGGTCCCGGACCCTCCGTGCTGGCATGCTGAAGGCCTCCATGCAGTCATCTGCGTAATATTGGTACGGGTGCCAAGTCCTCCCGTTGTCCAGCGACTTCTCCAGCATCATGATGGTGGGTCGCCCGTACTCAAAGGTTATCACGATGTCATCTGTCAGCTCGATGCTCTTGTTCCAGGACAGCGTGATGTTGGCCAGCAGCGGCTCCGGGTACCGGCGCCACGTCACGCTCTGCCAGTACGTGGCCAGCCCTTCGTCCTCGCTGTCGAACATGAGTTTCGGCGGGTGGGCCAGGTCTGGGTTGGAGGCGTCGCACTCGTCGCTGCACAGGTACGGGTTCTCCTGGAACAACAACAACGGTCACGAGAGAAGAAGGCAATGCCTGGGCATGACGTGGGCACTGCGTGGGCATCGTGGGCACACAGCCGAGCTCGCACCGTTACTGGGCTCTGGTTTTAGCTGCTTGTGTCAAACGTTAACTGCTGGGCTGAACTGGAGTATGCTGGGGGTCTGGCTCTGCATGATGCTGTTTCTGAGCATGAATTTAAGACAGAAATACATGGCTTTGCCTTTGCTATAAGAACAGCTGAGCCATCTCCTTTGAAAGGCCCTTCCCCAAAGGGAAATCAGTTTGGCACGGGGACAATTTTCATAGAAAGTGCTTTCCCTGAGACGGTCTCAGGGAGAAACTTTGCTTAAGCTTGGCCAAGTT
The DNA here is from genome assembly GCF_018691265.1 of Tyto alba. NCBI lineage: Eukaryota > Metazoa > Chordata > Aves > Strigiformes > Tytonidae > Tyto > Tyto alba. The sequence continues at coordinate 5,345,068 of NW_024881273.1, forward strand.
ACAAGCCTATGGAAAGCTGCGTTCACCCCTGCTCCCTTGCAAGAACTGAATGACTAAGATCCCCAAAGCACATCTGTGACTCTCGTGGCTCTTGATGCTGAATGGGCTGGGGACACAGTGTCCCCCCAGCACCTCTGAAATCCAATTTCCCTAGCTCTGAGCTGGGACAGGACTGGGTGGCAGCAGAGAGAGCAGAGATTTGGGCTCCTGGTGTCTCCACTGTCCCCAGGACAGCATCCTGGCCTCAGGGATGTGCAGAGCAGGTATGCTCGGGATGCAATGCTCAGCCCGATGTGGTCACTGTTGCTGGGAACTCCTCAGTTCAACCTACCCAAACTAACTGGAGGCTGAGCTGACAGGGTTGGGAAGGGGGCGGGTGGGTCTGTGCCCACCCGCCAGCACCCAGAAAGGACCTGGGACCCCCACAGCCCAAACAATGTCCCCAGCCACTTGCTGCTTGTCCAGGTGCCATTAGCCCATGGCAAATAGAAGGGAATGTCAATTAATGCCTGTCTTTGCAGAAACCGAGTTATGTAGCTGTACCTGGCAGCCCTGCTGCCCACGAGGACAGGCGCTTCCCAAGCCATGCTGCCCTCCCCAGCTGCAGGCAGGAGTGGCAATAGTCCTCACCCACCCACAGGGACCACAGTGGGAAGGATGCCTCACCCCATCCAGGTGACAACGTCTGCTGCTACTTCTGCCACATCACTCGTTGCCTGCAGGCCTGGGCAATGGGAGAAAAGGTCCAGCCACTCCATTTTGCCCACAAGTGACAGTGCGTGGCGAAGCTTGCAAGTTTTGCAGGGACACACACACACATCCACATGTACTGAACTGCACTAGGGACATGTCGTCGAGGTCATACACAAAATGTTGACGTTTTGGAGGTGGGCATCTGGGTTAGCTGTGCCAGTGGGTTTATTGCTCATCCATGTATGTTAAAGCCTGTCATTCCTTGCCCTGCAGCCCCTGTGTCCAGGAATGTGTGGGTCAGACCTGCCTTAGGGATGATGTGGGGCTGTGTTATAATGGGTACTGTCCGCAAAAAAACCCCTCTGCAACATACTGCAGACGTTTTTTGCATATGAAGCATCTCTTTGCTGTGACTTTACCTCCCTTTCAGACTCAAAATCCAGAGGATCAAGGAGGGAGAGGGATTGATACAACAGTGAGCTCTGCTGCAGTGGGACCCTCATCAGGGAGGCAGAGACACCTGGCAGAGGAGGAGGAGGAGGAGGAGGAGGAAGAGGAGGAGGAGGAAGAGGTGATAAAGCAGCTGGAGCTGCTCAGAGCTGATGTCAAGGAGCCTGCTGGGGTGCGAGGTCTGGTCCTCCTGAGCTCAGTGGACTTGCAAGGTAAGACCGAGCTGGGTTTTGCAGTTTGGTTTGTGGATGTTTTGTGCGTGGTTGGGAGCCCATGGAAGGGCCCTCCATGGAGGGAGCAGCGTGCTCCTGCCCTGGGGATCCCTGCAGCACTGGGGCTGTGCTGGTGGCTGCTGGTCCCAGCCTCGCAGGGACCTGATGCTGGTACCTGGGGGCTCAAACAAGCGAGATGCAGGCCTGGGGTCCAGCTGCATCCCAGGGCTGGGAAAGCCCTGCTGCAAGCGTGAGGAAACATAGAGAGAGGCTGCTCCTGTGCCCGTGGCCCTGTTGACCTGGGAAGCTGTTGGAGCCTAAGTGCTTGTGACCTGCTTTTAGGGTGCCCCATGTGTACCCCAGGCAAAGCAGAGGAGGGGATCTGGCTTGTACAAATGGGTGCTCTCAGGTGCAAAGTGGGGCTGAGCTTTAAACATGGAAACTGCTGAGTAACGTGAGGTGCTTTGGAAAATCTGGGCTTTGCCACCTCCAGCTAGGCAACCAAAAGTCCTGGGAACTACTTGCAGCTTCTCCACTTCGTGTCTGTAAAATGGGCCTTTGGTGCCTCCCCACAGCTCAGAGACACGCACTGAATGTGAGCAACTGTTTGCATAGCGAGTGGAGGCCGCAGCTCTGAGGAGCCTAGAAAAGCTCAGGAGAACATAAATAATTCCGTCTTCTGAGCAGTGTGCGAGTAGCACGCAGTAAATGAGGCAGAAGGTTGCCCGCCAGCAGCGGGGATAAAACAAAATAGTGAGCAGCTGATCTGTACGTGAGCACCGGCCTCCTTTGCAGGGGATGTGGCGGCAGACTTGGGGAGAAAAGGGGACTCCTGTAAATAAAGGGTGCATTGTTGTTTGTGCGTGCAGGAGGCTGCCAGGGAAAGCAGGAGAAGCCAGTTTTTAAAACAAGGCAAAACTCCTATTGCTTTCAACGTTGTCTTGCTCTCAGACACGCACCTGCCCGACGGTAAAGCCACGAGTGCCGTGCTGGGATTTGCTCCTCCTGTTACAGCCTGTTGAGCAGCTTTTGCTTTTTGATGACTTTTGCCATCTCCGTGTGTGCTGGGAGGAAGGGCTGCAGCCGGAGCTGCTGAGCTCCGGTGAGGTGCCCGTCCCAGGAGCAGGGAGGCTGCTAAATGGACGTTTCGGTTGATGTTTGAAAAGCAAATGGCTGGATAGTTTTTACTGTTTTTTACTTGCTTGTAGCTGTGCCAACTGAGCAAGGGAAATCAATGGAGTGCTCAGGCTTGCTCGGGTGGGTGGGGGCGAGGGGACCTGCCCGGGCACTCCCCACTTTCTTCCCAAACAGGGGGGATGCCCTGAGCAAGGGGAGATGCCAGCTGGGGTGTGACAGGGCTCTGAGCTGTGCTGCGGGGGGGGGGGGGGGGGGGGGTCCTCTCCTGCTGCGACACACTGTTCCGGAGCAAGGATTAAAAAAAAAAACCCTTAAGATATTGACATATTTAATATGCTCTCCTGACTTGTCACGTTCAGAGGAATTGTTTACCTCTGCTAATGAGACACAGCTTCCTGCCAGGGGATGTAGCTACCTCTTAGCACAGCTTTACAGCAGTGCCTGATGGAAAAGAAAGAAACATCCCCATCAGCTGAAGTGCTGGGGGCTCAGAGTATGTTTCCTGTGCTGAGGCAACATATTGTGTTGCAGTATGGTCCTACTGCCAATGTGGTCATACAGATGGTTTAATAGGATGGTCCTGAAAAGACCATCCTGGAGGTCCATTTTCCTCTCTCATCTGAAGGAGGGTGCAGCAGTGCAGCATCTCGGTGGGCTCAGGTGGGGAAGCAGCTCGAGATGGCAGCAGAAAGCTCCCCAGTAAACCCTCTCTTCTGCTCAGCGGCTCTGTTTGAGCAGGTCTGTGTGCACGGAGCCATCCTGGCAAGGGTGCCCTTGCCATGTGGCTTCCTTTCCTTGCGTGTGGTAGCCATCGGGGCTGCCAAAGCCCTTGAGCTGGTGTAAGATGGCTCTCCGCTGAGTATTTGCTGGTTGAGCTGTCCCCAGCATGGTTACAGCGGCCAGCTTCACCTCCAGGGCTACGGATGATGCTCCTATTGAGGCTTCCTTAAGCAGCGGCCAAATTACACAAGGGAAGGACTTTGTGACCAAACCACAATCAGCAAACATTACCCAGACTGGTAAAGGGTGGCCAGGTTGGGAGGTGGAGCAGGTTTTCCAGGAGCAGCGTGAGGGAAGCAGCCAAGTTTGACAAGTGTGATCCCCTTCCCTGTGTCCTGTCTGGAGGGACAGGGCTGGCCAGGCATGGCCCTGGCAGGGGACCTGGCGGGTCAAGAGCAGGGAGAAGCGGAGCCAAAAATTCTGCCTGTCTCCAATATGCTCGTCCCAGAGATCAGGGACTGGAGGTGCACGATCCCTGATGGCTCCTGTATATCCCAACCTGTAAACATGCCCAGCTCTGCAGGTACCGAGCCCAAAGATGTCTTTAAGCACCCTGATGCTCTGGAGTGGCACACGGCTCAAGAGCTGTGTGGTTGTAACAGGGCAAATGCAAAAATAACCTCTAAGTGACAGTGCTGAAAGGTGGGGGAGAGCCTCAAAAGCCACCGAGTGAGTCACGCCACTATGGCTTCCTCCGCTAAAATGAAGTGTTCCTTTTTGGTTTTAGGTTTATTGAATTGTCCTTCCTCCACGGGATGCTCAATGCATTTTCTGCTGGTGGGGTGGTTTGAAGTCAGCCAGGAGGGCAGGGGGGAGCGGAAACAGATGGCCATACTTTGACTGCTCCGTTGGTCCAAGTAAGATCTGTTATAGCACTGTTGAAACAATTCCAGGTATTATTTTTGAATCTGGTTTCCTCCTCCAAGCTGTGTGTCCTCCAAAGGATCTGTCCAAAGTCTCAAGATATTTAAGTCTTCAATCTAAAAGTCAGAATGCATTAGGCAGGCAAACTTGGGCTCAGAGCTTAAAATAAACCAGTTCACTTTGAGTCTCACGCTATTAAATCAGTCGTGAGTGTCCTCATGGCAACTAGACATTGCAGGTTTCCAGCTCTCCAGCATGCTCTTCTGGTTGCTCATTTCTTGAGGGTGCACCAAAGAGCACTGCAACCTTGCTTAGGTCCAGCTCAGCCCAAAGGGACAAATCCCCAGGGGCAAATCGCAAGAGCCTCACTGAGGACAAGTTGTCCTAACAAATGGCATCACAGCAAGATTGTGCCTCCATGGGGCACATTATAGAATGGTTTGGGTTGGAAGGGACCTTTAAAGGTCATCTAGTCCAACCCCCCTACAGTGAGCGGGGACATCTTCAACTAGATCAGGTTGCTCAGAGCCTCGTCCAACCTGGCCTTGATTGTTTCCAGGGATAGGACATCTACAGCCTCTCTGGGCAACCTGTTAGAGTGTCTCACAACCCTCACTGTAAATAATTTCTTCCTTGTATCTAGTCTGAATCTACCCTCTTTTAGTTTAAATCCATTACCCTTTGTCCTATTGCTACAGGTCCTACTAAAAAGTCTGTCCCCATCCTATTATAAGCCCCTTTTCAGTACTGGAAGGCTGCAGTAAAGTCTCCCTGGAGCTTTCTCTCCTCCAGCTCTCCCAGCCTGTTCTCACAGGAGAGGTGCTCCAGCCTTCTGGTCATTTTTGTGGCCTCCTCTGGACCCACTCCAACAGCTCCATCTCTTTCCTGTGCTGATGGTCCCAGGGCTGGACACAACTCCGGGTGGGGTCTCACCCGAGTGGAGCAGGGGGGCAGAATCCCCTCCCTCGACCTGCTGGCCACACTGCTTTTGGTGCAGCCCAGGATACCGTTGGCCTTCTGGGCTGCAAGCACACATTTCCATGTCCAGTTTTTCATCCACCACTACCCCCAAGTTCCTCTCCTCAGGGCTGCTCTCAATCCTGTCATCCCCCAGCCTGTATTGATACTGGAGGTTGCCCTGACTCAGGTGCAGGACCTTGCACTTGGCCTTGTTGAACTTCATGAGGTTCACACGGTCCCACTTCTTGAGCTGGAAATGTGTCCCAGTGACTGCAGACCCAGGCCTTGGGTTTTGCCCTTTCCAGGTGCCTGGGGCCAGTGCTGGGCAGAGATGCTGCAAAAGCAACTTTGTGAAGGTGACAGCAGGGACTTGCTCCTTGAGAAGGATTTCTTAAGAAACGAGATACTGGTCTGACAAGGCATGATGACAAGAATGCAGGATGCTGCAGTGAAGCTGCTGCCCACCTTGCTGGGGAGGGGAGGGAAAGGGGAAAAACAGCCACACTAAAAGACCCCAGTTTTACAAAGCCCAGCTGGTTTCCAGGGATCTTAATGAGCGCACAAAGTTGTTTTGATTTATTTTTTTTTTTCCCCCCTGGCAGATAATGCCGTTTTTAAGCCTCAGAGCATAAAATTATATATTTTTGTAGGTGAAATTATTTGATTAATCATTAAGCTGTTTAGTATTTTAAACAAACTAGGCATCTGTTGTCAATGGTGAAAGCTGCACAGAAATAAAACTGCAGCTTTTAGGAGATCTCCATGCCAAAGGGAAGTTGGAAAGCAATCGCAAACACTAGCTGCACAATGAAGAAAAATAATAAAAATAATGTTAAAAGGAAAAAAAATCCCCAACATTTGAGCAAAGAAAAATACGTAGATGGTGTGAAAGTTGGTACTGCTCAGCCAAGGGTGCTCATCACAGCTCCCATAACCTGGTGTGATTTGTTTAACGGTGTCTTGGCCCAGGGAGTTGCTTTGCTTTCAGGGCTCTCTTCTGCTTGATGGAATTGTGTTGCCTCAGACAAGGCCTCTGCTAAAACCCCCATTACCCTGTGGCCAACTTGTTTTTAATTACAGTCAGTCTCCTAAAAAGAGTAATGACAAGGTCTTACCAACTTAGACTAGTTTTGGAAATCCAGAATTTGTATTTTTTTTAGTTGGCAGGGGGGAAAATACGTGGCTTTTTATAGGAAGATTTTTTATCAAGAGGGAAAAAGTTAAATGCATTTATTTGGCACAAAGATTATGCTGTTGTGTGAGCTTCTCTTGGGTCCTTTATTCTGTAGTGGGTTTTTTCTCCAAGAACCGGTTCTCAAACTCAGCCATAGAGCTCTCAGACCTTGGGTGTCTCCAGGCTCTCCTGCAAGTGCTGACAATGGTTGGGACCAGGGACCATCTGATCGCCCCCTCCATAGCCTGAAGAGCCGGCTCTGATTCCCTCAACATGAGGAGGAGCTTCCTGCAGACTCCAAAACGAGTGATCTGCTTAATGACCAAGCTCCTCGAGCAGCCAGGAGAAAGTCTGGTGCCCACCGAGGGCTGGCCCTCGCGGGGGATGGAGAGGCTGTGCGTGAGGAGGGTTTGCATGGTGCTGCCCCTCTCATGTGCCGGTTTTAATCCGGTTTTGCTGTGTGGCACAAGTAATTCAGGGCAAAAACACCCCTGTGTGGAAGCAGCGTGTTGCTGGAGTGATTTCAGTGGGGCAGGAGATGGCACAGAAGACTCCTTCCCTACTTCTCAGGAGTGATTGTGGCCAAGGAAACCTTGGTCTGAGCCTCCACCTCCACCCAGGAGGGAACAATTCCCTCCTGAGCACTTGCCTCATCCAGCCACGATGCTTAAGCAGCTCTCAGGTGTGTCCCAAAGCCCTTCTGCTTCTTCCAGGGCACTGACAGCCCTGCCTTTGACTTTTCACTTAAAGGTTAGCTGATGAGGTTCACAAAGTCCCCACATTGCCGTGCACAGCAACAAAGCCCTTAAGTTGGTATCAAATTTCCTCCAGATCCTGCAAAACAACCTCATCGGCAAAATCCTTGTGTGCACCTGATCCCTCGTGCCCTGCTAACATCTCTGCTGTGGACTGGTGCCACCGTGGATGTCCTGCAGCTTCCCCTTCCCCGAACAACCCATTCATCATGGAGAGGACTGATGGCCATGGGAGATGGGGGGTCCCCAACCCATGGAGGGAAGCGGGGGCCAGCCCACTCCATTCCTGCCTCTCTTATGGGTATTTTGGAATACATTCTCCCCTAAATTCAATTTTCTATCCCCTCCCTTTCCCCGTCCAGCACCAAGTTGGATGCGTTTGCCCAGGAGGCTGCAGGATAAAGCTGAAACAATCATCTTGGTGTGTTTGCTTTCCTGCTTCCTTACGCTCAGCTGAGTTCCCCCAATTCATGCCAGGATTGAGCTGTGGGGCGTTCATTTTGCCTCCATCCCCTGCTCTGGCTTCTCTGGCTTTTCAGGGATCTCTGTCGCTGTCCCCATCCCAGCCGGGCTGTGGGTTCACTCCAGTGCCTGTCAGCACAATTCAGTACCGGGAAATAACCCGCGGAGTGGGGAGGATGCTGTCCCTGACCCAGTCCCGGTGACAACCGCTGTTATCCTCCCCACTGATACAGAGTTAAATCTATTTTCTGCAATGCAAATTTTTGTCAAGGGCCACATTGAGTAATGTACGTTTTGGGAAACTTCTGTAGTTTTTCTTCCAATAACTGTTCCAGGATGCGATGCTCTTTCCCAAACAGAATTGCTTTTACCTGGGAGAAAATGCAGGCTTGTCCTAACATCATTATGGGGTATTTTCACTCTTGCTGCTTCTGACCTGAGGGTTCAACTGCTCTATCTGGATTTATGAAAAGGCAAGGTGATTTTATGATCAAAAATAACATTTGTGGGTAATTAAATCTCATGCTTCAGGGCATAAACCATAACCTGCCAGTGGCCAAGATGGGACTCCCAGAGAACTGGAAATACTCTCTGACAATTAATTTTCACTCTATTCATGGGCTGGGAGGGATCAGAGGGGTGAAACAACCATAATTAATTTACAGCGATTATTTCCAACAGCTGGCAAGTGGCATAACTCACAGGGAGAGATGGCTGGGAGCACACAGATAATTGAGGAGAAATACGAGGCCCCTCTTGAGCCAAACAGCCCCGCGCTGGCCCTTCCCCGTGAGCCCGGGTGAAGGTTGGTGCCCTCCTTGCTCGATGCTCCGGGGGATGTGGGGGGACGCCGGGAGCCGTGGGGAGGCCACACGGAGCTGCCTGGCCGGGGTCTGCTCCTCTTGCACTAATTACCCCGTCCCCTGATGCCCAGGCATGGCTGTGACTCGAACCTGGCAAATATCTTGGGAACAGCTTTGCCACTTTGATCAATCTCTATGTATTTGAGATAATCCAGAGCTGTTTTATATGGTAGAAAGTTGTTTTCCCAGGGGCTGCCCATGCAGCTGCTGCCCGAGCACTGCTCAGGTGCTCAGGAACGCTCCAGCAAACCCCTTGTCCGCACACCCCGCAGGCATCGCTCTCCTCTTCGTGGTAACCCTCCGAAGAGATGTCTTTAAATGGCCTGTGTGTGCAGGCAGGCTCTGGCAAGGCATCTCTGGTTCGGTGAGGGGTTATTTTGCAGTTTCACCTCCACGGAGGAAGGGCGGTTCCAGCTGGGAGGCAGGACCTTGCGGGGATGGGATGGGAAGCTCAGGGTGGGCTCGTGGGGTGGTTTGCTCGCTCGTGTGCCCTTCCTTCACTACCTCCCTCCCCCCAGTCATCTGCAAGGGGCTCTTATTAGGGCAGAGACAGCAAGAGAGGAGAGAACCATCCTTACTAACAAGCTGTTTGCTGTTTATGAGCAGGTAAAGGGAGAGCTGGAATGAATTATTAATAAGGTGGAAATGGGGTCCCTCCACAGATCTGCTAATTCTGCCTCAGCGGAATGTCACTCCCTTCATCTCCCCCCCTACGGCCGTGGTTTGGGGGGGGTTGATTGCTCCTCTGCTTCCTGCCCCTTCCTCCTGGATGGGAGGTTGTCCAAGTACAAGGTCACCCCTCGGCACGGGTGTCAGGACACGCTTTGCCTGCGTGCGGGATTTGGGAGAGCGTGAGTCAGCAGAAACCGGCACCGCCGGCTTCGCGGCACGGCTCTTCGTGAGCACACGCCAGGACGGGCTCAGCGAGACGTTTTGCTTTGCTTTTTGCCTCTTCCCTTTGGCCTGAAGCAGATACTCATTCACTAAACAGCACGCCGCTTGTTCAAGGCTCTTGGGCTCCCCTGGGCCCGTCTCTCTGCCAGAGAAGAGATTCAACCTGTACTTGCGGCTGCTCTTCCCCTTCCCCCTCCAGCCTGCTTCTGAATTCGAGAAGCATCTCGTTCGTATTTCAACCTAGCTCAGCATTGTGCCCTTCTCCCCACCAGCCATGGGGAAACATCCCAGTGCCAGACGGGGTCATGTAGTAGTAGTGCAATGCTCTACCTCCAGGTGGGGAAACTGAGGCATGGAGGGATTTCAGGAGCAGCTTGGGGCTTTGCTGGGAGTGCTGAGGGCTCCACCTTTCTGAAGATTGAGCTCCCCCAAGCACGTGCAGCTGGGCGAAGTAGTGGCTCCTTCATCCAGTCTTGATCAACGAAATCTCTGCTCTCATCCCACACTGTCTCTGAAACTCTCCCCCATGGTCTGCTTAGTACCTCCATGAAAAGGGCATGAGCTGATCTTTGCACTGCGGATGGTACAACCTCTGCAGGAGGCTGCCATCCAGGCAGGAAGCATCCTCTCTGCAAAGGGAGGATCTGAGGGGAGATACTACACAAGGACCAACCCAAGTCACCCACACACCCTTGAAATGGAGCCGACACTGCTTGTGCACTGATGCAAATTGCTTCATGCCCGCTCTGGCTAAGCCGAAAATGGTCAGAAAATCTAGTGACATGATGAATTTTAACCTCTAGACTGAAATCAGCCCTGTCCACAGGTGACCTCTCCCAGAAGGGCCCTAAGCACACCATTTGCAGGGTGATCTTGGGGTAGCACTTTAATTTCCAAAGCCCCGGGATGGCCGGGCAGCAGCTTGGCTTTTGCTGCCCAGCACCTTGTCCCAAAAGACACATGTATAGCTGATCTGTGGGTGACACAAGGGTTAATGCCACCCAGAAAACTCCACCCTTAAGCAGATAATCTAGTCTGTGCTGGGCACACATGCATTGCCTGTAGCCCAGCCTCCCATGGAATCATTTTTGAGCAGCTCTTTCTTTGTCAACTGCTAATCCCCCGGTGAGCTGCTCTGACCCCATCCCTCCTGGTGCCCTGGGCTCACCCCTGCACCCACCTTCCCACTGGGGCTGCACCCCTGCAAGTTTGTGGATTAAGGGGTGACCTAGAGCCCGAGATCAGAAGCTGATGAACCGGACACCCCGCAGCCACAACCGTGGGCACACGTTGAGAGAGACAGGCATTTAATCCCATTGACTGCTTTTTAGCTTGTCTCCAAATCCAGACTTTCTGTACCCAAGAGTTGCAAGGTTTGCTCTTCCCAGGGCACTTCCCTGAAGCTTGTCTACAAATTAAACTGCTTGGATCCTGCCCCGTCCCTTCTCTACCAGATTATTAAATCCTTGCATCTTGCTAGAGAGATGTATTTGTGTCCGCAGCCCCTACCAGCAGGAGCACAGCAGCAGCGACCTGTGTGCTGGGCTCCAAGTGCATTATTGATTCAGGACTAAGAAAATGCTTAGGAAGTAGGAAAAGTGTCCTGCTCTCTAAAAGCTTGTGTGCCTTGTAAGCTCAATACATGCAGCCTTTGCAGAGAGTCTTGCTATGCCGCTATTAATATTTTATTCTGTAAGAGAGGCTCTGATGGTTTGAATGGGGGAGGGCAGGACGTGGAGGCTGGGGGTGGGAAAGGGGAGGGAGTGGGGGCTCTGCTGTGGTCCTCAAACGGAGGTTCAGATCTTCCCCAAAGCTTTTGCAGGAGGAGCATGGTTGGGGTGGACACCCCTGCACCCGCCCCTGGCCTCTGATCAGGGCCCCTGTGTCTGCTGCATCAAGCATTCTGCTTTCACATGCAAAGTATTTGTCTGCTTTACGCTCTATTTTAGGGGAACGATTCAAGTAGGTTCCTGTTAGAGACTGTGATCAGCCCGAAACATGTCCTGGCTGTCCCCGAGGGCAGGACTATGATCCTCTCCTTTTAGAGGGCTCCCCCAAATCCTCTTAATGGCAGCACGATGGAGCTGGAGCAGCTGACTTGGCCAAACGATGGGGGCTCACAAACCCTTTGGCTGAGAGTAAAAGCCAGTTGAATCTCTGCTAGTTCTCCCTTTGGGCTATTCCCTCCAAAAAGGGACGTGGGCAGGACTGGATGCAGTGGTGGCAGCATCTATGGGGAGCTCAGTGTCAGGGGAGCAGAGACCCATTGCTTGTGCTGCAGTGTGCAGCAAAATGGGTGCTGCTCCTGGGCTGTGGGTGCTGGAGCCACCCGGCACCGCTCGTGGATGCGTGACCCTGCGGTGCGCGCCAGCACCCATCACCACTCTAAGGGCACGCCGGCGCTCGCCTTCCCGTGCCGCTTGTCGGGGGCTGAGGCTGGAGTCGTGGAGCTGCTCCGGGGAGGGGAGGAGAGGCCGCTGCCTTAGTGGCTTCTGCACAGGCGTGAGCAAGCGGGGAGAGGTGGGAGCCAGCTGGGCTAGAACCCAACCAAGTGGCTCCGCATCGCTGCGTGCCTGCACTCACTGAGCTCCCGGACGAGCAGCACTAGCCCAGTCCCCTCTCGCGGCTGGACAGCTGACAAATGGAGAAACCCCCATGGAGCTAAAAGCCACAGGTTTCCCTAAACCTGCCCGCTCGTGGCACAGAGCAAATGTGCAGGGGCAGCGGTACCAAACGCCGGAGCAAGCGCAGGTCAGGGCAGTGGAGCAGGGTGGGCGTGGGGTAAACGCTGCAACATGCACCCTTTGTGGGTCCCGGTGACCCTGCCTGAAAGATGGGGGGACTTGTGGGAACCTCACGGGACACGTCTGAGGCTGCAGGGGAGGGCACATCTGCCTCGGGTGAAGGCTGGAAGTCTAAACTGCTGTTTGCCAGTGGGTCTTAGCAGGCATCGGCTTCTCCCGAAGACATCTGAATGGCTGACACGACGCAGTGCTGTGCAGCCCATGGAGGAAAAAGCCTCTTTGGTATTTTCCAGCACAGGAACCTGTGTGCTGTGTTGAACTGCCCGAGTAACGCCCGGGGCATATTCAGCACTGCAGGCTGGGTGCCCGGGGAGATGGATGCCTGCGAGAGGGCAGCAGCAGCAGTGGTGCTCACACCATCTCAGTGGAGAACTCCTGCTAAGCAGGTCAGCAACAGCCCATGTGCATAAGAACTCCCCAAGTCAGAAATTCGGGCTCTGCTAGCCAAGCATGGCTGAGCTGCTGTTGCTCACGCTTGATGGAGCTCACCATCTAGGTCAGAGAAGGAATTCATTAACCTCAGGGATCCCGACATGCTTGTGCCGTGGGCAGGGGTTTTGATGCTGCTTGGGCATGTTTCCATTTTGTTTTTTCCAAAACCATGGGGTGAACCACATGAGGAGCTTGGATGGTCCCTGTTGAGGACATCACGATTGTTTGGTCATTGCTGGGATGCCCCAAAGCATAACTGTGGGGAGAGGGGTCCCCATCCGGCGCCCTGTGTGATTTTGCAACCCCATTTCTGCAGTTTGCTGCCTGTCATTGCTGTAGATGACCCAGCTGTTGCTGCATGCAGCGCTGCTGGAGCAGAAAACAAAGTGTTTTGGGGTGTTTTGCAGATTTTTCAGATGGATTAGTGAACTGGTCTGACCAACCGTGGCTCTGCAGCTTGTAGTGCTGCCACAGGGTAACAGTGGAGACATGGCTGTCATTTGTGTGGGTCAACGGGCAGGGTTGTGGGGCTGGGTCAGCCTAAGCCGCACGTCTCAAAATCCTGACGGTAAAAAGGTTGTTTGGGGTCTGAAACTGTAATCAGGCTCAACTAAGGTTAAAACTGGACTTTCACTTAGAGAAACCAGATCATGGTAGGAGAGCTCACCTTTCCACTTGGGCAGTCTTTTCTGTAGGGAGAATTTCTTTTAAAGTTTATTGGGAAATCATATCTATGCGATAGACTAAAATACAGATCTTAAATGAAAACAAATACAAAGGAAGGATTTCCCTGCATCCCTTCAGCTTCAAAAGTTGATTATAGAAAACTGTGATACTTGGAGCTGCTGTATATGAGCGAGTGTAAGAGCTGCTCTCCCAGCTCTGGCCATGCTCCCTAGCAAGTCTTCAGAGTCAGTTCTCTCCAGCTTTTCCCATTTGGACACTGTTCCCTTTGAAGAGCAAAGCTTTTCTTAAAAGCAGTTTATTCTTCCCTATCTCATTCAAAGTGGGGGTAAACTTTCTGCTCACTGTACCAATTAAATCTACTTGACAGCTTGATTTTTATCGCTGTGTCTTTTCCATCAGCAAGTGGAAATGATCCTTGTTAGGGGAGCAGCATCCCACTTTACAACAAGATGAATCCCAAACTGGGCATTTAAGGAAATTGCTACGGACTGCGAGGGGAAATCCCGTTTGCTCAGCACTCTCTAATTTAAAGCTGAATTGTATTCTTTCCTTTTCTATAAAGCCTCTGCTTTTATAACACCGAGATCTTGCTGCACTCCAGAGTAGCCTCTGTGGCAGTAGTGTGTAATTTGCTGAGCAGCTAATAACATGCAATCCAAGGGTCTGGCCCCAAGGGCAAGGAGCTGCTGATCTTGACTTCAAATACTGTTCTCTGCAGCAACCCTGATGCTGAGAAGTGATTGAGGGTGGGAACAAAACTGAGAGGCCCCAGCCCTTTCTCCCACGCTGGAAAGCAATGCCTCCACAGTGCAAGGGGTGGATTAGGGAAACCTTCATCCAGACGGAAATGGCAGCAGTTGCTTTGGGGAGAGCCTGGAAAAGGCAAAGAGGAGTATTTCCGAGATGTTAATCTACTGGAGGGTTCGAGGGAGGAGGCTGTTAGCCCTTCACATATGTGAAAAGAAAGATGCAGCTTCCCGTCCCCACAACCCTGACCGAGATGTCATGGGCAATGTGAGAGCAGAGAGTGGATTTCTTGTGCTGCTGAATTTTGGCTTAAAGGCAAAGTAATTGTCCCCAATGTCATATAGGCCCTATAAGGAAGAGCAGAGGGGCCAGCCCTCTGCTAAGGCCAAGGATGGGTTTGCAACCAACAGTGGGTAGTGCTGATTTATTCAAGGAGGAGAGAGAACATCCACTTTCCTTGGGAAGGATTTTCCATTTGACTTGTCTACAGGCTCCATTCAGCCCAAAGGCTGCCCTTGAACCCTGGGGTGGTTGCAAGGCTGAGGACTCCTCATGCTTTGCCCCCCTGGTTCTCCTCCCTGAAACAAGGCGCAGGGGGAGCATGGGCATGTCCTGCAGGTTTTGTCTCTGCTCAGAGTACCAGAAGGGCTGAATCCATCCTTAAACCACCAGATCATGCTGCATCTTTAAAAATGCTTTCGGAAGAGCATTTCTGAAGCAATCCCATTTTCCTTCTTTAAAAACTTTGACTTTAGTTTTAATCATCCCCAAACTCACAATCCTTTGTTTACACACAGGGGTATGAATGAATATATGCTTGCGTAGAGTTGTATGTGAGATGGGCTAAGAATGTAGGGAAAAGAGTCTGTGTGTCGGCTTTTTACAATTTTAGCATCCAGTCTAAAAAGAGAAATAGTTCTTTAGTACAAGCCCTATAACCACATGTCATTCAGAAAAGTTTAGCTAAGAATTAAACTAAACATCAAATCTGACTGAATGTGTAATGAATAAATAAAGCCTTTTCCTTTCATGTACCCGTGCCAAAATCAACAAGCTCTATTAGCTGATGAAACAATGCTGACGCCAAATAAAAATACCCCTGACCCATCAATATGGGCTAAGAGCTCGGCCCTGCATCAAAGAGCATTGTCTAAACAAGAAATACTCTCTTGACACCTCTGGGGGGAAAAAAAAAAAAAAAAAAAGGGCTCCCACCCCTTTGGGTGAGCTGAGCTCCCTGTGTGCCAGCCGGGTGCACAGAGCAATCGCCGGGGTGTCGAGAAGCAGCAAAACCCTTCTGCGATAGCCGCTGTCTCACACGCAGTGTGCTCCAGACATCTCTCCTTGCTTTAGCTAGAATGATTTGGAAACTCCTTGAGCTGCAAATCTATCTGCAGCAGGGACCAGGGCTTTGGCGTTTGCTTGCTCCCCGTCGCCCACCCTGTGTGCAAATTGCTCACAAAACCTGTGTAATTTTTTATCCTATGTGCAAAACACCGATGCTTGAAAGTGAAATTCTCAGAGGTCCCTGCTCTGTATCAAAGTAGTGCTTCAGTATCTCAGAATATCTCAATACCTGGGAGCACCCTGCCAGCTGTGCCACCCTCCTCCTCCCCGGGAGGGTGGGATGGCGAGGTAAAGCCGCGTCTCTCCTCAGCCCCACGCAGCCCGTGCAGCTCTGCCCTTCCCCAGCACGCCTGTCCTGCAAACCCCTCTCATTTGAAATCTGTACTTAGCTGCTCCGTGCTGTGCCCTGGATGTGATCTTTGAAGTCTCACCCTTCCCTCCACTTCCTTGGTTAAAAGATCTGTTCCCTCTTAGTTCTCAGTCATGCTTTTAGATTCATTCAGGCTTTTATTTACTTATCTGTCTTCCTGCTCCCACCACTCCCCCTGCCCTGCCAGAAGGGAAAGTACAATTCATTTTCCAGGTGACCCTGCCAGAAAGGCATTGACATGAATAGGAGAACGTTCAGTCACCGTAGAAAAAGCAAAACCTCCAACTTCAGTAAGTAGCAAAACGCTTCCTAACCAGAAGGGAGCAGCCAGATGTGCCTAGAATTGCTGTAAAACAGCAAAGACAATCCTCTAAGTAATTCCTGCAATCCCCCAGACGCCTCCTTTTGCAGAACTCTCTGTGAGTGCTGCTCGAAGTTGTTACAACCGTAGTGAGCGACCCTGCGGGCTGTGCGATGCCCCGCTACAGCATCGTAGGAAACACTCTCAGTCTGACAGGGTCCTGACTTTCACCAGGACTCTCCTCCTCCGCCTGCCCTGCAGCGATGCCCCGCGCCGGGACATGGTCCAGCTCCCTCTCGTCTGGCTGCCTTAAGCATGAGGCGAGGTTTGGGTGTCTTTAATTTTGATTTCAGTTGTCTGAGCAGGGCAGGCAGCCTGCTGAGCTGTGCTTAATTCTGATTAACATTAGTTTAACTGCACGGACAGTACCCTGCTGTTTTGAAAGACACCTAAGAAAGCAATATAGTCACCGTAAGAACTTCTCTGCTGGAAAGCCGGGCTCCTACGAGAACCCACCTGTTACATAAAAACAATTAAAACCTGAAGAGA
Source organism: Tyto alba (assembly GCF_018691265.1). NCBI lineage: Eukaryota > Metazoa > Chordata > Aves > Strigiformes > Tytonidae > Tyto > Tyto alba. Next base: position 5,361,549 of record NW_024881273.1, read on the forward strand.
AAGGATAACAGGACACTGAAAGGCATCTGAGCAGGCCAGCAGGCGAGGAGGTGTGCAGGGTTCGAGTGAGCCACTAACCCTCCCCTCTTGCAGCACAGGCCAGGGCTCAGAGGTTGTAACGATCGGTGGGCAGCGACATTGATTTTTGCCCGGCGCTTCCTTTGCGCCGGGGTAGCAAAACTCCGCTCGCATCCTCTGCGGGCTCCGCTCACCTCTCTCTGCATGTCAATAGGTGTCAAGTCACCACCCAGGACCGGGGATGGAAAGGCCGTTTCTTGCTGATTCCACTTTCTACTGACCATAAGGGGATGCTCCGCAGTAAATGGCCACGTGTCATTCTCTGTGACAGAGGCCGTGCAAATTTACCTTGGTGGCCTCCCGGCACACAGCACTCCAGTCCTTAGGCTGGACTAGAGCCCGGATCTCTCCCGCAGCCACCTCCTCCTCTCTGCACTAAGTGCTGGGTGGGCTCCTCGCTCACCTCAGCAGGGCTGCTCATCTGCTTCATTTTTAAAACTCTTTAATCCTCTGGAGAGGACAACACTGGTGTAAGATGTGGGAGAAAGGGCCAAGAATACAGTGACATTTCATAAACCTATCCCAAAAATCTGAAAAATTACTTGCAATATATTACTCCTGTTCTTAGCTTGATTCTTCATCAGGAAATTGCTTGGGGATGTGGCCGTGAGTGCTGGTTTCTGTTTTGGCAGATGAGAGCTGGGCCAGGCACGCACCCCGGGGTGAGGCAGGGACAGGAAGGCAAATCCATGTTTTGCATTTGTGTAACTCCCATTCACGGCTGTACACGGTGTTTGCAAGTGTTACAGCACATGGCAGGCGTACGCTACAAGGAAATACTGCTGGTGCCCAGAATAGAAAGATTTTAGCTCAGTATTGACTGAATCAAGAGATGTAGAGAGCTGATTGCAGTTTGTGCCTTTTGCTTCCTCGGAGGTCAGTAGACCTGAAGTGTGGAGCATCCTTAGCCAGAAAGGGTTTGTAAATAGCTGCAGTGAATGTAGTGGAAAGCAATCTGGTGTTCACCTTTTAATCCTTCTGCAGCCAGTCAGATACATGAAAATACAGACTGACCCATCGATAATTAAGTGTTTTAATTGCAACCTTTGACTTAATCTTTCTTTTCAAATGATCTTTTAAAAGGAAAAATCTGCTACTTATCTGGAATTAGTGAAAATGTCTTCCTTGGTACTAATGAGACCCCTTAGGCTGGAGGGAACTGGACAACTACTAGCAGTGTGTTCTGATGGTCATAAATGTTTGGCATCCCTTGTTATTAAAGCAGCATTTTTCTCTTGGATTTTCAAGAGATGTCCTGAGCTGGTTGGACCAAGGGTATTTTCTAGGTGTCTGTGCATTTTCTAGGTAGCAAACTGAGGCATGGGGTATAAAAGCCTGGGTAATGCTGGCAAGAGAAAATGGGACTCCCTCCACTGATTTAGAGGGAGAACTCCCCTTCTCATTACAGGCAATAGAAGAAAAATTTTTTTTTTTTTTTTTTTTTTTTTAAGAAGACACTCCTTGTCCAGTGCTTACCCCAGTGGAAACCCTGTCAGCATGGGCTGGCTTGGTCCCTGTGCCTTAAACATGTGCTTGGACCACTCCTGGAGGACGTTTGGGAGGGGATGTTACAGCCATATTGTTTTGCTCTTTGCTTTGACCCCTGAACTCTTTTTAACAATGTAAAGCCTTGTGAATTATAAATCAAATGTTCCTGCTGAGCTTTGTGGTGCATGGAATGAAATGCAATGATTAATATTTAAGAGAAAATAAGTTAAAGATTTTAACTACAAGGGCAAGTGTCTGTCCACAGAGTCTTTTCATGGGGAGGTTAGAAGAGAGGGCGGACGACATTTTCAGGGACTTCAGTGAAATTTGTGACTGCCAGACCAACTGCCTGAGCTGCGGGTGTGCGGGGGCCACCCTGGCCTCTGCCACCCTGCCCCTCGCTCTTATGCTGCGAGGATGCACCCACCTCTGATAAAACCCTGGTGCCGACACAGCCTTTTGGGATGGGACTGGTGAACGCACCCCGCGCGCTTTAGTGAGCGGAGGGACGCGCTCGGAGCAGCTCGGCTTGTGGGCTCGCCGGGGCAGAGCTTTCCCAAACCCCAGACGTTACCACCCCCGAGCAGGACATGCTCAGCACTCCCCCTGGCTCCTCCTCACCTTCCCCTCAGCGTGCCGGCACCCTCCCCGCTCTAGGGCTGACCTCTCCTCAGCACCGCACCGGGATGGGCAGGACACCACCTCCCCATTTTGGGAGCTCAAGGCAGGAGCCACCATCGCCACCCTGAACTGAAATGTCCCTTATAATGGCATCTCAGCAGGACAGCTGCCTCTGGCCACCTGCAAGGAGTCTGTCATAACACGTGAGATAAGGAGGGAGACACTTACATGGGTGCAGAACCTCTCCGGTGGGTCCCCACAAGTGATTCCTGCTGGATCCACCCGTACTGTCACATAATCCTTCATCCGCATGGCCTTGGGTTGACAAGCATAAAACTCCCATGACGGGCCATCGTCCGTGGTCACCCAGGACTTGCAAATGTCATACTGTCCCATGGCCAAGGGGAGACAGTGCAAGAGGAGAGCAACCAGGTAGAGCATGGCAGCTGCGGCCAAGTGCGGGACCCCTGGGCGAGGGCAGTGCCGAGAGTCCCGAGGAAGGCAGCTACTGGGCTAGGGGTTGCTCTCGGGATCAGCATGGAAACTCCTCATCTAAAAATGATCCACTCAAAGGAGATCCAGACGATAACAGCAGTGATCCCACTCTGCACGCTGTATTTGGATGTGGAAGGTTTCCCTTGGCACAGAAGCCAAATTTGCAAATCACTTGATTGGGAAAGTTTTGGCCGGAGTTGCTGATCAGTGGTCAAAAGTCTTCCTTAATCTCATTTTTCCCCCCCCCTTTTATTGTATTGAAAGGGCTTCCAAATCAGCATGAAAATATCTAGAGGTGACTCCAGTCAATCAATAGAAAGATCAAGTTCTGAGTCGCTGATGAAATTTGATAGGAGTAAATTGGAGAGGCCGTGAGATGGTGCTGGATCAGGTTTTCCTCAACTTTGTCTGCTGCAAATGCGTCGCTGTGAAAAGTGCCTTAAACTGTGGTCTGCCTTAAATAATTATTGGGGCTTTGGAACATTAACAGATAAAATAAATATAGCATCTGGTCATCAGTACAACTCTGACAAGAGAGACTCTTTGGAGCTGAAATTCCTTTCTCCCAGAGGATGGTTGTGTCAACGTAAGCACACCAGGTGGCAAGATCCGCAGTGGTCCCAGTAGGGTGCTGGGTGGTCAGTGGGTTGACAGGAGCAGCGCTGGCCCTGCCGCTTCCCCCTCTGTGTCCTGCAGCAGTGGCGATGCGCTCATGGGTGGGGACTTCTGTCTGGCTCTGCCTTTTGGCAGCTGAGCATCAAGTTCCCAAAGCTTTCAGCTGCAAGCCATGCTGCTACCGGAGGTCTCCTCTCTCTTTCATGGTCAGGGCAAAGGGAGAGTTCATTAGCAGGCTGCACCTGCAACAAATTGAAAGATAAATTAGCTGGTAGCAAGAGGGGGGGGGGGTGGTGCGGCTCAGCTGAAGCAACAAGACTTGTAAGAATAGGGGTCCCCCAGGAGAGACACAGCCCTCAGCTGGGCTTCCCAAGCCACAAGCCAGGGTTTTGTAAAAGGGAGATATACAACTTTAATAAAAAGAAATCCATAGTAAGATACTTATGGCTCTTCTGCTCTTTGGGAGACGGGAAGGAGTGCTGCCCCATTTAAGGTATCTGGTTTGTAACAGCAGCTGGACAACAAGCGCTCTAATGGGTCTTTAAATAATATCAAGAAGCAGCTATAGGTCATTAAAAGATGGAGAATATGCAGACACAGAGCAAGGACAGACAGACATATTGATAGTCTTAAAAAGATAAGCAAATAAATAAGACAGCTGGGGAGACAGATACATTGTCCAGCGTCCCCATATATGATTTATGTGAACAATAACATTTAATAAAAAACAATTTGAAGTCATAATAACATTTAAGGTTCACCTAATACAAAGAGCAATGACCTTCCCAGTATTCATTTCAGGTTAGAGCAACATTTCTGCAATTTTGTCATCTTTCCAGTAGAGCTATAAAAATCTTAAGTAATTACAAAAGAAAAAGACAAAGAACTGGATGGGAAAAAAAAAAAAAAAAAAAAAAAGTCAAACCCTCTCTCAACATTAGATCCAGAAGGGTGATCTTATATGAAGAGGTGGGAGGCACGTATCTAGAACAGAAATTTAGGTCTGGATAATTCCTTTTCTATTTGATTCTCCAACTTTTCTTCCACAATTTAGGGATGTCTGCTTCAACGGCATGTTTAGTATTTGCTTTCTCATAGAGCTCAGAAACTCCAGGTTAACAGAGGCATTGATCCATGTCCGGGGGCTTCACATCACTGTGCTACCATCTCCCCTTCCCCCCTTTTTGGTTGAAAGATTGCCGATTTAGATGAATGAGTTCAGAAAACAGACGCTATCTCTCATACTTCATCGCCAGCTCTCAAAGAAGAGCCTATTATAGCTGCGTTGGACCTGAATAAACTCCCAAAGAAAGAATAGACTGGCTGCTATTTTTACATTATGAGTAAATGTAGTAAAAATAATAAACTGGTGTGACACAGTGTTTATAAGTCCCGCTGACATCAGAGCTGTCTTTTCAGTTATAACAAGTCAGTTCCTAATTATTACATCAAACCGGTCACAGCCAAGTGCCTAATAACAGGAGAAAGCGTGAGACTCCTGTATTGTATGGAAAACAAGCAGGGTAGTTTTAATGAGGACTCCAGTGCTGTTAAGTTTATGGATCTATTTTCATAGCCTTAACAATTATATTTTGCACTTGAATGGCTGTCAGGGAAAAGCCCGGGAAGAAAGGATCTATAATATCTATTAGTGTCTTGTTATGCTGGCTAAATGTCACAGATTTGCAGGGAAATAAAAATGTGCCAGAAAATTTATTTACTGTCAGTCAATCAGCCAGGTGTGCAGGTTCCCTGCGAAGTCTGCGGTGCAACACTCAGCCCGTGCAGTCCCTTTGCAGAAATAGTTGCACAGTGTTGCTCTGAAATAAGGCAGCTTACAGCAAACAGGGGGGAGAGACTCTTGGAATTAAAGGGTTTGCCCTGCTTGATTTGGTTTGGTTCTTTGAAAATAAATCTTCACCTGATATTATTAAGAAACTGCAGTTCATGGGAACAAATAGAATCAATGCGCTTTGTTTTCTTTGAAGAGTCCTCGGCAATCTCTGGGGACTGATAGCCAGAGTATTAAAAACACAAAATTAGATTGTATCTTGATTTAGCCGGTTCCTTTTTTATTATTATTGGATTAACACCCTCTTGAAATAAAGGGACAGCACTGAGCAACAACTGAGAATTAAGACCAAAAAGTAAACTCAATGAAGGAGTTTTCAATTTTCTTTCAGAAGTCTTGCCTTCAGAATAAACCCCAACCACTCTTCCCCCGCCACCACTGATCCAGCGGGAGTTTTTCCTCTTCTCGCCGCTGATCACCCCCTCCCCTCCACCCCGAAAAGCGAAGTTCGGAGCCCCCCGCGCTGCCTGGGCTGTGCCAGGAGGCTGAACCCTCCGAATAGCGTCGCAAAGCTCAAAGGAGCACCGGGCTCCCGACGGAAAAATCCTCTAAATCTCACTTACATTCAGCCGCTCTCCCCAACGCATTTGCGGTTCCAGACAAACCGATGCCGCTCCCCCCCCACCCCCCCCGCTCCCGGTTTCTTTTACACTAAAGGACTTTTAGGGACTGCAAGGGCTGCGTGAAAAGTGGGTAAAGCGGCGGGGAGGCGGCCCCGGGCGGGAGCATCCCTGCTTCCCAGCCCTCTTCGGCAAACTCCGAACAGGAAAAAATAAAAATCCATCCCGTAGTGGGGAGCCGGTGCTGCTCCCGGAGCTGCGGGGGGGGAACGAAGACGGGACACGCACCCCAGGGGAACCTTGGAGCAACTTCGGGGAGGGGGGGGAAGACAGGACAGACGGTGGTTTTGGGGAGATGGGGGCAGTTGCCGGCACCGCGCGTCGCCCGCCGATCCGCAGACACCCCCACCCCCCACCCCCAAATTCCACCCCCCCCGGTGGCCGGTGCTCGGCGCTGCAGGTCCTTACCGGGAGGGAGCTCTGCGGCGCGGGGCTCCCGGCGGAGCCGTGAACTTCGGGGCCGGGGGGAACCCCCCCACATTCCCCCCCCCCCCCCCCCCCTCCAGTCCCTCCCTCCCTCCCCAGCCCGGCGGGCAGCCGCTGTGCCGCCGGCCCCCAAGGGCAGATGGCCGGGAAAGCTTTGTGCAATCCCCGGCTCCCCTCGCAAGTTAATGCCGAGGCTGAAATCCCTTTTGCTCTCACTTTCAATCACAATCGGAGCTTTTATCTCCGTGCCTGATCCCGGCTGCGTAACTTCCTCTGTGCAGCTTTAGCACACACCATCCCACCGGCGAGCAATGTGCTTCTTAAAGGTGCAGGGAGGAAATGCGGGCGGGGAGGGGGGGGGGGGGGGGGGGGGGAGGAGGAGGTGGAGGAGGGAGAAAAACCACCCGAGGAAGAGGAGGCTGCGAGCGGGCAGCCTTCAGCCCCGGGGGTACCGCGGCCCCGGGTGGGGTGGCTGCAGCATCCCCACCGTCCCGGCGCTGCCTCTGGTTAGATAACGACAGGCCGGAGTGCCACTCCTTAGTGTTTTTTTTCTTTTCTTTCTTGTTCTTTTTTTTCTTTTTTTTTTTTTTTTTCCTTTAAGGTTTTTTTTTTTTAAAAAAAAAAAAAAAAAAAAAGCACACACATACAAAATCATGAGATCATGTTTTCTCGAGGAAAAAAAAAGCTCTAGTCACGAGGGTTTCCCCACACGTGTAAGTTCTCGGTGGTGTGCCCTGAATATTTCGGGGAGGCTTCTGCTGGCGAAGATGCTGTAAATGAGGCTGCGTGCGTGTGTGTTGGGGGAAGAGGGGGTGGTTGGAATTAATAGGATAAACAAAGCAGGAACTCGGAGAAGGGGAAATCAGATGGCTGGGAAATGCTTTGATAAGGGTGGGAATGTGCTTTGGGATTTAACCAAACCAAGTTTTTCTTTGGTAAGGCAGGGGATTAACATGCAGGGCTGTAAGGTGTGAGAACAGCATGGGGATGAAGAACCTATAGGCGTTGCTTAGGTCAACTCCCCTGCATCCATGCTGAGGAGGCTCCAGCTTGGACAGGGTGGATAAAGCTGTGGCAGGTAAAGCTCAAAGTTTTCCCTGCACCAAGGAGGTGCTGGAGACAGGATCATTCCTAAGCAGCGACAGGTTTTTGACATGCACGTGGATAAATGACAGTCCATTTACGGGGAGGAAAACCAAAGAATCCCCGCTGCCCCCTATGTATGCGACCACCAAAAACTCACTGCTCCTTCCTAACCAAGAATTCAATAATTTCTAAGCCAGAGAGTATATTGTCCAACTTGCATGTAGTTTGCAATCTCATCGACTCAGTATTTTGTTATATGATTTCCTTTGGCCCATTGCTTTGAGGTCTCTATGCGGCTTCTCCCATCTAAGAGTCCCTGGAAAACGCACGATCCATCGTGTGACCAGGCAGAGGTGATTTAGAGCTCTTCTGGGAAACGTTTCCCGTATACTGGAGCATAAGTGAGATTTATTAAATGCTGGCATGTATCTTGACTGTGGCCCAGCCTAAATGCTACACTGCTGCACAGGGTGGTCTTAACCTGCAAGACTGTCTTTGATCCTGGCTCAGTCTCCACTCCTCTGGTCAGGGCACAGGCTGATACTTTCCACATGGTAATTTTTTCTGTAAACACTTATTTTATGGCAGCAGTATTACTTAAGTGAGAAGCACTGGCTGGGAATTCATGGCTGGCTAATATTCCTGGATTTCACTTTGTGCTTTTAGGTCTTCTCTGTAGTAATGACTCCCCTGGAAATTCCCCACGTCTCGCTTATTACTCCTTTATTAGTTATTATGGTACAGTAACAGGATAAAAAGGAGTTGGTATTTCATTTTCATTCCCTCTAATAGCCACGGCAAAGACCAAGTGGTGTGCTGATTATTGACATCAGAGTTAAGTGATACGCACGCATCGTTAGGTTTCAATTGGAAAGAATAACAGCACAGTATGAGTTGTCACACTTCTAAACTACATGGCATTTAAAGAAAAACCAAAGTCGTTTTTCTCAGCCCTGCAAGCTCAAAAGATCAGAAGCTAGCAATAACACTTGTGTAGACACAGGTAAAAGGCGCTAGCTTCAGGCAAATCACCAGAATTAACTAATCGGCGTAATACCCCGGAGAGGCTGGTAGCAGCTGTGCGGCTCGTCCAAGGTTACGCAGCGATTCAGGAGATCCAGGAACAGGCTTGGAGGGTGGGAAATCGTGCTGCTCCTGGGGTAAACAGCCGGGTCTGGCTCCGAGGGTCCTTGTGCTGGGATGGAGAGAGCTCATCCGTGGCACTCGGACACGGGAGCCCAAAGGAAGCGGCTGCAAAGCAGCCGGCGGTGCTGCTGTCACAGGCAGGAAGGAATGGGGAAGAGTTGCAGCAAATGTTTCATTTTAGACCATTTGCCTTCTTTTAGACAAGCACATTTTGCAAATGTTTAATGCTGGGTGTCGTTTCCTTCCGGGTGAAATTTCTGCGAGGAGCAAAATGGACACGCTTTTCCTTGAGGGGACAGCTCTGCCTCCTCCCATGCGCTGAGCACTGCCTTCTCACGCAAGGAGAGTGTGGTTGAAAATCAATGGGTCTGCACTGAGATTTAATTACTACAGCATAGGCAGGGGTGGAGAATAAGGCCCTTAATATTTAATACAGCCTCTGCTCCCAAAGGGATCCCTGGGGCTCAAGGGCCAAATGTAAACCCATTATAAGCAGGTGTAATTCTATTGACATATGCGGGCTCGCACCTGTTTGTACTATGGCTGTATTTGGCTTCCTAAATCTAAATGGCAAATGGTGCTTTTGACATACGCAGGAGAAGAGGAAAGTGTTTTCCTAACTTGGGATGATAGAGGATATTCTGAAACAACAGAAGGTAAACGTGACACCTCCCAGTCCCCGTTCGCAGTGGCGATGCGCTTGCTAACACTTGAGCTGAGCTGAGTCCGTGGAGAGAGATCCAAGATTACTGCCAGAATAATAACCAGGCTTATAAAGGATCTTTCATTTGAGGATACATATTGCTGTATCACCTATAATAGCAATACGTTCTTTTTATAGTCCTTATCTAGCAATGTGCGGCCAAGGATGTCAAAGTGCCTACTGCAAGTGAGTAAGCATTTTATTAGGTGGAAACACAAGGCTCATAATTGTGCTCCGAACCCAGGAGCAGGCGAGAGACCCCTTTGCAAGGGAGGGTCTCAGGTAATATTTGACAAGCACAGCTCAGCCCAACCCCTTGTTCCAGCGGTGACTTTCTCCAGCTCGCCAGGATCTCCAGGGAGAAGTTTGGAAAGAAAAGGGGAGGAAATTACTAAAGGTGCTTTTGTTTTAGGGATGATGGGGGGGAAGGCTCCTTGAACCTTGTGCTTAGCAGGAAGGATTTGTCTCATCTCACCACCCTTGTACTGTCCTTTTGTTCTTAGCAAGCTGAACGTGAAGAAAGCTTCCAGCTTGATCAGAATGGGAAGGCTTGTGCTTCCCAGTTCCTTGTGCATGATGCAAAGTCACTGAGTTTTAAAAGGAAGAGAGACATAATATTTTGTGGCTAGGAGAAATGCTGGAAAACCCACACAAAGCCTGAGAAACTGAGCAACAGACAGCTTTGGTACACGCAGTCCAGGAGGGTGGGTGGGGGATATTTATTTTTTTGCCCTCCCCGCACGCCACTGCTCTAGCGTCGGGGCCAGGCTCCCAGGCGCTATGGGTCCCCTGCTCTTAGGCAGACACATACATACCCCAGTGAGCAGGAGAGAAAAGAGCCGAATGCTTCAGTCCCTGGAGTACTCTACATTTTTTTCCTTTGTGAAAGCTACTGGGGAGATGGCAGAGAGCATCTGCTCGGGGAGGGGCGGCTTCCCCCGGCTCCCTGGCTCACACTCTCCCGCACACAACCTCAGATGCATTTTCTGCAGCTCAGAGGGTTTTACAGGGCCCTTGGTGAATTTTGCCCTCCCTGATTAGATAATCAAAGGAGCAGTGACTGTACTCTCTAGAGAGAAGATGCTGTCTCTTTCCTGCCAGGAGGACAGCTGGAGGGAGGGTGGGATTTTCAGCGTGCAAGCACTTAGCCAGATCAAGGAAATGGGATGCAATGCATTTTAGGCTAAGAAAGGTTGTTTTGCAGGGAAACATGAGGCTGCTGTTCTGTTAGGGAGATAACGCTTCGCCAAACTGCAAGCCTTAACTACGGAAGGTCATTGCCTCTTTAAGGAAAACAAGCATGACAAGTCAGAAAAAAAGCCCATCACTGTCTTTGCTGAAAAACTTTGATCATTTAAATATTATTGATGCACATTAACCCCAGCAAAGACTGGCTGGGTGATGGGAAGTGCTTCACCTTGACACAGGGAAAATATGTTGCTTTCTGTTGCCTTGTCTTTTGCCTTGTCTTTTGTTTCATATATCAAATCAGAGCTTAGCCAAGTGAATCAGCTCAGGAAGCATTTAAGATTTATTTGATTTTGGGGAAGGTAGAGCTTTCCTTATCTTTACTAGCTGTGGGGGAGTAAGTATGGATAAAAACAGGAGAAGCGTTTAAAGGAGGGATCTATAATTAACAATCCCTCAGAAGGGGAACTTTCCTTTTAACTTACTATTGAAATGGAAGTGTTTGAGAGTGTACGGTTTTGGCTCTGGGGATCTCCTCCGTATCCTTGACAGAGCCCTGCGAATTCCTCTAATCCCTGCCTCAGAGCACATCTGTGCTTTAAAAACAGCTCCTTCCACCCCACGGAAGTCTCCCCTCAACCCATGGATTGATTCCCACGGGAAGCCCCAGCGTTGCCCCCCCGGCCTGGCTCGGGGCGGGTGGCGATGGGGACAGCAGCTCCCCTCCCAGCACAGGGCTGTGTTTCCTCGGCAGCCCCGAGCCTCACACTGAGAGGAGACGCCTTCCACAAACGCTTTTTAACCTGAGGAAGGAACGTGTCACTTCTAATGGAGCTGACAGCAGCAGGGAGGGTTTTTAGGTTAGTGGTTGAAGAACACACTTGTAATGAGTGAAGTAATTGAATAAATGCTGACAATTTGATGTGGAAAATGCATAATCAGCTAGCTGTGGAAGGTTGACTTGTTCTTTTTTCTCTCTTTCCTTAGCACAGGGATAAACATGTTTATTCTCTTCCAAGCAGGTGATGTGTTCAGCAGCACAAAACCAGCAGACACATGCACATGCTTCCCTCCCAGGCACACACGTGCCGGTTGCCAAATAATTGACCCACTTATGCTAATATGCTATTTGCATCACTGGAACTTAATAAAAACATATATAATCAACTTCAACACTGAACTTTTTATTGAGTCATGTTCTGGTTGAATACCCACTTCTGTAGTTTCACTGGCTCCAGCCCAGATTACTGTAGCTGTGCCTATACTAGGGTGGAAGGTGGCAGGCCCTGGCTGGATGCAAATGAGGCGACACCAAGTAGCACCAAGAGCTGATGGTGCAGGAATAGCTGGGAGTCTAACTGGCTCTTCAGATCCCAAACGCAGCTAATAAATTGTGGATGTAGATGGTGGAGTTGACATATTCCAGTGCAGTGACTTTCCCTACTCAACCATCATCTCAGCTTTATGCAGATGGAAATTTAGTTAATTTCTTGTCATCAAGCCCCCAGTTTTAGTCTGACAATGGGAACAGCATCATCTGTGTCATGTATGTTGGAAGCAATGAATAGAGAGCTGAGCTTACTAATCTATTTGCATATTGAAAATATGGAAAAAAACCTCTCTTCTTGCTTACTCTGCTGCCTACTCAAATATCTGCGAAACAAGGAGAATATGGGCCCTCCTTGTACTTCAGATCTCATTTCCCTTGAATAAAGGAGCAATTGCTCACTCCAGCCTTCTGGGATGAGTATGAGACTCAGAACGAGCTACGGTGACAAAAGCTCTCCGTATCAGCAGGCTGGTGGACAGAAGACAATTCCTGGATTAAGAACGCTCTTCAAGATGGATACTTTGACTTTAGGTCATCAGGACACCTTCTCCGCTCCACATCCGAATCAGCACTTGCATATCTAGGGCATGGAGGTTTGCCCTGCCAACTGTTAAATAGATTATGGCATACTCCCCCCCCAATTATTAGCATGGAACAGCACACATCCACAGGAGAGACAAGCTAAGGACACAGCGGTTCACAAGAGCAATGAGCCGTAGAAGCTTTTCCTTTTGGATAGAGTTGAAAGAGTTGTTTATTACAGAAAAAGTGAAATAGCAGCACACAGCAGTTCATCCGTATCCCATGGAGGCATTGGGCTATGACTCCATATTCAAGGCTGAGATGTAGTTTGGGCTCAACTCTCCATTCAGCAGCTCTGGATTATCTTTTTTTTAACTTGAACAGATAGGTTTCCTCTAGGTTACAGCTGTTTTAAGCAGTAGAAGTGAGATCCAGATCAAGCTTTAAGGGTTGGAATATACATGCTTTTTCTTGTGCTTCTGGTATTAATTTCATATGCAGTGGAAAAGTAATATCCTGTCTGTCACTAGAGAGGAAGAGATGTGCGTGCGTGTATACGCACAGTCATTGCTAACTGTTGAGCTTTTTCACTCAAATTTTATTTTTGTGAAAATTTCTAAATTAAAATGAAAATCGGCTGCAGAAATGATGAATGTGAAATACCAATAAGGCAAAAGCATGAGATGTTTTCTCTTGTTTTCGTAAGTCATGGTCTTTGTGTGTAAGAGTGTATTGCATGGCAACTACATTCACACTTCTCTTTAATAAAAGATCCTAGCAGATGGACCCACTATTAACATGTATCCCCCAGATTTGCATATTTCATATTCATGCCAAGATGGCATTAGGCACACATGGGATGAACAAGGCTGATATAAACACAATTGAACCAGATTAATGCAGTGATCAAAGGGTATTGTCCTGGCATCTCCGTTAGGAATCCAGTTTAATATTAGTTATTAATATTGTTAAACTCCTACTGGAGTCAAATTAAGGACTTCCAAATACAGTTGGACAGGGCTCTTAGGTACTACAAGTTGATGAATATGTTATGAATTCCTGAGAGAGAGGGCTAAGAAACAGCATTTGCATCTGAGCTGTGAATCCAACACTGGAAGTGTGCAGACTTCAAGGTTTGGTCCAGCATGCTGTGTAATTAGGACTCACTTGAAATTCAGGTCTTATCCAAGATCTGTATCTGAGTTTCTCAGAATTCAAGTGCCATCTCATCTAGTCAGAAGACAAGCCTATCTGTAATATCTTATCAAATATTAGGCATTACAAAGTAGTATTCTGGAGCCCAAAATATATTTGATCCCATTGTTCTAGTCTATTAACCAGACACTGCACTGCACATACTAATAGGATCAAACATTAGGAAATATTTATGAATGAGCATTGTTTTGACTGCAAAAATTAAACACAGCAGGTTTTAAATACACAAGATCTCAAAAAGGAAGACTTGATTATCTCCTGTATATCTGGTGCCAAATTCAGAGTGAATTTTAAGTGAATCTTAGGTAGTCTGTGCTTGAGTAATTTATACTTTCTTCCAGCTCCCTTCAGCGTGTAAATTATACCTGCTTCCACCTATATTGAATCTGACCCATTGCACCAAGGATACTAATGAAATGATGTAGCACCAGATAATGCAGTTTCAGCGAGGCAGGGGACTGTGTGCACACGCCATGGTGGTACTCGGGGTGTACAGACTCAAACCCGTGTACGATACCCCTGTACTGGGTCTTGCATCTGCAGCTCTCAGTGGAAATAAACCACTGCTTACTCACGTGAGCACTGCTGCAATGGTATTTCCACTGCTTCTGCTGTGGAATCTGGACACGGTAAAGTCCTTTTTGGGTGCTGGGAGTTTTGTCTCTTACTTCAGTGGGGACAGAATTTTGCTCGCTAGATCCAAAGGCAAGGCATGGCCTTGGCATAAGGTATACAGTAGCCCCACAAGCCGTGGTTTTGTCAAGAATAAATCATGTCAAACCAATCTAATTTTCCTGTGACAGGACAGCAGGTCTCAGAGAGGGGAGAAGCTGGAGATGTGATACATCTTGACTGCATTAAGGCTTTGACACTGTTTCATATGGCGTTCCCAGGAGCAAGGTGGGGCAATACGGTCGAGGAGAAAGGCTGGAAGGTACCAACCCAGCTGGGAAAGCATACTGGAAAGCTATCGGCTATTTATTGTTGAAGTGGAAGAATGGCTTGAGGATGGTGCTGCAGGGGTCTGTGCAGGGTCCGGTATTACTCAATATTTTAATTAGTGACTTGGGTAATGGAATATGGAGTAGACTTATTTCATCTGCTGACAATACCAAGATGAGAGGGGCTGCAAGTGCTCTCAGAGAACAGGAGAAAGATTCAAAAATCTTAACAAACTGAAGAAACGGGCTGGAAAGAATAGACTGACGTTCAGAAAGAACGAGAGCAAAGCAGAATGTATGAGAACTATCAAAATGCGTGTCAGGAAATGGCTGTGTAGGCAGCATTTCTAAGGAAAATGGGTAATAACATGAGTAAGAAATTAACCCTGAGCCAACTATGGTACCCTGGTGTGAGAAAAGCAAAGCTGACACCGAGGTATGTTAAGAGAGTGTGGTATGGTACACGGCTCCTGTCTGTACTGAGTGTTGGGGAGGAGCAGTTGTGGTCATCAGACTTCCAGAAAAATATAGAAAATTCAAATGGTCAGAGTTCTAGAAAACAAACCTACTGAGAAGGAAAGAAGGAAAGAACTGCAGTCAATTACTTAAGGCTGATGAAAATTCAGTAATCTCACAAAATGTAAAAGATGCTACAAAAGTAATAAACTGTTGCCCACATCCACTGGGGTTGGACAGAAGTAGTGGGATTAAACTGCAAAAAATGCAATTTGGGTTAAAGTTGGGGGAAAATGTTTCATCTATAAGAATAGCTGTCACCCAGAATAGACTGTCTGGGAAGCTTGTGGAATCTGCTTGAAAACCTCCAGGGATGAACAGGTTAGAGAAACTCCTGTCAAGACTGATTTAGGCAGGGTTGATCCTACCCTGGGGGAAGGAGATGGACTAGGTGACCTCTCAAGATCCCTTTTCTCCTTATTCCCTGTGGTTCTATGCATATTTCACATGGTGGTGATATTGTGAGAGCAGAGAGCTTGATTCTGCATATTGGGTAAACATTTTACATTTAAATTGGGAAGTCTTGTTTACTTGTCAGTCTGTTGTTTTTTTCAGTTTAAATCTTACTAATTTAAGTTGAATAATGAATTATAAATTACAGCGATGGGTTTATGAGGAATATCTGAGGAGGCAGGTACTGAAACCTATTAATCTATCGATCACATTGATTGGGGTGTTTAATTTAGAATAGCATATTTCTATTTTTAAATATGCCTTAAAAGACTCCATTAAAGACAACTTTGTTTTATCACAGTGCAGGAATTCTCCTACTTTATAATAGGTGTATACCCTTAAACAGGCACACAGGAAAAATTGATGCTGGCATATACCAAAGACACAGGATGAAACCATGTGCTCCCACAGTAAAAGGAAATCATCGGGTTTTTGAAATGAAGTCAGGCAGTGATCTGGCTGCCAATTAACGAACATATTATTGTTAAGCGATAGCTTTAAAAAAAGTTCCCGAGTTCTCATAACGGTTCTTGCTCCCCTTTCCTCCAAGTATTCTACCGTCTGCTCCTTTACGTGGAGCCCCTCCAGCAGTGGGATATAGTAGCTCAGGGCCTGGCAATGAATAAGGATCCTGTACTGTAAGTGTGAGGGGGGGATCTACGGCAGCAGAATGTAATTCCACAAATTAATTTGTTCAAGACCCAGGGGTTAGCACTAATTTTGCACTAAGTACCAAGAGAGCTTTAATGACCGCAAATAGCAAACACTTCAATCTTTACTTCGTCCCATTCAGAAGCCAAAACTGCCAGGTTTACAGTGCCCTCTAGTATCGTGCTGGAGCATTAGCTTTCCTGTGCCACCTACTGAACTGCCACATCGTAGAAGCACTGCTCAGTACAGCAAATTTTTCCTTCAGTGCTTTTGGAGCGGGAGAGCAGGAGCCTGGGCTGGGCTGGCTGGAGCCACGCTCGGTCCGCCTCTGCTGGCAGGCGGGCAAGGCTCCCACTTTTGTCCTTAGGCATCACAGGTTTAGGATAAAAAGATGTGGCAAGATAAAAGTGCATGATCTCCTTAGAGGGTTGCAGTGACCAGGCTGCTTGGAAGAATGATGTTCAATAGTCTGTGGCAATTTGGCACAGTGATATTAATAATAATTTGCCTTAAAATGATACTTCGCAGCTGTTGCTGCAGAACCACTAACTAGTGAAATGCACACTGGTGAAGGAGAGGGAAGGACAAAGGAGAAAAACCTGAGTCATACGAAACCCATTAGACATTACCCGGGACCACATCCTAGCCAGCTGAGGTCACTTAATGCAAGGGCTTCTCAGAGCTGTGACCTTCAGTCTCACACGGATTTCTCCCTGGAGCAGATGCAGGAAAATTCCTTGGTGGAATAGGACGTGGCACCTGCTGTAGGAGTGGGCATATTTATAAAGCACCTCTAAAGATTTCCAGCTGCTGAAGTAGCCTGTGGAGGCTGCCTGTGCGAGACTGAGCCGACGTGGTGCAGTGTTATTGCTGCTCTGAATGGCGCTGTGGGAATGGCACCGTTCCCATGGAGTCGTGGAGGCAGAAGGAAATCTTAAACTCCTGCTTGCCTCCAAACCAGAGCGGTGCTATATGCAGGAGTTCTTCCCCAGAAAACCCTTCTCAGAGGAGTTGAACTTATAGTGATTTGTAAAAAAGCTGCCTGAATTGTTGTTATTCTAAGAAAGCTTGCCAGTTCCTGGCAGTGAATGAGTTGGTCCGGATGACACCCATGTCACCCAGAGATTTGCCTTGTGGGGACAACTGCTTAACTGGTGAACTCTGGCATGTACAATCAAACAGTTGGTACATGAAAATTATTAAGTTACATTAACTAAGCACATTTAGAAAATGAATTGTTAACATCCATCTTCAGATTTTTTCCTTCATTTTACATGATTGCCAATGAGATTGTCATGGATGAAAACGGGCATAAAGACAGAGCTTTTCTAGTACCCAGCATGACTGGCATCTGCAGTTTCCTTTGAAAAACATAATCATAGGAGAAATCTCCCTTTCATCTTAGGCACTGACTTCTAGTTACTTCAGTTCCTGGGTTGTAAGCTACTGAAGAAACTTGAGCCACCCTTTCTTGACTGCACATCAGACACCAAAATCTGGTTTATAGCAACCATTGTTATTTTTTGAGAAGAGAAATAATTCTTCCTGCTTTTAAACCATGTGTGAGGGTATTACACATATTACAAATGAAAATGTTATATGGAATAGTAATCAGTGTGTCTAAAGGACGGGGAGAAGTTAGGAAAAGTGTTAGTAAAAGAAAATAATAGTAGAAGTAGGAGGTGTGAAAGAGGAAACATAAGATGAAACCACTGGCATGTATCTAGGGGCTGAACTGAATCTTATTAGTCTTACTGACTTTCAGAAATCAGCCATCTAAGATGGTTTTCTCTTTTTTGTATTGTATGTCTGTATGGTACATACAAATATATTTAGTTTCCTTAGTGTCACTGCTGAACAGCAGGACAAAGGATGTATGGGGATAACCTGCATCCCAAACAAGTACCGTCCCTTCACACTCCCCCAATCTTGTAGCACGCTAACAGTTTCTGAAGCACAGGATGGGAACATTATTGTATCCAGCCAGGTTCTTTTTCATCAAAATATTTTCTTGCCCTCTCATGTACTATGCATTCAATGTAAATGCTGAACTTTCATTATTGCCAATGTGATTTCTGCACATGGAACCACAAGAGTCTGAAATAAGAGGTCTAGAGCCCTTCTGCTTTAAATTCTAACTCCTGCAAGTAGTGTGCTAGAAATGAAGAGCTATTTCATTGTATATGCAATATGTAAGCAGTTTGACAAGGATGTCTCTTTACAGCTTAAGTGTCAGCTCTGAATAGATGGATTGGGGGTCTTGAAAGACACGCTCCACATCTCTGCATCATTGTTCGTAAAAACTTTAGTAAGTATCTTAAATTCCTTGCACAGCAATACAAGCAACTGCCTCAGCTTCTCAAGGGCACTATACCTTTGATAATGAATATATTTAAACAAAAAGGGGAAAAAAAAGCTTTGCTGAATATAATAGAATGCAGCTTTCTACTTTCATATTTCATGGGACGTGAAGGTTCATCATTTATTGAAAATAAGTTGTGGACCATCAGTAACATCCTGTCTAGATTTCATATTCAGAGTAAAATGCCTTTCCAGTAAAATTACAAGAAACTGCTTTTCTCAGACAAAACCCTTGTGTTCAAGCTGTGTTGCAGTATTCTCTAGACTAGTTTTTCTCTTTTGCTGTGCTCTCTGTTACAGCTTGTTTTGCCAGCTGAGAAACTTCCTTTGCAAATCCATTTTCTCTTTTATATTTAAAAATTATGTGCTTCATGTGGGCAAATCTCCATAAGCCTTTAGGACTTCAGATTTACTGTTATTCCTCACTGGCCAGCAGACAAATTAATTTGATTAGAGCTCAACCCTCAAGAGAGAATTCTGAGGGAAGCAGACTCCAATCCAGGAATACCTGGGATCAGTTAATGAGTGAATGCCCCCTCGTTAGTATATTCTCCCTCTTTTGTGAGCTGAACTAACTGTACGTGAGCAACACCTCCAGCTCCACGTGTCCCAGGACAGTCACTGCAGTAGAAGGACCGAGGCGTGTGCTGCTGGAGAGCTCGTAGCCTACAGGAATGGGCACGGCTGAACAAACCCCGCAGGGACTATTGGGGAGCTGCTGTGAATGAGGCAACTGAATGCCAGACGCCAGGCACAAGCACCCAAGGAAGAGGGCTAAAAGTGACGCCTGATCCCCATCCCATGGCAATCAACTGATGCCTAACAGTGCTGAGGACTGGGGACTTTGAATGAGGAGCAGAAATGGCAAATAGTATTTTCTCTCTATAGAAAAAACAGGAAAAGCTATCATCTCCTTCTGAGGCAGTTCTCTTGCCTGCAGTACTTCTCTGACATCCAAGCTAAATTGTGCAATGGATGCATTCCCAGAGAATGACACCATCAGATCAACAGGCTGCACCCACATCACCTTGCAGTGTGATATTTGCTGCTTTCACAAACTAACAGGGCTGCTGGGTCAGTGGCTTGAAGGCAGATCTCAGTGGAAACCTTCTGTGCTGCAAAACATTGGGTGGCTCAGATGCTCTGTTTCCTTAGAATCAATATTGGATTAATGCAGTGGTATTAGATTGGAGGCACCATTCTCTGGGAGATGCTAACTGTAAGATGAGATATGGAACTGAAGTGTACTTGTAATACCTACTTGTAATATTTTAACAATTCAGTAACAACTTTGTAAGGCAGGTTATTAGCTGGACTGCATGAAGCAATTCTAGCCAGAGCAGCTGAGTTCTCTCACTACGAACCTTGTCCCTGCATTTTTATTTCTGTATAATATTCCTGATTTGAGTTCTTGCATGGTGTTTCTATGCATTATTAAACTCCCGCTATTTTCCACACCAGAAATGGCTGCATTTAGATTTAGGTGAACTTTTGGTGGAGGGGTTAATCTGCAAAAATGTCATATAAGTGCAAACTATTAATTACTACTTTTGTATTTTAAGCTGAGGACTCATGGCTGCCAGGATAAAGTTGGTGCACTGGCTCACTAAGTTACTAAACACTGATACTCTCCCTGTGGAAGAGCAACTTTCTCTCCCTCTTTTCTCTTTTTCCTTTTCTTTTAATTTCTTTCCACTCCCCCCCCGGCCTGAAAAATGCAATGACCAGATTGTTCATCCCTTTTCTCATTGTGAATGGTCTCCTAAACACTGAAAGATGGCTTGGGGAGTTTGTTCAGAAGGTTAGCATCTCTTCTCAGAGCTGGTCCCCAACTGTATTCACATTTATGAATCCATATAAAGAACTCTTCAGAGTAATATATAACCTGATGATGCAACAAGCCAGGAGACAAAAAAAATAGCCCATTAAGAGGACAAAGCAAATCAATACTAATAGCAAAGACTAAGATTTTAAAAGCCTCTCAATGAAGTCAGGCATAATCTTACCAATCAGTCAATGAAAAATGAAATGTGTTGGGGGGAAGCTGGGGGGCAAGTCAGAGAGAGAGAGGAGACCATTT
Organism: Tyto alba; assembly: GCF_018691265.1. Lineage (NCBI taxonomy): Eukaryota > Metazoa > Chordata > Aves > Strigiformes > Tytonidae > Tyto > Tyto alba. The sequence goes on from NW_024881273.1 coordinate 5,381,936, forward strand.
TTTAAGAGAGACTTGGATGGGTTGTTTTCCCTGGATGGTATGGCAAGTCCTGGCTGCAGGTGGGTGAGATGGGAGGAACAGCAGCACTTGAAGGGGTAAAATGCTGACAGCACATGGAGAGATCAATTTGGTTAGTTCCTCCTGCCTCCTTTCCCTTAACTCTTCCAGGTGCAGATAGGATCTGAGCAGCAGGATCACATGCCCTGTGTCAATGCATCTGTGCTCAGCCTTCCTCTTCTGTTCCCAGATCTGCTCACTTTCCAAGACAGAAGGTATTGTGGTTTCATTCCCTACCTGGCAATAACTAATTCACCCAGGAAACTGGCAGACTAAAGTGGTTCCTTCTCATTGCTCATCTCCACAAGGATGATTATGGATTCAGTGTTTCCCGATCATGGAAAAGACACTTCAGATGGTCTTCTGTTATTTTGACTATGTTTTTTTGTTTTGGTTTCCAAAGTTCTTTGACAACTTTCCTAGCCCCTTGCTCTAGCTTAGCCTCTTTGGTACCTTTCCTGTCACTGTAAGTTCACCTGGTATTCCCAAAACATAAATAGTGCAGACTTTTTCCTTCATCAGAGTTGTGCCAAGCCCTCACTTGAGCCTGTCACAGAGCCCCATCCATCCTGCATCTCCCTCCCTGCCCTCACCTCCAGTTTAGATTGTAGAGATTTTTTTCCTGCATAACATCTCTAAAATGCAGGCTCTGATATCCATCCACATGGACAAAATTCAGGCCTAGACTTTATCTTGTGGTATGTATTCCTGTGTGTTGATAACGCCAACATCCTTTCTCTTGGCCATGACTGATGCAGGCCTTGTCTTCTGACTCTCTTAGAGAAGCTTCTGGTAGAAGTGTTCTCCTACCTTTCTTTGTACCCTTTCTCTGACTTTCCAGTATATCTCCATGGGGGAATTCCTCCCATGAGTGCTTGAGAATTCACCTCATGCTCTTTCAAATCCTTCCTACTCACTCATTTTCTATCCTGCTCCTGACCACTGTGCCTTGTGTCCTCTCTGCTGCCTACCGCACTCCCTCTCTCTCACACTCCAGCTGCAGGTAATCCCCCACTCAGCACCACCCTCTGCCTCTCACCCCAGCCCTGCCAGACAAATGCTGGCCCGGTGACCCAGAACATCCTTCCCTCACCCCTTGCAGTCCAGGAAAGCTGGTGGACAGAGGGGAGAGCAGTGTCCTCCAGCAGAGACGGGCATCCAAACAGAGCCGTCACATCAGCCAGCCCAACTGCATCCAGAGGAGATCATGTAAGTGAGTCCTTAACACTCAGAGATAGACTCTAAGAGGACTGAGCATCGCTTTGCCCTGTGTTTGTGTGGTGCACAGCAGAGCAGAGCCCAGGTCTGAAAGCACAGGCACTACAGAATTAGTATCAATAAGGTAAAATGGCAACCAAAGCTTCCCACCCTGTGCGTCAGCACTGGTGCCTGGCTGTGAGCTGCCTGTGAAGAACAGGAAGGTTGCTCAGCTGCTGTAGTTCTGCCAGTCCTTGGCCCCTCCACTGAAACTGCTACAAAGGCAGAAAATCACTTCAGCTAGGACTAAAGGAAGCAGCAGTGCTGTGGAGCTGCGCTGGGATCGTTAGGGTGGTTAATATTCAGCAGGCATATCGCTCGAAAGACAGCGCATGCTAAGAAAAAAAAAGCAACAAAACCCAACCCTGCACGTAGGTCTGTCAGAGATATTAAAAGTGATGATGTTTTTTGTACAACACGCAACTAGTATCCCATAAGACCGGAACCACTGCTCTGCCACATCTCACTGAGGTCATCGTGGAGCTGTTATGAAACAGTCATGAGTAACACGGGCCATATGTAAACCCATGAATTAGGGATTAAATGCTTTTTACTGCTTTACTGGTCCTCCAAAGATGACTTCTCTACTTCAGCACAAAATATTCTGGTCAAGCTGACATCATGGCTTTGGTCAGGGGTCCAAAATAAATGGCACTGAACAGTACTCAAAACTGCTTGTACACATACAGAAATATATTTTGCAAGAAATCTCTTTTAATTCATTACAAACAAATCAGAACTCAAGGAACACTCTGGAAAGGTCCTCAACTGGAGATAAAGGCTGTCTGCCATCACAAATGCAATGTAGCTGTGAAAGGAATTTTCAATGTATATAGAGAATGTGTAGTCCAAAATGTGTTATCAGGCAGAAAAACCAAATCCCTGTAAAGGGCCACCTCTTGCTATAATGCAGGTCTTTTCTATAATAGAGTCAGCTCTGATATAGGACTATTGCTGCACTGCAAGCTGTAATAAATATTAATGTGTCAAACTGTATGCCACCTCTATTTCAGGATGGAGGCAAAAGACAGCTTTACAGAGGATGAGTCGCAGCCCTGCTAGGGAGCTAGTGCATTCCCAGGGCTTTTGGTAAGGAATTTTTATCTTTGCAGTGATTGCTTCCTGCATTTCTCTAAAGAACCACCAAACCCTCCATTCTACTCTACAAGAAAGGCATGAAATCTGTCTGTGCTTGGGGCTATGCCTTGGGGGACTGATATTTGCACTTCATGCTGTGTTCATTGAAAATCTGCCCTCGCTCCAGTCCAGCATTTTGTAATGCAACCCCCCAAGGTCATTCCTTACCAACTGACAAGTTGTATGTTAAAAGCCCAACAGATACCACCTTGCAAAGAGATTCTGATATTTATATTGCATTTGTTTCTCATAGTGCAATTACTCTACAAAGAAAACTAAAAATGTATATAGTTGTGTGTTTGTATATATATCTATAAACTAATCCTTTAATTTTCTTGCCTGCATCATGACACTGTATTAAATATCTTACCTAAGCATGTCTGAGTAGTATTACTAGACAAAACATTTAAACATATACTTGTCTTTAGACATAATAAGATTCTAAACATAGGATATCAATGTAAATAAATTTTATACTAAATATTTATGTTTACTATCCCATGCAACACTAGTTTATCAAATATTTACTAGCCTACTTACCTGTGCTCTTGTGGGCAGAGCTGCATTAACTACTTATGCTACAGTGTTTTTGTGGTTGATTAAAATACATTTGTGCGTATATCTGCATTGTTTGGTAGGCCCAGTTAAACAGCCGCTTACAGAAGCAAGCAGAGAATGCTGCTCCTTTAAAAAAAATTAAGCTTGCTATTATGGATTCTGCATCATCCTTTATATGAAGCTCTTATTAGCACCATGCTAGGTACCAGTGGAGCAGGAGGTTATTTTTAAAGTGTTGGGATGCCACACACTCTGTTGCTCTGCAATAAAAGATGAAAGGAAAAGCAGCCTCCATTTGTAATGAGCCCTGATCATTAGTTTCAGCTCACAACACATTGATGAGAGAGAACTATTTTCCTTTTGCAGAAATGTGTGTTTCTGTCCAGGAATTATCCTGTTAGGTCAGGAGACAGGAGAGAACTGAAAGAGTATTCCAATGTTTTCTTCAGCAGAAAATGGAGTAACATTGGGAACGGGATGATGATCCCACTCTTCCATATCACAGACTGAAGAGGAAAGGGGATTATACACTTCCACTGCAGGAGGATTCAGGCAGCATTTAGGTTTTATTCCATCCTTGTTAAATTTACTGCTCTACAGGCAAACACTGTTGCTACTGTTCACTCAATATACATTCCAGCAGAAACAATTTGCCTGCAATTAGTCAGCAATGAAAGTCAGTTCTTAGGCAATCTCAGGTGGCAGCAATCACAGTTCCTACTCCCTCTGTTCTGTCTCTAAGCAAAGTTTCATATTCTCATGATGCAAAAGGACTGTACTTGCCAACAGGCCTACTTTTTGAAAAGTCATCGTATAAGACTCCCAACAGAAATGACTGCTTTGGTTCAAATGTAATGGTAAAAAAAGTACTTTAAAACCTTGTTCATGAAGCTCATTGATAGCTCAGTTATTCACAGAAATACGACAGGAATGAGGAAGAAGCACAGGTTTTTGTTTTTTTTTTATGGTAGATTCTAAGCAAATAACCTTAAAGGCAATAGGTTGATGTGGTTGAAATTTCATTAATTTCAAAAGAATTATCTCAAATTTATCAAATTATAACCTGATGGCAGGTTTCTACACTAGAGAAAATCTGGCCAACTACTCTACAAGCACAGTGTCAGCCAGGAGGGCTGAGGGAGGTGAACTTTGTAAGGAAGGAGAGACTGCAAGGAATATGAAAAAAAAAGACCTCAAAAGAAAGCCATTAAGTGCTTTTTCATCCTAACTAAGTTCATTGTGAAGGGTGGTTGGGAAAAGGGGTAATATGAGACTTTGTTATTGAAAAAAATATTGATTGTTAGGAATCAATAGCATTAAAAAGCTGTGTCTTAAGCACCAAGCTTTGAAGGACTCCACAAGCTTTTCCATTCCCTGTCTATTCTCCTGCCAGAACTTTGATAGCTTTAGCCTGCAAACCAGCAAATGCAGTGATTTGATGGTGGCCAATATATATTAAAAAAATTAAGGTGTCAAGCATGAATTTTATTACATCTGCAATCAGATGTACTTCCTTCAGTCGGCTCATTTGCAATTAAGTCCAGCTGTTCTCAGTGGAAAGGACTCTTCCAAGGAAATTGCTGTAAAATTTAATGGGAGGATTTTCCTTGGTGCTTTGTTGTAAATATTGTTTTCCTAATAAGCTTGTAAAGGACTTTGCTTTTTTATTCAATGGGCAAGAGAAGATCTGTAATTTTTCAGGCATTAGAAAATTAATAGGTCAGTGATAGAGCTCATAAAACTTGTAAAAATGTTCTCATTGTATAGCAACAGAAAGAGCGTTAATAACTTGAAGGAGAGGAAGTTTTTGAAGATTTTTTTTGGTCTGTGTAGTTTTTTGTTTACACATGAAGGGCTATTTTTTAACTGACACATCAGACAGAGTTTGATCAATATGCTTTGCTGGGTTTCTTCTGTCTAGAATCAGGTATGACAGCCAGAGAGGGGCACCAGATTGCAGATTTCAGAGTATGAGCCCTCATTTCAATATTGCAGTATAACATCCCACAAGGGCCAAAATATTACACCATGAACTCAGGATACTGCAGTGCTTTAGTTTACTATCACAGGATCCTGTTTGGGCTTTAAGCAAATGATGAGCATTAGAAACTTCTTTATCTCCTTGCTACTATATCCAAAGAGCATCACTTTCCTTTTTACCACTCAGGAAAAGCTTAGATGTGTTTTTCCTATCTTCCAGCAATTGTTTCAGCAACATTTTCAATCTGTGTGCTTCTGTCACTCCAGGAGAACAGTGCCTAAAATAAACCAGTGAGATTTGTAATTATTGACATTATTTTAAGATGTAATGCTGAAGCATTAAATATAACGAAATGAAACTATTTTGAGAGGGAATGTTGAAACATGAATGATAGAAAATACTGTTATTGTAGATTTATTTTCATCCAAGCAAAAATTAGACTCCCTCTCTAATGGTGAAATATGACCTGGCTCTTGCAGAGAGATAAATTTGCTAATTTGTTTAACATTGTTATCTGTGCAGGAAAGCCTTGCAAGAGAAAGAATTCAGAATGGATCAAAAGTGCATGTTATTTTGGGGGACAGAATTAAGCCACTTTTTATTCTTTAGGACAGTGATCATATTCCTGTTTTGGCAGCTGTGAATACTGAGGAGAAAACAACTCATCCTGGTCAAAAGCTGTGTTATCATTGTTATATCGGTTCCCAATGCAAGAGGTGAAACTAATTTCCTATCAACAGAAACCTTCTGCTGAGGCAGTGGAAGTCCTTCTACTAGTACAGTTTATTTGAAGAACAGGAATGAGGAGAAATATCCTTTTGCTAGTATACTCATATAGCTACCTTGGCAAATTCTCATGGTTTAGAATCCCATCTCCCATGTCTGCAAATAGCAAGAGTTAGCTGGCACAGTTTGGAACAGTTCTCCAAAATAGTGTAGCAGAGAAGGTTATAGAGGAAATATCTGCTGCACATGTATGTTCTTGTGTATGGGCTTCAGAACAGATTGATAAACCTGTTAAGAGATGATTAATCAAAAGGGCTTGGATCAGGAAATGACAAGGCAGTCAGAGCTAGCTGCAGAGGAATGTAAAAGATTAGGTCTCTGTAGGAGAATAATGTCTTTTGTAGAAGTGATTAGAATATGAACCTCAAAAACACATGATTAACAAGGAAGGAGAGAAGGGCTAGAACATTCTAAAGTTCATACTTTGGGTGAACCCATATATGTGTGTTTTATTTGTATAGCTTGCTTGGTTTTGGTTAAGTCGCTGCCTCTAGAATAAAGTATGTGATTTTCATCTCGAGGTAGTTCCAGCAGTTGCAATGTTTGTGGCTTTTTGCTGTTGTATGAATTAATCTGCTAGGTCTCCCCAGCAGGAGTGGAAGGAAAAAGCAGGGGCCACAAGGAATAGAATAGGTCTCTTTGTCCAGGCAATGGCCAGTGCTTGCCTTTCCTTCTTCTAATCCATATGGACAATATCCAAAAAGACAGTGACCCAAAGTCACAGTGGGGACTGTGGTTAAATGGCAACACTTCAGTGAGAAAGCTGCCAAGAGCACTGAGGCTGCATGGTCTGTTCATTCACTAAAGTTCTTTGTATTCCTCTTTTGCAGCTTATATTTAAAACTTACACCTGATATATAGAAACTTTAAAGGTGTCTGGGTCATATTTCAGCTAGTACTGGGTAAGAAAAATATCAGAAATGTACTTTTTAGCTCCATAACAGAGCAACTGCTGTAGGAAGCTGAAGATCTGGTCCTGACTGCTCCCCACATTAAGTGCATTTATGGTTTGTGAGCTGTGATCCATCAGGGAGGTGCATGACAGCTTCTAGAGAAAGCTTTCTTGGTCTCTTAAGGATTCCCGCAAGCATTATTCAGCCATCAAATTCACAGCCTCTGTATCAGCACTTACCGATGTATTTGGCTTAAGTGAAGAAGAGCATATATAGACGTCTGTCTCTGTTTAAAATAGTAGATGTATTTGAGACAAGAGTCTGGGATCCAATATTGTACTGTTTGAGAACAAGCAGGTTCTACCATGCATCTAAATGTTTTGTTGTCTGTTTTAGTTTGGTTTTGTTTGTTTTTTGTTTGTTTGTTTGATTGGTTGGTTGGTTTTTTCCTTCAGCTTCACTCTAAACTCAGAAGGTGACCAGAATTAATCCCTGTGTTTCAAGCATAAAAATTGTTCATGCAGCTTTGGAGGCTGGAGTGCTCCAAACCCTCAGGATAATACTTCCCATTCTCTGTGGGTTCAAGAAGCAGAAGAAATTTTTCCATGATGTGATGGGAAGCCTCACGAGAGTACAAGAGAGCATCTTCACCACAGGAGGTCATGGGAGGTTTGCTTTAGGGACCTGACTGTCAGTCCCTACTTTTCAGAAAACATCAGACACCTGAAGCTTTTTTCATTTGAATCTAGTGCGACCCAGTTCTCCGTGACACCTCGTAGATTGAGCTACACAGGGAAATGGCATTTACATGCTGTTCCTTTTGTCTAGCAGAAAATGCCTTATGTCTATAAATGATATCTTCTAGCAGCTTATTTCACCACCTATAGGGAAATAATTAAACAGCTTTTGAACGAAACCAAGATTGCTTGGCGCCACTCTTGTCCACTCCTTTTGCATTTCTTGCTGCAGTTCAGAAGAGATACAGGCAGGTACCTGCAAACAGCTTAGCCCTACACACAATCAATAGCAGAAAAGATAAATCTGCTGCAATCGACTACAGGCTGTACTGTCACTAAGTGACGATGAAAAATGATCACTACTTGAATACACTGAATTTTATCCTTAAATCTTTCAATAGAAGCAGTGTCAATAACAGAGCACTAAATAATCTCTAGATGGAAGGAAAATCTTTCCTTCTTTTTTTTTTTTTTTTAAGAGGGAAGATGGATGTCACTTTTTTAGGAGACTTTAAATACTGAAGTATGGAATTAGACCTGCAAATTCCAGGAAGTGATTGTCTGTTTAGACAATCTCTGTCTCATTTTAGGAAAGACTGGCTGGATTCTGCTTGAAATCATAGCTCAATTCCAGATCATGAATGCACCAGGGTAACTGTAAGTGGAATATGCAGAAATGTTCCTTTGAGGATAATAGATCTCTCAACTGGATACAGCTGCCAGAGATGGCCTTTCTTTACTTTAAAATATCTTTGACCTTTCCCTGAGCTAACTGGACGCAGTTTACCATACTGGCCCAAGTATAAAGCAAAGTCTTTTTCAGATAACAGCCTCTGGAAAAAATCCAATCTGTTCTATGTTTGCTGACCATGCCACACATGCTTCTGGCTCCTTGCCCATGGACGTTGTTAGCTGGCCATGCCAGTGGGGCAGCAGGCCAGTGTCTACAACACATGCTCCTTCATCTTGCTTTTGGGTCTGCTGGTCTTGGTGGAGCAACACCCAGACAGGGCAGATACTCGCTGGGGATCCTGGTAGCGATGCGACCCCACTGTGTGTGCATATGCTCCTCTTTCTGTCCTGACAAAAGGAAGGTAGTCTTTTATTTGAAGCCAATTTATTTCCATGTCATATGGTGCCTCCACTATCTCCAAGTATCAATGTCCCTTTTATCTCATATTACAAGACATCAAGGAACACACTAGAATGCCTTTGACAACACCAAACTGATTAACATTTTTCTTTGTTCATAAAGGAAGTTTTCCTTACCAATACCTGTGGGAGTAGAAGCTTCTGGGTAAATCCAGTCTGGTGGCAGTTTAAGCAATGCCAGTTGTGTCCTGCTAACATGCGGAGTGCTTCAGTGACTCTAGGATGCTCTGTGCAGTTTTCGGATGTGTGCCTTCCACTCCAGAGTAAATGCTCTTTTGGCTGCGGACTCTGAACTGCGTTCAGTTTAGCTGCCCTACAGATTCCAGAAATAGGGTCTTGAAGCGGGCAGCAGGGGTGTAGAAAGGCTTATTGATTTAAAAGTCCCTTTGTATGTACTCCAAGTGTGGTTCAGATGCTTTCTTGAATAAAGGTCAAGATGAAGTACTGAATTTCTGAAATGCTGGAGTTGTGAATATCCCCAAACTTTGATTTATTCTGACTGTTTTGTCTGGATTTCTGTTAAAAAGCATGCTTGTCTGTCCTCCTTAATGGATTGATGAACAATACTGAGTGTGAAACAGCTTGAAAGAAAGTACTGATCCATGCAGTTGCTAGAACTGCTTGACTTGTCTGGAAAACTGCAGGTTTCCATGCCCTCATTCAGCCTTAAGCATATTTGACTACATTTATTTTTATTGTTGGACTCTCTCTTTTACAGCTGGAAAAGAAATGAAAGAAGGCGTGCAAGTAAAAGTGTAAAGAATAAGACCTTGTTGTTTCAGGATGACTGGTGCTTTAAGGGGAGATCAGCCCAGTTTCATCTGTTAAAAATCCTGCTGAGATTGATTGGTTTATGGAGAGGTGATTATAAAAGCCAGCAAGTAGCTTAATTAGGTTGGAGAGTTACGAGAAGTAGCTTGGCTTTTGTAAGAAGTACTGGATCAAATGATTCTTGGCAAGTGGCTGGTGGAATGGGGAAAGCTAGGCTCAGGAGTTAGGCAGGATGGTTGCTTGGCATGCTACATTTATATTTAGAAGGAATAAAGCTTAAGATTGCCAAAATCATGCCTGAACCTGGTTCATGACAGGCCTTATTGTCCTGAGGTTACACTTTTCTCAGATAATATTTACTAATCGGGTCCTTCAGAACTCTTTGAACTTGTCTCAGTGATTGTTACCGTGTCAGGTTTTTTTAAAGAGCCTGGGGAAAAGCAACCTCTGCTTTTCCAAGCTGCACGTTGGAGTTCACTCCTGGCAAGAAGAAATACCATCTATCGTACCATGAACTCCATCATATTTACTGTCATAACAGTGGATACACTGCCATCTAAAACTTTCATATGCCTCTTCAATGAAGAGCAATAGCTAGTGGATGTGCTCAGCCGTGTATTGAATAGCCATCATGCTTTGAGCTTCCCCTTGCCTGCTGCAAAATCCTACCTCCGCAAGAAACTGGTAAGGAGTAGAATTCAAGCATTATATATTCAACAAATTCTGCTGACTGCTGCTAGGCACTGAGGCTGGAATGATTGTGCCAAATCCTGGTCTTTCATGATAATGGAAGCGGAATTTTCCCCAGAGCAAACCAGTGTCAGAGAGAAAACCCAGGGGACAAGACAGAACATTTGAAAATACAGCCGGGGCATTAAAAAAGGCAAATAGACTTCAACTATTTAAATTACAGAATACATTAATATCCCAGAATTATGTAAAAGCCTGATCCTGCAGTCTTTGGATAGGGAAAACAATGAGTTTGACTCTAATACTGCAGAATCATCAATATAGTCAAGAAAAAGCAATTGGGTCATTCTGTCTCAACCACTTGCATATTGCAGAACTACTTGTCTGTTCTTGCTACTATTTCATCCCAGCTAATGTCTTATTTAACCTGCTTAGGATAGTTGTCATTTTGAAAATGTGCAAAATATATTAAATTTTAACTACATCATTTAAAAATACATGTATTTGTGCAGATTTTTCAAAGTGACTAGGATCTGAATGCATAGGGCAACAGAACACGACTCAAAGCCCAATCTGAAGGAAGTATGTTTTGAGCAGGCATCAACAGATAGACTGAAAAGCAAGGCAAAAGCATAGGTTTTTTTTTAGATGTTGAGTGGACTAAATGCAATGTGAATTTATCTGCAAACCATCTGTGATTTCTGGTATTTTTTGATGCCTTCACAGCTCTAATTTTAAGCAGTTATGTAGCCTTTAAATAATGATACTTTATTCCCATTCGGTTTTACATCAGATTCCACACTTGATCACTGAATGTTTAAAGAAAAGAAGTGGCTGAGTACACTTCTCTGCAGATTGCACACATACAGAATAAAACAGCAGCCTTTTATTTTTGCAAGTAAAATTTGACATATTTTGGGACAGAATTCTGCATGCATAAGATAACACCATGAGTTTTGCTGGGTATGGTTTACTTCTTGTATTTTGCTCTTCACTTCTCATGTAAATTCAGTGCTGGGATAAGGTGTTAAGTTGGCATCCCCAGGGACTTAAAGTCCAGAAGCAGCACAGCATAACAGCAGATCTCTTTGAATTATCTTAAAATTCTTTCATCAGACAAGAGGGAATCAAAGAGTCATAATCCATCCAGACCTTAGTGATTCTGCAGACAAATGTGATATGTGCTGGATTTTCTGTGTGTGATGTGGACACTATATAACTGTAAACTGAAACAAAACATTCTGGATAAGGAACTGAACAGTCACCTGAAAATTGTAGTTCCTAGAGTTACGGTGACCCCCTAAGGGGACTGGGAGGCCTCCAGGTCTGTTTTCCATACAGCATGATGCGGGGGAAGATCCTTTCGAATGTGAGCCAGGTTGCCTGAGCCTGAAACAATACTAAGATAACTCTATTCATCCCACAGGAAATCTGATGATAACTACATCATTGTCAGCTCAGTTCATTATTTCACTATTTCTTCTGGCAGGAGTGTTCAGATAAGATTTTCGATCGCTATTGTTGAATATAGAGGGAGATTCTGATTCAGGGAACAATAGGAAAGAAATAGCACTGACGATCAAGGCTCCCCCATATCTGAAAACATCTTGCCATTCCAACCTTGCCTAAAAGGATGTAGGATGCATTCCCTTCTCTTGGCAGAAGTCTCAAACATGAGTCGATAACCCCCCAGCTTCTCTTGTGTTTCAATAATGCATTGTGTAGTGAACTCTGTGGCTAACTGAAAACCTGAAAGAAATTAATAGGAATGTAAAAATAGCAAGAATGTCTTACCAATTGCACTATTGAGCATCACAATTATTTGAACAACAAAAAAAGTCAGTTTATTATATTTATCTGAAGTGCTGTCAAGAATGTATCAATGAAGTATAAAGAAATGAAGAGGCCCTGGTGATGAATATCAGTCCAACTTGCCACAGAATAAATATCAGCATTTATCTGAAGATCATTTATTATGATGTCAGTTATTCCAAATGTTGAGTCCTGTCCAGACATTTCATGAGAGATTATCTGCACTTGGTATGAAACCCAACAGTCACCATTAGTTGTCTGTTCTGACAACAAAATTAATGTCTTTTAAATGAGAACGCATTTCTAATTGGGTACTTTCTTTCCTAACAAATTGTTTACAGTACCCCTGCACAATTCTGAAATTGTTCCTTTTCTTTGATGTTGCTGATTAATTACAGCCCACTTGGTTCTTAGTAGTTGCAATTTGAGTAATAGTGCCATAACATACTTTGCTGTGAAAGGTTCATCTTAATTACATGCTCCCCAGTGAAGCTTCTGCTTTGGAAGAGAACTGTACCGCTCTTGTCAAGCTGCATGTGATGCCAGGTTGGATTGTTACTTTTTTTTCCCCCTTTCTCTCCAAGTGAGTTCAGAGCTTATGTACATTATGAGACTGACAGCACCCAAAATGAAATTCTCTCTTTAGCCACAGAACAGATCCAGAACTGGCAGTTCACTGCAGTCTCCTCTATTCCATCTCTTACCCTATCTACGTGGCACAGTGCAGCAGTGTGTGGAGATAAGTGGGCTAGCTGTAGTATCACCGTGTTAGCACAGTGGTCTGCCAGAGCTAATTAGCAATGCTGAGAGGCAGGGTTTATTAGTCTGGTCAGAATGCTGAACTAACAGAGCAGGCTGCTTCCAGGGCCACGGTTGCTGTTTGCATCTCTCTACATGACACTGCACTGTGCAATGTGGATATAATCCATACGCTTTAAAAGTGATCTTTTTTTGGAGGGAGATCACTAGGTCCTTGAATTTCTGGTGTAGAGGATAAAAGATGTCAATTCTGATGCTTGCTCAGATGTGGATATGTGTCCATATTGGGCCACCCAAATAATTTAGCAGGAGCCACTCAACAGCTGTCAGATAGTAAGATTTTTGGATGTTCTGAACATCAGCTGGATTCTTGCTTTTATGTTTTACTAGTGATTTTAAGGCAAAAAGATTTTTATCGGTACCTTGGAGATACCCTGGTTTCATCTATTTTATATCCATACTGCCCACTTACAGTATACCAATAATGAAGATGAAATTAGCATACTGCCTTGGTTTGGGCAAGCTGCCACTTAAGGAATATTGCTTGAAAGCAAGCAGCGAGCAACTTAGGCAAAGCAATGCCCTACAAATGAGCACACCAAATTATGCAGTCTTTTCCTTCTAGACATGGCAAAACAGGAGGAGTGATAAGAGGAACAGGAATTCCTGCTCTCTTCTTTAGCCATTATCTTTAGGTGTTGAAACAGAGTCTGCCTTAACTCTCCATGGAGCCAGCGGAGTTTTTAGTGCTCTGAATTGCCTGTTGTCTGTTCAGGAGAACTTGGCTTCTCATTTATGCAAGGAAAAGCAGATCCCTGGAGCAAAAAATGTGAATGCGCTCCTTTGAGTTTCTAAGCCAAAGCTGTGCTGTGTTCTTTGTTCTTTAAGGGCAAGTTCCAAATGGTTCCTTATACATTTATGGGTTTGTTTTCAGGCCACTGTTTTGTCGTTGCAGTTTAAAAATAGTAAAACAACTGTCAAGCCCTTTTACTGTTCCAGGTAGGATGTAAAATCAGAAATCCTTGCACTCAGGCACCACAGTGACAGGGATCTTGCAGATCATTAAAATAAATATGATATTAACAGCTGAAAATACATGTTTAAAAATAATAAAACTTACATCCGAGGGGAAGAAATGGGAAAGCATCATCCACTTCCATTGTAGACATCTGCAATGTGCACCCAGAGTCTGAACTTTGCAGTGAGAGAAAAAAAGAATAATGCCATGCAGGAATGATCTTTCAGCCTACAAGTATTCCCTTATAATAACACAGTACCTTCTTGACCAATCTATTGTAGTCCAACAAAAGGTATTTTATGTCTAACATAATTAATATTATAGATCCATAAACTGTTTAAGTTGCCAGTCTGGTTGAGGTATTCCTGTCCTTTCTGTCTCTGGCTGCTATTCTTTGATGCAGTGCTTTTTTACATAAAGAACTATTCCTATCTTGTTCATATCTGCCTATGTGCTAACTGTGCTTAGTCCATTGCTGATTCTTTGAAGTACACCACTACATATTTCACAGTTTATGTAGGCTGAACTATATTGCTTCAGACTACGTTTCTTCCAAGTTTGCTTTACCTCTGTGCTCAGTAACAACAGCATTGCTAAGCTCAAGAGAAGTAGAACCACAGCCTTTTAATTTTCTAATTCTTCATGATAAGTAATAGGGTTTTACTTATCAATACCTCTCATGTTGACTGAAAACATTTAATTGATTGGATGCAATTTTCGGAATCCATTGCATGACAGACAGAGAAGTGTCACTGAGTGAAGGGCAAAGCCTCGCTTCACTTGGCCACTGACACATCTGCTGTTCCTTGTCGTATTCATTGCCATTTTACATATTAAAAAAAAAAAAAAAGCACCCCTGACTAAAGGATCTGACTGTGTGGCTTGTGCTTACTGAATTTAATTAATACCTTTATGAAAGTGGTTATTATTTACTTTAGAGGTTGAGAAAACAAAAATCTAGCCCTGTGCTGCAATTTACTCTGTGCGGAGTGACTATTGGCCTGCGCAGTGCTTCATTTGTTTTAGCTCTATTTATTTTACCTGAACTCTAGGGGTGAAAAGAGCCGGCGGTGGCATTGGAAACATAAGCAGCTCCTGAAAAATCAGACTAGTACTACATAGGACTGTCACAGTGCTCTCAAACTTTGCAGTGCTTTGCGTTCAATAATGAAGGGCTGGTCCCTGTCCTGTTGATCTCGGCAGTAATCACGACTGGAACATGGGCCCCAACCTTCAAATCTTCAGTCTACCAATGAGCATAATGCCTATAGAAGTATTCCCACTTGCTTAAAGCTAAGCACAGTTGTTACAGCAGGATGGGGGCCCTTGCTTCCTATTTTAAATGGTTTTATTTCTGGCTCTATGCCTGGAAAACACCCTACAGATCCACAGAACATCCAGAGGAGGGAATATACCCTGTGTTGTGAGCAGAGAATGATGCACAGCACAGGAAAATAAAAGAAAATAGGACATTTGACTAGTAAAAATATATTTCTGTGGAAGGCAAGAGAAGCATATGCGAGCGCTCTGAACCTCGGGGGCCAGACAGACGTCTCCTCAAGCTGCTACTGTCGCAGGGCACGTGAGGCAGGCCCGCCTTTGCTGAAGAAATCCCTGAGGTTATAAAAAAGAGGATAAAAGGCTGAAAAGCGACCCGCCGTGCCGGTGTAACCGTCACTCCCGCTCGGGGCGGTGCCCGGGGGAAGCTTCGCCTCCCGCCCAGCCCCGCCGCTCGCCCGCGGCCCCCTCAGAGCCCGGACTACATTTCCCAGCCTGCCCCGGGCCGCCGCCGCCGCCTCGCCGCGCTCCTCACGGCCCGCCGGGGAGAGGCCGGGCCTGGCCGGCCAAGATGGCGGAGGGGGTGCTGAGCCCCGGGGTGAACCTGGAGGCCTTCTCCCAGGCCATCGCCGCCATCCAGGCGCTGCGTTCCAGCGTGACGCGGGTCTTCGACTGCCTGAAGGATGGGATGCGGAACAAGGAGACGCTGGAGGGCCGCGAGAAGGGCTTCGTGGCCGCCTTCCAGGAGAGCCTGCACTCCGTCAGCCGCGACCTGGGGTGAGCAGCTGGCGCTGAGGGGGCTCCCGCCCCCCGCCCGGGTGTGCAGCCGGGCCCCGGCCCTGCGCGAGGGCGGCGGGAGGGAGGCAGGGGGGTCCCGGGGCCCCGCCGCCCCCAGGGCCTGGCCCCTCAGAGACGCCCGGCAGTGCCGTTTCCACTCCCGGAGAAAGTTTTAGGCAAATAAATGCAAAACCGCTCCATTTTATTCCTTCTGACTTCGTGCGCCTTACCCTTTTCGTGGTGTTTCACTCCAGAGTCTCCAAAGGGATGAATGCTGCTCATAATAGCCACCTAGGTTTTGTTCTTGTTTTGTTTTAAAAAAGAAGCTATCGGTGAGGTGAATTGAGAAGGCGAATGCTTTTGGTTGCAGGGAAATATTGCTCTGTTTTCGGAAGTTTTTGTTAAAGACCAAACACGCTATGGGCTCTGACTATCCAGTAGCGTCCAAGTGGTTCAACAATGACCAGCTTATTACCAAAACTTGAAAGGCTGGAAAGTTAGTACACATAAGTATAGTTGTTTAGTACCAGCAGGTGTGTTTCCCATAAATAGAGACAAACTTGAGGCTGATGGTCTGTGTGGATCCTGCCAGAGGACTGCTGGGTCAGTTGTGTCCCCCTGGGAGCCATCAGCCCAGTCCAGGGAGGTGTCCGAGGGCAGGGCAAGTGCGTAACTACCCTTTCCCAACACATCTTCTGGCCTCCAAAGATTTAGTGTTTGGGATCTTGTGTACAAGAATTTGTTTCTTGCTGGCTAACAGGCCATGCACATTTTTAGTTTTGATCGTGGTAATATAATTTGTTACCTACTTTTTCCCTTCTATTGGGCAAGATGGTAGATAATCATTCTTAGGACTGATGTTGTACACAGCTTTATAGACGTCTGTTATTATCTCTTTGGTTTTTATTGTTTTCAAGTTGAGGCTTCATGGTTCTCAACATGGAAGCTGGGCTATTCCTTTGGTTATCCTTCTTGTCTGGCTTGACAGCTTTTAAAATAATTATCTAGTATAACCCTGGAATCTTGTTCCCAAACAGTAATAGATAGCAATTGGCTCTGGCCTATCTTGTCCCGTGTGTAGTATTCTACACTCCTCTACTTTGCAGTTTATCATCCCGTATTTCAGTGCTGTGAAGTTCTTGTGTGATTCTTTGCAGTCAGTGCCTGTCCTTACTACCATAACTGAGAGTAGCTTCTTTATCAAACATCACCAGTTCCTTTTCTACCATCTCTTCCACAGCATTAGTGGATATGCCTATCAGTGCTTTGGCGACCATTTCTTTCCAGATTCCTTGCAATAATAGTTATATTTTGGAGTATATTTCATTTGTCTTTTTTGAAACAGTACTGCCCCCAAATACTGTACTTTATGTAGCATCTAAGAGTTACATTATTCTATTACATGTTTGGGAAGCACAGATTTCAAGTAACAAGGGAATACTCCAAGGTGTATTGAAGTTAATATTATCAGTGGGCTATGGCTCACATCATGAAAGTATTGACTGGGTTCTTTGTTCAACAAGTCCTTAGTTGTTATGTCTATTCACATTAAGCGCATTAAGCACGTTTATGAGTTCACAGCACCAGAGGCTTAGAAAGAATGTAGGCCACAGAAACTTGTAGAAATGATGGTTAATAAAGAAGAATATTGTGGTAGTAAAGTGTGGAAGACCCTTAACTGTCAGTTCCCTGGTTGTTGTTGTTTATTTTCATAACCAACATTAAATGCAAATTGAGATATTTGGGATTTTTCTCTACAGAGATTTTCAGAAGTCACCTTTTGAATGATCCAAATTCTGATTATAATTTAGTAGAAGTTCTGAAGTTCAGAATGTTCAGACATAGCATGTCTACATATTTACAAATTGCTTGTGGAAATCAGAAGATGCTTCCTTGACCTGAGAACTTGGAATTTGTATACTTGCCTAGAGTAATCACGGACTTTGCAGGACCATCTCTGGGTTTAGGACTAATGCCAGTTCTTCCTTATATTTATATGAGGTCAACATTAATTTCTAGTTCTTTAGTGAAATGATGAAGCATCTGCCTGCTTGATGGTTAAAAACCATTATTTTAGCATTGTCTGCAATATTAGAAGCAGAATTTTTTAGTTTCTGAGGGTATGCATTGCTCAGAAGATGCCCCGAGTTCTGGAAGTGCTTGTGAGCAGGACCTGCCATACTTTGACTCTTTCCAGGCTGTTCTGCAAAGTTCTCTCCTAAGAAGCAGTGAGCTTAATGACTAACAGACCGCTTTAAATTGTTTGGATAATGGGAGTGATTATGTGTTTTTATCGAATTAGGGAGGTGTTTAAAACTCACTTAGGTATTAAAATAGAGTTTATGCTTGATTGCTGTTCCTGCAGGAGGATTGTACATCTCAGATATCTCTGTCTATAGATCTGACTTTAAAAAAATGCCATTCTGTTTTCTTTCAGTGAGCTGGAGCGTCTGAGCAACCTAGTTGGTAAACCATCTGAGAACCACCCCCTGCACAATAGTGGACTGTTGAGCCTAGATCCTGTTCAGGATAAAACACCTCTTTACAGCCAACTTCTTCAAGCCTACAAATGGTCAAATAAGGTAACAGTGTAATTTAGTTGTGTATTCCTACAGAATGTTTGATTTGTGATAGACTTCTGAGTGTTTGAGATTGTCAAAATTGCTGAGTTTTTAATGAAGTTAAGGAGCCTAATATGTACCTAAATGTACTCTCAAGGATAAAAATGGTGTTTAGTTGAGAGGAGACTTTTCTGTGATGTGTGTCCTTGTTTTTCAAAGGGGGTGTTAAATCCCAAGCAGAACAATTACTTTTCATGTTAGCTGCTTAGCATCTTACGTAGGTATAAAAGAAAAGTATATTGTGTCCTTGCATCTGTCAGTAAACACTGTAGCAGAGGGCAGTGGGATATTAGAGCAGAGAATCAAGAGCTTATGTCACCTGCAAACCTATTTCTGTATTTCTTGGAAAGAAACATACGGAAGTTGTCATCACCAGAAATCTTGTTGCCTTTTCATACCATTTTCTGCTGCTAAAAAACATTTGCAGCTGGTCTCAGAAGTAACTTTGTTTTCAACAGCTTTGGCGTACGTAGTGTTTTCAGATTGTGTATTGAATTTTAAGTAATATAAAAAAAAAAGCCAGATAATGTTAATGCAGTTTTTTACATTTTTAAAAAATTAATTGTTGAAAGAAACCTCTTTCTCATAAGCATAGGTCATTTTCATAAACCTGTATGCCTAATATATCCAGAGACAGAAATTTGATAGGTACGTTTCCTTCTCTGCTATGAAGATAGTCTACCTGTGGGTCAGCAATGCTCCTTTCCTCACATCTGATTTTATTAAATAAGTATGCACTGTGTTATTGCAATTATTACTGGTCTCTGTCTCAGCACCGTTATGTTTCAGGTTGCCTATTACATCCTGATTTTTTTGAGCATGCTTATTACTTTGTAGAGAAATGAATAAGTATTTAAAAGCTTTCTTAAAATTATGTTTTAAATACTAGTGAGCTGCTATAAAATGTAAAAGATGGATTAATTTCTGTTATGATAATTATTATTAATGAGAGATTCCAGAGTTGGAGCTTTTAAGAACCTTACACAAGACAGCAGGAGTAAGCAGGAATAGTAAATCTGAAAATATTTAGACCATTAAAGGAAACAATTTCACTTTAAATTATTTATTATGATACATGAGCAAGGAAGTCTTTCAGACTACACAAATACTTAGTAGGCAAATTCTTGTTATACATTGAGCCAACCAATCTAATATTACTCAGATTTAAAAAAGAATACCACAATAATGTTTGTACAGTCACTTTTCTGCATATAAATATGTGTTAACATCTTCTGAAATCAGTAACATTTAGCATTGATAGAAATTTAGTATGGTTGGAAAATGGATGACAGGAAGGATTTTAAAATAGAGATTTATTAATTGAGAAAATATTTCGTGTTTGCTTGTGTTTCTTGCTGTTAGCAGATTACTGACACTGAAGAAAAAATAATTAATTTGCTACTTTCAGAAAATAAGCAAATCCATCTAACATTTATGCATGAAAACTTCTAAACTTGTAATGCAGTCAAATTTTTACTGATTTAATTACTTCTCTAAGTCATTATCAGAGTAAGATCAGTTGATAATGAAATAGCTTTGACAGAGCTGTACTAATAGAGTTTTTTATTAACTTAGAGTGGTATGGAGCTTTGAAGAGCAGTTTTTTGTAATACTGGATTCTGATTTCAGAAATCAGAAAGTTTTAGTATCCTGTGTACTCATAAACACAGTTAAGTGTTCCAGGAGAAAATCAGTATTTTTTTTTCTTTTATCTTTGTTCCTTTGACTTCTGTTTTACAGACAAAAGAAAAGATACTGTTTAAGTTGTATTTAAGAAGCTGCTTTTTGTCTAATAGTTCTTCTGAACTTTACTAGTATCCCTTTCTGGGGTTTGCAGTAACCAGCAGGCATGGGTAGGTTGCCCCTGTTCCTAACAGCAGGTGTGTTGCCTGTATGAGGGCATGAGCTGCTGGACTTACCATTAGCAGCAAAGACCCTACTGATGCTTGTGTGTGGTTGCTGCTTAATTCTTCATTGCTAAATACACTTGAATAAATGTTATTTCGTAACATCTTTTGGCTGCCTTCTGTTCTTATTATGTGTGTTTGTTGTTTTCTGTTGCTTTGAAGGGAGGATTTAGATGTGGTGATGTGTCAATACACTTTATGTCTGTCTGCATTTAATTTTTAATTTGTGACCCCTTTGTGGCTTGCTTGCTTGTATTTTTGATGAGCTGAGATAAGGGCATTTTCCTCTCTCTTTGATTTTTCATGAATTACTGATGGCATGAATAGCCACATGGATGCCAGGGGAGGGTAGATGGAGTAGAGTTTTGGGGATATTGTACAAGTCCAAAGGACGTTCATGAAATACAGGGAAAATGAGTACGCAGACTGTGTTACGTGTTTCAGTGCATTCTGTTTATTTTTACAACATGGGGAGGCTGGTACTAGCAGCTTTGTAGGACAGTAGTAAGGTCAGTAATAACTCAGCTATCTCATGAGAAGCAAATTATTGTTCAGTATATTGAAACATTATACATTAAAAAAAAAAAAAGCTTTGCTACATTATTTTTTTATCTAAAATTGAAACAACAATTAGAGGCCTGAAATGGTAATTCTTAAAAAAAAAAAAAACCAAACACCAAAAACCCAAACCAAAAAACCCCCAGCGTTTCAAAAATTTATCCTGTAAAATACTCTGTTTGTTTGAAAAAGTGAGATTTTTAGTTGGTCCACTTTTATCAGTATTTCTGCTGTGGAAATGATAGTCTCAGCGAGTTGTTAGAGAATATAGTAAGAG
Organism: Tyto alba; assembly: GCF_018691265.1. Classification (NCBI taxonomy): domain Eukaryota; kingdom Metazoa; phylum Chordata; class Aves; order Strigiformes; family Tytonidae; genus Tyto; species Tyto alba. The sequence goes on from NW_024881273.1 coordinate 5,402,962, forward strand.
TAATCTTCCAAATGCCATAAACCACGTGAAACACTTTAAAGCATAGTACTACCAAATCAGTTCTTCTGTTTTCTTTTGTAAATCTGGATCATAGCTACATATATGACTCTTACTTTTTCCAGCAAAATTGGTTGCACAAGTAGTAGCTTGTTTGGTTTTGTTTTCTTAAATTTCAGCTGAGACTGTGTTAATCGTTGTTCCTTGTGGTTCATGAGACTGGATGTTAGAAAAGTTATTTCTTTATATTTGCAGCTTGGTGCTGGGTCAAGCAAATGCCTGATTTTGATCTGGTCTTGGATGCTCAGATAAGCATTTTAGGTTAAGTAGCAGTGCTGTGTGCAAAGTGTAGTGAAGATAATACAGACATGAATACAAAATTCTCTGTTTAGGTTGTGAATGTTGACATAGGAGATTAGACTTAAGTGATACTTTCCAACTTGGTTTATTTACCGTAGTTAATACTTGTAGCTGTGTCTGGTTATGTTTCTTGAGAAGACCCACTTTTAGGTGCAAATTTACTGACCTACCTCATTGGCTTAGTGTAGTAGAGATGGGTTACATTTAATTGTGATTTCAGAGATATTTGCCCTGAACCTTATTTTACTGTTCCTGTGAGTCACACCACTAGTTCCTCTAAGTATCTTAAGTTTGCCTGCTTCAGGGGGTTCAGAAAAGTACATTGGGAAAAACTAAAACTTTCCTTATAGAAGTGTGTTATCTTGGCAATGCTTGTTATTTATTAGCACCTGCTATCCTGATATTTACTTACTGTAGTTTACCCAATAGTTTTGCAGATGGTAAAGTTGTCTGTATAATGGAAGCAGCTGTTTGGGAACACAACAGCTTGTTAAATGCATTAATTACATACACATGCAGCTGTAAAGGAACTTTACTTTTCCAGGTGTTTAACAGAGCTCACAAGCAATAGCTGAAAAACACAGAAAGTTTAAGTTGATCTTATTGCAAGAACTAAATGGGTTTTCTTCTTTGCTTTAGCTTCATGTATCGGTAGAAATCATACAAGTAAATTACTTTGCTGACTGTGGGGTACATGGAGGCATGTAGTAGCCATGGAACAGTATTCAGGTCTACCTGACAATTTTTTTTTTCCCCTCCTCTTCAATTTTATTTAAGAAAAAAGGTTTTCTTCATTACAATTGAAATGCTGTTTCCCAGAAGGATTCGTATGTGCTCTCTAATGTAATACTGAAGATAGAATATTAGATAAGGTAAAAATGAGCTATTATTCTGTATAGGTAATGCAGATAAAGGATTATTGGTAAGTTAGGAAGTTTGTGGAAATCAGTAGGGTTTTTTTCATGTGGACTGTTTCTGGTTAGTAACTGTAGTTGAATTCTGGTTTTAGTAGTTATGTACATCTTATCTGTTGAATTTTTTTTTTGTAATGTGATTGATGTGTCTGAGCAGCTGAAATCTAAGATGACACCAGCAGGCAGAAGGTTTTCTGTTTTGTATGCATGTGGCCTGATACTGCTTGGAACAGTCAGGATTGATCTGCAGGGTGCTGCTGCCTTCTTCCCTTTACCAGGTGCTTGCTTCATACTGCATCATATTGGCATTCAAATGAAGCTACCACAGGGAAGAATGCATCACCTATAAGTTTAGATGAAAGGAATTTTTAAAAGTCACTTACTAGACTGAAATACTGGTTCAGTTTCAATTTTTTTTTTTTTAATTTTTTTAAAAATGAGATGTAGCCTCATTTGTGACAAAGCCCTGGAAGACCTTGCTGCTTTTGTTCTTCAGTCTACTTCTTTAACAAGTGCCCTTATGCTGGCCTTCCTCCTTCCTGGGTGCTGCTTGTTTTCTGCAGTAGAGAAGAACATGATCTCATCAATAAGAACATCTTTTACTAAGAAACTGAATGTTTCTCGATATTTGTTCTTAGTACCAGGCGACAAAGGAGTTTAATGGGGGAAAAATACTTGTTGATGATGTGATTAAACCAGTATTATATGCTTATTGATATATAACATGTTTAATAAAGCTTGTGATGGTGTGGTTGCCTCATCCAACTACAGTAATGCTGGCGGTCAGAGTTAGATGTAGGCTTTTGGAATCCAGGAGTTTGAACTCATTCTTTGAGTGGTATAAACTTTTGTTTTCTATCTGCTGCTTTTGTGAGGTTAGTTATTGCCTGTAGCGTGTATCTGTTCATCCTCTTTGCCCTTGGCAAAGCATTTGTACACCCTCACCCTGCATCTGTTAAGGTGTTTCCATTGACTCCAGTGGAACAGAAAATACACAGCGTTGTTATATGTCCACTGAACAAGGCAAAAGCTTTTATAGGGCAAGATTTCCCTCTCTTAATGGAGTGCTGTCAAGTAGTCCATGCCCAGCATTTGAGCTTTAATCAATGGTGGAGATTTTTTGTATATTTGCTTTTGTTTGGTTGTTTGAAGGGTATATGCAAGATGGATCAACTACCAAACCAACACTATAGCGTTACTTTTTCTACCAGACTTAAACGTTGAATTTGTTAGATAGCAGCAAACTAAGTCTTCCCTGAGTTGTTGAGTCATAGCACTATTAGCAGAATTTACTTGGCCAAGTAAAAATACCATGTCCTGTAGGTCATCATTCATTTATTTTTTTTTTCCCCTTTGCAGTAGAGAGTTTGTCTTCAGTCTTTCAAATAATATTAACAGCAGTAGAAGTGGGGGAAATGTAAAATAATTGTAGTCTTGGAACAGGGGACGTTATTTTAAATTTTTTCTTTGATTTTAACTTCACTGGAGTATTGTATGCTCTACTGTTTTCAGAGTTGCATTTGTCCATTTGCTGTACTTCAATTCCAACACTTCTGTACTTTGAACCTGTGTGCATAGGTGGATGAGAGTGGCAGTGGTATTGTTTTATCATCATGAAATGGTACTTAAAAAACATGATAACCCTGTGTTTGGGAAGGCTGTTATCTGCCACTTCGAGCAGAAAGCAAAAAATCAACTTTTCTGACTTTGACTCTCTGGGTGACTAGGATTTAGATCAAATGATTTAATTTACTTATCTGTGAGAATAAGATTATGGCAACTTGCATAAGCTTTACAGTATCAGTTGTATTGTAAATATTCCAAGTGAACAAAGCTGGACAGGAATTGTCATAAATTTATTTAAAAGGAACACACTGGCAAATACAAAATGAAAAAAAATTGTTGATCTGCGTGTTGAAATACACTAAAAAATATTTGGATTTAAGTTTGTTACTTCATAGCTTCCTTTTGTTTTTACATAAATTTAAAATCGAACCGCTGAGATTACCATTAATGAGTTAAAATGATTTTCTGTCACATGACAGAAGAGAAAAGGAATATATAGTTTTTGTTTATTAAATTATTTTGATGTGTTCCCTGATAAATTATTTGTATAAATTGTGTTTGTTGTAGGTCTCCAAAAAAAGAAATCAATAGAGCCTGTAGAGGAAGTCCAGACTTGTTACGACTGCCCTTGGTAGCTTAGTATTGATTAGACACAAATATTGAGTTTAATGACAATAAATGACATTAAATGTTAGCCATAATAGTAGAGGAACACTGTTGAAGTAATTTTTTTGTTTTGTTTTCTTCATCTTGATTGTAAAACGAAGTGCTCATTCCAAGGAACATTAATTTTAAATTCTGGATGCACTCAAACATTTTGAATTTAATGTAGTTTTATGGTAGCATGGGCAATGTAACTGAATTATTATGTTGGCAGTTCTTTGGAAGTTCAGGCAGATGGCCAAGATTTTGTCCTTTCAGGACTTTTTTCTACAAAAATGCGGTGTTAAAGTATTGTGACACATTGTTGCATGGAGATCCAGCTTATTTTGCTGAGATGTCATCCACCCAAACTGGGAAACATTTTCTTTTGAGGTGCACTGTGGTATCAGTGACAGATGTGTGTCATTGAGGAAAACTGTATGACGGTAACTGGATCATCTGCTTGCCCAGTGCTTCTGGACATTGCTTTTGAAGATTGCTTGTGCTTATTGGGGTAAGAGTGGGAAGGCTAGTGGTGCAGCTTGAGATACTGGTATTCTCAGTGAGCAGTAGCACTAAAGAAGTCAGTTAAAATAAAAGATTTGAAGTGACCAGAATCCCTTGGCTTGCTCACAGAAGAGAATAAATTAAAAAATAAGATTTGAATTGAAGCAAAGTGACAAGTCCCTAGAAGGATATCTCTGTTGCACTCTGAAGATCACATTTAATCTGCCTTGTAAGAGCAGAATCAGTGCTTCATAGAGGGAGCTGGAGTGGAAAGGCTCTTAGGGATTACTGGCTGTGAACTCCTTTCCTGTGCAGATAAGCCGTGGGAGTTTATATTCCTGTCACTGGAGAAATGAATGATACACGAACTGGTGTTTCCTTGTACACGGGGCACAAAATAGGACCTGGGCCGCTTGGATTCTGTTCTTGCTTTTCTTATTAATTTTTGTTGTAACCTTGAACAGGATGCATGATTTTTGTCTGTGCCTCATTTTTCTTACAGATAAAATAAGATAATAATACTTAACCTACTTCTTGGGAGAGTTTCTAGTCTAAATGTGTCTCAAGTGCATTGGGTTCTGTGGACAGAAATGCTTTGTAGATGCCAGGTATTATACAGCTAATGACTAATGTTGTTTCCCTGGCAGTCTGGAAAAATGCCCTTTATGGGCTTTTAATTTTGTGTGATTTTTAGGCTAATGTTTTGGTGAAATGTCCTTGCTGTTCAGAGTTACATTGACGTTCTATTTTTCTTCTTTTTTTTTTTTTTTTTTTTTTTTAATTTGAGTGGGAAACATGTGGTTACCTTTTTGCTTCCCACTGCTGTAGTTATGAATTATTGCTCAGCTGTCTGCCTGGAGAATATTGACTTTCATTATTGCAGGGTTGATTTTAGTGACCAGCAATGGCAGGGGTGGCAAATTTGGGTAGTGTGCAAAGTATTCTTGATATCACAGTGGTGGTGGAAAAAAGCACTGGAAAAGCTATGATGAGGGGAAAAACGTACCAAAATGTGAAAGGAGGAGGGGGGAACAGGAATTACAGTAGTCTGTGTATACTTTACTGGAGAAGAAAAAAGGTGGGACATCATATTTTTCTGAGGGTCTCTGAGCTAGGCAATGATAGTTTGGAAAAAAAAAGTGAATATAGTGGGAGGAGAATATAGTGAAAACCTCAAGGAAAACAGGAAAGTTTAGCATAACGGCAACAGTAAAAGTAAATGCAGAATCACCAGCTGCTGTTTGTTGGATGAGTTGTGTGGTTTGAGCCTGGTCAGCAGCCAAACACCACACAGCCGCTCACCCACCCTCCCTCCCCACCTGGGGATGGGGGAGGGAATTGGAGGAGTAAAGGGAGTCTTGCAGGTTGAGATAGAAACAGTTTAATAATGGTAATAAAATGAAAACAATGACAATAATAGAAAATATAAACAGGCAATGCACAATGCAATTGCTCACCAGCACTGACCAATACTCAGCCCATTCCCGGCCAGTGATTCCAAAATACCAAGATCCTGCAATTGCAATCCCGAGAGAGAGAGAGCCCCCCTTCCTGACCACCCCTCCTCTATATAGTGAGCATGACATTCCATGATATGGAATATTTTATTGGCCAGTTTGAGTGTGGTGCTTTGGCTCTGCTCCCTCCCTGCCTCCTGTGCCCTTGCGCACAGGCAGGACATGGAGTTGGAAAGTCCTTGAAATCTCAGCAGAAGCTGAAAACATCAGTGTGCCATCAGCATTCTTCTCATACCAAATTCCATGCTGAATCTAAAACACAGCACTATTCTAGTTACCAAAAAGAAACATTAGCTCTATTCCAGCCCAAACCAGGACAATTCTCCCTAGAAATCCTGCCTAAAGCAGCATTTGGGAGCACTGCGGATGGGTAACATCAGGTATGTCCATCTTACTTTTGGAGAATGCATCTTCCTTCTTCAGCTGGGTGTCCTTGGAATCTTCAGCTCTTGGACGCTTGTGTTTCTTTGTCTTTGGTTCCTATGCTGATTTTGAACAAAAGTATGATCCAGGGCTATCTTAATTATTTTACAGTTACTATGTATAACTATAAAAGTGGTTTTGGTGCCTAATAATTGGAACAAAAGGAAATGAAAATTACCAATTTATTTTCTCTTTGCACTACCAAAAAGATGCAATGGTAGGAGAGAATTTGCCACATATGCTGCCTTGTACTAGTATGCAGGTTATTTGAATTTGACATTTTAGTAGACTGAGGTTAGTTTCTTACTTCAGAAAGAGAAGAGCAATGATGAATAACTTGTTGCTTAAAAAAAATGAGAAATAATTAGCCTTTGATTCTGGCTTGTTTGTTACGTAGCTTGAATGTTTTATATCTGTGATCTTCCCGGAGTTATAACAGTAATAATTCACACTAGGATGCTATTGTGCGATAAGGTTATATGTGTCTAAACAGAATTTGCCTTTCTTACTGGATTTTGTTAGAATACTGCGTTTCAAATATGAAGCAGCCTGAGAGCATGCTGTGGTGTTTTTCTGTTGTTGTGTGTGGTGGTGTTATTCAGCAGTATTTTTCAGGGCTCTGATCAAAATAATGCTGTAAGCAGTACCAGTCTCACTTTTCCTAATTATGGGAAGTGATATATCAATACACACCATTATAAATCACAGCCCCCTTGTCAGCTGGTGGGAATTATTTAGTGCTTTGCAACACCTTTATTTACTAATGAGTGGGGTTTTTTTCCCCTGTTTCTTTGATAAGTATTAATGTTCTAGTTGTTAGCCTATTTCAGGATGGAAATGATTGATGTTGCTCTATTTTAACCAAAACACTTCTGCCCACTCCTTTTTTTCCTCTGCAAGAACTCTTCATGCAGTTCATGTTGGATGGCTGAATTATGTAATTTGTAAGTCAGTGATCACTTTCCTTTTATAAGCTGTATAATGCAGTCATCAAACTCAATTGGTTAAAACTGCATTGCTTTGTATTAATAACAGACTTTGAATCAAACTAAGCCATGCACAGGCACAGAAATGCAGTATGTAGGTGATAAGTCATGGTACAACCATTAGATCAGAAGAAAAAGCTTTACTTTTAGAAGTTGAGAAATACAACAAAGTATAACTGGAAACCCATGTTGTCTAGGGATTAATAGAAGAATACGTAGGACTGCAGAACAAGAACATTGTAAGAAACCCTCAGACCCAGCAGTCCTTTGAATTTAATGTTTGCCTGATATCCCAGCTCTCAGTGGCTCAGACTGACTTGTTACTGGTGATGAAAGCCTGACTTACCACCTAGTGAATGGTGGCCACCACGAAAGCACAGAGGATGTTTTCAGAGACTCGGAGTTGTGTTTCACTTTCTTTGAGGCAAATTAAAGATGTTTGTAAAGCATTTGGGACCTTCATATGACAGGCATTCAAGGAATACGAACACTAATATAAAATAACTGATACAGGTGATAAGCATCCCATTGATGTTCTTTATATGGAAAAGGTTTTTTTTATAACTTCTACAGGAAATAAAGTAAAATGGAAAATTTAATGATGTCACCCTGTTGCTCTCTGCTATTCTTGTCAGGTCTTTTTGTGTGACTTTTTTTTTCTAAACTTCAGAATTGCGCTCATCACTGATCTTTTTTTGAAATTCTCTTTTGGAGTTACTAAAGCTGGCCTCCTCAGACAGTTTGCAGAGTGATTTAAACTGTTTGAATTGCATATAAGCAATAGTCAGTTCTTCCCCATTGTATCTTAATCAGATACTGTTGATAACTGGTCTACAAAACATGGAAATTGCCTCAGGGCTAATAAAACTGAAAATAGTCTGTGTAAGCAGCTGTATGTAATCAAAAGTGCAGTTCAGACCACTGGTTTGGCTCCTGCTTCATGGAAATGTACATTTGGCAAAAACGTGGTACCAGTTTTATATTCAGCAGTAGTTAATACTGAGCTTCTGATGTTGGAAACATGTAACCTAGAAGATCGATGATGATTCTTGAAATCTGTTGCCTCTTGGGATGAATGTAAGCTGATTTTTATTTTCCTGGGAAGACAGAATAATCCTGCTGTGCAGGAGTGTCACTTGTTTTGTGGTTCTGTTGCTGTGACAATTGAAGAAAGTGAATAAGAAATGACAGACCAGTTTTTTTGTTTTAACATAGATGGAGGTATACTGAAAAGATCTGCAGTTGATCTAAGATGATCTTTCAGAGTGAATTTGCTCTTTCCAAAACATTCCTGTTCATAAAATAAAATTTTGCTTGATAATTTGAAACACGTTGTTTGTTCTCCCCAAAGATGTGAGATTTCACTAATAACATTAAGCAAATCATTAAGGAAGTCCACGTTTTGTGGTAGATGTGGTTATTTTACATTCTTCTGAAAAATACTTGGTTTTGCAGGTGAACTTTGTTGCCGATCTGGCCAGGTATCTGACTCAGCTTTTAGGGATCTTCAATTTTGATGTTCTGCTTTCTGCAGGAGATCTGATGAATGACTTCTATAGAAAACCAAGACTTTGCTCCTATTGTTAAATGCTGCCTTTTGAGAAATGGACTAGTTTTTTTTTTTTTTTTCTTCCTGCCCTACCCTCTGTAATTATATTCTTCTGTCTTGGGTCATCTGGGAGTAGAAGTGTAGAAAAGCAATATTCTAAATGTGGTACTAAGAATTGTAGCCTATGTAAATTTATCGCTGATTGTTGGACTTGTTCAGTAGTTGCAGAAATGTATCATGACTCCTCAGAAGTTTGTGTAGTGGCAGAGTCAAGCAGGTTTGGGGGTTGATAGGAGAATAGAGATGAGAATATGAACGTTGCAGTTGGAGCTACTTCACTTCTAACTCCGTTTGTTGGTGGTACATCTTCTTGGTATGAGCCAGCATTTCAATCTATTAGATTTGTAAAATCCTGAAGTTCTGGAGATAAAGATGACTTATCAGTACATGTTATCACTTTCTTTGCCAATACAAGATTGGCCCAAGCGTGTTTAGCAGTTCATTTTATCTGATTGTAGATTCCTGAATGTAAGGCTTCCACTTGCACAAGAAACAAAAAACAAGAATAAAATCTTTTAGCCACTGATGTTTGTTCAGTTATAGTATACCTAGAAAAAGATGTTCTCCAAATTAATAAAAGAAGACTTAATGAAAGCTGATTGATTCTACCGGGTGCTAGTCTTTCACATTTTTGATCTTTTCACAGAAAGATCAAAAGTTTCTGTATCCTGAGCAGCAATTGCCTTGTGCTCTTTTGTAAGGTTCTTGGCTTAGTGTGAAGTGTTCAGTCATGCTATGGTGTTCCAGTGAGTTTGCTGAGAACTGAAGTACTCAAGTTAAATGCCTAAAGCTAGACTGTGTGAGTAATGTGAATTGGCAAGTGACTGCAGTTGCATGGTTGACTGGTGTCTTAGTGAGTTAAAAATGCATTTCTTGAAGCGTGCATTTTTTTTATATGCTCATGAATTGGCTTGTTCCCAGATACCTCTACTTCAAAAGCACATATACTGACAAGCTGACAGTAACAACTAATATACTTATTGGCTAGAATTAGTATATATCATTATTATTAAAAGTAATGACCATGTTGAAATGCTAAGGATATTTTCAAGATTACTTTAGCTTTGATTGGAAAGCAGAGTATAATGGCTACATCTTACAGCATGTAATAAAATCACAGGGGTCTTTGATGTTCAGAGTTGAGCTTTAGAACAAATAGTTCTATTCAAAGCCAGCACCAGTCTTGATTAATTTTTGTTGTTTTATTTGAATTCTCTAAGCTGGTGTAACTGGAAGTTTGTAATAGGTGCTCTATATACTGCATGGGCCATTAGGCATAAAGGAATTATATCTTGATGTGACATTTTACAGTATATTCTAAAATAGATGTATTTACTTCTCATTATATGAAACTGCAATTCCTGTGGAAATCGATATTGAAAATACCCACTAAAAGCCTCCTAGGATCTGCAAGCATGCACAAAAAGGAGCTCTATGCATGTACTGTTACTCACAAGTGGTGGGTTAAAGTGAATTATTTTAATCTTTTCATGTCAACAGCAATTGAGTATATTGTCCTTATTGCAACATCCTGTTCCTGCTACAGAAGATGCAGAGAATGTGGACTAGAGTAGAAAAAGTCCTCAGGTGTCTTTAAAATGTTTTAAGCTGCCCATGGTTTGAAAATATTCAAGAATCTGTGATGTGAGCTGTTTGACATTTTTCCTATTCCAAATGCTTAAAGGAATAAATCTACATAAAGAGTGTTAAAAATGAGAGAGTCTTTGCGACAACGTCTGGAATCTCATAATGTTACTTTATTTCTCTCTTTTGGCTGACCACCATGATAAAACAGCTGAATCAAATATGTTCTTTTATGTATAAAATATATTTTTTGGGTCTTGACAGCTTGTTTCCAGTTTTAGTCTAATTCAGTTTGAAACAGCTGTTCCTAATCTCTGCAAAACAGTTTTTTGATGGAAATCATGACATTCTCAACTACTGCAGTGTTACTGGGCTCTATCTCATTTCAGAAGTTGGCTTTTCTTTATGTTAAAAGAATTCTTCATTCAAAGAAAATGTCACTTTCGTATCAAATAAGATGCAGTTAAAAGAATAATAGCTTCCTCCTCCCCCCAAGGTTATCTCTCAATGAGGTTGGATATATGTTTCTCTTCCTACATGACTTTTAAGAAAAAACATCACTGTGTTTTACCATTAGTTAGATTTTTATTCTAATGTTCCTTACCCTACCCATATGCTTTCAGTTGGGTTCTATTTAGAGTTTTCTCTGCAGTTGTCTCTGCACTCAGACTTAACAAGTTCTCTGGCTTGCCTTATGGTTCAGTTTTACTCTGGAGTCAAATCTTGTATTTTCAGAATTTTCAATGTAGCATTTTCAGTTTGCTCAGTGCCATTTTTTTGGAGGGGGGGGTGGGGGGTGCGTGGTGTGTGTGTGGGGGGGGGGGGGGGCTTGGGGGGGGTTGGGGTTGGGAGAGGCTGGCTGGACTGCTTGGTGCCTCTTCCAGAGCTGTTTGTAGAAATTTCATAGATCGCGGAGCTGATCAAGTCTGTAAGCTCTCATGCCTGACAAAGCAAAAACTAACCATTCATTCCAATTTCTGGGTCTTTTGGACACACTAGCATGTAATATAGAGTGAAGTTAATGACCTTCTGCATAAAAGAACTTATTATCTAGTTGACTGTGTGAACACAAGTGTATGATGATACCATGTGTGGGCGCTTCAAAACATTTTTGATGGGGAGGGCAAAGGTTTCAGGAGTGGTAGCGTTGCCATGTTTATAATGGGACTGGAGGGACTGTGGAGTTATCCATCCTCTTTCCTCTGTCCTTAGCTTGCTGGTTGGGATTTCACAAGTCACTCTGTTATGCATGTCTTTGTTTTCCCATCTATAAAATGAGGATGGTGCTACAGAATGACTACTCCGAGAAATCTGAGACACTGTCTATGAGTAGGATCACAAGTGGTTGCTGATCTCGCTTCTGAGCCCACTATGGACAAATAACATCCTGAAGCCTCTTCTGAGTTATTTTGTTAAAGCACAATTTATCAACTGAAATAAAACTAACATCTAACACGATGTGAAGGCTTTAATGCTTAAAGAGCTGTTAAATATGTTTGCAGTTCCAAATTCAACATTTTGCCTGACAAATACTTTGGAGTGTTTATAGTTTTCCTTGCATATCTTTTTTTCCCACAGTCTAAAGAACCTGACTTGGGCCTGTGTTAGGATTAAGTGAGATTACTAGCATCTTCTTTCCATCCCTCTTGTGTAGCTAGTATGAATACATCCTAATAACTATTGATATTGCATTCATCCTGCAAGAAGCTAAGACCTTTAGTGTCTGCTGATGCTGCAGTTTTGATGTTGTGGTTTTCTTGCAAGTAAAATCAATTGAGACAAATCTTGGTAACTTTAACAGCAAAAGAAAATGACTATGCCAAGCAGCCATTGGAAGTTTTTTAAGTACAGATATGCTCTTAGATCACATATACAGGGTTGTTCCAGCAGAATTGATTGGTTGATCTACTAGATTTAAAGGTCAGCTGTAATCACATTTTGGGAAGATTGAAGAAGATATAAAATTGCAACTATGCTTTTCTGGGTCATATAACTGCTTCTGGTGCTCTTTGCTTTCCCCCTGTACATCTTAATTTACTCAGCTAGAGCATCAATACATAGAGGGCACAAGTCAATGTGCTTGCTTTCTGCTGTTGATGAGGGACCTAGTTAGTTGTGTTTCCTTCAAGCCAATACCTTCCCTCTGGAAGACCTGAAGCAGAGAAGAATTGACCACTAAACTCTACAGAAATGGAAGAAACAAATCACTTTTTCAGGGGAAGGCTGTGAGAAAAGCCGCAGTCTGTCTCATTCGATGATCCATTCAGTTGCAAGAGTTGATACATCCAGGGGATTATACTGTCTGTTCAGAGTGCAGTATGGATAGAAGAGAGGGTCGGCATAACCCTCTTCATGAGTGGAGACCTTTGATTGTGGGGAATCTAAGGAATATCTCATTAGTGCTGTTTGATGCGGCAGCCTGGTATTACACAGATGTCCATAGAGACCAAGCAGCTTTGGAATGTTGTGTTTTATAAATATAAATAAGTATTACTTATTTATAAATATATTTATAAATATAAATAAATACGACATATAAATTCGAAGTCATATTCCCATGTAATATGGAGCCATATCTGCATACAGAGGTGAGTAAATTTCTTGTTAATTTTTTGCAGGAACCCAGATGAGACAACTACTTTGCCATAGCAGGTTGCACAAACTAAAAGCAGCATGAACGTAGAACATTGACCTGCTCAGATACAATTCATTTTCCCTGCAACAAAGCAAAAGGAGTACTGAAATGAAAAATGAGTTGATCCAGAAAAAGATTTAAGTTGATAAACCAAAACACGTTATTCTTCAAGATTTTCCCTCATGAACCATGTTATTGCTATGTTCATTGTTAAGTTTTGCTCTTTTCCTGTACTGATAAACTTGCTGTCCTTCTGTGTGGATCTTCCATAGAGCAACAGAAGAGGAAAAAGTGTTTAAAATGGAACAGACTTCAATGGAATGGGAACTGTTCCTGAATCAGAGAATACTGCATTGCAAATGCTTTTAGCTATTCTTCAAACAAATTTCAGAGTAACTTCATTATTTTGTGTGGCTAGTAAATGCATATTTGATGATGATCATGCTATAGTAAAGGTTTGTTGCATCAACAGTATGCGGGAAGATGATTATTTAAAAGAATCACTTTCCCCAAAGAAATCTGTTGTGGGGAACGTTAACTGTTTTACAAAGTGTATTTGTAGTAGAACTCCCAGAGTTTAAATTAACTCTGAGAGTACTGTCCTAAGTGCATTTTCATATGTGCTAACTGGCAAAATGTAGTAGTTCCCAGATGTGTAGAAATCAAGGGTCTGTGGCTTCTCTGTAAGCCTCTATGACCTGCTTTTGAAATAGACACAGACATAGAGCAGTGGCTGAAGACTCTGCTTGAGTGGACTGAGGAGACATTTACTGTGCATTTAAGGTGGCTTTTTTCAGAGTTTCTAGATCTGATGGCCTTCTAACTTCAGTATGCATTTTGCTTTGTCAGTCACAATGTGAAGTCTGGAAAACTAATGTCTCATGTTCACCACACTTATACTAAATATGGAGAGAATATTTTTTTTTTTTAAATAAATAGTGGACCAGACAGTTTTCAGAGGCTTGCATGATCAAATCAGAGTAGCAGCAAATCCTTTTTGATTTTCCCAGTGGCTGATGAGGTCAAACAGTGACTTGGCTGACTGATTTGTTTTTTGTTTCCTTGCAAGTTGCTTAAATCTATTATTATATTTTTTAACCCTTGATGTCTGTCTTCATTAAAAGGGTACTTATGGAAACAATGACTTTTCTAAAGTGCAGTGGTAGTGCGTGTAGGGTACTGGAAATGTGATTGTTCTTTTCATGTATGCAGATGCATGTCATTCTGATCAGTAGGTTAGAAAGACGTTTGTGCAGGAACTTCAAGGAAGTTAAAAACAAGATTACATGATATGTTCATGAAGTTACCAGGCCGCAGGGAATTGTCAGGTTATAAAAGAATGCTTCTGCATGGAAGGAAGTTGGCAAGGTAAAAAAACTTGTCAGTAGGATTATTATAGTGTTGTGCAGATTTTATGCCTTTTTCTCCTCTTGTTTTCCTTTCAAATCACAGGGCTCTAGCATCCTTCCTTTTTTCAGTTTGATAACTGTAGCAGTAGGTTTCTTTTTTGAATGAAAACAGTTTAATATAGAATCTATCAGTTGCCATTGTAAAATACCCATTATAAAGGCGGAAGAAAAATCCCTTTATTATCAAGAGTATTTAAGCAAAATAGGTATTTAATCGATCTTAATAGCTTGCTTTCTTGAGAAGAGCAATACCTGTAGCAGCAGTCATGGCAGGCAAAATGCTGTGCATATACATGCAGGTTCTGTTCCCATTCTTGTAAGAGGTACTCCTCAGGCTTGTATTTTGAAAGCATCTTCCTTAAAATGAACTTGCTTTAATTGCTTATTTGATTATTACTTTAAGGAACAATACTATTGGGTCACTCACTGGGAGTGATAATAAACTGGTGCTTCCATGTTTCTTTTACGAACTAAACACAAGTGCAGTCAGTTGTGTTTTAATGCTGACTTCTTTCATAACACTGCTGAGTTTATGCCTTCATCAGCATTTAGGTAGTGCACTATCCCTGCACTTTGGAAATGCTTCAGACCAATTTATTCAGCTTTGTTTTTAAATTCCAGTTGTAATCTGTAACAACTTGTATATGTTGGTGTATGTACTCACAACAAACTACACTTTTCTCATCTTCAACAGAACTTGTTTTGGACTTTGCATTCCAGAAGTTTTTGCAGCCTCATAGGGAATCAGTTGGATTTCATGAAGCACTGATAGGTAATGTTATTGAGTAAACAGTACCTGCACATTGCTTTAATCAAATTCCCGAGCTATAGAAAGTACAGATGGGGAAAATATTTCACTAGAGGCCTGGGGGGCTGATGTTTTGGGAAAAGTTCTCTGGCTCTAAACCATATTGTAAAACTGTGTTGAGGCCTTGGTTTGCGCTGCTTTATGCCAGCATCAGCAGTTGTGTCAGTGAGTTTTGATTTAAGAAAAAGAATAGAATACATATTCTATAGCAAAACACTTGTTTTAATGGATTTTTTTTTAATTAAAATAGTCTTGTTGCTGAAACAGAGAATATGTCAGCATAATCTGTAGCTGAATAGCATCACCTGTCATGGTGTGCAAGGCAAGATGATACTCAGTTAACTCTAGCTACTGACCTTGCCCTTTCCTACAATAAACCAGGTTGTTTAAAGTTGCAGAGGAAGAAGAATCTTATGCTTGACTTTAAACCTAGGTTTTCATCTGTGCTCTGATTCCCTAGAGGGCATATATATATTTTAAGAGGTTCCTGTGGTCAAAAAGTTTATAATGATTTGGCCTTTCTGAAAAGTTGCAGGTTAGATTTTTAGATTGTTAAAAGTCCTTGCATGACTGATATATTGCTTAGTCATGATGGTCTTGAAATGTAATACTTCAAGAAAACAAATTAGTTTGAGCTCCTTACACATTTGTCAGGAAGTGCTTCACATGTTCTTCATGTGTTTATGTGCGCACATGCCCTGTGAGTCCATTGTCTCCAAGTGTGTCCTCGAGGTCTGAAACAGGACTTCATTTGAAACCAGGCAGCTGCTTGTTTGCTCCAGCATGTAGTTGGAAACTTCCCTTCTACAAATTTTGGGTTTGTTCCACAAATTAAATAAGTCTGACAAAGAAAAACAAAAAATAAAACCCCCACAGCTTGGTAATGTTGCCCAATTGCAGTCTGTGCCATCTCCATGGTTTTGAGCCTTCATTATGCAGCTTGCACTCAGCACACTTTTATTTAAAGCAGAGCTAAAAGTGGAACTAAATAGCTGACGTTCATAGCTGTTCGGTGTGATGCAGAATTACTGGGAGGGGGACGGGATAGGAAGAGGAGCACTGCTAGTGCTGAGTGGATTAGGCTCATTTATTTGCACAGAACTATGCAAGACTGTCCAAAAAAACTCTAAAGTAGACCGTGTTTTATCGAGGAGTATAAGCTAACTGTAATAAGTAGTTGTATTTTGTTTTACTCTCATTTACTTTTGTTTTATACCCTGAAATGATGCAATTCAGTTGCTGGGGCTCTTGCAACAACCAGACAAACTATTGCTACTACATTATTGCAGCATCCCTGTGCTGATTGCTTTTCATGGAGCTATCTCCATATTGTGAAGCCATCTGTTTTTCTTACTGTCCAAGCATTAGGCTCAGTAGTATAAATTACTAACTGCTCTGTGGCTTTCAATTGTTCCTGTTTGTTTAGTGTGCTAGCAGCAAGTCTTCAGCTCTTTCAGCACCATTTATAAGTTTTCTTTGCTCATTTTCTTTTTTTTAAAATGCTTCAGGCAAAAACTATAGTTGAGTGAATTGTTGGTCATTCATGTTGCTGAATTACTGGCTTGATAAAATAAACTTTGGGAGGTAGGTAAGTAGTGTCATCTTTTACAAAAGGTTTTGTAACTAGAGACTAGTGATAGAAACAAGTTTAAAAATCATGGTTTGTGAAAAGCAGTATTTTGCTCCCCCACCGACCCAGTTTCCTTAAATGCACACCAGTTTGTCATATTGCTGGCAGTATAATCTCATATAGAAAGATCCTTTTCGGCTGTGTAAGTACATGCACTGCTGAACAGTTAAGGATACTTTTGGAAAACTTTAATGCTGAATTTATCAGCTTGTGTCTGTTTGAAAACCTAATGGTAATGTAACAATTGTGTGGTTTTCTTAATGTAGTTTCCTTGTCTATCTTCAAGACCAAAAAGATGGAGGTTTTTCTTTGTTTTTCTTATACGTATAATATGTTTTTACATTCTTAATTCACTGTTCAGGCTAAACTAGTCACTTCCAATAGCGCGCTGATGTTCTGTGGTGATGGGCACTGTGGCGTGCTTAGCTCTTTAAGGTGTTTGCTTCTGGGTAGCTCAGAACTGTTGGAGAAGAAGGGGTTGCTTTGGTTTTTGAGGTGAGAAAGGTAAGAATATGTGAGAATATAGGGTACAGCATTTTGTGGCTATTCAGGACTGGCAAGTTTTGGAGAGTGGCAGACCATGTGTATTAGATGTATCGTGATTTTATGGGAAACAGTTGATAAGAAGAGCTGGATACCAGTTCATAACAGGGTGTACTGAAATTTTGGTACAATGGAAACTGTGTGTAGAGGTCAGTGCTGTTCCCCTAAGTCAGATGGATTTTTGGAGTTTTCCAGCCCAGGTTAGAGAGGTGGCTTTGATAAAATACCATAAAATGAATTGAGCAGCAAGGAAAACACTTCTTCCCTCTCTATTTCAGTTACAATGTCAGACAGCTCAAATCTAGCTGGAGGCTTTGAGTCTCTGTAGCACTGAAGCCTGGTAAGCTGCTGCTGCTATTTCAGTCAGGCTCTGAGGTAGGGCAGCGAGGAGCGTTGCACAGGGCAGCCTTTGCCGTGCCGTGGGGTAGCTCTGCTTTTTGCTGTGGGCTCTCTTCTGGGGAGCTGTGAGCTGGGTGGTAAAGGTACAGGAAAGGAGAACCTCCTCAGGGCCTCCCTGGCTTTTTTCAAGAGACTTAAGTAATATTGTGATGCCTTTTTTTTTCTTTTAATTGTTTTTTTTCTTGGTAATGGGAAACATTCAGAAAAAGAAGGGCAGCAGTGTCCATTTGTTCAATATATATTTGAGGCTTGTAGACAGTGTGGCCTTCAGTAGGGAAGGGTGAAGTAGTTAATCACAGAAGTTTGTCTTATGATTTGAGGGAGGGAACACAGCTCTTGGTGAGATGAAGCTGTATAGAAGAATTTTCTATTCCAATCCAATGTTATTACCTCACTTTGTAGCACTGTGGTCATTAGTGCTCTTAATTTACCTTCTAGTAAATATGCCAGATAAGCCATGCAGCCAGCCATATTAACTTTCTATTTATTTTTATTATGATGGCCACCTGAAGAAATAGGCTGATGTCTGCAATTTTTACTTCATTAATAATGAAGTCCACAAAGCAGAGAGGAATGTCTGTTTACTTGGTGCCTTAAACTGGTATACTGATGAACTGCTGGTTTTTTATCCAGTAAGATTTTCTTAGTGATTAGATGAGGAGCTGAAATGTCTGTGGGTTAGATAGTAGACATTTAAATGGTAACTGGGTTATTGAAGAGTGCTTGCAAGACTGCTGATGCATAGAAAGTCAAATGTATGTCAGTCTCCCTTGAAATCCATAAAAATTAATCATTTAGGTTTTCCTGTGGCTTTAACTGTGTCCCACAGCAACTTAAAAATGGCTCCGTCTCAATGTCTTAAAACTCTTCTGATAACATCAGTGCAAATTCCTAGCTAAATAAAGAATCTGTAGTGTTTATCATTTCCAAAAAGTATTTTTCAAATTCGGTTGCGTCAATTAATGATGGGAGTATTGTAGGGCTTATGTGGGTGGAGATGTTTTAGGCTGAATACAGTGACAGCTGCAAGTCTAGTTTTCAGAAACCTGGATTTGGCCCCAAGTATCATTCTCTTTCCTCTCTAATCCTATTTTGAGTCCAATAAAGAGAAGCATATGTTTTCTTGCATCAGCTATGTTGGTGTTACCTTGTGAAGCATGACAAGGTCATGTGTTTGTATGATGAAAGAGGAAATCTCAAATTGTGTTTGAGATGTCTTAGACATGCTTTTTTCCTGTGCTATATTAAAGTTTTCCATGATATACATGGTTAAATTTCTATTCATGTAGGTATGCATGTGTTGATGCTACATTGCCGCTCCTGAAATTGGTACTGTTATATTATTAATATTGCAGATCATGCCACGAAGGTGTCTTGCATTTAATATAGAACATAAGAAGATTTGTCTACCCCATATGAAAAACTCAAATTGGAACTGAAGATGCTATAAAAATTTAAAAGAGACAAGGTCAGCCTGAAAATCGCATATTTTAAAAAGCAGAAAATCATCTATTTTTAACAACAAATTTCCTTACCTGTTAGTACCTGTACTAATAACATTTTCAGTTATTAACACTTGAAAATGGTTTTATTTTAATTGTAAAACTACTTAGTTATCATTTGTCTAGGTGCCTGTTAATTTAGGGTTTTTTAGTTGATAGACATGAGAACTGATCAAAAGCATTTGGGTTCCTGTGCTCCTTCTGTATGATCAAACAAGTTCAATTTATTTCACTCATAAAAGAAAAGGTAATGGATGACTCACTTGCTTTGTACCAACATCATTATTGAGGGGGAAAAAGTAAATAAGAGAGTTCTTCATTATAACAAGCAAAGACAAAAAAAAATTCAGTAATTGAAAATAGAAGTTTAGCAAATTCAGACTACAGCTGAGGTGCATGGTTTAAACACTTGTGGTAATTAAGCACTGGAAGAATTGGAGAGGAATAGTACAGGACTCGCTTTTCTTGGAAGACTTGAAAGGTGAGCACAGGCATATTGTTTTTTCTAACTACATTTGCTAAATTTTAAACACAGAAGTAACTTGAATTAGGTAAGACACAAGATTGAATGTTCACAAAGGTTCTTTCAGATTGACTTTGTATTTCCTAGGTAGCTTGTGGAAAGGATCAACTCCAACCGTCCAGGCTTCTAACTATAATGTAACTCTTCTTTGTCTGTTTTGTGATCGCTAATTATATACCTTCTAATTTGAGGACTCAAAATGAGAAGGGTCTGTATCCATGAGAACATGCTGTCCTCCAGAGCACAGAATTTAATTTGAAAGTTCAGAATCTCAGTTTTTAACTTATTTTCAGAGAACAGCTGGCAAGATGCACTTCACTTCCATTAGTGGCTGATTAAGACGATAAGTAATGGTGGACGGCTAATGACTAATCCTTTATTGCAAGTGGTAGAAATGGAGGTAGAGATTCCAACTTTGCCATGACCTGGCTTAAAGCCTTTTCTGGCTGCTTTGAAGACTTGGTGAGAGCCTGACTGCTGTTATTATCTATAGGAAGCCTACTACAAATATAGTAAGTAGTAAAAACATTTAGCATTCTTAAAATTCTGAGATTCCTCAGATCCGTACCCAACATGAGTGGAATAAGAATTGTGAAGGTAAATTTAACAGTATTTCTAAAGAAGCAAGATAAAGCAGGAAAATATCTTAGAAGACATCTGAGAAGATAAGTGTGGGCATTGTGTGAAATACTGTAAATAACATTCTGTGCATGAAAATGGATTCTGAATAACTGCCTCTTCATCCATGTGATCCTGCAGACTTTGGTAATTTGAGGTCCTTTGGAAAGAAGCACATAATCAAGTCAGAATCCTTAGCACAAGCAGACTTATTTAGATTCCATAGGCAATATGAATACAAGAATTTCCTAGTTACTGAATTCTTTATTGGTAACCTTAACAATTTTAACGTAATTTTTTTAGCATATATGACAATTCATGAGCAAACACTGCTTTTCTCCTTGAATATGAAATGTTTCTTGGGTCAACACGAAAGCTCAGATCTCATTGTAGATGGTGTGTTATAAATACCTAGATAAATACAATAAAAAACTTTTGGAGAGGTTTCTTCCTTTTGTTTCCAGTGAGAGAGGGGTAAATAAAATAATTGATGTGCCCTGTTAGCTGTCGACCAAGTTTCATGTGGCATGTCTTTCCTTTGGCATGCATATAGCAGCAGCACATTTTAGCACCTCGCCTACAGCATCCACCTCCTGACAGCAAAACTTGTCAATAGAAAAGCATTCAGCACTTCATTATTTCTACAACCTGAGTGCATTTGCAAATTAATTGATGTGTGGGAGGAAAGGCATCTGCTATTGTAGAAGCCCTTAACTGTTGCAGCAAAACTAGAAATAAACTGGTTAGCTGTAGTGAGCTGATATGCTCTTGCAGGTGTTGAAGCCTCTGAAGTGGCATCTTGTCCATTTGTCTTGCTGTCTTTGCTTGGGTTTTTTTTTTGTTTGTTTGTTTTTTTAATTCTTTTTTTTTTTTTTTTTTAAACAAACCAAACTGCTCACTGAATTGTAACCACGGAAACAAACAGTATGATAAAGATAATACCATATATACTTATATGTGGTTAGTTAGCAAGTAGTTTCATTTTTCTTGCTGTCTCAGCACTAAAAGAGAGTTTTAATTAGGACTGTAGTGAATGACTGGGAGCGTTTTAAAGGCTATTAATCTTGTAGTGTAATTGAGTTAATTATAATATCATTATAAGCTCCCATGAAAATAATATGAAGTGTATTCCATTTGTTTTTCTCTTAAAGATATTTCTGAGGTCCCCCAGCTTCATCTGAAATATTCCTACAGGAGGTCTTCAACAGTGACAGAGAAAACTGTAAAGCCATTTTATGTGCCGTTCCACCAAACCCTTCTGTTTGGCACATGATCCCCTTCCCCATCTCGGGCTCTCTGAGCTGCTACTTTACCTGTAAACTCCAAGTAACTTACTGCAATGGAGGGTGTCTCTTTTCACTTTCATTGCACAGTGTAGTATTTCATTGGTTTTCTGGTTTCTGATCAGTTAGCTTACCCGAACGTGGCAGATGAGAGTAAGAATATGTGATCTATTTTCAGAAATAAAGATTACAGAAGCTTTTGAACCGTTACTCTTTGTGCTGTGGTAAAAAAATGTGTAGCAAAAGAGGTGTTTTTGCAAAGCATATGGCTTTTACACCACTTCAGACTACAGTAAGTTTTGGATTTGGTTGTAAAACATCTCTGTGCTTTTTGCACTCTCTAGTCAGAGTGTGACATCTTCAACAGATGGACAGATAAACTTTCCATAATCCATGTCTTTCCTTTCAGAAGAGGAGATGAGATTCTCATTTGTAAAAGTTGTTGAGGAAAACCTCATCTGTATGAGTCTGGTGTATGCTTAGATGTTGGGGTGTGAAAATTTGATGGATACACAGCTAAGCGCTGGAGTTACTGATATTTTTGGGGACTGTCTTTTTGCAGATGCAAAGTCAGCCCTGCTTTTGTATGTACTTCAAGCCTTATTAGAGCATTTACTTCATCTATTTTCAGAACCATATGCTTAATCATGGAGTGTGAGCATGTTGCTCAAATCCACCTTCCCTGTGTTTTGGCTATTACACTGTCTTGTTTGCTTTTTGTAACCGTGCGTTATCAGGATTGGTTTGGTTTAATATTTTTAAATTCTACAATCAGGAGTTGCTTCCAACCTTGGTTAACCCTGCTGGGATGGTGGAACTGCCTTTTTTTCTTTCAATAACTTTGCTGGTCACACTTCTATATTTTCCATCTTCTTGACTATTACAGATTTTGTAAATAGTTTGGAAATGCCAGCTTGTGATGTATGGGCCTCTTTAACATTTCTTTGATTTATGTGCACTGTGCTGAAAAAAAGCAAAGGAAGCATATTATTCTGGAAAAAATGTTGCCAGTCTTCAGTTTTTTCAGTCTTAGTTAAAAGCTACACTTTTATCAATCAAACCTGATAGATTCTTTTTTTCATTCCTAAAAAAACATTCATAACTTAACTCCTTCAAGCCTGGAGAAATAATATGACTACAACTTTTATAAATGTCTACCTATTTTTTGGATGTCTTACCTTGAAATATCTTTTAAACTGATTTTTCAAAAGTTAGCTTTTTCATGCATTACAGCTTCATAGTAAGTCTCTAAAAGTAGAGACATTAAAAAAAATCACAAAGTGTAGGGGGTTTATTTATTCTTTTTGTAAATAAAGTTTGGCCGTATGCCACTATTATCAATAGTGCATTACACAAACTGATGTAATAAAACACACTTTGGTCTCTCTCAGTATGGAGTAAGATGGTTTCTCTACCTTGGATACAAATGACAAGGGTTGCAGATTTCATTATCCAACTTTTCATGTAAATGTCGTAATTAAATGCAGAGAGCTAATTTTTCTTGAGTCTGATGTTCTGTTTCAGATAAAATTCCTGAAAGTCCATGTTGTAAGCCATAAATGGCTATTCTGAAGGATTTTTTTTTTTTCTTAAAGATAATTGTGTTTTAATTTAGAGTTCTTAGTTAATGTATAGTATTGTTTTAGCTGGAGAAAATTTTCAGTGAAACTTTTGAGAGAAGGAAGAGTTTACAATGCTGTTAGTGATCAGCAGGATTGCTCTGTCTCCGAAAAGTCAATGTGAGGTTGAAAACAGAATTCAGATATGTATCATTAATTTTTAAACACAGAAAACTTGAGTAAGGGCAGAAAAGCTCTTTAAGTGACTTTTGGGAGGGTGGGGGTGGGGCAGGGGGAGGGAGGGAGGAAGTTTCATGTTTTGTTGACCATTACATTTCAGCATTCTGCTTGCAGGTACAGTGGCTATGGTCATTTCTAAAGAGTATTGTAGAGATGGCCATTCAGTGTTGAATGCGACACATTTTAAATGGAGAAAATACTGTGTTTCTTTTTGACATTCATCTTCCAGAATGCAGCCAATCGCTTTGCTTCCAGCCACCTATGGTGATTCTAGGGTTTGTCTGTGCAAAAATGTATGTTACGAGTGAGGGTGAGAATTCAAGCCTCTTTCTCTAATCACCTACAAGTGACCTGTATCAGTTGACATTTTCTGTGTATGAATGCTTTCTGTGGGTCACTTTATACTGTTTTGGAAGGAGTATAAATGAATCCAATCATGAATATTCTGAAGCTATAGTAGGAATGTTCATATAGGGAAATAGGCCACATACATTCTGTTCCAGATCGAACTGTCCTGCTTCAAGCTTTAATTGGTTGTCCTTGCTAGCGGGCTGGAAATTAGCATTCCCAGCAACATTGCTTCAGGATGCCTGCTAGAGGTAAAGAAATAGAGGATATTAGCAAAAGTAACTGTTTAAGGAAGAATTCTCTCCTAGTTTGGCACGTTCAGCTCAGTTTAAACAGTATTCATGCAGCCCCTTCTACTTGGCACGGTGGTGTGATCACCTCTAGCAGAAGATGTGGTGATGTCTGGTACAGCTCGGCAGCACGTCGCCGTACCTGTGTCAGGATGCACAGTGCGCCGGCACTCTCCTCCTTGAGCACGGCATCCCCTCCAGGAAGGCTGCGGGAGCCCGAGGAAAGCCAGGTTTCCATGTGCTGGCAGGGAGGCCCAAGGCTAGGCTAATAGCTATTGTCTGACACTCAGTATGGGTATTTGCTACTTTAAATATATTGTGCATTTTACTTACTGTGCGAGTGACCAAATCAAAGGAAAGGCATTTAACAGAAGTTAAAATAATTAATTTTAATGAGGGAGGAGGTTGGGGGGGAATTAGCAGCACAAGTACCAGCTGAGGTCATTACTGCTACATTGCTTATCCACTAACAGATTTCCCTCTCATCTGTTCTTTCACTGTCTTTCTCCCCTTTGTGTGATGGTGCAGCTGGACTAGTTGGATTTACATAAGCTGCACATTGTGGACATTTTATTTAAGAAGAGTATTATTTTTTTTTATTTGTCTGAAAAGTAGTTTGTTTGCTATGGTGGTAAAGCCCAATACAGTGCTGCAAATCATGGCATCCTGGTAGACAATTTGAAGAGTATTTCTATAGCTGATTGCAGCCCTTTATTCTACCACTCAGTTTTAAAGTATCTTCACATTTCTTACATAAGCACCTGAGCATCCCCTGTCACAGAGTCAGCAGGCCATTCTTTATACTGACGTAGCTGCCACCTGAGCCCTCGACACCAAAGATTTAGTCTAAGGCTTCAGAAAATATTAATTTTAGTGTGAGAGCAGTGTCTGCATTTCAAAGTTCTGGTGGGTGTTTAAGGGAGCAGAGCAGCACGGGGGGTAGGAAGATATTAATTGTGTCCTTATTCAGTCTTGAGTTTTAATGATGACTTTTCCCTTCTACAGTTTATTTGTCCTGTTCAAAGATAATACTTATGTCAAAAGAAATTTGGATTTTCTGTCAAATATTGATCAAGTGCACTTCTTGGATCTTTAGACTTTAATGAAATCCATTAAGTGAACACACAAATGTGAATATATCACAGAGTGACACTAAGACCATTTGCCTTTTAGTGGACAACCTCCGTACCAGCTACTACCCTGGAGCTCAGGGTTACTTTTAAATACTACTGTTTGTTACTGCATGTGGTTTTATTTTGTTGTTTAGATGCCAAATATAGTGTAATAATTTTACTCTGCTTTTTGTGATTGTGCTATGTGTCTGGGTTGTTGGATATCCAATGAAATGCCAGTTCATTTAGTTATCTGCCAGGAAATATATATCTTTAAGCCCTTCAGAGTACCCGGAGGTATTTATAAACATCTTAAGCATAACATACAGTTATTCTTCTGAAGAGGAAGATGAAGCAGTGTGTAGCCTCAGTTTGTGATTACTATCCCTCTACATCCATTTCAGAAATACTGGATCTCTTTAAACCTCAGAGCCTGTTGGCTGTGCAGTGTCCCTTTGTGTTGACATTATCAAAAAAGCAAGAATATGTCACTGATGTAACTATTAAATGGATTCCAGAATACTTTTTAAAAAAACCTGGAGCAGTAGTGGCTTTTGCAGAGACTTTGAACAGTGCAGATAATTCTGTTGGCAGCAAGGATGTAGATGCTAAAGTTTTGACCAATTCCTTGAAGAAAGTGCTGCCAGATTTGCTATCTCTGCATGGTAAAAAGCCAAAGACTTGCAAGCAGTATTGGAGTGAGGGAACATTGATGCAGTCATTCATCAGCAGAACTTCAGTGTTTTTGAAAGGAAAGTAAGGGAAGAACACACTTTAATGCTGAAATCTGACACTAATTAAAACAGCACTCTGAGCAAAAATAGGAATTCAAAGACAATGGAATAAAAAAATATAGTGAAGACAAGACGTTAAAAAAAACAGGGATATATATCCATGTATTTCTTACTATTGTGAGTGTATATAAAAAAAATGTCTAAACTTGCTTCTCAACTCTCTAGCCTTGGGACAGAGGAGGATAGATGTAAGGGAAAAGCAGGATTGTGTGTGCAGGGGCATGTGCAGGTAGATGTCCTCAGAATGCTCCCGATTGCCGGGTTTATTGACCAGGGTGAGGCAGTGGCACCGTGCATCTCAATGCGATGCAAATAGGAGCTGTGGCATGCAAGAGGCTTTTACAGAAGTGCGAGCTCATTAGTTTCACAGTTTAGTTGGATCAGGGTGTTTAGGAAAAGATGCAATAACTTTTGTACAGGGATTTAAAAAAGACTGGAATTGGGGTAGCCTTTGTTCCCATCATGAATAGCTATTTGTTGATTAAATATTCTTGTAAACCGGAAAGTGTTTGGGGGGCATAAATGCTTTAAAAAAATAGAACAAAGTGTCCTAATTAAATTGTACACTAGAGGAAAGGCACAATGTCAAGCTTTCCTGTTAATTGAAAAGCCTGTAACACAAGAGGAAAACCAATGAGTAAAGAAATTGGAGACTGCTCTTTTGGTTTATTGATGCTGTTTTGGCCAAGTCAAGAATTCAGCTATCCTAAAATGATCAAACATTATTTGCAGAAAAAGAGAATTTCCAAACCGGCCTCATTATCTGAGAGAAGCTTAAAAATATCAATTAAGGTGGTGTAATTTCTCTCTTGCCTACTTTAGTCTGCAGAGATGAAACTGTGGGAGTGTCCAGTTTGCTTGCTCATTGCTCTTTTCAAAAGAACAACTAGAGTTTTATCATAATAGACAAATCCCTTGTTAGCTGCAAGAGATAAATAGTTTAATGATGAGGGGCAAAATACTGTGCATCTTAAAAGGAGGCAAATGTAAATGCATACACCAGTACTGCAGTGAACTTGGAAAATTCCATGATAGGCGAGTATCTGTCAGCCATTTCTGCAAAAATCCATTTCTTGGAGGAATGAAAATAAACTTTTTTTTATATTACTTACATCTGAGAAAATGCTTTACTGTTTATGTATGTGGTCAGTAAGTATTTAAATGAGAGTGGAAAAAATATCGTAACAGGGCAATGTGATTACAAAGAAAAATCATTCTTCTGATTTCACTTTTTAAGGAAAACGGTGCTTAAAAACCTTTAAATAATGGTAATATGTAAATCTAATGTGCAACTGTGAGTTGACATGATCAACTGTAAATGCTCCAAGTGATTGCTTTTTTTTTTCTTTTCCTCAATTCTTACCTTATTCCTACCCAACCAGTTTTTGCAACTTTAAATGGCCTTGTCAGTAAATGGAGTGTAATGACTTGTTTGGTCAGCAGTCAGCACATGCAAAATCTCCAGCCCATGAATTATGTAAGCCAAAGACCTTTAGACCCAGCATGATTCTAATGATGAAGCTTTAGTTTTGGAAGGTTTAAATTAGCACTGTGTACAGGTTTGTAGTTTCATAACACACACTGTAGAGTAAACCTGTAGGCCAGAATACACTCTGTCATGATATAGTCAATCATTTCTGCCGAACAAAGGGACCTTACTGCATTGTTCTGGTTGAAGCCCTCTGGCTGTAGTGGAAGTTCTCTGTCTGCTCCAAACCTTAAAGATCATCTGCAGAAGACAGGGTGATCTTTTGGGGGGATGGGGGGGGTTACTTTTTGTTTGATTGTTTTAGGATGTGTGTTGCTTTGTTTCTGTTAAGAGAGTCACTGGAAAAGAATAAATAAAAGATACTATGTGATTAACTTTCAAAAAAATATTAACGCTTTTGGAACAAAATCCAGTCTGTATTTTTCTAATACACCTTCTCTGTTTAAATAGTTCATGTAAAAGCCAAAGACATCATCTGTGAATGAAGAAATTGCCCTCTTTACAATTACAACTGTGAGAAAAGTGATTCCAAAGAGCTCTCTCTGTTATGATGTATTTCACTTTGTGAGGAAGATTGCAAAGCCGTTAATATATGAATGTAGTTTTCATATACTCAGGAACACTGTGAAAATGTGAATTATGGCACCTGCAAACATTAGTGATAATATTTTCTTTCAGAAAATATAGGCTATGTTACCATTAACCTAGAAAAATAATGAATCTTCAAAATAATGAAATTTTAGAATAATTCCGAGTTCTGTTTTTATTTACCTTCAGGTAAAGCTCTTGCATGAATTGAAATGTTATTTTCAGTACTTTTCCTACGTCCTTTAGAACTAGAGTGTCTTTTGATTTTAAAATGTAGAATTCACACATCTACTTGGAACCACAGTTTTAAGAAAAATATCAGCTATCATGAGACTCATCATAAAACTGTACAAGTTGGCACTGGTGTATATCCTAGTTGCTAAGTGTTATAAATCGATTTTTTTGTTGTTGTTTTTTATTTCTTAGTTTTGTGAAATAGATTTTATGTTTCATCCGCATGTATTGGGGAAAAAAAAGATCAATCTTCTTGAAATTTTACAGAGGAATATTTCATTAGGAAGTAAAGAGCTTAGCTTCAGTAAACAAGCTGAAAGACATAGATGCTTACTGTAATAAAGTGTCCGAATGATGGGGAATTCTGTAGCGGTTGATAAAGAAATTATTTGTAGCACTACCTAGTGCTGCACCAATACTCAAGTTCAGTGAGTATTTAGCATATTTTGTGGATAAAGCTATTGCTGTTTACCGTTCTGCTGGCTTAAATGAGCACAGTTGTCAAAAGCAGATGGAAGATGGTTGGGAATACAGTTACAGAAAGTAGTCGTGACCATCCACAAGTGCCCAACTTTTGGCTGCGGTGGGTCGCAGGGTCTCTCAGACCTGCGTGGGCCACCCCTCTGGAGTCCGGAACCTCAACACACAACAGCTCTGCCGGGTCAACCCAAAGGCTCATGTTGCCCCATATATCATCCCCAGCAGGAGCTATAAGCACGTGCCTATATACAGTGTTCTCCCCAATGTTCTTCCAGCCATCAGCAAACGCTGACTCAGGAACTTCTTGAGCTAAATGTGGCTTCTGTGTGTTTATTAACTCTCAAAGGTTTTGTGTCCCACGAGCTCATCTCTGCTTCCCTGTGTGAGCCTTTTAGCACCCGTAATATCCCCTGACTACATTTCATGTGCGTTCCCTAAGGTGAAGAGAATATGTTTGGAAATAGTGTTCTCTTGTTAGTATGAAAAAATTTTGAGGGGATTAGTATGGTTTTATCTGAGATTTGCTGTCATGGCTGATGCTGGCGGACAAAGGTGTTTATTTTACAAGAGGAAAAAGGAACTGCATGGCATGTTTGTTATCCATCAGCACCGTTGAATCACTTGGCTATAGTTTTGATGGTAGTGGTACTGCTTTGATAGTATTTTCAGTCTTGTTTCTGCTCCTCAGAACAAATGATTAAGAAACAATTTTCAAATCTCTTCAGTTAATACCCCTCCACCCCCAAAAAGGAATGCATTCTGTGCGATACAGTATGTGATATTTTAATAATGTATAAATCAAGTTGGACAGAAGCTGCCTGTCAGTTTTATTAACTTTGACCTTTTCTCCCATTCTAAGGATGGTTTGGTAAATATTTAATGGCCCTTATAGATTTTGACAGTTGGATCTGCATTCCTAGGAGCAAAGGTAGATTATAAAGAAATACTTAAAATTAATAAAAATAGCTTAATCACTGGGAGTCAGCCTTCAAGGACAAAATTGTTTTTTAGAATATATTTATTTTTAATTATTTTTTTTTTTTATGCCTGACCACTAAATGTCAGATTAGCTGGGAGGTTATGAAATGTTTTTAAAAGGTTGCATTTAAAATTCATCTATGATTAGCACTGGTGATTACCTCTGTCTCTGAGCAAGTGTCCAAATGATGTTGAAATACCTGTCAGTGTCATTCTGCACAGTGTACATAAGTGAATGGTGTCAACAGCACAAAATGGCTGAAGGGGGGCTGCTCTTACAAGATGCAAAAAGAAGAGGGAACAGCGTGTTCCTGGAGTCAGAGGGGTCTTCTGCCAGGGCTGTCTTTGCCTTTAATTCCCTGAATATTGCACTCACTGCAAATTCTGGTAGTGAAGATTGAAAACTAAGCCCCTGACACTTTGAAACATTGCCTTTCAAACATGTACTGTCCATTGCTCTCATTGATTTTTTTTCATTTCAGAAATCTCTCTGAGAAAAACAAATTTGAGGAAAATTCATTGGTCTAAGCGGAGTTGTTGGGGCAATACTGTGCCCCCCCTCTCCCTGGCAGAGCACGGTTCTCTTCCCATTAGGAATGCGATGTGTCTTCATGTTGTGCCATGGGCGGGATCACGTGGCAGAGCAGCCGAGTAAATCAGGAGCCAGTTAAAAAGCCTTATGGATGCTCTGAGCATTGACATTTGAGTCAAATTGGCTCACGGGATAGCTTCACTCATTTTAATAGCCGTTTTCAGGTAGATCACCTTATCAAGCTTTGTTTCCTTCCTTTTCAGTCAGTACCTTGCAGAATAGCTTTACCTAAGACCACTTTATTTTCTGAACGTTTGTAAATAATGTTTCCCTAACTAATCTTTTTTTAGATACAGACCATGGGGTTAGAATTGTTAACGTGTTGAACAGTTCACCTTTTTCAGAGCAAATCTTTAGACAATGTAATGAACACACTAACATGGAGATTAGAATGGTGAAGGAAGTTGCATTTGTCCAACACTGAACATCTCCATCCCCACTTCCCTCCTTCCCCCCCGCCCCAAACAATGGGGAATTAAGAATGCAAAATGTAAATTAAAAGTGTTTGGAGATAAGCTTTTAGCTTGTTGCACTTGAAGCTGGTTTCAGGACAGACGCAGCACTGTAGCTGTTCTTAAATCTGTGAGCAGTGGGAATGGACTCAAAATCTTGCAGATTCATGTTGTGTCCTTCATAAATTTGTTTTTCATTGACAAGTAAAATAAAAGGTTAGAGGAGAAAGCTACTGAATGTGAATATTTCTGCAATGCCATGGAGATGTGCTAGCAGGTATTTTAAAGGCTAGATTTTTCTTTACAGTGGTAGAAACTTCCTTGCAAATGTTTTGTGGTTTTATGTTTAAGAAAAAAAAAAATGAGTGTTATTTCTAAAATGCTGGTTTATACAGTGAAAGGGTTGCGTCTTTTTTCCTCTTATCTTCTTTGAAAAAGTAAGAAAGCTTGATCCCTTGAGAAGAGAAACAGTCTTAACATTTAAAAGCAAGCCCAAGTTTCAGGAGAGTTAAGACTTGAGAGGAAGTCTTTGATACGTCATCTTACTTGCCCTATACCATAATTTCCTTGTAATACCTGTTTCACAGCAGACTTTTTTTATGCTTTTGTTCATATCATCTTCCACCAAGCAAATATATGTGAAATACCATACATTAACTTACTGACTGGCTGTAATTTGACTCAAGTGGTACAGATAGTAGAGATCTGATATAGATAGAATACTGTAGTGGTGTGTATTTTAATATATGTGTTTTTATTTTCCAGTTGCAGTATCATGCCGGGCTAGCATCTGGCCTTTTGAATCAGCAGTCTTTGAAACGTTCAGCCAACCAGATGGGAGTATCTGCAAAACGCAGACCAAAAGCCCAGCCAACAACTCTTGTCTTACCTCCTCAGTAAGTTATGGAATATTTTGAAGAGTTGGGGGGGGGGGGGTGTGTGGGAGATTTTTTAAATAAAACTTTTTACTGTAATTATTTATTCTTTTAAATCATCATAATAGCAGCTTTGTGCTTACATTTTTGTTTCATACAAGATGAATTATTCTTGTTGGATGGGTGGAGTACCCTATGGAAACAATATTTTGTTTCTTGTGTTTATGGAGACACTCTGATAATGGAGAAGCTGTAAGGATTCTTCTTTGTAGCCAGACATAAAAGTTTTTGCAACACGAGATTGTCATTGAGGAATGATGTTACCCTGATTAGTATGACTCGGAGCTTCAAGTAGGACTTTTCTGAAGGTCCTAAAAGGCTGAAGCCAAAAAGTCTTTGGTGTGAGTACTTTCTCGACAAACGTCTGTTCCGAGTCCATCTGTTCACCATATGTTAGTTTTGCATTGAATCTAAACCTCTTTTACAGGTGACAAGCAATTATGAGGACACTTAGAAACTGTTTGAGGACATAGAGTATCAACACTTTAGGCAGTCTGTGTCCTGATGCCAAAAACAGAGATGTCCACAACTAAGCTTATAAATTAATAAACTGCTTAAAATATTTAGTTACATATAAGAAAATTATTATGTAGAAAATGAACTGCTAAGCAATTATTCATTGTACTGAGCATCCTTGTAGTTTGTGGAAACTGCCTGTTTTTTTCACAGAACAAGAGTCACTGATGTATAAACACTGTGCTAGTAAAAACTTCATAGTTGTAATGATAAAAGTTCCTGTTGTCACCAGAGTCCACAAGCCTAAGTTGATGAAGGAATCAGAAGAAACCGAGAGTTTTTTCATATGAATGACTGAGAGTTTCTCATATAAAATGAGAAAAAAAAACAGAGTCAACAGAACTTTCCCCTTGTAAATTAACTTTAAAGGGTTGCTAATTCAAGAATCCATAAAATGTTCTATTGTTTTACCAATAGGTCAGACAAAGAATGGTTAGAAGGGCAGCTCTAGCAGAACTATAGTTTTGAAAACCAGATGTTGGTTATCCTATATCTGTGAAAGAGCAGGGATATATTGTGACAAACTGGCTAATGAGTTTTCTTCCTTTATCAGGTTTATCTAGCACTTAAAATGGACTTTCCAAGAAGTCTATAAACTAGAGTACTGTGATACTGGTGGTCACAGTTTTTATTCAGAGGTCTTAAAATATTTTAGTGGTTTGTTTATTTTTTTAGTCATGGCTTCTCCAGTTACTAGAAATAAGGATAGTGAGAAAGAAGGAGCTAGCTTCTATTTTTGCATAGAAAAGTCTATACTTAAACAGTCACAGCTGTATAAATCTTAATATGGGGTATATAATATACACATTTAAAAGTATTGTATGTCTTTTTATCTGCAGGTGATTTTTCCTTCAGTGGTGCATTTAACTAGAATTGGCAGATAGAATGCAATTTTAGTGTGGTAACTAAACTTCAGCTAGTAGTTGACTTGTGTTTCAGTATCTTATTACCACTTCCAGCATTATTCACAGGGAAAATATATTTATGCTGAGCTGGCCCTTTTATCCCTCCCTGGTTTCTTCCTCTATGGCTTTTCTTTGACCTTTCCATATTTGTCCTTATTTGCTATCTTGTATGTCTTAGGAAGAGAGTAATACCCATAATAAGACAAATCAAATACCTGTTGAGCTC
Organism: Tyto alba; assembly: GCF_018691265.1. Taxonomy (NCBI): domain Eukaryota; kingdom Metazoa; phylum Chordata; class Aves; order Strigiformes; family Tytonidae; genus Tyto; species Tyto alba. The sequence goes on from NW_024881273.1 coordinate 5,436,155, forward strand.
AATATCATGTCTCCAACACAGGACAGAAGCAAATTATGAAAAGACTTATGAAAAGTATTTAAAAAAAAAAAGAAAAAGACAAATGGATTTGAATATCTTGATTTTGCTGTAGTTTCATGCAAATAATGATGAATCATACTGTGTGGGGTTTTTTTATTTTATTTTCATTCTTTATAAAAAAATTAAGAAAATAATAAAAGGTGCAAAAGAAGAAAATATCCAGGTGCAAAACTACATATCTCCTTGAAAGGGTATACTGCATACTAATTTTCCCATGGCAGTTCAGTGACTTTCTTTTTTTTAATCTTTATTGGTTAGTCAAGAAAGGGGTAACCGTTTCTTTTTCTTTTTTTGCTTTGATGTATGCTATTAAAATTAAGGAAAATGACAAGTCTTTGGGCTGAGTAACAATGTGCTATGAGTCAAGTATATATTAAATGCTTTTCAGAGCAACTGTATTATCTAGAGCTTTTCTTAAATAAAAGTAGTTAAAACCGGCTATATGCTAAAACATTATTTTAGAATACTAGATGGGAACAAATAGCAACACTGCAGTAATCCTTTTCAGCCAGCAAAGGAATGAAGGAAACGCTTTTACTCAGGAGATAACATAGGTGATGATTAGGACAAAGAATATTTTGTTTTATTTTTATTCAGAATTTGTTTGATATGTCTTCATTTGAGTTAAAGGTAGTATTAGAGTGTATGCTGCTTATTTATTTATTTATATTCCTGTTCCTTGAAGAAACTGCATGGATAACTTTTGCTATTGCACATTACATTCTTAACGGCAGTGGTGCAAGATGAGCATTAATCTTGCTAATCCACATCTTTGATCTTTACTGCTATGGTGAGACTTGAGTTTGTTCCACATACTCAATATACCCAAATGGTGTCTCTTCTCTTAACGATGGTGATACAAAACTTGATTCTTGTGCTGTGTTAACTCACTGTTCACTCGAGCCCTTAGTCTCTCTCCCTGCTCTGCTTTTTCTTCTCCCTTCCTATCCAAAATGCCTTTTTACAAACAAAATCAACAAACAAACAAAACAAAACCAAAACTGAAACAAATACCACAAACCAAAACCCTCAACCTTCTCTGCCTGTCTTGAAGCTCACAGAAGGAGCTGAAGAAAGAGTTTTGCTAATGGCAAAGCTGATTATTGCTGGGCGCTCTCATTTGACCCTTGCCAGCCTTAGGCCATCTTTTGATGTGCTCTGGCTTGGAGATGAGAAGCTCTAGTTTTTCACTAGTAGGTATCTGAAACAACAGCAGCAATTTTGAATCAGAAGTGGGTTTTTTTAAATGGAAGGTCTCTGTCCTATGCAAGCACTACCAATAAAATTTTAATTTTCTCACTGTTTTCATTATCTGAGGGCTTCTAAGGGTGCTGAACAGTTTTGAGAAGAGGCCTTTAGGTGTTCAGTTTTGCTTTTCAGTATTGGTTTTCACTGGCTCTGAAAGTGCAGGAAGGAATACTAGATTGATATGCATCTTGCTTCTAGCCAAATGTATCTGTATGAGAAAATGACTAACTGCTGGCTTCTTTCTCTCCCTGCTTAGTCCCTCCTTCTGTCTTCTATTAACAAGACATCTCCCTGTACTTGCTAATAGATGCGTTCCCTCACATGCTTCTCATCTGGCTGCTGGTTCCTTCCTTCTGTTAAAGAATCTCAAAGCAGTGTTTGCTGAAGTGCTGAAAGCTGTCAACTCCTTCCAAGTGACTAGGAGAGCATATACATGCAACCCTTCTGAAAACCAGGATGTCGTCTTCTGGTTTGAAATAAATACTATAAGAAATGATGGCTCTTAGTTTTTTCTTTCCTCTTAAAATGTAGTAATTGATGCAGTTAATTCATCTTGTATTATTTTTCTTGGTACCACATCTCAAAAGCAAATTCCCAATTATGAAGTTGTTTCCATGACCCTGTGGGAGCAGAATGCTGTGCCCTGAAGAGTCTGGGGTGTTTGAGAGCAGTGACCCATGGAGGTGGGCCCTGCCAGTGGACCACCCTGCTGAGAGCCCAGCAGAGTCTGGGATGTCACTGTCTAGCTGGAAAATGATAGCAGTGAGCCACTGTGACAAGAGGAAGAAGAAAGGAGGAAGCACAGGATGTTGACTGTATTCTTGCAGTTGTATTCACTGGCACACACAAGAGGGTCAGTTAGTATTAATGGAAATTTTTAGGGGTCTCAGCTGAAAACCTTGTGACTTTGATAGCTCTGTTGCATGGAGCTTTTTCAGTGCTCCCAGTTTAATCATCGGTCTTCTCTGTCTAGAAGGAAATTGCCAGAACAAGAACTTGCTCGCCACAAAAGGTACTGAGACTCTTGCCCTTCATGGTCCCTTTTGGGGTCATTTGTTGTGACATTTGTGGGTTTGGGGAAATAAACACACTATAAACAATAAACAAGTGGAAGTCTGTTTTTTGTTTGACAACTTCAGGCTCAATGGATAGAGAGGCATGAGTATAAGAGAGTCCAACTTTTTTGTTTTAGAGCTCTTCAACTTGTCTTGTAAATCTCTTGTGCTCTGATGTATGCCCTAACCTGACAGTGAAAACACTGTAATAAGTTGAGTAAAAAAATCTCTGAATTTGTATTCTATTGCTATGAGCAGACCAGCAAAATTACTTTTTTCTTTTGTTTTCTTTTTTTATTAAATAAAATAAAAAACAGTGCTGCCCATGATATTATTCTAGATAACTGAGCAACAAAAAGCTGTGAAGATAATTTTTCTTTTAGGAGATAAGGACTTGAGGATAGAGCAGAGACTCAGGAGGGTCACATTGCATCTGCCACTTGTTCTGGGTGGGTTAGAGGAGGTCTCTATTCTGCTCTCTACAACCCAGAATCCATCTGGATTCTTCTTTTCCAGAATAGGAATATATTCAAAATAAATCTATACTTGCTCCATCCTTTGGAGACACATTAGCAAAAGATACTCTTTAGCGAGTGGTCTCCTTTAAAAGCTTAATTTACTGGCTCACAGAGTATCTGTTCATCTGCATTTGCAAAATAAACTTAGATATCCCAAACTCTGTATTTTACTGTAGCTTGATTCAGTACCAGCATAGTCAAAGTGCTGTTCTTTCACAGCATTAACAGCCTAACAGTTTTAGTGATTCTGTCATATAAGTAGTACCGTAAGGTTCTATTGTATTTGTTTAAGAGCTTGCTTCAGGACACACAAGTTGAGTCTTGAGGAAGGGATTTAATTTAAAATAGTCAGTGATGCAGTATTCAAAAAAAGTTGCTGTTTTTAACAGTTAACTGAAAGGTATGTGTATACATATAAACCATACATCCAGTCATCAGATGTGCCAGAATTATTTGGAACTTGTGTAATTTATCATTTTTACAAAAACAAACAAAAAAAAAAATCCCGATGAGCCCTTTGCCAAGAGTTTTTAGAGGAAAGGGGTTTTTTTTCATCATTTTGTTTTATAAACAGCATCTAATTGCTTTTTAGGTTCAAGGATTTTCATTATGAAAGAAAAGCAGATTATTTTACAGATAAAGGCAAAGCATGTTTAAGCCAATAAAAAATACCAAACCTGTGAACATTTAAGACTCTGTGTTTAAATTATGCTTATCTACTCTGACATCACTGTGTTGTAGAGGTCTGAAATCCCAGCTGGGGATTTATGCTTTGAAACCAAGAATCCAGTGTACCAGTTAAGTGTGACACCTGGTATATAGGCTGTGGCAAATGTGGTTATTTAACATGCAAGTGTTGTTATTGCAATAATCACATTCAGAATTATGATCTGTACTCTAAAATTTGGGCCTCTTCTTGGAAGTATTCAAGAAGAGAAGAGCAAAGAGTGTGGCTGTATTTTACGTTTTGAGAAAAGTCATCAGAAGTTTTTTGTGGAGTTCTAAAATTCTTCTTTTCCCCCTACTGGTAAAGCTGCATTAAGTATCAATATTCATTAAATACCACCGAGATGATAATGTAATAAAGCAATAATCCTTGGGCCCACATCTATACTTCTCTCCAGAAGAGTTGAGGTTGAGAATATAATTAAAGATTAAAACTCTGTTTGCATTCTGGAACATGGAGATATCTTTTTGTACATGATAGGGAATTGAAATAATAAGCAAGAGATCAGTTTCCAATAACTTTCAATACTAGGAGCTCATTTAATATCCCTGTTCATGTTTAAGTTTCTCAAAGTATTCCTTTAGCTTGACTTTATCAAGACAGCACAACAGGAACTGTAGAAGAGCATGTTGTGAAATACGTGACTCTTTTGCTCCACAAATTAATCCCTCTTTATATGAAGAAAAAAAGATTAAAAATTAGTTCTTTGTATTGCAAGATAATAATATTTACATGAATAGGTTTAGTTACTTTGCAGCCATGTACCATGTAGATCGAACATTGATATTAGTATTTAGTATCTTGTACACAATTTGGATCACATCATTGTACTGTTTTCTTTTTAGTAAATTGATGAACACCTCTTCTGCAGAAGTTCTGTGAAGCTGTTTTAATTTAAGTTGCAGTGTATTGCTAAACAGTGAGATTGCATTTATCCCGAACTCCTATACTGATTTTAGTGGGTTCAGAGTTTATGTACATGTCTTGCAGGATCATTTGATACTCAAGTCTCTAATATTTGATTTGGTTCAACTAAATACAAAGTTTCTTTAAAACTTCCTATATTGTATCTCATCAGCTTGTTGAATAACTTGTTTTCTCTTAAAGAATCTTAGTCAGTTGGTTCTTTGCTCTTTTATTTCTTTTTTGCTGCCCAGGTTTGGTGGTGTTGTATGTGGTCAACCTTTGTTAAATACTCTTTGTCTTGCTTTATAGTAAGCTCCATAATTTTGCACAAATGTCCGAAGTATTGACTTTCCCCCTCAAATACTGGTATTTTAATTACCAAAGCTAAGGTAGCTAGGTAGAGTACTAGTTCTTTGTAACCTTTGGTAAAAAGGATTGTGTTCATTAAACAGGTGGTTTAGTGAGCATTTGTCCATTCCCTAGAGGAAAATCTATTTCAATTATAAAATCCATGCTGTGCATTTCAGGGTTCAGTATTCCATTATTTTCTAAATATAGTGGTGATGGAGGATGGATGCTGTTGCATGGTATGCATTCCTCTAGAATTTTTCAAAGGAATACAAATAGTATATATATAGTATTTAGTTTCTTTAAAGAAAACGACAGAATAATATGAACCTATTCAGACTGCCGCCTACAACACTGCTTCAGAGAATAGCAATGTCCCCGAGTGAATTTTTCAAACCATATAGAATATAATAGAGAATAATGAGCAAACAGGAAACCACTATTTTGACAGCTTTGTTACAGGAAGATAAGTGCTGAGAAATTCAGATCATAATGAATTTCAGCAGCTATTGAAAATACGATAGTTTCAAGTTATTTTAAGATACAGCCATGTTTTGGTTTGTTTTGGATTTTTCTTCAGGTTTCACTTCTGCCTACCGAGCAGAGATGACACTAGTCGCTTTTAGACAAGTTGTTTTACAGAAATGAGGCTGGACCCTGTTAGAGAAACCTTTAATTTTAGTTTATGAGATTCTTGAGTACTTCTAGTTTCCTTAAATACAGTAAGTATTAAAGTTGTATCCTACAGCATGAGGGGAGAAGTTATAATTACATAATCCTAACTGCTTCATTTTCTTCTCAACGGTCTTTCCCCACCACTGAAAGGTATGGATTACTACAAAGTTCATTGCCACCGTGGTGTTAGAAATCCTGATTGAGGTTACCCTTAAACTTGATGGCAACATTTAATAGACGGCTTGGAGCTGAGCTGGTTCTTTTCAGATTCAGTAGCCGGGACATTCAAGATCCCAGAGCCAGGGAGGCATCTGCCATGATTGAACCCATATTGCATTACAAATTATGAGGGGAAATTCCTAGGTGATAACACATCATTAAACTTTCTTGAACTGAGTTTTATCAGGAGAGCAGCTATGCATGTGAGTGTCAGATTGTTCTTTCAGGTTTTCAGATGTAATAAGTGTGTTAACCAGTCCTGGTCATTTGGATGAAAAATGATTCTAAGCTTTTAAAGAGAGATATTTGGTGGTTTTTTGGTTTGGTTTTGTTTTATTTGTTTGTTTTGTTTGTTTTTTGTTTGTTGTTTTTTTGTTTTTCTTAATGGCCCATGTCAGCAGTAGTGACAAGTGGTTTGTAGAGCTCAGTAGCCAGCTGTTCTCAGGCACAGAGCAGTGATGGGCCTGCCGTTGCTTTATCCTGTTTCTTTTTGTATGTTTTGTTTAAAATACTGGGGGGAAAACCAGTCTGTTACTAAATGTAATAGCAATCTGTCTCTTTTAGTTATGTGGTATTTACTGTTTAACACTCAGTGTAATTTAACTGGAAAGAAAAAAATCCAAACTACTGTTTTGATTCATGAGAGACTTATTAGACAACTCCAACAAGATCAAATCCAATAACTTAGTGGGGATATAACATTGATTAGTCATCTTACTATTTGTAGGCAAAGGTACTTTACCAAGCTCTGCTCAAAAAAAAAGGTGTTAATCCAGTTGAAGTTTTCGTTTCAGTGTAAGAGGTAAACTTTAAAATAAGGTGCTGTTAATTTGATTTATGTCTCAGCTTTTTCACTGCTGTTCATTTGGGTTATCTATGATGTTAACTTTGAAACCACACGTTTTTTTGTAGCTTGTTTAGATACCAAAAACACAAAGAGCAGGTAGATGTGGGTTTGGGGTATTTCCCCCCCCCGCCCTTCTTTCTTTCCTTGTTTGGTCTGTGCGGCTCCTGAGGTCAGTTGATTGTTCTTTTCTGTGCTTTATTAAGGATGTAAGCGTTTTCTTTAGTTAGAGAAAATTCTGAATAATGGACCAACACAGATTTAATGAGATTCTGAAATATGCAGAAAAAATATGATCTACTTTTAAAGTTTGTAGATGGTAAAAATGTATTATAGCACTCAGTCCTGCAGTAGGTGGCTGCTGGGACCCATAGCCCACTTCAGCATCTCGGACTTTTAAATTTTTGAATGGCATATTGCAATACCATATAAATCCAATTGTCTGACACTGTAAACTTGATCACTCCAGCAGTATTACACCAGAACCAGTGTTAATATATTTTGGATTTTTCATTTATGTTTATCTCCAATCAGCAGACATGTTGGAGCCCCAGCTAGAGCTGTATGACTTGGGGAGTCAAGTAGGATCTGAACTAGACCCTTACACTGGTAAGCGGGAGCAGTTCCATAATAAATTGTTGTGGTTTCTAGCAGACTTGGTCCCAGTACATGGGATGTGAAGAGGCACTTCCCTGCTTTGTGCCGTCTTGCAGTAGTCAGTAGGTAGGTCATAGAGTGACTTCTGTGGATGCTCAATAAGTGTTGGCAAAGGTCTAGTAGTCATCTGGGTAGACTCCACATTGCCACTACTTGGGTACAACATGACTTTGTGTGGAAGTGGTTTTGGTTTTGGTGTGTTTTGCTGTTTGTTTTTTTTTTTTTTTTTTTGTAACAGCTGCCATTCTTGAGACTGGTGATGCTTGATAACTCAGTACTGAGTCAACATCTTTGCTGTTCTATGCATCCTTAGAAATATGATTATTTTTAAAAAATTTAATCTTGATCTAATCTCCTAATATGTTGATATATCTGACAGCAGGGCTTTCTGTAATCTTCTTTGTTTTGTTATGCCAGATCAATGCGCTTTTTTGGCTATAGTTATATGCTGAATTTCATTTCATTCCATTAAGTACTATACAGCTGCATATTTTCTTACAAAGTAATTACGAAAAACCAGCAGGCATTGATCACACAGATTGTCCAAAGGAAAGATTTGACTAAAACGAAATGTTCCTTATGATATTCATTAACAGGATAATAATTTCTATCCATACAAGTACAAGAGACAAGGAACTTGGATGCTGCTTTATTCCTAGTGAATTACTGAAATGTGCATTAGTTGTGTTGTAAAACTTCACAGTGTATTTTAACATGGAGGAAAAATCTGTTTTATTTATTCACTTTTCAACAAATATTCTAACCAACTTCTTTGAAAGCGAGTGCATGTAATTAAGATTTCATCATTTCTTTACAGTGTATAGAGCTTCACTTACTAGTGTGTTGTGAGCTGTTATGGACTGATAGCCTTAGCTCAAATGTCCTTGTGTGAACACCTCCGTGAGCACGTCTGTCTTGAAGACATTAGCCAAAAGAGGCCTGGGCCTGATTGCTGTTGATATTTTGGTGTCATATTCTGCAAACTAATCCTGCAAATAGGATTGCTCTGAGTATGATGTGCAGCCCTGTGTGACTGAGCACAGTGATTTGAAATAATTCCCATCTACTTTGCTGAAGATTAGCTGGAACACTCCATAGTTGGGAAATGAAAAATCTGTATCTTTTTGGAAACTTTGAGCCATGTACCAGCCTTGATCTGCATGTTCCTTTTCTGGAATGGGCAGTGTGTAGCCCTGAGTGAATGTGTTACTGGGGATTGTAGCTCAGTTGTAAAAGAGCAAATTTCTGACTCTGATACATGTTTGCCTTAAAGGTAATTTTTGTGTGAGAACAGTGCCCTTAAAAGGTGACAATTAATTAGAAGAAACCCTTGCAACATACAGAGCAGAACACTAACATTGCAGTGTAGGGAATCCCTGTACTTTCAGTTAAAAAAGTTAAGAATGAAGATTTCAATGTGTAATTAAAGACTGCAAATACTAGTTTAACTGCTTGTTTATGTGTCAGGAAAAAAAAAAAGAAAAAAAGCAATACAAACTACCTAATTAGACATTGAAGAACAAACTAGACAAGACAGGAAATTTATACAAACTTGATGATTACATCAAAGCTTTTTCTAAAGCTGTGATTTTTATCATATGATTACTTAGCCCCCCCTATTTTTTTTAAGTTTTACTGTTTGGGGGAGGGGGATTAGAGGCTGCTTTACTGCAGCAGACAATCAGTCTAAAAAGAATAAATTAAAACTGCTTCTTGCCAAATTCAGAAATGCGTTACAGCAAGTGTTTCCATCTGCATTGTCAGAGAGGACAAGCAGAAAGAGCAGAACTGTAATAAGGTGGAGGGAGGAGGACTTATTTTTTGGTGGCCTATCAAGAACAGCATTATTGCATAATCATATTGTATAATGTGATGCGATATGAATGTATTTATTAATGACTTTATTTCTGTACCTCTACATGATTTCAAGTAATCTTTAGCTGTTTGAGAGGAAAACTAAACAGCTATACTGTAGATGGGGGATAAAAGTACTTTCACATGCGAAACCTGTACTGTTAAGCAAAAGGAAGCTCTAGGTGTATCACAGTAAAAAAAACTTTGAAATGCAAGTTGTGGCTGAAAATAAAGGCAATAAAAGTCCCCTGCAGTTTTGACAGTAACTCTATAAAAAGGGAAAGTTTTCCCAAGTAATGAAGTGCAGATGGGGATTTACCTGGGGACTGAAAAGGCTGTTCCCTTCCCTGAGGGCAGTGGTGGCTGGTGGGCTGGCCATGCTGCAGCGCTGCCTCGGGCGGCTGTATTCAGCACCCATCAACCCACCAGACTTTGAGGTTTGAGGAGGACCTCTGAATGCTCTTTCTAACTAGAAAGGATACAGAGTAGAACTGCTTTGCTCTGCTTTCTTTACTTGTTGTTAAAAATAACTGTTATTAATTTTAATTTCACTTTAAGGCATTCTCTGGGTATTCATGCGTTTACAAGGAACCCTATGGATGGGTTAAATGAAAAAAGCTTGGGTAGCAAATTCCAGCTGGTGACTTCACAGAGTTTTCCTCTAAACATAATCTTCATTTGTAATGATTGGAAGTATTTTGGTACAATTATTTTGCTAGTCCTTTTTCCCAACTGCCAGTGGAAAAAATAAATAAAATGCAACGATTAGAAGTTTTACTGGGTAAAGTGATTTGGTTTTCATCCCTTAATAGATGCTGCTCTACTGTTATTTTAATTCCTGATAATTTAATTTTGCAAGGCACTTCCTCTTTGCTGTATAGGTTTTACCTAATAAAGAATCTTTATGATTTCAGTAATGTTACTCAGTAGTATATGTATATCATTTTGAAAATGAGTATTAATAGCACAGTGCACATTTCTAATTGGATATAGATACAATTGCCTCATTATTAATTTATTTTCCTGATTCTTACCTTTTACATGGGTAACATAGGGACTAAGACACTGTGGACAAGGAAGACCTTGTTAACACTGGCAGACTTAGTTTTCACTTCTTTTTTGTGGCTACATGCAGCTTCTTTATTGTCTGTGAGCCACAGCCAGGGGAATCCTGTAGTAAGTACTCTAATTTTAGCAACCAAATGCATCTTAATGCAGCAATTTTTTCACTGAAATTAGATTTTTCTTCTGTGTTGCTCAGGATTGTTCTTACAGATTCTGTTTTGGGAAAGAAAGTAAGAGTTTGGCACAGAGATTAAAATAATGTAGTTAATCACTTATTTAACCTTTGCTGAGTTTACCTGGACGCATCGAATTAAATGAAATTAAATGAAAGATTACATTCTGTGTATGATGATTGTGCTCCATTGTTGCCTATAATACTTTGTTTCCATCCCTCACAAAATATGATTGTGGAATAGTGTTGGGCCTTTTCATTCCATACCACGTATGTTTGAAAGCACTTGAAGATACAGAGATTGCTGAATGAGTTACTGCAGAGTAAATTACTATTTTGTTGAGTTGCTCTGTGCCTCAGTTTCCTCCTGTGAACTATGTGAACTGTATCACCTGGGAGCTGTGCAGGAGTGCAGAGAGTGGCTCAAGTAATATTTTGTACAAAGCTGGGATAAGAGAAGGCATTAATTATAAGGCAGATGCTTTCATCCGGGGGTGGAGTCTGGATTTTTGTCTTTTATTGTCAGTTGTTCAAGGCAAGTTAATGTTTTACAAAATTCAAAGTCCAGGACTGACATGTGAAGAATGCGTGACCCTCTAATTCCTACTTTCGGGACCTAATAGGAAGCTCTAACTGTCCACTGTCGGCGTTCATTCTGATAAATGACTGGTGATGTATTATTCTGTATCCTTTGTGTTCTTGCCTTTAGGTGTTCATTTCAGTGATGGAAGACGAAGTGCAGACACATGAAATAATTACACAGCAAGCTTGGCTGGAGCCTGTCAGTCTGTGTCAAGCTCCCTAGACTTCTTGAATCTCTAAATTGTTGAGCTCTTTTGCTGATTGTTGCATTCAGTGTTTGGTGTTAACATCAAATCTGCTCCAGAAGTGGCAAAAAATACCCTACTGTTTTGATGTATTTTAAGTCAGAATTTAATATCTGTGTCCAAAATAGCACTATAAAACTGAGATCCCCTCAAGCCAAAACCCAAGCGTTTCTACATTCCTATTTTGCATGCAGAACCTTCTTTCATTTTGGCTTTTACAGTTTGACAGTTGCTCAGCAAGGATGATGCTTTTGCTCATGACAAATATGTATGCGCTTTGTAGACAGGTCTTATAAAAGAGCCTTTTGTGAAGGTCTGAATGACAAACTTGGTTCTAAATTTGGGGTTAATGAGATACATGGCAGACTCACAGTTTGAAAATTCATAGTCATATCTAACAATACCTTTATTATAAATAATACCTAAGTTTAAACATCTATTGCTTTTTAACTTTTTTTTTTTTTTTGTGGTTCAGTTTTAAATTTCAATTAAGAAAAGAGGGTATTAGGCTGATAAGCCAAATGTTGCTGAGGTGTATTGTTAGCAAGTAAGCCATAAATTTGAAAGTTTAGGAAGTAATTCTTGGCTTGGTGTTTCAGTTACTGAAGTGCAATCTTTCCAGCACACTGAATAGACTCTGTTGTTGTAATTCCTCCAACTGTTCTCTGTGTGTGTTCTTCAGGTACCACCTCTGATAACCCTCTGCCTGCTGCATCTTTTTCTGTTTCCCAGTCAAGTAGATATTAATGGAAAAGTCTGCTGTGTCAGTGGATTCTCAACTTTGAATCCTCCTTGATTTCCAGTTGGAGATTGAGGTGGAAGGGACTTCTCGAGGTCATATAGTCCAGCCTCCCATTCAATGGTGGTCTCTTGTCACAGTTAGATCAGATTAGCCATGGCATTGCCTAGCTGAATCCTAAAAACCTCCAGGGATGGAATACTACCCTTGTAGCTATCATCAAAGCAGTTCACTTGTTTCTAGAGCTCTAGCTAGTACTGTTCTTGTTTAAAGAGATCTGCTGAAAACCCGCATCTTGCAGATAACCCTGTTCTAAGGAGGGTTTGGAGTGGGGGTGGCTGATGGAGGGAGAAAGCAGGTATTTTTGGAGAAGCTACAGTAAGTTATAATGTAAATTACAGTAGTCTGTTTAAAAAAAAAAAAAAAAAAAGAGAGAGAGAGAAAAAGATGAGTTAGCTGAAAGGAGTGCTCCAAGGAGGAATGTTTGGGATTTAAAGTAATATTTGTAATATTTGTATGATTTTTTTTTTTTAATCTGAAATTTGACTTAGGCAGTTTATATGTTGATGCTTCCATGATCTGTTCTACTTTGAAAGTTGCTCTTCAGTTAGACAAAAGGTTACTTCTTCAACAAGGTGCTTTTACAACATAATAGATGATAAACAAATCGAATGCTATCTAATCTTAGGTATTTCTAAGGAAGTGAAACGAATTTCTTGACATGACAGAGCAATGGTTGCTCTTGTATGCCACTTGTAAAATGAGCTTGTTGACAGAAAATGCCAGGTAGAACTGTTTTAACATGTGATTATGCTTTTAAAATGAAAATTTATTTTTAGTGCAAAGATAGCAAACTTAATACTACAGACAGAAAATCAATTATAATTGTTGCTAATACAGCTAAAATATTATCTGCTGCTACTAATATCTTTTTGTTGTTCCAAAATTGTTGTCTTCCCTCTGTTTTTTGTTAAGTCAATGGGGATAAAAATTCTGATATTGAAGCCTGAGTGTTGTAATATCCTCCTTTCTCTCCTGCTATGTACTTTTGCATCTGTTTACAGTACCGTGTTTCAATCATTTGTTTCTATGCTTGTATGTATTTAAGCCACTTAATTTCTGTGTCTTGGGCATCATCCTCCACCAGCATGCTGTTATGCAAGTGAACCACTGTTTGCTTTCTCTACTAATTGCTTTATTAAAGTGTTAGTATATACTGGGTCTTAAAGATCTGAATTCTGCAAATCTCTTGAATACCTTCTGCTGAAGTTCTTCTCCACACATCTTAAAATGCTAGTGTAAACAAGGTACACAGAGAGCCTGGTTGTTGGATGGTCCTTAGTTTTCAGGTTGTTTCAAACATTTCCTTATCTGTTAACTTTTTCTGGTTTGTTGTTTCAGAGAATTTCAAGAAAGGTATTTTCTCTCTCACATAAGGTCTGACCAAATAGTTGACTCCCTTTGCTTTCAAATCCTAAATAAGTAGTTCATTTCCATCTCCTGAGTGTGAAGGTTAGGATATGTTGAGAAAAGTTCAGCTCTGATTTGAGCATAGAGGCTCTCCAGATGTGTCGGCACTGATGCAGCATGGCATGCAAGGATGGGAAGCGCTCCTTGACTGCCCTGTGATACTGGGAAATACATGTACACACACGTACTTAAGCTAATGTTTTAGTGTTTAGGGTTTTTTGTTTGTTTGGCTTGGTTTGGTTTTTAAGCCCTTGAAAAGAGTAAAATGAGCCCTTTGTTTTGTTTTCCCATATTTTCTGTCTTTTGCTGTTGCTGACTTCTTGCTAATTGCGGTTTATGAAGAAGTCTGTTTTCAGTATGATGGGATGAGTTGCAGAAAGGCCGTCAAAGCAGCAAACCTCTCAGTAGTGTAGCTAAGAATGTAACTATAATTACATTAGATTTGTTTTCAGTCAAACTTTCTTTCTCTGCTTTCCCATCTTCATGCTTCCTTTTTAGAGATGTTGTGCAATGTTTATCTCGTTGTGTCTTTTGCCAAATAGTTATACAATACAATCAACAGCTAATACTTCTGTCTCCTTTTTAAAATACCTCTGAAGTGCTATTAAGGATGTGTCTGACATTAGGTCAATGCAAGTGTTTTTTGTGTTTGTATTTTGAATCTATAGAAAACTTAATGATTGCAATTAGGCAAAAAGTGAAGAATAATTAAATGATTCAATGAAAGCCAAATACAGAAATGCATATCAGTGCAGTGAGTAGTGAATGCAAAGTGTTCATGAATGGAGAGCTGCCTTGAAACACCTGGAAATTCACTGATGTTTGGAAATATAACTGCAGGACAGTCTTTTGAGGTGATAGATACCATTTGGTAACATTTTATCTGTTTCTGTAGGACATCAGCTTCAACTGGTTGACTCTCAGTAGCTACATGTTAGCTAATTAATCATATAATTTGCTGTCATGTTACTGGGTGAACCTGTATCCTGGTAGCAGCATGAATTTGAGATAATGGTTTCCTAATGATCAAAATAGCTCTAATAGACCTGGCCCTCGTGGTTGACTTTGACTTTCCTCTGGTTACTTTTAGAAAAACCTTTGATATAAGGTTACTCTTAATGAAACTTCTGTCTGCTAATACAGATATTTTGCAGCTGTATGTATTAATATAGCTGAGTCCCATTCTCCTCTTTATACAGTATATTTTCAATTGAAACACCATACTATAATACTACCTTAATATATATTGTATATGTGTTTGATAGCAAACTATTCTGTAGCTTTTACTTAGTGATGAAGCAGAGATGTTTAAATTTTTTTTATTTGGTATGTTTTTTTTGTTTATGCTATCATCAGACCTTCTCCTAGGAAAATATAGAGCTCTTGGTTGGGTGGGATACTTCAGAAGATTTGCCTAGAGAGTTTTTAATCAAAAAATTATTGAACTCTTTTTCATGAGAAACCTTTAAGCTTGGACAGTGTAACTGTATAATGTAAACTGCCATCTCAAGAAAAGGAAAAATATAAACAATAAGTTCAAAACAAAACAAAAGTAACCTTGCCTTAAAATACACTAACATTTATCTCCATATTTAAAATGTTGTCTGTGTGCAAGGAATGTCTTTAGTTAGTGTAAAAATCTAATTAAATTTTCTCATAGTAGTGATTCATAGCTGACCCTCTCTTTATTGGAGCATCTTATTAGAATAATAAACCACTCCCTGCTGAGAGACACTGTTATTGATAGACAGGCAAGACACTTTGGCTGCTGATTAGAAAAGGTTGATCAGGCTGGTATTGTCTTCAGAGTCTGCAAGAAATCTTTTATTGTCCCTTCTGTAGCAGAAATTTTGAGATGCTGTTTGGCAGAGTATGAGTTTTCCCTTGGGATCATGTACAGTCCCATCCAGTGGTGGATTATTTCATGCCACTCATTCACATTACAGTGGGTAGTCTTTTTTTTTTTTTTTTTTTTTTTTTTCAGTTAAGGACTATGAATGCAATAGACTTTTCCTTTTTTAATATGTACCTATTTACTATTAGAAATTATCTATCAATTTGGAACTTCTTCACTTTGGGTAACCGACTTGAAATTCCTTAAAGGAACTTGCTTTTAACAAGTTTTGACGTCAGTATTCATGAAGTAGATGCTCAGAATTAGGAAAACGTACCTAGGAACAAAGCTGGGCAGTGTTAATAATCATGTTTATATTTACCTAAGGAGATCATCATTCTTTGTTTTTCACTTAGGCAGTTTTATCTGTTAGTACACTTGCATAAACAGAATTGTATTATTTTTTAATAGGCTGAACATTTCTCCTGGATAGCACCAGACAAAGTAGTTCTAAAGGGATTATTCTACTTTAGATATATTTGGCATAAAATCTGGTTTATGTTTTATTTTGGGGGAAGCTCTTCAGGTGATGTAAAGTAATGCAGGTACAAGAATATACTTACGAACACAACTATATTTGCTTACCATGGTGGAACTTTGGATTTAGTCCAGGTTTCAGCCCTCTGAAGTACTTTAATCTCTGCTGTGCCTGTTACATGCAGTGGAGGAACACAGGCAAAGCAGAAACTCCAGCATTTATAAAGCTACAGTGAACATAAAGCCTGTCTGATCTCTGCAGTGGTTGCACAGTGATCCTTGTGTGCAAGGGGAAATAACATCAAATGAGAGGGAACCTGATTACAAGAGTGGGAAAATGGCCAAAAGAGGTACAGTGAATTTCTGCAGTCTCTTTGCTGAGGTTTCTGGACTGTGTTTGGCAAGCCCAGGAGTAACTGCCATGATAAGCCCTTTCCTTTAACCAACTTTGGTTTTAGTGAGAACATTTTTTTCAGAGAATTTGCTTAAGGGAATTAGCCCTCCTCCCCCACATCAACTTTCAGTGGAAGCCACGCAATTAATTTCGACGAGCCCTATAAAAAATCCCAACCTAAGGAACAGCTTGTCATGTTGGAGGAAGAAGTGATGAAAGTGTATTTTTTTTTTCTTATATAAAATAATATTTGAAGGGCTTTTCTCTCCAAAATGTTTGTACTGAGAGTCTTGAATTTATAAATGCCTAGTTGTACTTGTATGCAGTTTTTGTACTGGAGTGTAAAGATGACCTTGAAGGAGACTTTTGATAAACCTGTGAGTTTTGAGATAGATTTTTATCTCTAGTATCACAGACAAATCGAAATAGTTGGTCAGAACATAATCCCGAAGAGAAAAAATCAGGATTAATTATTAAATTCCCTCAAGAAAACTTAAAGTAGGTAATCAGAAAAGTTGAAATGGGTATTTGATAGAAGTCTGTGTAATAAATTACATTGGGCTGTACAAGCAATTATTTGTTATACTATGTCATCTTTTCTAGTTTTTTTCTTCCCCTTTACTTCCCTGTTAATTACAGAAGAACAAATTGATCTTAAGTGTCCTTAAAGGCTGGTATCAAGTATCCTAAGTACCCTTAGAAGTAGTGCTATACGACTTGTCTGTCTTTACCATAGTTTACAATTTTAATAAAGCACTAGATCTTGAAGTGGATGCTCTCTTTGAGTGGCTGCTTGAAGTCTATTGTGAGGCCTAAAATTTGAGGCCATATTTTTAATGCCTTCATGTCCATGATGGGTTTTTTCGGGGTTGTGCTTTTTCTCTTGCCTAATTTGCTTCTTCAGGCACTTCTTTTATCATCTACATATGCTTAGATGTTAGTATGGTTATAAGGTTTAGAAATCTACTTGCAAAATACAAGAAGAATCTGATGCAGATTCTAAAGCCTAGCACTATGTCTTGGCTTGTATCTGTAGGAATGAATCCATCTTGCATAAAAGTTGAGTATCTTCATCCCAGCAGTTCCTAACAGGACATGACACATTAGATATGATAGAGTCAATAACTGTACAACACAACACACCCTAAATGCATTAAATAATGAAAGCTGAAGCCTGCATTAGATGCAGGCGTGGCTAAGACAATAAGCTATTGTATTTTTAGCTGAAGTTAAACATATGGTAAGGATGAGAAATTCCAGCAAGACAGGCTTTCAGAGTACTGATCCACTGCAAATTTAAAGAATGTTTTAAAACCACGTGATTCTGCCTGCAAACCATCAGAGTGTGATTTAATTAGGGGACAGTTTTAAAAGCAGAAAATGTCTGGGGTTTGATAACTTAACTGATACAAAACTTGTCTTATGAAATGGTCTGCTCTGCCCTCCTGTTTTGACAAGTTAGCTGTTCTCCAGAGGGTTATATCCGTAATCCTCTCTTCCTCCCATCCTCTGGAATTTGTGCTGCTTTCACTAAGTTCTGGGACTTGATGTGCCTAGCAGAAATGATTGCTTAAGATCTTTTCCTTCCAGCAGTGCTTGTCATGTGGTCAAGCATAGTGTATAAAAAGGTCTAACTACACAACATACTAGCTTTTCTATTCATCAATCTCTCCACCCAAAGGTAAAATCTTGTTGCTTTTGATAGGTGTAGAATATATAACAGATATCATACATCATCTGTTGCTTTTCATAAAAGGAGGTAAGTACTGTAATTTCTGCTCTGTTGAGGGAGAAATAAAGCACAAAGAAAGAAAGTGGGAAGACTGCTATTGAAGTAATTCTTCAATAGCAGAGCTGAAAATAACATGTTATAAAATACTGAATTCTAGCTTCAGAAGGCTGAATTCAGGGATGACAGCATGGAGTAATGTGCGGTATCAGGATCCCATCAGGCGGGCAGTCCATGCAACGGGACTGTTCCCATCTGCAGGGAGCCCCATTTTCTTCGCTTGGGAATTTGGCTGGGCAGGCGGGCTGAAAACAAGCCCAGCCCGTCATCTTTTCTAGAAGCAGAACTGAACTTGATGCATCGTTTTGAGGCCTTTGTCAAAGCACCGTCTGGTGTTCACTGAACATCAGCATGTCGCAGTTTAATCCTCTCTCCCTCGCTGCATGATTGACTAGTGAGTGCAGGAGAGGTGGTTTCACCTTACAGTGCAGACCCAAGCGACCTCAGATGAACTCAGTTGAACCACATCTGGTGGAGAGGGTGGGGATTATCCATCTCTGAAACCCTGTGGGGGAGGACTGTGTGCAGTTTGTGCAAACTTTTTGTTTGTTTTTTGGTTGTTCTGTTTTGTTTGTTTGTTTGTTTTGGTTTTGGTTTTTTGTTTTTTTTTTTTTGTTTGTTTGTTTTTTTTCAAAAAGTCTGGCTGGATCTCTTGGCTTGAGTTTTTCCTGAGCACTTTTGGCACAGCTTTACTGTATGGAACTATGTATGTGCATGTGCACATTCAGGCTAACAGGTGGGGCACAAATTGCTTGACAAGTTAGGATTAATTCAAGAACCATCTTTGTAGATAAACACTGATGTAATAATCCTGATTCTCGTCCAGGCCCCTGAAAATTACTGTTGTTAGCATTGGGCTATGGAGCAACATCTAGTTTCATGAAGAAGTGGAAATATAAACAATATATATGTGCTGTGAAGTATTGCTTCTGAAATTCTATTACTACTGATGCTGCATAGTTAGGGAGGGCTATTTTTCCTCTCGATGTATGTATAAAGGAGTTAATGTTTTCCATAAAGCACAGACCAGTAACAGGCTCAGACAAGATCCTGGTGATAACTGTAAAGTAGAAGCATGCTTATTTTGTTAACCAGCTTTCACACATTCTAATATCCATATTCTTCTCTTGATTACTGCTGTGAATTAAAAGCATTTTGAAGAGTGTTCCACATAAGTACAAAGAAAGCTATTTCAACAATATAATAAAATATCTATGAGAATTTGACTGCAAGGTCTCTATTTCTAACTTAAAGTTTTCCTTATTAAAGTTACTCTTTTTAAGGTAGTGCACTGGAATTTGATATTGTGAACAGATGTCTTTTTGCTCTGTCTTAGAAAACAAACAATGCACTGACAACATGTGTGTTTTCAGAGTGCATTAAAGGGGTGTTCATGTTTAATGTAAATGTGCAGATGTCCAGAGGCTGTTTGATTCAGGGACAGGTTTGCATTTCATAAGCATTCAGCACGAGAACCTGCGTGCTTTTGTAGCATCACTGTCAGCTCATACCTTTGAGGACATTTCTTGCAGGTTTACACCATGTTGCTTATCAGTGGATTCACAGTAGCACCAAAGAATTCAGAATTGTGTTTGTTGTATAAACAATACAAGTAACACATTTTGCCCTAAAACAATATTTTATTGATGTAATAGAATCACCCCAGTGTACAGTATTCGTGGCCCATGATGCATGGTCCCGGCAGGAATTGTGCTGGCACATAATGTGTGCAGTCACAGAGAGCTGAATCATGAAATCATGAAACCAGTTTAGATTTGAACTAATACATTTTTCTTCTCTCTCCACTTTTTTTTTTTTTTTTTTGAAAGCCAGATCAGTTGTGTGATCCAGCTCTTCCAGCACAGCACAGTTGAGGGGGCTGTATGCTGCAGTGTGCAGGAGGGGATGTGTCAGTGCCTTATGTCACTATTGGTGCTGAAGACTGAAAATTGTTGAATCACAGCCTCAGGTTTCTAAATGTCTTTGTAAATCCAACCCTTAAACACTCTGTCTTGGCTTCTAGAGAACTGTCCAAACGACTTCACATGCATCCTTAAGTGCTGTACCAGGTTTGGCCTTTTGTGAGTGAGAAGTGCAGATGGTTAAGTGTTTGATACAGCTATATGTGCATATGCTTTTGAAGCAGACCACCCTGTGTTTATATGTAAACATTTCTAGACTATTTAGGCACATAACTTAATCTTTTGCATCCACTCAATAAGAAAACATAATTCCTCTATGACCAAAATAACATCCATAGCAAAGTTGAAAACAAGCTAACTTGCAAGAGTAAATGAAAAATTGCTATCTTGCAGGTTTGGAGTTGAATCTTTAGTGCTTTCAGATGTGTGTTGTCTCACTTTGCCTCTGCAGGGTGGAGTGGGGTTGGGCATGAATCTTTAGCACGTTTGTTCCTTAGGACCTTTGTCCAAGGTGTCTTAACAAATTTGTTCCTGACAATCCACACATTCTGGCTTGCATCTTCCCACACCTGTGGACTCATTTTACCAAGACACTCCAGTGCTGAAACTCCCTTATGCTGATCATATGTTGAAGCCCCAAGACTGAAGAACTGTGTATAACTCGAGAGACTTAGGTTTGCCCCTTCTGCCCTCAATTTATCTCATGGTAGTTAGAAGTCAGTTAGTTATTTGGAAGAGGTAACATTTTTTCCTTTATAAAGTATCACGAATAAAGATTTCACAGTGGGAATGGAGACATGGAAGGAGTAGCAGAGACTGAGTTAGCGTGCAGATGAGAAGGGAACAGAAGGAAACAAGATGAGCCAGGAGGAGCCTGGCTGGAGTCTTCCACCAACAGAAACTTGGAAATTGGGTGAGAAGAGAGAGGAAATGGCTGAATCAGTTTGTTCGAAAGGACAAGAGGACAGTGTTAACAACTGTAAGAGAAGACAGCCTGGCAAGGAAGCTGGAGGAGAAGTTGATCAAAACAAGCGAGTGATTTTAGTGCTGGAGCCAGGAAACAAGAGCATTTTTATAGAGGTTCTACAGAAGAAAAGAGCAAGAGCCTGAATTAACAATAAAAAAAGCCCCAACAAGACCTGTGGAAATTGGGAAAAGAGGCAGAGACTTCCAGGACTGATGTACAGATGTCACGGATTGTGCCAGCTGTCTAATTTACTCCTGAGACTTGAAGTCGCTTTCTCAGCATGAGAGTTGTTAAATTTCTTTTCACGCTCTTCATTGCCTATCCAGGCAGGAAGTGTCATCTCACAAAAGCTGGCAGAGGTCACTGTTTTAATAACTATTGTTAATTGATGCTTCTGAAAAGCCTTCTATCAACTTGAATTTGCTGTCTGCAGAGATTTGCTCAGCAGGTAGCCGAAACAAATTAAAACTTTAATTGATTGATTAATAAATCACACTAGAACTGTGACTACCTTGTATGTTTTAAAATACAATATTTCTCTAATCAGGTTGCCTGAAAACTATTTAGTCTCTTTATAAAATCTATAATATTTAAAATCCTATCACTGCTGAAAGGTTTAAGTTATATGTTGAATCTGGTTCTGCAAAAAATAGCTGTTCTATAGGTCTCAGTATAGTGCAGGCAAGCTCTTGCACCGATGCCTTCATTAGCGCACACTACATATGCTATGACTACATGTGCTAGCAGGGCCAGCCCATGCTTCTGAAATATCAGACATGTGAAAAGAAATTATTAGCTTTGTTGAAAATAGTAACTGAAAGCCAAAAAGATAAATAAATCTGGGAGCAAGTAAATACTGTGCTAGTAAGTGAGAGAATGTGTGGAGAGTTTCCCCTATTGCTGTCCAGAATATGAATCCAGATTCATCAGAACTGTAGTTTTTCTTCATCTCATATGTGGTGTTTTCCACTGAGTATTATAAGAAAGATTTCAATATTTTATTTTACAAATGTGTATTTTTTTCTCTCTCTCTTTTTCTCTGTCTTCCCAAGATCATTTAGCAAGATTTTCTTTCTTCTGAAAGACCTCCTCAGAAAATTATTATTAATACCTATATTTCTAATCTTTAAATTGTTACATTGAGTGGAAAAAATGAACAGCATGCAAGTTAAACACTGTGTGGGATAAATGCTATTTAAATCTTGTCTAAGCTGTTAAACATCACACTAACATTGGATTGCTGGATCTAATCCAGTAAAAATTAAAAAAAAAAAAAAAAATAGAGAGGTCACATTAGAGAACTAAGCCATCTGTCCAGTGTGGAATTGAAAGGCATTTGTAATGAATTACTTTTCTATATTACTGTCTTTTGGGGGACCTTTGTGTGAATCAAAGAGATGTTACAAGGCTGC
Source organism: Tyto alba (assembly GCF_018691265.1). Lineage (NCBI taxonomy): Eukaryota > Metazoa > Chordata > Aves > Strigiformes > Tytonidae > Tyto > Tyto alba. The sequence continues at coordinate 5,458,394 of NW_024881273.1, forward strand.
TTATCTACAAAGATGGTTCCTGAATTATTTCTACCCTGTCAAGCTGATGTTTTAGTATGAAACTTTTCATTTAGCATTTTGCATAACTAAATATCCCTTATAAACAGTATTTTCTAATTGGCTTCAAAAGTATCTTCTGTCTGTTCCAGGCATTGTGCCTATAATATGGACTAAAGGATTTATACATATGCTTGTTGGCAAAATGGCAGAGATATTTTTCAAATAATATCTCTGTTGCTTTATTCTTTTGTTGATTTTTCTGCATGTTCATAACAAGACTTCATTTGGAGTGTAGCATTTTGAATTAATTTTAGCCTGTTCATGAAGTAGATTGTTGTGTTTTGACTTTTGCAGTATTAATATAGCATGTTTGTAGAAAAAAGTATTCTACCACATTAAAATGTAAATAATGATTTATAGCATTGACAGCCTTGGAGAGCATCTGATGTCAAGTCTGATCTTCCTGGCTGGTTCTGTTGCACTTTCAAATGCAAACACCTGAATGATACTATTATCATTTTTTAAAATAAAGATTTTCTGTCAAAAATATAATTTTAAAACCTCTTTAAAAATCATGAATCTGTGTCAGGAACAAGAGAAAGAAGAGAAAAAATGGGAGAGGGAAGTTGGTACAAACCTGCTGTTAAAGCTTCTTTAAAAATCCTCCCTCAGACCAGTAAAATTACATTAGCAAAATTGCTTTAGTATTTGATATGATTTAATGATCGGAAGTCCTGTTGGTCGAGTCTGTTATTCTGTCTAGGATGCATACAGATCTGGATTAGGACACAGGTATTGAAGTTACTTGAAGCTTTTTTGAAGAGAATGGGACTAATTTAAGATGTTGGAATTATAAGGTGTTAATATATTGTCCTCTGAGGCCTAGAAGAATAAAATGAAATTCTGTCTGTAAAGCACTTAAATACTGTGCCGTAAGTGAATATGGGGATTAGTGGGTATGATCTCTGGCAGTCATTTGCAGTCTGTTTTCAGACCTTTTTGAGCATCCTTTGCATGGTAGAGAAGGTATGGGGAGGGAGTTGGTCTAGACACTCTAATTCAACCCTTTGTAGGTGGAACAATGCCTTTTCTAGGACAAGAGGAGAAGCTATTACCATATAATTTCAGCTTGCATTTAATTCTGAGAATTCCATGATTTTTTTTCTTTTCCTTAAGATATGCCAAATGTTTGAACAAGTCTATTTCCATTTGCTTTTCCCTGCTTTGCGTTATTTCTTCTCGGTTTGTAAATGGTCGTTCCAACCAGCATCTTTTGTAAGTAGGAGAAAACTGAGATGTGGTAAGTATGTTAAAAGTTAGGAGTGCTTATTGGCAAAGCAAAATTAGACTTTTCTCCATCCTTAAGTGCTACGCTTCTCTGAGACAGTGTAAGAGGCTCTGTAACATAAATAGAAACTACCATAGTTTTGAGCTAAAACTGATTGGACAGAGATGTGTAAATTGTGACTCTGCTTATTTTGGCACTAAATTAATATATTTCAGTTCTGCAAAATAAGTTCCAGACAGCAGCTTTTTCTCTGACCCTCTTTCCAGACAGCCTCAGGAGTGCACTTTATCTTGTCTTTATCATATGTTCTTCAGTTTTCTCTGAAGTCGTCACCAGTTACACTTTTACATTACTTTGCTGCATCTGATTTATCATATCCATCCCTCCACAAGATGTTTTACCAGATGTCCTCTCTGAAGGGCATATCTATAGAAGAATTTTGCCTTAGATTAGGTTGTTTGTCATTTTATATCTGAGGCCGCCATGTAGTCAGTTTAGTTTAGTAATTATATATATATCTTTGATGAATCCTCAGGAAACCCGAATGTCTACTTGAAAAAAGGCAAGGGGGCAGAACAATGGTATGTACATCGATGTTCTTTTATCATACTGGTCTTGGATTTTCTGTAACATCCTCTTGACTGAGAAGGAAAAGGCTATCAGTGTGGATGGTCCTGATAGAGTTGCTGAGCCTTGCCAAAGCAAACCATTGTATTTCCTTAAGTGTGTGGCTTTAATTTTCTTTTTCTGTCAACTGGCCCATGAAGAGTAGTACAAAATTAAGAGGCTTCTAAGCCCAAAGTATCTTAGTAACTCATCTTTAAGTTTTTTCAGAAGCTGAGTAATACAAATTAGATTTCTGTTTTGTTGTATGTGTGATTTCACATGAAGGGAAGACTCTTCACAGAATTCCCAGTTCCACTTTATACTGCTCAGGCAGTGCAAAGTTTTAAGTCAAGTTTTGAAGCGCATCATCAAGACAAGTTTTACATTTAAGAAATACTCAATCTAAGAAAGAATTGAAGAACCAATTACCTCCAGCTAGCCTTGATCACCTTTTCAAAGGATAAATGTACATGTTCCTTTCAAAAGGACCTAAACAGATTGAGTGCCTAAATCCAACTGTTGTTTATAAGATTTAAAATTACTTGAATTTTCCTTCCGTAATGCATATAGACTATGTCAGTGTCTTGCTTTACGCAACTTTGTATTTTGTTTGTTTTTAACTTACTACTGCCCAAATCTTGGAAAATTAGAAAAGTTATGCAGTAATCTGCATTATAGTATGTAAGGCTGTAGGACATGTTCCAAACTACACCCTAATCAAGAATCACAGAATCTATCCTTGCCTGTTTCACAATCATCTCTGTTCTCACACAAGCAATAATTGAATTTATTTGTAGAGCCTGGAGTAACTGGATTTACAAAACAGCATAAACTCTCATGCTGTATAAAAAAAAAAAAGTATGGGATTGAGTAATGTTTAAAATTAGTTAGGTGCATACTGTCGATGTGTAGCTTACTCATCCTGAAGCAGTGTCTTACGCGTCTCCTCTTTCACTGTGCTAAGGAAGTTCTTGGCTTATGGATGTTTTGACTTTGCTTATCAGCAAGCAAGCTGTTAATGAGTCATTCAAGTGAATGGGGAAACTTTCTTATGCACGAGAAGTGTGGATTAAGATTTTTATGCAAAATTGTCAAAACTAATTCCATTCTTTTGTTACTTTTAAAAGTGGGCTGATTTTACCAGCTGTGTAAGTGTAACTTTCTTGATTTCCTTTTATTTTTTCCTGATGACTTTTAATTCCTTGCAAAATAACAATTGGAGCATAGCACCGCACTGTTTTTCGAGGAGGGTTTATCAACTCACATGAGAAGTGAGTAACTTTGAAGAGCAAGAACTCAACAATTTTGCCTTTTTTTAGGCAGGTTAAAAGAAAATAATTAGGTTTTTAAGTTTTACTGTTAATCTAACTGGGGCAATTGATTTTTCCAAAATCTTTTTTTCAGAACACGTACATGGGCTAGTATGAAAACGGTTTTATCAATAAATTAATTAATGGATCTGATCAAGTTGCAGAGCTTGTGGATGCATATGATAACAAGGCAGTAGTGCCCCCTCCCTTCTTCTGCGTACTTCAGGAGAACTGAAAGTAGTACCAGAGAACAGATCGGTGTATGGCTGATATACACTCTTCTGTAAACTCTGTTGAAGGAAATACCATGCATTGTAAAGTGTCCAGCGGAATGGCTGAAGCATGTGAGACATGCCTGTGGGATGGGGCCATGTGACCTGGGAAACAAGGTTTCTGGAAGGAAGTTTTCACTGTTACTGGATGTCAGCTCTTAATGTAATACAAGGGAACCAAGATAGCTGGATGTTGCTCACTTTGGCCTGCTTAAGCAGAGGGATTACACCCAGCAGAAAGGATGTTATTTAACCTCTGTGTTTGATCACACCAGAGAAACTCTTGGAATATACTAGCCAATTTCAGAGTCACCAGTGCATGAAATAAATTGGAAAGATTCAGAAATCCCTCCCCTAAGAATACTCTGAAGACTTTGATAAAACCTCTGTCTGTTTAGTTTATCAGAGTAAGGAGGTGGCATCGTATGAATTCCTATGTTGAAAGAGTAATTTTGATAATGAATCCTTCGACCGCCTGAGGGGAAAGTATAAAAATAAAATGGCAGGAGATTGACGCTGACAGATTTGGACTTGAGAGTGCATGTTTTTAAGGGCAGAGTAATTAATTTTCAAAAAAAAACATACGTAGGGCTTTGTTTTGTTTCCTCTTATCAATAACTTCTTAAATTACGCTTGAATGCGTTTTTGAAGAATATGAAGGTATCAAAGAAAAATTAATTCAGGAAAGTCCTGTGGACGTTGTTACAAAGGAGTAATAATCCAAGTCTGCAACAAAGATTCTGTGTCTGTGTCTCTGTGTGTGTGTGTGTGTTAATTCTTTTGTGGTTTGTTTGGTAGATACGTTGATGATGTGATCAATCGGATTGATAGGATGTTCCCTGAAATGTCTATCCAGTTATCCCGGCCAAATGGAACCTCTGCAATGCTTCTGGTAAGTTGGATAATTTAATCCCTTGAGATGGATTTCTTAACAAATTGAATTACTGTTCTTAAAATGCAGGTTATTAAAGATATTTATTTTCAGAAGCATAGTGTTCTTCATCTGTCAGAGCAGTGTAGGATCTTTCTTGCTCTTAGGCAAATAAGTGATAAAAAGAATTACACCTTTAAATGAGAGATCTATTACTTTTTGTTAAATGTGATTGTAGAAATACGAGCACAAACTCAAATATTCACTGTTTTTCAGCAGTCTTGGCAATGAGTGAGTCTTAATCATGATAATTAAGAAGGAAAAGAGTGGTGGGAGGAAGAAAAGAAGGAGGAAACCAATATGATTTAAATTTGTTCAAATTGTTCTTGGGTCAGTGAATTTCTGTTATATGATGAAGTCAAGAATTTGCCTTTGAAATAAATGACCAGTAAGGGCTGGATTAGAGATGAACAAGTCCAATACATTCAACTTATTTCTGCCTCACCAAGCAAGATTTAATTCCAGAAGAAGGTATTGTTCACATCAATTTTCACAGGCAGCTGTTGTGCTTATAGCAAGAGAAGTCTTTAAAGCTTTTACTTTAAGGCAGCAATGTGGAAGTGGAGTCTGTAGCATGGCAGCTGGATGCTGATTTTCCTCAAGTAGAGTGAAAGGCAAAAGTTGCATGTTTTACCAAACATTAAATAAAAGTAGAAAATACACTGTACACATAAGTGAAGAACTGACCCAGACCAGTCTTTTCTATCTCAGATTTCTCATGGCACTTCCTCTTATTTTTTCCTTTCTCACAGAGGCTATTATAAAAGGCTTGGATGTAGTATACTTCTTGTTTCCAATCAAACAGGAAAATGAATCTACATATTAGATATTTTGTCAAAACAAAATTGTTAAGTCAGTATATAAGTCAACGTTAGGGTCACTTCTTGGATTTTTATGATGGTTTTAGAGTTTGTTGACTTTAAAACACTATTATTGTTAGATTTCTGCCTGTATTTTTCAAAGTTTCTGTTAATTTCTCTATAGTAACTATAGCTGTGATTATGTTTAGTTTTAATTAATCAGCTGCCTAACACCCCATTATTAACTTTCTTTGAACAGCCCCACATTTGCAAGAGATTAACTGAGTCAGAGGTTAAAATAAACAGCTGGCATTAAAACATTTAATCTGTAATTGTTAGATTCACCAAGTGGAACAATATATTCCAGAAAAGAATTGAATTCATCAGTGTAGTCCTAAGAAGCTATAAGTCTTGGAAGCTTTTGCATTTCCTCTTAAGCTGACTTTATATTTAATTGTTTTGCTATGGAAAAATGTCTGGGTTTACTTCCTTGCTTTGAAACCCTTTCCACTCTCTTAGAGCCCCCTCTTTGCATATAGTTAAGTACCTTCCACTTCTAATGGCTTTTGGAGGTCAGAAAATAGATGATGCTTTTCAAGATTCAGGCACAATTAGGAAATTAGGTAAATTGTCTTGGATGTGACTGGTAAGAAATAAGGTAGGGTGGAAGGGTGGTAACTGTAAAAGAAGCTCCTTTTACAAGCGGTAGTAATCTAGTGAATTCCATGTTGCAATTGCTGTCTAAATCAAGGACATTGATAGGAGCTGTGTATTGAACCAGTGGTATGCAATTTTTCTTCGGATCAGAGATCAAAAAGATTGTTTTTAAAGTATTTTTGTATGTGATTGTGTGATGGGTTTATAATTTTTTCTTTTAGGCAGGTTTTCCCTCTTTCCCATCTGTCTCAGTTGATGTTGCCAATATGGCACTTTCCATCTGGCCCTGACTGCTACAAAAGCTTTTGCTGTTTTCAGCCACAAATCCTTCAGTGAAAGGTGCTGCAGGATGGGCAGTGTGAAGAGCACCTCCCCCAGAAGAAAGGAGGTTTCTTCAGTACTTGTGATTTCTCACTCTGAACTTATCCCAGGTTAGATTTGGAGTTGCTCCCTTACAGCAGACTGATTTACCACAATACCAAAGGATTTGGATAACACTTATTTTATTTAAAAATATTTTACAACCGTGCTGTTTGTCCAGAGTTAATTAACTAACTGTATGATCTCAACCATTTTCATCCTTGGACTGTTCATATCATACATGCCGTTGCTGATGAAGGTCTTTGACATGGAGGTCTAGTTGTTATACTAAAATATTTTTAAACACAATCATTCCATTTACCAGAAAAAAACATATATTCACCTTCAAAGGCACTGTTAAGCAGTATACCTATTTTAAGAATACGAGTGGTTGAAAGGAGATGGGGAAAAAGGGGAAGGGAGCGCCTGGGAGATTCTTTGAAACTTTGGAACAGCTGGAGATTTTGCCAAAGAAATTATCTTTAGGAAAAAAAGACCTAATACAGAAGATTTCAGTCCCAGACTTTACAATTTCATGTGCACATGGAAATCAATGTATATCCTTAGCTTTAGAGTTGGGACTTTCACAGTCTAAGGTTCATCTGGTGTTTCAAGAGAAATAATTATCAGCCGTGTGAGCCTGCTGGTCCAGCCCTTCTGGCAAGTAACTTTTGCATTAAGGTGGGTTCCTCCTAACCAGGATACGGCTTTCAGATAAGCTGAGAATTTTAAGCAAAAAGAAAAATAAACTATTCCTGAGAGCATGAATGCTGTGTCTCAAAAGGTTGCTATCTCCTAGTCCTTTGAGGTTCCCACTTCCTTCAGACAGTAAGGAGGTTTTTTATGCTTTAGATTTATACACAACAATTGTACCTCATTAGTCTGGATTTATTCTATACAGACCAAACACATAAATAATTGAACCCTTTCAGAGCTGTGTGAAATCCTCAACTGATTTTAAAAGCTGTTTATCATGGCATTTCAAGGTGCTGTTTAATCCCAATCTTCACTAGTGATCTTTCAATTAATCTTTTAATCACACTATGCATAAAAAAGACTAAACATAGAATTCTACTAGCTTTAATAACAATGTTATGCAAAATTAATTTGCAGCAGCAGCAGAGGGAACTGCAGACACCTTAAGGTTTTTGTGAGATTTTGTTGGTCAAATGCCAGGAATTGTAAATCGATAAACCTCACCTTGTACGTTAAGAAAACATGAACAGATTTTAAATTAATGAAAAATACCTAGGTTTTTGTGGGTTTTTGAATGATTAGTTCATATCTAGGAATGAGCTAGATATGCATTATTTTTTCTTGTAATTTGATGGTGTGATTATTACATGATTGTTTCGCGTACCTCGTTTCCATTCTCAAAATTCAGAATATTTTTTTTGTGTGTGTGAAACAATTCCTGTGGACAATTAATTCATAAATACCTGAAATATTTTAGAAAACAATGAACATTAACCCCACTTTTCCAGTTGACAAATATGACTTCCTAAGTGTCCAGTACCTAACCAGTCCTAGTCAGGTGTAGAAACTTATTCTCTTGTCTTCATCTGGGAACTACTTTGTCTTTAAAATCATTTGTATCCTCAGTGTTTGTAGAGCCATATAAAAACACTACTATAGAAGTTACAAACAGTGGGTAAATATTTTTACAGATAATTAAATAGTTTTCTATAATTTGAGCTGTTTCTAAAGCATAATGATATGTATAAGTAACTTCCAACTTGAAAAATTGGATTGTTTCTGCCAAACCTAATCTCATGGCAGAAATCATGATTTCTTCTGTTCATGTTATCTTACAAATTTTTTATTATAAATTAATTTTATATATTGATGCCTATATTTTAAATAGATATCTCACATAAAAATATGAAACATGTTTTATACAATTTTATTAATTCTCTATAAAATCAGACACATTTGCATTTGAACTTTCAAATCTTGTTCCAAGAATTTTTAAACAGTTTGATTGTATGGAAGTGGGCTGCATTAACTGCAAATAGGCTAGACATCTGTTCACTGAAACTGAATAATTTCTTGTCTCATTTTTGTTTAGCAGCGTTTCACATAAATTTGTTATTATTTTCTGTTGGAAAAAGGGATTCTGAAATTCATTATTTGCCCATTAAGAAAGGCCACCAAACTGACTTTTGTTCAAGAGACCCTGATATTGAAGAACTGGGAGGAGGAGGGGAAATTTGCCAAGTGATTTGAAATCATGTTTGATGTCATACTTGATTGGAAACAATTTCATGCTGTTATTTTCAGATCAGTCTCTTTTCTCCAAAATGCTTAGCAGTGTAAGCGATCCTCCTTACCAGTCTGGTAGTTCATTAGGAAACTAGGACTCAGTCGGCACGGGATGAAGGTTCATGGTGGGGATAGAAATCTGATGATCACATTTGGTGGGTTAGGCACCTAATTTTCAGCACATAGGATGAATCTCCATTTAGGGATTTGCTATCTTGGAGACACTAGCTAGGTTTTGGTGTTTGACAGAAGTACTGGGATGTTTAAGGATCTCTTGCGTGAGCTGGATCTTGAGGAATCACTTCTGAGCTCATAGTGGGACTGCTGTGATTGCAGTGGCTTCACAGTTTGTTTTAAGATTGAGAACCAGCATTTAAAAAGCATTAAGCCAGCATTTGAGGTCACATGTGGGGGAAGAATGTCTTGAATCAAGAAAGTATGTGAGCAGGGGATGGCAAGTAAATTGTAAATTATTCTCTGCTTGTTTAATATAAGAATGAGGAAGAGTCTTTTGATGGGAAAGTGGACAAGAGTAGAAAAGTAGAGAAATTTCCTCTGCTTTGCTCCCTCTACAGGGTGCCTGTGCCCCAGGGCTGTTGTCCAGTCCTGAAGGCTCACAGGTCTGTGTTGATATTCCCATAGATTTATATTCTGCAAGACCTGACATTTTCATCCCTGTAAAATTCCAGGTGTGCTGTAATTTAGAATGGAAAAAGACAGAATCCATTTCATAATCTGGAGCGCTGCTGGACTAGTGCAACCCTTTCGTGTGACTGGCCACTGGCAAAATTTGTCTTGTAACCTTTGAACAATATTCTGTGCCAGTTTGTTCGTCTTAGTAAGAGAACATGCCATGTCACTGAGGGAGAGGATCACCAGCTCATCCCTAATACGGTAAAATCATTTAAAGTCCTTCATTTATGTTGACTTTTATCATGCACTATTGCAATTAGGTTAGACTAATGAAAGGTAAATTCCATCCCATATATAAAAAAATAAATCCTTGTAAAGAACCTAATTAGTATGTTTGTTTATTTAGACTCTAATGGCTTAATTGCATCTTATCTTGCTATTTACAAATAGGCATCATTAAAGAATAATGAGCATGTGAGGGAAAGCACAGCATTCATACCAGCAGCAGATGAGACACAGGGAAAAAAAAAAGTAGTAGAAAGTCTGTGTGGGATTTTTTTACTTTATTTTTAATATAAAACCTTATTTTTCAGTATATATAAATATGATTTCCAGGCATTGTACTGATTAGTAAGATAGATACATGAGTGGGAGGACAACCTTATGGCTGGCTGTATGGCAAGGAGCAGGTGT